>NW_026575021.1:12712041-13982041 GCF_905146905.1 Nyctereutes procyonoides | reverse complement strand
GGATTCCTCTTGTCTTTTCAAGGGCTTTACACACGTGTGAAGCATCCCAGCTTACACATCTAAATTTCTACCAACCCTCCCAAGAAGCAGCTGTGGCTACATATCTGCATGGAGTATATTCAAACACAAAATTGTTGTGAAAGTTCTTTTCCCCAAATTATAGAAATTTCAAGCAAACATCTAGAAATCCTTGCCTTAACCATGATTATTCTTTCCACCCTACTTTTTCCCATGCCTATGTCATGTAATATTTAGAATGCTGGTGCGTGATGTCTCTTGGTAAATGTATCCCTGGATGAAGAAAATGAAGTTCAAGGATGTCAACATTTGGAAGTTTTAAAAATTCATAGGTTAAGAAAAGAATACACTTATCCCAAGTCTCCAAGGGAAAGCCAATATCAATATTGGGACATTAGCTGAAGAATTTTTCTTCCTAAAATACTATTAAGAACAATTACAAAACCTAAGGTGCAACTGAGGGAAAAGCTAATCAAACAAACTTTGGAAGATATTTTACAATGAATATTTATTAGTCAATTTTAAGATTGTGAACGAGGTATGATCTACTACAGACGCTCTCTGTCAATATTTTATGACTGTGCTGAAGTGTCCTGGGAGAACCTAGGGAGGAAATTGCTTTCTGGGAGCTAAACTGTGAAGTCAACATACAGTAGATCAGATCAGAGATCTGCAAAGTTGCCATAAAGGAAAAGATTGGCTTCCTGAATTGCAAAACTAAATAATCCAATGGAAGTAGTGAAAGATCAAGAGAAGGAATACGTCCATCAGAGAGAAGTTGGTCAGAAGATGAAGAACAGAGAAGAGGGTCTCACAATTGAGTTGCCTGTGTCACTAGAAATAAAGTCAGGGGGAAAATATGCCTTTTTAGACAAATCGTAAATACTCCTGTATCATTGGAAAGGCCAAGTCTACAGCGGGCGTGCACCTGTCAGCTGTCCTATCCTGCCGTCACATATTTATATCGTTTACCTTCCTCTCCTTGTTCTAACTCCGTTCTCTCCAGGCCTTCTCCTGATAAAGAATGTGTTTCCCATGGAGAACCATCTAACCAGCCGATCGGGCCTGCCAGACTGATACGGATTATGTGACCACGACTGTGTTGTTGTGTATCCATCAAGAGGCATCGTGGTCCATGAGACTGTGACTTCCCTGCCCAGACATCTTATTAGCAGAAACATGATATTTTTGTCATATTTCCGGCTTAACCAAATAAGCAAACCAAAAGTACATTTTCCAGCCTCTCTTGTAGGATACTATGGCTGAAAAACAACAACAACAACAACAAAACAGCCAAGAATCAAAGGCTCCCAGGACAGTGGTAGTGTGGAGTGGTCACACTTCTCTTAAGCTACTCACTGCTGAAAACTCTGTTCCATGGAAAACCGCAACAAAACAACGGTCTCCTTTAGATTAGCTGCCACTGTAGAGTCTGTGTTGCCTGCACCCAAATCCGATCCTAAGTGACGACCTAGGTCTTCTAGTCAGCCTTTGAAAAATTGTTGTCCCAAAGCTGAGGATGGCAAATTCATTAAGTCAACAAGTAATAATTGAGTGCGTATTGTGTGTGACATTCTTGGCAGACATTTGTACGTAAGCCGGTACTTTTCCTCGTCCGTAGGGTGAAAAATGAGGTTTAGAGAGAAGACAGGGAAAGTGAGAGTAACCAAGGGTGAGTAAAACTGGCATTATGGCAAATACCCCGAAGGAAATGATGGGAGTGAAGGGTTAGGCACAGCGAGGTAGAAAGCATTCACCTAGGGGCTGGTGAGAGCTGCTATGGACAAATGCATTTTTGGAACAAACATGGAATAAATGGAGCATGAGCTTTGCAAGGAGCAGCTTTGGGGGATGAAGAGCGTTTGCAAATCCACCTGGGAATGGCATTTCCTGAGGCCTCCAGGTTTTGCTACCAGGCATCTGCTGTCACTCTAACCTTGTCCTTTTGCTTGACTTCTTAAAATGTCTCAAAACAAAGCAGAGAGGGGCAGTTTGGGAGGCTTTTTGCAGAATTAGGAATGAGCCCCACACTTGGTTTGACTTTCCTTTGCCAGCCACCCTTGCATGGGAGTTTATGATCAGTTCCTTAGCATTGTCTCCACTTCCTCATACACAAGGATGGCTTTGCTGTTGTGCATCCCAGTCTTTCCCTTCCAGAACCTTTCCTGAGAATGAATTCCAGCAGAGTGCTCTAAGGCTGTAATTATGCTTCTGAAATAAAAAATGCTTTATTGGATAAGGTCTGTTTTTCAGTGATTCTCTCTACACCACCAACATGTATGAAGCCTTATTTCACAGTATTTACAGGGAAATAGTACCAGCAACTAGGCCTAGCTATATATCATAACATGTATTCTTGTAATTTAGGGCAGTCCCAGAACCTAGAGTGAGATCACTACAGAAGAAAATTTTGAAATATCCTTTTCCAAGGATCTTTGAAAAAAAAAATTAGTTGCGATTAAAAATTCCATCCAGATCTGGGGTTCTCAGACTTTTCCACAACGGGATCATTGTCGTTATGTGAATCTGTTTCTGAAAGGATGGCTAAGAAGTGTGGGAGGAGATCGGAGTAATGTGTTGCAGGATTTGCTGCTCGTGGGGACAGGGTATAGAACTGTTACTCTCTAGTGGTCCCCTTCTTGCTCGAAATATTATTAGGGCCCAAGCGGATCCTGAAGGACATAGGATTGACTCTAGAAACACCTACACTATCCAGATTTCAGATCTACCACTCTTGGCTTCATCTCGCCTTTGCAAGTTACCATCCGGAGACTCTGAGAGGAATTGAATAATAACCTTTCGATGTGAGAATTTAATTAGATAATTCATTTCCACAACTTCAGGAGGATGGATCATGGCTTACAAGTGCTTTTTCTCTGTCGTTTTAAACGTAGACATTTTACTCTCTAGTCACTGCTGCTCTTCCAGCAGCTCCCTCACTGCATGGTTTGCACAATCTTGTATTTTTAATCACACAGTTCCTGGCCTCTACATTTTCTCCCTGTCAGTTACCCCCAACTTTTACCTCCTCCATAGTCATCTTAAACATCATGGTCAAATTTCACTCAGTCTCTCACTAATCTCCCAGTTCTTCACTGGGGAAAACCCCAAGTCTTTCCTCTTCTGTACCCTTATTGAGACTGCGGAAAGCTGTTATTGAAGACTCCAGACCGAAGTTTGTGCCACTACAGAAGAATGATACCTATCCTCAGTTGGATCTTCAATACTCCCTTAGTACTCAGTGGGTCCACATGACCGCTGTCTTCCATGGTTTACGGCAGCTCTTCCAACCATCTGAGTGTCCTGAGCTAGTGAACACCTAACATACGTGGCCAACTGGTGCCTCACAAAGAAAAGTGATAGGATGAAACTATTGGGACCTACTGCTATCAATTTCTAATTGTGTCCACACCCATCCTTTCCCTCTTCCCCTCCTATCTTATCTAAACTGTATTCTATCTGTGTGCGGGATTCTATTTTTTCCACCTCTTCAAGGATGCATTTCATAAATTTCTCTTTCTCTTTTTCTCTCTCTGTGTGTCTTCAACTAAAATGTGTTTCCGTCTCAAAGTTTCAGTCACTGGATTTCAAGTTTGGTATACTCACTTCTATCTTAGAAGGGAAAAGCAACAGCAATAAACAAGCAAACAAAGGTCTACTATTTAATCTCACATTTCCAGCCACATAACCAGCCTATTTCTCTTCTCTCCTTCACTAGAAAGTTCTGTATATTCAGTCTGTTTCTTCAAATCTCCATCATTCCCCAAGCTACTGCTCTCTGCCCTCTTCTCCCACTACTATTCCACTTAACCTACTATCTCCAAGGTAACCAATACCATCCTTGTTTCTATATCTAGAGCCACCTCCCACCCACATCTAACTTGAAGTCTCTTCAGTATTTAGCAATATTGATTATTCATTGTTGAGCAGAATGGATTTCTTTTGGGGTTTCCTGTACCAGACGATAGCTTGAGCACAAGAACCTAGCTCACTTATTTCTGGACTTTTCATGAACTTAAAAGAAGTTTCATGAATACAGAAGGTACAGTTACAATGATAATAAATAATTTATGCCAGTAATGGATCAGAAACTTTATGATAGTTTGGGATATAGAAAGCAGATAGAATGGAGTTTATATGAAATATACTGCAGGCATCAGAAATAAACCAGGACGTCCCAGAGAAGTCCAGAGATGCTCCAGCTACACAGTCAGCAAAGGCCAGGACCATTGGTAATTAGCCAGGTACTTTACTAAGTAAACACCTTTAGGATACTTGAGACAGGTGCTTTTCTTCCCTTTTCCTATTTTAAACCAAGTATGTAGCAGTGGAGCTTTGGACATCATGATGAATACTGAGAATTCTTCTCTAAACACAGAAAGAGATCTACCCAAGCATAGGTGCTCGTGATTATTACAGGATGAGAAAGAAATATTACAGAGCGTACTGGCACCCTAGGCCAGGAGTTGGCAAAGATTTTTAAGCAAGGACCACATAGTAAATATTTTAGGTCATGAGCTTAGTGTGAAAGCAGCCATAGCCACTCCATGAACAAATGAGCACGGCTGTGTTCTGACAAATTTTTATGCATGTCAAGTCCTGCTCCAGATCAACTCCCCAAACAACCCCTCAAAACAATGAGAGAAATAAAACTAAATATAATTTCATCTGGTAAGAAAAAGGATTTTCTCCACTGCCAATTGCTTATTCCTTACCCTGGCAATTGTGGATGTCTGACTTTGGTTTCTTATCTGCGCAACCTATAGGACAATTACCTGTTGACATGTCCCAATATATGTGTAAGAATTGCAGCTACTCTTCCAAATCAAGAAAGAAAGCACCTAGAGGAGACCTACACAACTAGTGAGAAAACAAATTTTACTCATGTCTAATAGTTAACCTAGTACTTCATTTATATTTATGAAAGGACAGCAGGCCATCTGACGTCAGAGAAAAGTTAACATCATGAAAGAGAAGAACCAAGGTAAACTAAAAGAAAAGCCAGACCCTGGAAGATCAGAAATCATTTAGGGAACAAAAGAAATCTTAAAGATAATTTTAATTGTCCTTATAAAGATTTAGTGTAAATCGCGTCTATTGGAAACATGAATTATAAATTTAAAAAAACCAACGTGGAAATAAAAAGTCGAATTGGATGGTAAAAATGAACATAGTTAAGGTGTATGTCTAGAAGAAGTTATCCCAAAAGAGTAAGTTATCTGAAAGTAAAGGAAATCTGAAAGAATTCAGGCAAAAAAGAAACAGAGATAATTAAAATTAAGGTCCAAGAAAACTAAATCAGAAAAGTCCAGTGCATTTCTGAAAGGAGCGTTAAGAAGGAAAATAGACGCTGATTTGCCTTATTTGATGTTCTGAATACATGGGTTAAAAAGAAAGGTTTTAATTGCTTAACGAGATTGATGAAAAGAACCAAAACAGTAAAATTTTAGAACATCAAAGTAAAGAGAAAATCCTAAAATCATCCAGAAAGAAAGAAACCAAAGTAATTATGTTAAATTATGTTGATTTCAAAGAATTGGTGCTCAGAAAGACATCAGACTTTTCTTTTTCTTTTTTTGGCTCTTAAGCATTCTTTATTTTTTAATAATAAATTTATTTTTATTGGTGTTCAATTTACCAACATCAGACTTTTCTTCAGCAACACTGAACTCTACAACAATCCCTTCCTAAGTTTGAGAAAAACTGTTTTGAACTTAGAGTTCAAATATGTTATAAATGAACTGTGAGAGTAAAATACACACTTCTTCATAAAAGAGTAACTCATAAACTTTACTATGCATATTTACTTATTGAAGAAATTACTCAAAGGTATTTCCCAGAAAATAAAAGAAAATCCCCCCCAGAGACCCCCTAAGGGGAACAGTATGGAATACATGAATATTCTTATGAAGAAGATGAGAAGGAAGCTAGAAACAAGAGTTTAAATGGCATAACCTTACATCTTGATGGGTCCAATCCCACGTTTTGATTCTATGACACATAATGTTTACATAATCTTATATGTTACATCTTTTACAAAGGTTAAACATTTTTTAGTATTAAGCTATAGAAAAAATTCCCTTTAGCATTTATATTGACAGGACAGAATGCCAAAGTTCTAAGCCTTAACAATATACCAACATAATTTCTCCCTAAAATTTTTGAGAAATGGAAGAAACATGGACAGAGGCTAAGTATCTTATTTCCATTTTTTTAAACCCAGAGGAAAACTAGATAATATTAAAAGTGATAACTACCTCAAGAAATAGATATTATAATCAAATAAATAAATAAGCAAATCTTAGAGAAGTTAAAATGATTAACAAAGTGCCCACATTTGGCTATGGGGCATGGGAAATGAGAGGTTGCATAAATTCTCTAAATATTTCATTTTTTATAGGTGGGGAGTTAACACAGATACAAAGTTGGTGAATTATGTAATAAAATTTTAAGTATAATATTTAAAAACTTAATCTCCATATCTCCTAAAAAGTGAGAAGGCTAATAGTGGTTGTCTCTGGAGGAGAGAAGAAAGATTTCAAGTTTTTAATTTTATTTTTATTACTTTTTTCACAATGTCCTTGAATTATTTCTATATTGAGCATTTAAATATAAATTTAAATGATTTACTCATGATATATTCATAAAATGGAATAAGGTGCATACATTAAAAAGTATAGTTTTGATCCCTATGTACTCATAGTGAAGTATATATATCCACAATCTAATAAATAAAACAAATAAGTTGCAGAATATGGAATATGGTCCCCAGTGTGTAAATATGCATAAATATACATAGCAATGTGTGTATTTATATATACATAGGCAATGGCTGATGTAATGCACATCAAAGTGTTACTAATGACTTCTGAGGATTGAGGAGATGGCGTTGGTGAAGGAAACAGGATTAGTTTTTTATTTCGTGAACATTTTGCTGCTTGGATCAGATTATGAGGAACATATATTATTCATACAAGAAAATAAAAGCTATTACTTTGCTTCCATGACACTACATTTTTTTTCTTACCAATTTCCCGTCCATTTTTTATCAGCCTGCTTCATCTTTCAGCTATATTCTGATGATTACATATCTAAGTCACCTACCCAGATCTTCTGGAATTCCAGTCTAATATATCCGACTACAACCAGATGCATCTACTTGTAGAAGCATTTGAACTCACATTTCCAGAACAGAATTATGACCTCTGTGTGTCTCCCCTCACTGACCTCAAGCAACCTGTATTGTCTAACTTGCCTTTCTTTATGAACGAGACCTCTATCCCACCGGATGCCCATGTTCGACTTTGAGTTGACATCATTAACCCTCCAATATGACCTGCCATATTCCATCAATCACTAAATCCTGTCCATTCAGCCTTCTGTTATCCCTTGAATTCGTCAAATTTCCTTTCTTCTACGACTCCATTTTAATTTGGCAAATTGCTTACCATATTCTATATGATCATGTTATCTGGCCTCAGGTTTATTTCTTCAGCCTTATTTCTCATGACTTCTTCCTCTCTAATTCTGTTTCATGAAGGTGGAGCCATCTTTATTTCTCTAACTGTGATAAGTCTACCTTCCAGGTCTTTTCAAATGCTTTCTGTATTTGAAGTTTCTTCCCTCAGGTGTCTCCTTGGTCAACTCCTGATTTAGTCTTCAGATAAGAAGTTAAATATTCTTCCCAAAGCATCCCGTGCCCATCCCTGATTCCTTGTCTTAAGTGTATTTATTGATCTGAGGTTCTTACTAGGATATTATACGTCCTTTACTTAAGCAAGTGCCTGGTAAACTGTAGACATGCAATAATTTTGTGGTTAAATGCAATAATGAATAATATATGCCATTCTTCTAGACAGAGTCTGACTTACAGATAGAACAAATAAATGGCAGTTTTATGAATGTTAAATCACTTTACAAATCAACTCATTGCTAAGGATTAACAAGTAAGAGAAAACATATTTTCACTGAGGAGTTTACTATGACCCAGCAACTACTGGTGCTTCAAGTTACAAGTACCAAATAAGAGACCAGTTTCATTTAAGATTATAGGTGCCCTACCATGGCCAAATGACTCACCTGCTTCAAGGTATCTCTAAACCACAGGTCACGTGACCATATCACCATTACATCAATCATGATTTGCTTTAACTTTCCCTGCCTTAATACTTCCTCTGTTGGTGTGCTTAGTTCAGTGCTTTTGACATTCACAAACTAGTGGAGCTCACCCCACATTTGATATCATTGATGTACAATTTTGGGGGACATACATGTAAAGTGCCACCTTGCTCTGATTGGGGAGATCACAGATTTACATCCCCAGTTTTCTTGAAATTCCACAGAAAGCATGCTCGGACTAAACACAGTTGGGCATGCGTGGGTCTGTGTCACAAGAAAGGAAAGTGACCCACCACCCTGGTGCTCTCATTTTATGGGAGCTGAGTGTGAAAATGACCTCAAAATTAGGGAAAAAGTCTCTTGAATTTGGAAAAATAGTCTGAAACAAGACATAAGTTAGTAATGGGGACGTGGAGGGTGCAAACTGCTTGCCAATTGGAGGCTTTGGGGAAAGTTAAGATCCTACACAGCACCCTTTGTTGGGAGAGGAGGAAAATCCTGGTCCCAGCTGGTGCATGGCCAACCAATGATCATTGCTGGGAGCATTCACTGAACAAGCCTGTTGGTCTTTCCATAAACATTACTACATATATAAAATACTAACAACAAATAAAGGAATAATCAGTTTACAATGTATGTGTGTAGAAACAAGTATTTATGCATAAGGACAACTGTGGAGAGATGTATATCAAACTTCAACCTTAAAGGTGGCAGAGGGTGGTTTATACATTTACATAAAACTTGAACTTTACTATGTGAATAAAAATGTATTTATAAAATCAGAAAGAACTGGCTATAAGTCAGAGTCTTGATAGTTACTGGAGGTGTGACCTTGAGTAAAATTACCTTTTTTTGAGCCTCAGTGAATAAGTCTATATATTAGGTCTGAAAGTGGCTACAGAAAGGTCACCATGAAAATTAAATGAGGTTGTATTGTGCAAGACACATGGTACAAGTAAACGTAGGACTCAATCTATGCTGGAGTCAGCCGTGATGATGATGATGATGATGATGAGTGTGATGATGAAGACAATGTGTTCATGATGATGATTCGGAGTTTTGAACTCTTTTCCTATTTGAACGAGAGAAGGGAGGGGTTTGGCACAAGCATATCCTCTTAGAGCACAGAAGAGGCATGCCACACTGTGACACGTCTGCCAACCACATCCTCATCACATGTCATTAAGGCCTAAGAGATGCTTCATGATAAGACAAGGAAACTTCTACTTTTTGTGGACTACACATGTCAAACAGCTTTCATCAATGGAGAAATTTATCCATAATTCCAGGTACTTTGTAAACTAAGAAGGTATGACAGCTTCACATAACTTCTAAAGAAAGTCTGTGAGAAAATAAAACATATAAGAAAATAACATTGTTGAAGCTATCTGCTTCTTCTCAGTAGGGCAAATTTCTGAAGGAAAAAACAGCTCTAATTGTCAGGCCCTAAGTACATATCCTGAATTTTACAGCCTCTAATAATGCAAATAAAAAAAAATGAGGACAATGTATTACTTACATACAGACAGACACACTCAGTGTTGAGGATATTTTAATTCAATGATGATAGGAGTAAAAGTACCTACACACTTTAATAATCATAGTATTGTAAAATCATTTTCTTTCAAAAAAATAGATGCACTCAAAATAATATTCTTTATTTTTTATAAAGCATCGAGAAAATGATTTGCTATCAGTGAGAGAAAACAGATCATGGTAAGGTCTCAGTGATGGGATAATTATATTGTTCTTGATATAATGAATGTGACACAAAATGAATTCAAATCAACCTACAAAAGGGCTAGAGCTCAGGAGTAGAGCATTTGACTGCAAATCAATCTGGAAGAAAATCTGCCATTTTTGAGTAGAAAATTCACTGCCAATATTCCTTGTTGATTTTGGCCGTAGCAATTTACAGAAATTGTATGTGATGTGGGTCTATATGATGTGTAAGACAGATACGCATATGACACACTCTAGATACGTGTGTATAATGTACATATGGAAGGAGAATTGTGTAATCCTACAAGAGTCCACACACACAGCTACATTCTGAAACCAATTTTTCAAAGACCTGAAAAAGGGGACCCACGATTAGGAATTATTATATGGTGGCTCCACAGAAACTAACAGATACCCTCAATTAAAGCACAGAAGCAATTTCTCTCAGATCATCACTTTTTAGCAGGCATAAAGCTTAGTGCAATATGCGAGAAGAAAGGAGTCAGAAGACCTAAATTTCACTGATCATTCTCTTATTTTCTGGCTCCAGAACCTTCACTAAGTCAACCATCGTCTATATTTCAGTTCTCTTGGTTACCAGGAAGGAACCGGAGTTGCTCAGCTAATTTTTTTTCTAACTGATCTTCTTAGCTGTTGATTTTTCTTTTCCAATCACAACCTATTAAGAATTTAATATGGCTAACGCATGACAGGGGATGTGCTCTGTTCCAGGGAAGGTGAGAGAAACATGGGCCCAGGTCTTCGGGCTTAGCTGTCCCACACTGCTGTCATACGAAGGTCTTAACACATTGTTTCAAACCAAATATTCCACTTCTAAAAAGTATTAATCCCCAGTCTACAAATTTCAATCTATCAACACAGAAGAGAATGGAATATCGCTCAACACTTTTATTCCCCGTAGAATCATACAGCATAAGGGCTCAATAAATGGTTATTGACTTGAATGCCTTCATTTGCAATTCTACTTTACATTGATGTACTATTTCACTTCTTACAAAGCTCTTTCGGTTTCTCACATTATCTCATTTGCTTTTACCATTAATGAAACAGGCAAGACAAGTATAAATGAAAGGGTGAGTAGGTTCTCACTGTATTAGTCTTTCTCTTAAAACACACATACACACACACACACACAACTCAATAGTTACAAAAAGACAAATTCATCATACTAATTTCATCATGAATGATTCTATTTTTATAGCACCAGTTATCACATATGTTCCATATTCATGTCACTCTTTCAAAAACGTCTTTTTGTTTTATGTGATAGAGCAGGGATTCTCAACTGTAGCACCACTGACATTAAAGGTTGGATAATCCTCTGTCATATACTGTGCTGCGAACCATAGGATGTCCACCACCATCCCTGGCCTTTGTCCCCTATATTGTTTTTGCACTTCCCCAGTTGAGACAAGCAAAAATATCTTTAGACATTGTCAAATGCCCCGTGGGAACACTGAGGCCAAAGGCAGTGACCATTTCATTTCAATACACCTGCTATATTCTCAATGATCAGCACAATTGTCCAGACTGAATAGAGAGCAGTGCCATTCCTTCTTCGTTTTTAAATGGCCCAAACAACCCACTCAATTTGGAGCTTTCTCATTTTACCTATAAGGAAACAGTGGAATGGATACCTCAACGAATATACAGGTACTTTATTAGACCTTGGCAAACACTCTATCTCTTCATTGATAATGAAGATAAATATAAAAGAACTAATACAGAGACTGGAAAAGATGTGAGGTCAATAACCAATATTACTGTCTCCGATTACATAGAATAGCAGGCCGTATAGAGAACATCACGTGTTTATGTAAGTCACCAACAAACCAAGTAAGATTTTTATTGAGATGTTCTGGATGAAATCCTGACTGCTGTCTTAAAGATATAAATCAATACTTCCCAAGTAGTATGTTTTATCCACAACTTCCAGGTGATTCACACTTGGCTATGGCAGAGCTGAGCATATGGGCAGATAAAATTAAGGTCAAGTTGGGATGCCTGGGTGGCTCAGCGGTTGAGCGTCTGCCTTTGGCTCAGGGTGTGATCCCGGGGTTCCGGGATCAAGTCTGCCATCAGGCTCCCTGCCTGTTTCTCCCTCTGCCTATGTCTCTGCCCCGCCCCCCCCCTCTTTCTCACAAACCAATAAATAAAAACCTTAAAAAAAAAAAACAGTTAAGTCTTCCATGATTACTTAGCAACAGTATCTGATAGTCCTTCAAGGAATGTCCTGCTGACTGCTCCTAACTGACCCCATCATTCATCTTCACACATTTATTAAGTGATCATTATATCCAGTAACATGTAACAGATTAGAACATAGGGATTAGATGATACAGCAGCTGAGCTAAGGTTGTGACTGACGTATTGAGGAGAATGGGGTTGATAATATGAACATGAACACTCTTTTGACAGAAAAAGTTCAAAAATTAAAGGCAAAAACATAAGGCAAATCCAAATGTAAAAAGGGATAATGGCCATATTGCTGGTTGCCAAAGAAAGTAAGGAAAAGAGGGTAGATCATTCTATATATATCTAAAAATTAATATTCATAAAATGATATAATATTCATAACCCATTATACACTAAAAGGGTATTAAAATAAAGGTGTAAAGACTACAAAAAGTATGAGAAAAACTGAACAAAATGTAACCGTAGATACCACTACCAAATTATTGTCAATTAAGAAGATAGAAATTAGGACGGAATTTATAGAACAGAATCAATAAAGTTACTACTTGTAGCATATTGAACTTAGCACTCTTCAGAGAGATGTACTTTTTATTCCAGTAAACCACTATAGAGTTTTCAGACGACACTGGATACACTGGGTGTCTACTATGTGCCGGGCACTCTTCTAGTGACTGGGGCACCACGAAGAAGTCATGAAGCATGTCATTCTCAAATACATAGCATTTTTTTATGCCTCCATTGAAGGCACCCAAATCAAAAACCAAAAATTGCTGCTATCTCTGGTTCATAAAACAACAAAAACCATGAAACATAAATAGGAGCTATAATTAAAAGAGAAAGTATGACTCTTTGCAAAGTAAAACTGAAAAAACTAAAGAACAAAAGCTCACTCAGATGGCGAGGAAGAAGATAAAAGTGCAAAAATAACTTTTTCTCTGTAGAGATAACAGAAAATATAATTTATAAACAGTCATAATATCATGAAATTAAAATATTCCAAACAATAAATGTGTGACATCTTTTTGGAGAATACTACATACCTTCAATGGGTGATATAAAAAGAATTGATGAACGTGTTGTTAAAAAAAAAAGGAAAAAAGAATAAAATTGTATGTCCATTTTGTAATCAAAAGAAATGTAGAATAAAATAAAATTGCTATATAATAAATCTCTATTCAGAGAATACTTTTATGTTTAAAAATGATTGAAGAGAAGAGGGGGCAGCCCATGTGGCTCAGCGGTTTAGCACCGCCTTCAGCTCAGGGGGTGATACTGGGGTGCCAGGATCGAGTCCCGCATTGGGCTCCCCGCAGGGAGCCTGCTTCTCCCTCTGACTGTGTCTCTGCCTCTCTCTCTCTCTCATGAATAAATTAATTCTTTAAAAAAATAAAAAAATTATTAAAAAAATAAAAATGAAGAAATGATAAATGGAAAGAAATTAAATAAACTTAAAATGACAAATGGGAAAATATTCAGAGTAAATATATCAAAAAAAAGCCATTAATCCAGGATACATCATAAAAGAAGAAATGTACATAGGTAATAAATACCTCCAAAATGTTCACTCTAACTACTAATTAATTACAAAGTAAAACAAATTATAAATTGACCTAACAGAGAGCTTATCAGGGATTTTTCTAAAGTATACATTTTGAATTGGACTTTTTAGAGAAAGGAAATGGCAGGCAAGATGATGAGGAAAATATCTGTATTTATAAAAGAAAAATTTCTCTTTTTAAAAAATTTATATATATATCTTATATTTATATATAAGTCCCTTATATATACTCACAAGAAAATAAAGTAGAGCAAGAACTAATAGTTGGGGCCTTTTTTGAACAGGAGAACACATTCTGAATTTAAAGGAGAAAACGAGGGATTTCTTTTTCTATTTTTCAACAATCTTGCCTAGCAGGGGAATCTAGATTTTGGAGAAAAGAAAAACACTGGTTAAAATCATGAAGCTGTAGTTAAACAGATAAATCTAGAGTTTATTCTGGGTGGTACTAAGCCTCACTGACTTTAACTCCAAAATGGAGATATTACCTGTCCAATTTACCTAGCAGAGTTGTAGTAAGACCAAATATGATATGGGGATTTATAATTAACAAAGTGATGACTAGTTATGATACGGTTGCTTTCTTTAAAAATTTCAAAAGGCACTTCTTAAAAACTCAAAATATGTAACTATAACTCATGCTTTATTTATTGAGGAAAAAGGAAATACAATATTGGTTAATATGTAAGAAGAAATTTGGGGATTTGCATTGGATTTATAAATTTTTTTTTAATTTTTAATTTTTTTTTTTAAATTTATGATAGTCACAGAGAGAGAGAGAGAGAGAGAGACAGAGAGAGAGAGGCAGAGAGGCAGGCTCCATGCACCGGGAGCCCGACGTGGGATTCGATCCCGGGTCTCCAGGATCGCGCCCTGGGCCAAAGGCAGGCGCCAAACCGCTGCGCCACCCAGGGATCCCTACATTGGATTTATAGACAAAAGATCCCTTAACTTGAAAAATAAATTTTAAAATGGAAACTAACGATTATTCCACCAGAGTTTTCGGAAACAACAAAATATCCATTTTGCTGGCAATTAAAAAGACTATTTTGAAAGTACCATTATTTCATCGGGGTAACAACTGGATCAACTCAAAAAGTGTATGTGTTTGAGAGAGAGAGAGAGAGAGAGAGAGAGAGAGAGAGAGAGAAAGCATTTGCTCAAAGTTTACAAAAAGGAAAAGAAAGATGAAGTAGGTAAAACAAGATCACAAAAAGAATCAAATGCTTTGGCATCCCTTACATATTATTTTTCCTTTTTATTTTGTTAGTTCATCCCAAATTTGGTCCTTTCTCTCTCCACCTATTACTATACAGCAGCAACTGCTCAGCCAACCTTTTATTTCATAAAGAGCAGAAAATCATTGGTTCCTGTCTAATAGAACAGAGGGCATTGGTTAGCATGGATTCGAAGATGTCATAGATTTGAAAAGGCAAACTCTGACATCTTTGAGTTGTTATGTCCTGTATGCAATTCTTAGAATCTGTGGTAGACAGAATAAGGCTTCCCTCTCCCCACATCTGCAAAAAGTTAAAAATAAAAATTAAAAAATAAAGCCCTAGACCTAACTCTTAGAACCTGGGAATATGTTACCTCCAATGGCACAGAACTTTACAGGTGTGATTATGCTGAATAAAGATGCAGAGATTATTCTGGATGACCTGGGTGGGCCCAATCTAATCAAACCAGTTCTGAAACTAAAAGACAGTAGAAAAAGAGTGGGTCAGGGAGATGCAGCGAGAGAAAGCACTCATGCCACTGCTGCTGGCTTTAAGTACCAAGGATGGTGCTGCAAGCCACGGGAAACTGGTGGCCTCTGGCTGGGAACGGCCCTCGGTTTACAGCCAGCACGGAACTCATTTCTGCCACCAACCTCGATAAGCAGGAAATTGCTTCCCTCTCAGCGCCCCTAGGAAGGAATGCAGGTCTGTTGACATCTCAATTTGAGACCTGTGAAACCCCTAGTAGGCCTCTGACCCATGCAACCCACGCATGTCATTCAAGCCACTAAATCTGTGGTGATTTGTTATGGCAATGACAGAAAATTCATAGAGAATCATACACTTGGAGAAAACGCTAAACATCATTTGGTAGAACAAGTGAGTCATAAAATGTTCATATTCCGTCAAATATAATTAGATTGTTAAATGATTATGAAGTGTTTACACTAATTATTTAGAGTTCCTTAAATACTATAATGTAAAAAGTATGATTAATACTAAATACTACTGATGACTGATAAACATAGAATATCAACCTTTATCCTAAATACTCAACTAACATTATCTTATTTAACCTTCAGGAAATCCTTTTGATAGGTTGTATTTTTATCCCTATTTTACAGCTAAACAAATGGAGACTTAGATAAAGTAGACTGCCCAAGGTCACCCTGCTAGTAAAAGGTAGAGATGAAACTCAAACGCTAATCTCTAACAACACCCTTATGATTATAATATTATGATATATTTTATATATTGCCTCTTATTATCTCGGCAAATTTGCCTTTGTGTTATTTGCTCATTTGCAGAAGCTGAAGGATCCATGGTCCAGTGGTTTTACTGGATCTCTCAAACACTCAGAGCCAGGATTTTCATAGAATAATTAATGCCCTAGAAAATTTACAAAACATAATGGCATAGGAATTTTTAAATTAAAGTTTCATTCCAAACACTTCAAACATGACATTTACAAATAGGAGTGAAATAATATAAATAAGAAGTCAAATTTAAAAGAAATATCCTGCAATTTCTTAATAAAAATTTATGTTCACATAATAGTGTCTACATTAATATCTATAACCTATTCTTTCAAAATCACCAAAAGTAGGTAACAACCCTAATGTACATTACCTAAGGAGAGCCTAAAGAAACTCTGGCACATCCATATAGTGAAGTAGTACTTGCAATAAAAGGAAAGGAATTATCAGTACATGTAGCAATATGAATGACCAGCAAATGCATTTTTCAAGTGAAAGAGTTGGACCCAGAGGGCTATATACTATCTGATTCCATTTATGTCATATTCTGAAGAAGAAAAAAATATAGAGATAGAGAACAAATGAATGGTTGGATGTGGGAAACTGGTTGACTATACAGGGTATTAATGGAACATTCCGTTATATTGACTATGGTGGTAGACATAATTCTACTCATTTTTAAAAAATCTATATAACTGCAAAGCAAAAATTAAAAATAAATAAATGACCAATAGGATAGATATTACAAAGTATTTCAAGCCACTCAGGAAAGAGCAAGGTAAAAAAGACAAAGAAACAAAGATTAAATGGCACAAATAGAAAAAAAAACTTAGCAAAATAGGCTGACAACCATATCAATAATAATGTTAATCATAAATCTATAAATGTGCCTAATTTAAAAGGACCAATTATCAAAGTGGATTTAAAAAGCAAAAATTGAGTACTTGCTAACTTTCTTTAAAATATTTATTATTTATTTATTTGTTATTATTATTTATTTATTTATGAGAGAAAGAGAGAGAGAGAAGGTCGGTGAGTGTGGAGGTGGGACGGGAGGCAGAGGGAGAGGAGAAAAACCTCAGGCAGACTCCTCACTGAGCATGGCGCCCAACAGAGGACTCTATCACAGGACCCTGAGATCATGACCTGAGCTGAAATCAAAAGTCTGCAGCTTAACCCACTGAACATCCAGGCGCCTGAGTACATGCTATCTTTAACAGTTACAGATTAAATATAAATATAAACACAGTGATGGCTTAAAAGTAGACAGCAAAAGATAGTACTTGACAACACCAATCCTTAGAAAATTGTAGTGGCTGTTATCAAAATGACCTCCGGTTAAGGAGTACTGTCAAAAATTGAAACAGAAATGATTCAAACAATAGAAGGTTCAGTTTATCAGGAATACATAATAATTCCAAATGTATACACACCTGATAGTGGATTTCAAAATATATAAAACAAAATATATAAAACAACATTTCTCACTTCAGTTGTGAGGTGAGAAATGGACAGTTCTGCAATTACAGTTGAAGAAGGATTTAAAATTCCTCTCTCAGTAATTGATGAAACAAGGAGAAAATCCCTATGAATATACAAGATTTTAACACATTATCAATCAACTTCAAATAATTGATAACTTTAGAACACTACGATAAAATACTGAGAAGGAACATATACCAAGAGAGATCAACACTTTGAAAGGATTTAAATCATATTATAATAAGCCCCTTGACCACAACATTAAAGATTATATTTCAGATAACTGCCAAATGCTCAGAAATTAATCAATTGTTTCATAATCAGCTGAAAAACTATTTGTACAAAATATAAAAACATTGTTCAAGTGAGTAATTAAAAGATAACCCCACTCCATGGAAAACAATTTGAAAGGACACTTCAAAATTAAAAAAGGAAAAAAACCACACAAATGGTCTATAAGCATACAAAGAGTGTTCAATATCATTAATTATCAAGAAAAAGAAAATGAACCAAAAATACCACCGAAAACTTACTAAGCTAGCTAAATTTAAAGATTGACAGCACCAAAATGATGGCTGAATAAAGCAAAAAAGATGCAAGTGACCCAACTTTTTGTAGGTGCTCATCAGTGGCAACTAAAGCCAGAATGCACTCGAACATAGCCACAACCTCCAGCCTCAAATTTGAACTTGGAATTGCAGTTCTGTGAAGAGATTCCTCTGTTTGCCACTGTTAATTACCCATTGTTTAATGCATTATTCTTGAGGTTTTGTGTTCTTTTTTTCTACTAAACATGGTTAGTTAGCAGTAAAACCTGGTAAACCATCAATAAGTAAGTATTTTATGTCATGACATTTGTATATGTCCCTAGTAGAATTAATGAGAAAACTATATTATATAAAAATATATCAGTATTATCAACATTCTGACATTTATGATCAATAAAAGAATTTTGCATAAACCTTTTCAATCATAAGATTTAAAAAATTACTTTAAATATAACTTAATATAGTATGTATAAACCAGAATCATGCTAATGGGAATGCAGGCAGCCATATATATATATATCCTAGTAACATTAAATAAATAATTAGATCAATACTTTTATACAAAAAATAAATGCCATTATTATCACTGTAGGGCATCATCTTGGCCTTTCAGTTGAAATAAGTCGGCAAGTTTCTTTCATGATAAATAATGTAATATTAATATCACAGTTGGAGACCTGTTCTCTGAATACACCCAGCAGGTACAGGAATTATAGCTCAATTTTACTTGGAAATATACGATTACTTCCTAATGAGCATGTCTAGCTTCAAATAACATAGAAAGACAGAGTTAAGAACGTAATTAAAATGATTGTATTACATAAAAATGAGCACACAACTTTGCACGGTAAAGTCTGTGGGTCAGCGGTGAAAATCACTAAAGAAAACAACAGTTGTTTGGTCTAAATGTTAGATAAGTAAAGCCATTAGTCAAAACCCTATTTTTCTAACTTCCCCTTTCTTAACACAGTTCTGAACGACTGCGATAATGGTATATGTAACCCCAATCTGAGAGCCACACTCTAGAAAATATAGGTGCAAACCGAGTTAAGGAAGCACGGTGCTTAGTCTCATTTGCTTCAACCAGAATATCTAGAATCACCAGGACAAATGCAAGCTACACGTGTGTGTGTGTGTGTGTGTGTGTGTGTGTGTGTGTGTGGACGCGGATCTTCACGCCTTCTTGTGAGCAATGGTAGTCATTCTACTAACGAATATGTGCGTCTTAACTACAGTTGGCTAGGATTCTTACACTAATTCCTTATCAAAATTACTCATGAGGAAGAATATACCTACTGCTTCAGAGGGGAAGGGATAGTTCCACAGAGATCTTGACATCATTCAATTCTAAACCCAAGATTCTAGATTAGTGAGCCCTCTCAGTCCCTGTTGCTCATAGCCAGCTACGCTCACACTAAGAATAGTTACATTTCGGGAGCGGCGCCTGGGTGGCTCAGTGGTTGAGAGTCTGCCTTTGGCTCAGGGTGTGACCCCGGGGTCCTGCGATGGAGTCGCACATTGGGCTCCTTGTGGGGAGCCCACTTCTCCCTCTGCCTGTGTCTCTGCCTCTCTCTCTCTGGGTCTCTCGTGAATAAATAAAATCGTAAAAAAAAAAAAAAAAAAAAAAAAAATCATTACATTTCAGAAACCAAAAAAAAAAAAAAAAAAAACAAGTAACATGACCTTTTTGCTGCATTCACCCTCCTTGTTAGGCTTGGCAGCATTTACAATATTGATTCCCTCTTCCTCAATGAAACTCTTCTCTCCACTGGCACAGATCTCCTCTTACTACCCTTGAGCCTTTTTGTTTTTCTAACTTTTTCTCTTTTCCTTAGATTCCATCTCTTTGGATACACTGTCAGTTCTAGAAACTACACATTTATAAACTGCATTTCTGGCTGTGACTACAGAAAAACTTAAGTGATGCTAATGTCAGTATCATCATCATCACCACCATCACCATCACCATTATCATCACCATCATCATCACCATCACCATCACCATCATCACCATCACCACCATCACCACCATCATCACTGTCACCATCACCATCATCAACACTATCACCATTACCATCACCATCGTCATCACCATCATCACCATCAGCATAATCATCACCATCATCACGATCATCACCATCATTACCATCATTACCATCACCATCATCACCATCAGCATCACCCATCATCATCATCACCATCATCATCCAGAAACAGCTCGAGCATCTGTTGTCATCTTTTGATTTCCACACCTTAACTATTGTAGAATGAACATTTCTGAGATAGAGTTAGGAGCACAGGAGATTTGTTGGAGATAATATGTGTAAAAGATAAAAGGGGAAGGAACACTGGATAAGGAAAGACTTCAGACTGTGATAGAGATGTGAAAAATGTTAAAGAAAAGGATTTGGGTGGAGGAAAAGAAACAAGACTGGGCAGAGAAAGGCTCAAAACAGTGAAGATCTGACAAAGTCTTGGCTAACCCAGTGGGAAGTTCTGGAGCAAAGACTTCCAATTATAGGAGTCCCACATTGTTCAGAATTGGGCAGGCTCTCGAACACCTGACATGCACAGCCACTGAAAGAGGGCTGCCCAGAAAAAGCATGGCCTTGGTCAAAAGCCACTGTGGATCCCAAAAGCACTAACAGTAGGAATTGCCCACCAACCGGACAACTTGCAGATGACCAGCAGGTTCTTTCTGGAGTGTACAGCTGAGTGGCACAATTCCATGGCTGCCTTCCCCTTAACATGACTACGGTTGATTTACCGTTGGCGTGTCGTGTTCTGACTTCTCCATACCACTCAGTTCCGGACTCAGCCATCTGATCAGTTTTCCAAAGCACAATTCTGATGATACGAATGCCTATTCAAAAGCCTTTGGTATTATCTAATATTATTACTTATTACATATTTATTACTTAATAAATGAAATGGAAATCCTTTAACGCAGGATTGAAGGCCCACCAAAGTATGAGCCCAGTCATTCTTCACGGAATTGTCTAAGAGACAGTAAGTGCAGTTGAAGGGACACTTCAAGAGTCAGAGGGAGGGGCTTAAAATGCTGCTTCTATCCACCACTTGCTAAGTATGCAACTTTTTTTTTTTCACTTTTATTTCCTTGTTAGTAAAATAAGAATTCCTGAGGTACATTTTGCAAAAGTATATTGAGATAATTTTAGGGCACAAAAAACCCCGATACATTTTCATTGCCTTGTACTGCTCTCTCTCCTGCCTGCATGCAATCTAATCATTTGCCCTACCTTGACTGTGGCTCATGCTTTCATGCCTATGCCATACCTCTGACCCGTTTCAAACTCTTTCTCTACAACATATAATTTTCCTAATACCCTTTTAAGCTATTAAAATCCTACCTATCATCTGAAGTCTTACAGTCCAACCCCTTCTGATCGCCCCAGGCAGATGCATGCCCCATCATGTGGGCAGAAAGAAAAACAAAACGAACCAAACCAATTGAGTGACATTTGTGGAAAATCACATGTTCCTTTTCTTTTTTCTTCTTCACCCATTTGTTTTCATTTGTTCCTACAGTAAAAGGATCACAAGGTTCAGGTCACTATATGCATGCATTTATATATAAAGCATAAATACGAGACATTCTAGGATGGCATTTTGCAACAGTAAATCCTCTTTAAACATTTCAAGGTAACATCATCTGGTGACATGCAAGTTAACAGCTGCATGAGATTATGGGGTGATGCTCTACGGACATCTGTTTACGTATGAGGGCTCCACAAAGGATGTGTTTTGGCAAAATGAATAAAACATGTTTAGAAAAACTCTTATAGCCTCTAATCTATGAAATGCCATCCCTGTAAAGTGGCATTATAATGAATCAGGAAAACCAGCCCATCCTTTCTATCATTTATTTAACCAAAATTGATCTTGTGCCCTGATCAGGCAAAGTCCTTGAAAGAGCTGTCGATACCTACTTTCTTCCTCATCTCTCCCCCCATCCTATTCACTGCAATCAGACTTCTGTTCCCATTACCTGAATACAACCATTAGCACATGCACCAGTCCTGGCTGCCCAGAACATTCGAAGGGTACGTTTGGATTCATTCAGTATCTCAATTTCATTCAGTTCTCTGCAGAAATATAGCTCCTCGGCTTCCCCAATCCCTTATCTGTCCCTTTAAGATGCTCTATCTTCATATACATCTCATTTTATTTGACACAGTTTACATATCAACTTTTTAAGTCGGTCAGTTTTTAAAATCTCCTTTCCTACAATCTGATTCGCTATTTTACCCTCGGCACCTAGAATGGCTCCTGGGTGTCAGTAAATAACTGTGACATGCATGAATAAATGATAACATTATGGGTTCGATGATCCGATATTTTCACCACAGGACTGAAATTAGTTCAAAACAGGATTTTTGTGCATTAAAAGTACCCAAATAAACCCATTTAGTTCGCATCAAAACCAAGTGAGATTTCCATATCATTTTGGTCATTTCTTCAGAAAAAATAAAGGAAACCTGCTGCAAAATTATCTCTGTTACTGACTTTGAAATTGTGTGCTCCTGAACCATAAGGTTCCCAGGAGGTCTGGGGATCTCAGCAGGAACCCTAGGCTTCTTCGGAGATTTCTGAAATGAGTAAAAACACTCAGTTCTGAATTTGAAGGGCTTCAGGCTCACATCCTTTCCCACTTGCCTTTTTTAAAATTAATTTTATACATTGAAATTCCACATAATATTTCCTTTGGATGGGATGTTATAAAAAATGAGGTTCTGGTCCTTTAACAACAGAAAAAATCCAGAAAATATCATTACTATCAAGTATCAATATGTTCCCATAGGACAAAGAGCTCATAAGATCCTTGAAACATGAATCTGACCTTCCAGTAACTTTACATTCTCTGTCAGCCAAGAACACCACTGAGCACAGAGGGCGGGCCCCAGTCTAGCTGTTTTACTGAGTTGGAAAGAATAACTTATTCTTTCTTCAACATTTTAGTTTCACTCCAGTCAACATTCAAATTTCATTATATGTCTATTCATCTTACAGCCATAGTCTAAAAAAGGAAAGAAAACATGAAATAGTTTGCTTTGTTTTAGTTTTTGTAACACATAGTTGAAAGGAAGAAAATCTAGTGAGCTTCTTGCCTGGTCACCCCCAAGAACACAAGCCTTGTCATCTCCTTCCACGAATCCTGAATTTTCTCTTATTTACTTTAGACCATCACCTAGAATACAGCCCAGTATGCATTAAAATGAAGCCAGATGACCTAAATGGAGGCTTTCTGGACGCTGCTGAGCTGCCTTTACTCAGCTAACAGTGACATCACCACATTTTTCGGTGACCTAGTTGAGCTTTGGTGCTCCCTCTGAAGTGCTGACATGCCCACTTGCAGGTAAGTGTGTGACACGCGTGATGATGGTTAGCAAAAGGCAGAGCTCCCTTGATTGGCAGGGACAGGACGCTTGCTAATAAAAACACGAGAAAGGCCTCAGATTTCACACGTGTGTGCGTATGTATACCATATATGACACATGAAACACATGTGAGATACGTGATACATGCGATGCATATGCATATATACATATTCGGGATTTAAGTATCTTCTAAAATCTTTTGCCAATTGGCTGGCTTTCTTACGATTTACTTGTAATACCTCTTTATATATATATATATACATATATAAAGTTCCTCACTAGATATGTATTTTGTAAATGTTTCCTTTGCCTTTCATTTCTCTAAGTGTCTTTTGAAAGGCAAAATTTCTGGTTTTGCTTGTGTTTTTTTATTTTTATTTTTCATTTGATACTACCTGGCCTAGGACCTAGGTACCTGATGAGGTTAGAGAAAATGGGGATTTAAGAACATGTCAAGAGAAAGGAGCAGTATTCTCATAATTGTCAGCTAATAATGCTTAGTCTCTTCTTCCTTTTTTTATCTTGCCAAAAAAGAAAAAAAGTTAAGAAGTAAGAATTCATCCATTATTCTTAACTCACAGCAAACTGCTTTAAGAAGTTAGAATTCATCCATTATTCTTAACTTGCAGCAAACTGCTTGTAATCTTTAAGATCTTAATAAATTTTATGTAAAGTAGGTAAAAGACAAAATTAAGTGAGAGGTAGTAAAAAAGACCTTTGGTGCAAAGTTAGACTCTTTTAAACTGTAATCAAAATCTGAAGACTGGGAAAAATTCAGAGTAAGAAGATTATGTACTATTCAACCATGAGGAATAAAGCCAATAGGGGAGGAAGAAGTTATGAATACTGTATCCATATATAGGGTTAAATATGTGTTTAATTCATGTGCTTAACTATTTTCCAAGTTTAGATAGTGATTATTTTACAAAATATTGTTGATAATTTTACACAGATTTTTAAATTTTTAACCTTTATTATAAATCGGTCTTTTGTATGAAGAGCCAATGTAGTTATTTTCTATACTTCTATGAATTTTATTTAATGATTATATTTATCTCTTTCAGTAGCTTTGTCCCTTTATTGACTATTTTAAGTAAGCACACTGCATCATAGGGAATGCAAAAGTGAATAAATCATATTCTTAGTTGGAGATTGATATCATCAAATGGCGAAGTTTGCTAATCTGGGTTTCTTGATTGTGTCCATGCCCTCAATATATAGACCAAATAATTTTCACTGAGAAATTGGATGGTAATTTATTCTAGTTATGTAAATACTCTATTTGTGTAGAAGTCACATTCTGACAACTCTAGCAGTTAAAACAAATTCACTAAGAAATAAATGAAAACAATTGCTTATTGAAAAACATACTGCAGAGTTCATAGAGGATTATAATAGAATTAGAACCACCCATAGTGGCAGGGAATATTTTTAAAATTCTGTGTAAAGTTATGTTGCCTGATTTAGTGAATTTGACATCACTAACTATTAACAGCATGGATTAGTGTTGCTAAAAATGGAAACAATGTGTCATGGTTCTTAATGAGGCAACATGCCCAGGAATAAAGCAAATGTCTCCATTGATCTCGCTAACTCCTGAAGGCATGACCTTATAACTGCATAGTTTAGGAATCAATGTTTCTAATGACTCAAGAGAAAGGATAAATTATATTTTGGTACCCACTGTTTTAAAAGCTATAAGAAAGCTTATGTTTTAAGATTTTTCTCAACAATAATTAATAATTTTAAAAATAATGTTTTATTGGATAAAAGGGTAAACTTTAAACAGGATTTGCATGATAACTATTAGTTATTGAATTTTCTCAGTTGACTCAATTTTTCATAAATTTTTCTATTCCAATTTTTAATTTTAATAAAACAATTACCCAACATAAAATATCAAGGCAGCCAAAGCCATTCTATTTTTTATTTACTGCCCACTTTCTAATTCTTGTGCTTTTATTCATTTTCCCCAAATCATATTGACTTTTAGAAAAGAATAGCATTCCATGACCATTATTTTTCACTCTTTCTGCCTTCCAGAGCAGGAACAAATACTGACTGTATCATGCCTGCTGTATTCAAGGTCTTTGCTACATATTTTACAAAGCCAGTACCTTCATGCAGTGTTTAATATATCTGTGATACTGTAAGGATGTGTGAAGTAAAGCAATGAAGCACAGTGCTGACAGGTAGTGCAACTGTAGACCACTTATTTATCATTCCTGTGCCTTAGTTTTCCCATTTGTAAGTTGAGGATAATTACAGCACTCACTCAGCAGGACATTATGAGGCTTGGATAAAATAATTGTCAGACTCAGAAAAGTAACTGGCACATGCTGATTGCTCACAAAGTTAATAAAATAAGAGGGTATTACAGTGCCTCAGAAGAAGGAAGTTACATCTATCTTCCTTATTTTTTTAAACATTTTATTCATTTATTTGAGAGAGATTGAGTGAGAGAACGTGCATGAGTGGGGGAAAGGGGCAGAGGGAAAAGCAGACTTCCTGCT
This sequence comes from Nyctereutes procyonoides, assembly GCF_905146905.1. NCBI lineage: Eukaryota > Metazoa > Chordata > Mammalia > Carnivora > Canidae > Nyctereutes > Nyctereutes procyonoides. The sequence goes on along the minus strand of NW_026575021.1, from coordinate 13,955,990 downwards.
GAGCAGGGACCTTCTCCCCACTGCCCCCCCCCAACACAGAACTTAATCCCAGGACTCTGGAATCATGACCTGAACCAAAGGCGTAATCAATTGAGCCACCGAGGTGCCCTACATCTATCTTCTTTAGGCTTCATGAAACATATAACATCTGAGATTGACCTTAAAGATGTGATTTTGGCAAGTGGAGATGGCAAGGCTCTAGAAAAGGCTATTTCAGATGGAGAGAGCCATTGCTCATTGATGGGACTTTGTGTCATATTTAGGAAAGGGTCATCTAGTTACACTGGTATGAAAAGTAAGCATGAAGAAATAGGATCAAACTAGCTAGAAACGTTAGGGGGGCAGGGAATGGGAATCCCACTAGGCAAATCTAAGAAGATTTTACTTAATTCAGAAATTGCAAAAATTGAAAAGGATTAAGCCTGGAAGCTGATATGATGGAAATTTTATCATAGAAAATTAGTCTAGTTTGTTTAATAAAAGATATGTTATATGTTACCGCAATAAAACAAAGACAAACACAAATGACCAAATAAAGCAGGAGGCCTAGTGGTAATAAAATTGAGAAATGGAGTTATATATGAATGTTAGAAAACTCTCATTCATTCTACTAGATTTTTTTAAATATTAGTGTGGGTTGCAAAATGACTAATAAAAAATACTTGGAATGATCCAAAACAAATTTTCCAACCATGATAGCATGACTGGGGCTGGCACAACTGTGTAAGCCACTACAACACTGGATAATATAGGCTAAAAAACTGGTTTTATACACTGGACAGTGGGAAAGCAGAAGTGTGATCACAGAAAGAAGAGAATACAATGAGGACAGCTCTAGGATCACCTTGGCTTTTTCCCTGAAAATGTTTTCCTAACCATGATGCAAGGAGGAAGAGCCAAGGTGGAGTCTAGTGGTCTCTCTGTTTTAGGTGACATAAATAGAATTTGGAGAGGCCAAGATTGCTGGAATTTCCATGGTAGGAGGCAGGTAGGGAGAAAAACCTCCAGAACCCTGATTAGTGGTATCACTGGGTCTGTCACTGTAATCCTAAACTGGCTGAGGATAGGGGGAAAATCCATGAGGTTGATTAGGGAATAAGTAGGGAATTATAATATGTTCAATTTTCATAGGTCACCCAAGGCTAGAGTAGTTTCAGTTCCAACAGCTTACAGTAGAGACAACTATTTGAACACCTGAGACATAAAAAACCCTTAAAAGTGACACATTAGAAATGGATGTAAGTTAAGCTTAGAATAAAGGCTACACTGAACCCGCACACCACTCCACCCACCCCCAACAAAATAGTCCTAAAACAAGCCTCAGAAGGGTCTGCATACAACTGCCTATAAATAGAAAAGTCTAATACACTTTTTAAAAAGTCAACAAAATGCAATACTCAATAATATAACATTCACGATGTCCAGAAACAAACAAAAGAATCACTAGGTATGCAAAGAAAAACATAACTCTTGATTTCCTTAGGAAAAAATCTGGTAATAGAAAGCCAGATAGAAGTTACAGAGATGTGGAAGAGGTACCTGGGTGGCTGAGTTGGTTAAGCCTCTGACTTGATTTTGGCTCAGGTCATGACCTCAGGGTTGTGAGATCGAGCCCCTCCCCACTATGTAGGGCTTCCCATTGGGTGTGGAGCCTGCTTAAGATCCTCCTTCTCCCTCTCCTTCTGTCCCTCCCCAAACCATCTCTAAAAAAAATAAATAAATAACAGTGATGTGGAAATAGCAGAAATATTATAAGATGAATCACTTATAATAAACATACTCAGGATTTAAAGGAAAACATGAACATAATAGCAAAAGAAATGGAGCCTATAAAAGAGAATTAAATGGAACTTTTAAAGCTGAAATATAGAAGGCCTAATATGAAAATTCAACTAGATTAATAGCAGTTTAGAGTAGAGAAAAAAATCAGTGAATTTGAAGACCTAAAAGTATCAGAAGTGAAGCACAAAGGTTAAAAAACAACATAAAAATAAAAATATACCTTCAGGGATATCTGGGACCTGTGGGACAACATCATGTGGTCTAAAGAGGAGAGGGGGAAGAGAAATTTTTGAAAAAATAATGGCCAAATTTTTCCAAATGTGATTAAAATTATAACCAACAGATTCACAAATATCAGAGAACCCAAAGCAAGATAAAAACAGAGCAAACCAAAGCAGGGTACATCGTAAGCTAATTGCTAAGAATCAATATTAAAGAGAAAGTCATAAAAGGAGTAAGAAAGAGAAGACCTGTCATAGTTTGGGAGAGTAGAGGAATATCAGAATTATTACATATATTTCATCATAAATAATTCAAGATAAATGATGATGGAATGTATTTTTTTAGAATGCTGAAGAAAAAAAAAACTAAATCTAGATTTCATATAACCAGCTAAGATTTCCTTTCATATGAAGGTAACATTTTTGTAATTTTTTTTTCCCCCAGAGAATTTATATCCAATAAAACTGCATTACCAGAAATGTTAAAGGAAATTTCAGGCCAAGGGAAGGTGATATTACATGGATCTAAGCAAAGAAGTTTGTCTAAACAAATCTCCAACAAATTGGAGATTGTTGGTGTTGACAAATATGTGGGTAAATGTAAATGGATTATTTTCCTATTTTGTAATTAAAAAAATGTAGTTGACTGTGTAAGTTATTAATGACATACTGTGTGCTATGTAATATGTGTGGCAGTCAAAGATGTGGTATGGTAGTAACACAACAACCAGGTCAGGGAAATACACCTTTTTATAAGGTTTTTGCATTGTATGTTAAGTAATATAGTGTTATTTGAAAGTATGATTATTGTAAGTAAAAGACATATGTGCATATTATAACCCATAGAGCAACCATAACAATACCCAGAATAGGCACAGTGACTAAGCAAATGTTAGAAATAAAATGAAGGGGTGCTTGGGTGGCCCAGTCAGTTGGGCAGTTGACTCTTGATTTCAGTTCAGGTTGTGGTGTCAGGGTCCTGGGATGGAGCCCCACTCCAGGCTCTGCGCTCAGTGGGGAGTCTGCTCAAGGATTTTCTCTCCTTCTCCCTCTGCCCCTCCCTCCACCTCCTCTCTTTCTGTTCCTCCCTCTCTGAAATAAATAAATCTTAAAAAAGAAATAAAATGGAATGTTCATTCATCAACCAAAAATTTTTGAAAAGATAAAAGAAAAAACAAATGAGACAAAATAAAAGCCAGATGAGTTTTAAGCCTAAACTACTGATAATTACTTTAATTAATGAAGGTCAATATACAGGGATGCCTGGGTGGCTCAGTAATTGAGTGCCTTTGGTTCAGGTCATGATCCCGGTGTCCTGAGATCGAGTCCCACATTGGGCTCCCCTCTGCCTATGTCTCTGCCTCTCTCTCTGTGCCTCTCATGAATAAATAAATAAAATCTAAGATAAAATAAAATAAAGGTCAATATACAAAAACATGATGCTTTTTATATGTAATAAAGGCATGTGGAATACTTAGGTATATGCAGAACAAAATACATGCAAGATTCGAGGAAAGAATACTAAACACAATTGATAAGAGAAATTATGTAAGACCTAGCAGAATGGGAAACTATACTATGTTTATTGTTTGGATGGCTCAATATTAAGATGTGAGTTTTTAACGACATTGTTAGATTCAGTGCAATTCCAATCAAAATCTCATCAGGCTTTTTTACAAAAAATTGATAAGCTGATTATTAAATTTATATGGAAATATCAAATACCTATAATAACCAATTTTTAAAAAGAAGAACAATTGAAGGACTTAAATTACTTGATTTCAAGACTTATCATAAAGTCACAGGACTCAAGAACAGGTGTATTAGTATAAATGTTGGCTTAAATATTATTGGATATAAATAGAGAATTCAGAAATAGACCCTCACAAACTTGAGAAGGTAATTCAGTGGAGAAAGGTAGTGAAAAAAATGGTACGTGAAAAAACTGGAGAGTCATATGAAAAAAAAAATCCAAACCTTACTTCATACATTATATACAATTTAATTCTAAATGGATAGACCTAAATATAATAGTGAAAGAACAAACTTCCAGAAGAAAAATTTTAGAAGAATCTTAGTGACATTGGATTTGGCAAAGATGACTTGTAGGATCCAAAAACCATGAAGCGCAAAAATAAAAATAAAAAAAACAGAATTTATGTGACCCATATTTCATTTCTGACTCCGCTTGCTCTTTGTGTAACTTAGAATAAGAGGTTTTGTCTATATGAGATTAATGACCATGATGGCTATGATACAAAATTGCCATAAGACTCAATAACTCCATGTTTAGAACATTTTGAAAACTTTAAACATTATAAAATTAATATTATTTCTGTAGACGATCCTCCATAGTAAGATATCATGCCATTTTTCCCAAAACTCAATTTAAGGGCAGTTATTGGGAAAAAAAAAAAAGACGTTTAAAACAAAAACAGAAACAAAATCTTGAAAACAAAGATATAAAAATAGTTAACACTCACATGACATTAATTGCTATCTCTTTCTCTACTACACTATTTGTCCCCCTTTTAAAGATGAGGAAACTGGGGATCCCTGTGAGGCTCAGTGGTTTAGCTCCTGCCTTCGCCCCAGGGCATGATCCCACAAGGATCAAGTCCCACATTGGGCTCCCTGCACAGAGCCTGCTCTCCCTCTGCCTGTGTCTCTCATGAATAAATAAATAAAATCTTTAAAAAATAATAAAAAATAAAGATAAAATAGCTAAAATTATTTAAAAAAAAACATAAAGATGAGGAAACTGCAGAACAGGTTAAATAATTTGACAATTGTCACACTAGCAAAGTAGTGGAATGCAGGCAGCCTGACTCCAGAGACTGCTCTGGATTGAGTCTTTGTTTTTTCTCCATCTCTTCCCTTTCCTCAATCATTGCCAAATCACTGCCACAGACAAAGAGGGATAAATAGCTGAATGCATGAAGAATGAATGAATGCAGCTTTCTTCTCTTGATTGAGATTAATCCAAGGCACGGATCATTTCATACAATAACTATGTTGGTTCTTCATACAAAAGACAAAACAGCTGAAGGTATTATAAGACTATTTTGGCCAGAAGATTCCCCTCCTAAAGCCCCAACAGAAGGAAACAAAGAATATTAAGTTAAGGGCCATGAGAGTATTTGTTCAAAGGAGTTGCCAGAATTGGATATGTCCTTCAGAGGATGTGAGTGGGAGCACTCTATATAACAGCCACCATTCTATAGCTATCCTAAAACTAAAGGACAAAAATACAATTTTTTAAAATACATTACAATTAACTTCTGTATCTATTTTTAAGGAGATATTTTATTATACACATGGTACCTTTTGCTTGAATAAATGGTATCCTCCAGTATCACCCAAATAAAAGAAAACATTAAAATTAAGAAATGATTATATCTGGCATAATAGTCAAGATCCTCTCTAAACATATAAATATTCTTTAACTGGAAGTTCTGGATTTCATCTGTTCTATTTGTTTGTTTTCTATTTCATAATACAGTCAAAAAACAACATATGAAAGAAACACTGCCAGAAATATTTTCTTATGATAACCTTGAATATTATTAAAGTATCTAAATATAGAAGATGAAACTGAGTTGGAAATTTCTACCAAATCCATACAGGAAGGACTTCACAAGGTCAGGATTGTTTTTCTCCCCCTCCCTTGAAGCTACACACTTCTTGTAATTTAATATGAGCATAAACATGTTGCTTAAAATATCAAGGTGGGCCACTGCTTAATTAGCAGTTTAAAATTTATTTCAATCAAAGCCATTACCTTGGAAAGGATATACAGCAGAAAAACTCTATGAAGCTCTTTTTCTTCTTTATTAAAATAAAGTGTTTCAGATGATCTCTTAGGTGTCATTAGGGTATTAAATTATTTTTTATTTTTTTTTCTTACTTGAGAAGGTTCTTTTTCTGTTCCTATTAGAAATGCAGTGACCTCTGTTCCTCCAAAGCTCTCCTTTGATTCAACATATCGGTGATTTTTTAGAGGGAGGTAAGGAGGACTTCCAAAACCAAAATCTTCTTGCTGTGAATTTTATCACCAAGAGCTTCTCATTTCTGAAGTATACAATTTGTTTTCTGATTGTTTGATCTCCCTTATTTGCTTTTCTTTGCTTTCAAGTTATGACGCAACTTTCTTAGTTCTGCATTCCATGTGAAAGGAAGAGGCGCTAACACGTCTGCCATATTCCCCCACAGAACACAATCCAATAATGCTGGAAACAGAGATATTCAAATAAAAATTCTTAAGTCGACCTGCTTGCATTGGCGATTAATTCATTATGATTTACGAAAAAGGCTGAACAGGCCCACTGCAAAGGCTTGATTCCCGACTCACCACATACCTGCTGAGTAACCTCTTCATTTTTTTGTGCTTCAATGTCCTTACCCACAGTGTCAGAAAAACCTAAACTTATCAGATAGTTTTGAAGATTAAGTGGATTAGTGGATGCAAAGATTCTAGGAAATTGCCTGCCACACAGTATAAGCACCCTTAATGTATATTAGCAATTATCTATTTTTTCTATTTTTTGAAACCTAGTTAAAAATAAATATTATTCATAAGAAAAATATAGAATAACAGTTTATAATCTTGGGGTAAGAAAGGCTGCTGAAAGGACACCTGGGTGGCTCAGTAAATTAAGCATCCGACTCTTGGTTTTGACTTGTCTTCAGATGAAGCGGCCTGGGCTCTGGGCTCAGTGGGGAGTCTGCTTCTCTCCTTTTTCCTCTGCCCCTCCCTCTGCTCCTGCTCTCTCTCAAATAAATAAATAAATCATTAAAAATAAATGGCTGTCATAAACATAACAGAAAATGATATGTCATAAAGGACTGATTAAAAATAGAAAAAAAATCCTTTGCAAAAAATTTTTCTACAAACTACTGTTAAAGGACATATACTATACTGGAATAAGATAGCTGCATTATGCATAATAGAAAAAAATAATAACCCTAATTTTTAAAGGGTTCTAATAAGAAATCAATAATAATAAAACAATCCAATTAAAAATGAAGAAAGGCTGGACCATTTTCTTACACCACACACACAAAAAAACTCAAAATGGATGAAAGACTCAAATGTAAGACAGGAATCCAACAAAATCCTACAGGAGAACACAGGCAGCAACCTTCGACCACAGCAACTTCTTGCTAGACACTTCTCCAGAGGCAAGGGAAACAAAAGTAAAAATGAAGTACTGGGACTTCATCAAAATAAAAAGCTTTGCATAGCAAAGGAAATAATCCACAGAACCAAAAAACAATCTAGAGAATGGGAGAAGATATTTGCAAATGTCTTATCAGATAAAGGGTTAGTATCCAAGAATCTTAAAGAACTTATCAAACTCAACACCCAAAAAATAAACAATCCAGTCAAGAAATGAGCAGAACACAGGAACAGATATTTCTCCAAAAACATATAAATGGTCAAAAAACACCTGAAAAAATTGCTCAATGCTACTTGGCATCAGGGCAATAGAAATCAAAACCACGATGAGATACCACCTCATACTAGTCAGAACGGCTAAAATTAACAAGTCAGGAAACAACAGATGTTGACAAGGATGCAGAGAAAGGGGAGCCCTCTTATGTTGTTGGTGGGAATGCAAGTAGTATAGACAGTAGAAAACAGTATGGAGGTTCTGTAAAAAGTTAAAAATGAACTAGCCTATGACCCAGAAATTGCACTACGAGGTATTTACCCAAAGGATACAAACACAATGATCCCAGGGACACTTATAAACCACCGTTTATAGCAGCAATGTCCACAATAGCCAAACTATGGAAAGAGCCCAGATGCGCATCAACAGATGAATGGATAAAGAAGATGTGAATAATAGAATATTACTCAGCCATCAAAAAGAAAATGATATATTACCAATTGCCATGATGTGGATAGAACCAGAGGGTACTATGCTAAGCGAAAACAAGTCAATCAGAGAAAGACAATTATCATATGATCTCATTCATATGTGGAACTTAAGAAACAAAACAGAGGATCATAGGAGAAAGAGGAAAAAATAAAACAAGTGAAATCAGAGAGGGAGACAAGCTATAAGAAACTCTTAACTATAGGAAACAAAAAGGGTTGCTGGAGGAGAGATAAGTGGGGGAATGGGGTCACTGGGTGATGGGCATTAAGGAGGGCACATGAAGTGATGAGCACTGGGTGTTATATGCAATGGATGAATTACCAAACTCTACCTCTGAAACTCATGATACAGTATATGTTAACTAATTGAATTTAATAAAATTTTAAAAAATAAATAAATAAAAATAAAAATCAGTAAAGGATTTCCTTAGGAAAAGATATTCAAAAGGTCCTAAATAAATTATAACCTCTTTAATTAAAAAATTGAGAAATTAAAATGATATGTCATTTTTTAACTATCAATCTGCCCAAATTAAAAATATTGTGATTATTATTCATTGTTGGAGAGAATGTGAGGAAGCTAATGCTCCAAAGCAATATACCTGGTGTGACTGGAAATCACAATGTCATCAGACAACAATTTAGGTTTGCATGTCAGTAACTGAAATCACATACTCTGAACCCAATATTTCCAGTTTAAAGAATCTATTATAGAAATGTCTGTACCCACTTACAAAGAAATTCTTTGCAGCATTATTTGTTATAAATGATCCAAAGTCATACTCATTAGAAGGAGGAGGAATAAATTAATTTTTAGGACACTCAAGCTATAAACAATAAGTAGGCATTTTTTAAAAGATAGCTCTAAGAATATAACTATATATTGTTGTTTAAAATATGTATTACTGAATAGTTATATATTATAATCATTTTCTTATAAATTATAAAAGTTAGGGGGACTATTAAGAAATACAGCTCAATGACACAGTCATGGGCTTGCATTAAATTTTTTCTTCATTCTATTGCTGTGTTAAGTCTTCTCAGTAAGAACCTCTTTTTTAATTAGAAGAGTTGACAATTTTTGCAAATAATTATTTGCATAGGAACTAGAATACATGCATGCAATCTTAAAATGACACATATTATTTATTAAAGAGGTGATGCATGTACTGACACAGGAACTTTCAAGATCTTTTCAAACAGTGATCTAACAAATGCTATCTTTGGGTGTTATTTTATTAAAAGGAGAATTATGATTACTAGTTTCATTATTTAGAAAATGTTAACAATATAGATGTATAACATTTTAATGACAAAATTATGTTTTTTTCTAAAGATTCTATTTATTTATTCATGATAGACAGAGAGAGAGAGAGAGAGAGAGAGAGAGAGAGGCAGAGACACAGGCAGAGGGAGAAGCAGGCTCCATGCCAGGAGCCCGACGTGGGACTTGATCCTGGGACCCCAGGATCATGCCCTGGGCCAAAGGCAGGCGCTAAACTGCTGAGCCACCCAGGGATCCACAAATTATGTTTCCTTTTATTGAATTAGTGTCAAAAACAAAAATGTCATTTGTGTATATAAATGGTACCGACAGACACTCATATTGATGTTTCATGTAAAAACTCAGTAATAGCTGAAACATGATTCAGAATGTCACACAAGCTTATTCGGTACTGTCTCACAGTTAATAAAATCAAACTGCACAAATGTCATAGAAGTGTTTCTATGAAAACACCAAACAATTCTATTTTGAAAATGTTTTGTATACACTTAAAATATTTATTTTAACAACTGAAGATACATGGCACAGTAAGAAAGGAAGAAAAACAGTTAATGAGGTCACGATACCTGTGTTCCAACACCTGCAGTGTTTTTATGTAAAGAAAGAATGGACAGACATACATTCTCTTGCTCCAGAAGGCTGGACATAGACAGATGTGTGGAAATTGCATAAAGAAATAATTGCTTTGGCAGTATAAGACACTTCCAAACTTTCACCTTTTATTTCGTATAATTTTCTACTATCTGCATAATTAAAAAAAAACATTGACTATAAAAAAGAAACATCAATTATTTTTTTAAAAAATTAAAAGTACATTCAGAAAAAGAAGTAGATTAAAAAAAAAAGTAGAGTCATGGAGTCTTAAAGAAGTAAGAGAGAAAGTGATTTTAGCATTGTCCAGTAATGGAGAAAGTTGTCTCCAAGAGTACCATTCCTTATCCCAGGAAGCTTTCAATGGATATTACACAATAAATTCCAGAGATAGATAGGCCAAGTTCCTTCATGAGGTAAGGATTGAACTAAAAGACCTCTGAACTCTCTGTAACGGACAGTAGATTAGCACATCACTATAGCATCTGATCCTGCATATATATTTACATTGCTCCAAATGTAATTACTCTCCACAAGTGAGGAACATGCTTGAAGTTGGAGTCATCCCTAGAATGGAAAAAGGGTTAAATACCAACCTAATAGAACTTCATTTCTCTGTAATAATAATAATAATAAATAATAATAGTAGATGTGCAAAAAGTTATATGACTTATTTTAATTTCTAGAGAAATTAAGTTATAGGGTATATCTCTCTTAGTTTATTTAATATTACAAATTTCTACAGAAAAAAATTAAATACTTATACCAAGATTTGACCTCCCAATTCTCTAATCTGCTTCACCAAAACGTTTTGTTATCAATTATCATGTTTTGACCGATTAAAATTGGTAAGGGAAGAAAAGAAGGAGGAGGAGGGGGAAAAGGAGGACGAAGAGAAGGAGAGGGAGGAGTGGGAGACGGTGGAGAATAACAACAACAATCAGGATTCAGAGATCCTATTACCGTGTATATCCACACTTGGGAAAGTATTTGCTACTAAACTTTAGAGAGACCTGCCTGATGGGCGACAAACTGGCATCTATTATCTTCCTCTGAAGAGAAGGGACTGTTGGATCTGCTCTCCGGCACTCAAACCTTCTTCTTAAAAGCATCCAATTTTCTTTTGAGGAATTTTATTCTGTTCTCTAGACCAAGCTGCATAGCATTGGTGGGAAGGTAATTCTCAGAAGCTGCCCCCTACACTAAAAAAGCCCAAGGACCACATTTTTTCCTCTTCTTCCATAAAGAGAATCAGGACGTGATCTAAGTTTGATGAAGTGTATGCTCTGTGCCTTGAATATCACAACTGAGGAAAAGATGCAAGCATAAGCAAGAACAGGTGCAGAAAAGCTGTCACAAAGGCATCATGCTTTCAAACTTTAGTTCACACTTCAAGGACTTTGGGGCTACCTTCATTCTCACTTGGTTTCAAAACAGACCCCCAGAAACCCAGAAATCTGTGATTTCACCTAAGAAGAATGTAGGCAAAGAATTCTCCTTTGCATAACTTAGCCAAAATTAGTTTCTGTTGCTGGCAGCCAAAATCCATAGATTACTGGAGGGGAGTGACAAAGTATATAATTAGAATACTGAATTTAGATACACAGTGAGAATTACTAACCTTGATATAAAGTAATTTTACAAAGATTTACAAAGAGTGAGATACATAGTTTTATAAGGGTGCTAGATAAATGTTTGTAATGCACGGTACTTACAACAGTAGGAAAACCAATAAAATACCAGGATTAGTTCTCATTGAAAATGCGCAAGATGTCTTCACAAAACAAAAAAAAAAAATTAACATTCTGTTGAGTGAAAAGAAAGAAGATCTAAAAAAAAACTAGAGAGAGAGAGATCACATTCATGGATCTGAGGTCTCAACATTTTAAGACATTAATTCTCTCCAAATTACTCTAGTGATTGAATGAATCCAAATAAAAATCACAACTCTGTGGGGTGTGTGTGTGTGTGTGTGTGTGTGTGTGTGTGTGTGAGAGAGAGAGAGAGAGAGAGAGAGAGAGAGAGAGTTTTGACAAGTTGATACTAAAAGGTGGAAATGACAAGAGCCAAGAATAGCTAAGACAGGACTGTGGAAGAACAAGGCAAAAAAGACTTGCTCTATGGGATGTCAAGAATTATTACAAAAATATAATTAAGACAATTGGCACAAGGACAGACAAGTGAACAAATGGAATGAAATGGAGAGTTCATTACCAGATGCATGCATATACAGACAATTGATTTTTATCACTTCACATTATTTTATACAGTGGGGAACGGACAGTCTCTCAATAAATGATTCTAGGACAATTTAAAATCCACATGGAATAAAATGAAACTAGACATCTATCTCACATAATACATAAAAATCAATTCCGGGTAAACTGTAGAGCAAATGTAAAAGGCAAAGCAATAAAGCTTCCAGAATATAACAGAGGAAAGTATATGAGAGGGCAGAAGAAGATTTCATACACAATGAGTAATACCCATGAAGAAAAAGACTGATAAATTGGATCACATAAAAATTAATTCTTCGTGTTCCCAGCAGAGAGCATGAAGAGAGCAAAACGGTAAGCCACACACTGAGAGAAAACATTTGCAACAAACAGAACCAACAAAATAGGATTGTGTGTGTGTGTGTGTGTGTGTGTGTGTGTGTGTACCAATCATAATCGATAGGGGGAGGGAGAGATAACCCAGTAGAAAAATATGGCAAGAGACTTAAATATTTCACAGATGGCCAAACGGAACTGAACCTAATTAGCTGGATATGCAAATAAAAAGTACACCGGGCTACCAGAGCACACCAATCAGAGCAGCTAGACTTTAAAAACAAATGCCAAAGGTTGGTAGGGGAGTGAAATGATAATGGAAAGTCTGGCATCATCTACTAAAGCTAAAGACACATATGCCTACAGTTCCACATCTAGGTGCACACCCAAGAGACATGAAGATCAAACCTAGAGACAACTCAGATGTCCGTGAACAGTAGAATAGATTTAAAATTTGGGAAGTAGCCAAACAATAAAGACTTTTCATGCAATGAAAGGGAGCAAAGTAGGGCTATCCACATGGCTCCATGTCGCAGGCATCATGGTGAGTGCAGGAGGCTGGGGATGAAAGGATGCAGTGTAGGATTCCTTCTCTTCAAAAAATGGTCCACTAAACATGGTTAGGGACACACGTAGAGTGTGAGTTAAGAGTTAAAATGATGACGAAGCAAGGAAATTAATGACATTAAATTAGTAACGTAATTTACTACGTAAAGTCAGTAAGTCAACGTAAAAATGAACTTGAGAGGCTAAGGCACCAATGGTGATTAAGAGGGTAAAGATCTATTTCCTGTCCCGAATGTGGAAGCACAGGTGTTGACTTTGCAAGAGTGTATAACTTTGCTTTAGAGACTTTTCTGAATATATGTCATAGCAATAAAAATTCAAAGTAAAAAAAAATAAATGAAATTAGATATTTTATTCTCAAACAGTAGCTTTTAAATCAGAAAGCCCTACACGTATTAATAGAATAGTGCTGTAATGACTTTTGTTACATATATATGTGTTTGTCCTATGATTTCATCTTTTTTCTTGCCTAAATTCATTTATTTAGCAAGATTTTATTTTTTTTTAAAGATGATTAGAGGACTTCACACTTAAGTTTTTTTTTTTTTATTTTTATTTGTTTATGATAGTCACAAGGAGAGAGAGAGGCAGAGGCAGAGACACAGGCAGAGGGAGAAGCAGGCTCCATGCACCGGGAGCCCGACGTGGGACTCGATCCCGGGTCTCCAGGATCGCGCCCTGGGCCAAAGGCAGGCGCCAAACTGCTGCGCCACCCAGGGATCCCCTATTTAGCAAGATTTTAATGCACTGTTCCTTCTTCTACTAACTGGCTTTTCCTAACACATCAAGTTGCATGATTTTCTTACCCTTTATTGAAATTAATGGCAGGCTAAGGCTTGTCATAGGAATAAAAATGAATTAAGTTTTCAATATATCACTTACAAAATGTATTGATCATCCACGTCATCGGTTATTTGCAGACTGGACAGTAAGCAAACCTCAGACATCGAGCAGGAAATGAAGTATATAGGAAATACTAGTGGAATGGCTCCTATATGTATATTCCCCTGTATTGAAGTCATATACAATTCAAAAGACCCAAAATAATTAATTCATTTTATGCAAATATCATTTATTTCTTTAGTTATTTAACTCTGCTATTTTGGTCTTGCTGTGTGTGAGGCTTAATTCAAAGTTTAAACCCATGTAGAACAGTTATATTTTCTCTAGGCTTAGGCAAAATCTCTAAAGACCATTCTGAATAAATTCAACATTGATCAGATTGAGATCAGATAAGGCCAGACTGAGACCAGACATTTATTTTTAGAAATCTGCATGTAGTTTTCCCCTAAATATTTTGAAGCAATACAGCTTAACAAAATCATACATTTTTATTCCGCCTTTTTGCATTGTAGAGTGAATATATACTTGTGACTTAAAAAAAAAAAAAGAAGAGCAACGAATTAATTTTATCAGGGTTAAAAGCACGGCTGATTATTACTATCAAGGGTACATACACACATCTCTCAAGAGCAAAGTATGTATCCTTACAACAAAGGGAACCGGGAATATTTCAGTGAATTTTTCCAGTAGATAGAAGCTTACAATAATCCAACACTTAAATGTTTTATATTTTAATAAAATTTTATTCATAAAACAGGATTTATGGAACATATAAATTATAAATGTAATATAATGAAAAAGTAGATTATCCAGATTGCTTCATACCCACCATCCACATGCTCTAAGAAACTACAGAATGTTTATTTGCTTTATGTACACTCAAAGAAAGGATAAAAGAAAGCGAGAACCTGCTCCCTGTTATGCTTTGCACACTAACTATGTATGGCTTGCCTTCTATCAGTGCCATCCCAGGATCCTAGAGTTACGTTTCTTGGACAAGTTCACAAAATTCTTTTTTTTTTTAAATTTCACAAAATTCTTAAAGAAAACTTAGATGCAGTTGATGAAAAATAGAATTGAAGCTGCCAGAAGGAAAACAAGAGCTATACTAATAATGTGTTTGTTTATTTCTAGTTTTTATGTAAATACTAGTTAGTTAACATAGTGTCATATTGGTTTCAGGAGTAGAATTTAGTGATTCATCACTTATATATAACACCCAGTGCTCATCACAAGTTTCTTTCTTTCTTCTTTCTTTCTCTCTTTCTTTCTCTCTTTCTTTCTTTCTTTCTTTCTTTCTTTCTTTCTTTCTTTCTTTCTCTCTCTCTCTCTCTCCCTTCCTTCCTTCCTTCCTTCCTTCCTTCCTTCCTTCCTTCCTTCCTTCCTTTCCTCTTTCTCTTTCCTTTTCTTTTTTAGGGAGAGAGAAGTGGATGGTGTAGGGGTAGAGGGAGAGGGAGAGAGAGAATCTTATGTAGGCTTCATGGCCAATGCAGACCCCAATGCCCTCATGACCTTGAGTTCATGACCTGAGCTGAAATCAAGAGTCAGATACTTAAGCAACTGAGCCATCCAGGCATCCCAATAGGTGTTTTCTTTATTAAATGAATTGAGTGTTCTTTTTCAAACAGCCAGGAGTATCAGGAGAAGAGAATGGAAAGGCCATCCCCATATTTAATTAACTTCTTAAAAACTAACCAAAGTGAAAACAGAGAAATTCTTGAGGAAAATGTTTAGGAAAGCAATCATAAAAATTTAGTAAAGGTTTTAAGATCAGTACTTATTAATTTTTTTAAAGATTAACAGTAAATATAAATGAATAGGTAATAGTTTTTAAATTTCACATTGATGAGCATTAAATATCTCTTAAAGATGCAATCCAGAGAAGATCCTCATATTTGGGGCCCTTTTATGGATTTATATTTCATTCACTTATGGGTTTATTTATTTCCATATGGCCTTTTTCCATTTAATTCCCAATATTTCTTCTTCTGTTTCCTCAAATGCTTTTTTTTTTAAGATTTTATTTATTTATTCATGAGAGACACAGAGGGAGGTAGAGACACAGGCAGAGGGAGAAGCAGGCTCCCTGTGGGGAGCCCAATGTGGGACTCGATCCCGGGACCCTGGGGTCATGACTTGAACCGAAGGCAGACGCTCAACTGCTGAGCCCCCCGGGGAATCCCTCAAAACAGTCACTGTTAAGTGTCATAAGAAAGCAAACATCAGTGCCCTACAAACATCAGGAAGAAAAACAGGCCATTTTCGGTTGGGGCTATGCTTGATCAGGAATTCAGAGAGGTCATTTCAGGGCACTTTCATGAATCCATAGCCTTTCAATAAATGGTGAAGGAAGATGGAAGAAATTCCAGGCAGCAGAAATATAAACAGAGGCTCAGGAAGAGAGAGGGCAAAAACGGGGTAGGAGAGTTCGGTCTGGGTGTTGGCTAAAATGTTGAGCACACGCAGGGAGTTAACAGGAGTGCTGAGGGCTTGTCTGAGCACCAACTTCGGTGGATTTTGTAAGTCAAGGTAAGAATTGTGGACAGATGAGAAGCATTAAGGGAACAAGCTTTCATTTAACCATAATGCCAACATCTATGGGAGTGCTGACGATGCTGTGCAGTGGAGGCAGTGAGCCTTAGGGAGATCTGAGTGTCAGGGGTGCAGGGAGAGAGGAGCACCCACCCCAAGATCCATACTCTTCCTACACCGCAGCGTGCAACAGTTACTACAACAATCCGAGCAGAGTAGTGTTTGTTGAAGATCAAACAGTGTGAAGAGTGTGGGACAAAAACAGTACAAGGCGGAAGTCAGAGACACCAAGAAGTCATAGAAACAAGTCCAAGCTGAAGTAGAAACCTGCAATGGTGGTTGTAAGAAAATACTGGGAAAGAAATATTTCGAAGGACACTGCAAAGAAACTACTCAAATGCTCACGTAACTTCAAGTGGCTATTCCTCTTTGCATTAAAGTTAAAATTAAAAATAAATAAATAAAAGTTTAACCCAGGTAAGACCAAAAACGTTTTAAGAAATAGCCAACATTTAAATACTAAGAAATAGCTCATCGATCCCAAAAGTAATTTTCTAAATCCCAAAAGTGTTATAAGATGTACTTACAATATTTAAGCCATCTGCTTTACTCCTTTTATTGTTGTTGTCTCTATAAGTTGGGTTAAAATAACCTAGTAAAGTAAGGCGAAAATAAGTATGGTGCTACGTGGATTAAAATATTTCTCAAAATCCGTATTTTCAATTCATTTATGCCAGAAAGGAGTTTGTATGCAAGATGGCAATTTAACCAAGAAGCTAGATGAATTAAATATACATTTCTTTTCCAAATGAACTGAAAGCATCATTAATCCTAAGTATTTCCTTGATGCCTGTCACCATGGTATCAAATCACAGAACTATTAGAAGAGAAGCATTAAAAGGAATTGAAACTCCTGTTTTTTTATTCCATTGTAAGTCCTATCAAAGCTGGGAGCTAAAAGAAATACTTCCAAATTATTTATTCTGAGGTTAAAGGGGGACATTTAAAGATGTATCTTTGATGTATTCCTGCACAGTTTAATATTGAGACTACATCAAGTCTCCAAGGGTATGGATCAGCAGCTAGGGTATCTAACTGAAAACTCTCTGCCTCCAGCATCAGTGAATGAAGTTCACTGCAAGCTAAGAAAGACAAAGATCACAGACTTGAGTAAAATGAGAAGCTATAGGAAAAACAGGGCAGACAGCGAAGATGTTAAGAAACATAATTTTTCCTCTAGGCACACCTATAATTTTGCACCAACTTTTGAATAGTCCTTCGTGTGTTCCTAAATAACACACCAGTTCTGTTAAGATTGTACATTATGGAAGTGTTCCTGCCAGTGAGGCTCGTCCTAAATGAAAGGCTCGTAGGATAAATATAAGCCACTTCTTTTTGGCTTTCGAGCAAGCTATTCAGCTGTAGCAAAAAATATTCATGTCTACATCTAAATCTGTAGTCTTAGTGTCAATGACACAGGGGTGTGTTAGGGTTCCCAGCACGGACAAAGACATCTGTGGTGCTCGAACAACTGGACAGTCACATACAAAAAAAAATAAAAATAAAAAAATAAAACCACAATCCTTACATCTTCCACAAAAATAGCTTCAAAATGGATCATGGACCCTAAATATAAAACACAAAATTATAAAACTCCTAGAAGATGAGATGGGAGAAATTTAGATGACTTCGATTTTAGCAATATTTTAGAGAACAACACCAAAATCACTATCATGAAAGAAAAAATTGATAATTTGACTTAATTAAAATTAAAAACTACTGCTCAGTGAAAGACAATATTAAGGGAATGAAAAGTTAATCCATTAAAAAAATTTGCAAAACGCACATCTGATAAAAAAGACTGTATCCAAAATACATTTAAAAAACGTCTTGGGACGCCTGGGTGGCTCAGGGGTTGAGCATCTGCCTTCGGCTCAGGCGTGACCACGGGGTCCCGGGATCAAGTTCCACGTTGGGCCTCCGTGCATGGAGCCTGCTTCCCCCTCTGCCTGTGTCTCTGCCTCTCTCTGGGTCTCTCATCGATAAATAAATAAAATCTTCATTAAAAAATTTAAAAACAATCTTAAAATGCACTAATTTAAAAATAAACAATCCAGTTTAAAAATGATAAAAAGATTTTAATAGACACGCCACACTGAAGAAGATACAGACATGGGAAATAAGCAGAGCAGATGAAACTTTGTTCAGCATATGTCATTGGAAAATTGCAGATTAAAGCAATGTGATAAGACTCCCACCTATTAGAATGGCCAAAACCCAAAACACTGACAGTATCAAACGCAGGTGAGGATGTGCAGCTCCAGGAACTCTCATTTACTGGTGGTGGACAAACAAAATGGTGCAGACACTTGGGAAGACAGTCTGACAGCTTCTTACAAAACTAAGCATAGTTTTTCCATATAGTGCAGCATTTACAATTTATCCAAATGACTTGAGAACTTCCAACCACACAAAAAACCTGCACACAAATAACTGTCTGTAGCAACTTAATTCATCATTTCCCCAAATTATGGAAACAACCGAGGTGTCTTTCAATACGTGAATGGATAAACCAACTGTGGTTTGGGATATTACTCACAGATAAGAAAAAAATAAGCTATCGGGGCAACAAAGACATAGAGGAAAGTTCAGTGTACATCGCTAAGAGAAAGAAGCCAATCTGAAAGGCTATATACTGTAGGGATTTCAATTATATGACATTCTGAAAAAGGCACAAAAATAAAGACAAAAAATATCAATGGCCTCCAGAGGTCCAGACAAGAAATGAGGGAAGGAGGAGAGATGAATAAGCAGAGCATAGGAGTTTTAGGGTGGTGAAACTCATTCTGTACGGACCTATACTGGTAGCTATGTGACATTATATATTTTCCAAACTTATAGACTGTCCAACACAAAAGGTAAATGTTAATATAAGTTAAAACAATATTGAATAATAATATGTCAATAGTGGTTCATCAATTATAATCGATGTACTAGTCTAATGCAAGAATAGTAAGGGAGGGGCACCTGGGGGGCTCAGTGGGTTAAGCATCTGCCTTTGGCTCAGGTCATGATCCCAGACTTCCTGCTTAAAGGGGATCTGCTTCTCCCTCTGCACCTTCCCCTGCTGACATGTGCTCTCTCACTCTCTCTCTCTCTTTTTCAAATAAATAAGTAAAATCTTAAAAAAAAAAAAAGAATAGTAAGAGAAATGCCATTGAGAGTGTGGTGAGCATATGGAAACACTGTATTTTCTGCACATTTTTTTCTGTAAACCAAGGCCTGTTCTAAAAAATGAAGTCTATTAATGTTTTAAAGATTAGATTAAAAAAACATTTGTGAACTGTTTAGTCTTGAGAGAAATAGGGCTTTGCATAAAAGCATCAAGGAAAATGTGTCTTTTAAATGTTGATTGCATCTGGTTCCATTGAAATGCCTGTACTGCCCCTCCATAAAAAAGCTGACTCCGAAGTCTACAAAGAAATGAAATATTAGATGAAGCGCAGAAGTACTTTAAGGATATTATTTTAAATGGCTTCCTAAAAGGGAAATGAATATGTCAAAATGTGACACAGAGCTACAGAGAACAATGACATCCATTAAAAATGAAAAAAGCAAATAAAAACAGCAAAAAAAAATCATCTGTAACCTACCAGAAAAGCAAAAAAATAATAATCAGAATTTTTTTTAAATGTATCTATCTGGCCTTGGACAAAGGTGTGATAAAACGGAAATCATCTCCAAATTATTAAATTTAAAAATTTAAATAGTGTCAAGCTTTTTTGGAGGACGGACACTTCACAAATACATTGAAATTTTAACCAATGTTTGCCAGAGGGGAGGGGGCAAGTGATGGCAAAATGGGTAAAGGTCAGGGAGAGATGCAGGATGCCAGCTGTGGAATGAGTAAGTCAGGAGAATAAAAGGTAGGGTGCAAGGAGTACGGTCCATGATACCGTAACAGCATCCGTATGGTGACACCTGTGCGAGCACGGCATGACTGATGATGTTGTGAAATCACTCTGTCGTACACCTGACACTAAGGTAGCACTGTGTACCAACCGAAGGCAAATTTTTTAAAAACTTAAGATATATAAAAATATAAATAAATGAATAAATGTGTATACCAAGTGACCCAGTAATTTCATCTAGAAATTCATCCTAAAAAGGGAACCAGGGATCCCTGGGTGGCGCAGCGGTTTGGCGCCTGCCTTTGGCCCAGGGCGCGATCCTGGAGACCCGGGATCGAATCCCATATCGGGCTCCCGGTGCATGGAGCCTGCTTCTCCCTCTGCCTGTGTCTCTGCCTCTCTCTCTCTCTCTCTCCCTCTCTCTCTCTCTCTCTCTCTCTCTGTGACTATCATAAATAAATTTTAAAAAAATTAAAAAAAAATAAAAAATAAAAAGAGAACCAGACAAGCCTAAAGAAAGACTTAAGCACAAAAATATTTTGCATGTATGCATATGTATGTGTTTCACTGTGTGTGACTGTGTGCAAAGAGGGAAGGCTGGGAGTAAGTCTTTGTTTTTATTTTTTCATCTTCCTTAACACGTGCGGAGCTAGAAAAAAATAATACAACTCAAGTGAGCAAGCACGCAAACAAAAGCAAACCAAACTGGAGAGCTTCCTGATGAAGACCTCTGTGAGGGAAGACGTCCCCCTCCCAACCTGTGAGGGAGGCTTACCCATAGATGAGCCTACCTTACTCATAATTTTCATAATAAATGTGTCCATTATTCACTGTCCCTGGACTTGGACTTACAAACAAGCATCACCAGTTCCTGGAAACCCGGTGAAGAAACCCAGTCTTCCCCTTACTGCCCTTGTGTCATCTGTGAAGTCCTCCAAAGCCCTAACCACGTGGCAGGTGCACACACACTCCCCGTCTTCTGTCTCCCTTCACTCCCACAGCCTGAGTTGGTCTTTTTAGAAGAGGAATTTCATATCCTATGTGCTCTATCCTGCTTCCAGGACCACCTCCTTAGTAAAAAAAAAAAAAAAAAAAAAAAAAAGTTTAATGAGTTCCTATTGCTCTCAAGATAAAAATAAAAAGGGTTTACGACAAAGCCCGAGTGGCCACCGGGTCCAGCCTAGGAGTGAGGCCTGTTCTCTACGCTGCAACCACATAGCATCATCAGGTGTCTTTTTTGATGCTCTTATCACAACTGCAATATATGATATATCTGATTAACACCTGCCTCCTCTACTTGACAGCAAGCTCCAGGAGTACAGGGAGCAGGCCTACAGTTGCTCACCGTCGCTTCGCCAGCACACAGCCTGATATGCAGAAGGAACTCAACAAATCACTCCTTGAATGCAGAAATAAAGGAATCAATCGATCCATCCATCCATCAATCTGAAAGTTAACAAAGTTCTTAAACGTCCGTCCTTCATTACCAGATCCAGTTTATTTAGCACGTCGGGCTACGGTATCTACACTGCACGTTAAGTTTGCAACAAGGAATCACCACTACTGACCTTACAAAGAAGTATTTCTTTTAAAAGGTATTTTTAAATATGAGTAAAATGAGGATAAGAGATAATTTTCCTTCAATAGTCAACTTTTTTTTTAATAGTCAACTTTTTGAGGCACCTCAGCATACTTGAAATTAGAATTAATGCTACTCTCCATTCAATGAACTCTGTTGGCATTATTGAAAATCTCTGAGATGCCACAGGAAAAGATGATGGCAGGGTCTCTTTCCTATTGACTGTAAGTCTGATGATCCAGGCAGATGATCTTTAAATAGCTCTCCGGGTATTGGGTATATAAAATACAGCAAACGGCACCAGAGAAACCATCACCTGTCCAAAGATATTCATGATTTTATACAATCTTTAAAGCGATCGCTGTGGGTTACTATCTGAAACTATGCTAGGGACCCCCACCCAATGAACTGACAAAGTGGGGGGGGAATCTTTCTTTAGAAAATGTTGGAGTTGCCTTATCAAGATGGCACTGAGCTGAAATCCTCTGATATGAGCAGTCATGCCCAATCTTTGAGATTAAGGATAAAACCAGGATTTCACACACAGCGCATAGAGCTTCCTGAACAGGTTTTCATCAGTGTCTGCTTTATCTTTTTCTTAAAGGCAAATCAGATTCTGCACGAGCCGTCCTCTGGAGCTCAGCCAATAGCTGCCGAAACTCAGGGACACTAAGCCAACAGCGGATGCCCAATGACAAAATTAAATTTTGGGGAGATTAAGTGGAGGACCACACCGAATGTACAAAGAACCCCTATAAATAGGGGATAGAATACGCTGTGTCTTAGACTCTCTGGTGGCTGGAATTTGTAGGAGGAAGATGAACGCAGATTTTGGCACCCAGAACGAGAACAGGTTTTTTTTTTTTTTTTTTTTTTTTTTTTTTTTTTTTTTAAGGGAAAAGATGTTACTTAAACTCTAAGGTAAGGAGGTGAGCCCAGAAACAACCAACAATAAATCCTGCTAGACTCATCTTTACTTCTCGGTATTTTTAAAAGCACTTGCTCCAGAGGAAGCAACATAAACCAGAGTTTATGGTTCAATATGAAGGGCGATGCTGCTATTCTGGGAAAGGATCAAAGTTTTCATACTCCTTATGAAAACCACACTTTCTAGAAATCTTACCTTCTGGCACATTTCGGTATCTGGCCTGGGCTGCTTCTAACTTGATTTTACACCTGACTGGACTTCAGTGAGTCATCAGCATAGACACTGCTCCCTCCTTCTGTCCTTTTTCGGCAAAGTTGCATGCAAGCTGGTTGTCCAGGTTTTCTATGCCAGGGGCTCCCACTCAAGTAGTAGCTGAAGGTACACCAGGGAAGGAAGACACAGAAAGAAAACATCCCCCCTGCTTGAGGGAGACAAGTTAGAGTGCTTACGGACATAAAGGGGCTCTACGCTGGAAGAGACCTGCATTAGAGGGAGGAGCGCTCCCTTAGCATAGCCTCCGTGATTGACGGAGAGACACTATTAACGTTCTTTTAAGGTTATCTGTATTTCTAATGAGGTCATGTTTAGTTCTCTAGAAGACAACTCCCAAAGGCAAGTGTTTTTGCCTTCTCTATACATGGGAGAGCTGTGCCTAACGTCTAGCGCAGTACATATCCCATAGTTCAAACCAGATAAGAGGATGCTTAAGAGAAAATAACCATTCCAATCTGCTAGCAGGATTTACATATTTTATATGAGTTGGCAAAGTGCAGAGCACTTAAACGTGAAGTCTTTTGAGTTTTTGCTAAGTTAAGCTGATAATCACTTTCTTTTTTTAAAATAAATCGGATAAGAGATGGTAATCCATGAGCACAATTGCTTTTACTGGCATTTCTTTTCTGAGTACTTGCAGTTTTTTGTTTTTTGTTTTTTTTAAATAAACAATTCCATATTTGTTGTCTGGAATATCCCCAGAATTTACACAAATTCTCAACATGTTTCCTGGGTTAAAATTCACTCAGA
This sequence comes from Nyctereutes procyonoides, assembly GCF_905146905.1. Classification (NCBI taxonomy): domain Eukaryota; kingdom Metazoa; phylum Chordata; class Mammalia; order Carnivora; family Canidae; genus Nyctereutes; species Nyctereutes procyonoides. The sequence continues at coordinate 13,932,292 of NW_026575021.1, read as the reverse complement.
TATTTCAGAATTCTGCTGAAGAAACTACAGGTCGGATGAGAACAAGTGTCTCCTGTCACTGCAGTTAGTTCTGTTTCTGCATCTTAGATAGCAAGGTTGGGTTCTTTATCCACCTAGGGTTTACACAATGAAATAAATATTCTCCTTTTACAAAAGCTTCCTGGGCAACCATGAGTGCCCCACTACTTTTCTTTTGACCTTGCTTTCTCACAGTGAGTACATGGGGTCATTTTCTGAACTCAAATTTTTACTAGCGTTGAAAGGACACAGTTAGGTGAAAATACATAGTGAAGAAGTACCAGTCATTGGAATTCAGTAATCTCCTATCTTTGAGATTATAAACCGTCTCCAACTTTCAAGATGGAAATAGGGTCAAGATGCATCAAAAAATCAAACTCTTATATCCAGCAACTGTAGAATCCTAGAGACATCTAGAAATGTATTTTATCGGAGTAATTAGAAATGGGCTCAAGATTTTGAATGATATTACTCATTAGCATAATTTAAATATTGAAAAAATAATCAGCCTAAAGACACTGACATAGCAGGTTGGCTAAGTACAATGCAACAGGAGAGCTCTACTGAGCTGCAAATAGCAGGAAACCTGACCAATGGAGGCTTGAACAAGTAAGAGTTCATTTTTCTCACATAATAAATCTACTGATCCACCAAGACTCCAGAATTTTTCTGTATTTCTGCTCTGACATCCTCAGAATGTTGCTTGTATCCTCATCGTTAAAAGATGCACAGCTCAGACACCATACACTCTTCCAGGAGGGGATAATGGTCAAAAATTTCAATATATTTATCCCCTTTATCAAGAAAGCAGAAACTTCCTAGAAATCCAGTAGAAGACTTCCACATAAATTCTACAGGCCATATCTGGGTTACACTGTCAACCCTGCTGAAAGAGAAGGTGAAAAGTGTATTTCTTTTCCAGCCTCAATTCCTGGAAGTGGAGTGAAGGAGGTAGAAACGAATGCTAAGTTGGCCAACCAACAGTACTGGCCACGTACGTTACATTTTTAAAGTAAATTCAGGAAAGCAGGGGTTTTATCTGTTGGCTTTTGTATCCCTGAGGCACAGTATACTGCTTGGCACAAGGTAATGTTTAATGAGTGACTGATAAGTGGATGGACAGATGAGTTAATGGAATATAGGCAGTCGTTAAAACTATATGGTCAAAAACCTATTAGGAGCATCAGAGATGGTTTGCAATAAAATCATTAAATGAAGAAAGTAGGATACGACCTGTATATTCTGTGACCCCAGTCCTGGAACGTACACACACAAGCAAATTTCAAAATACATCCCAGATTGTTAAAAGTGATTCTCTTTAGTTACTACGACTGTGAATCATAACCCTGCTGTGCTTTAAAATCTACTTGTGAAACGAGTCACATCTCCAGGTCATTATGATCATGGAGTAAGTACATCTCGCTTGTCCGTTATCCCAAAGAATCTGATTTCTTCCCTTCCCTATTTTTTGACTAGTGCTTTGGCCAGCTTTCAAATGTTTGGGGGGCCCCAAAGGCCAGGTGAGCATCTGCCTTCAGCTCAGGGTGTGACCCTGGGGTCCGGGGTCCTGCCTGGAGCCTGCTTCTCTCTCTGCCTGTGTCTCTGCTTCTCTCTCTGCGTCTCTCATGAATAAATAAATAAAATATTTTAAGAGGATTATTTTAGCTTTGTTTTCCTGCTCCAGAGATCTCAGAGTTTACAGTTAGATTCTCCTGGTTCTATATTTGAGCCCAATGTTGGCCAAGAAACGATTAACAAAAAAAAAAAAAAAAGGAAATATTGGTGAATATCGATGACAAGCCTTGTATTTCTAGGGAGTCATGCATTTGCTTTCCCAAGCTGAACGAGCCCTCTCCCGCACTAGATTATATTTTAGTGGTATTAGGTGATTCAGACTTTTAACAAGCACAGGGTGTCATGCAACCCATCTGACTGAATATAATACAGGCCCTGCTCCCGAGGGGCGACCAGCCCAGAGGTGCCAAGAACGACAGGTCCATGAGGCAGATCCACCAGGGATGTGGCGGCTACAGTGGGGGTGTGTGCCCACACGTGAGGAGGGTTAGGGGATCTACCTAAGGCAGGTGGAATCAAGTGCCTCATGGTGGACGTAACACCAGAGCAGATTCAAGTCACAGAAAGAAGTAGACCTCGAGGGGATCCCTGGGTGGCTCAGAGGTTTGGCACCTGCCTTTGGCCCAGGGCATGATCCTGGAGTCCCGGGATCGAGTCTCGTGTCGGGCTCCTGGCATGGAGCCTGCTTCTCCCTCTGCCTGTGTCTCTGCCTCTCTCTCTCTCTGTGTGACTATCATAAATAAATAAAAAATAAATAAATATTTAAAAAAAAAGTGGACCTTGAAGAGGAGGGGAAGGGGGAAGCTTTCAAGGAAAACCAAGAGAACATCTTTGGAAGGATCATTCATTTCTATGGGAAGAAGCCTGGGGCTTTTTTTTTTTCTTCCTTCACTTTACTCCCAAAATCCAGTGAGTTTCTGATTCATAAGCATCCATCACTGTGTTGGAGAGAGGTCTTAAAGCCAGTAACAGGATGCCTTTCCAGGAACAGATCTGTGTCTTCATTTATGCTTCTGGAAACCAGGTCACACTTCAGAGGCATGGCCTCAATTCTTCTAAAAACCTGGGACACCTTTACAAGTTGCATCCTTGATGTAGGGAAATTATCCCACATTATCTGTCGTTATAGCACAGCTATTAATTAAAATCCCAGGTGTATCAATGGCTTTTGGAAATCTGGGAAAGGTTTTAGCAGCTCGTATAAAATACGGAGGACACTTTTCTGTTCCGTACTACAGCGCTGATACACCTGCTGCAAATACCCTTTCTTTTATATAAAATAAATATTTACGTTCACTAATGGAGCTCAGGCTTCCTGGAGCGCCCTTCCTCCCCCCCCCCTCCCCTTAACCTGCACTCAACCGGGGCAGCCAGAAATCCCACCTTCTTGGGAATCCCTTCCTAACTCATGGGACAGAAGTCTTTCCTGTTTGCTCCCTCATCTTCCTATGCTTCTCATTCTCTGTGTCCCTCTCCTTCACGACACTTATGGGGTTCGTGGACCAGAGATCCTCAGGGATCCCCAGGACAATGCCGCAGTTATGAGGGAAGATTCCAGGAACACCTGGTGCCTCAGTGGTTGAGCATCTGGCTTGGGCTCAGGGTGTGACCCCGGGATCCGGGGACGGCAGGGAGCCTGCTTCTCCCTCTGCCTGGGTCCCTGCCTCTCTCTGTGGGTCTCTCATGAGTAAACAAATAACGTCTTAAATAAGAAACTAAGAAGAGGGAAGATTCCAGAGCTGCCTAGGGACCAAATCCCGGCTCTACCACTCAGGGTCTCTGTGACTGGATGTACTCAACCTGTTTACCCCTTGGTCTCCTCAAAGGTAAAATGGGACCATAATGACATCTACCTCGTGGGGCTGTTATGAAGATAAGGTGATCTAATATTTTTAAAGCATTTATTCTGACACTTGACCCATCCTAAATACCATACGAGGGTGGCTATTTTGTAATCACTTAACCATTTTGTTATGCCCAGGACTAACGTGCCTCCTGGCACCAAATACATAATAAATACGTGTGGAATAAATGAATGGAAGAAAATCATTGACAGGATTTTGTTCTCCCTTCTGACTCCCCACTTCTCCTGCCTCCCTTCCCTCTCTCCCAGGCCCTTCTCCCTCTCTCTCTCACAGTTCAGACATCCCGTCAATACTCCCAAGTCATTATAAAATCCTTGGATTAGACTCTGTGAAATTCCACACACCTCCTTTGTTTTGCTGAAAGGTCAGGCTCGATTAAAGATATCTAAGTCTGTTTCTCCCCGAGGACTATTCTTCAGAAATAACACAAAATAGTTTAGACAGCTATTACGGTCCCAGAAGAATCGGGGCAATCCTCAAAATCAGTCTGTCATGTAGATCATGGTCAGTATTTGTTAGCCAAGATCACCTATAACTTTCGAGATAATCACACAGATTTTCACTATACACGGATGGTAGCCCCAAATTTAAAGTGTAGACTAATGCAAAAAAGGATCTACAAGCGCTCTTAGACAAAACAATCAAAATGGACAGGAGTGCTGGCGGGTGGTAAGAAGAAACTTACCTGTATTTTAACAGACCTAGAAGCTATAGAGGAAGTTATCAGATTTTTTAATATTTAATTTAATTAAATAATTAAATAAGTAAATAATAGCTAATTATTTAAATAATTAAATAATATTTAATTTTAATATTTAATTTAATTATTTGATATTTTATTTTAAATATTTTAATATTTAATAAAATATTTAATATTTTCATTTTAATAACGACATTTTAAATATTTTTGAGATACTTAAATTTTATTTAATTTAAATCTTTAATTACTGAGTACCTAATATGTGCCAGGTTCTATAATAGAAACTGTTTGTTATTTCACTTGTCAAAAAAAAAATCAATGAGTTATCTATCTTTGTATCGACCTCAATAACTGAGGAAGCAAAGCTTCATGAGATCACCTAACCTTCCTAAAGTCAGAAAGCTACTTCAAGCTTGGATTTGAAGCCTGGTTTGTCTCACTTCAAAAGTCGTATTTTTTCACTATGTTATACTGGTTAAATAATAATAATGATAATAATAACTTTGACCAAATCATAAATAAGAATTAATAATTCCCCAAGTCACCCTTTTCTTACAGTTCTCAAAGAGTGGTAAATGGCTGCAAGGCTTTGACAGGTTCTTAGATTTCAATTCAACACGAGTATTCACATTAATGAGAAATTATTTTAAAATTTTGCTTTCTTATAATTTCCTTAGAGAAAGCAACCAAGATTAGTAGTAGGCTCACCGTCTCATACCACAGCATATCATTATATAGGACACATGTACTACTCAGAAATTCACAGTAAAAGCAGCAATGACCCTAGACTAATCAGTATTTACAGGTTCACAGAGAGCCTGATTTCTAAGAAGAGTTAAGTGAACATTAGATGTTGTATTTGGATTTGATACTTTGATACTACGATTAATAAAGAATCATTCAATATAATGAATTCTGTTCATTCGATTGATTGTGTGTAAAGAAAAACTGTGATTGTAGATCCAGGTAGACAAACAGATAGATAAGCGGAAAAAGCGTGTGTCCATTATAGAATACTTAGTAATAAATAAATGCTGCTATGGTTAATATTTGACCTTTTAAATAGGTAAAGATTGCCAACGTACAAATAAAGGATAAGCTGCAGGTAAGTCAGACATCTAACTCTACAAAATTACTTGTAGAACTTGTAGAATTTCTGTTAGCATTTCTCAGTTTCCCATTTACTGAACTCTTAAATTATACGAAATAATCTTATTCATTTGAAAGAAAACATATCTGTAAATATGTTTACATATATTTTGTAAATATGAATATTTTATAAAATTATGTATCACAGAGTTATCTTGAAAACGAACATTGAACAGAACATAAATTTTACCAATTTAAGACTTGGATAGAATTTATTTCATTTCTTCAAATCTCTGCTAAGGAACTCTAACGGCATGGTGAGTTGTTGATACCCTTTTGTCATATATTAAATATTTTCTGTAACTCTCTACAGACCAATGCTCAAGAATGGAGAAAAAAATGGTGGCTAATGAAAGGACCTTTGGAAGAAAAAACAAATCAATGAGGCAGATTCCCCATATGACTTACAAGAGAATGAATGGTGTATTATTCCTTTTCATGAACGTACCATCTAGTGCAGTAAGTCAGGAATTTGTGACCTGAAACCCTAAAAGTCTAAACAACTTTATGCCTAAAGTATCATCTGGATATGGTCTTTGTTCAAGGAAAACCTGGCTTAGTAAATAAACATAACGGAGTCCCATTAAAATCATAGTATACTCAGTAAAACCAACATCTTCCTTACAACTTAACCAGATTATCACATTCACTAGCCTGAATTGTTTTTTCTTTTGCATTGAGATTTCAAAATTGGAGAGTTAAACATTATATATGTGTGTGTTTGTATGTGTGTGTGTGTGTATATATATATATATATATATATATATAATGCTATGCAAAAGTGATAAAAGTAGAAATCAAGAAGAGCATGTAAGTAAGTAAAGGAAGCACTTGATGTGAAATAAGAAAATAATAGGGGATTGAGTATAGGGGGTAAAATCAGGCAATGGGTCGGGAAAAAAAGTGCAACGTAAAGGCATTGGGAGAACATTGTGAGGTTTTTCTCCGCGTTCTTGAGTTTCCCAGGGTGATTTCAAAGACTCCATGGGCTTCAACAGTAGCCAAAGGCTAATAATAATTCTAGGACCTGTATGTCCAGGTCCCATGTTTTCTTGAGCACACCTGCATTGCAGCTGTCTACAGGAAACCCCATTGCTAAACCCAACTGGTAGCCAGAGAAGATGTCAGTGCTTTGAAACAATTCATCAGGATGAGCTTCCCTAGGGCACAGAATGGGATGGAAAGCCCATTGGGAGGGTAGAACAAAGCGTGGCCCTCATGCATGATTTCTCAGTCATGATAACCCATAGGCCACTCAACATAATCCCGCTGTTCCTACCATTAGGAGATTATACTCAATCCCTAGCTTCTCCTTTCTACACCTGAGGAAACATCCTTTGCCTCCATGATTCAGGAAGTATTAGAGTATTTTGCATCTTTCTACCTTCACTTCTTACCAGTTCTTTTTCTTCTCTGTCATCCTAACCCCACCTCAAAAATGAGCGACTATGCGATTGGAGAGATTATGTGATTAGAGAGATTGCTGCCCTAGGTCATGATCACTGTTCTTCAGAAACAAGACTTTGGTTCACCACCCACGACCTCTCACACACTGCCTGATGATGTATCAGAGAACCAGGGCCAGATTTCTTCACCCTTCTCCAACCTATGCAGAAGGCACACAGGATCAGCCCTGAATCCCTCATTCCTGGGCCAAGATTGGAGTTCTTCTTTCATGTTCTGTGGAGCCCTCTGGCCCATCTGCTCATGAGCACGTGAAGATGTGCAATGCTCCATAAATCTGGATGGTAAACCCATGCGGACAGAGCCTCTCTCTACAAAGAATCTTGAGGCTGAGATGTAGGAAAAAGGCAGGGCCCCTGTTCCCACTTTGGCTTCAAGATATGGTTGTGCTCTCACACTTTCACAAGGGAGGCATGCACTTTGGGCCTATGGGTTCTTCATTTATAAAGCTGATTTTTCTTAGCCTAAATACCTATGCATCCAGTGGGGTGTGTGCTATTAGCTAAGATCAACGAGAGGAAGAAAACTAAATGATTCTCATTTCACACTATCAACATATGTAAGAAACACAAAATATGCTTTCCCTCACTAATATGGGCTGTAAGCAAGACAATGGGAATAAAATGTCCTTTCCACCAAGAAGCTCACATTCAAGTTAAGGATATAAGTAAGAGTTGTGTCAGGACTAAAAGAAGCAAAGGAACCACCAGTAGGGAAATGGTTAATTGTAGCCAGAGGAGCTTGGTTGGTACAAATAACTTTTGATCTAGGTCTTAAAGAATATGTGTCAGGTCTCTAGGCAAAAGAGTAATAAGAAAGGGCACTCCTGGCAAAGGAGAGAACACCTGCAAAAGCATCAAGCAGTGTGGAAGATTGAGAAATTTGTGCTTGACTAGTTATGTCTGGAGCACAAAGAGTAAGTGAGAAATACCAGATTTTGGAGAAAAGACCTGACACTAACATCTGCAGGACCCAGAGTAAAAATATAAAAGAAGCCTGCATACTATAGGTGTAAATATTTGAAATCTATAAATCAGGCTAAGCCGCTATTAAATAACATATGCTCTAGCCTTCTACATTTACAAATAGACAGTCCTAGCAACCTGTAGGCCGGAATGAAATTTAGAATCCTTATATTCCTTGAGATTTCACACCAAAGCCTCCATTCCCTGGGCAGTCCCTCCTCTCTTCCCACCCGGGCTGCCTGTGTGTCTGTGTGTGTGTGCGCCAAGGCATGTACACATCTATCAGTGAATGAACAAGATACTAAGATAACCTTCACATTCTCTTGATTAAACATGGTTTCTAACTAATTACCAAATGCGATGACCACAATAATGATTATATGTTACTAGTAAGGCAATCACGAAGAAATACTCATATAACTATCTGGGAAGCATTAGTTTCCTATTAGTTGCTGTTAGAAATTTCCTGTGGCTGCAAATTACCACACACTCGATGGCTTAAAACAACACAAGCAAATTATCTTACAGTTCTGGAAATCAAAAGGGCAAAATCAGTCTTAGTAAGCTAAAATCAAAGTGTGGACGGGGCCGGTTTTTTCTAGTCTCTAGTGGGGAATGCATCTGCCCACCCGCTCTACTCCTGGAAGCTGCCCACATTCTTCATTCCTCAGCTTGTAGCTCCTTTCTTCCATCTCTGAAGCCAGCCCCATAGCAGCTTCCAATCTCTCTCTCTCTGACCCTGGATCTTTTACCTCGTATAAAGACCTTGTTACTCCCACCCAGAGAATCCAGGATAATCTCCTCATTTCAATATCCTTAATTTAATGTATGCAACGTCCCTTTAAAATAAGGTATTTTCAGGCCTCCAGGATTAGGAGATGGACATCTTTGCGGGGAGCATTCAACGGCTGGCATAAATGACCGAAACAACATTCCATGCAAACGTAAAAGTCACCTACTCTTTGACAGTACACTGTAAATGAAGAAAAAAAAAAAGAATAAAATGAAGTTGTTTATCACTGTTTCTAACCTGAAATGAGCACACCTTGGGAATAGAGCACACCAACTGATCAACTCCTGAGATCTACTATTAGGTTTTTGCTTATGAGGACTGGATAATATCATTGTACATATTAGGCCTTTGATAAATCCTATGTAAGTCACGTGATTAATTCATGAAAAGCAAAACAGAACAAAAACAGGTGTGCAGGAGTGGCAGGGTCTGTCTTCTGAATCTGCCTGTACGTGTGTTTATATGAATGCCAGGGAGAAAAAAGTGATGACAACGTTGCAATGGATAAATTGGTTAAGAATCAAAATCCCAGGGCACCTAGCTGGCTCAATTCGGTTAAGCATCTGCCTTAGGCTCAGGTCATGATCCCAGAGTCCTGGGATCAAGTTCCACATCTAACTCCCTGCTCAGCAAGGAGTCTGCTTCTCCCTCTGCCTCTCCCCTCTGCTCATGCTCGCTCTTTCTCTCTTACACTCTCTCTCTCAAACAAATAAAATCTTTAAAAAAAAGGAATCAAAATCCATGCTTCTCATATTTTATCATAAAATACCCTCTGTGAGATAGCATATGACAAAAGGTATCAGCTTTTTAATTTGACTGAAACATCATATTAATCTAGGTAATGGAATTATGTACTATTATGTAAAATTACATTAATTTTTGTATTATTAATTTTTAAAATTTTGATCAATTCTACTGTGTGACTTATACACACAATAATTAACAATTACACACAACTTGATTTGTATTTTAAAAGTATGCTGGAGGTCTAAAATTTTTATTAGCTCACTTTGTAATCCACCGATATCCTATTTCCTTTTCAATTAAATAAAACCTATTATATTTCATATTCCTCTTGCATTATCAGTGGTAGGTTTAGCATTGTCTGATAAAAGAACAAACTTCCTGGTAAGCAGCATGTTTCCTAGCATATGCTATTTTGTTTCCTAACCTGTCATATGTGAATACACCTTATCAATAACTGTGACACTCAGGAACAGCCCTAGACAATCTGTTAAGTAAATAAAATTTACTGTGTGATGGGACTCATCATGCACACCATTCTAAAACCTTCCTCACAGCAATTCCATTCTCTTAATGTTCAGGAACAGCATTATCAGACTAAGCTACACTAGGTTCTAGCTCCAGTCCACTCCTACCACTCAACTTAACTAAACATCCCTACCCACATGGGATAGAGGTAAACCAATTACATATTACAAATCAAGTTCTGGATGAACACATGTCAAAAAAAATAAATATTTTGCTAAGGTTAAGACCAAAGTGAGTATTTTAATGATATAATAAACCTATGAGATACAAGAATGATTCTGAGATTTTATTAAACAATTCTAATTATTTTTTTAATTTTTTTAATTTTTTATTTATGATAGTCACAGAGAGAGAGAGAGGGGCAGAGACACAGGCAGAGGGAGAAGCAGGCTCCATGCATCGGGAGCCTGACGTGGGATTCGATCTGGGGTCTCCAGGATCGCGCCCTGGGCCAAAGGCAGGCGCCAAACCGCTGCGCCACCCAGGGATCCCACAATTCTAATTATTAATATGATTTTATTATTACAATTTGTGATGGTCAAAATTTAAAAGATCAACATTATTAGTGCAGGACAGACAATTTTGTAGCCTAGAAAGTTAGCTACCACGTTGCTCCGGTGGTCACTCAATTTCACATCTGTGATCCTACATGATTATTTTGCAGTGGGAAAAAAGATCTTTAGGGCATACCTCATCTTTCCGTATCCTTTATTCTTTTCTTCATATCTTTCTATAGTTCCTACATTGTCTGTATAGAAGGGGATTCCTCATGAATCCTACATGTGATTTTGAAGGTTTCTCTTCATGTGAATTTGTTGAAGTGCTGAGTTGATATTCTTTGTCATTCTTGCTTAAAATACGTGAAGACTTTCAATGTGAAAATTTCCCTTGCTTAATTCTTAAAAATTATAATTATAAAGTCATCTATGATCTGCTTTTTACTATTAAAATTGTATAAACATTTGTGGGTTCAAAAAGAATACAAGTTCTTCCTAAGTATCTAAAGCAGTCATTTCTTAATAAATCCATTAGATTTCAACATATTTCCAAATTTATCTGGAAATTTTGATATTTTTCTTAATAAAATAAGAATACTCACAGTTATTCCTCATTTAACATTTTACATTTACACTATTTTTATTTCAATATGTAAATCACATGAGATGTTTTTATTGTTACCTCTAAAATTTTCACCTATTTTAAATTATTTTTTAAAGATTTATTTATTTATTTGAGAGAGAGAGAGAGCACAAGCATGGGGCGAGGGTAGAGGAGCAGAGGGAGGAGAGAGAAACTCAAGCAACTATGCACTGAGATCACGACCTGAGCAGAAACTAAGAATTGGTGCTTAACCGACAGCACCATCCAGACATCCTTAAAAACTTTTTAAATCATAAAAACATGTTCAGATTTTCAGAATCAGTACAAATGGCATACTGTGTGTGCATCACGGTTACGCTGATTGGGTGTATCATCGCATGATGGTTAATCCACAGGCTCACACAAGTTCAAGGTTGGTGGAAATGACACAGAGGCAGCACTCAGCAAATCAGTCTTCCAAACCCAGAGCCTGTAGCTAAAACCAACAACAGGTGTAGTCTAAATCTGAGGGCCTATGCTAAACCTCGGTATAATCTGAAGAGAAGACACAGAGTCTTGCCAATTGTGAAAATTTTAGAAACTCTGGCAGGTTGAGAAAATTTTTTGGTCCAGCTGCCCTTTGCCTTCCCTGAGCCCACAGAGATCTTATTATTTACTTGAGTGCTTATTCGATTAATTCATAGAATTGGACCTGTAGGTATTTACTGTCCCTAAAACTTAAATATAAGCCTCTTCCTTGTTTTAAGTTGTGTTGAGAAAAAGACATTAAGGTTTGTGGAAGGACGGGATCCCTGGGTGGCGCAGTGGTTTGACGCCTGCCTTTGGCCCGGGGTGCGATCCTGGAGACCCGAGATCGAATCCCACGTCGGGCTCCCGGTGCATGGAGCCTGCTTCTCCCTCTGCCTGTGTCTCTGCCTCTCTCTCTCTCTCTCTCCTCTGTGTGTCTGTGACTATCATAAATAAATAAAAATTAAAAAAAAAAGTTTGTGGAAGGAGACATAGTTGGTCCCTTGAGTGGGTTTATTATGTGACCCTCTCCTACCTCAGAAGTGTTACCAGCAGCTTCCCACAGTAATGTGCACTGTCTTCTGCAAAAACAAGGCATTAAACGTATATTAAATAACACATTTGTTGACCATGTCTTCAAAGTCCTAAAGAAAAGACACAAGTTGAGCTTGTGGGGTGGTATTTTAATTATCATTACACAGTTTCCACTATCGTTGAGTCAGATTACCCGTAACATCAAAGTCAACCTTAGCTAACTGGTTTGGGTGTGCTTGAAAAAGACTATGAATTGCTCCAAACCACCTTGGTTTTCCCTGCCAATACTCATGACCATCCAAAAGTTAGAGGCTGATTCACTCAGATAAATAACCATAAAAGAAGATGCTTGGTAAGTATTTTTAATCATGCTGATGATGAGAAACTTCTGGAGCTAAGAATAGGCAGGTGAAATAATCCCAAATGGTGGATACAACTTTCCCTCCGGGCTAAATGAGAAGTGTAAAAATGGTGAGATTTGGCTTACAGGCAGAGAATGGTCTCGATTCATCATAATTTCTTCCTTGAACATGGCAATATAAAGTTTATTATAAACTATAGCTCTGTACAGCTGAAAAACATCTATTTTTACTAAATGCCAAAAATAACACCAAATGATATTCATGAGATAAACCTAAATATATCAAATTGTCAGAACAGATAAGGACAGAGAAGCACTTTCTTCCCAGCCTACAAAGCAAGAATACTGATCAGTGCTAAGTCATAGTTGGGAAAAGTGCTGACACTGAATCCCCATTCCTGCTGGAAATAGAGACCACAAAAATGTGGGAAAAGATGCAATATTGTGACAACAGCAGAGTTGTACTCTTTCCATATTTAATAATTGATTGTAGTGAGCACAATTCTGTGGCCTTAGATAAACACGGTATTTTTAGGAGCATTATAACTGCAAACTATAGCCTTGATGGCTCTTCAAAAGTAAGACCAGGTTTCAGTAAAGGAGACTTGATAGGGACAGAAACAAAGGTTATGCTCTTTTCCTAAAATTATAAAGAAAATTAAAAGAAGAACATAGATTTGGTTTTGCCAATGCTATGTCCCTTAGAAAATTACTATTAAAAAATTTCCCAAAACCATATTATAGTTATTCACACACGGGGGGCAAGGGGAGGGGGTAAAAAAATTAGAAAATCAAAATTACACCAATAACGTTAGTAAATGTACTTTATTTTCAAAACAGCAGCAACTAAAAGTCACTCTCAAAAAAATACATGAAAAAAGGATATATCTATCCACCTAATATGATAAATACTAAACTCAAGTTTTTAAAAACCCGGTCATAAAATTCAAATCAGCATTAAAAAAAAATCTGCTGTGCAAGAACAATGGAGTTTCTTGATGATAACTGTCAAAATATTAAAGTAGCCTATGAATTAATATAAAAGTAGGCAGTATTTAGTATGCCTGAATTAATTATATGTATAGCTAATTACTTTGAATTTGATCCTCTATGTAGTGAGAATATAGAGTTCAAGAAAGCATATTCCCCAACCGTTCTGCACGTTGTTTACTGTCACTAATTCACTTTGTCTTAAGTCACTAGAAAGGATATTTATTTCAAAATACAAAAATCTAAAACTACTTCGGCAACTCTTTTGTAGATCCGCTTTATAACATGAAACTTCCAAAGAAACACACACACACACACACACACACACAAATGATTTGACGAATGCCTAAGACAAAAATGAAGCCAGTCTCTGCCTAACGGATCAGGAAACCATTAGGGGCCAAATGCATGCCTTGCAATGTTCAGCATCTTTTCTGCACTTCTTGTCTAAGAGAACCACCTTCCTTAGCACCCAAGGAGTGGCCTCATGACACATTTCAAACCCTCAGAGTGGAAATTGCGGGAAGGGGTTGTAAGAAAGCTCCTCAGGAGTCAACCCACTCAACGGGCATGTCTCCCTGTGCCCTTCGTCTTTCCCTTACCTACAGCTTGAGATGCAGACCCGATGGCTCAACTCTGGTGGCCAATTTGCAATTATGAGAAGTGTCACATTCTCAAGAGAGAGGTGGAAAAGTTTTCTGGGGACACAATGGAGCCTCAATAACACCCCTAGGTTGCCCGCATCTCGGCCTGTCACACAAATAACAAAGAACCCCTTAATTCTGTTAAGCCAGGTTTTTTTAGCTAGATGATGAATTCTGACTAATTGGACATCAAATAAAGACACTGCACCAAATATGAATGAACTGGCTTCTCTAAAAACGAGGACCACAGAAACATTAAGAAACAGGAGCTCCTTTTATAGATCACACACAATTAGTAAAACCATTTTTATTGACTCATAAGTACCTTGACATAAGTAGCAAATATTAAGCCCATTTCTCTATTTAAATATATACTAATATATGTGCACATATATTTATGCACATTCATACATATAAAGATAAGAAATCTGTGTATGTATATGTGTGTGCAGTGTTTATACCCACTCACACATATATACATAAACACAGAGGACAATAATCAGTTGCTAAATAGGAGTTTATGTTCATGGCTCAAAAAGAAATTGAAGAGTCAAGTCTTATATAAAGAGACGACTAGGGATCCCTGGGTGGCGCAGCGGTTTGGTGCCTGCCTTTGGCCCAGGGCGCGATCCTGGAGACCTGGGATCGAATCCCACGTCGGGCTCCCGGTGCATGGAGCCTGCTTCTCCCTCTGCCTATGTCTCTGCCTCTCTCTCTCTGTGCGACTATCATAAATAAATTAAAAAAATAATAATAAAAAAAGAGACGACTAGAATGTCATATGCATAATATTGGTAGTAGTGTTTTCTGGGTGGTTACATTTGAATAACTTTTTTATTATTACTCTTGAATGTTTCTGTATTGCTTATCTATTTTTTTTTTAACAATGGGCCTGCATCTTTTTCTTACCAAAGGAACCAAATCATTCATTAGAAAAAAGAAGTTAGGATTTATTATTGCTAATGTGCTAAGACTAAAATATGCTGGTAAATGTTCTTGCTACGTGAGAACTCATTATAAGAATTTTGAACTGTTCTTTAAAGTACAATTTATTGCAATTCCATATCTCACAAATGGAATTAATTTGTGGTTAAAAGCAGTTGTAGTCTAATGAATTACAGTTAAATCTACAATTTAAAAAGAGACTTAAACTTCCTTTTGTTTGGATGTGTTTTTTAATGCAAAGTATTCATTTTACAGCCACGTTCCGATAGTAAAATCATTGATAGGAAGCTGAAATATTTATTCATGAGCTCAGAGGCTGAAATTCAAAATGCACTTTCACTTTATAGGAGTCATAAGAAAATCTTTAAAATGATGTTTGTCAGGTAAATAACAAATTTATACAGTCCTATGCCCTTGGGGGGTCAACGTTTTTAATTTATTTCCTGTATTGCCGGAAATTTATTCCTTGGAACTAAGTTTAAAAAGTCAACTCTTAAAGTCCATTAAATCAAGGACACAAGAAAATGATTCCAGGATATCTGTGTTAAAGTGTCCTCTTTTAACACTTGCTACCTTTGGTCCCAAAAGGGGGGGAAGATTCTCTGTGTCGCTTCTCACAAGAAACAAAGGAAAACAAAATTGAAGCATAAACATCACAGATGAAGTACAAGGAGTAGTGACTTGCCCTAGGTCACACCCTGACCGCTGATTTATTCATCAACCAGCCACTGTGCATCAACGATATCGTAGCTCTTGTGGACGCAGCGTTGATGCGGGGGTTACCTGAGGCATTCTGCTTACAGCAGCCTTTTTTTGACTCTATCCTCCTAGGTCATTCAGGTCTATCAGAGAAGATTAAGGATCCAGAACGAACTCCAGGGGACATAAAGTGCAGGCTCATTTTATAGCTGAGTTCCCTGAGCAGCAAGACAGCAGACCTGCTCCGCGTAAGGTAATCACTTGCAGAGATACGTGAGGAAAGACCTGAGCACGTGAAGGGCCAGATACATGCTTAGTGACCACTTGGGGAGGAAAGAGCACTTGGGGTTCTTGGAGCTGAGGGAAGGCCAGAGTAACTGGAGAATACTGATGCCGGAGAAGACAGGAATGGATTGAGGTCAGAAAGTAAGCCAGAAATTTATTTAAAAAAAAAAAATAAAAGAAAAAGAAAGTAAGCCAGAGCTAGCTCATGCAGACAGACTCCTGAGACCCATGGTAAGGAGGAAGGGTTTCACTGTAAGTCAGTAAACAAATGAGAAAAGAGATTCTCTGATTAAACCTCCCAGAAAGCTTTCAGACATTTGGTACAGAGGAGAGGGGAGAGTAACTAGCGAGTCCGGACATGATGAAGATAACCAAGACAGAGAACCATGTGATGGAAGCCATGGGACAGTTTCGGGGGGGTTGGGTGGGAAGAGTAGCTGATCGATACTGCCAAACATTAGGGGTCATTCTGGATGAGAGCACCTTCAATGAAATATTGAAGGCAAAAGCCAGACTGTGGAGGAATAGGAAATAATTGACTACTGAAGATTTCAGGCAACTGGGTTTTACAAGTGAAGGGAAGAAGAGAAACAGCAGTGGAGACCACTCAGACAGAAGTAATACTGGAAGAAAACAAAAAATAAAAAATAAAAAAATAAACATCCTTTTGCTGGGAAGTGCAAATTTTAGATTGGATGCAAGTATAGGTAAAGGAGTCAGTGGAACGGGGGAGCCACAGGATGTAAGCAGATCACAGAGGGAGCATTAAGGAAATGGGATGAGGTGGAAGAGTGGCCCTGGGCAAAGGGTTCAAGATAAGAAGAGATCAATGGCCATTTTTAAAGGATAGGAAGAGCCAGCACAGTTCACAGGGGATGGTCCCCCAGGAGGATAAAGGGCAACCAACAAAGCATTGAGTGTATGGCTTGAGGATTTGAGGAGAAAGCAAAATCAGTAGAACATTTCTATTAAATATCACAAGTTCCTTCACAAGATGCAAAAGAGCAATCAAGTCCTAATAAGGATCTCACTAAGGTTGGGTAGCACTAATCACCCACCAGAAGGAAAAATCCCAAATGTAAGTGGGGGCATGTTTATCTCCCTCCAACCGTGAAAGGATAAATCTTTCACAGAACACGTACCCTACATGGTATTGAAAACAAATATGTTCTTGGTAGATAAGCCAACTCATCACATCTTTAGACACCTCCTAAAACAACTTGGAATTTCATTCTATCAGTCTTCCATGCATAATTTTCTCTACCATGATAAAAAGAGACTTCACACTAGTTAGAAACTAGACAACTGACTATTGCTATGGACTCTACTCATCAGAGGACATTTCAGGTTGTATGGCTGGTATTTTAATTGCCTGTGTCTTTGCAAATAAATCTGCATTATTTTAGTCCTAGATGAATACGGGCTTAAATTTTCTCAGTCATATTTAATTTAGAGGGTTTTTTTTTTCATCCTTGCTTGTTTCTAGTGTGTTTAGGTGGCGGGCATCCTTGTGTAGCCGTCACTGACTCACTCTCAAAGATAAAACAGCAGTAGAAGCCGTTAAGCACACATGCCATGGAGTCCAAATATCTGGGTTTAAGTCACCTTTGTAGGGATTACTTTACACCTTTGAGCTTTGGTCTCCCCATCTATGAAATGGAAATGGAAACAATGCTTATATTACAGTTGTTTTAAAGATTAAATGCATGGATATATTAATATACGCAGGATGTTTCCTACTGGACAGAGGACGTACAAAATCTTAAATAAGTGGCAGCAATTACTATCCTATGTTGGGATCTCTTCTTATTGCCTTGCCTGCACTGCTCCACCCAGAAACTGATTTTTTTTTTTTTACATTGCCAAGAGTAACATAGCTCTCCCCAAATAATTTTATACAAGGGGCCATGGAGTTCCACAAACAGAAATACGTGATGAAATGTAGAGGAGTCCCACAAACATTCCCTTAGTTATTTTAAGCTTCTACACTTTTAAAAAATTCTTAATTTTAGGATGAAAATCTATAGCCTAGAGGGAAAAAAAATGAATCCACAAAGGTAATAGAAACCTGGGGTTCGAATGACTACATATACAGCAAAAAGATGGGTAGCCAGAGAACATCACCTGAATAAAGGACAACTCGGCTACATTTTTTAATTTCTTAGATTTTCGGCATGCTGTCATTTGATTTTTCATTTTGGTATCTCTGAATTTAAGCCTTTCGGCTTCAAATGCTTATTTTCTCTTTTAAGCACAGGCCTTAGCTCAAAAAGAGTAATGTAAACAATAATCTACGAATGCAAATATCTCAAGACTCTCTATTTCCTCTTGGCACCGGAGTCCTCAACAGAGTATCAGTATTTAATTACTATTTAATAGAAATTAATTGTCATAGGACATTTAAATATAGCAGAAAGAAGAAAAATGCATAAATCCACGCTTTGAAAAATAAAAAGGAAACTGCATGGAGTAAGACACCTAGGGCACTGTCCCCATTAATCACTGCGTGAATTTAGGCAAACCTCTGGAGTCTCAGAAGCGAACTGAGCCAGGAGTGAATAAAGCCTAAGCCTCAAGGCTTCTTCCCAGACCTGAGGAGGGGCCCAAGCAATGTATTTGCATTTAAATTTTCATAAAACTTACAAAGGATATTTCAACTGAAATTGATTATAATTGCTGTCTTTTCCCATGGTGATTTCTGTCACACTTGCCCCTGGGTCAGCTGGCACTAGTGTTTGCAAGCACTTCAGGAATCTGGCTAAGGGGAAGCTGAATTAGGAATACATGTAGTTGGATATATTCAAATGATCTTAAATGACCTCCATTACACTAGCCATCCCGGTGTGCAGATGGCTTCCAAGAACATTCCCACTGTTCACAGGGACAACTTATTCAGCTCTGCAAGCACAAAGGCAGAGACTGAAGATGATACCATGAGAGAAATATGTCCTTTGGCACCCAGCGCTAAAAGTATGCGGTCAGTAAAGGAGAAACAAGATTGGAAATGAATGGGGCTAGAAGCTAATTTGTGGGATTTTTTTTTTTCTCCATTTATCAAGCATTTCGATGGGAAAATGGGAAATTTATCAGCACAATTAAAACCCAAGACATCTCTTGTCAACAAAATCAACGATGCGGCATCCATAATTATGAATGCACAAGGGAGTTGGAGTTGAACAAAACAGAGTTTATCACAATTACTCTGTTTGCTGGTCATAAAGTCAGTATGTCTGTATGTAAAGTCACATGGTTTACGCATCTCAATAATGAAAAAATGTATTTCCATCAATCACACAAGATGAAGAGCTAGATTATCTTTCTGTTTTTTCCCTACTAAAAATATTGCAACATCATTTTAATAAGTAGATGGTAGAGGTGCCGCATTCACTTGCTAGGGCAACCATAACAAAATATCACAGACTAGGAGGATAAAACAACACAAGTATATTTTCTCATAGTTCTGGAGGCTGAATGTCCAAACTCAAGGCCTCAGCAGGTTTGTTTTATCCTCAGGCCTCTCTCCTTGGCTTGCAGGTGGCAACCTTCTTGGGTCTTCACATGGTCTTTGTGAGCACTCATCCCTGGCATCCCTTTGTGTGTCCTTCTTTTTCTCATAAGGAGGCTAGTCAGATTGGCTTAGGGCCGACCCTAAAGGCCTCTTTTTAACTTTATTGCCCCTTAAAGGCCCTATCTTCATTCTGAGATACTTGGGATACAAATCCCAACCTACAAATTTTGAGGGAACACAGTTCAGCCCATAACAGACACTAAGAGTATGTAGCTATACAACGTATGGAAAAAAAGTAACCTTTGTAGAAGTATGTCATTTTTGTAGATTTTGAAATGTTTTTGCTATGTGTCACCTTTTCTAAACATGCAAATTGCTGTAATTTATTTTCTCGTGTGAAAGATTCACTTTTGTACCTAGTTTTTGTACTCACAATGTATTCTGCATTCTTTCAGGAGAGCTGCCTGCCCGATATTGCATTGGATTCAGTCCCTACAAAACTAAGATCCACCCCCATCTCACAGTTTCAATGTCTCGGTAGAGTGTGAGGATTCAAATGATTAATCTCTAAAATAGAAATCATTTTCTTGACATCGAAAAATGTGTCATGACCATTTTAATACAAGATATCTACATTTTTGGGGTTTTTTTGTTTGTTTTTGGGTTTTTTTTTATATCTACATTTTGAAAAGAAATGGTCATCTCTGACAAATCACATGTAGATATATTTTCCTTGGAAGGCCAAAAAGTAAAAGGCTTTTTTTTTCCCTAATATTCAACTGTTCTTAAATCCACACATTAAACTCCTTGCTGCGTTCTCATTGTATTTCATGTCTCGTTCCTATTTCTCTATAGGTCATAAGTACAAAAATTTTTAAATTACCAATGAGAAAATTTGCCTAGTGACACAAACAAGATCTTATGAGCCTGACTTTGCCAAGAGGACAAATAAGTATGACATTTTATCTTCCTGTATTATAGTCTATACATCATTCTTTAATGGGACGCTAATTGTATCAAACCCGTATAGAGTTTCTCCTGGAACATCAGCATGTCCTTGAGTATGATCAAATTTTGCCTCCGGCCTACGGAGATAGAATCCAGAAGAGGAAATAAGCTGAATGACTTCAAGAGCTGGTCAGTTTGACAAACACACAGGGGAATAATGAGATGCAGAAACTGGGTATCTAATTTATAAAATCCTCATGTTTTGCATTTCAAGAAATCTCCTAACTCACACTCATTCGACATTCTATCATTTTACATTTAATTTCATGTTTGAAGTCACATAAAAGTAATGAAGCTTGTCAAGCAATCTCACTTTCAACATTCCCTGAAATGTTGAGAAGAATTTAGGTCAGACTTTCAGCCGCTAAATGCCTCTCTTGTTTCATAATAATCACAGTTCACCTTCACTCAGCAACGTTTGAAGTAAAATATTTTGGGTGTCTTAGGACAAAGCTGCTTTGAAAAGCCTAAAAAAAATTACAGTTCAAAGTGGATAACTGCAATTTTATTTTTCTGAATTTAAATTTCATGAAGTTTCTTCATTTAAGAACTGGATTTCTACCTTCTGAGATCTAATATTCATGACCAAATATATCAGCTTTTCTTCCAACCAAAACAACAACAGAGAGAGGATTTAGAACACCCCTACATGGTCCTAGGTTAAAACAACAAAATCACTTGGGAAATAAGCTCTTCTTTTGTGTCAAAGATCTGATCAACCAGGTCTTTATAATCATAGAACATAGAAGAAGGAGTGGACATGGGTGTTTAGTATCTCTCTTCTTTCTTCTGTTTTCTTCTCAAGATCTCTACTCAAATAGCCCTACTTACCAAGAAGAAGGTGTCATCCAGTTTTATCCTAATCGAAAACAAACCAACCACAACCTAGAAACTTTCCTGAGGGCAGTCAAGGTTAATTTGATGATCAACTGATCAAAACTGTAGCTATGAGTACTTTGAAGGACTTGTCCTATTTCCTCCAGAGAACAAGCAATAAGGCAATCCTTCTCATCCCAAAGCATGTCCTCTGAGCGATTCTTATAACAAGGTTTGGTTGGAAGGAACTGGACAAGAATAGAAGAAAGGGGTGGTCACGCTAGAAGACTGACCCGATATTTGGGCAGCCCTGCTTTCTTTGAGATCAACACTTCTATTTTGAGTTTCTCATAAAGGTACAGCTAATAAATTTTCAAAAATGTTATGTCTCCTTTAGATTGAGGCATTTCTGCTTTCTTCATAGTCCCCTGGTTACCTCTCTTACTTCTCACACTCGGACAGCATCCAAGGATGAAATGAATATGTAGTGAATCTCGGTTCTCAGGTTTAGGTAAGAAAGGGACAAGTTTCTGGTAGTCAGTGCAGTACTCAGAGTATATAATGGATATCTTCAAGAATTAAATATAGCTGGGAGATTCAACTTCGAAGCATAATTTTATGCATCGAAAGATATGGCTCTGCTCTTCAGTCAAACATGATCTATAAAATACCAAATCTAAGAAAAGGATGTAGGAACATAAATATCTAAAGGAATGACAGCTTTAACAAAAAAAAAAAAAAAAGCTGAAGTACAATTTAAAAAAAAAATATTTATGATTCCAGTGAAGGAGATCCCATCTGTGCTTCTTGTCACATTATTTTTATTCTTAAATTTACATATTGTATTTACAAATGTTTCTGTTCTCAGGTTAATTTTAAGAGCTCAAGTTGGGTTTAAATGTTTGAATTAAGCATAACAACTAAACAAATATAAGAACACAAATCTTGGGTGTTGAATGTCTATAGATGACTATCTAATTTTTCTCCTTAATCCTCAGCCAACACTTGAGTTCAGTTCCATTTGTCTTATATAGCCCACTAGACAATTTCATATTCCAACCATCAACCCACAATTTTCTAAATGCATTACTTTTTCTTCCTCAAAAAAGTGCTACTTTGCATTGTCCTTACTTCAAGCAATATTATCACAATCCTTCTAATTACTTAAAACATATTTTCAGGATCTTCACTCTCTCATTTATCTCCTTCATTCCCAAACAAGTTCAAAAGACACTGCCTTCAAAAAATCTCAGTTATCAACTTAGTGTAGGTTCTCATCATTCTCATCTCAATTGCTACAATAGACTCTTTATTCATTTTAATGCTCCAAAAACCACCTCTTTTCAATTACCCTCATACAGTCCTCACTTTAATGTTCTTTTTAATTCAACACTTGGATTGTGACATTCTATCAACCTGGAATCAAATCCTCCAATAATTCCTCATCACCTACTGAACCACGTTTAAACTTTCCAATCTATTACTGAGGATAACACTACCTAAATTTCTCTCCTATCAAATCTTACCATTATAATCAGAATATGTTCCTCGAGTCCTACAAATAACCCAAGGTCTCTGACTTGGTGATTTTCTATCCCATATCCCACTTTCCACACAAGGGATCTTCTCCTATGCACAGCCTACTGAATTCTCATAATTCAGAAGTTATATAGATCTCGCCTCTTCTCTGATTTTTTTTTTGTTTGTTTTACTCTTATGTCATCAAGAGTAGTACAGTAAAGTAGGAAACGCACACACTGAGGTTTCAGGCATCTTTGAGATCAAATCCCAGCCCCGTCATCTATCCACTGTGAGGGCAAGTTAAGTCCTTGAGCCTTGGTTTCATTATCTGCAATACAGGAGATATAAAGCCAAACTAATATGGCCAATGGAAGATTAAATGAGACAGTGTATGTAAAGTACTAGCATCGACTAGTGACTTTACTTAGCAGTCTATTAAATACTAATCCACACTCCTAAATATAATCACATAGTAGTTGTTAAAATTATAACCTTGACTCACTCAATAATCCCTAAGTATTAAGCAAAAAGGAAATCTTTGTAGCATACTTTTATCGCTTCCTACACATTCTCTGTTCTATGAATGCTTTGAAAATTGAGAATATATACCTGTTGCATTTAACTATACAAGGTGTATACAAGTACATGTATATATGTTGCATTCAACTATGACTCTTTATTAACAACAACAAAAAGTAATCCCCTCAAATGACATAGACACAGACAGTAAGATGGGGCTTAAGATTTTTAAGAGTCAAGAAATTAGTACAAAGACTTTTGAATCAGAAAAACATGAATGGAAAACCTCTAACCAACCTTTCAGCATTATGACCCTTGTAAGTAAAACAGTTGACAAAAAATAAAGTGCGATTTTTTTAGATATCCATGGGGGACCCCAAGCATTGTCTACAGCTCTCGTAAGACAGGGCTGTCGTGCGATAGAAAGCCGTACCGACAGAGCAGCTCACAACCTCTAAGAGGCAGGAAGGCAAGCTCCTGACTAGAGTGATCTAGCCTATCTACCACGTGGCCAGGTGGGCACCCATTTGGAGAAATTATGAGGAATCGATAGGGAAAGAGGGACATTCAGAGACTAAGAAATAATGGTGAAGTGGTAGCTTTGGAGCTATCCTTAGCTAACACAAAAATAATCATTTTAAGGGACATAACACAGGAACATTTTACCAACTGGAGAGAAGTCACTGAGCTAGCAATTTCAACCATGTAGAAAAATATGCTCAAGAATCTGCAGGGTCGGGACACCTAGGGGGCTCAGTGGTTGAGTGTCTGCCTTCGGCTCAGGGCGTGACCCCGGGGGTCCTGGGATCGAGTCCCGCATCGGGCTCCCCACAGGGAGCCTGTTTCTCCCTCTGCCTGTATCTCTGCTTCTCTCTCTGTGTCTCTCATGAATAAATAAATAAAATCTTATTTAAAAAAAAGAATCTGCAGGATATCTTCACAAAAACTAAGTAGTATATGGAACTGTTGAATCACTATGTTGTACACCTGAAACTAATATAACACTGTATGTTAACTACACTGGAATTAAAATTAAAAAAAGAAAAGTTATAAAATATTAACAATCGTATTAAAAATTTTTAACACGTGCGGTACGCTGAAGGCCTAATGTTAAATTTTCAGGAATTTTGTGGGTCAGTTAAACAAAATGATTATTAAACATTAAATTATATAAACATAATTAAATGAATTATTTTAAACACACACAAACAAAAAAGAATCTGCAGGGGGAAGAAAGCTTTCAGCAATCTTACCACTTTAGGAACAACTGAAAAAAACTTAATTTTCAGTTTTCTAGTTTGTAGTATATTTTAAAACAGCAAGTGGTTAGAATAAATGATAGAATAAAGTACCTGAGAAACAGAGAAAACAACAAAACTGTCAACTGAATGCCCCACATTAAAGACAATAGGAAAAAAAACTCACAAGAATCTAAAGCATAGGATTCTCGGCCTTTTACTGCAAGTTCCCTCAGCCTTATATGTGTATTTCGGTTGTTCCTGGGGCATCACTTTATTAATAGCACAATAAAATGACGAGCATTCTTAATGAGAAACCTTAATTTTAGTCATTCTCCAAAAATCTTTTTCTGAAATGTACTACTGCGCAATTCCCTCTTACTACACCAATTCTAAATGCAGCTTGTTTTTCCCCTTATGTCTCCTGAGACATTGCAATAAAACAGCTAAAATACTTAAACACTTTGAGGACAAAAAGATCCGTTTACTCTGTAAATTATATAGAAATTGTGTTCAAGCTAATAAGTATGGCCTACTTGCTTGTTGGAGCTCAGCACCGCTCAGGATTAATGCTTAGTGACAAATATTGACTCAACTGAATACTAGTCACAATAATGATACACATGCATTGATTGAGCTCTTTCCACGCTGAACATTGAGTCATACTCTTTGCCTGTTTTATCTTACTTAATAGTCTCAATAATTTTTATGCTATAACTATACCTATTATTTTCATTTTACAGTTGAGAAAACTGAAGCACACAAAAGGTAAGTCACCTGCCCATGTTCATAATGAAAAGGGACAACAGCATATATGTCGGGATCCATAAATGTGGCATTTTCCAAGATGGTTGCACAAAGCAACAAGTGTTACATGATAGTTTCTGACATCAAATGTGTTTAGGGAATTCAGGGGTCAGTTCAACAGATTTTACACGGGACTTCCAAGTGACTTTAACATCCTAAGGGGCACTAGCTTTCCAAGAAGAATGAATAAAAGGTTCATTATATCCCATAAGTATTTGATAACACATTCCATTTTTCTTAGAGCATCCTGAAAAACAGTATTCCTCGGAGCAAATTTGGAGGAACGTTTACTTATAAAAAGTCAGTAAAAAAAAATAAAAAATAAAAATAAAACTATTTTCATACAATCATTAGTTGTGACTTTGATATGAAGCTGAGAGCCTAATGCCAACAAATACAATTTACAAAAATAACTCTAATGTTTTTCCAAATGTGGTACACATGGTGTTAGGGGTTGAACTGTGTCCCTCAAATAAGATACATTGCAATTCTAACCGGCAGGACTTCAGAATGTTAATTTATTTGACAATAGGGTTGTTACCAACATAGTTAGATAAGATGAGGTCTTAGTGGAGAAGGGTATGCTGCTATTCTGATATGACTGGATTCTTATAAAAAGAGGAGAGAGAAGAAGACAGGAAGAATGTCGTATGAAGACACACAGACACACAGAGAAAATGCCATGTGATAACCGAGGCAGAGATTAGAGTGCTGACAGCCAGCACCGGAAACTAGGAAAAGGCAAGGAAAGATTGGACTCAAACCTTCAGTGGGGGAGCATGGCCCTGCAGGTACCTTGATGTTGGACTTCTCCAGAAATGTGACAGACTAAATCTCTGTTGTTATAGGCCACCCAATCTGTGGTACTTCGTTTCCACGGCCTAGGAAACCAACTTTCATGAGTTACAATCAGACACAATTTTGAGACATTGAACAGGAGATAAAATCTAGAATATGTAGAGCAAAGCATCCAGAATACTTAGAGCAAAGCATCGTGTCATGATAATTAGAACAAATAATTTGGAAAGAGACTTGAGAGCAGGTGTCCACATAGTCGGTTGAAGAGAGATCTACTTGTTTATATTATTTTCTTTTTTAAAAAAAGCTAATCTACAGTAACAAATTTAACATCTGTCTGAAACTCGATTTTCTTACCTGGAAAATGGGGCTACCAGCTTACACCTTACAAGATGATGAGAGTGACGAACTGGGAAAAATGTAAATGGAAAGTAAGCTAGACATAGTCCTACATTGGCCTCTTCACACTACCAATATTCTCTCCAGCCACCAGCCTTCAGTTCCCTCCTAAAACTCCAAAAGTTATTTTAGTGAAGGAAGAATAGGTATTATAAATAGGTTCCCAAGTTATAATATAATTTCTTAGACACAGGAGCCCTAAAATATTATGCATTAGCTTAATGGCTAATATATTTTAAAAGCAATACATCTACCAGAAGACAGCATGGAGCCATATATCTTCAAAAATTAGCCTTCTAGGAAAGGGATTCCTAGAAAATCTGCCTCTTTGATTAACTTGGTAGGCAGAACTCAACCTAACATTACAAATTTTAAAATTATTTAATTGAAGAGAATAGTCTTCAAGTATATGATGCAATGAAAAAGGAAGCACTTACTACTTTAACACTCAAAGTACAATTTAAAATTAATGTTACCATTTTTCTAGACATATTTTCAATTAGCTAAATTATCTAATATGATGTGAAGCTGTTTGCCTAAGACTTCAGGTAGATAATTTTTACTTATTCCAAGGGCTTGTCCGAAGCACAGGAAAAAAAAGAAAAACAAAACTTTCTTTTCTTTCTTCTGAGTCCTTCCTCCTAGTTTTCTTACCCTGTCATGATCATGCTTGCCTGCTATTGCAATTTATTCATGAGTTCAGGACCTCTAGAACGAATTGATAATGCAATAAAATATTGCCTGTATGCCATCTAGAAGTCATACCTGGATAAAAGAAACTTACTCTGCCCTTATATTTTGCTGTTCAATACAGTTTCCTATAACAACAGTATCTATTATATCTCATCAATGCAAACATACTGCATCAATATACGGAAGACCATCAAAAAGGAAGATTTATTGTACAATTTGTATAAATGGACAGTGAAAAGCATGAGTACATCTAACTGAGGAGTCAGAGTACTTGCTAAAATTTAAGAAACCCACACATGTGCTACAGTAACAAGTAACTGAATTAGCACCCTTAGAAGATGAGCTATTCCATGCAAGTAGTTTCCCCAGGTAACTGAAACTTGCAACTCTAACGGATAAGCTTTGGAAAAGAAATTCTCATTCCTGTTGATGGAAATCTTTGAAATATATGACCTCGTCTTGTGATTTCTAGTTGTTACCTAAAAGAAGTACTTGAACTTCAATGTAACATTAACCTATAAGGTTATGACCACATAAGGAGTAAGATGAGCTCTTAGAGGGATCCCTGGGTGGCGCAGCGGTTTAGCGCCTGTCTTTGGCCCAGGGCGCGATCCTGGAGACCCGGGATTGAATCCCACGTCGGGCTCCCGGTGCATGGAGCCTGCTTCTCCCTCTGCTTATGTCTCTGCCTCTCTCTCTCATTCTGTGTGACTATCATAAATAAATAAAAATTTAAAAAAAAAGATGAGCTCTTAGAGAAATCTGCCTACAGGACTAGATTTCTCCCAAATCAATCCTTAAAGAGCAATCTGGAAATCTAATTACAGCATTGTCAAATAGGGAAAAATGTCTTTATGCAATCAACAGTAGGACCACATCCCCAGAAAGACTATCTAGGTTGTTGTGGGCGACAGCATAACGCTTCTGGCAAAATGTCCCCCCCAACCCAGGAGCCTGTGACTATGTCACCTTACACACAGAAGACACTGTGCAACTGTGATTAAGTTTAAGATTCGTGATGGGGGGGAGGTAATCAAGTGTTATCAAGGCAGGCCCAATGCACTAACAAGGATCAAGGTAAGCGAAAGGAAGTGGCGGGAGAATCAGATGGAGAGGGAAGGACAGAGAAAGAGACAGAGACTGATTTGCAATGTTACTCTGCTGGCTCGGAAGATGGAAGGGGGCCAGGAGCCAGGGAGTACAGGCAGCTTCCAGAAGCTGGGAAAAGGCAGGAAACAGATTGTCTCCTAGAGCCTCCGTAAGAAAGCCCGGCCCTGCCAACACCTGGACTGGAGCCCAGTGAGATCCACTCAGACTTCTAACCTCCACAACGCTAAGATGTACCTTGGATTAAGCCTCTAAGTTTGGGGTGATTTGTTACAGCTGTATGAAGAAACCAGGATAGTGGTCTTCGTAGAATACTGAAAAAAAAAAAGGACAGTGAAAAAGAGCAAAAGGTCAGGAAGACTATTTTCCGCAGCATGACCAAAGGAAAGAGACCCTGAACTCACTGGCTGGGAGAAAGGCGTACTCTTCTGGGTCAGGAGGTCTCATTGGGCTTTTAAGAGTCTTGAATAAAAAAATTCCACAAGACAATGTCAGTACCTTTGATTTGCTTCTGTGCTCACTGTGCAAACAGCTCGTGACCATATCGTTTCTAGGATATAACACAGGAAAAAAAAAAGTGCTCTGGCTGTTGAACTGTAATGGGTCTCCACCACCAGTGAGCCCAAAGTAGGCGGGATGCACCCAACCTTGTGAGTCCCTTGTAAAAGATGCATCGTGAACAACTGAGTATCTGGCCTGTCATGGTTGGGGGCCAGATCGATGGCCACTCTTTCTGGGGTCTAGGTGCCCTGTCATGAACCCTCTGTCACATCTTTATCTCACTCCCTTTGATTTTGACACTTCCTTGAATGGATACCCTGTGAATTGTTTAAAATATCTTATTTTAGTAGGGCAACAGATACAGTATACAGAGCATTATCACAGTATTATCACAGTAACATAAAGCTCGTAAATAGATTTTAAGGGCTTGTTAGGTACCAGGCAAAATACTATGAACTTCTACATCACCAATTTCTTGTAGTCTTCGAAGTAATTTCTGAGGCATCTTACAGGTGAGGAAATGAGACATACACCACCAGGTAAGTAACTTATCCAAGATCACACAATTCACATAGAGCCAGAAATTGAATCCCCATGTGTCTGACTGCAAAGCCCCAAGCCTTGAACAATGACCACTGCGATCCAGTGACGTTGCTGGGGGTTACTTCTGGTTTTTCACTCACGCAGCAAACTGCCCCTGAGAGCTGCATTTCTGAAATTCGTTTATGGTGTCTTTACCAGTTTTTCCTATCTTGTTATCAGAATTCAACTTATATCTGCCACAGAAATTAGGGAACAAAGCTTATTTAAAAAAGTATGTCCAAATTATAGCTCATGGACTATTACTCTTTAGCAGAGCACTTTATGTGTCACCTTTTGTTGTGAAAACAGCAGCCTTGCAAATCACTTTAAGATAAAATAATGCCATCTATCCTAGTAAATTAGTGACTCAAAAGAATTTGTCACACTCATTTGTAATCATCGGTTGTGTGTTTTTCTGGTTAGATTCTAAACTATCTGACAGAAAGAACCATGTATTACCTGAGTTTGTATCCATGTCCATGGAATATCCTTGAGAAAAATCTCTTCCAAGAGGCCTGAAAAACACACCTACAGCACCCACTGGAAAAAAAAGTCTTTCTTATCGGAAGCTGGAGACATTAGCAGACTCTGTATACTGTATCTGTTGCCCTACTCAAGCTGCCTTCAGGTCTGAGTGCCTTTTCCCAAAACTAGAGACTGCATATTGCAATAAGAAAGAAGAACAACACCAAAAAATTAAAAAAAAAAGAAAGAAAGAAGAACACCAAGTAGTCTCTAGTTTCTCAGAAATTGTTTGCTCATATTTATGTTTAAAAAGAAATAAGTTTTTGAAGTGTCACAGGTGAGTTAAAAAAAATGATGTTTGAATGTCATCCAAAGATCAATAATCTCTACCCTCGGGAAAAGGAGTCCAAAGTCCATCCCCTTTACAAAATGAGCCCCGGAGCTTATCAAGTATTTAATTTGTCTGTAAGGTAAGACATCTTCACTTTTTAATCTCAGTCATTAAAAGAATAATGATAACCCGGAGCCTATACCTGTAGGACCAAATGAATCGTTTCACTTTTAGGCAAAGGAGCAGAAGAAGTTTTAAAATCAATTAGCTTATGAATATTATTTAAACTATTTAATCATAAAATAAATGAATCGCAAAATCAATGCATCTAGTCTGTGTCTCTTGATGTCCTGAAATTTCTGTCTCACTGTAATTTTAAAAATTAAGGCACAGTACTTTTCAGAAAAGTCCACCACCTTCACTTGAGCAAATTCTAGACCTATCCAGAAAGGACAGTTAATAGCTTTCAAAACACATGTGATTTATTAAATGAACGAACAAATCCATGAGTGATGGAAATGCAAGTTGATGAAGTATGTGGCATTGGAGAAAAGAAAACCAATCTGAAGTTGGCTTTGTAAAGGCCGTGTTTCACTTATCTTTAAAATTCAATTTGCTTAAACGAATATAAACCAGTAGACCCAAGAATAGGAAAAGCTGATTACAAATGTTAATTAAAATATTTAATTTTGCTGGCCATGATGAGCTACATGAAAAAAAAAAATTCACACTCAGATGATTCTCAGAGAAACACCAGACAAGAAAAAAAGTTTAATTTTGTGGCGGAGTTAGTTAAACAGCACAATCTTCACTGATTTGGCCAAGCCCACGTAGGAATGGTGCTAAATACGTGTTAGAAGGGGGGTACTAACGGGAGGGGGGTACTAATGGGAGGGGGGTTCTAACGGGAGGGGAACTAGGTCCACAGCTGTTAAGTACTGGTTTTCCAATCAAGACGTTAAAATTGGTCTCGTGATGGGGTTCCGGGTAGCGGAGAGAGTAAGTCCTGGGGACAGAAGTGCAGCACATGAGCTGTCAGCCGTGGAGTCGCGACAGATGTCGGTCATACCCAGTGGGAGCACAGCATGACCTGTGGGCTTGCTGGGTCACTAGCTGGTACCCCTGACACTGATGTGACCTTGCGTGTCAACGACACTTCAGTAAAACAATAATTAATTAATTAATTAATTAATTAATTACCTTTTAATAAAAAAGGAACATAGAGACACCCAGAAAACTAATGTCATGCCAAGAAACGTGGTCTCAGGGACAGTAAGTGGGTTCGTGTAGGGATGGAGGGAACGGCGAGCTCCAGGGGCAGGACCCCCCCACCCTGGGCAGGTGCATCCCGCTCCCCGCGGCTGAGCCCCCCATGGCCACCACGACCCCGGGGCACTGTCGGGAATGGTGAGCTCCTGGGCCAACCGCCCACCCCGGCAGGTGCACCCCGCCCCCTGTGGCTGAGCCCCCCCCACGGCCACCGTGACCCCCTGCACCGTCGGGGCCCCAGGGAGCCAACCTCTTGGCCTCATCGGCGTGCGCGGCCGACAGCAGGGGTGAGGGCGGCCGGCGACAAGCAGGCCCCAGGGGCGGCGTCCTGGCAGGTGCTTGGAGGAGGTGGCCTGGGGGGAGCCAGGGCCCCGTGGGGAGCACCTGCCGGCGGCGCAGGCTGGACCTGGGCCGGGGGGGTGGGGTGGAGTTGATGGAGAGGAGGGGAAGCAACCACACCGGGGTCCGGGCCCTCAGCCCTCCCCCCCTGGGAGCCCCGGCCGCCCCGGCCCGAGGACAGGACCCCCTGCGCGCCTCCTGGGGTCAGCACGATGCGCCACACGCGGCAAAGGGCTGGCAGGAGCAGCGGCGGGGGTTCTGGACGGAGGCGACCCGGTGTCCCCGCGCCCACCGCCTTGCACGCGTCCATGTGGCTCCCAACCCGAATTACTCTACTTCTCTTATTCCCAAACACTCCAAGCTGCTCAGCTCCCCTTAACCAATGGGAAAGTCGAATCAAGGATTCAGGGGACAGATTCAGGCCCCACGGGGAGGGCAGGACCGCGGACACCGCTGGCCGGACCCGGTGACACGACGGCCTGCCGAGCCCGAACCAACGTGGGGGGCTCAAGCCACCGACAGCCACGGGACCTTCCCATGGAAAGAAACAAAGGGAACCCACAAAGCCCCTGGGGACCGAGGAAGCGACGAGAAGCACCAGGGACCCCGGACCAGGGCTGGGGCCGCCCCTGACCACGGCCTCTCGCCTGCAGCAGGCCCGTGGGCTGTGGAGCTGGAACAGTGTCGTACACGCGGCTTCTTTTTTTTTTAAGATTTTATTCATGCATTTGAGAGAGAGACAGGGGGAGAGGGGGAGAAAGTGCTCAGAGGAGGGGCAGGAGGGGAGAAGCATCGCCCTGCGGAGCCAGAGCCAGAGCCCAGGGTGGGGCTCGATCCCAGGGCCTTGCTCCGGCCGCTGAGCCGCCCCGGTGCCTGCGGCTTCTGCAAGGGGCCCCTGGCCGCAGCCTTTCCAGAACGCACGTCCCACCGAGCGGAGCGCCCCGGGGGACATCCCAGACCCGCAGGAGACGGGCAGCGGGAGGAAGGGGTGAGGAGGCCCAGAGAAAGGGAGAAGGTGCGAAACCAGGCAAGAAAGCCTCAGAAAACGAGACACCCTATTATTTTAATGCCACACAGAAACGACAGACTTTTTTGGGGAAATCTCCCAAATCACCCAGGTTCTGTAACAGATGAACTGGAAGGGAGAGGAAAGGGAGGGGAAGAGGAATGGAGACCTGAGTATGTCTCGGAGATTCGGAGGCGAAAGAGCTTCAGTCCCAACCTCAAACAAAGCCTGGGGACGGCCTAGCCCAGCGGGCTGCCACCCCGTTGACCCCTCGAGATTTGGCAGCTTGTAAGCTACGGAGATCTGTTCCTCACCGTTCTGGAGGCCGGGAGGCTGGGAGGTGCAAGATCAAGGCTCTGGCACATTCGGTGTCCTGTGAGGAGGACCCGCTTACTGGCCCACAGTCACCTTTGCACTGTGTCTCCACGTGGGTGGAAGGTGTGAGGAAGCTCTGGGACCCCAACCCCACCTAAGAGCTCCACTGCCATGACCCAGCCCCTCTCAAAGACCGCCCCCTCCTCCAAACACCACTACATCAGACATTGGGAGTCAATATATAAATTTTGAGGGGACACAACCATTCGGTCCATAGCGATGAACCAACCACCTGACACTTTGGACTTCCCGAAGCCCTTAGGGCACAACCGACCCCAAATCTACGCAGACTCAGGTGCCGCAGGAAGGGATGAGCAGTGATTTAATGCACCAAAATACATGGGGACTCTAGGAAAAGGAGATAAAGGGGTCAGCAGGCTTTTTCTTCATAGGGCCAGGCAGTAAAGGTTCTCACCTCTGGGGGCCGTGTAGACTGGGTCATCACCACTCAGCTGTGTCAAAACCAGCCACAGCCAATAGGTAGATGAATGAGCCTGGATGTGTCCCAATAGCTCAGCTACAAAAAAAAATACAAATAAAAGTAAAAAATTATAGGGCAGGCCACTGTCCTGTCACGGGGAAGGATTCTAAGACCAGCAAGAAGCTAATCAAAAACAAGTCAGAAGATGAAGGCTCTAAAGGAACTGCAATTAGACATTTAAAACAGAGTATGGCCTTCAGTCCCTAGGGTGGCACCTGGCCAGAAACCAAACTAAGCTGCTTCAGGAGAGGGCAGGAGGGGGGAGAAAATGATGGACATTGAATTTCCAACAAAAAGGCAAGGGACTTGTGCAACCTCTTTATGAAGGTGTTTTTAAAATGACAGTTTTCTGTCTCTCTCTCTTTTTTTTTTTTTTTTTTTGGTCATTTTTGTTATTTTTTTGGTTTGAGTCAGATAACTTGAGATAGCCTAAGTGCATTTCCCTGAAAGCAAAATGTTCTTCATATCCCCTGGTTTGATGATAATTGCTGACATACAGCACACGTTTCCTTTCAAGAAAGAGAACAAATTTATGAAGATTAGGCTTTGTTGAGAGCCCATCCAAACAGTTCACAAGTCTCGCTGCCGTATAAGCATGACAGAGGTACTGTACGACTCCCTGTCACTTATCTACCTTTTCTAATAGAGCAAATCCTTGGAAATTATGGGGAAAACATGCAACGTCTGTTTCAGATGTTTCAATGTTTGATGCAACCACCACTGGGAGAGAGCCCAGATCCTTAGAGAATAGAAAAAAGTCACAATGGCCTATTCATAATAATGTTTATGGTTTTCAATTTTAACTGTGGATTTCTTTTTTTCTCTTGGTTTAGATTATTCTATGTTTAACGGCAACTATATAATCTGAGCATGAGCATTAATAACTGCTCCTAAAATACATGTCATTCAGTCTTGTTTTTGTTACTTTGAAATATGTTTCTAAATGTCTATGCCAGGGCAGCCCGGGGGGCTCAGCGGTTTAGCGCCGCCTTCAGCCCGGGGCCTGATCCTGGAGGCCCGGGATCGAGTCCCACGTCGGGCTCCCTGCGTGGAGCCTGCTTCTCCCTCTGCCTGTGTGTGTCTCTCTCCCTCTCTCTTTCTCATGAATAAATAAAATATTTTAATAAATAAATAAATAAATAAATGTGATACACTGTATTCTTTAGCATTGAAATAGAAATCTCAAACTTGACATTCTCATCCTTAGAATGTCACTCCCCTATCCTTATTTTTTTTTAATCTCCTTATTAGCCATTCGGTTGCTGACTAGATCCCTCTCTCTAACGGAACAATAAAAAGTGCTAAATTTAGGGATGTCTGGGTGGCTCAGCAGTTGAGCATCCATCTTTGGCTCAGGGGCGTGATCTCAAGGTCCTGGATCGAGTCCTGGATGGAGGACTGGATTGAGTCCTACATCGAACTCCCCCGGGGGGTGGGGGGGGACCTGCTTTCCTGCTTCTGCTGTGTCTCTCATGAGTAAATTTAAAAAAAAAAAGGACTAAGTTTAAATCTATCAAATTTTGCTATTAGAAAGTCAATTTAGAAATTAAAATATTTATAATATGAGAAAAATTTTCTCCATTATTAATTGCTGGAGTGAATACCTCTGAGAAATATTCATCACTGTGATTTTCAACTTGGGTGTGCTGGAGTAGGGGAGGATATAGAACGAACACCCTACACAAGAAACAATGTACATTAAAATTCCTGGGAGAGCAGATGTCATTTAAAGGAGGTATCCTCAAATTTGTATTGTGGACTTTTAAAAAAGAAAACCATATCACATTTGAAGCTGAGCTAATTTTATTGATTTATAAAAATAAAAAAATTAAAACACAATATACCCTTAGGTGCTTAGAACCATGTTACATTGAAAGAAAGAGCAGACGAAAGTGTTTTAAGGATACAGTAGAATGTGAGAGGGAAAAAAAGAGGATTTGGAGATTGATCTGGCTAAGTTTCATCCCAACTGCACCACCGGGCAGATGTTTCGACCCAGGGGAGAAGGGGAGGTTAAATGTGCCGAGCCTCAATTCTCACGGTAGTAGAATGAGAGGGACGATGCCCTCTTCATGGGGCTATTAGGAGATAGCAATGAAATAATATAAAGAGCCCAAGATAGTACCTAGTTCTTGGTTCATATCCAGCAAATCCTCCTTTCCATGTCCTCAGCCCATGGTGGTAGTGATGGTGGTGGTATTGCTGGGGCTGTTGGCTTTGGCTAAGAAAGGGATTGGCCTTCCACTCTATTTTCCCAACCATAAATTTGATCGCTTCAGTTTCCAGGTAAATGTTAACATGGATCTAAGTGTGTGAACCTCAAGTACGGCTACTTTGCCCCCCAGAAGAAAACATTTGGACCTGGGGACATTTTCAGTTGTCACATTTGGACCAGGGAGACGAAGAAGGCTGTGTCACTGGAATCTATTGGGTGGAGGCTAGGGATGCTACTAAACATCCTACAGAGGTCAGCCCCCTCAATAAAGAATCATTGGACCCAAAATGTCAATAGTACTAAAGTTAAGAAACACTGACCTACATTAATAAAGTTGACACATTTGCATTGTTTCTTCGGGGAATATCTTCTATAAAAAGCAGGGTACATGCTTTTTTTTTTACTCTTTAGCAATTTTTTTTTAAAATTTTTTTTATTTATGATAGTTACAGAGAGAGAGAGAGAGAGAGAGAGAGAGAGGCAGAGACACAGGCAGAGGGAGAAGCAGGCTCCATGCACCGGGAGCCCGATGTGGGATTCGATCCCGGGTCTCCAGGATCGTGCCCTGGGCCAAAGGCAGGCGCCAAACCGCTGCGCCACCAGGGATCCCATAGCAATTTTTAAAGTAAGCAATCACAATGCTCTGAACACAAAATATTCCATTAGTAAAACAGTTATGCTGTTAATTATTCTGTTAATTGTCAAAATATCGGAGAAAAAGAGCTTCTCTCCAGCTCATTAACTGACACAGCTGTGATTCCAGAGAATGTCTACAAGTCGGTCTACTTAATAAAAAGTGACCCAATTCCTCTGCTAATTTAAACTGGAAAAAGTTCTTGAGAATAGTCCACAAGAGACAATGAGCCTCATCTCCCTTTAAAGGTAAACCCAGAATTCTAAAGGCGAACGGAGAGTAAAAAGTTAGTAGAGAAAAAAAGCAAGTAATAAATGTAGCATGAGTTTATTGATTACTTGAATCAACAGTGATTAAGAAAATATAAGTATTTTTAATCCCATTGAGCTACGAACACAAGGTGAGCTGCTTACCACATAAAGGAGTGCTGTAATCAGCAGATCCATACACCTCCTATACACTCTGGGGGTTTATCCTAAAGAGAAGTTTAATTCTTCTGTAGGTATTTAGAAGCTTCCGAGTAAGCCTTGTGGATTGACTTAATAGTACGAAATCTTACATTTTTTTAGGAGCTGGTGGTAAAAACAATATATAAATGATATCATAATTTCATACTGAACTAAACCTAACAAAGCAGTGTCGAGTAGATAGTTTATACAGACACATTTATATGGGTTTTTATCAGACATTACCCATCATTCACCCAAATAAGTAGGTTCTAATTTGATCTTATGCAATGAACCTCATTCACTCTTCAGGTCCCCAGAGACACTGCTCACCAGGATGGGTTGGCCGTCTTTTCTAAAGACATATCTGTGGTCTTAGGAAGATCTCCCACCAACTCCTTCCCCATCCAGTATGGCCACCCTCTGGTCACCATCCAGTATGACCTTGTAGCTATGTCCGTCTCTCTATGTGGTAGCAGCTCCTAGAGTCTCATCTAATTGTTCTCACTCCCAGCCCAGCTTTCTCATGGCTCTTTCTAAGTGACCCTGGACTTTTCTACGTCATTCACTGGACTCTTACTTATACAGACAATGTAAACAGCCATTCTCTCTTCTCTGTCAACTTTACCTCTGTGCTTATAAGCAAAAATTGGTAAAGAACCATGGGAAATTCTGAACAGAATAACATTCACAAAATGTGAAAGACCTCTAAATTCTGTTTAGAAAATATCCGTTGTGAAAGCAATCCTGCTTGATATAATTGTGTGAGGTTTCTCCCTCTACAAATCAGGTTTGTCCACCAAAAATAAGTTTAGCACTTGCTCCTGACGTTAACCCTGAAAAGCTAAACACATGGTTACATCATTTAAAATATGCCAAAAAGTCAACCCTACAAGTTAACATGGAAATTATATATAGTTCTGCTAATTTAATCATAAAGAATATCTATAAGTAATGTGCATCATATTAAGAAACACTTTATTATATAATTTCCATTATTAAGTACTGAATTGGGTCCCCCAAATTTAACATGATGAAGTCCTAAACCCCATATCTTATAATGTGATTATATTTGGAGACAGGGTTTTTTTAAGATTTATTTATTTATTTATTTATTTATTTATTTATTTATTTATGGGGGGGGGCAGAGACACAGGAGGAGGGAGAAGCAAGCACTATGCCAGGAGCCAGATGTGGGACTTGATCCCGGGACTCCAGGATCGGGCCCTGAGCCTAAGGTGGCACTAAACCGCTGAGCCACCCAGGGATCCCTTGAGACAGGATTTTTACAGTGTTCATTAAATTTTAATGAGATCATTAGGGTGGGCGCGAATCTGATATGACTGGTGTCCTTATTAGAAGAGAATATTAGGATACAGTCCTACCAGGGGGAACATCATGTGAAGACACCAGAACACAACCATCTACGAGCCAAGAAGAGAGACCATAGAAAAAGCCAATCCTACTAATATCATCATCTTCTAGCCAGACTTCTAGTCTCCAGAACTGAAAATAAATTTCTGTTGTTTAAGCCACTCAAGCTGTGGTACTTGTTATGGTAGTCCTAGCAAACCAATACTAAAATTCTGGCAAGAAAAAAAGAAAAAAAAAACTTTAAAGGGAGAAAAGTTCCCACTAATCATAATCTATTTCCACTATTAAATGGGATTTACTAGGGACACCTGGGTGGCTTAGTGGTTTAGCGTCTGCCTTCGTTCAGCTCAAGGCGTGATCCTGGGGTACTAAGATCGAGTCCCACATCGGGCTCCTTGTGGGGAGCCTGCTTCTCCCTCTGCCTATGTCTCTATCTGTGTGTGTGTGTTTCTCATGAATAAATAAATAAAATCTAAATAAATAAATAAATAATAAAGGGATTTACTAATTGTAGTCTGCATCCTAAAAAGATAAAAGGTAATGGAGCAGATACTACAGTCGGCCAGTCTTCCACCTCTCTTTACACTAAATATCACATAACTCTGCTTACATTAAATTAAGTCTGACAAAGCAGTTAATTTTGCATTTACAAGTAGAAGGACATATTTCATTTTGGCCTGGAAACAAAATGTCTTATTAACAAGAATATAAGTGCTAAGAGTCAGGGAGTTAGTGTGTCTTTTTTATCACTTAATTCTCAGGACCTAGAACTATATTCTGGACACCATCATTGCTTAATCGATAGTTGCTGAACGCTGAAAGAATCAATAAATAGAAAATACTAGTAGGTTCCATGGTTTCTGACAAGATGGCAAATAGCACAGGGTACTGCTTCTTACCTAAAAATCACCCTTCAGATAAAAGAGAGAGGGAACCATGCATCTAATGAAGCAACATAAAAGCTATGAGAAAGCCGTTGTGGGATTATAATACCATGTGATGGAGTATAGGTAGACACAGTGCCTGAGGATTATTTTCAGAGAGACTCTGCTCTTGCCTCCCCTAAACAATGCTTTGGAAGAATCATTGTCTGACCCACACCATTTGCCAGATAGGAACCAGCAGCAGCTGCTTTTCTATATCAAAGATATCTGATTCAAAAGCAATAAATATCAGCAATCAATGAAGAAGAAGGGGAAAAAAAAACAAAATACTACCAAATAACATGCTAAAAAAGAAAAAAAATATATATTTTAAAAATAAATTAAATAATGCATATTAACAAGTATAGGACACTTACAAAGCTGCATTTAAATGGAAACTTATTTTAAGTACATTCATCAAGAAACAAGGGCTAGAAAAAAATGAGCTAATCACTGAACCTGGACAGTGGGAAAAAGAACAGAGCAAATCCAGAGAAACAAGGAGTACGAAAATAATAAAGATACTAACAAAAATCAATAAATAGAGAACAAATCCACAAAAACATATAATTATTTCAAGAGATAAAGAAAAACAAATTGGATAGAATTTAAACCTTGTTTATGATTAAAAGAGAAATTCACTCCCTAGGAATAGAAGGAACGGCCTAAAGTTAGTGATAATTATGAACTAACTACCTAAAGCAAACACGCTTAAACACTACATTTAAGGGAAAAATTTAGACACATTCCTTTTACAATTAAGATAGGCATTCATACAAAACTGTATATTGAATTTCAGGGGACTTAACGACTGTATATTAAATTGCAGGTTGACAAAGAAATTGCAAGGTTATAAATGTTCTAGATAGTACTACAAATCTTAACAACTGCTATAAAAAAGACAAATATAAAAGTAAAAAGACTGGAAGGGAAAGAATAAAACTGTCCTTTAGATAATATGATGGTCCACAGCAGAAAGAAATGATAGGATTAGACAAACTATGAAAACTAACAAAAGAATTTGATCAAACACAAGATCCGTTTACAAAAACCATGAACTTTTTTCTACACTAGAAACTACCCAATAACCAACTACAAAAACCTAATGAGAAATAAAACACCCGTCGTAATAGAAAAAGAAAACCTACTAAGTAGGAATCAACTTAACAAAGAATAGATAAAACTGCATTGGTATGAATAAAACTAAACAACTGGAATAAAACAGAGACTCTCCAAAGCCTAAAAAATAATAATATACAAGTAAGGTCATATCACAAATCAAGATGATGAGTAAAGTGGTAGCACAAATTAGGGTGTACAGAATAAATTTCCTCGTAGCAATAAAGGATAAATTTCCATGCGGTCGATAGAAAAATAAATAAAACTGCAATCTTGGGGCACCTGGGTGGCTCAGATGATTGAATGTCCAATATGACTCTTGGTTTGGCTCAGGTGATGATCTCAGAGTCGTGAGATGAAGCCCCACATCAGGCTCCAAATTCAGCATGGAGTCTGCTTGAGATTCCTTCTCTCCCTCCCTCTCAAGTATATAAATAAATAAAATCTTAGGAGAAAAAAAAAAAAACTAAGATCCAAAATAATGTTAAGAAAGAAAACCAAAGCAGGAGGCATCACAGTCCTGGACTTCAAGCTCTATTACAGAGCTGTGATCATCAAGGCAGCATGGTACTGGCCCAAGACACATAGATCCATGGAACAGAAGAGAGAAACTAGAAATGGACCTTCAACTCTTTGGTCAATGAATCTATGATAAAGCAGGAAAGAATTTCCAGTGGGAAAAAAGTCTCTTCAATAAATAGTGTTGTGAAAACTGGACGGCCACATGCAAAAGAATGAAACTGGACCACTTTCTTACACCATATACAGAAATAGACTCAAAATGGATGAAAGACCTAAACGTGAGACAGGAATCCATCAAAATCCTAAAGGAGAACACAGGTGGCTACCTCTTTGACCTCGGCTGCAGCAATTTCTTGCTAGACACGTCTCCAAAGGCAAGGGAAACAAAAGCAAAAATGAACTATCGGGACTTCATCAAGCTAGGCTCTCTCTGCACAGCAAACACTCAACGAAACTAAAAGGCAACCTAAGGAAGGGGAGAATCTATTTCCAAACTTATTAAAGGACTAGTATCCAAAACCTATAAAAAAACTTACCAACTCAATACCCAAAAAACAAATAATCCAGTCAAGAAATGGGCAGAAGACATGGACAGACATCTCTCCAAAGAAGACAGAAATGTAAATGGCCAACACACACATGAAAAAATTGCTCCACAAAGGTTGGCATCAGGGCAATAGAAATCAAAATCACAATGAGGTACCACCTCACACCAATCAGAACGGCTAAAATTAACAACCCAGGAAACAAGAGATGTTGGCGAGGATGCAGAGAAAGGGGAACCCTGGTACAGTGTTAGTGGAAACGCAAGCTGGTGCAGCCACTCTGGAGAACAGTATGGAGGTTCCTCAAAAAGTTAAAAATAGAGCTACCCCATGACCCAGCAATTGCACCACTGGGTATTTATCCAAAGGATACAAACACAAGTGATTCGAAGGGGCACCTGCACCCCCCAATGTTTATAGCAGCAAAAGTCCACAATAGTTAAATTATGGAAAAAGCCCAGATGTCTATTGATGCATGAATGGATAAAGAAGAGGTGGGATATAGATACAAGGGAACATTACTCAGCCATTAGAAGGAATGTCATTTATATCAACATATATGGGGGGTACTATGTTGAGTGAAATAAGCCAATCGGAGAAAGACAATTAAGACAATTATCACATAGTTTCACTCATACGTGGAATATAAGAAACAGTGCAGAAGATCATAGAGGAAGGGAGGGAAAACTGGGAAGAAACCAGAGAGGGAGACAAACCATGGGAGACCCTTAACTGTAGGAAACAAAGAGGGTTGCTGGAGGGGTGGTGGGTGGGGGCATGTGCTACATGGGTGATGGGCATGAAGGAGAGCACAAGATGTGACGAGCACTGGGTGTTACATGCAACTGATGAATCACTAAATTCTACTCCTCCTGAAACTAATAATACAATATATGTTAACTAAATTGAATTTAAATTAAAAAAAAAACAAAAACAAAAAACCCCTGCAATCCGACCTTTGAATACCTCGTACGAGAGTACTTCAGATGCTTACAAGACTTTAATATAAAAAGCAAAACTATTAAGTTAATAAAAGAAACATCATGTACAAGGTTTCCCTTGTCCCTTTTTACATCCTGTGATAGCAGCAGAGCCAAATCGTTTCATTCAGCAGCAAAACAGGCCCTGGGGATTGGGTGAGGTGGCTGTGGAATCAAAAATCAGAGACAGGTAAGGGCACTCGAAACACGGAAATTATTTTGCACAGACAAGTTAAAAAGAAGTTCATTCTAAAATTGTTTAAATGTAAATATGAAATTTGATGAGAATATAATTTTATTTTACATATAAGCATAACTTCTTTGAATCTGAAATAAGTTATAAATAGAGAATCTTCCAATGCGCATGCACAGCAAAGAACAAGCATCTTCAGGCTTACATTGCTATCAGTGCTGTTTTATTTGTGATAAGAGGTGAGGGCCAAACAATTTGACTTTGACCACTAAATGCCTTAAAGGGAAAAGAGTAGTGGCCTAGAGGTCGGGAGCCTCGCTTCAAGTTCCTACTTGGGCTCCAGTCAGAATTATTACCCTGGTGAAGCCACTTGGCATCTCTGAGTTTCAGTTTCCTCATTCAAGAGTTAATCAAAATCTTGATTAATATTACCGATATATTTCTGGATTACAGACCCCTTTGAGAGTCCTGAATAGTAGGGACCTTCTTCTCTCCTCAAGATGCTCAGACGACTAGGCACAAATAATTGTGAATCAAATACCAGAAAATTCAAAGACTGCAAGAGGTCCCTGTGCCTCGGATTAAATACTTCTACGCGAGCAAAGAGCTACAATTGCTTTCAAGTCTAAAAGGAAAACAAGAAGAGAAATGTGTGAAGGAAGATGACTAGGTTTCTGGTCAAAGTATCAGAATACATAAAA
Organism: Nyctereutes procyonoides; assembly: GCF_905146905.1. Taxonomy (NCBI): domain Eukaryota; kingdom Metazoa; phylum Chordata; class Mammalia; order Carnivora; family Canidae; genus Nyctereutes; species Nyctereutes procyonoides. Next base: position 13,889,010 of record NW_026575021.1, on the reverse strand, counting down.
TGGCCAATTACTGGAAGAAACAACACTGAAATCGAAATAAGTATTGGAAACAGTGGGAGAGAAGGAGGGAAGTTATGAATTTTGTTCACAGCTTGTTAAATTGAATATAATAAATCTGACCCGTCACTCACACATTCACGGGGAAATCCTGAATAGGAGCCGAGTGACCAGTAGGCGTAGCACTCAAAGAGGAAGTCTGCTGTGGATATAAATTTGGGAGATTTGGGAGCCATCAGTGTATACATGATCACTGCATCCTGGTAGATTAGATCCCCGAGCGACACGGGAATGATGAGAAGGGAGATAGAACAAAACTTATGGAACGAACATTTAAATCTAGGTAGAGAATGAGGATCCTACACAGGTACCACAAAGAAGAGACGAGGAGAGAAGCATCCTGTTGTGTCCTAAAATTAAGAATCCTAAAAGTGTCCCTTATGAATGAATGAGCAGAAAAACCTTTTTCCTCTGATCTGGCACTGGACTGTAATTTTTTTTAATAAGGCTTGGATAGAGGACCACACATTTGGTTTTATCCCTTCATTTAGGCACAAGCTGAGCAGCCATAAGCACAGAAGCCAAGAGGAGGTGCGTTCAAGGCCGCAGAGTCAACAACAGCAAAGGTCTTAAGAGGTGGAAACACACACACACACACAAACAAAAAGAGGTGGAAACACATAAGGAGGGAAAAACAGGCTTTAATGGCGTGGGTGAAAAACACTAGCCCCCTTTGAAGGGGCTGTTCCAAAGAAGCGCTGAGGACAAAAAGCCAGACTGAAGTGTAAAGTGAAAAAAAAAAATGGAAATGTTAACATCAAAATACAGACCGTCATTTCAAATAGGTCAAATGATTAAGGCAGTAACTGGATAAAGGTAAGGGATAACTTTCAAAAATTCAACTCTGTAGGAGGGTAGTTGGGTAAAGATAAGGAACTTTAGAGGCACCTGGGGTGGCTCAATCAAGTGGCCAACTCTTGGTTTTGCCTCAGGTCATGATCTTAGGGTCCTGGGATAGAGCCCCAAGTCAGATTCTGCGCTGAGCAAGGAGTCTGCTTGGGATTATCTCTCTCCCTCCGTCCCGTCCCTCCTCCTGATTGTTCTCTCTCTCTCTCTCTCTCTCTCTCTCTCTCTCAAATACATAAATACATAAGTATATCTTAAATATATATATATATATATATATATATATATATATATATATATATATGGAACTTTGGGGACACTTCATTATTGTTTTAATGGAAAGAAAAGTTTGAAAGCTAATGGGAAGGATGCAGTTGAGAAAAAGAGAGGCTGAATATACCAAGAAATAAAAGTAATAATAATTACTGTAAGATTCCTAACACAATAGGAGTTGATGAGACTCAGCGCAGAGCTGAAGAGCCATCCTCAGGAAGGACGGCTCCCGTCTTACTGTAATGGAAGGGAAGGCACATAAGTTGGGTTCAGTTGTGGATAGGTTTGTACCACTGACAGCGGTAAGATGAATTAATGTAATGGCTTCCATTTTCTCTGGAAAGAAGGAGGCAAAGACATTTGCTGAGAGAGATGGTCAGGAACAGGTGAGCTAACTGGTGGTTTGGGGGGAAAAAAAGCTACAGTAAAAATACACTGCAAAGATGGGAAGAGTTTACCAGAGAAGCACAGGGGCCTGCCAGGCAGTGCTGGGGGGTCTCCAGGCGACTGACTGTTCATGGATTCTTAGCAGAAGTGGTCTGTTCTGTTACTCAGCTTTCTCCATCACGTCCAACCAAGTCTCTTGGTTATAACAGAGAAAGTGGCTAGCTGGGTCTAATTGGAGCCACAAGAGGGATTGGAGGGAAAAGAAAAAGTCAGAAGAACAAGAGTGTTCACGAGTTAGTTCCAGGAGGTTGTTGGCAATCATAAACCTGTGACCTGAATTAGATATTGAGGGCAGTGCACAAAAAGAAGGCTGATGACCTGAGAGAAAGTGGCTCTAACAGAGAGGGATCACAGGAGACATCTTGAATTCATAGTTTTTTGAAATCAGAGCCTCACGGCATATGGTCCATCTTTTGTTGTCTTGAGATAGGAACCAGAAAGATGCTTGAGCCAAAATTTGCCCCTTCCCCAACCTTGGTGTCTCCCCTGGTCATCTACCTATCCAGAGTCTTCATGGGCAATCTTCAGTCCGTGAAGGCACATTCTGAAGAGAACAGAAGTACAAATTCTCCTGGATACGGCTAGCACAATAATGACCCCCTCGATACAACGGAGGCCTCATCATTTCCCTCCTGCTCCTACATCAGTCCTTCCCCTCATCTTCCATAGGCCTGTGAGTTCTTCTAAGGTAGTAAGCACAGAAGCATCAGGGTCAGCTTTGAATCGACCCTCCACCTCCCTTGTACTCAATGAGTGGTCAGGAAGCCCTAATGATTAGTTCTTCACCGTATTTTTCCCCCGCCGTACATACTCCTCCCCTCTGTTCCACTGACATTGTCATCAGCTCAGTTCACACCAGGGCCATCTCATGCCTACACCCCCACACTCCCCTCTCGAAGGTTCCTCCAGTTATGATCTACTCCCTTCGTGTCTCCCTTTGCTCTTTATCTTTAATATCTACCTTTATCTTCAGGATAAAGATCTCATTTATTTTGTCTCCTCGCTTGTAAGCTCACTGAGGTTGAGGATTGCATCTACGATACACAGATTTTGATATCCCTCATCAAAGATTCTAGCCTATAATGATTATTTGATAAACATCTATGATGTTGACACACTTTGCTCCGATATCACTGTGATAACACCAGCTTTATCAAACACCTAATAAAAAAAAATCCGTACTTTAAGCTTCCAAAGAATATTTCTGTCTCCTTTTTTTTTTAAATTTTTTTGAATTTTTTATTCATTTATGATAGTCACACACACAGAGAGAGAGAGAGAGGCGCAGAGACACAGGCAGAGGGAGAAGCAGGCTCCATGCACCGGGAGCCCGACGTGGGATTCGATCCCGGGTCTCCAGGATCGCGCCCTGGGCCAAAGGCAGGTGCCAAACCGCTGCGCCACCCAGGGATCCCATATTTCTGTCTCCTGTGCCCAGTTTTTGTCAGAATCGTTTCTGACAGCTATACTCCCAGGTGACCAGAAATCTATGGCAGACTTCAGCCATTTCCCTGAGATGGCCTTTGGGATTTTCCTAACACAGCTGGATTCATGGCCTCAGCTTTTTATCAGACTGATGTTCCCTGTAAATCACTACTGATTCTACAAAGTGGTCTGTATTTTTTTTTTTTATGTATCCCATGACACATGGACAGTTTGGGTCTTGATAAAAAAAAATTGGGTAGAAGCTGAAAGTTTGAATACTTGCAGTCTTTAGAGTATTAGAGGATGCACCACTCTCGGCAAAATTACGAAGTACATGGATTTGTTTATCATGAACAAAATTTGTTCCTCTGTGTTCTTCTCATGTCTTTTCCTCTATACCTAATTCAGGTATAAAACGCCTTTAGGTTCTTTCTTCCTTCCATCTTCATCAAAAGAGCCTCTTTAAGACAGTAGCCTATCTCTCTGTATTTGTATCTATAATCCAGTATGTAAAAGTACGCCATTTATTAGCTACCAATTTTTAATAATACTTTAATTCTGAAAGTATAAACCGTCATTAGAAGACTTGCAGAAAATAAAGTTACTTAAAGTTCTACAAGCTAGAAATAACTAAAGCACTTCCTTCCAGCCTTTTTAATGCATGAACATTGACTTGCATCTTTTTAAATATAATTAACAGCGTTCTATGCATACAGATCTCTGTCCTGTCTTTTCACTTAATATTTCAGCAAGATCATAATTTTTCTCACAACCCACTTGTTTATAATTAAACAGGTTCTTAAAAATTAATCTGGAAAGTGTTTAAAAACGAATATTCCATAGCACCATCCTACGGAGATTCTAACTCAGCAGGGAACAAATACTCAATTTTAACCAACATCCCACGTGATACTACTACCAGTTATTTAGACTATCATAGCTTTATTGACTTTTTTTTATGCATCCTGGAAAAAGCAACTGGCTCCATCAACAACTCTTCTTATCAGAATCTTTAACTAGCTCTGCTCTCTTCCACATAACACCCACACTAAGCATCCACAAGCCTGGATGACTCATTATCTACCCTTTCTACTTCTATACCCATACCAGAGACTATCTCCCAGCCACACCATTTGTTACCATGACAAATTTATAATTTTCTTTAATTATCTTTAAAATCACCAATGAGCTCCTAACTGGTAAATCTAATTGATGTTCTCAGTCTTAATCTATGGTCAACCCTCTGTAGCATTTACACTGTTGTGCTTAAAACTTGTTTTTCCCATAGATTCCACAACCACGTCTCTCTTCTGATATTTCTAACGTCCAACTAGGCTTTCTCAGTATGATTCCCAGTTCTGCTTTAACTTTAGCAGCCTAAGCACATGGTCTGCCTCTCCAAACTTACTGACCATCTGATCTCTAATACCCGCGTATGAGACATCTTTACCCGAAAATTACACAAATAACTCAACTTCAAAAGGTCTAAAACCGAACTCATCATATTGTCCTTAAGGACAGGGGCATGACCTCACTGCTCCAGGATGCCCAATTTCATGTAATACCATCACCAACTCTGGAGTCACCCTCTCTATCTCTTTCTCTCTCTCACCAACATCCATTAGGTCACAAAGTCTGAGCTAAGACATGGGATCAGATAATCAAATCAGACTCCCATGAAAGAGAGATCAGAGTATGAGACTTAACTAATAATTTCAAGAATAGAGGCACAGATGAAACAAAGAGTGGTCTGGGACATCCCTCGTACCTTCCCAGTTCCTTCTTTCTGACATAAGATATTTACTCTCTGCCCCCCAAATATCAATGAAGAACTCAAAAAAAGTACTCAGAGAAAATGAATAGCTTAAATGGGGGCCATGCCTTATAGATTCTGTATTTATTTACCATAAGTCATCCTTTAGCCAAGGTTATCTGGCAAAGGCCTTCGCTAGAGAAGACCTCTTCTTCCTAAAAATATTCAACTATCCACTTGGAGAGCCAGTTAACAAGAAGATTAGACCAAGTCACCTAACTTCCTTTCTTTCTCCTAAGGGATCATCCTGGTAAAGGGAATACATGAATCTAGGACAACCTCCAGATACTTTAACTCTTTCTTCCCTAAGTTCAATTGAGTCTTTCTCCTACATAGCCTTAGAATATACTCCTTACTCCCTGACTCTTCTAGAACACATCAGCTAATCTCTAGCCTGAACCTTCCCAACAACCACCAACCAAGTCACTTTGGTTTCCCCAGTTCTACGCTACTCCACTACAAGAGCTGCTTCTCCAAAATGCATATTTGATCACATCCATTCATGGTTTAAAATCCTTTGCCTGACATATAATGTACTGTATTCCCTTTCCTCTAATTTCCAGATTTCCCCCATTCCCTTTCCTCTAATTTCCAGATTTCCCCCAATACACTCCCTGATGCCCAACCAAATCAAACTATTGTCTCACATGCCATGCCTCGCAAAGCCCACAAGCTCTCACGAGGATGCTCACCACTCTGTCAATAATTTGCAATGTCTGATGCCTTCGGTGAACCCTCCATTCAGTTCAATTAATAACTACATCCTCCATATTACCATTATTCTTTATAAATCATAGGTAAAATAGTTAACCTTAGAAAACCTTGACTTCGAATAAAATGCCATGCTAAGTGTTTTATATGCACCATGTCATTTAATCCTCAGTGCACCCTCTCAAATGTGTGCTATTAGTCCACTAATTTTTCTAAAGAGGAATAGAAGGTTTGGAGACAACAGATTGCTTGCCCGAAGTCACACAATCACTAACTAAAAGAGTTGGGATATGAACATGGTGCTGGTCTACTCCTTAAATCTGCTCATAATATGTCTCTACTCGCCCATCACACAGCTTCCCTAATTAAATCAATAAACATTTGCTAAGTGACAATTCAGTGCCAGACACAGTATGAGGCTTCACTGAGTAGGGCACAGAGAGTAAATCTAATTTAAAAAGTCAGCATCACTGACTGAAGAAACACAAGTTTTAATTTCATTTTGAAAACCTATTTAGTATACACCACCCTTCACTACTTCAGTCAAGAAATAGTACTGTCAGTCTCTTCAACAAATGGTTTTGGGAAAACTGAAGAACTCTATACAAAAGAATGAAGCTGGACCACTTTCTTACACTATATACAAAATAAACTTGAAATGGATTAAGGACCTAAATGTGAGACCTGAAAACATAAAAACCCTAGAAGAGAGCACAGGCAGTAACTTCTCTGACATGCGCCACAGCCACATTTTTCTAGATAGGTCTCCCGAGGCAGGGGAAACAAAAGTAAAAATAAAAATAAATTATTGGGACTACTACGTCAAAAAAAAAAAAAAAAAAGCTTCTGCACCATGAAGAAAACTCAACAAAACTAAGACAACCTACTAACGGGAGAAGATATTTGCAAATCACATATCTGATAAAAGGTTAGTATCCAAAATATATAAAGAACTTACACAACTCAAAGCCAAAATAACAAATAATGCAATTAAACATGGGAAGAAGACATGGAGACTTTCTCCAAAGAAGACATGCAGATGGCCAATGGTCCTATGAGAGGATGCTCCAACCACGTCACTCGTCATCAGGGAACTGCGAATCAAAACCACGAGATCCCACCTCACACCTGTCAGAATGGCTAAAATCAGCAACACAAGAAACAACAAGTGTTGGTGAAGATGTGCAGAAAAAGAAAACCTCACGTTAGTGGAAATGCAAGCTGATGGAAGCATGGAGGCTCCTCAAAAAATCAAATAGAACCACCTTAAAATCCAGTAACTCTACTACTAGGTATTCACACAAAGAATAGAAAAACACTAATTCAAAAAGACACATGCACACGCACCCCTATGTTTACTGCAGGATTATTAACAACAGCCAAGTTATGGAAGCAGCCCAAGTGTCCGTCAGTAGAAGCATGGATAGGGGAGATGTGCTGTGTGTACGTGTGTGTTTGTGTGTATTGCTCAGCCATAAAAAAAGAGTAAAATCTTGTCATCTGCAACACCATGAATGGCTCTAAAGAGTATCATGCTAAAGTGAAATAAGTGAAACAGAGAAAGGCAAACGCCGTGTGGTTTCACTCATATGTGGAAAGCAAGAAACAAAACAATGGAACAAAGACCAAAAGAGACAAACCAAAATACAGATTTGTAACCAAAGAAAACAAACTGATTTACCAGAGAGGAGGTGGGGGTGGGGGGGACGGGTGAACTAGGTGAAGGGGATTGACAGTATACGTACCACGATGAGCACTAATATATAGAATTGTTGCATCACTATATTGTACGCCTGAAAAGAATATTAAGACTGTATTTAATTATACCGGAATTAAAATGTTTAAAAAGAAGGGCACTTGGGTGCTTCATCAGTCAATTAAACAACTGGCTCTTGATTTGGACTCGGATCATGATCTCAGGGTCCTGAGAGGGAGCCCCTGAAGGGCCCCGTGCTCAGGGTAGAGCCTGCTTGGCCCTCTCCCTCCTCCTCTGGCCCTCCTCCTGCTGGCAAGCCTGTGGGTGCCTGTGGGCAAGCTCTCGCTCTCTCAAATCAATAAAATGTTTTTGAAAAAAAATTTAAAAAGAAAGAAATAGTACTATCAGACACACTGTGAGACCTCACAGAGACGAGAGCATGTCTAATGTGCAACGATCCCCTCGACTGGCCAAAACAGCCACATCGGGTTTAATAGTGAATTTCTCTGGACACTTAAAGGAACCTAATAATCACTGTCATTCATGGGGTTTTGGAAGGTTGTTTATTCCAGTGTATGGGCATTCCTGTTGACTGTCATTCCCCTACCCCCACCCTATATCTTGCACTTCACGCACTTAAACTTACATTCCAAAGCCAGGCAAAAGTTATTCATCGGGCAAGTAGCTAGATTGGAAGCCTCTGCTTGTTACAGGGACTGAGTCAGTGCTTTGCCAGCTTCTTCCTCAAATTTCTTTAAAAAAAAAAAAAGATTTTATTTACTTATTCATGAGAATACACAGAGAGGAAAGAGAGAGAGGCAGAGACACAGGCAAAGGGAGAAGCAGGCTCCATGCAGGGAGCCCGAGGTGGGACTCGATCCTGGGTCTCCAGGATCACACCCTGGGCTGCAGGCAGCGCTAAACCACTGAGCCACCAGGGCTGCCCCTTCCTCATATTTCAACTCAAAGAAACTTACATCTTGTCACTTCTGGTTCAATGTACGTAGCGCAATTCAACTGAGACGCTAAAAGCGCTTGAAAAGTATTATCTCGCTTGTGTTCAGGGTCATTGTTCAGGTGAGAGATGGAGAAATAATATCAAAGTACTTAAGTCATTTTCATTAAATCAATAACTAGAGAGTGAGTCAGCCTCTGATTGTCTCTAATCTTCACCAGACTCCATATACACTTTAGTGTAACTACAGGGACAGCTATCTAATCATCTAGCCGATTTTCACTTCTAGAAGAGTCTAAAATGCATATTTTGAAACTACATACTTCCATAATTTAAATATTCCTCAAGTTGTTTTTTTTTAATATTCTACAAACTGCAATCCTACTTCCTATACTTGCCCTCACTGATAACTTGTGCTGAAATAATGAGATTAAACCTACCAGTCTCATCTCTATTATACATATATTTGTATGTAAAGGAATGTCCATAAGGGGAGGTATGAAATGATGCCTTTGCAGAAATTAGATGTGTATAAATATGAATACATTTGCAGGTATTTTAATAAAAATTATCGTTTTCCAGATGCTCTTCTCAAATTCAAATAAGTGCAGGATATAGTGGAGGGAACCGCTTTCTACTAACAGGAAGAGGCCTGGCATCTAAAAACTAAATTTCTTCATCCCATTGGGATGGGCTTCTGGATGTGATCTCTGTTGCACCAATAACCTGGCCTCTGACAGACTCTGGTTTGGAATTCAGGGGAGGCAGGATGTGGGGCACCATGGGGTTGCAGGGCTCGTGGCCTGCAGCTGTGCCGGCAGATTCTTCGTTCTGAGTTTCCCGATGCTGACAAAGCAGCGATTCCCCAGCGGCCAACTCTCCAGTATAATCTGAAGTCTTGCTTATGAGCTCAACCTAAAGCACATTTCTTCAATCCTTCCTATGATTCCAAGATATGCATATCCTTAATAAATCCCATTCAGCTTAAACTAACTAAAGTGCATTTGGTTTTAGGTAGCTTAGGCATACAGCTTACACTAGAGAACACAGTCATTTGCTGCAATGACAAAATGTAAAGCAGAGTACTGGTTCCACGGAGCAGGGAGGCAGTCAGGTGGCTGGCACCAGGATAAAGACGCTACCAATGGGAAAACTGACAACAACTACTATGTGATGGTGACCTTTTGGACAAATTATGATCTGCTGTGCCTTAGGAGATAGGCACATGCCAAATAATGCTAGGAAATTTCAGAATATTTGCTTCCTGCTTCATTTCAGCAAAGCCTTAGAAGAGAGACCCACCTAGCAAACCTTCCAGGAGAGACAGAAGAGAACTCAGTTCTAAAACAGGTGCTCTTTCCTCCCTTTGCCTAAAGCTAAAAGAGAATTTGGAAGAGAGCCCTAGAATTTGGAAACTCACAGAGTTGACAAATCCAGCTACTTCCATTCCATGAGCCGAAGCAGTTCAAAGAGGCAACCACATAACGGCAGGTGATCTTCCAAGAACCTAAGCGCCTGTGTCAAAAGAGTGCCGAGTCTCTCATTGGTCAGAGGCTGAACAGTTTGAGTATCCAAAATAACAAAAGTCATTGATGGAAATGCTTAAGTACAAAATATTCACGATTTCACAACTACACTTGAGAGAGAGAGAAAGGGAGGGAGGGGGCTTGAGAAAAGCAGCAGCAAAGTTGAAGAACAAGGATGAGGACAACCACACCGGAAGGAAGGAGAAAGGGTGGCCCTGAAAAATCAAACCAATGGCAATGACTCGCTGAGGATCATTGGAAGTTACTCAAGAACCAGGTCTTACTGCGGAAAATGGCAAGAAGTAAGAAAGAATTATATGCATTTTCCCTGCCTTTCCTCTATGAACTGTATTTTAAGTAATTCTTGAGAGAAAGTTCTTCATTATAAAATTCCACCTAACAAATGTGTAAGGAACAATAAAATAAGAAAAATCACTATTTTGACATCTCCTAATATAATATCTGCATCAGGCAACGGTCAGCAATGATAAAACCATTAGATAAATGTTACTTGGGCACTGACAATGAAGGGATCACCACTCACATCTGCAGATTAATTACCATTAAAAAGGGGACAACCTGACACTTGTGGAATGGTCACCTGTGAACTAATATATTAATGGAGTTGCACAGAATCACCTATGAGTAGTCTTGCCGGGGGGGGGGGGGGAAGCATAATCTAATCAAGGTTGAGTTAATGTTCATTTACAGAAAAGGCAGAGACAAAAGAACAATTTAAATGAGGTCGCAAGAAAGCGAGTAGCCATATCTAGAACACGGTGCATTAATTAGGCCAACAGAGCCTATTTCGGTAAACAATTGGACAGCACTACATGTAGAGACAGGGACAGAAAAAGAGAAAGAAAGAGGACGAGCAAGCTAGCCTATATTGAGACAGGCATATAACAAGCTTCTTTTTTTTTTAAGATTTTATTTATTATTCATGAGAGACAGAGAGAGGCAGAGACACAGGCAGAGGGGGAAGCAGGCTCCATGCAGGGAGCCCGACGAGGGACTCGATCCTGGGACTCCAGGATCACACCCTGGGCCAAGGCAGGCGGTAGACCACTGAGCCACCCAGGGATCCCCAGAGACAGGCACATAAAAATAACAGATAAGAGTCCCAAGTTTAAAGGAAAAAAAAGAAATAAAGGAAAAAGAAATAACTATTAATAAATCTTTGAGACAATCCTGGACACATGACTGTGGATTATGTATCAGATTTTCGCAAAAATTATTACATGTCTTGTTGGAGTTGAGAGTGGAAGAGTGGTTATATGAGAAAATATTCTTGTTTTTGGTTTTAGACACTAAAGTATGTAGGAATGAAACAACAATGTTTTGGGTTTCCTTTAAAATGCATTAGCAAAAACAAAATCAGAGAGATGAAGTGATATTTTGATTATTGTTGAATCTAGAAGATGAATATATGGGAATTTTTATTAACAATTATTTTTTTTTTACATTATGCTTAAAGTCTTCATAGTATAAAAATTTATGTTAAGAAAACAATAGCAATGGGGCACCTGGAGGGCTCCATCAGCTAAGCAGCTTTGGCTCAGGTCATGATCTCGGGGTCCCGGAATTGAGCCCCATGGGGACCCTGCTTCTCCCTCTGCCTCTGCTCCTTCCCACTGCTCGTGCTCAATCTCTCTCGCTCTCTCTCAAATAGAATCTTTTTTAAAAATAAAAAAAAAACAATAGCAACCACAAACTCTAACTATAAAATTGCAGCTTTAGCAGAAGGCATAACTCTTTCACAAAAGGATGACAGCCCTGCTGACAAAGCTGGCACCGAACTCCTAAAACATTGTTTGAAATGAGGGACTCGCAGAGGCCACACGATAGTCTTCAAAATAAATAAAGAGACTAAAAATGATTATGACACAAGATTTTGATTGATCCTAATTCACTTGTGACACTGACCAACAGTGCACGACCGCCGTGAGGGTGAAATTCTTTTGCCAAAGACATTGCAAGACTGGCCATCTGCAGCCTTTGTTTATTTTATTTTATTTTATTTTATTTTATTTTATTTTATTTTATTTTATTTTATTTTATTTTATTTTTCATCCGCAGTCTTTAACCCTCAAAGCCGCCCTCACCTCTGAACCTGCAGAGTGAAGATGTGCGCGGTGAGGTCCGAGCTGCTGCACAGAGAGTGCAGCACCTAGCGCCTCCTTCAGATGTGGCCACGGGAGACGAGGAGTGCCAAGACCATGAGCAGACAATGAACAGAGAATAACAAGGAAGATGGTTTTTACTCAACAGCAGAACCAGGTGCTTCCAGATAGTCTTCACAAGAAATGCATGCTATGCCAGATAAAAAATAAAAAATAAATTAAAAAGAAAGAGTCTTTGAGCACCTGCTGGAAAAAATGGGTGGATAGACTTCCATAATCCAAATTCTTGACCTGCATGTTTTTTCTTCATCCCAACTCATTCCTAACATGTAGGCTCAATCTTCTCAGTATTTGAACTACTGGTTCAGCAGAAACCAGGAAAAACAAGAACTTTGTAGTCAGAATGTTATCCAACTGTATATTGTTTACTTTATTGTAAATACTGGTAAACAGTGGTCAGTAAATAGCTTTATATTCCTTTTTTTTAAAAAAAAAAGTCTTTGTTGTCTGCACGGTGGGGGAGATGCTGCGTGCCCCCACAGTCTCCCATTCTTGGGACAAAAGCTCTCACTGACATTATCCAAATATCCCCCCTGCTACTGTCTATGGATTCACTGAGGGCAAAGAACATACACAGCGATGTGTCAAATCCTGGGTGACCGCTCCACGAGAAATCACCTCCAGACCTCACATCGCCCAAAACGTCGGCAGGGCTGATGAGCCTGGACGTCTGTCTCCCCATCGTGAGAAAGGCTAGCAGAACATTCACACGCGGGAAGGGCCACTTCTTCACACGGTGCAGGAGCAGGTGTGGGTGATGCGATTGTTGCGGCTGGATGTTAGCGGAGAGAGAAGATGGCCATGGAGACAGAGCCCCGCGCATCCTCCTGACGGGCACGCTCGAAGTCTTGCCAGTGCTTTTCTAATTTACAGGGGCTGGGGAACTAAAAACTACTTCCAGCATTATGAATGAGAGAGCTCCAATTCAAGATGTCCACGAAATATCATTTTTCCTCGATTTTGCCACAATTAGAAAACTTAGAATTGGCCATTAGAATTTTGCCAAGTGTTGGCAGGCCAACATGGAATCCCGATGCGCTGCTCGTGGACAGCAACCTGACTACTAAATCCAGGCGGTGCATGCTCCCCCGGTGACCTGGTAATCACCTGCCTCGATGTGTATGTCAAAGAATTCTCACAGCAGACCACAGAGGGGACTTGGCCATCGTCAGGAGGGAGGCAATCTGAGTGTAGATCGGTGGAGGCAGAGGTTGGTCACGTAAAATATGGGCCAGAAAGTAACTTGCAGCAGTTAGAAATAACCAGTTGGATCAGATGGGCCCGTAAAAATGAAGCAGTCTTTAAAACAAAGCTCTTATAGAAACAAAGTACATGTCCACTAGTAGTTTAAGAAAATAAAACAATACACATCTTGCAGGAACACAAAAATATGAGAGCATACGTTAAATACATCAGAATGTTTGTCTATGAGGACACGCTGGTAGAGACTAAATGGCTTAATTTTTTTTTCAGTTTTTAATTTTAATTCCAGTATAGTTTATAATTAATTGAGTGGTTTAAATCTCAAGAAGAACAATAAAAATAAGAATTAGACATGCATAGAACAATGTTGGTAACTTGGCGTAAAGATTCGTTATTACTGTTCTGTTGTATGTTTGCTGTTTTTTTGTTTGTTTTTTTGTTTGTTTTTTGTTTTGTTTTTTTTTTGACAGAGAGAGCACGTGAGTGAGTGTGCAGTGGGGGAGAGAGGGAGAGGCGGAGGGGGACAGAGGGAGGGAGAGAGACTCTTAAGCAGGCTCCCTGCGCAGGCAGGGCCGGGAATCCTGACCCTGAGATCACGACCTGAACTGAAAGCAAGAGTCAGTCTCTTAACCGACTGAGCCACTCAAGCTGTTCTCGTCTTTAAAGACATATTTCTAGATTCTCTTTTCACTAGAGTTCCGTAGGTGATTGCAACCCAGACCCTGTGAACTGAGGCATAAGGAGAGACAGGCAGGGGCATGGATGATTTTATTCTGATGGTTACAGACCATGGCAGAGATGGTGTGCCCAGCCCCTGCACCTTACAGCAGCTGCCTAATTCTGAGTTCCCGCATCACTGCGTGGCAACACCACCCAGGACAGCCCTATCCTACGGTGTGGTTGGGGATCGCTGCTGGCAGCTCAGCCCTCCCAACGAATGCATGTGCTATCTACATTACACTTAACAGTAAGTTTTTTTCCAGCTTAAATTATCTAGCATGGAGTCCACTCTCTGTAACCAAGACCTCTGCAAAACAGAGGGAGTTTAAAAATCATTGTATTTTCAAACTTTACCCAGATGTATGGCAATATGAAGAGTTTGAAATGGATGTATTACTTCGCTAGGGCTGCAGTTAACAAAGTACCACAAACAGGATGGGTAAATACGTTTTTGGTTTTTTGTGTTTGTTGGTTGGTTATTGGTTTCTTTTTAGTTTTAGCAAATACTGAGTATTATTAAGCTTCTCAGTATGAACGCTATGTGCCAAATTATAATTGTGATAAATATGGCTTGATGGTAGGAGCTATAAAACAGATAGCTTAAAATAACTAAGTTTACTTTACGATCCAAACACGCTAACACAGGAACTAAAAACTGAAATTTTGTAATGGTTCTTATATGTCTTAGAAATACAGCAGTCCGGTAGAAGAAATCTAAATGATCCTACTACAGAATCTTCAATGTTGGACTTCCTACCACATTTATCCATGGCTACATTTACCAGCAACATGAACAACTGCTAACAAATTCCGTATCTTCTTGTTACAAAACAAATATGGATCTTTTTATCACTGTCTGTGAATCATGCTAAATCAACCCATCACAGGTTCCCTTGGCTGAAATAAAAAGAAATACAACCTAACCATTTCAAATTCAAATCCAATCTTAATTATGGAATACCTGTCAAAGGTGACTAGGAGACATCTTCGTTTTAATTTGACTAGAGAATTTTTTTTCCACACAGAATAGGCCACATCTGTAAGAGTATACAGCAATATCTGAACTCTTGAATAGACTTTTCATTTCTTCAAGTGGTAAAGTTTCTCAGAAAGGGATTCAAGTGTAATACAGAAAGCAAAAAGTATTATAACTTTCAAAATATTGAGTTTGTCTTTAAATAGACAAGTTCAACAAGAGGTCAAGATCAATAGAAGTATTGCATTTTTCTGAAATAAATGTCTTTATTCAACCACAGTTTAGAGGGCAAACATTTTTAATTGCCCATGGTGTCCATGGAGTTATACTGATGTTCCTCAAAAAAAATCCCCATATGTACACACACACACACAATCACGCTTAGACAAGAAAAAGAAATAAAAGGCATCCAAATTGTCAAGGAAGAAGTAAAACTTTCACTAACTGCAGATAACATGACACTATACCTAGAACCTCTAAAGACTCCACCAACAAACTATGTGGACTAATAAATGAATTCAGTAAAATTGCAGGATATAAAATTAATATACAGGGGATCCCTGAGTGGCTCAGCACTTTTGCACCTGCCTTCGGCCGGGGCATGATCCTGAAGTCCCTGGATCGAGTCCCACATTGGGCTCCCTGTGTGGAGCCTGCTTCTCCCTCTGCCTGTGTCTCTGCCTCTCTCTCTGTGTGTGTCTCTCATGAATAAATAAATAAAATATTTAAAAAATGAAAAAATGAAATAAAATTAATATACAGAAATCTGCTGCATTGCTATACACAGAGAACAAAGTAGCAGAAAGAGAAATTAAGAAAACAGCCCTATTTACCATTATACCGAAAAGAATAAAACACCTAGGAATACATTTAACCAAAGAGGGAAAAGACCTGTACTCTGAAAACTATAAGACACTGATGAAAGAAATTGAAGATAATACAAACAAATGAAAAGATATACCAGGCTCATGGATTAGAATAATTATAGCATTAAAATATCCATACTACCCAAAGCAAACTACAGATTTAATGCAATCTCTATTAAAATACCAGTAGCATCTTTCATAGAACTAGAAAAAATAACTCTAAAATTTGTGTGAAGCCACAAAAGACCTTAAATAGCCAAAGTAATCTTGAGAAAAAAGAACAAAGCTGGAAGTATCACAAAAATCTGAGATTTCAAGATGTTTTACAAAGGTGTAGTAATCAAAACAGTATGGTCCTGGGACAGAAACAGACACTCAGATCAATGGAAAAGGATACAGGTCAGAAATGAACCCATACCTATTTATACAGTCAACTAATCTACAAGAAAGGAAGCAAAAATATACAGAAAAGACAGTCTCTTCATCAAATGTGTTAGGAAAACTGGACAGCCACATGCAAAAGAATGCAAGTGAATCACTTTAATACACCATGCACAAAAATAAACTCAAAATGGATTAAACACCTAAATGGGAGACCCGAAACCATAAAAGTCCTAAAATGAAACACAGGCAGTAATCTCTTGGATGTCAGCCTTGGCAACATCTTTATAGCTCTGTCTCCTCAGGCAAGGGAAACAAAAGCAAAAAAAAAAATGTGCAGCATAAGGAATAGTCAATGATAGTGTAATAGTGATGTAACAGGACAGATGATGGCTATACTTGGCGAACACAGCCTAATGTATAAACTCGTCAAATGGGTAAGTTGTACACCTGAAACCAATGTAACAGTGGGTGTCAACTATGCTCAAGATAAAAACATAAAATAAAAACAAACTATTGGGACTACACTAAAAAAAAAAAACAAAACTGCACGGTGGCTCAGTGGTTTGGCGCTACCTTGGGCCCAGGGCGTGATCCTGGAGACCCGGGATCGAGTCCCACATCGGGCTCCCTGTATGGAGCCTGCTTCTTTCTCCCTCTGCCTGTGTCTCTGACTCTCTCTATTTCTCTCATAAATAAGTAAATAAAATCTTTTTAAAAAAAAAAAAACCCTGCATATACCTAAGGAAAGCATCAGCAAAACAAAAAGGCAATCTAATGAATAAGAGAAGATATTTGCAGATAATATATCCAGTAAGACGCTAATATCCAAAATACATTAAAATTATGCAAATGAACACCAAGAAAAAAAAATCTGATTAAAAATTGGGCAGATGATCTGAATAGACATTTTTCCAAAGAGGACATACAGATGGCCAACTGACACTTGAGAAGATGTTCAACATCACTAATCATCAGGGAAACGCAAATCAAAATCACCAAGAGATGTCATCTCACGCCCATTAGAATGGCCAGTACCAAAAAGACAAGACATAGCAAGTATTGGCGAGGATGTGGAGTAAAGGGAACCCTCATGCACTACTCATGGGAATGTAAATTGGTGTAACCAACTGAAAAACAGTAAAGAAATTCCTCAAAAAATTAGAAATAGGAATATTATATGATCCAGTAATCCCACCACCCAAAAGAAAACAGAAACGCCAATTCAAAAAGACACACACACAACCCCCGTGTTTATTATAGCATCGTTTACAAAAAGCTAAGACATGGAAGCAACTCAAGAGTCCATCCGTAGATGAACAGATAAACAAGATGTGGTATATAGACAGTAGAATATTTCTCAGCCATGAGAAAGAAGGAGATCTTGCCATTTGCAATAATGTGGATGGACTCAGAGGGTATTAAGCTAAGTGAACTAAGTCAGAGAAAGACAAATACCATATGATTTTACTTTACATGTGGAATCTAAAAAAAAAAAAAATGAGCAAACAAAAAGACGCTGAAATACAGAGAAAAAACTGGTGATTGCCAGAGGATGAGCAAAAGAGATCTAGGAGAGTAAGAGTTACAAACCCCTACTTATAAAATAAAGAAGTCACCAAGATGAAAAGTACACCACAGGGAATATAGTCAAGAAGATTTCAATAACATCGTATGGTGACAAACGGTGACTACGTTTACTGTGATAAGTACTGAGCAAGGTATAGAATGGTCCGACCAACATGTTGTACACCTGAAACAATATAATATTGTATGGCAGTTATAGTTCAATATTTTTTTACATGTAAGAAAAATAAAAGAAAACACAGGGCAGAAGCTGATTGATATCGGTCTCGGCAATGATATTTTGGATGGGATGCCCAAAGCACAAACGACAAAAGCAAAAATCAAGAAATGGAACTCCATCAAACTCAAAAGCTTCTTTCTGCACAGGAAAAAAAAAACGGAAAAGAAAGAAAGAAAAAAGGAAAAGAAAAGAAAAGAAAAAAGAAAGAAAAGAAAAGAAAAGAAAGAAAAAGAAGAAAGAAAGAAAGAAAGAAAGAAAGAAGAAAGAAAGAGAAAGAAGGAGAAAGAAAGAAAAAGAAAGAAAGAAAGAAAGAAAGAAAGAAAGAAAGAAGGAAGGAAGGAAGGAAGGAAGGAAGGAAGGAAGGAAGGAAGGAAGAAAAAGAAAGAAAGAAAGAAAGAAAGAAAGAAAGAAAGAAAGAAAGAAAGAAAGAAAGAAAGAACAACCCACAGAATCTTTGCCAACGATATCTTGGAAAAGGGATTAAAATCAAAAATACGTAAAGAACTCAATTTAGTAAAAAGTGAACAGTATAATTTTAAAATGGACAGAACTAATCAGACATTTTTCCAAAGAGGGCACCAAAATGGCCAAAAGGCAAATGAAAGACGCTCAACATGACAGATCATGAGAAATACGCAAATGAAAACCACAGTGAGACATCACCTCACATCTGCTAAATGGCCATCTGTCATGTGCTAATGACAACAGGTGTTGGCAAGAACATGGTGAGGAAGGCACCCCCTCACATCGTTGGTGGGACCCACAAACATCAGTCCGACTACTAAGGAAACCAACGCAGAGGTTTCTCGAAGAATTAAAAATCCGCCACACAATCCAGCAATTCCATTCCTGAGTTTATCCCCAAAGGGAGTGAAAACAGGGCCTCGGCGGGAAGGTGTGGACATGTCCACCAGGGCATAAACACACTGAAAAGGTGTGGCAGGTGCACACGGCGTGGCACCGTCAGCCTCCAGCCGGAGGGATCTACTGCTGACTGTGAGCACCAGGAGGCGCCTGGAGCACGTCACCCTAGCAACCTGGACTAACTAAGCACCTTTGTGTAAGACAAAGATGAGGACCCTACGGCGCCACTTATACGCGGGATCTTACAAAGTTAAACCTGTGAAAAATGGAGTAAAGTGGTGATGACAGGGGATCGTTGGGGGAAGCACTAAGAATGATGGTGTGTAATGGTGCAAACCGCAGCCCGTGGCAAATAAGCCCCAAGGATCTAACCGCCAACTGCACTCTAACCGGGTAACGTGGTAACTACTGACACCCGGGCAATCACAATACAGCATATAAACGTGTCAAAGTAACACACTGGACACCCTAAACTTAGAAACAACACAGAAGTCACTGGAATCACATGTATGATCCATACCCTCCACGTGTAGAGACCTCCTAGACGCAGCTTCCACCAACCAGAAGGAAAGGGGTCAGACTATGGGAGGATTACCTCCGAGTGGCTCTGAGCATCTGCCGCACATCTCCCGGCTCCCTTCAAATACCTGGGCTTCCAGCAACTAAAAAGCTGACATTCCAAATGGGTAGCAGAGTTTCAATAGGAGCTGATGAGTTGAAAGCACACACGGTTTTCTCGAAATTGCGGAAATAACGTACTTAAATCCAATTTCTAGCCTAAGATTTTTGGCCAAGTGCCCAAACTCTGAGCAATGTTAGAGCCCACCTGGCCCTCTAACAATTTGTTCGCTTGCACAAAATTGCTGAAAATCAAATCAAAATGCATTCACCGGAAATACAAATATGAAATATGATTAAGAGGTGCTTTACCTAAATACAGACCATAGTTTGAGACAATAACCAGTGAATGCCAGCATTCTTGTAAATTGTGTCCAAACTGACCAGTGGCCAGCACTAAACCTAGAAAAGTATAATTTTTTTTCCTAAGCAACGAAGAACCAACTAGAATGAATTTACTTTAATGATATTCTGACATTGGTTTTATACTTCGTAGGTCAATAATTTTTGTAAAAATTTTACTAATGATGACGATGAGACCTTTTCAGAGCAATCTGAATAGGTACCGTGATCAATTTACTCAAAAAGGAAAAGAGAAGAAATCTGGAGCTGAGAATTAATAATGTACAGAAATGGGATTAGTTATGTGATCTGAGACCCTAACATACATTGAGCATTTAATTTGTGCCTAATATTCTTCTAAGTGTTTTTATTTGATTTCTTAATTTAATCCTCATAACAGAGCCATGAGTATCATTTTCCCTCACTTTCCCTTCAGGAGGGAGATTAAGTTATTTTCCCAAGATCTCAAAGCTCCATTCAGAATCTGTCAGGGAATCCACCAAAAAGTAGGGAACTATTCATAGTGTTCAAGGTTTTTACTTCTTCGGAGTGGGAACCAGCAGATTCTGGTACCGTCTCCCCCTAAACACACTACTGCTCTCCCTATCCTCCTTATGCCAGAAACTACCGCTTTCCAGCTATCCAAAATGATGAGAAAAAGCAATACATTGTGAATCCCATCTATGCTCAAGGTTTGGTTATTTTAACTAGTGAAAGAAATGGAAGTAACACAACTAAAATCACCCACTCTTCTGGTGACAAGGAGTCAATACTATACGGTTTTTAAATTTATAGTCTTCTGTTTTATTTAACTTTCTCCCCTTGAAATAGATTTTATCATGAGAATGGTTACAATATGGTAGAAATAACGTTCTAAGTTTAACTGCTGAGCAAGCATCGAACTAAATTTGGTGGATAAACACTGAAATAATGAGCATTCACCAGTATCATAAAGCGTGTGCTGTTACTGCCAGCAAAGCTGAGTGATGATTGTTAACTACCTTGACACAAGGTCAAAGCATATAAGTAAAAAATACTGCAAATCATAAAATAGTAATACCTGTTAGGCATATTTTAAGGTTCCTTTTAAAAACTAAGAGTGGAGATTGCAAAATAGTTAACCAAGTCCTCGCCTTTGCAAATACCTACCAGTGTAGTCAGATAATCCCTGGCCTTATATTTCACCACAGCAGGACCGGACTACGTCTGGAGGGTAGCAGCCTCTCCACATCTAAGATGTTGTGAAAAGCAAGTCCTCAGCAACGTGGTTGCAGAGAGGTTGCAGCATGGAGCATTTTCCCAACATCCTTCATACCATCTAAACATAAATAAATGAGTGTGGGCCTCTGTGCGTATGTTCATAAGGCTAACAAGTTCGTTTGTGACATTATTTTAATCTGCACCCCTATTTTTCTTGACATTTTTACTTATTTTCATTCTCCATAGGAACCTGCGAAACAACATCTCGGGTCTTTGCCTCTTGCTAATACATTCATACCTAATAACATAATTCACAATTAGATAAAGTTAACTGAGATCAGCATTTAAATCCAACATCTCTCTCATTCCTAGTCATAGGTCTCATCCCTTGGGGGGAGGAGGGGGTACAGCCTGGTAATCCCGCAATAAGCGGAAGTGATACTAAATCTCAAGTCAGTAACTACCTCCATGGAACCGCCAACATCTTTGGCTCATTCATTAATTCGCACTGTTTTTTCAAAAAAAGTAACATTTGTTGGGTGCTTAATGTGTAGTAGCCACTGCACCGGGAGCTGAGAACACAGAAGACTTTGGTGCCAGTTTCCAAGGAGAGGACTAATGCCGAAGATCAACATGAAACGAGACTGTCACATGTCAAAGGAAATGAAGACAGGACCTCAAAGCCATGTCTGCACGCCCGTGTTTATCGCAGCACTAGTCACCCTAGCCAAGATATGGACCCAACCTAGGTGTCCATCAGTAGATGAACAGGTGCAGCAGGTGTGGTGTATACGGAGCGGAATATCATCTAGCCAAGAGAAAGGATGAAATCCTGCCATTTGTGACAACGCAGAGGCACCTTGAGGGCATTAGGCTAAATGAAATAAGTCAGACGGAGAAAGACAAATACCTTATGATACCAATTAGACCATGGAATCTAAGGAAACAAGGCTTGTGGAAACAGAAGAGAATTGTGGTTACCAAGCACTGACAGATGGGGGAAATGGGGAGATGTCGGTCAAAGGGTACAAGCTTCCAATCATCAGATGATTAAGTTCTGGGAACCTAACGCACAGCACTGTGATTATAGTTAACAATAAATACCGTTATCATATACTTGAAAACTGTTAAAGTAGATCTTAAACATTCTGACCCCATAAAAGGAAATGGTAATTATGTGACAGTGAGGCACTGGCCAACACTATAGTGCTTATCAATACATAAATGCATCAAATCAACATGCTGTATCATCATATGGCTTCACTCATACGGAGAATATAAGAAACAGTGAGAGGGATTATAAGGGAAAGGAGGGGAACTGAGTGGGGAAAATCAGAGAGGGAGACAAACCATGAGAGCCTCCTAATTCTGGGAAACAGACAGAGGGTTGTGCAAGGGGAGGTGGGCAGTGGGGACGGGGTGACTGGGTGACAGGCACTGAAGAGGGCACCCGATGGGATGAGCACTGGGTGTTATACTATATGTTAGCAAATTGAATTTAAATATAAAAAAGTAATGTAAAAAATATAAATAAAAATAGATATGAATAAAAGTAAAATATAAAAAAATTTAAATCAACATGTTGTATACTTTAAACTTTCTAAACGTTGCATGTCAATGATGTCTCAATAAAGTTAGGGAAAGGGGATCCCTGGGTGGCTCAGCGGTTTAGCGACTGCCTTTGGCCCAGGGCGCAATCCTGGAGTCCCGGGATGGAGTCCCACGTCGGGCTCCCTGCATGGAGCCTGCTTCTCCCTCTGCCTGTGTCTCTGCCTCTCTCTCTCTCTCTCTCTCTCATAAATAAATAAATCTTTAAAAAAATAAAATAAAATAAATAAAGTTAGGGAAAATGAGATCTATCAAGAAAGGAATAAAGGGAGAGAAAGGAAATTACATATTGTAGGAATGCAGTAGTAAGGGTCCCACACCCAGGCAAGCAGAGAGACTGAGGGCAAAATGACTCCACCGCAAGGGTCACCCAGTGTCGCATGACTTTGATACCAAGGAATACACTTAAGAAGACCCAATGGGTCAGTTAGGACGTAAACTTGCAAGTAATACAAGCTCAGAATAAAACACCCCATCTACTTTTGATTTCGAAGGTGCAAAATACACCTAGCCTTGTAGGATCATTAGGTTTCATGAGATGCTCGCACACAAAAATGAATGATGGGAAGTTTACAACGGAGAGGGATGAGACAGGTCTATTCGAGTCAGCAGTTAGGGAGGTTCACCATCACCCTTAGGACCTGCAAAGTGACTTAACCTGTTAGAGTAACTTTGAAACTCAATGAATGAAGTCGTTCTCCTCTCTAGGGAACTCCTTTCCAAACCTCTGACGGCAAAGCCTCTCACTCATGAAAGAATGAACTCGATTAGAAGAATCACCAGCACGTCCGGCGGGATGTGGCTGCTACTAAATGCTGACAGGTCACTCCAATACCTTGAAGTTCATTCAAAAGCGGGTTTAAAGCATGACACCTGCAAGTAAGTGTAAACTGAAGGGTAACCTAAAATGCTACTTTCCCAGTCCTTCAGATACACATTTAAATACAAAAGAACATATTATTTACGTATATATACGTATTCCCACAGTAAGGCTTCAGAAATACCAAAAGTCAATCTCAATACCCAGCTGGTATTTAATACTGTTTTGAAGTTAATTATATTAAGTATATAATTTAATGTCATTAACCAATATCCAGAACCAATTGACTATATGTAATTAACAAAATTGATTTCAACTAAAATAGCCTCTTCGGTATACCACCTTCTAAGAATAGGACATATAAAATGAGCTCTCACACACCAAATGAAAATGAATTTTCTATAGGGAAGGAGTATGTGGGGTGCCTGGGGGGCTCAGTCCCTAAGTGTCTGTCTTCAGCTCAGGTCATGATCTCAGGGTTCTGGGATCAAGCCCCACATGGGCTCTCTGCTCAGCAGGGAGCCTGCTTCCCTCTCCTTCTGTGCTTTCTCTCTCTCTCAAATAAATAAATCGAAAGAAAGAAAGAAAGAAAGAAAGAAAGAAAGAAAGAAAGAAAGAAAGAAAGAAAGAAAAAAGGAGTATGTGACTGACTACCATAGCACTGTCTAAATTCAAGCCGCTCTAACCTATAAATACTACTTGTTCCCCCAAAAAAGTGCTAAATTGAGTCAAATGGTTTGTTTTCTTTACTTTAAAAAACATTCATAAATATGGTAGCCTTATTCAATAAAAATTAACCCTTTATCAAGCAAAGACAAAAATATTTATTTACTGTATTCTTAAGGAAATTTAACG
This sequence comes from Nyctereutes procyonoides, assembly GCF_905146905.1. NCBI lineage: Eukaryota > Metazoa > Chordata > Mammalia > Carnivora > Canidae > Nyctereutes > Nyctereutes procyonoides. The sequence goes on along the minus strand of NW_026575021.1, from coordinate 13,864,818 downwards.
TAGAAATGTTTGATTCAGATATAGTTCACACTACCTTCTTTGTTTGCTTATAGAGCTAAGTTGTAAGTACTCAGTAGACAACGAAATATACTTGTCAAATTGCATGAAACAGGTATAATTTTTATGTTTAGGAGGAAGGGCTTTGAAGAAAGAACTACTCAAACTCCATCTCAGTCCCATATAGGTCTACGACGCACAGATGTTACGTAACCTTTTCAAATCATAGTTTCCTAACAGGAGTGGCAGGGAACCAAGGTCAAGGAATGTTATGAGAAGTAAATAAGTAATGTGCGTAAAATACATCACAAAATTAGGTCACGGTAAATGTTCTTTTTATTACACATTCTGTATTTTGAAAAAGAATCAACTATTTTCTATGCTTACAGGGGAAATATTTAACACCAACACTTATTTATAATACCGTCTGTGGCAAAGGACATGTATTATACTTGTATTATCTAAGATGCCAATAAAAATGTTAATGTCACGGGGAAATGTCATTAAGTATAATTAATGTGCAAAACAAAACAAAGACCGCATACAAACCATTTGCATAGTAAACCATTTGTATAGCGCATAGGAAAAAGACTGGAAGAAAATAAAATAAGATTTTATCAGCAGTTACTGTTGGTGATTTTTTTAAATTTTCTTTTATAAAATTCTTAAAAATGCATGTATTACTTTCATAATCAAACAAGAGCTACTTTCAAATGACAGGCTGAGAGTCATTTCCAGATTTTTTAACTAATGCCGGTTAATACCTCATGACAGTAAAATATATAATAATAGATGCTTATTTTCGTGCAGATTATTTTTCTTTTTTCCAGAGGATTCTTTTCAACTAAGGCATACCCTCACACGTGTGTGCGTGTACACACACACACACACACACACACACACACACACACTGTGAGTTCTGGCAATCTGAGCTACAAAAGAAAAAGAACTTTGCCAATAAAATTTATATCATTTAGTCTGTCGGCTTCATAATCTGAGTAACGACTGACCAATAAGAAGCTGTAGGGAGTAGCAGAGGAAGCTGACGTCATGACCCTACAGAAAAAGATCAAGTCTGGGGCACCTGGGTGGCTCAGGTGGTTAAGCATCAGACTTTTTATTTCACCTTGGGTCTTGAGGCCAAGCCTGGTGTGGGGCCCTGAGCTCAGCGTGGAATCCCCTGGAATTTCCCTCTCTCCCTTTCCCTCTGCCCCTCCCTGCCCCTCATGTAAATAAATAAACCTTAAAAAAAATCGACTTCGGAGACAGTACGACAGTACTATGTGAGACATAAAAGCTTAATGCCCTTAAACAGGAGCCGATGCCATAGCACCGCCTCCAGACTTCTTGCACTCCAAGGTTTTTGTCATTTTCTGTCCGCTTTATTATTTCACCTACTTTCATGAAATCAGGATGTTGATGTTTAAAAAGTCATCCGCTCCTTTTGCTTCTTCTCCACTGACTCAGAAGTCATTCAGTCATGTGATTGCAAAAGAAATTTTCACATTATACTTATAAAAATAACTAGTAACTCTTTAGGAGGAAAAGAACCATCCTTTTAAAAGACGATGAATAAAATTCTTTTCCATACAATGTTTGGTGGTAAAAGTAGAACCCACGTTTAGACCAGAAAACAATCTAAAACTCTAAAAGTATGCATCTAAATAGAGGGACTTTTTAAAGATGTTTTTTTAGAAAGCTTTGGCTACACGGGTCTCCTCACATAGGACTGAAGGACTATTTGAATATTTTCAACTCAACCAGCTACTTCAACCCAACACAAATAACCCAAAATAGATTTGAAAGAATAGTTATGAAAATCCATGCAAATGAGAATTCATAACTCTGTTCAGTAAGCGCATTAATCCCTAGTTCCGGCACTCTCACATACCACAACAAAAAGTGTGCATACCAAACAAAGAAAATCAAATGCACCTTCGAGAAATGTATACTTTCACACCAAATATTACTCGACCAACATATGGAATACAAAACAGAAGCACTTTAAGAGCTTAAATATCGGCGTAAGCACACTGATGATGAGGACAAAGGACCTAACTCTGAGTAGTCCGCATGGCACATTCCAAGCCTATAACCATTTATTGCCCACGTAGTACAAAACGCCAACGCAAAATATCTTGTATTCCAGATCTAGCTGAAAACAGCCACAAGCACATCTAGCAGACACCCCCCACACACACACCCAAAAAAAACCAGAAAGCACAAAAACCACTCCCCTTTCTTTCAAGAAAGGACAATCTTCAGTGTTAAAGGGGGAATATGGAATGGTAATACCATTGGTATAGGTTGCGGAGCCTAAAGGACTAGGTGGAATAATGAGTCAACTCTGAGAATAGATAAAAGCGTCCATCTAGCCAAATGAAGTTGGTATTTAATGTTTAATAGCCTGTATATAACCTTGAGCATCGGAACCCAATGACTTGGGTACAAGCACTTAAGCAGATCATGAATCTCAGTGTTTGTCAGAAAATATTACCAAACTTTCACGTTCTGGTAGAAAGCATTAAAACACTTCTTGGCCCTGAATCAGAAGAGAGTTCTGTTGGAGTCGATCCAAAAAACCTAACTGTAGTATGACTGGCAAACCCAGGTGGCTTGAGCTTGGCCTGGAAAATCCAAGTTCTAAGGACGAACTTGTTATTAACCCGGTCCTGTCAAACCTTTGAGACTTTATTCTGCTATCATTTAATTGCAAAACCATTTCCTGGTTAACTTTAACTAATTAAATTGACTATACTTATAACAGAGTTAAAATTTAAAATTGAGAAGAATAATAAACTCTGTGTGATACGACTCTTCATCGCAACCTCTAACATTTGTTAAGCCTTTACCACATGTCAAGCGCTGGTCTAAGCAGTCTACGTGTATTCTCAAATCCTCTAACACTGGTACTATAATAACCCCCACTATACAGGTAGGGGAATGGAGACGTAGAAGAAGTAAATAATTTAACCCGGATCACACAATTGGTAAATTACTGAACCATTCAGCGCTGTCTTCCCCTCTGTATAGAAACTCAGGGGCCAAGGGGGAGAGGGAGGGAGGAGCTACAATCCATGGAGCTAAAATTGATGGCCCAGTGTGTAAACTACAATTCTACAGTTTGCAGAGTAGCTTCATGCTGCTAATTTCACACACAGCCTGAATTTTAAAAAGTGTTAAAATGAGTGATAATACATGTCATACGCTAAAATAAATATCGGTTGAAAAAACTGTGTCAAAGGGGAAATAAAAAATAAGAAGTTCCCTTTCTGCCTTTTAAAACACGGCACACAGGTTCACCCAATAATTTTGTTTTTAATGAATAACACTGATGGTTTTTCTTTTTTTACACAGAGACTGCTAAACAAAATTATTATACTCCGTATACTTATTACCTAAGCTGAAGGGAATGGAAATATAAAAAAATTTACGGTGTATGCTCATTCACCAATATTAAAAGAAATCCTATGCAAAAAAAAAATCTGTGAAAATATGCTACAATCTACACAAAACAAAAAATAAGTGCATATACAATAGGATTCAATTTAAATTTACATCACAAATTGGTTTGTTTTATATTGCTTTTGGTTAGTCGATGACTAGAATACACTTCATAACGTTATTTAACCTGGGAATGTGTATCCCCCCCCCCCATAGAATAATCAGTGAAGAAGGCTATGGGGTGCTTAGATTCCTAGGACTTTTATGAATGAAGCTCAGAACTCGTTAGTTATGTGACCACTCTACACGTAGTTATTTGTAATATGGACATTTTGTTCTGTTTGACACTTCCTCTGGCTCCCGAAGTTAAATATCCTAAATTCCAAATATCTCAGATTACCTAATTAGTTAAATTGCATGAGTTTCCCACTGCAATAAACTATTTTAAAGGGATGTTTTCATAATCTGGAGACAACCTATGGTCTCTGCATAAAGCAATGAACGTGTTCAAGTCCACAACTCTCCAGGAGACAAAGAGAGGCCAACACTTGTGAAAGATCCCAAAATGCAAGAATCTTAACCACTGAGCACTGATGCTCGTATCTTTTCTAACAAAAACCCTCTAGCCGTAAGAGAGTCAAAAGTTCATCTCATCCTAAAATGCCTGGAAAAATATCCACGTTGGAATGACATAAATGCTTAAGAGCCAAAATGTTAATAAGGGTCCTACTCTTGACAAAGGATAAAATGTAACCTGGGACGCTAAAGATAACATGTCTTAATTCCTTAATATGCATAGAAGAGATCCCAACTTTACATAAGCAATAAACTATCACCTTCCTTTAGGCAAATTCTCCAGCAAACTGTGCAACAAATAACACTTTGATATAAGGAGGACAAGCGTGTCCTTCTCTACGACTTCCATGGGCACTTTCTCCGCTCCTCTGGGAAATGGTTTTCACAGGAAATCCAGCTCTATTAAACAGGACCCATCCAACAGTCAGGCCCAGCGTGTGGGGGCTTTGTCATCCTACCTCCCAGATTACTAGGATATACCAATGCGCACCTTCCAATATCAAGCTTGCACCTGTGCATAGATAGATAGATAACAGATATAGAGGATAGATAGATGATAGATGATAAATAGATTAGATAGATGATAGATAGATTAGATAGATGGTAGATGATGATAGATAAAAAGTCCTTTCGACTTCTCCAGTTACATAAAGTGCAACAGTCAACGGTCCAGTTTCCAAACAGGGAGTGAATTCCGAAAAGAAACAGCACCAACGAAGGCTGGTCTCTATCCCAGGCTGTCAAGGAGACTCTCCCGAAGTCGACAAGCGAGTTGCCCATGCTGTTCCTGCCGCCATCCCAGCGGGCTCTTCCCTTGTCCTAACAGCCCCCTGGTGGTGGCCTCCCCGCATCCTCCAAGCGTCGCCGACTGCCACCCCCCCAGGCCCCAGCCCCCAGCCCCAGGACACCGGGCGTAGTCCCTGGTCCCGGGGAGCCCCTGCACACAGCGCCGCGCCAAACGCTTCCCAAAGCCTCACGCTCATTCTCCGGTTTCGGAAGCTCACGGCCCATCCCCTCCCTCCCCGCGCCCCGGGAAAGTGGCCTCGGTCCCCCTTTTGCACCTGAGGTGCCCGGGGCGGGGGGGGGGGCACAATCGCACAGCCGCGCGCGCAAGCGCCGGTCCCTAACCTGCAACCGCGCGGCTGAAGGCACCTGCGCTCCCGGTTCCTCCGCCGCGGTGCGGGGCCGCCCGGGGAGCGCACCTGGGTCCCGCCCGGGCCTGGGGCGCTCGGGAGCACCTGCCGCGGTGACCCCCGCGCCAGCCCCGCACCGCCTGCAGACAGCGCGGGGGGGCCCCACCGAGCCCCCCGCGGCTCCCCCCCCCAATCCCGCCCGAGCCCAGCGCCGCGCTCCCTTCTCCCCTGCGCCCTCCGGCGCTCGGGGACAAAACCAAGAACTTCAGGAAGGGACCGGCTGGGGAGGACACGCTCCCGACCCCCGACCCCCGACCCCCACCCGCGGACCACGGGGACCCGAGGCAGCTCCCAGGGCGCGAGCCCGTCCAACGCGTGCGCTGCGTGACCAACCGTACAGGGAAAGCCCCTCGGCCCGGAGTAAGCAAGCCCCCCCCCACACCTGCCCCATCAGGGCTCCAGCCAGGGCTCTAAGCCCCTCATCCCCGGTAGTGACCCAGCTCCCCTCCGGGACACCTGCCCCGTCGGGCTCCAACCCGGGCTCTAAACCCTTCGCCCCCCGTAGTGACCCAGCCCCTGCCCGGGACACCTGCCCCGTCGGGACACCTGCCCGGGCCCTGAGCGCCCCCACCCCCCGCCCAGTACACCTGCCCGGGGGGGGGGGGGGCCGAGCCGGCGCAGGTGGGAGGAGCAGGGAACTTACGGAAAAAGATGTACTCGGTGTAGCTGCTCCAGACCTTGTCGTCGCGGTACTGGCTGGCGGCGGCGGCGCTGCCCGAGGAGTTGCACGCCACCATGTGGAAGCCGGCCTCGGACAGGCGGTCGAACGCCTGCTCCAGGTGGGTGAACTTGAGGTAGAAGCGGGACGTGTACTTCTCGGGCGGCCGGTCGGGGTCGCGGCTCTCGTTGAGCGTGTCCCCGAAGACCTCCTTGGCCAGCGCGATGCGCCCGCACACCAGGATGCGCGCCACGCGCCGGAACCGGGCGTCGGCCTGGAGCTCCCGCGCGGCGGCGGACGAGCCGCGGTAGCCGAGCGTCAGGAAGCCCGAGCGCCGGCCGCCCGCCGCCGCGCCCGCCGCCGCCCCCGCCGGACCCGGGCCGCCGCCCCCGCGCCCGCCCCCGCCCCCGCCCCCGCCCGCCGAGGGCGCCCCCGCCGCCCCCCGCGGCAGGAGCGCGTCGCCGCTGCCCTGGGAGCCGCTGTCCTCCAGGTCGCTCGGGCAGCCCTCGTCGTGGAGCGAGCCCCGCCTGGTGACCTTGGGCGCCAGCAGCTTGACCAGGTCGGCCAGCTGGAAGTACTCGGCCTCGCGCAGCAGCCGCTCCTTCTCGGGGAAGTGCTCGGGCAGCGCCAGCTGCTTGTCGCGCAGGTAGTCCAGCACGTACCTGAACAGGAAGCCGTCGCGGTCGATGAAGAAGCGCGCGCGGCTGTCCCGGGGCAGCTCGGCCCTCCGGCGGGCGCCGGCCCGGGGGCTGGCGGGCGCGAACATGCAGGCCAGCGTGCTGTCCGGGACGCTGAGCAGCGTCGAGTGCTTGGTCACGTACACCTGGCCGCCCACGTTCAGCTCCACCACCTCGGGGAAGGGCGACGGCGCGCGGGGCCCCGGGGCGGCGGGCGCCGCCAGCATCTCGCTGATGGGCAGCACCGCGCCGCCGCCGCCGCCGCCGCCGCCCTCGCCCGGGTCCTGGAGGGCCATGCGCCGCCGCTGCCCCCGCCGGCCGGCGCCTCCCGCTCCCCGGCCCCGCGCGTCGGGGCTCGCTCGGGCCGCGGCGTCCGCGCTCAGGGCTCGGGGCGGCGGCGGCGGCGGCGGCGGCGGCGCTCGGGCTCCATCGGGGGAGCGGCGCGCGGGCGGAGGCGGAGGAGGCGCAGGAGGCGCAGGAGGAGCAGGAGCCGGAGCAGGAGCTGGAGCAGGAGCAGGAGCAGGAGCAGGAGCAGGAGCAGCAGCTGGGGCTGCAGCGGCCGCTGCTCCCGGGCGACGGCGGGCAAGTGCGAGAGGCTCGTGGGCGGCCGCGCGGCTCCCCGCGGGGAGGGCGGGGGGAGGGGCCGCAGCGCAGCCCGGGCGCGGACGGAGGCGCTCCCCCGCTCCCCGCAGCCCGGGAGGCGGCGCTGACGTCAACTCGGGACCGGGCCCCGAGCCACAGCTGTCACTTAAAGGGATAGGCGCCGGCCGCCGGGCGCGGGGCTCCCGCTAGGGGGCGGGGGCGGGGGCGGGGGCTGCGGGGAGCCCCCTGCGCGCCTCCCGCACCCGCTCCCTCCGCGCGCATCGGTCCAGCCGTCCTCCTCCTGCTCTTCCTCCTGCTTCGCCCTTGCTCGTCCGGAGACCGGACCTTGGCCGCGGAGGGATTGGGGGGGCGGGGCGGGGAGCGTCGGGGACCCCTGCGCCCCGGGGGGCGCACGGCGCGGCTCCCGCATCCGCTCCCTCCGCGCATCGGTCCACCCGTCCTCCTCCTCCTCCTCCTCCTCCTCCTCCTCCTCCTCCGCCTTTGCTCGACCGGACCTTGGCCGCGGAGGGAGGAGGGGGGGCGTCGGGGAGCCCCCTGCGCGCCGGGGTGCGGACGGCGCGGCTCCCGCCTCCGCTCCATCCGCGCGCGCATCCGTCCATCCGTCCTCCTCCGCCCTCCCCCTTGCTTTGGCCGCGGAGGGATGGGGGGGCGGGGGGCGTCGGGGCCCCAGGGCTCTCCCGTCCAACACTCCGCGCATCTCCCGCCGCGCTTCCCGCAGCTGGCGGGGCGAGGGGACCCTGCGGGCCTCGGGGGTCCCGGCCGCACCTGCAGCCAGGGGCGCCGCGTGTAGCCGACGATGTCCGTCCGCAACACTAATAAGGGGCTGCGTGTAATGTCACTGTTTTTCCTTTCTTTTTTATCTTTCCATTATTTGATACATTTCAAATGCTTTAAAAAATGTTTACGGAGGAAAAGGGGTAACTGAAGTCCTCGTCCCGCCCCTGCCGCCCAGCGCGGACCGGTGAGCGCCCTGCGCTGACCTCTCCCCGGCTCCCTTTCACTCCGCAGGGCAGGGCGAGAGGAGTGGCTTGTGCCATTAGCCTTGGAACCGCGACGGTCCTACCGGGATGGGAGCTCACCGGAATCCCCACCTGTACGGAATCCTCACAGGTGCAGTCTGCAGGAGCAGCGTTGCTGGCGGTGAAGGGTCAGGAGAGAGGCGCCTCCGTGGCCTGCCGGGTGAAAGTGGGACTCCAGAGTTAGGCTGAGAGCTGGACCCCTGGGTCATGGTCTCAGGGTGCTGAGATGCAGCCCCAGCCCCAGGACACCTGAGCCTGACCCCTGGGTCATGGTCCCAGGGCGCTGGGATGCGGCCCTGGCCCCAGGACACCTGAGCCTGATCCCTGGGTCATGGTCCCAGGGTGCTAGGATGCAGCCCCGGCCCCAGGACACCTGAGCCTGATCCCTGGGTCCTGGTCCCAGGGTGCTGGGATGCACCCCCGGCCCCAGGACACCTGAGCCTGATCCCTGGGTCATGGTCCCAGGGTGCTGGGATGCAGCCCCGGCCCCAGGACACCTGGCTCTGAGGGTGTGCAGGCTGCTTAAGATGCTCTCTCCGTTTACCCCCACCCCGCCTCCCAAAGAGTTAGGATAGCAGTGCAAATGACACATCTCCCTTCCCGTGGCTATCCACCTGGGGCATCCTTTTGTATTCAAAAACATTAAGAGGGGATCCCTGGGTGGCTCAGCCGTTTAGCACCTGCCTTCAGTCCAGGGCCTCATCCTGGAGACCCGGGATCAAGTCCCACATCAGGCTCCCCACAGGGCGCCTGCTTCTCCCTCTGCCTGTGTCTCTGCCTCTTTCTGTGTATCTCTCATGAATAAATAAATAAAATCTTAAAAAAAAAACCATAATCACTGACTATAAAATACAAAACTGAAAAGACTGTACACTGTGACTCCAAGTAGTTTCTTTCACTAATTATAATAATATTACAGATGAACTCTATCCATTAATAGTTAAAATAATGGAGCGACTTTAATTTTTTTTCTTGTTCTAAATGTCGACTTGGGATTTCTCCGAATCCACCAAAAAAAAAAAAAAAAGTATGGGATTTGAGATAATAGTACTAACTTCAAACTTTTATACATAATAGATTATTCTTTGGAGCATTATAAATAATACCTAATTCATTGATCCTTACAAGCCACACCTACAGAAAATGTCACTTCAGTTTTGAAGTTAAGTGACCTGAGATTAAGAGAACCTAGTGCACCAGTGAAGGAACAAATCACATTATCTGCCAACCCTGAGACTCAAAACTGGGTTTACAGCGTGCGTCTCCACGCAGTCCTCTTGTTCAAGCCTGTTGCCCATCCCCCCAAATTTATAAACTGATCTAATTAAGAAGTAGAATTGATTTTCACCTTCTTCATTTAAAAGCTAACAGCGCAAAGTATTTGGAATTTAAAATAATTGTTCCTGAAAAATGAATTAATAGGAGCTTTATAACCTTTATGGATGAATAAATAATAGTGCCTCAAACCACTACTAATGAAGCCCATTTATCATGAGGGAGAGATCCCTCATGATAAGTATGGTACAGACTGTAGAATTGCAATGAAACGGACATATAATACATATGCATATGTATTTATGAATATGAGGACTCCAGTATCATCAGGTTAATATCCATTTTAATTTTTTTAATTACAGAAAATATGCTTATAAGGTTAAATGATTAAAATTCATACTCTAAATCAATCATCTTAGAAATTCTTAATTAGGGGATCCCAGGGTGGCTCAGTGGTTTGGAGCCTGCTCTTGCCCAGGCTGTGACGGCAGGGGTCCCGGGATCGAGTCCCACATGGGGCTCCCTGCATGGAACCTACTTCTCCCTCTGCCTGGGTCTCTGCCTCTCTCTGTGTGTCTCTCATGAAAAAATAAATAAAATCTTAAAAAAAAAAGAAATTCTTAATGAGTTGCATCATGTGATAAATTGCTTCTTAACATAATTCCTTCGATGTTGGTTGAGCAGTTCTCCTTAATCCCCTGTCTCCCCGTATTCCTGTGACTCCCACTCCCTCCCACAAGGAAACCCCCCAACCAAACTCCAAACTGAAATCTGCAGCTTTGTCTTGCCTACTGCTAGGCTCGCCTTGCCTTTCCTACCCGCCCCCCGCCCCCCCCCCCCAATCCTTTCCCCCTGTCTATCTCTTCCCTGAGGTCTCAGCTGGAATGGCCCTTTCTCTGGAAGTCTTCAGCTTTTTACCAAAACCGGTGTTCCCACAGCACTGGGCGCTTACACCTGGGCAGGTGCACTGGCCGATGGGGCGCCCGCTGTCCTGGCACTGTGGTGTGCTACAGCCATCTGCCCTCCCCCATCCCCACCTGGGGCCCGGTCCCCCCAGAGACAGAGCATTTCCGTTTGTCGACTATTTCCTGCATATATAGGCAGTGGCCCCGTGAATGGATGACAGTGGCAGCTCCGTGCTGGACCTGGGCTGCGCCCCAAGATCGCAGAGAGAAGTAAGGCAGCTCCTTCCCCATTCGAATTAGGAGAAGGGAGAAAGAATCGGATCAAAACAAACTCAATCTAAAAGAGAAGGGGAAATGGGGGCTTGAGTGGCTCAGTTCTGTAGACGTGTCCTTGGGCTCAGGGCCTGCCTGGGGGACCGGGCCCCAGCTCTGCGGGGAGCCTGCTTCTCCCTCTGTCTCTGCCGAGCCCCCCACTTGCTCACCCGCTCTCTCTCCATCTGTCAAATAAATAAACAAAATCTTTAAAGATAAATAAAGACAGGGGAAAACGCTGTGGAGTGAATCATTTGGAGGAACGGAGCCACCAACATTGAATCCTATCCGGGCGCCCCCCCCCCCCCCCGCCTTTTATTGCACCTTCACCAGTACAGCATTTTTTTTTTAATTGAAAGTTAGGAGCAACGCTGCAAGTTTATGGACACCGTTTTTCCAACAGCATTGGCTCCCTTCATTTTTCAGAGCTCTCATGGAATTTCAGACTTGTCGGTGATGACTGTGATTCGTTCGGGGGATGCTCAGTGGCCTCCGATGTCCCGCTGCGGCCACGGGGCATCGCCAAGCCTGTGAACACTGTCCAGCCTGCCCCAGTTTATGCCTCATCTGCCCCCCACACACTGGCCTCCCCAGTTGCTGAGACACAGCCTTAGTGAAATCAGGCCCATGAATGACCCCCAGGCGCCCCCAGTGTTGGTGTGAAGGGAGGAGCCCCACATCCCCCACTGGAAGCCTAAAGCTGCAAATGATTAGGCGGGGCGAGGCTGAAAGCTGGGACCCGCGTGCCAGGCCCTTAGCCACGCTGTAGGTGCAAAGGGAATGTTCTAGAAGGAAACTGCACATGCTGCTCCACTGGACACACGAATGAGACGATGGCAGAGCGCCCCAGAACCTGCCCAGGAGCTGCCTCCAGAACCCCAAAGTGCAAGGGGACGAAGCCACAGGTGCTGCAAGGGGTCCAGGAGATAAAGTAATTGGGGAGGTGGCTGGGCTGAACAACAGATTTCCAGGGAGGCCAAAGAGGCTTACTCTGCAAGATGCCCCAGGACTTTCACAGCGAGAGAGGGGAAACCAAAGGCCGCTTCCAAGGCTCAAGGGCAGGACAGGCCCCGCTTAGGGACCACGCGGCTGGTGACCACGCGGCTGGTGCATCCGAGGCTCACCTACCAGCCTGAGGACCTTTGGACCCTGAGGGGCCCTCAATGCCCATAAGTGGAAATAACAGAGCCTGGCTGCCTCCAGCACGGTTTGCCCACTGGGGAGAGCTCCTACTCAGAAAGAAAGAGTCCTTTCCTAGTATGACAGCTCATTGGCAACAACCCCGGCCAGCCATGACCTCGACGGCGACGGCCGATGACAGCGATGACAGGACTGCCGTCTCATGCCTGCGAACACAGCAGCCTCGGCAGCCGTGGGCAAGTCATCATTTGACTTCCAAGCCTTAAACTTCAGAGACAGACACCTTTCGCAAGGCCAGAGCCGCCGCAGGTAGTGGCTCCTCGGGTGACTCCACGCAGAGTAAAACTGGAAGCTTCTGGAAAGGATTCAGGATTCTCGGTGCCATTAGGAGCACTTGTGACCAACCTGAGAGGTCCATGTATCAACAGCCACGAGAGTTCAGAAGAAGTGGATTCCAATCCTCATGGAAGGCTTCGGAGGAGCTCAAGACTTGGCTGGAGGAGGTGACTTCCGAGGTGGTGGAAATAGTGAGACAACTGGAACCAGAAGTGGGGCCTGCAGACGGGACGGACTTGCCGCAATGTCATCCCATGACTTGAACAGACGGACGAGGGGTCCCTGCTTTTGAGTGAGCACAAAAAAAAAAAGGTGATTTCTGGAGATGAAATCTACTCCTGTGAAAATGCAATGAAGACTGTGCAAGTGCTAACAAAGAGTATGCAATATTACGTGAAGGAGTTAACGGAGCCGTGGCAGGGCACGCGAGGAGATCAGCTCGAGTTCTGCAGGCCCTACTGTGGGCGAAAGGCTACCGAAGACCAGGCGTCGCACGCTACAGAGGAATCACTCATAAGAGGAAGGCCATCCATGTGGCCGACTTCATCGTCTTATTTTAAGAAGTTGCCACAGCCACCCTGGCCTTCCAGCAACCACCACCTTGATGGGTCCGCAGGTATCGACACGGAGCTAAGGCCCTACACCAGCAAAGAGATGGCGCCTCATTAAAAGCCTAGGTGACGGTGTGCTTATTTTAGCAATAAAGTATTTTTTAATTAAGGCATATACACTATGGAGTTTTTTAGACACGATGCTCTTGCACACCTAATAGGCAACAGTATGGTGTAAACATGACCTTCGCATGCACTGAAGCAAAAAAAAAAAAAAAAAAAAAATCATCTGACTCACTTTATTGCAGTGGTCAGAAACAGAACCCACAGTACCTCTGAGATGTGCCTGTAATCCAAACCATTGTGCTCTAAGCTGCAGACACCAGTCGTGCTCCCTGGGCCAAGTTGATCATAAAGCTAGATCCTTCGGATCCTCCGTTGCCGTGCAAAAATAAGACCAGAAACTACACTAGATCACCTCACATCTCTAGCACGTTTTAAGATGACATCGTCAAAACTGTCTCCAAAAGCACAGCAAACAGACCAAAAAGAGTATGTTGCGTCCAGATTAAGTAATCTGTCATTTAAAACAACAAGCAAAATATCTCTCCACCAGGCCGAGAATCACGGAGAGGCAGGTGATCTCCTTTTGGTACGGGAAGAAGAGCACAGAATAAAGTGAGGTCAACCCGGATTAAAAATCTAACTTTGTTTCTTGCTAGCTTTTTGATTTGAGCAAGTTCCTCAACCCCCTCTCCACTTCAATTTTCTTGTGGATGCAGTGGGAATAATAAAGATCACAGACTTCTCACCGCGATACGATGGCCCAGTCCCAGGCCCATCCAAGTTAATAGAGTTCACTCTATTTATTGTGCCTGTTTCACACCATTGTTCTGAGGGATGACAGTAGAGCTGCGTCCCAACCTGATAGAGCTGAGATCCCAAGCAGATTATTATAATTGTATGTGATTATAGTCACTCTGGTTTCCTTTCAATTGTCTCACCCGCAAGGCCTGAGGTAAGTAACATCGCCCTCCTGCCCTGAGGATCCCCACGCCACCCCAGCACGTCCCTCCCTGTCTCTAGCCATTGGTGTCTCTCTCTCGTTTCCCTTGATCATTCTAGACACTGATATCATTTCATTGGTTTAATTTATCCTGGCACTTTTCTTTCCTTTCTTTTTAAAAAGCAAAACAAAACTTCGTTCAGTCGTTTGACTGTGATCAAGGCCTTGTATCCGAGGCTAATTGCATTTCTGGTTTTCGAGGAACCTTCCTGGTATCTGTTTATCTTATTCAAGGCAGTTGAAAGTCTTAGCAAACAAACAAAGAAACAAAACTCAAGTATTTGTAATTCTAAGCAAAAAAAGCCTGAGATTCTTTTCTATACCAGGAGCCTTGTGCTGTTTATAGAGCACTGTGCTGTCCTATAAAAATATGTCAACCACACATGTAATTTTAAATATACTAGTAGCCACATTAAAACTGTAAAAATGGGGATCCCTGGGTGACTCAGTGGTTTAGTGCCTGCTTTCAGCCCGGGGTGTGATCCTGGATCCCAGGATTGAGTCCCACGTCAGGCTCCCTGCAGGGAGCCTGCTTCTCCCTCTGCCTGTGTCTCTGCCTTTTCTCTCTGTGTCTCTCATGAATAAATAAATGAAATCTTTAAAAAAATAAAACAATAAAAATGAAATAGGTGAAATTATTTTACTAAGTTCATTTATTTATCCCAGTATATCCAAAATATTATAATTTCAACATGTTATCAATATAAAATTTATTGATGACATAATTTACATTTTTTTTCAAACTGAGTTTTCAAAACATGGTATTTTACACTTATGACACATCTTATTCTGGACTAGTTGTGTTTTGAGTGCTCAATGGCCACCTGTGGCCAGTGGCTACTGTGTTGCACAGCATTGCTCTAGAGCATTAGGGATTCTATTTGTTTTGAGGATTAGGTAAGATAATGTAGCTTTTATTTTTTTTATTTTTTTTAAACTTTTATTTATTTTTTTAAGATTTATTTATTTATGATAGACATAGAGAGAGAGAGAGGCAGAGACACGGGAGGAGGGAGAAGCAGGCTCCATGCTGGGAGCCCAATGTGGGACTCGATCCCGGGACTCCAGGATCACACCCTGGGCCAAAGGCAGGCGCTAAACCGCTGAGCCACCCGGGGATCCCCAATAATGTAGCTTTTAAATGAATTCATCACAGGCCTTGCAATGACCAGAGGCTGGAGCTCAACACTTGAGTGGAATCATCGACACATGAAACGGGGACCAAGAAGCATCTCTCTGGCCAAAAAAAAAAAAAAAAAAAAAAAAAGGAAAAGGAAAAGTATTGAAAGAAAGAAAAAATATACACTATTAGTGGAAGAATTTTGGTTTACCTTTCACACCTATCATACCCCTTCATCGTGAAATTTGGGCACACTTTTCTTACACATCACTCTTATAAAAAGGAAGCCAAGCCAAGGGCCAGTGGCCACCTACAAGGTAAAAAGCAAAAAGTTTGCTTCCGGAGCAGGGTCAACATTGGTAGGAACGAGACTGAATATCATCTTCAAGTTCACTGATTGCAATAGAATCTGGGGAAAGTTGGAAAACTGAGTATAAGAACTAGTTCACTCCAAAATCTCATATATCCGTTGTCAGAATTTCAATGATGCTATGAAATGAAAAATTTTGCAAATGAGGTATTTAGAAAACTCAATGTACTGATGCTTGATGCACCTGTTATATAGCATATTCTAGTAATTTAAATATCTTAACATAATGTGATATGAGTTCTTATTCTATATTATAAATTTTACAGAGACACTATTGAAGGTTAGGGTGACATGTGGTAAAGCTCCATTAAGTTAAATACCAAAAGAAATTAATGAAAGTTTGTATAGATTGTGGTTCAATATATCTGGGTACTTAGTACAGTGTATTGCACATAAAAAGTGATCAATAGATGTTTGTGAATAAAATCATTTGTAAACCATCTTCATATTAACTTATATAATGTAGAGGTCGTATTTTCAGAGGTGGCTATATAATTAATATATTGAATATGTGTGGGATGCATGTGTTGAGCGTAATTTAGCAACAGATGACCTGGCATTTCATCTCGCCCAACTAGCTGTCTCCTTGAAACACTGTTTAGCTCCCCAAAGCTTGGGGAAATAGGGAAAATAATTCTCCATAACCTTAGGACATTCCGGGTAAGAACTTTAGGTTGAAAATTGGGGATAACATTCTGATCCAGGACAGATTCTAAACCCTTTCAGATAACATGATCCAAGAGTCTCCAACTAAAAATGTTATACACATAACATAAATTTATCAATTCTGTGCTACAACTAAACAAACAAAGTCTCACTGATTGGAAGAAGATTGTAAAATAGAAGGCACGGTAATGTTGATTTCTGATAACTAGTCCGATTTTCCCTCAGAGATGCCTCCAAATTACAAACTTTCCTTACACTTACTATTTTGATCAGTAACTGAATATTAACTGATGGGTTTGATTCCACCAGCAAAAACCTAATCACAGCAGGAATTCAATCATTTTCTATACATTTTTTGACTTTTTATCCTCCTTCCTGGGTTTTCCAAAGGATTAGGTAGGTAATGAATGTATGTAAGGCACTTGATGCTCCTCAAAAGAAGTTACCATGGATCCAAGACAGCATTATTGTAAATATTATACTTCTCCTGTGATACTTGTCTCCGCTGGGAACACAAGATGAGTTGAAATAAGCCCCTCAGTCTGAGGTGTGCAGTTTGTAAAATGTTTGATAGCTATCTTAAAACTAAAAAGAAGAAATTATAGTTTCAAAACAAATGTTCCCAGGTAATCTACTATTAAAAATTATACATGTAGAATATGGACGGGAATGCTGATAGTTTGATAGAGTAAAATACAGTGTATATATTCACTTACAAGTAAAATTGGCTCTCCTGACATCGAGATCTTCCAAAAGGATGACTGAACGTTTGTCAACGGACTGTGGTCCTTGGTAAGGGTAAAGCGTCTGAGCCAGGGACAGTTCCTTCACTAAACTGGTAGGTCAGAATGGAACGTATGAAATCGCCAGTTTTGTAAAAACTGTTGAAAACTGGCAATTTTAGAGGAAAATAAGGGGAAAATGGTGAAATAGTAGGAGGATCCCAGGCTTGCCTTGTCCCTCAAGCACAGCTAGATAAATGTCAAATCATTCTGAACACACAAGAAACTGATCTGAGGACTCACAGAACAAACTGCACAACTAGAGGGAGAGGGGAGGCCACGTCATGGAAGGTCGGAGGGGCAGGACCTGATTTGAGGGAGAAGAGCGTTGTGGGTGTGGCAGAGGGGAAGTGTGGATGTGAGACAGAAGAGGGCACAGGGGATGACACAGGAAAACTGCTTCCCCAACATCATTCACTGGGAAAGTGAGAGGGGCTGATTTTCATGAGTTTTTACAACCATTGAGACTCAAAGACCAGAGTTGTAGAGGTCCCAGCCATTGTTGGTGTCGAACCTGGTGGGCACTGCACAGCCCCTGTGAAGCAGGAGGGCTGGAGCAATCACAGCCATCGCAGGATCTCCTGGGATGCCCTGGTAGAGACACTCTCCCCTCTTGGAGTGCATCTGGGAGAGGAGGCGTTGCCTCTTGGGAGACAAAAGAGCCAGCGGCACCATTGTGTTCCCCCACCCCTTGAACACAGGGACAGAGACACCTGCTGGAGGTGGCTAGCCGGGACACCTGCTTTTTGCTAGCTTTACTCCAAACTCCAAGCTCCTGTGTGGTAGTGCAACTACCCTCCTGGGACAAGCCTACACCTGTCTCGGTGCGGCGAGCTCCTCTCCCAGAGGACCAGTGCAGGTCTGCGGCATACCAGGTCTCTAGTCTTGGGAGTTTTAAAACTCAGCTGGCCTGCCTAAGATAAAACAGGTGTACTGCTCTGCCAGGCAGGCAGACAGCCCAATACAGACAGAGGGAAGGCAGGGATCTGAGAGATGCCTGAGACACATGAAAGGTGACTATTTGCTCTTCTGGGTGGCCTTTCTGGCCAGCAGTGGGTGCAAACTGCCCTTTCTGGGAAAAAGGGAGACATCTGGCACCATTTTTCTCCCTGGCTCCTCAGCATAAACTAACTTCAGTAAGCAGCACAGTGCCAACATTGGAGGCCTAAACCACTTACATCAAGCCCCATTTCCCTGTACTCTGCAAGTGCCTTTATCACAAGGGTAAGAGTGACTGAAAGTCAGAGCAACAGTGGGCCCCTTCCCTGGAAGACCAGCACAAACCCCTGCACACACACCAAGTCTACTGACCAGGGAGTGCTGCAAAGCTTCAACTCTAAGGGAAATAGCATCAAGTCTCTTTTAACAAGCAGACTGGAGCACATATAATTAAACTTGCCACACTCTGGCCAAGGTCCAAACACTCCCCACCACAGGCAAGGAGACACTCTACAGGGGGTTAACCTAGGGAAAGGGCAGCCAAAACCCAGTAGCAGAGCACACACAGCACACACCAGAGACACTTCCTGGAGGACCAGGCCCTGAACATTTCATGACCTCTTCATAATAAAGCCATTACTCTCAGGAACAGTTTTCTGTTCAGGCTTTTGTAACACACAAAAGAAGACAGAGACCTGGACAAAATGTCAATGTGGAAGAATTTATCCCAAAAGAAAGAACAAGAAAAAGTTATAGCCAGGGATCTGATCAAAACAAATATAAGTAATATGCCTGATCCAGAATTCAAAACAACAATCATAAGGATAAATTTGCAAAATATATAGATAAGGAAAAAAATCCTAAAAGCAGCAAGGGAAAAGAAGTTCGTAGCTCACAAGGGAAGGCAAATAAGATTAGCAGCAGATCTTTCCACAGAAACATGATAGGCCAGAAGAAAGTGGCAGGAACTATTTAACATTCTGAATGGGATGTTAAATGGGATATTTGCAGCCAAGAATACTCTACCCAGCAAGGCTCTCATTCATAATAGAAGGACAGATCGGGAGTTTCCCAGACAAACAACAATTAAAGGAGTCTGTGACCACTAAACCAGCCCTGCAGGAAATACTAAAGGGGACTCTTGAGTGGGAAAGAAAGACTAAAAGCAATAAGGACTAGAAAGGAACAGAGAAAAATCTCCAGAAACTATTACTTCTAAAGTAATGCAATGGCACTAAATTCATATCTATCATAATAAGTCTAAGTGCAAACAAACTGACTCAATGCTCCAACCAAAAACATGGAGTATGAGAATGGACTAAAAGTAAAACAAACAAACAAACAAACAACAACAACAACAAAAAACAAAAACAAAAAACAAGACCCATTGATATGCTGCTTACAAGAGGCTCATTTTAGACCTAAAGGGACCTGCAGATTGAAAGTGAGGGGGAGAGAGAACCATTTATTGGGCTAGTGGACATCAAAAGAAAGCTGGAAGCGTCATATTTATATCAGACAAACTAGATTTTAAACCAAAGACCGTAACAAGAAATGAAGAGGGCACCATATCATAATAAAGCATCCATGATTGTAAAGATCTAACAATTGTAAATATAAGGCCCCTAATTGGGAGCATCCAAATATATAAAATAGTTAATAACAAACATAAAGGACCTCATTAATAATAACACAATAATACTGGGGGACTTTAACATCCCACTTGCAGTGATGGATAGATCATCTAAGCAGAAGGTCAATTGGCAAACAATGGCTTTGAATGACACATTGGACCAGATGGACTTAATAGACATATTCAGAATATTTCCTCTAAAGCAGCAAAATACACATTCTTTTTGAGGGCACACTGGACATTCTCCAGAACAGATCATATACTGGGTCACAAATCAGGCCTCAACAAATATAAAAATATTGAGATCATACTATCCATATTTTCCAACCACAACATTATGAAACTGGAAGTCAACCACAAGAAGTAATTTGGAAAAACCACAAATACATGGAAGTTAAAGGACACCCTACTAAAGAATGAATGAGTTAACCAGGAGATTGAAGAAATCAAAAAATACAAGGAAACAAATGAAAATGAAAATATGACAGGCCAAAACCTCTGGGATGCAGCAAAAACAGTCATAAGAGGGAAGTTTATAGCAATGCAGGCCTACCCTAAGAAGCAAGAAAAATCTCAAATACACAACCTAACGTTATACCTAAAGGAGTTAGAAAAAGAACAACAAATTAACCCTACAGCCAGAAGAAGGGGCATAATAAAGATTAGAGCAGAAATCAATGATAAAGAAACAAAAGGAACTAGAGCAGATCAGTAAAACTAGGAGCTGGGTCTTTGAAAGAACTGTGAAGATTGATAAACCTGTAGCCAACTTACCAAAAAGAAAAGAGAAAGGACCCAAATAAATAAAATCATAAACCAGAGAGGAGAGTTCACAACCAACACCACAGAAATACAAACAGTTAGAAGAGAATATTATGAAACATTTTCTATCAACCAATTGGACAATCTGGAAGAAACAGGTAAATTCCTAGAACCATATAAATTACCAAAACTGAAACAGGAAAAATCAGAAAAATTTGGCCAGACTGGTAATCAGCTAAGAAATTGAATGTGTAATCAAAAATCTCCCAACAAACAAAAGTTCAGGGCAAGATGACTTTCCAGAGGAATTCTACCAAATATTTAAAGAAGAGTTAACGCCTAGTTTCAAACTGCTCCAAAAGATACAGATGGAAGGAAAACCTCCAAACTTATTCTATGAGGTCAGCATTACCCTGATACTGAACCACACAAAGACCCCACTAAAAAAGGAAATTACAGACCAATATCCCTGATGAGCAGGAATGCAAAAATTCTCAATAAAATACTAGCAAATTGACTTCAACAGTATATTAAAAGAATAATTCACCACAGTCAAGTGGGATTTATTCCTGGGCTGTGGGAGCGGTTCAATATTTGCAAATCATCAACATGAGACACCACATTAATATAAGAAAGGACAAGAACTATATGATCCTCTCAAGAAAGAGATGCAGAAAAAGGATTTGACAAAGTACAACATCCACTCTTGATAAAAACCCTTAACAAAGTAGGATACAGAGAACACATCTCAGGATCATAAAGGTCTTATAGGAAAGACCCACAGCTAATATCCCCTTCAACTGGTAAAAACTGAGAGCTTTTCCTCTATGGTCAGGAACAAGATGGGGATGTCCCTCTCACCACTGTTAATCAACATACTACTAGGAGTCCCAGCCTCAGCAATCAGACAACAAAAAGCAATAAAAGGCATCTAAATCAGCAAGGAAGAAGTCAAACTTTCCCTATTTGCAGATGACCTGATACTCTCTATAGAATGCCTGAAAGACTCCACCAAAAAAAAATTGCTTGAACTGATACATGAATTCACCAAAGTCACAAGATACAAAATCAATGTGCAGAAATCTGTTTCATTTCCATACACCAATAATGAAGCAGCAGAAAGAAATCATGGAACCAATCCCATTCATAATTGCACAAAAGCCCATACGATATCTAGGAATAAACCTAACCAAAGAGGTAAAAGATTTGTACCTTGAAAAATATAGAACACTCATAAAAGAAATTGAAGAAGATCCAAAAAAATAAATGAAAAAACTTCCCAAGCTCATGGATTAAAAAAACAAATACAGTTAAAATGTCTCTACTTCCCAAAGCATCTACGCATTGAAAGCAGTCCCTATCAAAATACCACCAGCATTTTTCACAGAGTCAGAACAAACGATCCTAAAATTTGTAGGGAACTACAAAAGACCCCCAAATAGCCGAAGCAATCTTGAAAAAGAAAAGTGAAGCTGGAGACATCATGATTCCAGACTTCGAGCTGTATTACAAAGCTGTAGTCATCAAGAGAGTGTGGCACAAAACAAGCACGTTGGTGCCACAAAACCAGGCACATAGATCCATGGAACAGAATGGAAAATCCAGAAATGGACCCACAGTGGTATAGTCAACTAATCTTCAACAGAGCTTGAAAGAATATGCAGTGGGAAAAAGACTTCAACAAATGGTTGAAAAATGTGTATTCAACAAATGGTGTTGGGAAAACTGACAGCCACATGCAGGAGAATGAAACTGGAGGACTTTCTCACACCATCCACAAAACCAAATTTAAAATGGATGAAAGACCTAAATGTAAGACAGGAAACAATCAAAATCCTAGAGGAGAACACAGGCAGCAGCCTCTTTGACAGTGGCCGTAGCAATTTCTTACCTGATGTGCCTCCAGAGGCAAGGGAAACAAAAGTAATAATGAACTGCTGGGACTTAAAAAAAAAAAAAGTTAAAAAATCTGTGCACAGTGAAGGAAACGATCAACAGAATAAAAAGACCACCTTCAGCATGAGAGAAGATATTTGTGAATGACGTATCTGAGAAAGGGTTAGTATCTAAAAATCTATAAACAACTTAGCAAACTCAACATCCAAAAACAAATTAATCCAGTTAAAAATGGGCAGAAGACATGACTAGACATCCAGATGGCCAACAGACGCATGAAAAGATGTTCAACATCCGTCACCATCAGGGAAATGCAAATCAAAACCACAATGAGGTCCCACCTCACACCTGTCGGACGGGCTAATATCAACAACACAGGTAACATCAGTCTTGGACCAGTTGGTCTTGATGCCTACCTGGTTTTCGTAGATGGAAACAGAGACATTGAACCCTCTCTCTTGCCAAGGTAAGCCACTCCAGAATGGCCACCGGGTTTCCCAGAGTTCCAGGTCTTCTTCCCAGGAGAGTTTTTAATTGTAAATGCAGACTAGGAAGGACTTACACTTTTAAACTGATTTTTGCTTCTGCTTCTCCCTGACTCCCTTTGCTCGGAGCCAGCTGCACACCAGTTAGTACGGCATGCTGCAGTCAGTGTCTGTCCTGATTTTTTATTTTTTTGGATCATATTAGTAGCTGCTTGTATTATGTTATTTACACTTATGAAATACGGTATCGCGGGACCGCATTTAGTAAAACTTTTCCTTAAAAATAGTTTTATTCTCTAATTCGCTTTTTATTGGTTAGAAGCAAAACAAAATGGATCATATATTTAAAAGCAGAGGGAAGAAAAAAGACATTCCATTCTAGAAATGTCTAATGAGCAAATACCCCAAGAATATTCATCCAAGTGGTTACCCTGGGATATCTGAAGGGAAATGCGAAAGCAATTTTCTTAGCTATCATTGCTTTAATATGAAATGTAAACCCCAAATACAACCTTAGGCACATTCCTTTAATTTGGGGGAAAACAGTCATGTTTAGGGAGCATGGACAAAGCTCTCACCTGGCATGACCATGATCTGAGGAGCTGTTGCATCCGTACTTTGTCGGCGAGGATGCAGAGAAAGGGGAGCCCTCTTACACTGTTGGTGAGAATGCAAACTGGTGCAGCCGCTCTGGAAGACGGTTTCTCAAAAAGTCAAAAATTGAAGCACCCTACGATCCAGCAATTGCACTGTTAGGTATTTACCCAAAGGATAAAAAATAGTGATAGGAAGGGCCACATGTACCCCAATGATTATAGCATTTATTATATAAATAATAATGTATTTATATAAATATAAATTATATAATTTATTATACAATATTATATAATAATTTATTTATATGAATATGAATTATATGATTTATTATGTAATATTATATAAATATAGATTATATAATTTATTATAGCATTATTGACAACAGCCAAATCATGACAAGAGCCACATGTGCATCAACTGATGAATCAGTAAAGAGGATAAGGCATAAATGTGTACACAGTGGAATATTACTCAGCCATCAAAAATAATGAGATTTTGCCATTTGCAGGATGTGGATGGAGCTGGAGGGTATTATGCCAAACAAAATAAGTCAGTCCAAGAAAGCCAAGTACCATAGGATTCCACTCATATATGGAATTTAAGAAATGAAACAGTTGAGCAAAGGGGAAAAGAGGGGCAAACTGTAAAACAGACTCTTAGCTATAGAGAGCAAACTGAGGGCTGACGGTGGGGAGGTGGCTGGCGGGGATGCGTGATGGGGACTAAGGAGGGCGCTTGTTTGATGAGCACTGGGTGTGAGATGTAAGTGATGAATCACTAAATTCTACTCTCGAAAATAATATTACACTGTATGTTCACTAACTAGAATTTAAATAAAAACTTGAAAAGGAACAAAAATAAAGCTATTAAATCATGGGAGGGGGGGATTTGGCAATATTATGCTATTCAACATAATAGTTTTCAGTAACAGGACAATGAATCCAACAGCATATCAGCAAATGCTTGAATATTTAGAAATGCATAATTCATCACCTGACTTTTAAATATGCACATGTAAGTGTGCTAAATATTTATAATCTTTCATAAAGAAAAGCTTGGTCTAGGACTTCACTCTTTTTTTTCCCCTCGCCACTGAAACACAGTTTGTACCAAGAACAACTTGTTTATATTTGGCTTGTGTGTGTTCGGAATTATCCTTGATATGGGTCTATTTTTCTGTCTCTACCCAGATAACAAAGTCTTTGAAAACGGGGACTACTGTCCCCTTGTTTTATTTCGAATTCAGTGTTCTGCATAGAGGAAGCTTAAAATGATGATGGGCGAGCTGTTTATCTATGGCGTGACTAATTAGTGCGGCTCCTCGCAGGCCTGTGTGGTGCTATTTAGTTTTTCTGTGTACTACTCAATAGGAAAATATTGATATGTGCATATCTACGGATTCTATTTTTAAAAGTACATCCATCAAGTGAGACTTTAGAAACCACAATTAAAGCGCGATGCTTCAGTGTGGGAGAGCCTGCAAAGGCGAGGTGTACTCTCCGCTAATGAAAACCCATCACAGGCCCCACGCTCTGTTATTTGGGTTTGGGAAACAGCTGTTTAAAAATCTAGCCTTAACGTAAATTGCATGTTATAAATTTTCATCCAGTGCACCTTAGGGTGTGCTGTGTTTCTCCATCATAAGTAGAGTGGACCGGAGGTCTGAATAAGAAACAGAAACTCTGAATTTCGATACCAGCCCTAACAATTACATACATTTTTTTTTTTTTAAGTGAGAGCAAATATCGTTTCTGTTCACTTTCCTAGCTGGTCAAATGGACACATCCTAACATATCTTGGGAAATACTGCTCTGATTATCCCATTGGTACACAACAAGCCATCCCCCTCCCCCAACTTAGAGGCTTAAACAACAATCATTTTATGATGATCCTTGTGGTTCTGGGCTCCCCTGGATGTGTCCTGCTCGGGTCTCTCCCAAGCTGCTGTGAGATGACAGCTTGGCTGGCATTGTCTGGGGCCTGAGGCGGGAAGATGCAAATAGCGGAGGGCTCACAAGAGATGGGGCTGTTTGCTTCCCGCCCCATGTGGTCTGTATATGCGGTCCTTTCATCATGGTGACCTAGGACTCCCTGCACGACCCAGGAGGGGACAGCCAAGCAGAAGCTGGGTCGTATGGTATAACCTCACCGAGGAGGTCGCAGAATGTCACTTGCATCATACTCCACTTATCAAAGCAGCCACAGAAGCGCCCCCAGTCTGAAGGGGGAAGAAACACAGACTCTGCTGCTGGAGGGAAGAGTAGGAACCTTCTGGAAGAACGGGTTGACACCCAAAATAGTGTTGTGGCGCTATCTGGAAATTTTACTCTACCACAAAAACTATGAAAATCAGGCATCATTACACCCTTTATAATATTTATGTAGAGAGAGCGCTGTAAATAGAGCCATAGCATTTCGCTGCGACACACACTCTACAGACTTTGCATCCCTAATGATGTCGTTGGCTAGTGATGGATGGGGACACATAAACAGGAAGAGGAATGCGTGCGCGTGAGTGACTGATACAATAGTACGATTGTCTGAAATCCCAGGCCAATATATTTAAAGAGACGAAAGGATAGCCAGGTATTTCCTTCATTTTTAATAAGAATCTCCATTCCTTTTCATTGGGATCCTTTTTTTTCTGTCTAATAAATTGCTTGAGCCAATTTGCCTCGATCTAGTTAATCCAGAACTGCCTTCGGCCTCATTCTTTCAACATCCCTCACTACCTCTGCAAGCCTTCATCCCCCCTCATCTTTTACATGCAGACTTCATAAACCAAGTACAGTTGTGAACACTTAAAACTCTACTTCTTACCCAGTTTTTTTTTAAATTTTTATTTATTTATGATAGTCAGAGAGAGAGAGAGAGAGAGAGAGAGAGAGGCAGAGACACAGGCAGAGGGAGAAGCAGGCTCCATGCACCGGGAGCCCGACGTGGGATTCGATCCCGGGTCTCCAGGATCGCGCCCTGGGCCAAAGGCAGGCGCCAAACCGCTGCGCCACCCAGGGATCCCCTCTTACCCAGTTTTTGAACAATTTTCTGGACTCTGATCATTATATGATGGGTACAACTCTACTGTGCGACTTTCCATTCTGTGTTCCGAAGTTCACTCTTCTCCCTCCCAAAATTCTGGCCATCTGGCAGCCTTCTTTGTGCTAGATTTTCTCGTTATTGTCCACGTTACTCTCATTCACTCCACACTACTAGTGTTGCTTGTGTATTCCAAGATTAGAAAGATAATGTTTATTCCAAGATTGTAAAGACAATCTAATATGCCTCGGTACATGGCCATCCACAAAACCACAAATTCTGAATTTTTCTGCCCAATTTTAGAGACATCGATCAAATAAAGTAAATCATTAGTTAACGGTAGCCCCAATATTCAATGATATTTGTGTTTCAGTCATGCACATCATCTGAATAGGTTTTGAAGTTGCTTAAAATATCTAAGTGAGTACCAAATTCATTTCAATCCTGTCTGAGAATTTGATGAACATCGGTTACATACTCTGCTGAGCGCATTGTGGGTTATAAAAATGAACGGTACGGGTACCATTGCCCTTAAAAACTTACAATATGGGAAAGGAGAATGAGAAACACCCTCAAATAGCCAGAGATTGAATTACAGAGAGGAGTGAGGTCAATGCAGCAACAGAAGAGTACACAACGTGTTCCCGTCAGCGGAAACAGAGACCGCACTTCTGGTTGAAGGATTAGACAGTGCTTCAAGGAATAAGTAGTGGGTACAAGAAACAAGCTCTAAGACAGACATCTTTTTAATAGATGTCAGAGGGTAGTATTTCAAATCTAAGTTATAGCATAAGCAAGGAAAGAACTCGTTAGTACCAGCACTATACGTCCATATCTATCATCTCTTCAATATTCGCCTACCGATCCTTGCCCTGACTTGTTTTAAAAAGATGGCTTGTAGAGAAATATAAGTAGATAAAAATCAGGATGGAGAAAATATAGCAGGCAAGATTGAGACCAGTAAGAAAATTAGAACATGATTCTATACTTCATAGCATCCTAGGCTATTAACGTTGACCCAAATTTGGTGGTCGGTTATATGACTCAAATTATCCACAAGAAAAGAGAAATTGTTAATGCCTTTGGGAAAGCAAATTAATTTGCTAAAAGTTTCTGTATATGGGGCAGCTTGAGTATCTAATAATAGTAATTCAAATAGCATACCTGATATAAATGGAATAGTAGATTAAGGGCAGGAGGAGGGGAATCTACGTATCCTGAGTGAGATCTAAGGACCAACCAGTCACGTATAACTTAGTAAAAATGACTCCGTAGGGGATGTTGGTGATATTTTTGATTCACAAAATTGAAAACAGAGATTCATTAACAGTAAGTCAGTTACCACCAAGAACACTCAGCACGGAGTTATCAGAGTATGAACGTGCATTTGAATCCAGTGTTTGTTCAATGTGGGCATAAATGTTGATTGGTATAAAGGAGAGATGATGGGCCAAGAGAACGTCTAGAGGCACAAATCATTCACAGAGTTGGGCTGCAATGAGAGTAACTGGGAATAATATACTATCGGGATGAAAATAAAGACCTTGAGGGCAGGAAAACTGTGATGCCTGGAGGTTCAAAGGAGGCAGCCTGTGGAAAAGTGAAAATCTTAAAGAGAGGCTGTTTAGTGAAACAGAGCCTGAAGAAAGATGAGATCAAAAGAATAGGAAGAGTTCCTTGGCTTTGGCAGAGAGGCCGACCTAGTCTTCCCCGAACGGATCGCATAAAAGGAATGATATTACCTAAATAGGCCCCAAAATGGCCCAACCGGCCTCTGGGTTTGGAATCAAACTAGGGTTTGTTTAGATCTCTAGACTAAACTTCAGTAAAATGCTCTTTGGAGTTTTGTTTGTTTTTTAGGTTTATTCATTTATTTGAGAGAGACAGAGAGAGAGAGAGAGAGAGAGAGAGAGAGAGAGAGAGCACACAAGCAGGAGGGGTAGGGGGAGAAAGAATCTCAGGCAGGCTCCGAGCTCGGTGTGGAGCCCGATCCCGGGACCCTGAGAACATGACCTTCCCTAAAACTGAGAGTCAGACGCCACCCAGGTGTCCGCTTCAGTAAGACGTTTTATGTCGCCCTCGGAGGGAACCAACACTTGAGAGCAAAGGAGTAGGATATCAAGCAGTCATTTTTGTGATTTTACCCCGTTCCCTACTTGTATGGAATTAACCGTGTCTGGAAACATCTATTCTAATCTGGGAATCGGAATAGCTGAATTGCCTCATTAACCATGCACCGGCCACCAACCTAAGATTTGTATCACATTTGGAAAAAATCAGCCCAGCTTCTGGATTATTCACTTTGGACTGCTTACTCACTCTATTGGAGCCTCCATATCAATACAGAAAATATGAAATTTTAATATTTACTACTTGAATTTTATGAAGGATTAAGTGTACCCAGGATTGTGCCCAGCATACCTAAGCAATCAATAAGTGTGAGTCTGTCCCTTCCTGTACCTTAAATCCTCATGCAGCCAAATCTGACAGCTGGATAAGGATTCTTCATAGAAGAGCAGTAAATGCCTCCTGGTCGGGCATGCCCCTGTTATTTTGTTTCCCATTCCTTCAGTAAATATTTATGTAGTGCTTTCCATGTGGAGGCACCCAAATATCCTTAAAAATGATGCATGACCTCAAGTTTGGGCAGCATTACCTTAGCTGTTCTGTTTATCCTGAACCTTGAGTCTATTCCCTAGTTCCAACTATTTTTTGACAGTTTGTCACTTACCCTGAATTGGTATTTAAAACCCTGTATCTTAGTACAGATCTTGACTCCCTTAAAGTAAGACGCTGGTTTCTGTTTCCTATCTCCCATCATGTTGTGTCTCATGCTAATAAATTGTTCTGATGCCTGAGGGAGCCTGGCCAGGAGTCATGAAACAACATATCAAATGTGCTTTGAATTTGGAGAAAATAATAATACGGGCAAGGTCAAAGTGTAATTTGTCTCTTTTTCCAATAAAAATAATAATAAAATTCATAATGTATATTCTGAATTGATTATTTCCCATTCCATCCTTCCAACCTAGAATTTGTCTCATTTAATCATCTTTCTCAAACCGTATCATAAGCGTTGTGTCATAAAGGGTCTAGGCAGGAAACTGATAGGACACATTCCTGTTGTGTCACTGCATAGAGTTTAAGAAATATAACAAAGGAAGTATTTGGACTAGTAAGAGCAGATGATGATTGTCATGTCTAAGTCTCGAAGGGCGAAGGGAAGGAGTGGTTACTGGAACCTCAGAGGTGGAGCTACATGGACAACGGCTGTGACTTTTGGTGGAGAAGCATCATCCCAGAGCAACCTGGCAGGAAGGAAGGGAAAAACAAACTCTATGATTTTATTCTCCTCCTTATTTTTTACTTCACTTGAACTTTTCTAGGTCATTTTGTTTTACTTTAATGCCAGTGACTATCACTTGATTAATCCCAACCAAAAGCAAGAGAGCAGGGGCGGCCATTGCTTATTCCATAAGAGTCTTATATTCTGGAACGCAGAGAAAGCTATAGAAGAATAAATGGTGGCCTTGGAAGGGTAAATGGCAGATAGTTAGAGCCGACCAAGAACCCAGGGCTGGTGCTGTAATAGCAATGGAAACAAAAGGCTAAGGGAAGACAAGCCATGAAAGAGAACCCCGGCCAGATTTTCACAGCAGGAAAGGCCAAGGTGGAAGGCAAATGGAAGATTTGGGGCAAAAAGTAATATTCCCAACTGGGGGGTTATTAAGAGGGCAAAAAAAAAAAAAAAAAAAAAAAACCCAACACTTGGCGTCTTTAGGAGATTTTGAGCAACCCCACAGAATTGGAAGGAAGCAAATGGAGACAATGAGGCCAAAATAGACTGGACTGCCAAGTAATTTTATGTTCATTATAGAAGTAGTGGGGATTTGTCAGAGTATTTTAGGGCAAAAGATTTATATAATTATCCCACTGGTAAAAAGAAGATGGAGGGAGGAAGCAGGAGGACCCCTTAAGACCATTTAAGAAATCTTTGAAATGATCCAGGCAAGCAAAGAGAAAGACTTGGACTAGATCTGTGGCAGAGAAAACCGAGTGGAAGGGACAGATTCAGAAAACCTTCAGCAACAAAATCAACACACTTAATGATTCACCGGATGTACGGGATGAGTTCAGGAGGAGATTTAATGATGCTGGGGTAGGTCGTGACACCGTAACTGCAACACTGACTCCTGTGTGCTGTGTGCCAACAACGGCATAAGCACTTTGTTCATATTAAACCATTGAATCCTCACGATGCTCCTTTGAGGTAGAGTCACGTCATCTAGACCATTACGAATTAAATTGAGGCTCGGAATCATTAGATACGTTCCCTAAGTTCACACAGCTAACAAATGGAGGAGGTGGGTTCCAAAACCAAGCCATCCGGCTCCAGAGTTAGAACAACAACCACTGCCTTTCACCAACCCCAATTTCCAGCTGGTTGAAAAACTGGTTTGTTTATTTCTTTGTTTATTTTTGGGCTTTTTGTTTATAAGAAGGATTGATATAAAATCACAGAAATCTTTAACCAGTTCCTTTGCAACTCATTGATATTTCCTTTTGAACCTTTCTGTGGATCGAGCTCATGGCATCTACGACACTAAGTTGCAGCCGGATGATTAGAATCTATAGCAAAATGTGTGTACTCAACTAACTGCCATTGACGGGACGTTCCCTCCATTAAGCTGTGGTACCTCGTGTTGCCTTATTCTATCTTTTCCTGTTAGACACAGGTTCTATCCTAGCACTGCCCCCAAAATAAATGCAATACAGGTCAGGAAAGCAAAACACGTGTGCACTTTTAGATGTTCTAGCAGCCGCAATCAACAAAGTACAGAGAAACATGTTGGAAAGTTCAGGAACATTCCAGAAAACCATCTTTACCTCTAACACCAACTGGAGGTCCGGAGGGGCAGGGTCCTCAAAACCACCCTCAGCTGTGACATCAACTGCAAATTCAGAGTCCATCCTTGGTTTTTGATGACTTCTTAGAAGTTCTCATTGGACTCCCTGAAAGCATTTACACTGGTGATTAGGGTTTATTACAGTGAAGGGTACAGATTAAAATTAGCCAAGGAAAGAGATGTGTGGGCAGAGTCCTCGAAAGTTCTATGCGTGGAGTGTCCCGACCAAGGGTGTCACGGGCCATTCTAACTTTCCCAGCATCGACCTGTGGCAACCTGCAGAGTATTGCCAACCAAGAAAGCTCACCTGAGACGTGGTGTGGAGAGATTTTAATGCAGCTGCATCCCATGGACATAGTTGGCAGCCCACATGGCTAACCTCAGTCTCCAGCCCCTCCCGAGTTTGAGCTGATACCATGTGACCCAAAACCCGAATCATAAATCACATTGCTCGGGCCCAAGGCTACTGAATAAACAAGACATTCTTAATCAGGCAGGACATCACAGGGCAAAGGCCAGGCCTGTCTCCAAGGAGGGCTAAATTCTTCACGACACACAAGTGAAATTGATTCTGATAACATATTTAATTTAACTCAGTATATCCAAAGCATAATCATTTTCACCTACGATCCATATAAAATATTACTGAGATTTGTTTCCTTTTTTTTCAAACTAAGTCTTTGAAATCCTGTGCGTATTTAACATTTACAGTCCATCTCCGTTTTGACTAGCCACACTTCAAGCATTTTATTTTATTTATTTTTTTTTTTTCTTTTTCACTTCAAGTATTTTAAAGCGACCTATGGGTAGTGGATACTCTACTGGGCAGTGCAGGTCTATCCCCTGCTTATTTTTGCTGAATCTCACAAAGTTTTATGTATTTTTTCTGTGGGCATAATTATCACTGTGGTGATATTTTCAATCTATTATTAGAAATGTATTATTACAAAACTTTTCCTATCACACTTATAATTGATGCTTAAAATGTAGTGTATTTTTCAAACACAAAAGCAAAAGCAGTATCGGGGGAAAAAAAAGCACTATTTCCCATTTGAAATCTGGATTTCTATTCCTTCTCTAAGAAGCCAGTCCTCTGGTACACTTTGAATATTTTTAGACTGGTTTCAACGTGTTCTTAAAGTAACACTCTAAATGGTTAATGATCTTGTCACTTATAATTCAAGTTTCTACTTTCAGCGCATCTGATTCTTACACAGCATGTAACGTCCCTTCTCTTTCCATGCCAATCCAGGGCAATAACGGCAAGGCTGTAGAGAATTATTACTTTTTGTGCAAACTCTCCCCTTAATGAACAGAAGGAATGTTTGATATAATTTTGAATCTTAATACGAAACTATTTCAAGAAGTTTACAAAAACCTTGAAAATATCGAGAGCCTACCTAAGTTATCACCTAAACTGATCAGGAAACGCTATTAGCTATCAGAGAAAATATTTTCTTCAGCAGAGTTGCAGCCCAACACTTAAAATTTACATGTAAACTGCAGGGGGAATAAATCCACTTTATAGAATAGTCTGTGTTATTTAGTATGGCTTGTTTTCCTTGTACATAAACACATAAAAAAGAGCATTCTAAAAGGTGGTTCTAATGGTGGCTTTTGAAATGCCAAGTCGTAAAGGTCAAAGTCAGCCTGCAAGTGCCTTAGCATTCCGTCCTGAATTCATTTCTCCATCTGGGGTGTGAGCTCCTATGGTGGCAGGGCGCGTCATGGGCTGGTAGTCAGTTGAAATGTGCCTTCGTGATTTTAAATTTACTCTTCATTAAAGTTTTATCATATCATCCATCTTCTATATTTCCCTTGTTTGTGTCTTTCAAAGATCTTCAAATCATACTGTCATCCATCCACCCTCCATCATGGGTCCCTTTCCAGCACAGACGCCATTGCATGTGAAGTTGTCTCTGCATTTTCTGGGGCTGTTCATTGCTTTTATGTACTTTTGTCTATGGTCTTGGTTCTTGTTTTATTAACGGCATTCATGACATAGGAAAGTCTGACTCAGAAATTCTGGGATGAGACCATTCTTCTAAATTCTATTCATAAGTATTTTTTTTTTTTTTTTACTTAAATGTGGGAGATGATTTTTATGTTTGGGAGATGGGGGAAAATCATCTCTATTTCAACCTTTTTTTTTTTTTTTTTTGGTCTAGGAAATTGGTGCTTCTTTTCTGGCCACACATTTTTGGGGGGCAGTGTATGTTTGTAATTTGATATTCCAAGACTTTTGTGACCTTTAAAAGCCCTTTCCCATTTTCTTAATGGTGGACACATCTGTTGCCTCTTTAGTTAGGACTCTCAATCCCTTTCTCCTCTTGTGGGCTTAAAGTGCTGTATCCTCTTCTCTTTGGTCCTTTGCCTTTGTAACATTTATGAACAAATAATTAGTGCTGCTTGATATAGGGTAACTCTGTCCTTTCCCACTAAAACACGGAGTCACTTTTTTCTTTTTTAAATATTACCTTAAGATCTTCTTCTTCTTTCAAGGCCATAAGTGATTCCTCCTTTAAAATGCTATATGATTTATGGAATTGGAAATACACTTCAAAATAAACTGCATTTTACTGTAAATTAGTAACCTATCAAAAGCCCTTACCACCAACCCAGTCGATACCTTGGCCACGTATATATGAAGCAGAGCTAGATGAATTTACAACTGATGCATCCTGTCTCAGTCTGTTTGGGCTGCATTAGCAGAATCAAAAAGTGGGTGGCTTAATCAACAAACATTTATTTCTTACAGTTCTGGAGGCTAAAAAGTTCAAGTCTGGTGGGGGCCCACTTCTGATTCAGAGCGATCCTTCTCCCTGTGTCCTCTGTGGCTGAATGGTTGAGAGGGCTCTCTGGGGCCTCTTTTATAAGAACACTAATCCCGCTCAGGAGGGGATTTCATGACCCAATTGCCTCCCAAAGGCCCAGCTTCCCAATATCATTGCATTGGGTGTTAGGATTTCAACGTGAATTTGGGGGGACATGAACATTTAGTGCACAACACGTCTCTCATTACAAATATTTCTAGACATTTACAGAAAGATAAAATTAGAAAGCTGTATCTCTCTGAAAAACACACCTAATGTTACAGTGGAATTCAAATAAACAAAAAGTGAATAAATAAAAAGTATAATTCCATGACTGTAAGATGGAGCCAAAATAAAAATTCAAAACCAAACAAGAAAAGGAATTCTGCGTTGCTGGCCATGGTGTTGGCATTGCTCTTAAATATCCCTGAGTCTATCCATAAGTATAAAATGAACCTGCATTAGGTTGCCAGATAAAATGTAAGATATCTAGTTAAAACTTGAATACATTTTTAGCACAAGAATGTCTCAAATATAACACGAGACATAATCATACTAAAAACTATATATCGTTCATCTAAAATTCAAATTTACTGGGCATCCTGAATTTTTATTTGCTAAATATGGCAAATCTTCATTTGCCAAATCTGGTGACAAACACTACAGCTCTGTACAACTGTTAGTATCAACATTTGTAACAGAGGGCAGTAATGAAGCATCTCGCAGACATAAGAACAAAAAAATCTCTGAATCCCCACAGGTGCCCCCTGGAAACAGCAGCAAGCCTTTGGGAACAGAAAGGAGGCAGTATTTCCACGTTCTCCAAGTTGCAGAGGAATGTGTGGGGCCTGGAGTGAGGCCCAGGGGAGGTAGAGTAGATGGGAGGAGCTCCCTGCAGGATGAAAGGAGAACCCCCTTGGAATGGAATCCAAAATTAGCAGAACAAAGACAATCGGTGCAAAGGATACCAAAGGCCCAAGAAGTCAAGAAGGGCCACAAGTTAGCATATCTTTAGTCCTCATGTTTAAATAGTTCACAAAGACAATAGAAGAGGATGCTCTGAGGCTCGGAGTTAGGAAAGGTGTCCAAGGTGTCCGGACCCTTCATTCCCTCTAAATGTTCATTATTTGGGAACTTGTTGAATAAATACTTAGTGCATCCACATCATGTACTATAATGAGGTTGTACAAAGGAATGAAGACAATCCGGATATATGACGACAGAGAGATCTCTAGGATAGCAATTACCTGGAAAAAAGTATACATAGTCGTAAACCAGATTAAGAAATATATTCTGTGTTCAAATAAAATTTAGACTTCTACTACGAGGAGGTTGTAGAAGTCCAGGATAAAAATCAAGGTTAAAGGAATTTTTTGTTTGTTTGTTTTTATTGCATGTTTCTTGAATTTACCTTATTGTAGTAATAGAAGAGTAGAGCCAGTACATTCAAGGAGAACTCTTTAGCACTGAAAGCTTTTGCATATAAAAAAGTGCTGCATGGTAATGATAAATTAATAATAGCTTTGAACCTAAGAATAATGTTAAATCTGACAAGCTTCACAGAGAAGGGAAATGAAAAGGGAGCACACGTTCAAATTACAGCAGCATCTACAAAAAAAATTGTTTTCAGTTATTCTTCACCAGACAAGAATACTATAAATAATGCCAAATTACATTCTGAAAGACAATCACGTTAGAAACTGAATGGAAAATATAATAATGGACTTTCCCTAGGGATTTTAAATTGATGATTTTAGTCTACGAGAAGTAAATTTTAAAATAAAAGTCAACAACAACAAGGAATAACATAAAAATAATATGCCGGTAAAGTGAGTTTCAGAAATGTGGTCATACGTCACATTACTTCTCATACCATTGTGATTAAACTATTTAGGAAACTCCTAAGTTTCATTTAGATATACACTTTTATATTCCTCAATTAAGCCCAGTACCGTACTTGGAAATATTAAAAATATTTGTTGAATTATTAAATGAATAATGATAATTATTAACAAAAATGTTGCCATTTAAAAAATCTAACAACATAACTAACGGTTTTATCTGTACCTCATAACTTGGTTGCTGATGGTCATGATGGTTGGTTTTTTGGCTGGTTGGTATGCTTTGGTTGAGGTGTTGGGTTGTTGGTTTTTTGCACCCTCAAGAACTAATTGATTGTCTCAGTTTATAACTAAATGAAAACAGATTATGTTCTTTCTGTATATTTAAAATGTATTGTTTACTTGTCTTTCCTCTTTACCTTCTATCCAAGTTAACCTCACCCTCCAAGTGCCAGAGTTTATATTTAATGTACAGCCTTTCGATCAATTTCTATATATTTATTTATCTTTATGTATATATAAAAAATTAGTATTGGTTTTCATTCATATATTTTTTTCATTTATATTTTTAACATATCCAGCATTACAGCATGGTGCTGTAAACTATGTTCTATTTCTTACTTCTTCCATTCAGCATTGTTTTTGACATCTAGTAAACGTTGCTAGAGGCTAACCAAGAGTTCTTTTCCTCATTACTATTCCATGATGTGCATAATTACGTCATTTACCCATTCATATGTAATAAACATATTGATTGCTTCCAACTTCTTGCTCATACAATGCTACAGTATTTATAAGGATAAATGTTTATTTGTGTACCTGAAGGAGCGTCTCTTGGGTATATATGTCCCAGAATGAGTAGGCACTTACTCAATTTTACTAAAATGCTGCCAGTTTGCTTCTAAAATGGATTTCCCTAATTTACACTCTCAGAAATAGAGCACAAGATCCCCATTTCCTGCAGTATTTCAGAGCCACTGATTGATGCGATGTTTTTATTTTTGCCAATTACATGACTATAAAATATCATTGCATGTTTTTGATTTACTTCTTATTATGAATGAATGTAAGATTGTTTTCAGTAGCTATTTGAATTTTCCTTCTTTAAATGACCTATTTATAACCTTTGCCCTTTTTCAAATATAGGAATCATTCTATATTCTAAAGTATGAATTTTTGGCCAAACATATTGTAAAAAGTGCCAAATGCTAAAAAAAAAAAAAAAAAATACTCAACATACCTAAACCAATGGGGGTATGTCAAAAGGGCACAGGAGTCAACCTAAAGAGCTTCCAATGGCCAAAGCTGGAAAAATCTGAACAACTAAATAAATAAAGTAGTATTATATTATAAACTAGAGTATAAAATAAATCTACATGAGTCCATACTGATTTAAATAAATGATTGAAAAAGAAATTAATGAGGAGAATAAGACAAGTGTCCTGTGCAAAAATCTCCCAAAGCACTTATTTAGAGACTATCCCCCTCAAGGAAGTGGAATATAAGACCTCCCCATCTTTTAGTGTCGATTCTCAGAGTTGATGTCCTTCTAAAGAGTATGGTTCTAAAGGTACGTATTGGGGGTAAGTGTAGAAGACCAACCTGACAGTGGAGAAAGCTCGTAAATGCCGTATCAGCAGGTAATCAAGGTTAACCTCAAAAGTGGTTAAGTCCTGTCGATAAAACATATCCTTGATATGACACGATGAGAATGGCGCTTTACTTCTATGGTGATTCTCTCTACAACCCATCACTCAGGTCTAATCATGAGAAAAAGATCATTCAAACCCATCCTGGGGAATATTCCACAAAATAAATGACTAGAGCTCCCCCAAACTGTGAAGGTCATCCAAAACAAAGGAAGTTTGAGAAACTGTCACAGTGTGCAGGATCCAAAGGAGACATGAAGACTAAATGTAATGTACTATACTGGATAGGATACTGGAACAGAAAAACAAAACAAAACAAAAAGACAGTAGATAAAAACCAAGGAAATCTGAATAAAATATGAACTTTAGTTAATAATATTATTTAAGTATAGATTCATTAGTTGCAACAGGACTCATGCTAATATGTTAACAACAGGGGGAATTGGCTGCAGGGTATATGTAATCTCTGTATTGTATTTGCAACTTTTGGGTAAGTATAAAACTATTCTAAAATTAAAAGGGTTTTTAATGTTGCAAACAGTTTCTCCAAGTCTGTCAACGTCTATTAATTTTGTCTAGGTAACTTCATTGAACAGAAATCTAGACATGATGGTTATTTCAATAAAGGTAACAGTCATGGAGGCAAAGCGAAGTAGATGGATTTAGGTGACAGTTTAGACAATGGTAAGTGAGATCTGGGGGGCAAAAGAAAACAAAACTCTGGAATGAAACTTTTTTACTTCAGGAATCTGGTGGTTAATTTCTAGGGGCGTCATGTGATTGTAAATAGTAACCTATTTTGTACTTCAATTTCTAAACGCTTACTGCTCTTGCAAAGAAATACTGACTGATTTTTGCATATTGATCTTGCTGCAATATCAATAGTTCTAATAGTTTGTCTGTTGATTACATGGGGTTTTCTTTGTAAATGATCAATTAATTACAAACACCGAGCACTTGTCTTCTTCCATTTAATTCACAGGCGTGCTTGTCCCCTTTGTATTTAATTGGATGGAATCTCCAATACTGTCTTAAAATTAATGTATCAGAGTTTCACCTAATTCCTAACATTAGGAGACATCTTCTGAAATTTCTCCATTAAATATAACATTTGGTATTGGCTTGTATTTGCTAATTTATTTGTTTTGCTTTATATTGCAATCGGGGATGAGTGTCAATAGCGGTGAGGAAAGACGGGTTTTATCTGATTAAGGAAGTTTCCTTTTATATCTGCTTTTTAAAGCACTTAAAAAAAATCTCAGATGAATTTTGAACACCATCAAGTGGTTTTTCCGTACATAGTGAGATGGTCACGTGATGTTTCCTCTGCATCCATTAGTGTGATAAATTACATTATTCCATTCGCTCGTGTTGACTGTCCTTGCATTCCTGAGATAAATCCTTTTTGATTCATGGTGTGTTTTTTAAATTATGCTGCTGAAGAAGCTTGTTGGCTAATTAATATTTAGAAATGTTTAATCTATGCTCAAAGGAGAAATTGGCTTATACATTCATTTTCTCATAGTGTCTTCATCTAGTTTTAATATTCTGCTGAATGTTTTTTCATTTGTCCTTTCAATTTATTCTGCATCCTTCTCCCTTCTCCATATCATGGAAGGTGACTGAACAGATTCCATCAACGGGTTCCTTTGTCCCCTGGCTCCTGGTGTAGCTGTCAATGATTCCTGGCAGGAGATTCAAGGGCAGGATAGGAGTGAAGTCTGGGTCCTCAATCTCCCAAACCCCCTCCTGTTAGATTGCAGTTTGATGCATTTTTCTACCCAAACTCCCATCCCCACTCTGGATTTTGCAAATAATACTCTTGAATTGTCTTTTTAGGCCAAAGAGTGATATTGGCTTCTTCTGTTTTAAGTCTGGGTGCAAAACTATTCTCTGTTGGTTTTCTTCAAGTCAGTCCACGCCAGTGTAGAGTCCCTTAATTAAAATCTCTCAATTCCTCAGTGTGAGCATGCCAGCCACTTCTGCTGGGACCCTGACTGACACCGATATCAAAGTGACACATCAAAAACATGATTGCACATCTTTTCTTTTCCACTATAAGAAATTGTATAAAAGAGACACACATTCCTTGGGAATTTGGTGGAACTCACCCATAACACCGTCTTTTTAGAGGCAAAGATTTTGTAGTAGCTCTTAATATGCACAGATTTTCTGTTACAGTTTATGCGGTATTCATTTGTCAGTTTGCGGATATTATATTGTCAAAATGTTTATTCCCTTAGAATTTTAGATTGTTGGCATTTAGCTGTTCATAATTTCTTGTGTAACCTTTGGATATCCTTCACACCTGCAACTATTTCCCTTTTGCTTAATTAGAAATTAAATTGGAATTCTTGTAGATTGCTGATGGGAATATAACATGTTGCATCCACTGTGGAAAACAATTGGATGATTCCTCAGTAAGTTAAAAGTACAATTACCATGTAACCCAATAACTCCACTCCTGGGTAAACATCCCAAAGAAGTGAAGACAGGTGTTCAAGCAAAAACTTGTCAAGAATATTCATAGCAGCAGGGTTTTCAACAGCCAAAAGATGGAAACAACTCAAATGACTACTACCAACTGGTGAAGGGATAAACAAAATGTGGCATATCCATAAAATGGAATATTTTTCCACCTTCAAGAGGAATGAAGTACTGATACACACTACAACATGGGTGAGTCTGGAAACATTATGGTAAATGGAAGAAGCCAGGCACAAAGGCCACATATGCTTCCACTGAAGGAAATATCCAGAATAGGCAAATCCAAAGAGAGAGGAAAGAAATAAATGGTTGCCTCGAGTTGGAGAGAGAGAAGGATAGAGACTATTTAAAGAGTACAAGGTTTTCTTTTGAGGTGATGGGAATGTTCTGGAATTAGATCATAGTAATGGTGGCACAACATTGTGAAGGTACAAAATGTTACTCATAGTGAATTTGATGTTAGACGTATTTTACATGATAAAAAATTAAATTAAGAAGAATAAAAAATATGTATATTTATCTGAGTCTACCCTATCTATTCTTTAAAAATTCCTGACCCGGTCCAAGTCCCTGCTCCTCTGTGTCGGGTATACTTGGACCCAAGCTCGAGCTTGCTAATAAACCCTCCTGCGTTTGCTAAAATAAATAAATAAATAAATAAATAAATAAATAAATAAATAAATAAATTCCTGACCCTCTCCTAAAATATATATTGAATTATTATTGAGGCTCCCGGGGAGCAGAAGTGGGGGAAAGATGGCATAATCTCGAGTGCACTCTATGGACTAATCCTTCTTAACAATTCCTGAGGGTCACCATTTCCTTCTCTTTCAGTACTGCCTCGCCGTGATCCTGTCTCTTACAGCAACTCATGGGAAACAAAACAAAACAAAAAACCAACCAGCTTCATCACAAATGTGAACTGAAGGGACTCATTCAAATGAGGATGTTAGTGATGTCCATGCCCCTGAAATTAAGAGTCTTTAAAAATTTTTTTTTAAGATTTTATTCATTTATTTTAGAGAGAGAAAAAGAGAGTGAGAGAGAAAGAGTAGGGGGGAGGTGCAGAGGGAGAGGGAGAAGCAGACTCCCCAGTGAGCAGGGAGGCCAACCCAGGGCTCCATCCCAGGACCCTGGGCTGATGATCCAAGCCGAAGGCCGATGCCGACTGAGCCACCCAGGCGCCCAAAGAGGCTGCCTTTTTTTGGTTGCTTTTTAATTATTGATTTGCTTCTAATCCACCTCATTCCAAAAGTGGCTTGAGTTAATACATGCCTAAATCAAGAGCACTGATGTCTGTGCCCATCATTGCCAAAAGTCCGTGCCTAAACGTGGCTAACACTTCACAGAGCAATTGCACAGACAGATTTTAATGAAATAACTACTTTCGTTTTTATTGTGCTTTCATTGGAGGCAGTTGACCTAGAACTCAGAACTGAAGTCCTGACATGTCTGAGTGTTAGGACAGCTCGCTGTCCCTCCTGGTGTTATACTGGGAGGATCTTCATTCAACAGCTGCTAGCACATGGTCCATTGAGCCCTGGCAGAAATGATGCTAGGTTGTGCCTCAGGACTTTCCTCTGAACCTGTCCTGCAGGGGGAGCTTCTCTGTCTCCCTACTGTCCTTCAGTGTCTCAGAATACTTGTGAGCTACAAGCAAAGGAAAGTGGTGGTGTTCAGAAGAAACCCTCTTTTTTTTTTTTTTTTTTTTACTTACATTTAACCAGCCAATATATAGTACATCACTAGTTTCAATGTAGAACTCAGTGATTCATCCATTGCACATAAGCCCCAGTGCTCATCCCATCATGTACCCCCCTTCATGCCCGTCACCCAGTGACCCCATCCCCCCCATCTCCTCTCCAGAAACCCTCAGTTTGTTCCTTATAGTTAAGAGTCTCCCATGGTTTGTCTCCCTCTTGATTTCTTCACATCCGTTTTCCCTCCCTTCCTCCCTGTACTGTGTCTTATATTCCACATACGAGTGAAACCATATGGTGATTGTCTTTCTCTGATGGACTCATTTTGCTCAACATAATGCCCTCCATATATGTCGATATAAATGGTAAGATTTCATCGTTTCTGATGGCTGAGTAATATTCCATCATATCTCTATACCACATATTCTTTTTTTTTTAATATTTTATTTATTTCTTCATGAGAGACACACAGAGAGAGGCGGAGACACAGGCAGAGGAAGAAGCAGGCTCCATGCAGGGAGCCCGATGGGGGACTCGATCCCAGGACTCCAGGATCATGCCATGAGCTGAAGGTAGATGCCCAATCACTGAGCCAGCCAGGTGTCCCCACATCTTCTTTATTCATTCATCTGTCGATATATATCTGGGCTCTTTTCATAGTTTGACTATTGTGGACACAGGCAGCAACCTCCTGAACCCCAGCCACAGCTACTTCTTGCTAGACACATCTCCCAAGGCAAGGGAAACAAAGCTAGAAGAAACCTAACATGTATACACATGGATAATCTAATTGAGATTTTTCCTCAGCCAAGAGGGGGGTAAAGCATCCTTCTGTGACAGTGCCTTTGAAACAAGCAAACAAACAAACAAACAATAATAGAGTCTAGTAATCTTTAGGTGTGAATCTAGAGAAATATAAATTTAAAGATTTTATAAGGAGAGAGAAAATGTGGTTTCTCCTATGGGTATAGTAAATAAAAGTTCTATGAAGATAAAGTGGGAAAAGCAAGCTGTTTGAAAATGTGGATTCTAAAACAGAAACAAACTCATATCTACAGAGAATACTTTGGTGGCTAGCATGGGGGAAGGGAGTTGAAGGTGGACAAAAGCCGTAAAGAGGGTCATTTGTACAGTGATGGATGATGGTAACTAGACTCTTTGGGTGACCACAGATGTTGAATTATAATGTACCTTTGAAATACATAATAAAAAATGTTGATTTAAAATGAAACCAGATACCACTGCTCAGAGAAATTCTCTGAATTAAGTAACATCCAAGACGAAACCATACCACAAACATCGATAATACTACTAAATTGGGTTACATTTAAATCTAATACTTTAAGAGGGATCCATTTGAATAAAGATATTAATTTTTTAAAATCTTCTCTCTACTAAAAAAAAACCTTTATGTAATCCATGTATTACCCATGCCCAGTGCCTAATAAATGCATATTCAATGAGTTAATAAAGAGCTAATATTGGGGATAATTAACTTTATAGAAATTTCTTCAGAATAGAGAAATCTCCATTTGCCACTAATTTTCTATGATGCGGTTTTATATGTTAAATCTTCAAAATGAGGAAAATCTTTCTTATAATACTGTGTCATTTTTGAAGAATATGAGAATGTCATTTTATCATAGTGAACCAGATAAGATGTGAGGATAAAATGGCATTTCTTTGTTCAAGGCAACTAAACTTTTTTGACAAAAGGAAGATTTATTTAGCATTCTAGAAATTAATTTTATTAGGGGACTAAAATTCCTTAAAAAAACTTGATAAAAAGAGAAATATCCAATGGCATTCCTAAAAAAAATTAAATTAGAACTTATTGACATTAAGATAAAGAAAAGTAAGCTCAATAATGAGAGGGGGTGAAAAAAATACCTAGCCAAAATTAAAGAATCATTCATATGAAACAAAAAAAGTATGCCGTAGTCCTAATTATGACCTCAGAATGAAAAGTGGAATAATAGCATACATGTAATAAGAGATCTAAATCACTGAGAAGCTGGGAAGAAAAAATGAGAGAGTCTGGTAATTTGTGAGTAGAAAAAAGGTTAGTAGCGATAAAGCAATCGACAAACTAAAATTTGTAATAATGATCATGTTAATTCCTTCAACCATCATTTTTTGGAAACTCACCACGCATGGACTTAAGTGCTAGGAAGACAAAAATGGACAGATATTTTGCACACCTGCAGTTCACAGTCTAGAGATAGAGAAGGATGTATATGAGGAGAAAAATAAATATTCACCTAAAAAATAATATAATGCAATTTGATACGTGATTTTCTAGAGGCTTGAATACAGTGTTAACAGCAACTCCTAGGAGTTGCCACGAACCGAGAGGTGGTGGGTAGGCAGGATGGTGATGAGCTGTGATGAAGGAGGCACCGGAGGGTCACAGGTGGCGGGAGATGACTGCAGGCGAGAGTATTGCAAACACAGGAAGAAGCAAATGCCAAGTGTCTGAAAGCCCGATTCTTGCCACTCTGGGGTTGACATCATCACAGCCAGCAAGCCGCCGACAAAGGAAATGCCTAAGAGTCGCATCACTTTGCTCCTCTGTAATTTTATCCTCATCGTTTCCTGTATCACGACACCCAAAGTGAATCAGTTTGGGGCATATCTTGGCATTGGCGGCACTACTTCCTTCTCCTCTTCTGCTCTGAGTTAATTACAGACGTGATTTGCCCATTTCCTCTGATGCTTTACTAATTACCTCTTTCTAATTTCCACCGCAGGGTGTGTGTGTGTGTACACATGCTGATTGGTTGTTTTCTGATCTCTGAATTAGCAGAGAGACCAGGTTGGAAGTAGCCAAAAATTCTGTATGCCAGCTTGAAGGCCCCTTTCAGATGCTAAGATATCCTTTCTTGGCCCTGGCATCACCAGGTATGAAACCTCATTAATAATTTAGATTCAAAACACCTCTTCTCCCATGTAGCATTTGCATTCTCAAGGTAGTTAGAATGAAAATTCTCTATTATACTATGATTTTAGCATCTGTAGAGATGAGAGAGAAAGATGCCT
Organism: Nyctereutes procyonoides; assembly: GCF_905146905.1. Taxonomy (NCBI): domain Eukaryota; kingdom Metazoa; phylum Chordata; class Mammalia; order Carnivora; family Canidae; genus Nyctereutes; species Nyctereutes procyonoides. Next base: position 13,820,344 of record NW_026575021.1, on the reverse strand, counting down.
GGGGGGAGGGTGAGCCTTCAACATGTTCCGTACTGTACTGGGTTTCTCCCCCGTGTAGTGCAAATGCCTATTTCTCCCCAAGGTAAAGCAAACTTTGAATATAGAGTCTTTCTAAATTATAATAAACATTTTAATTCATTTAATTGGTCACCTTAAAAGAGACTCTTAAAAAAGAATAATATCACATTATTTTTTGTTAATGGAGACTCTTCCAAAGCATTTTTACGTGCCTGGTTTTATTTAAGCCCCGTTGTTATCCCCATTTTAGAGGTTGACCAGGTGAGGCTCAGGGAAGAATTAAGTGGATTTTTCCAGACTGTACACCTAGTAAGTGATAAATCCTGGGCTTCCATTCAAGCATTTTGTCTCTCAGTTGACTGCTTTTTCACTACCTCTAGATTCCTTGCTCTGTTCTTCGCTACCCTACACGTTTCTCATCTGAGAGTGCTGGGCCCACCCACAGAAATAACAATTCACTTTGCGTCAGCTCACTTAAGATGCATTCCTCATATCTCAGGTATTTCAGATGCTGGTAGTTCAAGCATCGTAACTTGAAAAACACAGCTTGAGAAGCTATCGTGGGTGATTATGGAGGTCAGAGTAGGGCAGAAGAAGGGTTAGTACTCCAATTAATCAGAGGCAACCCGAGGCCAAAGCACATCTGAGATAAAACAGATCATTAGTCCTTCCACCTCCAGCTCTTCCACCCCTAGCCCACCCACCTGCTGCACTCCAGTCCTGGGAAATTACAAGATAAAGTCGCTCTTGCTCTGTAACACCCAACCCGGCCTGGCCCTGCGATGTCTTACACTGCCTGCATCCCTTAAATTCTTATCTCCCCGGATTAGAAAAGGGCTACCACTGAAACCCCACTTACTGTTTTATCAACCAGGTGGTTTTTATTAGAAGAAAAGTGGGAAGGTTTTTTTCTCCTTACAGTATTTTCATTTGAATCTGGAAATAAAAAAAAAAGATTGTGGAAAGAAAGCAATCAGTAGGGTAGAGGAATCTTTGTCTTTTGTCATTCCAAAATTATTGAGCAAAAATAGCCATGAGTTCTGAAAATACAGAGGACTCCTCTAGCATTGTTGAACCATTACTGTTCTCATCATTTTCTTAAAAGGAGCCTTATTATTCTGTTCTGCTGGATTTTGTTCGTTTTATAGAATCATGTACTTCATCTATAAAGAACGATGATTTAAGATGTAGGTTAGCACTTTTATTTGGAAATTTTAACAAATATGTTAATGACCAGGATATATACCATAATAGCAAAGCTGGAGACCATTATGTCTTCAATAAAGACTGATTATGATTGAAGAGCAATACCGTTGATGGTCATTTTTCTTGGTGGTTTCGCTCTATAGTAGCTGCGAATAATTAATTAGGACATGCTGAGCCATTGTTCCTAGAAGAAATAGAGGGTTCGGTTCCTGTAAGCCTTTGGTCACAATATTTTTGGCAGCTGAACAATACATAATTGTGTTTTATTTGTGTTCTGTCTAAAGACACATCAATTCATAGATATGGTTGATGTGTTAACATTGAACTCGTGGCCAACAGCACTATAACTCACGCCTAAGTGAAACTCACCTAACCCTTGTATTTTCTCTCTAAGGCACAGCACAGCCTTTTCGCCCTTTGGAACACTAGGCCGCATTTCAGCACCTCTGTTTGGATGCCATTTTAAACAGAGAAATCACCAACAAAAAATTACAAAAATTCAAAGAACATGGCACTGAATAGATCATGGGAAGGATAGCTGTTGACAATATGAATGCTCAAATAAGAAGGCAGAGTCACTTTACTGGACCTCAACTGAGAACGTGCACGTCTGGTGACTCAAATTTCTTCATCTTTTGAACATGTCTGCAAATGAACATGGAAGGGTGTGGCAAGTATTGATGCGGGGGTTAGAAATAAGTATTAACAGATAGAGGAATACAGTATGAAATCCCAGAACACTGAGGATGGACTGTATAAGGTCGTAGCTAAGGGATGTGGTCTGTCATCCGTCCAGCCTCACTGCTTATCATCTATGGAGTCGGGACAGCGATTTGTCTACTCTCATTCTTAGAAGATAAGAACAATGTCTCCAACATCTTGTATGTGTGATGAGCATTAAGTGACAATCTGCATGTAACAGGTTTACCTGGCACTTGATAAATGATCAAAAACATAAATTACTAATGTGAAGAAGACTAAATAAGGCAACGAGAATTAACTTTACTTAACAGAAGTAGAATTTTCTTACCCCTCTTAAAATGCTGGGGGTAAAAGATTTGACCAAATAGTTTCCTGCTTCCTCTTGTTTCCTGTGTAGGAGCAGAACCAATTTTAATGACAGATATAGAGGGTATTATGTTTTAATATACAAATGATTTTGGTGAAGTATTATAAATTAATAACATCCTTTTGAGGGTCTTAATGAAGTATGCAAGTACTAACTTTTAAATGAGGCCTTGTGCTAGAATTTCAATTAATGCAAATGAAAAAGAAAGTCGAACCATAAGTACTAATTTTATTTGCCTAGATTAAGCCAGGAAAAATGAGATCATGTCTCTAAGGATCTGATCTCAATGCTGAAAGATAAATGCACAGAAACATAGTCACATGACCTAATACTTCATCTCTTGTTAGGTTTTAAGTCATTCTTATTTTAAGTTGTTCTGTTTTTGTTTTTGTTTTTAAACCTAGCTTCTGCTGGAAATCCCAAAAAAGGTGTTTTCAAACTTTTCCATCCAATTTACAATTCCTGTGATGGCAAAAGAGAAAAAAATGAAAAACTACATTAGTTATAAATCCAAAAATTCTTCTCAGAAAAAGTGCTTGTTTAATGTTTCATTGAAAGGATACTTAAATTATGTCTCACTTTATTTCAATTAGTTATATTCAATATTCAAAATTTCACCAGTTAGTACAAAACAGAATAATGAATGATGAAATCAGAAAGAGAGCAAATGAGTGGGAGTTTTCTAATGTGCTACTTTGTGATTACAGAGTCCCAAGTAGAGGTGAAATGACAAACATTTTGGGTTGTACATTCGTCATTTAATTAAAAATGGTACTAGAAAGAGAAAAATACACTCCGTAGATGTGGCTCCCTTTTTTCTTTAGGACTTTATTTATTTATATTTTTAATAAATTTATTTTTATTGCTGTTCAATTTGCCAACATACAGAATAACACCCAGTGCTCATCCCGTCAAGTGTCCCCCTCAGTGCCCATCACCCATTCACCCCCACCCCCACCCCGCCTTCCTCCCCTTCCACAACCCCTAGTTCGTTTCCCAGTGTTAGGAGTCTTTATGTTCTGTCTCCCTTTCTGATATTTCCCACCCATTTCTTCTCCCTTCCCTTATATTTCCTTTCACTATTATTTATATTTCCCAAATGAATGAGACCATATAATGTTTGTCCTTCTCCGATTGACTTACTTCACTCAGCATAATACCCTCCAGTTCCATCCACGTTGAAGCAAATGGTGGGTATTTGTCGTTTCTAATGGCTGAGGAATATTCCAGTGTACACATAAACCACATCTTCTTTATCCATCATCTTTCGATGGACACCGAGGCTCCTTCCACAGTTTGGCTATTGTGGACATGGCTGCTAGAAACATCGGGGTGCAGGTGTCCTGGCATTTCATTGCATCTGAATCTTTGGGGTCAATCCGCAGCAGTGCAATTGCTGGGTCGTAGGGAAGGTCTGTTTTTAACTCTTTGAGGAACCTCCACACAGTTTTCCAGAGTGGCTGCACCAGGTCACATTCCCACTGACAGTGCAAGAGGGTTCCCCTTTCTCCACATCCTCTCCAACATTTGTTGTTTCCTGCCTTGTTAATTTTCCCCATTCTCACTGGTGTGAGGTGGGATCTCATTGTGGTTTTGATTTGTATTTCCCTGATGGCAAGTGTGGCTCTCAACCATTTATGGATTACCTTGAGAACCTAAAAATACAAAAGCAAAAACAAAACAACTAGAGAATTTTCTCCCCAGAGAAGCTCGCAATATATATACATACACACACACACACACATTTTAAATACATGTTTCTGGGCAGCCCTGGTGGGCTTAGCGCCCAGAATGTTAGCATCGCTTTCAGGGTTAGCGTCGCCTTCAGCCCAGGATGTGATCCTGGAGACCCGGGATCAAGGTCCACGTCAGGCTCTCTGTATGATGCCTGCTTCTCCCTCTGCCTATGTCTGCCTCTCTCTCTCTCTGTGTGTCTTCCATGAATAAATAAATAAAAATCTTTAAAATAAATAAATAAATAAATAAATAAATAAATAAATATTTCTTTTTCTTGTCCTACTTTTTTTTTTTTTTTTTTTTACAATGTCAGTAGGTTTACAGCTGTACTGAGGGGGTCCATGTATCTGGTATTAATAATACAAAGAGGGAAGGGAGGGAAAGTCATTTTTAATAATCTTTCACAGATAAGGCTTTGAAAATAATTTTAAAATAATAATTTAAACTATTTTAGGAAAGCTAAAGTATACATTGTACCTTTTTTTCTAATTTGCTTCCCCAACCCTCTTCCACTTCCACTAGATATTAACTAAAGATGCTGCTTAGAAAAAAAAAATAAAGCAGCTTCTAACATTTTTTATCCATTTCGTATTGAGAGAACTGGGTGGATTTTCAATAAGTTGGTAGAGATGCTGCAGGGACTTGTCTAGCAAAAAGTCTACACATCCCATTGATTTCAATAAGGAAGGCAAAAAAGGAGAATTGTGAGCATAGCGACTCTAAGAGCAAGAAATAGGAAGACATCATTCCATTCTACGATGTTTAACGGGGACTATTCGAAGTAATTATTTACTTCCTCCCTTAGCCTATGGCCTGAAGCAGAATATTACCATCACTTGGTTCAACAAGTGTCCTGTGTTGTCACTACCTCTGTCTTTACACATTTTACAGTTCATTATGCTCCATAGACATACCGGGGTGGGGGGAGGGATTCATCTCAATCATATTACAAAAACATTCAAAGACTGGAGGCAACTCCCCTTTCAAAGATCTACTGATCACATCGCTTGGTTTTAATAGAAATCTACAGTTGTAGCTGATAATGCCGTCTAACACACTATGATCCAGAGTTTCAATCTGACATCCTTTGGTGCTTATCTTTGGCATCACCCAGAAGCTGCATCTGATGCCAAGCTTGGTCATGCAGAGAATGTAAATTTAAAGAGCCATTTTCATTTATAACAAACAGACCCAGCTGGGAACACAGCTGTTAAATGGGAAGGCAAAGCAAAATTTCCTGCTACCTGGAAGGGCCTAATTATAAAGCCACCTAGACAAGCTTTCAAAATTCATAAATGAACTAGCCCACCCTCAACATGGGTTTAACTTAGAGAAAAAAAAAAGTTGAATTATTTGAATCACATATTACAGAGGTGATCAGGAATATGTTGTAAAGTCCAAAATCTATATATGCCTTAATTGAAGCTGGTTTTTTTTTTTTTTTTTTTTTTTTTTTTTAGCTGCTTTTGAGTCTTAACATAGGTTCGTGGCTTTTCTACATGCAAAATGAAAATCTAAAGTTAGGAATGATCCAGACAAAAAGAAATGTGAATTGCAAAATTTTTATCCCCATGTCCTTCGCTAAGAATAAACAAAAAAATCAGTAAATACGGCGTATGAAAACAAAATCTAGAAATTTGAGGATAATAACAAAGTTTTCGATAGTCAAGGGAGATAAATTCATTTGCATATAAAGTGTCTGTGGCATTCTCTTAACATTTTAGCAAGTTAGAACATAAAGTTTCATTGTCACTGTGGCATGTTGCTCATAGTTGTCCTTTTTTAAAATTGACCTTGGAAAATAAAGTGATCTTTATTCTGCATGATTGGATCCAACATCTTGGCTGATCAGCATCTATTGATTGTGCATCAGAGACCTCCCAATACACCAATCTGGGGCCCTACAGATCACAGAAAGGTCCTACGTGAGGGAGAAGTTCACGGTATTTCGTTCCCTTCACCCCTCGTCTCCTTTAGCCTTACTAACTTTCTGAAATACACCCAACGTTCCTAAGACAGATGTATAATATATAATAAGCATCTGCCCAGTAGTTATTACTTAATAGATGATAAAATTCAAAAGGTTTCCACATCTTGGTCTCTGTGTGCAGTATTAGTACATCACAGGAAACATGCAGATATTTCACAGCCACTGGTTAGATTTGGCTTCAGACTCATTTCACTGTATTATTTATCCTATGAAGACACATCTATTCTATTACTAAGCCCTGGCAGCAATTCCGATGACTGAACCTGAGAAGTCATAATTTTTGAGAGCAGAAGTTGAATTTGAGGTTTTAATTTTTAATTTATATTACTTCTCTTCTGCGTATCAAATACTTTGATTCTTTATGTGGAAAAAAAGATTTCGTATTATCTCCAAACTCTCACAAAATGTTCTTTAATGGAAATGTACTTTATGTAATATAATTTGGTCTGGATTTTATCTAACAAATACCTGTGAAAATAAGGTAATTTAAAGAAAGATATTATAGAAATCAAACTTGCACAACCTTTTCTCCAGGTGTATAGCATTTTGACACAGTCATCCATAATTCTTCCCTTTTTTGCTTTCCTGTATTTATATTTAGACTTGTCACCTTTCCAACTGAGGTCATATCTTGTGGTTAAATAACCCTTCTTGCTTTATAATGGCGATTGCTCAAATACTTCCTCCAACAAAATCATGCTAGTACATTAGTAAAATTGAAAAATATATTTCAAAAAACTCCTAAAAGAATGAGCACAAATGTGGTGCTCTTCAAAGGAATTTCCTCAGAGAAGTAATAAAAAGAGTAACAGGAGGAAAATAAGGAGCAGGGAACAATATTATTAATGGTTAGAACTTATGAAGTGTCTGGTCCTACTCTAAACAGTATCATATTAATTTTCCCATGCAATCCTCACAACAATTTTATGAGGTATGTGATTTTCCAGACAAGAAAATTGGCACTAAGATTGAATTTATCTATTAAATGTACCTACTAAATTTGCTATTAGGCTATGTTCCTGGAATAATTTGTCCTAGAGTTCTTTGTGGTAAGATTTGGTATTGGCTTAGGAAGAAGAGGCTTTACAACTGGGGTTGTTCATGTCAGGATTTTCTGATGAGGGATCCGTGGTTGAACTCAATGTTTACATAAACTCAGTGGAATGTTGTCCAAAGTAGTGTGAGTGTATGCATGGATTTTTTTTAATTATATGAGATCCACAAAAACCCAGGATAATAAAACCATCAATAACTAAAAGCTTAAGTAACCAATGCTCTAAGGGGGGGAAATAGCAAAAATAGTGGAGGTGAAGACATCTGAAAGCCTCCCCTCTATGAAAGTCATAAGATAGCTGGAAAAAGTTATCAGAATCAATTTCTCAGAACCCTGGAAATTAAGCAAAAAGATTTCAATAGATCAGGGAATGGGGAGAATTTAGTGGAGAAAGACCGCTAGATCTCAATGAGAACAGTGAGATCGGTGGTATTTTTTATTTGCCCTGCCTGGTCCCATCTCACCCCTCACAGCCAGTGCCTGCAGTGCCAGAGGGAACAGAACAGTGTTGGAATTCTTTCAAGACCTCATTCCCAAAGAGGAGTAATTATTTGCCCCGAGTAGTGGTTCCCTGAAAGATCCCACTTGAAAAGTTTGCCTTTATTAATCTCAGTAGGTCAAGGTTGAACTTACCTTGTGCTAAAGGCTTCTTCTCAGATGCCATTTGTTGGATATTTTAACATCATTACTTCCTGAGGCAACCGACAAGAGTTGGAGCAAATAATAGAATAACCAAAAAGTTTAAAAGGAAAAGGTGAGAAATGAGATATCCAGAGGCTGTGAAAAGTTCCAACATATTCCCGGAAATTTAGAATGCTACATTCAAGTGTAGAGTTGTACGCATACTCAGAAAAAAAATCTGAAAAGTCCCTCAGCTCTCACCTCTGATTGATCTTGAGACTCCACAAGCAGAAAATGAAGGCTAAGTCAGAATTGTAAATTAAATAACTGAGATGGAAGACAGGTCCTGACATGCACGCACAACCTTCAGAAAGAAAAAAAAAAGGAGATTTATTGGTTCCAGATATTTAAAGAAATCTCTGTCTAATCATTAGCTGATCCTAAGCTAACTGAGTAGAGACTTCAGTGGCAACATACAGCCAAGATATGCAATTTACAGAATTAGTTTAGGAAAGTCAATAAACTACAACCACAACAGGAAGCAACAAAAACAAAGCCTGGTGAGAGGGGAGAATCTGATTTCCAGAGTTGGTAAATTATATCATTTAGAATGTCCGATTTTCAACAGAAAATTAGAAAACATGCAAAGAAAACAACAACAAAAAAAACCCCAAAAAACAAGAAACAAAACAAAAAAACAAAACAAAGACCAACTGAATGTGGCCCGTACTACACAGGAGGAAATAAAAAGAATAGAAACTCTATGACAAACTTCAGACCTTGGAACTGCTAAACAAAAGTATTATTTTATTTTATTTTTAAGTGTTATTTTATATATTTAATTATATATATGTATAATGTATATTTTTAGTATAGTTGACACACAATGTTACATTAGTTTTAGGTGTATAACTAGTAATTTGACAGACAAGTTTATGCATTATGCTATGTTCACCACAGGTGTGGCCACCATCTGTCCCATTTCATCACTATTATAATATCGACTGTATTCCTGATGCTCTGCTTTTTATCCCTACCACTTACTCATTCCATAACTGGAGGCCTGTAGCTCTCTCTCTCCTTGTCCCATTTTGCCCAACACCCCACCTCCCTCCCCTCTGGCAAACATTAGGGTTTTTCCCTATACATTTATAGTTCTGATTCAGCTTTTATGTTTATTCATTTTTTTAGTTGCCACTTGTGAATGGAGTCATGGTATTTAGGTAGACAAAAGCTTTACATTTTTTTTAAATTTTTTATTTATTTATGATAGTCAGAGAGAGAGAGAGAGAGAGAGAGAGAGAGAGAGAGGCAGAGACACAGGCAGAAGGAGAAGCAGGCTCCATGTACCGGAAGCCCGATGTGGACAAAAGCTTTAAATCAGGTATTTTAAATACATCCAACGACCTAAAGAATACCATGCCTAAAGAAATAAATTGAAATACTATAGTTGTTTATCATTCTAATATTTAATGAATAGAATATCAATAAAGAGATAGGAATTATAAAATGAAACCAAACAGAAATTCTGTAATTGAAAAGTACATCTTGAATGAAAAATTCACTATAGAGGATGAGCAGCAAATTCAATCAGATAGAAAAAGGAAGCAGCAAACTTGAAGATAGGCCAGTTGATATCATCCAGTCCGAAGAACAGAAAATTAAAAGGATGAAGAAAAATGAACAGATCGTAAGAGACCTGCAGGACACTAACAAGTGAACCAACACAGAAATAATGGGAGTTTTGGAAGAAGAGGAGAGAGAAGGGGGATCAGAAAGAGTATTTGAATAAATAATGCCTGTAAATCTTTCAAATTTGAGTTAAAAATTCATCAATTAAAAGAGAAAAAACCTAGAGGACCAATGCCAGTTGACCTCAAGGCTTACCATTAAGCCACAAGAATCAAGACAACATGGTATTAAGAAAATTAGATGAATATCAATGGAACAGAAAATAGGCCCACATAAAATGTAGTTGACTAATTTTGACAAAGGAGCAAAGATAATATATTGGGGCAAAAATAAAGATTTCAACAAATGCTGGAATAACTAGACAGCCACATGCAAAAAAATCTAGATGCAAAAATTGTGCTATTAAAAAAATTAACTCCAAATGGATCACAGACTTAAATGGAAAATGTGAAACTATAAAACTCCTATACTATAACATAGGAGAAAACCTGGATATCCTTGGGTATAGTGATGACGTTTTGGATACAACACCACACACACAATCTGTGAAAGAAATAATTAATAAGCTGGACTTCATTAAAATAAAAAAAAAACTTCTGCTCTCTGAAAGACAATGTCAATAAAATTAGAGGACAATTCATAGACAGGGAGAAAATATTATCAAAACATACATCATCTATTATAGGACTGTTAGTTAAGATATATGAAGAACTCTTAAGAAGCAGCAATAAGGAAACAAACAACCTGATTTGAAAATGAGCCAAAGATTTTTTTAACAAATCTCTCGCCGTGAAGATATACAGATGGCAAAAAAGCAAAAGAAAAAAAAAAGGCTCCACAATACATGCCATCAAAAAATTCAAATTAAAATAGCAATGAGATACCACTACACATCTAGCAGAATGGTCAAAGTCTGGAACACTGACAAAATCAAATGCTCTCAAGGATGTGCAGCAGTAGGGACTCTCATTTATTTCTGGTAAGAACACAAAACGATATAGCCATTTTGGAAAACAGATTGAGAGTTTTTTTTACAAAACTAAACTTACTCTTACCATATGATCCAGCAATTGCACTCCTTAGTATTTATCCAAAGGTGTTGAAAACTTATGCCCTCCCTAAGCACTGCACACAAATGTTCACCGCATCTTTATTCCAAATTACCAGAACGTAGAAGTACCCAAGATGTCTTTCAGTAGGTGAATGGATAAATAAACTATGGAATATCCAGACAGTGGGATATTATTCAGCACTTAAAATAATTCAGCTATCAAGCCATGAAAAGAAGCATTTAATTTAAATGTATATTACCAGGAGAAAGAAACCAATCTGAAAACATACATATTGCATGCTTCCAACTATATGACATTCTGGAAAAGGCAAAACTATGGAGACAGTAAAAAGATCAGTGGTTTCCAGGGGTTGGAAGTTGAGAAGAGATAACAGGTGGCACACAGAGGACTTTTAGGGCAGTGACAGTACTCTAAGATACCATAATGTGGGTTACCTGTATTATCCACTCATTCCAATCCATAGAATATACAACACCAAAAGTGAACTGTAGTGTAAACTCTGGACTTTGGGTGATGATGATGTATCAATGTGTGTCCATAAATTATGATAAAAATGACACTCTGATAGAAGATGTTGGTAACCGGGGAGGCTATGCATGTGTGAGGGTATGAAGAATGTGGGAAGTCTCTATACCTCCCTTTCATTTTGCTGTGAACATAAAAATGCCCTAAAAAATAGTCTAAATAAAAACAAGCAATAACAGCAAAAATACTGGATTCAAACTTGGCATTAAATCCATCCAGAAATCCTGTTAATCATGTTAAAAACTTAATCTACACATCCAACAAGCTCAAGAAAGTCCCAAGCATGCTAAACTCAAGGAGATCCATACCTAAACACATCGTAAAGAAACTTGAAAACCAGAGGCAATGAGAGAATCTAGAAAGCACTAACAGAAATAAGTTATCATATACAAGGTGTCCTAAATAAGATTAACAACAAATTTCTTTTTTTAAAAAGAATTTATTTATTTATTTGCAAGAGAGAGAAAGAGCACAAGTGGGGAGGGCCAGAGGACACGGGGGCTCCGTGCCAGGACCCTGAGATCGATGCCAGGATCATGACCTGAGCTGAAGGCAGATGTTTAATATATTGAGCCATGCAAGCATGCCAAGAACTAATTTCTTATCAGAAACTACGGAGGCCAGAAGTTAGTAGCATGATATAGCAAAAGTGCTTGAAAGAAAAAGAAGAAGAAAAAAAAAGCCAGTCAAAGAAATCTTTCAGAAAGGAAAGAGAAATTAAGATACATCTAGATTTTTTAAATTGAGATTTGTTGGTTTTTTTTTTTTTGCCTTATAAGAAATAATAAAGGGAATCCTCCAAAATGGAATAAAAGGACACTAGACAGTAATTCACATCCACATGAAGAAATAGAGAATACCAATAAAGATAAATACATAGGTAATACAAAGATAAGTATTAAAAAAACAGCATTAATATATTTTTTAAATTTTTGTCCAATATTATTTAAAATACAATTGCATGATGCAATCATTGTAAATCTATGTTGCTGGGCACACAAAGTACAAAGATATAATTTGTGAAAATAGCAGCATAAAGGAGGTGGGAAAATGAAGTTACATAGGAGGAGAGTTTCTCTATTCTATTCATATTAAGTTGCTATTAATCAGGACTAGATTACTATAAATAAAGTAGTTAATGGTAGTTCTCGGGACCACCACTAAGAAAATAATGTTTTTTAAAATGTAGAAGAGGTGCATCTGAGTGATTCAGTCAGTTAAGCATCTGACTCTTGATTTCAGCTCAGGTCATGATATCAGAGTCATGAGATCGAGTCCTGAGTGGTACTCTGTGCTGGGCATGGAGCCTGTTTAAGATCCTCTCCCTCTCCCTCTCCCTCCCTCTAAAAAAGAAAAAGAAAAGAAAAGAAAAAAAATATACAGTAGAAGAAATGACGAGGCAATTAAAATGATATAAAGGGAAGTACCTATCTAATATCCCCCCCCAAAAAAGGCAATAATCAAACAACTGAGAAGGTATCAGCTGATGTATATTATATCAGCTGGCCTTACAGAGGTTTACAATACTGACCCACGAAGAGTTTGGGGATGCCTATCACATAAAATAAATCAACATTAAAAAATAAATAAATAAATGTTATTTAAAATATTAATTAATGTGAACATGAAATCATAGACAAACACAGAACAAGAGGGTATTCAAGATATTAGGATTATAATCCATATAAAAAGTAACGACTCTAAATTTTAAAGTTTACATGATATGGAATTTATATCATTTTGTATTTATTTATTTATAAAACTTACATCATATTTAATTTATAAAGCTACTTTATCCAGTATCATTCTCCCTTCTGTGAGCTTCCATCAGAGAATCAGTATAATACCTAGAAAGGATTAAGAAAGCAAGAGTCCTTAAATACTAGCTCTATAGTCTTGATCCTGTTACTTAACCTCTCTACATCATATTCTCTATAAATAGCTCTATTCTCAAGGTTTGTATTCGGATCGAATCGGGTAATACATGTGGAAGTCCTTTGCAATGGAATGCCAAGGCTATTTCAACATTATCATTGTATTGTACTTACAGGGTGTTGGTAAATTGACACTCATGTCACCTTCAATGATGGGTCTTCTCTATTTCAGATCCCTTCCATTTGAGATTTATAGATAAAATACAAAACAGGATTTCAGGTCTTAACATACTTTTAAACTGACAAACAAAGAAGGATCATTTTATTTTTGTCCATGGATGTGAACATTCAATTTTGCACCGTTGCTGGCCCTTCATGCTTATTGAGATTGAGGAAGGACTATTGCTACCTTGATCTTATTGTCGGAAACTAGAAATAGTTGATCCGTATAAGGAATCATTTTGTGAAACGCTTCTAAATTTTATAACTGGAGATATAAATAAACTCACATAATTCTGGCTTCAATCAGGCAGAGAGAAAAATCCTTAAGATAAAATAAGAGTGGGTTAAATGATAAAAGTTCAGGCAGAGAAGAGAAAATCGTTTGGGATTAAAATAAGCTACATTCTCGGTTGTTTCAATTCACTCTGTTTCAGGAAAATAAGGGAGAGGAGAAAAAATAGGGAAAGAAAAAAAATGTAGTTGACCTACCGAAATTGTTAGATTATGGGAAGATCAAGAATGTCGTTATAGAACCTACCGCAACATGCTCAGAGGAATGTGGAAAGCAGGCTCCTGTGGCCACAAAATACCCGGAGTCAGGGTTTTCTAATTTGGAACTGCTGCCAACTTTCCCACACTCCATAATTGAGCCAGTGCCACTGATTGCCTGGTTCCTACTACAGCTTCCACTACCAGGGAGCCCAAGTGTGCTCCCCACGTCTTGGCTCTTGCCCTATAAGAACCCTAGGAAAGCCTAGAAGCAGTGCCAAAAAATTGATAGAGCGGTCAGGGGCAGCACCGTGACTCTCACAGCAAGGCGATTATAGGTTGGGGTCGGGAGTCCGGTCTGGCTTCAAATCCCCATTTTGCTGCTGTTTAGTAGCTTGTGACCTTGGGCAATTTACTTAACCTAAGTCTCAAATTTTTCACCTGCAAAACATGAATAGGATCAGCCTCATAGGATTTTTAGAAGGGTTACACGATAATACACATCAATTGCTTAGGGAGAATCTCTTCCAATAATAACTGCTCAAGAATTGGTAGTAACTTTCACTGCCACCTAACGAAAAAGGGCAGAGAAGGAAAATAGAGAAAATAGACGATGGTAGCCCTCTTGTTAATAAGGGCCGATTCACTAATTTTTACAACTGCTTTCAGCTTTCTCAGAATAAAAATAAACAGAATTGTGAAACTATGACTATTTTCACTACATAAGTTGTGCTCTTTGAAAGGCGTGCAAGGTGTTTTTTCCGGTTTTTAAGGCTCTTGCTTTCTGAATAAAGCATTCCTGTATTCGCTGGTGTTAGTTTCTGGAAGGAGCTCTGCTGTGGACTGCTAGCTGAGTCTTGAACTTGCTGTCCTGGGGCTCTATCATGTCGAGTCAGGTCCACAGTGGAATTCTCCGTGCGGTTTCTTAGAATGCAGATCACATCCAAACTGCTTAGTTTGCCGGTATTGATACCTCCCTGAGGTCACCAACCACACACAGAGGCCTAAAGCTGTCAAAAGCTAATACTAGAATTTGGAGGAAAAGGGAGTAAGACGTTTTGCAATGAAACGAATGTAAGAGGTTGGTTTGTGAGTGTGTTATTTTGTCTGACTCCTACCTGGAAACAAAGTCAGCTAGGAGATTAGAGGTGGCTCCAAATATACGCAGGAGCTGGAAAAGGACTGGGGACCTTTCTCCATGGGATACACCTTCCTCTTCTGCAGTCCTCGGAGAATCCATACCTAAGCTGAGGAAGAAAATTATCCACTGACCTAGTGAAATGGTTAGCGTACAGGAAGAGTAGGAAGGTAGTTCTAGAAACTAGCTCCAAATGCACCAGGAAATCTGGAAACCAGACTTCTTTGGCAGAAGTCACAACATCCACACCAGCTGAGTAGTCGCCGAGAAGCGCAGCTGATTCTTCTGCTCTCCTGAAGAGTCAGGGCCCCCGACTGCAGTGATGCTAATGAGTTCCGGGACCCAGGGGTGGGTGGCTCTCAAAAGTGTGGTCTTTGACCAGGAGCATATGATCTGGGAGCTTGTTGGAGATGTAAATTCTCAAGCCCCACCCTATACCGGCTGATTTGGAAACTATCTAAAAACCCTCTGGGTGACCATGATGCAGCTTCCACCTTGAGAGCCACTGACATACCATAGGGTAACCATGTGGGTTAGAGAGGGATGATGCATGATGATCAAGACCCCCAGGTCAGTGCCCAAGATCACAGCAGCAAAATGTGTATAACAAAGGGGCAGGTCTTGCAGTGGAACTTTATGGGAACTTAGGGTAAACCAGAGTTCAAACTGAGACCCTGGAAAGTCACGTGTGACCTTTTTGAGAGTAATATGTTTCACCTCTTGAGGGAAGAAGTCACCAGTTCTGTTACTGAGGCAAATAGATGTTTACATTTGAGGAAACAAAGTGTGGAAAGTGTGGAAAGAATTCTTGCGGAGGCTCCGCCTTTCTAGAAACAACAGAAAAGACTCTAGACAGAAACAAAAGCTAGGAAGGAAGCCAGAAAGTCAAGGAAATTCAAAGGTGGTTAATAGAAATTAAAAATGGCGTCAAAAATAAATAAATAAATAAAAATGGCGTCAAAGAGTTGAAAAGCAGAACGATGTAATAAAAAGAGAAAAGAAAAAGAAAGAAAATAAATTCAGAATCATTTTAGCTAAATGGAAGTTACGACCTCTTCCCCGACAGCGTTAATTCAGAACTTCTGATATCACATCTTACACGATAAAGAGGATTCGTAGCCACAATCAACTCTAACAAATCTTTTGAATACAAGTGGAAGACACGGAAGGCTGAATGAAGCCAACAAGATGCGGTTGAAAATCTGAGATGTCACCTTCTGAATGTGACCAAGAGAACATGGAAAGGCTGCTCCTCGACCTTTCTCCACTTCTTTTAGTTTGTGAAAGATTTCGTAACTCGGGCACCATAAGCATGAACTATATCTCTATTGATTTTGAAGTCCTTGATAGAGAAGAGAATATATGGGAGTTTTTTCTCTTCCTTTTGTTAAAAATTTTATTTGTTTATTTGAGAGAGAGAGAGAGAGAGCACAAGCAGAGGCTGGAGCAGGGGGGAGGGAGAAGCAGACTCCCCACTGAGCAGGGAACCCAATGTGGGGCTCCATCCCAGGACCCTGAGATCACGACCTTAGCTGAAGGCTGACACTTAACTCACTGAACCACCTAGGTGCCTCTTTTCTCTTTTCTTTATTTTTTCTTTCTTAATTTATTAGAGAGTGAGAGAGCATGTGAGAGAGCACACGCAGGAGGAGAGGCAGAGGGAGAGGAAGAAGCAGTCTCCCCAAGGAGCAGGGAGCCTCATGCGGGACTCGATCCCAGGCCCCCAGGATCATGACCTGAGCCAAAGGCAGATGCTCAACTACTGAGCCACTCAGGCGACCCGCCCCTTCTTTTTAATTGAAGACTAAGTTTGAAAGAGAATTTGGCAGAGAATGTGAAGGGAAAACTAGAAAGAACTTGTCAAAAAACAGCGTTTCTTTCTTGTTTAATTCTAATATAAGAAAATTAGATGGTCAGTAAGGATATCATAAAGATTGAAAATAACATTTTCACCTAGGGCATCACAATTTGGACCAGTGGTTTCAAACAGAAAAAGAAGGAAATATTTCAAAAAAACTTTCAAATAAACTAACAAAACAAAACCAAACAAGCCTTCTGTGAAAACTAGATGTGATTATAGAAAAAAAAAAAAAAAGAACAATGGTGAAAATGACCAAAAGTCTTTAAAAGAAGTAGGAAAGAGGAAAAGGTAGAGTTTTGTATGTCTTTATCTATAATGAATTTTAATTAAAAGAAGTAACTCCAGCCCCACAAAAATCACCAGGTTCTGGTGGTGGGACTCATCATTGCCAGGAAAATGGAAAGATATGCTTATTTAAAAGATGGATGCAAGGACCCCTGGGGGGCTGAGGGGTTGAGCGTCTGTCTTCAGCTCAGGGTGTGATCCTGGGTCCTGAGATCGAGTCCCAGACCGAGCTCCCCACAGAGAGCCTGCTTCTCCCTCTGCCTCTCTCTTTGTATCTCTCATGAATAAATAAATAAAATCTTTTTTTTAAATCAAATAAATACATAGTGGGGTATAGAACTATTTGCCAAAGATACCCTTGAATAAAACTCACAAAGTGAACAGTATGGGGGAGACTGAGAGCAGGTGCATGAGGTGAAAGGAAGGAGATGTGGTATCATTACGGTGTCACACTCACCACTCTCCAGCCAGTCACACGGAGCACAAGGGCTACCTGACTAACAAAGAGGCCAGAACGGGAGCAGAAGTCATTAGTGGTTGGGGACCTCAATCATCTGGACATCTGCTAGATGGTTCATTCAACTGAGGCCCTGACGGCGGATAAAATATCGCTAAAAATGTCACTTCAGAGAGGATAGAATTACGTAGTTTTAAGGGCAGAAGAATTTTTCATGAATGTTCAGTTCCCTCCTGTCACATTTAAATCAAGGAAAACCAAGGCCTGGAGAGGTTGCAGACTTAATTATATATGGGACGTGAGGCAGAAATTAAATATGTGTCCCATATCATTAATTCACCCTTCCAATATTTGTGAAATTCTTTCTATTTGCTGGACACTATTCTAGGCACTTGGAGTACATTAGGGAAAAAATTAAATGAAAATCTCTGCATTCCGTGATCTGATATTCCTATATTCTGGATGGAGAAAACCAACAGTGAAGAACATAAAAAGTGGGTGGGCTCCCTAATAAAGCACCGTGTAATAGGGCAGTCACTGGTCACATGTAGCCATTTCAACTTAAGTCTAAATTAATTACAAGTGTGGGCACCTCGGCAGCTCAGTAGTTTGTGTCTGACTCTTGATTTCAGCTCAGGTTGTGATCTTGGGGGTCACAGGGTTGAGCCCCATGTCACGCTCTGCACTCAGCACAGAGTCTGCTGGAGATTCTCCTTCTCCCTCTCTCTCTGTCCTTCCCCCATGCTCATGCTCCCCCTCTCTCTCTAAATAAATGAAAAAATAATCTTTAAAAAAAATTGATCAAAAGTAAAAAAATCGGTTCCTTGAGTCACAGTAGCCACAATCCTTCAATGACCTCATCTCAGCAATTAGGCCGTGGTGTGGTTGCTCCACAGCCACGTATGGCCGAGTGACTGCCCCCTTCAACAAAGCAACACTCGTATGACAAAGGTAATAAGTGGCATAGAAAACCCACATCACTGTAGTAGTTAGCGGTCGCTGTCTTACAAATCACCAGAATATATGTAGCAGCCAACCATGACTGATACTTACTATCTCGCATGGTTCCAGAAGGTCAGAAACCTGGAAGGTGCTTCCCTGGGATTGGCCCACTGGGGTGTAGGCCACAGCCTGCCACTCTCATGGCTGTGGAAGGGCAGTCTCAGTCCCTCACCACCGGAGTCTGTCCGAAGGGCTGCTCTGGTGACATAGCACTGGGTGTCACTCAAAGCCACTGATGTATAGGAGAGAGCGAGTGACAGGGAGGGAGGGAGGGAGAACCCAAGTCAGAAACCACCATCTTTCAATAACCCAATCTCAGCAGTGACATCCCATCCATTCTGCCACACTCTATTCCACACAAGAGTCACTAGGTCGGGAAGAGGGGTCAAGCTCGAGCACCCTGTTTTGAGGAGAATTAAGTCATTAATTCTGCTAATCCATGAGCATGGCTTTCTGTTTGTTGCTGCCATCTTTAATTTCTTTCATCAGCGTCTCAGAAGTTCCAGACTATAGGTCTTTCTCCTTTTGGGTTAAATGTACCCCTAGGTATTTTAGTCATTTTGGTGCAACTGTAGATGGGACTGTTTTCTTAACCTCTCTTTCTGCCTCTTAGCTGATAGAGTAGAGGGATGCAACAGGTTTCTGTATATTAACGTGGTATCCTGCAACTTTACTCAATTCACTTATTAGTTCTCATTGTTTTTTGACGGGGTCTGTAGGGTTTTCTATATAAAGTAGCATGTCATCTGCAAATAGTGATAGTTTAACTTCTTCCTTACTAATCTGGATGCCCTTTCTTTCTTTTTCTTATCTGATTGCTGTACTTCCAGTATCATTTTGAGTACAAAGGGGGAGAGTGCACATCCATGTCTTATTCCTGATATCACAGAAAAAGTGTTCAGTTTTTTACCATTGAATATGGAGTCAGCTATATATTTTTCATATACAACCTTGATTAGGTTCCCTCTAGACTCATTTTGTTGAGAGCTTATCATGAACAGATATTGAATTTTGTTGAGAGCTTATCATGAACAGATATTGAATTTTGTTAAATGATTTTTTTTTGCATCTCTTGAGATGATTGCATGGCATTTATCTTGTTTTATTGATATGATGTATCATGATGTATCATGTTGACTGATATACAAATATTGAACCATCCTTGCATTGCTAGGAAAAATCCCTCTTGATCAAAGTAAGTGCTCTTTTTAATGCATTATTGAGTATGGTTAGCTAATATTTTGTTGAGAGGATTTTTGTATCTATGTTCATCAGGGATATTGGCCAGTAGTTTTCTTTTTAGGAGGGTGTCTTTGTCTGGTTTTGATGTCAGAATAATGCTGGCCTCAGAAGACATAACTGGTCAGGGAGAAGTCCTTGCATCTCGTTTTGAGTTTAAACAGATTAAAAATAATTTTGACGTAACACAGAGGCAATTTTTCCTTTGTTCTGAATAAGATTTTGTGTGTGTGTAGTTCCTTATGTTTATGTGTATGTGACTCAAGTACCCAACCACTATTTTTGGAGAGACCTTGAGTGCAGTAAAGAAAAATAAATCAAATAGCTTCAGACTGAGATACTAAATGCATCATTCAGTCTTGTGAATTAGATGAATTTAACGGACCTATATCCCAGTATATAATATGCCAGTATATTTTTTCAAATGTGGATTTAGATTGCTTTCTACCAGGGAGTTCTCAGGAGATAACATGTGCTTAATGAAGCACTTGCTCAGAGGAGATAGAGGGGAACAGAGAAGTTTAACAAGAGAGCTATGCCAGTCTAAACTTCCCTTCCTTTTATTTGGAGCAAGGCTTGTGAAGAAGGAAAGGTCTTGATGCAGTCTGAATTAGAAGGTAAATAAATTAACCATATAAATCTATGCCCTAGGAGAAGAGGCCAGGCTATATCCTTATATGTAGGAGTAGGGTTGTCCGAGAAGGAATGGATGTCCCCATTGTCACTTGTCCTTGAAAGACATCAATGTAGAGGCATAGAATGCAGTAGGGTCTGGACTCGTGGATGAAATGCTTCCTTCTTTTATTCTAAGATCAGGGTTCAGTTCAGTCCAAACTCCAAGTTGTGGAGATACTCGGAATGATCTTGGAGTGGTAGTGAGCTGACCACTACCATCCAGAGGAGGCAGAGATGGCTTACAAAGCAGTTCTTCAGCCTGAAGGCTCTAAGAAAAGAAACTTGGGACTCCTGGATGGCTTGGTCAGTTAAGTGGCTGACTCTTGATTTCAGCTCAGATCATGATCCTGCGGTCCTGGGATAGAGCCCTGCGTCAGGCACTGCACTCAGCAGGGGTCTGCTTCAGGATTCCCTCTCCTCCCTCTGCCTCTCCCCCTATTTTCCCACTTTCTCTTTCTCTCAAATAAACAAATAAGTCTGAAAAAAGAAAAGAAAAGAAATAAAGAAAAGAAAAAAAGAAAGAAGAAAAGAAAGAAAAGAAAAGAAAAGAAAAGAAAAGAAAATTTCCAGTATAAATCAAAGTTATTCTCAGTGCATATACTCTATATGTCTAACTTGAAAGGTGGAGGGGGATCCTAATTAAAAGATTAGCCTGTTCACAATGCATTTATTACAAATATTAGCTTTTAAATCTATAACAAGGGTCACAGAGGACCAATTACCAATGCTGATTACCAATACTAAGAAGCCAGGTAACTCTTAAAAACCTCTTTTAAATGGCTCATTTCAGAACTATGATCCACTAGGTATAATTTTAATCAGACATGTTTTATTTATTTATTTTTTTTAATTTAGATAAGTTACCTGAGAGAAGGAACTACCTGCAGATCGAGTATGAGAGAAAAGTAAGATGGTGCTGTTAGTTGAGAAGAAATTTCAAGGCAGTGACTCAGCCATATGGATATCAGGAGAGGTGTTCGAGCTGAGTGAACAGCAACCACCAAGTTCTAAAGACGGTATATGTGTAGCCTGTTCGTAGACTGTCGGGAAGCCCAGGTGATTGATGCATAGGAAAAAGCAGCAGAATAGTAGGAGAAGGGCTGGAGAGGGAGCCGGGGAGCCAGATCACAGGATCTTGTGGGGTGAAAATGGGCTTTCGAGTGGATTCTTTGTGTGGAGGATACCATGAGGGAGATTCAGGAAGGGCGGTTACAAGATCAGATGTACGTTGTAAAAGAATACTGAGGCTGCTGCATGGAGACTAAGATCTAAAAGGCAAGCAGGAAAGAGAGGAGACCAGTTGTTCTTCAGATAATCACATCTGCAAAGTCTGTTTTGCATATGAAGGCAACATAATCCCAGGTTCTGAAGGCCAGACTACCAGAGGTCTCAGTCAACTAAAAATTTTACAAAAAGTCAATATTGCAATGCAGCTAGTAAAATAATCAGGTTCATAGAAATTAATTCTGTTTTCAGGACACAGATCTCTCATGTAACCACCATCTCTTGCTTAGTGCACAGCTCTAACATCAGATCAGCAAAAGCTCCTTTACTTAATTTATCCTTTTTGTGTTTTATTCTCCCACTCAGCTGGGGAATTTGGCCTTAGTGTCACAATGGGCCTAGTCAAAACACAGATCGATAGTCCTGGGGCTCCCCCTTGGATTGCCGCTGCCCCGTTCCCCTCGCTATGTAGGGTGGTTGGTCTCTGAGATCCCATGTTGTCAAGGACACAACATGAAAGGTTAAAGGAATGTCACTGTTCCTAAACCCTTGGAAGTTTTAGTTCTCTGGCTTACCCATCAACTCCAGTGTGTTTGGTCAGTTTTCCTTTTCCATTAAATTCCTTCCATTCTACCAAAAAGAATGTCTACAGTCTAGACATGGACAGTCCTCCAGTGATTCAATGGATTCCAGGAAAAGGAAAAAAAATAAAAAGTCAAATATACTTCTCTTGAAATAAAAAAAACCTTAAGGGCTTAAGTCCTGGTTATCAGTTTGTTAGGTCCATAAACTAGTTTTCCATTAATTAACCTGGAATTGGTCAAAATGATAAAAATTTAGTGACCCTCACAAAATTCACGAGATAATAATGGTTAACCTAGATGCCAATAACCTTTATAATGAAGGATTTTTTTCCCCAGGGAAAAGATTGCCTGTACCCATTACTCAAGATAGCCCAATTCTCTTTTCAAAAATCTTAGAAATGAATAATAATAATAATAATAATAATAATAAAAACGGCTCAAAGAAATTAGAATCAGAACAAATGGAATTGAATAAGATTGAAGGTATTTCTTCCAAACTGCAGAAAAATTTCCCCCAGTGGGTCACAATTTTTATAATGAACCTAGATGTCTACAACTGAAGTTTCTATTCTTTGGCTATAAATAATAACAAACACAATAAGGATAAACTCTAATAAATTCTGTCTCTTTATTTTCCCAGTTTTCAAGATTCCAAGTAAAACATTGATAATAAAAATTGTTATTTTCTATCAATTATCTGTGTTATGATTTCCTGAAGATATGTTCATCCTTGACTCAGGTACTTCATCAATTAAAAGCCAACATTTTGAAAACCAAAAAAAAAAAAAAAAAAAAGCCAACCGGCCTTAACGTACCTCCATTCGCAGTGGGTTCGTATATAGTTGAGACCTTCACTCACTAGAATCAATGGGAAGGGAGCTGTTTCGAGCCTGGGCTCGGCAGGCCGAGGGGATTTTGAGCAGCATCCAGGGCCAAGTTAAGGGGAAAGAAATCCAACACCCAACGCAGAACCACAGAAGTTTGAGGCGTGCTTGGGGGATAGCAGAACATTCGCTTAGATGTGAGCCTTATTCACATTTTCAGTGCTCTTAGGATAAAATTAGACAATTTCACACTTGGACCTTAGCTAATAGGCTGTGATTTTTGTCACTGTGGCTTCTTTGTATTTATGGGCTTAACTTACCTGAAACACAAAGCTGTTGAATTATTCTTTACGAAGAAGGAAGCATAATATGATTACTGTTGGAAAACTTACCTGCTGTGCTTATAATGCTCTAGTTGACTACCCCTGGGAAGTTCATTATGATAAATTGGTTAAGTTTGTGAACTCATTGGTGCATAAATGAGAACTACACTGCTGAATAAAGATATTCCCTACTTTCTTTCATAAGGAAGATTTTTTTCTTTTCTTTTCTTTCTTTTTTTTTTTTTTTGCCTATGCACTGGCAACCCATTCATCAAGGAGAAGCCCATGACTTGTGCAAAGAAAGCATATTGTTCTTACTTTCTCTTATACCTGATCTGAAGGTAGCGCCTTCCCTCAGGTAACTTCTCTAAATTAAAAAATAAATTAAAGATGTCTAATTAAAATTATACCTGGTGGATCATAGTTCTGAAAAGAGCCACTTAAAAGAAGTTTTTAAGAGTTATCTGGCTCCTTAATACTGGTAATCAGCATTGGTAATTGGTCCTCTGTGACCCTTGTCATAGATTTCATTTATTTTATTTTTTTATAAATTTATTTTTTTGTTGGTGTTCAATTTGCCAACATATGGAATAACACCCAGTGCTCATCCCGTCAAGTGCCCACTTCAGTGCCCGTCACCCAGTCACCCCCACCCCCCGCCCTCCTCCCCTTCCACCACCCCTAGTTCGTTTCCCAGAGTTGGGTGTCTCTCATTTTCTGTCTCCCTTTCTGATATTTCCTATCCATTTTTTCTCCTTTCCCCTTTATTCCCTTTCACTATTTCTATATTCCCCAAATGAATGAGACCATATAATGTTTGTCCTTCTCCGATTGACTTACTTCACTCAGCGTCATACCCTCCAGTTCCATCCACATCGAAGCAAATGGTGGGTATTTGTCGTTTCTAATAACTGAGGAATATTCCATTGTATACATAGACCACAGCTTCTTTTGTCATAGATTTCAAAGTGTCTCTACCAGAAGTGGCAAACTGGAGGTCCACGGGCTTATCCATCGCTAATTAATAACAAGGAGGCCGTGAGACTGGGGAGAGTTAATGGCAGGGTGGGCTGCTGAGCAAACCAAAGTCTAACCCCATGAATTCTTCAGGGTTATGGAATCGAGTGCTAAGGACAACCCGTCAGGAGCAGCCAACTCAACAGCTACAGCCAATCAAATTCCTTCCTCCCTCCCTCCCTCCCTCCCTCCCTCCCTCCCTCCCTCCCTCCCTCTCTCCCTCTTTCTTTCTTCCTTCCTTCCTTCCTTCCTTCCTTCCTTCCTTCCTTCCTTCCTTCTTTCTTTCTGTCTTTTTGTCTTTCTTTCTTTCTTCCTTTCTTCCACTTCAGCACTTTTTCCTATATAAATGTTTCCCCTAGCTCCTGCCTTCCAAACGTCCCTAACCACTCCCAGTCCCGTACTGCCTAATGGAATCAGTGTTTGCTCAAATAAACTCTTGAACATTTTAATATGCCTCAGTTTACCTTTTAACATCATGCTGGCTGATATGTTTGATGTTGCCAAATAAGTGTTTTAGATGGTTACATTTCACAAATTGCAGGATGTCTGTTTTTTATTGGATAATAGGACTCGCGGTACACGGAGCTGGGGCTCCAGGCCCAGCATCAACTGCACTGAACTACTGGGGTATCGGAGTCCCAGGCTCACGCTTTTCCTCACAGCCTTCTGCTTGGTCCTCGCCACCCCTTTATGCTTCCCTCCCGGGCCTGTGGCCACTAGAGTTTCCTTTTATTACTTTGTCTGATGTTTACTTCAGAATTTTATAGTTTAAAACTATTTTTGTAATTCATTTATTTATTTTTTAAAGATTTTATTTATTTATTCATGAGAGACATAAAGAGAGAGAGGCAGAGATATAGGCAGAGGGAGAAGCAGGCTCCCTGCGGGGAGCCCGATGCAGGACTCGATCCCAGGACCCTGGGGTCACGACCTGAGCCGGAGGCAGACGCTCAACCCCTGAGCCCCCTGGGGGGCCCCCCATTTTTGTAATTTAAACCCATCAAATAAATGTCATATCCCTCATACAGTGCAAAGAAAGAAGTCCCCAGTCAAGATAAATCCTTTAGGGACTTCTCCAAACCTTGTAGGAACTATTCCCACCCCACTCCCTACCCAAGGCCTCGCCTGAACCTTCCTCTCTGACTTCCCACACGCCGGTAAGGAAACAACAGAGGCAAGATCTCCAAGGGTGGCTCCTTATTTGCTAAGGTGTCATTAGCTGAAGAAAGAGAGCCCCTGTCCTGTCTTCCTCACCCTCAAACCACCAAGGGGGGGTGGGACAGAGAAAAACATCCAATGAAAACCAAGTTTGTTGCTTTAAATCAGGGAGAAAGAGAAATGAGCATAAACAAGAACTCCCATCTTTTCATTTTCCCCTTTTTTAAAAAATGCCTTTCGTTCTTACAGTGCTGTGATTCGGCGGTGGGAAGTCTGTAGGCCTTAGTGGGCGTCATAACCCAGGTGCACGCGGCCCTCCTGCTGCTGCCCGTGGGGGCCGTGCCCTGGAGGAGAAGGGAGCACCTGGGCAGTGGGTAATCAGCACCTGGTTATGATGACCTGAGCCAAACCTCTGCCTCTGACCTCTAACTTCTCGAGGCAGAACCGGTTGCTAAGAACTTGACTTAGACCCACTGCCGAGTTCAAGGACGACGGCTGGTTGTGGACCCCAACCTTTCCTGAACCCCGCTGCCAGCGTTGTCACCCTGGGCCCAGAGCCCAGCTGGGGGGAAATGTCACTGGGCAGGTCGCACCATATATCGCAGCTGCCAAACCCAACCAGGCGGGAACAGCACCTGCTTGCCACCACCTGCTCGGCCTCCTTGTCCCCCCTTCCTTTCTTCTGCAGAGATCAGTGCATTGACTTGTCACTTCGGGGTCCCAGCCCCGGTGGGCCCTGGGCTGCAGCTCTCGGTGACCTCCTGTCTCTCCGGCAGGAGCCGGTCAGTGCGTCCAAAGTTGCTCGCTTCCCATCAGCAAATCTGCAGGGCACACGTCCTGTCACCCCCCCTCGTGCCCTAGAGCCGGAGCGTCCCATCGCCCATCACAGGCTGGTTGGCCTCGCTGCCTCCTCATCATGCGTCCTTGAGGCCCTGGTCCCTCCTGGTGCCCCCATGCGCCCATCCTCGCTCTCCCTCCCATCGAGGTGTGGCCTTCAGGGACACAGACACACAACTCTCATCTTAAGCAACGTCTCTCCTGACCCTTGTACTTGTGTCCCGCTGTCGCTTCTGTCCTCTGTTGCCCTGCTGCCAGGCGCTGCGTCCACTCCCCACCACGCAGCCACCCTTCAGCCCATTCCGGCCTGGATTCTATCCCACTTCACTGAAAGAGCCTTTCCTGACCCACCCCAAGACCTGTACTTGGCCTAATTCAAAAGTTAATTTCATGTCTACTTCTCAAATGTAATGTGCCTGCGAATCGCCGGGGGATCTTTTAAAAAACGCAGATGCAGTAGGTCTGAAGTGGGACCCAGCCTAGTGCTTTGGATACGACATCCCGTGTGACGTCAGTGCTTCTCATCTGTGGACCAATCTCTGAGCAGCAACTGCTTGCAGATCTTGGGCTTTTGGTTTTTTTTTTTTCTCTTTGTATTTTTTTCTTGTTTCTTTCTCCTCGGAAATTCTTCTTTCTTATGCTCTGTATGTGGGAGTCCTTCTTATTTTTAGGGCTCGGTTCAAAACTGGCCTCCTCAAAACGCCCTTATGAAACCACCCATCCAGCGAAGATGCTTGATATGTCTTTCTTTTTTTTCCCTTAAGATTATTTATTTATTTATTTATTTATTTATGAGAAACATAGAGACACATAGAGAGAATGACAGAGAGAGAGAGAGGCAGAGACACAGGCAGAGGGAGAAGCAGGCTCCACGCAGGGAGCCTGACGTGGAACTCGATCCCGGGACTCCAGGACCATGCCCTGGGCCAAGGGCAGAGGCCAAACTGCTGAGCCACCTGGGGATCCCCTTGATATGTCTTTCTAAATACATAAATACCTTGAACACTTTGCCCTTTTTTTTTTCTGGTATTTATCATCACGTTCCCTAAGTGTATAGTGATTTCCTGGACTTCAAGGACCAAATCATGATAATAGTGATGATTTACTAAATACCAACCGTACGTACCAGTGCCTTACGTAAATAACGCGTGACCTTCGGAACAATCCTGGTAACTCTTGCTGGGTCAGTTTTAAAAATAAGGAAATTGTGACCTTGCCCAGGTCAAAAAGTGGGTGAGTGTGAACACAAACCCGATGTCCCTTCCACCATGAAGCCTCTTCCTATCACCCCATGTTTCCTGGATTGCAGTCTTCAGCACCTGGAAAAACTCCCATGATAAGGGTGCAATAACCCATGCACAAATCCTGGCCCGTATCCTCTCTGGAGCATGAGGCAGAGGGAGCCTCGCGTGACCAGCAATTCCCATAACCCGCCCTATCTCCCAGGGGTATCTGTGTCAACCAGTGCATGACCTCAAGAGCCCACTGATGTCATATTGTGTAATCCTGCATTTTGGGGAGGGAGAGGAAGCTCATGGTAGCTCTCTTTTGGAAGAACATATAGTGGAAGTACTCATAAGTTCTCTCATTTCGATGGCAGTTTTTGGAGAATATTTATTTTGATCAGATCTTAGAGGAATTTAGGAATGGGTATGCAGTAATCATTTTCTCCCTTAGAATTTCATGACTCTTGCCTTTGGGAATGAAGAACACCGTGAAATCAGGGGCACAATGAGAAAAAGAAAATTATTCCTCCTCGGATGAGCAGGGAATCAATGGAGTCCCCAAAGAGGGGGAATGGAGATGGAAATGGGGCTCATTGGGCTTTGTAATCCCTTCTGAGTGTCCTAAGGCTTATTCAGTGGGGCAGCTCCACCGTCACACTTGTCCCCAAGGTCTGGGATTCAGCGCCCAGTGGGGAAGCGCAGTCCAGGCAGCCGCAGAAAGGACACCAGGCCCGTCTTCAAAGTCTGCTACTAAGCGCGCCCTCGAAGAGACGTGGGAATCACCTGCTAAAATCATACTGGACTGAGAGACACAAAAAAATAAATAAATAAAAATAGATAAACTTGTGGAAACTTCAGAGCCATAAATCCGTATCCAGCAGGTCCCCAAGCTGGACGCTGTCTCCACGGCTCGGACGACGGAGGCACCGGTGCCTGGTAAATGGGCCTCTCTTGCCAGGGCAGCTTTCGGAGAACCAAGGAGGCCCGGACGCCAAGGTCACAGGGCCTGGTCCCTCTCCATGTCCCATGTGCTTCCCAGGAGCCATCGGCCCTGACCTCCCGGCCTCCAGGGCTGCTGCTCCCGGGGACTAGTGCGACGCTGGCCTGGCCTCGCCGCCTCCACGAGGCCACCTGTCCCCAGAGGGAAGCCAGGTTGCTCGGCGGCAATGGCCACCGCGGGCTCGGGCCCTGTCTCGAGACTCTGACTAAACAGGAGGACGGTGCACCCCAAGGGGCCCGGGGAAACGGGCAGCGCTTGGGGGTGGCCCCTTCCCTGCTGCCCCAGGTGACACACCCAAAGGGGTTCACATGAGTGGTGTGAAGGCCTCAGGGCTCGTGTCTCCTTCGGGTCTTGCCCCCCCAGGCTCCAGCCAGGCCCCCGCAGGAGCCCGCTTCTCCCTTGGCCTGTGTCCCCCCCTTTCCCTGGATCCCTCAGGGGTAAATAAAGAACATCTGGAAAAACAAACCTCAGGCCTGAATATTCTTTTCCCCAATCTCCGTTGCCTCCTTGTGTTCGGTGCCCTCAGGGCCCCGGGGCCTGGCTGGGTGCTGGGTGCTGGGTGCTGGGTGGGAGAGCCAACAACCATGCCTGGAAATTGGCCTGGAAACCCGGCCAATGGCGACCTCAAGGCCTGGGGCGCCCTATGTAGGCCGCACCGCCAGCAGGAGCCAGAGTGGGGACCTGCCCCCAACAGGCTGCACGGGGCCCTGCCATCAAGGCCCTGCCATTGCGGCCAGGGACGCCCGCCACCCAGGAAGAGTCCAGATGCAGAGAGGGGGCAGGGAGGGGGCCCAGCTGGTTCAGCTCCTGTCACAGCGGCCTCCTGGGCACCTCCAAGCTCCACTCCCTGGTTTTCTCCCCCTGCTGCCACAAGCCAGGGGTGCTCAGGCCTCTTCCCACTGCCCCCCCAACGTCCCAGGACCTCAGGGCCTGCTTGCCTTGTCTACACAGGCTGCTGCTGCTGCTAAGGACGGGCCTACCCCTAAGCCTCGCTCAGAGAAACAAAGCACCTCCCTCAGGGGGCATTTTTCAGGCACTTGAGGAATAAGTCAGGAAACAACGCTTTCTTCTTCTTCTTCTTTTAATATTTTACTTATTTATTCCTGAGAGGCACAGAGAGAGAGAGAGAGAGAGGCAGAGACACAGGCCAAGGGAGAAGCAGGCTCCATGCAGGGAGCCCGACTTGGGACTCGATCCCAGGACCCCGGGGTCACGACCTGAATCAAAGGGAGACGCTCAACCGCTGAGCCCCCCGGTGCCCCTGAAATAATGCTTTCCATCTAAAAAGTGCTCACTGGAATTCCTCTGCATTGTTGGTAGAGACCACACGAGTTAACGTCGTCATGAAAATGGCCCACGAGAGTCTTTCATTTCCAAGTGTATCTCCATGGAGGCAACTTACGAGCAAGTTCTATATCCTTCTGGACCGAAAAGATGCATGAAGGAACTTGACTCAAAATAAGACTTTGGCTCCTTGGAAGCAGAAATAACCACTCGCTTTAGCTGACTCTAAGTATCAAACTGAAGAAAGTGTTCCATGGACAACTATGGTTCGAATTGCAAGTGGTTGGTGCTGGTTCAATACCAAGCGTGGGAGAGCAGACTCACCTTTGCTTTGATCAACACTGAGATGCCGGGTCTTAAAGCATCAGTGTCTTCCATCTGTGCTCGAAGTACTATCAAGGAAAGGCTTAAAAACACACCTTCTTTTGAATGAATATACCAGTAGATTTATAACCCTGGACTCTACCTTTTTTTGATCAATGCTATTTTGTGTGATAGCTCAAATTACCACTTTTTACCAGACTTATTAGATTTCCAACCATTTAGGGGCACCTGGGGGGCTCAGTCAGTTGAGTGTCTGACTCTTGATTTTGGCTCAGGTCAGGATCTCATCGTCAGGCTCTGTGTTGGGCTCTCCCCCTGCCTCTTCCCATTCATGCTCACTCCCTCTCTCTCTCTCTCTCTCTCAAAAAAAAATTTTGTTCTCCAACCATTGTGTAACTCCATGGATTTGTAAGGTGTTCAATTTATATACTTTCAGTTGTTTATCACAGTTCTTTGAATATCATGACTAAAGAGTTTTAGCCTTGATGGGGATCAAGAGAGAAATGCAACATTTTGCAGCTCATCTTAGTCATCATTTTGAGAACTCATTTTCATTAAGGTGCAAGGTATCTAAGAGACTAGAAAACTTGGAAAATATCGCAAAAATAATTCTTCGTGCCCGAGAGACACCCATGAGGCCCAAGCAGTTTGATTTTAAAACGTCTCAGATGCCTAGGTAATGACCCAGCAATGTTCACCAGACGTTTAAATTAAAGCTTTTTGGGGGGGGCGGCGGGGGAAGAAGGGTGAGCTTAAGTTTTTTTTTTTTTTTAACTGAGTGGCTTGATTATGAGATTTCACCCCTGAAGAGCTGGGCCTGGAGATGTGACACGTGCGGCGACACTCATGCATGCCTCGTGCCTCAGCCTGTGCAGTGATGTGCATCTGTAAGCAGGTCACATCGCACCTGGAGAGACTCCACACACACATGGGTTTTCACAGCAATGACTAACGGCTTTTTTTTTAATTTTTATTTATTTATGTATGATAGTCACAGAGAGAGAGAGAGGCAGAGACACAGGCAGAGGGAGAAGCAGGCTCCATGTACCAGGAGTCCAATGTGGGATTCGATCCCGGGTCTCCAGGATCGTGCCCTGGGCCAAAGGCAGGCACTAAACCGCTGTGCCACCCAGGGATCCCCCGACTAACGGCTTTTAAAAGGGGTACTGGGTCCCTGAAATTGATATTTGATGCTTTAAATTATGATTAAATGTAATAAAGAAACAAGTGTACAAACCCAGAGAGCAGAATAGATGAGAGTGGGACTTCCCATTCCCTGATGATCCCCGCCCCCAACGGCCCCTCTCCATCTGATTGATCCAAATCACAGAACTCACGCGAGCCCAGTGCACGTGCTCTCTAACTGTGTGTGGCAGCCCCATGGAAGAGGAGGGTCGAGGCAGGGTGCTCGCCTGGACCCCAGGCCCCGGGCCAGGCCTCAGCGGGGGAGCACCTCCTCCTTTCTGACACTGTCTGCAGGGTATGGAACAGGTGTGCCCCGTGTGGCCTGAGCCTTAGAGTGCAGCTGGCCTGGGGACATATAAAACCAATAATACAGAGGGGCAGCCATCATCATCATCAATTATCATCAAGAGGCCCTTCAACTGGTCCTCTTATCTTTCAGAATTTAAGCATAATTAGATTCGGTTCCTCACTCCATATTCTGTCCTTTCAAACATTTCTGTAAGTTTGGTGGGGAATTTGCATAGTTACAGTCCTTTCTAGCACAAAATTCCAAGATCGGTGGAAACTTGAACCAGTTTATGCCTCATCCCCTCGGAGCCATTCACTTCTCTGTGCTCTGTGCCAAGTCTAAAGGGGGAAATCACCTCTTTTCCTTGATTTGTCACCTAAAGCATACTTGCACATATTTGCGTGGTTAGCACGTTTCGAGAGAAGTTTGGAACAAAGTAGAATGCATTATCCAGTGAGGCCACAAATTCAAAATTTATCCATTCAACAGATATGCAATGGGTACCCATTCCGTGCCAGCCTCTGCTCTGTGCTATGGGACTGCAGTAGTCAATGAGACAACATCTCTCCTCTTCTGGAACTTAAAGCCTGGTGGGGAGACAGACACTATAAAAAAATACATACTGGTGTAATAAACCAAACTGTATGTAGAGGAATAAAAATAAAGAGTGATGAGGAGGATGAGAGTGAGATGGGATACAGAGATTTTTAATCAGGGGTCAGGGTAGACGTCTCTGGTCCTATTTAAGCTGAGCCTGGAAGGAAGGGAGAACAGAAACACCAGTGCTAAGCAACTTGAGGCAGAAAATTGTTTGCTTTGTCCAAGGAACAAGGATGCCAGGGAGGCCAGAGCAGAGTGTCCAGGAGGGAGGAAACACCTCAAACAGATGCATGTCAATGCACACTAGGTCAGAGTTTAGGGTTGGGTAGACAAGGAAATATCTGTGGACAGAGCCTTCTAACTTTATTTATTTATTTATTTATTTATTTATTTATTTATTATATTTTTTATTTAGTGAGACTCCTTTAGGATCTAGGTGTAGTTTATGTTCTATACCATAAGGTATAGTCTCTGGAGTTTTCTGATGATTAAACTGCTGGTTAATAGAATGTCTCCTGACTGCCAGAGTCTCTCTGCAGCATTCTGTGTGTCTCTCTTATCTCCCAGAGTTCTCCCTCTGTGTGGGGTATAGGGGGGTGGCACTTAGGCTTTGGAGCTGAAGCAAAAGCTGCCAGGCCGATTTGGCCTCACTGGGTCAGACTGGCATTGGTCTTAAGAAAACCAAACACACTGCAGAGCATTTGGCTCCAGGGCAGAACAAAAGGGCATATTTTATCGGGGTTACAACTCCCTGACTCTGTATGTCAGCATCTTCGGCCAGCAGTGTTTTGTGCTGCCACGGATCGTTGCTCACACTGGCTCCAGAGACAGTGAGCCTGTGCATCGGTATCACAATGATCCTGGGATGAAGCAATCACAAATGGGCGGCTTTTTCCAAACAAAGGTTTGGTGCCAACCCATCCCCCTGAGACAGAGTGGTAGACAATAATCATGTCACAAGTACTTTCTCAATATGAAGGACAACTGTAAAGTATTTTCACTTCATATTTTCAACTTTTTAAAGCTGCTATGAAAGCTTTTTTAAACTTGGAAAGGCATCTATTCAAGGCACTTATTGGGCACCTATGTGAAAGTACTGTTCCATATGCTAAAATTTAAAGTCACACAAGTTTTTGTTTTGTCGTTTGTTTGTTCTGCCACAGAGGACTGTGTTATAATCTAGAGGGTCTCCAACAGCAGCTGAAAGAGAGGCAGAGCGATCCTCATCACACATGGCAGGGAAACAAACAAACAAACAAACAAACCAGGTGAACCTGCAGAAGGGGACTACATTCAGGGAGGTTCCAAAGATTCGACAGTGGAATGTACAGATTGGTGCCGACAGCTAAGCCAGGGGTGGGAAAAGTTGGGTGATGGAGAAGATCACAGACAAATCCTACTGGGAAGTCTGGCCACAAGAACAGGAACGGAATCAGAAAGTCTATAGTGAGCAGGAGGGACTCCTTAGAGACCGGAGGAGCACCTGCAGGGCTCCATTGGTTAGGTGTCCAACCCTTCATTTGGGCTCAGGTCATCATCTTGGGGTCATGGGATCGAGCTCTGAATCAAGCTCAGGGCTCTGTAGTGTCTGCTTGTCCTGCTCCCTGTTCTCCTCCCCCACTTGCTCTCTCAAATGATTAAATAAAATCTAAAAAAAAAAAAATAGACTGCAAAGACAAGTACAAACTCTAGTTCTAGAGGAATCTGAGCTAATGAACAGAGGATCAAGGCATGAATTCTAGTACTATAACAAGGTAAGTCTGTTACTTCACTTGAGGTATGGAAACATGCCTGTCATTGTGCCAGGTGTTATGAAAAAAATGTATGTATATAAAAACATCTAGTTTCTTGGGGTTTTTTAGTCCTTAGCTATATTTGGAAGGTGGATTTTTAAAAATATTTATTATATTAAATGAAAATGTTATGGTAAAAATAGGCCCAAGGTCATTATTGATATATTGATAACAGAAGGATGGTTTTTGTTAAGGAAATTCAGAAATTAATTTCTCCTGGCGAATGTTGAAGTTTTAATTCTAAAGTCACATGCAAGTTATCAAGAAAATACGCATCATATGACCAGTTTCTCTGGTTCCTCTGTTTTAAAATAAGCAACTAAGAATGGAATTGATAAGGACTTTTAAGTGTGGGTGGGGGAAAAATAACTTCTTCATAGTGGAAAGAAGGCAGACGATAGCATCAGATAAACATTGAGCGAGTTACAACCTGAGACTCAGAGGTTTGTGTATTTGTAAATCACATGGTATAGAGTTCTACTGCATTCATACAGGTCATTGCCCATCTCGCAAATCTGTAGGAAATGGGAGAATTAAATTTTCATCCTGTTATGGCATGTTGAGAATCTAGCTATTTGTGTAGATGTAGATATAGGGAAAATACTGTTCTCAAACTGGAAACAATACTTTCTGGAAAGCTTACTAATAGAACTCCTATTTAATTATAAAAGCCATCATTCCAGGAATGACTAAGAAGGTTCTCAATTTATCGCTTTAAAACAACACAAAAATATTTTAAGTAAAGACTTTGGACTTTGCAGAGGAAAGGCACTTTACAAATCAATATGTGTATTCGTTTTGTTACTGTAAGAGCTGAACATTAATGTCTAGTCCAAAGTTTTATAGGAGGGCCAAATGCAGAAAAACTAGTCCATTGGTTGCCATAAAATGATGCTGCTTAGCATAATAATGGTTCTGTTTTATGTAACATTTTCCAATGATATATGGTAATATCCTAATGAGGAATCACTAAAATATATACATATATATTACAAAGAGAAGATTCCCAATCTTCCCAATATATATATAGGGAATCTTCTCTTTGTAATCATTTTACAGACTAAATGACTCCAATGGAAGAAATAAAAGTTCCATTCAGGTGAAACGTGTAAAAGACTCAGTTACATGGGCCTACTCTCCATGAATAGTATGCTGCTCAGAAATAAAACAAAGCCACAACACAGGGAATGTCCTACATGATCCATAGTGAAAGGATCCTTATGGCAGATAGAAAAGGAAGTCATTGAGAAAGACATTTTGATTACCCCAAAGATATTTATTGAGGCTCTAATATATGCCAGACAATTTGCTGTGTGACAAGACGCAATACAAAAGATGAAAAATTGTATTTTCCCAACATGCTGCAGCAATGGTTTTTACTCTACATAGTCTTAAAATGCAACAGCCATTCTTCTCATAGAGCTTTGGGTGTCAGTGTTCCCTCCCTTTGAATCGGGGCAAGCTGTGACTCCACTCCATAACTTCTGAGGTTAAGTCATGAGAGGCAATACAGCTCCTGCCTGAATCTCTTGGAAACTTTGTTCTTGGAATCAGTAACTTCACGAAGAGCCCACGTGGAGAGGCGCTGAAGTCAGTACAATTTTCCAGTCTCAGGCATGAGTCATCTTCAAGTAGATTCTTGACTGTAGCTTGAGTTAGGCCATACTCACTGGCACCACACAGGGAAAAAACAAACTTTCCCTCATGGAGACCGCCTGTATTGCACAGTTCTGTGTCGAACGAGCGATTGGTGCTGTGGTAAGGCTCTGCGTTTTGGGGTGGTTTGTTCTAGCTAACTGGAACAGTGAGAGACTACAGACTGGCACCGTTCTGGAGCTTACAGTGAATGATAAATAAAATTAAACAAGCAATTATAATATATTGTGGGAATTCTTCTAATAGTAGCAGGACATTAACGCATGGGCATATTTAGGGGAAGAATTATAGTTTTCAAGAACAATAGGTTCCCTGAAGAAGTAACACCTCAGATGACACCTGTGGGATGGGTGCAAAATGGAAGGGGCATGTCTTAAAGATGGGAAAAAAAAAAGAAGTATGTCCTGATGAGAGTGGAGGGAGGGCCTGGGAGAGAAAAATAGGAAGAGAAAGAAAAAACTAAATGAAATCATGTTAAAGAAACTTGAAATCTATTCTAGAACAAATGATAGTCCAAAGTACTCTTCTCTTTAGCTAAGGATGCAGTCAGTGTTGCATTTTAGGAAGATTAGGAACCCAAGGGGCCTGCGGACTACCTAGGCAGTAACAATGATTCAGTCCTTCTCTATCTGCAGAGTTTCTCATCTTGATTAATGGAAGCTCTCTCCTTTTATTATTGTTTTAAGACTTATTTCTTTACTTGTGTGTGTGTGAGAGAGCATGCACACGAGCAGGGGAGGGGCAGAGGGAGATAGAAAGAATCTTAAGCAGACCCCTCACTAAGCAGGGAGCTGGAGGTGGGGCCCCATCTCAGGACCCTGAGATGATGACCTAAGCCAGAATCAAGAGTTGGACGCCCAATCAACTGAGCCACCCAGGGCCCCAGCTCTGTCCTTTCAAGTGCTAAGACTAAAACACACAGAGGCATTCGTGACTCCCTTTATATACTTCATCCTATTTGCAGGTTCTTTGTCCTATATATCTTTAAAATGTACCTAGAATCTGACCATTGTTAACATCTACATTGCTACCATCCTGGTCAAAACCACCATCTCTCACATAAATTAATTCAAAAGCTTTCTAAAAGATATCTATGCTATTACTTTTGCCCCACCTACCTAAAGGTCTAGTCCCAGCACGGCAGTCAGAGTCACCTTTCAAAGTCAAAATAAGATCATCTCACACCTCTGCTCAAAACCATGCAGGGGCTCTCCATTTCCCTCAGAAGAAAAGCCAGAGTTCATACAAGACCTAAGAAGCTGTGGATGTGGTTTCTTTCTCTCTCTCTCTCTCTCTCTCTCTCTCTCAACATATGTTTCTGCCCTGTCCTCATCCTTCTTCTTGTGCTGTGAGATGATAAAATGCCAATGAGGTAAGACGAAGTGAGGTGAGTAACACAAGCATGTTGACCCAGCATGAGGCTCCCATTGACCCTCGGACGATTGATCAGAGGAGGATCAGCTGCTCCTGAGCAATGGTTGGCCACAGGGAATTGAAGCTGCACAAAGTGAAACCATAGCTAAGAGGAGACTATTGTCTGTGCCTTCACGTCTCCCTGCCGTGTTCCTGATGGAATGTAAGGAGGGACGATGAGGATTTTGTTCCCTGATGGAAAAAAATGACCTCAAGAGGCATCTGGCACTTAGTAGGCATTAAATATTTGTTGACTGATGACTAGATGAGAGGTGACAGGGATGAAAGAGCTGTCCCTATTCTTTCCTCCACATCTAATTCATTCCTTTATAATTTAACACAATTCTGACATGCCCTTTTCTCAGCGGAAATTCTATGACTGGGCTGTTTGCATTCTCTCTTTTTTTTCTCTTCACTGTGACTGTCATTGGAATTTAATCAACTGTCAAAGTCATCTTGGCTCCTTGGCCAGACCAAATACCAGTTAGAGCATTTCAAATATTAATACTCATGCCATTCTAGGGAGGAAAATAGGAGTGGCCTCCATGGTAATCAAACATTTAAGTGGCTTATTCAAGGTCACTTTTTCAATCAATATGGAAAATAACGAGTACCTTAAAGGACAGAATTTAAATTTAGTATATTTGGAGGGATTGAAGGGATGATGAAAAAGAGCACACTGAATGAAATTAAATAGAAAGAAGTGTTGGGTAGGACTATATATATATATATATATATAGTATATAGTTATATATATGAAAACTGTATATATATATATATGAAAAATAGTTTTTCCCTCTGTCATAGCACAGCTGCACCTGAATTTACCAATCCTATAACTAAATTCCCACTCTACTCTTTAGATACTGGATAATAAGGAACAGTCTCTCAGGTTCCCTTCAGAATCACAGGATGGTTCATAGTCATCTCATATCTTCAATAATAATTCTTCTTTTATTTGTACTCAGAACTTGTTATAGACATGTTGCACGTGTACGAAGGCCCTGAGATGTAGGAAGAAACCAAACATACGTGACTTGTTTATTCATGGAAGTTAGAGTCTGGATCTTCCAATAATTAATGGAAGTGACAATACTCAACCAGGGTTCAGGTACTACATCTGCACGTTACTCCCGGTGTGTTTTACCTCTCACCCTAGTCTTGGTCTCTTAGGAAGTAAAAGTAATTACAGAAGATATAGATACTTTTGATTTCTTTCATCTAAGAAAATTGTACTGATACTATTTCTAGGATTTCTAGAATATTTAGCATATTTATTTTTCTTGAGCATTTGTTCTGGATGCTGTTCAAAGTATTGGAATCAGTGGTAAACAAGACACACATCGTTGCTGCCCCCTGGATATTCCAATATAAGGGAAGTAGATATCTTGTGCTAAACCAGAATGAAAGAAACTTCCACAAAATTTTATAAATCATGCTGATTGAATATTTTCTCTACCTTTTCCCCATTTTTCATGGCCATGACAATCTACATAAGATGGGGGATCAGGAGTTGGAAAAGTGAAGGGTGAGGTCTTTACTGGGGTTTCTCTACTTTCCTGCTTACCCATGGTTCACTACATGCCTGAGTTGCTCTGGTTCTGCGTATTGTCAATTATCCTAAAATTTTCATATCCTAATGTGTTAAATCTGGCATGTCTTCTTTTTAAAAAGAGATTTATTGATTGATTGATTGATTGCGAGTAGGGGTAGGGATAGAGGGAAAGGGAGAGAAAGAATTGTAAGCGGACTGCACTGAGAGTGGAGCCCGAAATGGAGCTCAATCTCAGGACCCTGAGGTCATGACCTATGTGAAATCAGGAGTCAGATGTTTAACTGACTGAGCCACCCAGGTGCCCCTGAGTGCTAGGCGCCCCTGAATCTGGCATGTGCTTTTAGTGCT
The DNA here is from genome assembly GCF_905146905.1 of Nyctereutes procyonoides. Lineage (NCBI taxonomy): Eukaryota > Metazoa > Chordata > Mammalia > Carnivora > Canidae > Nyctereutes > Nyctereutes procyonoides. Next base: position 13,781,477 of record NW_026575021.1, on the reverse strand, counting down.
CATTGTAAGTAAAAATCCTAGCAGTTATAGGTACTATAAACCACAGAGAAAAGTCCACGTCTGTATCATAAGGGCCACAGGAAAAAAAAATAGTGTTGGAAGGAATTCTCAGGCAAATAGTAGGGTGACAAATTATACAAAAGGAATCCTTTGAAAAATTTAAGGTCATTGAAGGCTAAAACACAGGGATACCATATTCTGCTTCAAACTGAAACAGTGTTTTACAATTTGAATGACATATGGACACCTCGTAAAGAACAAAATTCTTTCTCTCCCCCTTCCTAGTCCCCTGGGTAGCTTCAGTTATTATCTTCTCTTCCTCAATAATATTGAAGTTGTGATATAGTCCTATGTTCCTAGGTGTTGTATGACTATAAAATGAAAATGAAAATCATAAGCAAAAGACAAGCAAAGCCATAAAACGAATAAAATCAAAACATTAACGTCAGAGCTCTTTCCGTTCTAGTCAGAATAAAGGAACAGGGAGAGGACCTAGCCTCCTGTTGGAAATATGACTCAAGTCATTGGAAATCAGACAATGAAGGACGGTGATCTCTGAGCAACGAGAACAAACGCAATGAGCTTTGAAACTGCCCCAGCTTGCCACATGGAGAATGTTTCCAGGCTCCAGTTTAGGGAAGGGGGAAGCCCGGTGGAGTCTGACCATCTTCCTGATTTGATGAGACATTGCTGAACGTCTGGGGGGACCAAAGTGGGCAGGTGTTTGCAAGACCGCCTAGCAGACAGCAAAGAACAGTAAGGGAAAGAACTCTTGAGATCTGGAGACAGTCTGCTTCAAGTCTTCAAGTGAATTTTAATGAGCACAAGCATGCCAGGAAATTATCCAAGGCTGGAGCAAAGAACGACCCAAAGGATAAGAGGAAGTAACCTCTGGGCCGCACAGAAGAACTGAAATAGAGCTTGTTTCTATCAACCCCCGTGGAAAATAATATAATTCACAAGTATTAGATTCTATACTCAGAAATCTTTTGCCAAGCTTCCTGTGCTCTGACACAAAACATTCAAAAGATGTAAAAGAATCAAACAATTTCCAAACAACTGTATCTCAGAACAAACTCCAAAATTCCCCTAATAATATAAATGTTTCCAGCACTCAACAGGTAAAATTTGCAGTGTCTGGCATCCAATCAAAACTCATCAGGCATTGGAAGAAGAAGGACAATAAAGCTACAAAGGAGAAAATGTATAAAAACCTAGAAATTCTACAAATGATAGAATTAGTAGACAAGAATACTAAAAGTTAATAACTGTATTTTATACGTTTAAGAAACAAGAAGGATAGGACATGTTTAAAAGAGACATCAAAGATATATAAAAGACTCAAATTGAATTTCTAGAGACACAAACTACAATATTTGAGGGGCGCCTGGGTGGCTCAGTCAGTCCAGCATCTGCCTTAGGCTCAGGTCATGGTCCCAGGGTCCTGGGATGAAGCCAAACATCGGGCTCCCTGCTCCTCGGGGAGTCTGCTTCTCCATCTCTCCCTCTGCTGCTCCCCTTGCTTGTGCTCTCTCTCTCTTTCTGTCAAAGAAATAAACATAATCTTTTTTAAAAAAAAAGGAAAACTACAATATTTGAAATTAGAAATACACTTGCTGGGATGAATGGAAAATTAGAAACTTTAGTGAACTTGAAAATAGCTGTAGAAACTATCCAAATGAAACAGAGTAAAAGGTATTTAAAAAAAGAATAAAGAATCAGCAAACTGTAGGATAATATCAAGCAGCCTAATAAATGAATAAATGCAATTGCCAAAGAGAGGAGGAAGAAAATCGAATGAATAATGACTAAACATTCTCTAACTTTGATAAATATTATAAAAACTCACAGATCCAAGAAGCTCAATGAACCTCAAGCAAGAGAAACATAATGAAAATTAGGCCAAGACACATTATAATAAAACCACTTAAAACCAACAATAAGGAGAAAACTGTTGAAAGCAGTCAGAGAAAATAGACACACAGAGGAAAAATATATTATTTTAATTTTTTAATGTTTTTATTTAAATTCCAGCTAGTTAACGTACAGTGAAATATTAGTTTCAGGTGCACAATTTAGTGTTCAATATTTATACACCACACCCAGTGCTCATCATGACAAGTACCCCCCTTAACTCCATCCCCCTACCCACCTGCCCTCTGGTGACCATCAGTTTGTTCTCTAGAGTTAAGGGTCTCTTTCCTAGTTTGCCTCTCTCTTTCTCGCTCATCTGTTTTGTTTCTTAAATTCCACAAATGGGTGAAATCATATGGTATTTGTCTTTCTCTGACTGAACTACTTCACTTAACATAATACTCTCTAGCTCCATCCATGTTGTTGCAAATGGAGAGATTTCATTCTTCTTTATGGCTCAGTAATATTCGTGTGTGTGTGTGTGTGTGTGTGTGTCTGTGTGTCTGTGTAGACATCACATCTTTATCCATTCATCAGTCAATGGACATGGGCTATTTCCATAATTTGGCTACTTCAGATAATGGTGCTATAAACATTGAGGTGCCTGTATCCTTTTGGATTAGTATTTTTATATTCTTTGGGTAAATGCCTAGTAGTGAAATTGCTGATCATAGGGGTAGCTCTATTTTTAACTTTTTGAGGAACGTCCATACTATTTTCCAGAGCAGCTGCACCTGTTTGCATTCCCACCAACAGCATGAGAGGGTTCCCCTTTCTTTATATCCTCGCCAACACCGTAGTTTCTTTGTTGTTGATTTTGGCCATCCTGACAGGTGTGAGGTGGGATCTCATTGTGGTTTCAATTTGTATTTCCCTGATGATGAACTCATCAAAGATGATAATACAAAGGTGTATGAAAGACTTGATGCAAAGATGATGCTGAGCATCTTTTCATGTGTCTGTTGACCATCTGTATGTCCTCTTTGGAAACATGTCTGTGTCCTCTGCCCATTTTTTATCCAGTTTATTAGTTTTGGTGCTGTTGAGATTTGTAAGTTCTTTATAGATTTTGGATACAAGACCTTTGCCAGACATGTCGTTTGTAAACATCTCCTCCCATTCCATACATTGCCTTTTAGCTTTGTTGATTTTTTTTCCTTTACTGTACAGAGTTTTTCATTAACTTTGATGAAGTCCCAATAGCTGATTTTTGCTTTTGTTTCCCTTGCCTCAGGAGACATATCTAGAAAGAAGTTGCTACGATCACTGTCAAATTTCTTGATGGAAACAATGAAGCTAAAAAGCCATGGAATCACATCTTTAAAGAACAGAAAGAAAAAAACAAAAAACCAAAAAACATTGACCCTAGAATTTTTACACGAAGAAAATACCTTTCAAAACAAACATGAAATGAAAATACCTCCAGACAGGCAAATCTGAAAGAACTCATCAGCAGCTCATCTATACTTAAAGAAATGTTAAAGGAGAAGTAAAAGGATACTAGATAAAAACCTGTGTCTTGAGGGGGGCACTTGGCGGGATGAGCACTGGGTGTTATGCTATATCTTGGCAAATTGAACTCCAATAATTTTTTTTAAAAAACCTGTGTCTATGGAAAGGGATGAGGAACATAAGAAATGGTAATTATGTGGGTAGAAACTTTTTTTTCTGTTTCAAATTTTTTAAAGATTAAATAATAACTATTTACTATGGGCTTTATGGTATATATAGATGTAAAATTCATGACAACAATACTACAAAGGCTCAGCAGACAGAAATAAAAGTATACATTCACTATATATGAAGTTGTATAATATCGCATCAATATTGGTGTTTATATATTAAAAGAATACACTGTGATTCCAAAGGCACCAGTAAACAGTTTAAGAAAAATCAACAGTTATATCTGATAAGCCAAGAAGATAAATTAAATAATGTGAAATGATACAAAAGAAGACAGAAGAATAAGGAAAAAAACGCCAAATGGACAAATAGAAAAAAAAAAGCAAAATGGTAGATTTAAATATTATCATATCAATAATCACATTAAATGTATACAGTCAATCCTCATTATTTGTAGATGCTGTATTTGCAAATTTGTCTACTCACTGACATTTATTTGTAACCCCTCAAATCAATAATTGCTATGCTTTCCGGGTCATCTATGTACTTGTGCAAAGCAGTAAAAAATTCAAGTGCTGGACATGCAAATACTCAGATGAAGTTAATCAAAGTGACACTCTGCCTTGGTTTAGCTATCCTACTATAAACAAATGTCCTTTTTGTATAGTCTCCTTAGTGTCACATTTTTTTTTTGCATTTTTGTGCTTTCCATTGATGATTTTGGTATTCAAAATGGCCCTCAAACACAATGCTCAAAAGTTGTTCCTAAGAATCAAAAGGTTGTGCCTTACCATGGCAATGAGTGTGTTAGCAGACTTCATGTGGGCAAGAGCTGGCTATGGGCTCATTATTAATGAGGCAATACTATATATTCAAGAAGATATCTCTAAAAAGAAATACACACAAAACAAGGTTATATATATCATTGGCTGACAAATCAGAGCCAGATGCTCAAGAGGATAACTTTGTATTTCCTAAAAAATAATTATGTATTCACCAATTTAGTGATCACGGTGACTTTATATAACTATTGCATATATCAAGAATCAACTGACAAGTTCTCAATAACCCAGTTAAATGACAAAGATTGTCAGACTGGATTTAAAAAAGCAAGACTTAACTAATTTGCCTAAAAGAAACTTAACTTTAAATAGGATGACACAGATAGGTTTTAAAAAGAGATTGAAAAAGTTATATGATGCAAATGCTAATCAAAAGAAAGCTGATTTATATCAAAGAAGATTTCAGAGCAAGAATATTATAGGGATAAAGAGATTAATTGCATAATGATGATAACCACATCAATTCTTTAAGAGGCAACAATTCTAAGCATTTCTCCACTGAACATCAGAGCTTCTAAATATATGAAGCAAAAACTCATACAACTGCAAAGAGAAATAAACAAATCCACAATTATAGTTGAAGATTTCAACACACATCTTTCTGTAATTGATAAACAGGTGGGTGGAACATCAGTAACAAGAGAGACGATTCGAGCAGCACTTTTGAACACCTCGATCTAATTGACAATAGAGCACACTCTGCCCAATAACACAAAACACATATTCTTTTCAAGAACATTTACCAAGAGAGACCATATACTAGAAAAGGAAAATAAGAAAAAATCAGAGTGAAGATCAATAAAACAGAAAACAAAGAGGAAATTGAGAAATATCAATACTCACTCCCTCCCCCCCCCAAAAAAAATGAGGGATGGTAATAAACTTGGAAAAGTCTCATTAGATTAATCAGGAAAAAAAACGGCAAAGATGTCAATTATCAATATCAAAAATGAGAGAAATTATGTTCCTACACTACAAATATTAAAGGATAGTAAGAGAATATTCTGAACATTATGCCAATAAATTTAATTTACATTAAATTGAAAAATTCCTTGAAAGACAAAAAGTACCAAAGCTCACTCAAAAACAAACAAACAAAAAAAACAAAAACAGATCCTCAGAATAGCTCTATATCTATTTAGGAATTTGACTTTGTAGTTAAAAACTTTTCAACAAAGGAAATTCCAGGTCCAGATTGCTTCACTATTGAATTTTTCTTTAAGAAAGAAAGGAAATAGAGATTCTTCAAAACATCTAGGAATTACTTTAAATTTTTTTTTAAAAATTAAATTTGTGCTCAACATTATATTCAATGATTAAATATCATGATCAAGTAGGATTTGTCCTAGCAAAACAAAGTTGGTTCAATATTTGGAAAATAAATCAATGTGATCCATTGAAATGTCTTTGTCATATGTCAACTTGTCTAGGCCAAAGCACAGTTGACCCTGGAACAACATGGGGATTGGGCACTACACACCCAGCAGTCAAAAATCCCCATGTAACCTTTGACTCCCCCAAAACTTAACTACTAATGGCCTACTGCTGATCAGAAGCCTTGCCAATAGCATAAACTGTCAATTAACCCATTTTTTGGTACACCATATGTTCTGTATACCCCATTCTTACAATAAAGTAAGCTAGAGAAAAGAAAATGTTATTCAGAAAATCACAAGAAGAGAAAATATACTTACAGTTCTATATGAATGTTTATTGAAAAGCATCTAAGAGCCACCTACCCTGCCCCCTGCTACCAATCACCAACATAGGAGCCGGGACACAGCGTGACAACGTCCTGCAGCCTGGGGGCCTCAGCGTGGCAGTGGAAGCTCTGTCCCGGAGGCACGCTGTAACCCCCATGGACCTGGGAGCTGGGGGCCCGCCATCTGCCCATAGCCACCCGCAGGTACAGTCTCACGTGAGCCAGCCTCCAGAGGTGGAGAGGCTGGGTGGAAGGGGGCCAGGGGCTCATGGCTCCCTGCAGCATTGGCCTCATACTGGGCCCTAGGGATTCCCTATGGCCTCACTGGGCCTCCCCAGGATTCAAAGGGAAGCAGACCGTCTTTGCAAGTCACCTTCAATTTGGTCCCTGGAGACTGGGGTGCGCAGGTGTGAATAAATACCTTGTGGCTTTCACTGTTATCTCTTAAAAAAATTGCATTTAAGATGCTCAGTGGACCTGCACAGTTCAAACCTGCGTTGCTCCGTGGTCACCTGTTGATTTCTGAGAATTCTTACCCTTGTATGTTTTCAGTTAGAGTGGACCACAAGAGGGATGCTGGTGTGAAGATGACAAGGTAAAAGAACTGAGGCAGTGACCGTTCTGCAGCTCAAGCACGATGATGCCCATCTCCCTGGTCCGGGGCAGCAGCGGGGACTGCAACTTCTGTATATCTGATTTTCCCTTCAGCTCTTCTTACCTGTGGGTCAGGTATGCGTTCAGCTCCATGATGAAGGACACCAACTCTTCCATCAGAGAACCCATGCCATCCAGATTAATTACAACAAAAACTGCCCTGAGTTTCAATCTGTCCTCATGACCTCCAGCTCGTGCTTGTGGGTTGCAGTCTGTCCTTGCTCCCCCAAGCCTGCTAGACATCTACCTTTCCTACCCTGCAGACATCAAGGTTCAAAATTCAACACAGAGACTACAAAGACAGCTCACTAGATACCCAGATGGATAAGATAAAATTCTATAATAAATCCCTTAAAACCACACACTGATTATGTCTCGGATCGAACTCTGATGGATACATTTATCATACCAGAAGATTTAAAAAGGAAAAGACATTAATGATCATCTCAAAGGAGAGAGAAAAAGAATTTGACACAATCGAATATCTTTCTGTCCAAAATTCTCAGCAAATGAGGAGTAGAAAGAAATATCTTCAACATGATAAAAAGCATCTACAAAAAAACCCTACAGCTAATATCATACTTAATGGTGGAAAACTGAATATGTCTCCTAAAGATCATAGGTACAAGGATCACAGGTACAAACATCAGCTCTTTGCACCTCTATTCAGCAGTGTACTGAAGGTTCTGGCTAAGGAAGCAAAATTTAAAATAATGATAATGAAAGGCAAACAGATTGAAAAGAATCAAAACTTTCTTTATGCCAAATAATGCTATCATCTGTGTAGAAAATATGAGGGAATCTAAACAAAGACTACTAGAGAACTAATAAGTGAATTTTGACAAGATGACAGTATGTAAGATCAATATACAACAATGAATTGTGTTTCTGTATTCTAGAAATGAACAACTGAAAGCTCATTTTCAAAAATAGACTATATTAGCATGAAAAGTATGTAAATCTTAAGGATGAGTCTGACAAACTATGTGAAAGACTATATTTAAACCTACAAATTACTGAGAAAAACAGAAAACCAGAATAAATAGAAGGTATTATATCCATGGATTGGAAAACTCAGTACTGTTAAGATGTTAATTCTCCCCACAGGGATCTATAGATTTAATGTAATCCCAATAAAATCCTAGTAAGCTTGTTGAGAAATTGATAAGCTACTTCTATGATTTATATAAAAAGCCAAAGGACCTAGAATAACCCAAACAACTTTGAAAAAGAAGAGCAAAGCTGGAGGACTTATGCTATCTAACTTCAAAACTTATCATAAAGCTACAGGAATCAAGGCAGTGTGGTATTGGGAATAGAAATAAAGATAAATAGGTAAGTGCAACACAATAGAACATTCAGAAATAGACCCACATATTTATGATCAAAATGGTATAAAATCAATTAGGTGAGAAAGGAGAATCTCATCAACAAATGGCGCTGAAACAACTGGATAGCCAGAGATGGGGTGAGCGTTTATCATACCTCACACCGTATAACGCAAGTACCTAAAACTAGAAAACTTGAAGAAAACTTAGGAGAAAATCTTTGTGTCCCTCTTTTGGGGATACAACACCAAAAGCGTGATCCATAAAAGAAAAATTGAAACATGGAACTTTATCAAAATTGAGAACTTCTGTACTTTCAGGGACAGTGTTGAGAATGAAAATGAAAACACAGACTAAAAGAAAATATTTGCAAATCACATTTCTGATGAATGAATCGTATCCAGAATGTCTTTTTTAAAACTTTCAAAAATCAAAATAAGGCCACAAAAGCTGAACAGAAATTGTATATATCTATACAAACGCTTACATGCAGTGTTCATAGCTGCTTATTTTTAATAAGCAAACTATAGGCAATCCATATGTTTATCAGCAAATAAATGAATAAACAAATTGTGTCTATTTAATTGAAAAGTACTTAATAGTAAAACAGAATGAACTATTGGTAAATACTGCATAGATGATCCAAATTCATCATTCGGAGTGAAAGAAGCCAGGCTAAAAGGGTCCATACTCTATAATTCCAATTATTAAACATTGTAGAAAATACAAACTAATCTGTAGACTGAAAGCAGAACAGTGGATTCTTCAGGAATGAGGGGTAGGGAAGGGACGGTTGTATTACAAAAGGTCACGAGGAAACTGGGGGGTAATAAGTAAAGCCATATCTTGATTCTGCTGATGGTTCCATAGTCATATTCATGTCAAATCTGTAGGATTGTTTAAGTGTTTGCACTTTATTTGATGCCAATTATACCTCAATAAAATAGTTTTAAAAATCAGTGGAGTTTGCTTATAATAATTGCAATTTTAATTTAGGGTTTACCATATTGTGGAAATCGTTCTATGTACTTTGCATATATTAATATAAGCCTTACATCAATCCCACGAAGTAGAACAATTACAATTCCCATTCTGAGGGTAATAAAGCTGAGACACAGAGAAGTGAACTAAACTTTCCCAAAATCAGGCTTCCAGTAAGTTGCACAGCTAAGATTGGATCCCAGGTTGCCCTGTTGCATAGTCCATGTACTTGTTCCCTGTGGTCACACCAATCTTGGGGACGAACAGAGTTGCTGTACTGAAATTAGGACATCATACCTAAAATGAAAAAGGTAGGTCTTGGTTTCTATTGCATTTCCCCCGCGCCCCCCCACCCCCCGAGTCTAGCAGGCCTGCACTACTATGTTCTTTGTGTTGGTTCAAATCTTCCACCATTTTCTTTGCTGAACTACCTGTTTATCTAATGCAGGATGACATCATTTTTACTTTTTATGGAGTCAATTCGGTATTAAGTTCACAGTTGCTGTCGTGTTTTTTTTTTAATTGATACACAACAATTAGATTAAGTAGTATACGGCCCTTATGGCAACCATAAAAATGACAGCCATCATAAAACTGAAGTCGCCAGCATTATTTGATTAAAATAGAGTCATCCAGATGATCTAGGCTGTGTTTACACTAATATTTTCTTATTACCATCAACAGAAAACAATTATAAAAGTTAAGGCAGATAACTGGAGAGCTTTCAGAAGTATGTCTACCAACACCGAGACACCTATGAAACCCAGTTGTAGAAACACTGATCTAGAAGATGAAATTCTCTTCAACTATACCACCACCTTAAAAAATATGTGTGTTATCTTGGACAAGTTATTCTTGGACCAGGACTCCTCACATGTAAAACAGGTCTGATAACACACCAACTTCACAAGATCACTAGGGAAATTCAAGGAGTTAAATCTTTGAAGCTGTTAGAACAGCGTATGGCCATGGAAACACTCTGTGGGTGTTACCCTCTAGAAGGATAGACTATTTTGCAAGAACCATTACTTAAGGAAAAAATGTTTTGTCTTTCTCATTGAAAAACTATGTCTTTTATTTCCTCTCCAAAATTTTGAATAAGAATTATCTTTCTCATAACCAAATCCAATACATTGTTCTACTTCTTTAGCAGCAGAAACTGATAAAACACAAAATTGAAGAGGGATGTGGAATCCAATTTTTTTTTTAAATCTGAAATTTTAAAGATAACTGATAAGCTATTGAAAGACTGCTTTTAGGATAAATAAATAAAAAGAAATGCTCATGTCACATCAAATTAGGCAAACTATGGGCTTCAATAACCTAAGCTGTAAGAGAGAGGAGGAAAGGATTTACATTTTTAGGAGTTTAAACAAATTCATCACAATTTATCACGTAGTTATAGGAAAGATTACAAGTTTATATGTCTAAATTCCTTTATTTTCCTAACTTTTACTCATGTTTTAGTCTCCATAAGCTAAATTTACCTGTTTGATTTAAACATTATTTTCTTCTTCTTCTTCTTCTTCTTCTTCTTCTTCTCTTCTTCTTCTTCTTCTTCTTCTTCTTCTTCTTTCTTCTTCTTCTTCTTCTTCTCTTCTTCTTTCTCTTCTTCTTTTTTCCAAAGGCAAGTAGTGGAGGTAGTGGAAGGAGGGAGGGTCTTTCTCTAATATTTAATATCTTCCTGAGTTTGGTTTTATTTTTCTCTAGAGTTGTCAAGGTATACTAAGAATTATAGGAAATGAATCCTCATTATTTGATAAAATGGTAACATCAGGGGCTTTATTAACAATAAGAATACTAATGACAATATATCGGTTTATTCTATAGTGAACGCAGTACATGAACACCCACGCTCATGCAGTCCTCACATCAATCTTGTGACTTAAACATGTACGAAAAAGCACATATTTTGCAAGTGAGGCAACCAAGATTCAGTGACCTCACATGGTTTGCCCAAGATCATTACAAAACATAGACCAACATGAATCTCCTGATTCATTTCTGGAACATGTTCCCAGGTTTTTTGTTTTGTTTCTAATTTCTTTCCTATAATCCCTGGCATTGTGTTGACTTTTTGGCCCTGAAAGCACATAGGGTTACTTTTTTTAGGGTAGTATCGACATCCCTTCTTTAAAAAAAAAAGATTTTATTTATTTATTCATGAGAGACAGAGAGACAGAGAGAGAGGCAGAGACACAGGCAGAGGGAGAAACAGTCTCCATGCAGGAGCCCGATGTGGGACCTGATTCCAGGACCCTGGGGTCACGCCCTGAGCCAAAGGCAAGATGCTCAACCACTGAGCCACCCAGGTGCCCCCTGTCCACAACCCTTCTAAAATGCTTCCTTCATCTATACCAGTAGCTCAGAATCCACTTTCCTATATATATGTTAAGATCACTTTTATGCCTCTTCAGTGAACCAGTGTAGATCCTCCTATAGCGCAGTATAAGGCTTCAGTTTGGAAACTTAAACTTAAAGGACCTAAAGTCACCTCCAACATTGGAAGATTCACTGTCACCTCCCTATCATCAAATATTTTAGGGTTAATACTACATCTTTTATATCTTTGTTATATTCTATTTTATAAATATTGATATAATGCTTATGATGTACTAAGTCATATTCTAAAGGTTTTACAAGTATTAATTTTTTTCAATCCTTATAAGCTAAGCACCATTATTCACTTCATTTTAGAGGCAAGGGATGGAGACACACTTGCCTAAGGGCACCAGGTTAGCAAGTGGAAGAGTTTTGCAGAGTAACAATTATAAACAACAGAATTGCAACAGCACCCAGCACCGTCAGTACAACTGTTTGAAATTCTACAGTGTAGACTGAAATTTGAACAGTCTCAGAGAACTCTACACCAAGTTTATCAGCTCTAAACACTGTGAACAGCATAAGGTATAAATGTTTGCATGGTCGATTAGAGGGCAAGGTAGGAATAGTTCAATGAAAAGGAGGGAGAACTAGCTTCATAATGTTACCTAAGGTGCTCCTGGCTAAGCCTTACATGTGTATCTACATATAATCTGTTAACTAAACTAAAAATGGAAATTTTATTTCCATCAAATAACTAAACATGGGACATTTCCTTGAGAGAACTGATTTCTTAGCTATTAACCTTTTTAAAATCTTACTCAGAGTTAAAACAACTCCTTCAGGTATTGTTAGAGAGAACTTTGATCCATGAAGTCTATCTAAATCATATTTACAGTCACCCTGAAAGGAAAGATAAAGTAACCTTCTAGTTTTTGTTTAAAAAACATTTTACTGGGATCCCTGGGTGGCGCGGCGGTTTGGCGCCTGCCTTTGGCCTAGGGCACGATCCTGGAGACCCGGGATCGAATCCCACGTCGGGTTCCTGGTGCATGGAGCCTGCTTCTCCCTCTGCCTGTGTCTCTGCCTCTCTTTCTCTCTCTGTGTGACTATCATAAATAAATAATTTAAAATAAAAAAATTTAAAAAAAATAAATAAATAAATAAATAAAAAACATTTTACTTTTAAATACCACCACCAAAAAAAAAGAATAATTTTTTTTCATTGATAAGTTGTCCTTACCTACTCTTTCAAAACAATTTGTATGAAACTATCTCAAAGTCTGTTTTTTAAAAATAATAATATTTAACAATTTAAGCACTTAATTTGTGCAGGCCCTTTTCTAAGACCTCTATAGGCTTGCCTCACTTAATTCCTATAAGAGCCCTATGAAGTAGATACCATTATTATTTCCATTTTATATTTAAATTAATTAAAACAGAATTTACATAATCAGCCCAAGGTCATATAGCTAATAAATAGAGCAGATTTAAGCCCCAAAAGTCTGACTTCAGAACTTATGCTACTAACCACTAATGATAGAAATGGTTGTCGGAATAATACGATTACAGTTGAGAATTCGGCATCCAGAACCTTGTCCGTATTCCTATTTTAGCTTTTCAAAAGTCCTTGGAAAATTAGTGAATATCATCTACACTCAGGAAACCAAAATGTGATGTCTCTCAAATACTCAGAGAAAAAGAAGACTATCATATAAAACCTCCTTTGATCACTATAATGCAGTGCTACCTGAAATTAAATGTCTATAGAAGTCATTTTACAAGACTATTACTTTGTGGCTTATGATTACTGCCCAAGGAAAGGATAAGGTCTTCTGCTGGATTCTAAGAACCTAACAATAGACCAAGTTCTTGACCAACAATTCCACATTATCAATTTTATGTGTTTTTAAGACTGTTAATGGAGGAACTAAGATTCTGATAATGTATTTATGTCCAGTTTGCAATTAGTTCTGAAATATCCTCTTTGCTTACCATAAATTTGATATTTTAACTCTCTACGCTTTGGTCACATATTATAAAGATCCATAAAAATAGAAAATACAGTAAAAAATATTTAAGTAGGAAAAAATAAAAATAAAAAATAAATATTTAAGTAGGCTTATTGTCTTAGACACAGTCCTAAGCACTTCACATATTTTAGCTCTTCTAATTCATACAACAATCCTATTAAATAAGTATTGTTATTATCACTGTTTTATGCATAAAGAAACTTTGGTACTGAGAGGTTATCGTCAAGGTCGCTTACTAGTCCAAATGGTAGAGATCAGATCTAAAGAATATAGTTTGGTCAAAGAGACCCTGTTCATAACCACTAAGTTACATGATCATGAGATGATCCGTCTATTCTAAAACACCATGGGAATTGTTAGGTTTACGGGGAGGAGGGGAAAAAAAGAGAGAGAGAGGGAAGCGAACCCTAAGATATTCTTAATGACAGAGAAGAAACCAAGGCTTCAGAGGGAGGTGGGTGGGGGATGGGCTAGTCAGGTGATGGGTATAAAGGAGGGCACTTGTTATGAGGAGCACTGGGTGTTATATGTAAGTGATGAATCACTAAGTTCTATTTCTGAAACCAATATTATACTATACATTAACTAACTATAAAGTAAATAAAAAATTGGGAGGAAAAAATAAATAAAACACATTAGAGCCACAAAGCTATATCCTCTCTTAGGGAACTCATCCCCAGATATTAACTCATTCACCAAGCAGTTATTGAGCTCCAGTTTTCTTAGTCACCGTTCAAATTCTGGAATTATAATGGTAAATAAGGCAGGGGATATTTTGAGGAGAAGAGGGCAGCATATAAATGATTAATTGCAATAAGAGTCAATAATGCCAGTATAAAGGGTCTAGAAAGGGCTCCAGGGGCACAAATGTGACACTATTTGGTTCAGAAGTTCTCACTGGGGGGCAAAGGAGGGGGGAGAAGTGTGGGGTAGAAAAATGTTGCAGAAAAAGAAAATGGAGTGAACCCTCCCCCCAAAAAAGAGCCAACAGTGAATTTAAAAAATCAGAATGAATATCTTTAGATTTAATTCAAGAAAGCTTCGGTTTAAAAAATGGTGGTTTAATAATGCTTCAAAAATATGAATCCTTTTATTAATCATTACCCTTGCCATACGCATTGAAGTGATAACTGAGACAATTTAATGAAGGGACCGATTAGAAAGTTGTGGTGAAGGTTATGGGAACCAACCAGAAAAGGAGAAGCAGAAGCATTAGGGACTCCAACAGCCAGAAGCTGTTTGCCATCCCTACGCCTGAGAGACAAAGAGATGTTGCTGTCATGAGACACCCTCAAAAGCCATAATGGTGGGAGAGGGTCCGTCCCAGAAGGAGCTGTAGCTCTAGGTAGAGGAGCACAGCCAGTGCCAAACCATAGCCCAACAAGTGGGAGGGGGAAATACATACGCTGGCTTCATTCTCCTTCCATCCACCAATCTCCCACTGGTGCCTTGATTGGAAGAGAGGACAAGGGAACCTATGTGACAGAGTGTATGGAAGTCAGAATCCTGGCACCCAGAGCAGGGTGAGAAGGCTTGGGTGCTGATTTGGAAGGACAAATGGAGAATAACTAACACCCAAGTTTTGCTCAGCACCAAGTACTTCATCACCTCTGAGGAAAACAGTAAGAGAGTGAGAGAGACCGCTATTTGGTAAAATGAAGACTTACTTGTCTTCTAGAAGAGCATCACGGTTACTAAAATTGGCTACATCTGCATGGAAGTTGCAGAGATATTATATGGAGATTTTTAAATAGAAGATCTACCTCAATTTTACCAGGCTTAATTCTCTCTGGTAGCAATTAGTGCTTTTTAAAAGTGTTTAAGGTGACTTGTTTCCATCTACAGAAATCGTATTTCATGACTTCTCTTTTAGGGAAGACTTTGCTTTTGTTCATTGGACCAGCAAATGTTTTGATTCTTCCCCTAATATCTTTATATCTATTTCTCTCTTTTTTCGTTGTTACTATTAATTCAAGTTTTTATCAACCAAGGCTACTATTGGCCGTGACAACAGTGAACTCCAAGTCCCTGAAATGACAGGCTGCTCTCTGCCCAGAGTCCTGACTATTCTCCTTGAATATAACAGAAAATAAAATCGGATAATAGCACCAGGAATTTCATAAAGATCATTTGCTGATTATGTTTTCCAATTTGCATGTGATTTGCAGTAATTTTAACTGTGCAAAATTAACATTTAATTACCATTCATTCTTCCTGGCTTCTTCTAGGGAGCCCCATTAATTAAGGTGAGAATTTAGATGAATCTGGTTTTGCTGAATAAGGGAATTTGACTTGGGTCTTTATGTAAAAATTAAGCATTCAAAGAATTCTTTTAATCAGCACTAATGTTTTCTCTGGTCATATTTAGTTTTGAGTTTTTAGTATTATTGTCCCTTACCAAACTTTCCTTCATTTTTTAAAAAATTTTTATTTAGATTTCAGTTAGTTAACATACAGTGAAATAGTTTCAGGTGCACAATTTGGTGTTCCAAAATTTATATGCAAAACCCGGTGCTCATCACAAGTAAACTCCTTCATCCTCATCACCTTTTTCTCCCATCCCCTTACCCTCCTGTCCTCTGGTAACCATCAGTTTATTCTCTGTAGTTAAGAGTCTGTTTCAAAAAAAAAAAAGTCTGTTTCCTGAATTGCCTCTCTTCTCTCTGTGTCCCTTTTTCCCTTTGTTTATTTGTTTTGTTTCTTAAACTCCACATATGAGTGAAATCATATGGGTACTGGTCTTTCTTTGACTGATTTACTTCACTTAACATAGTATTCTCTAGCTCCATCCACATCATTGCAAATGGGAAGATTCCATTCTTTTTTACAGTTGAGTAATATTCCATTGTATACATATATACCACATCTTCTTTATCCATGCAACTGCTTGCTAGATATGTCTCCTGAGTAAACAGAAGAAAGAAAAAAAATGACTACTGGGACTTCATCAAAATAAAAAGCTCCTGCACAACAAGGGAAACAATAAATAAAGCTAAAAGGCAACCTATGGAATGGGAGAAGATATTTGCAAATGACATATCTGATAAAGGGTTAGTATCCAAAATATATAAAGAAACTTTAAAACTCAACATCCTAAAAACAAATAATCCAATTTAAAAATGGGCAGAAGACATGAATAGACATTTTCCAAAGAAGACATCCAGGTGGCCAACAGACACATGAAAAGATGCTCAACATCACTCATCATCAGGGAAATGGAAATCAAAACTACGAGATGTCACCTCACACCTGTCAGGATGGCTGAAATCAGCAATACAAGAAATAAAAGGTGTTGGCAAGAATGTGAAGAAAAAGGAACCCTCTGGAACTGTTGGTGGGAATGCAAATGGGTGCAGTCTCTCTGGAAAACAGTATGGCGGTTCCTCAAAAAGTTAAAAATAGAACCACCCTCTGATCCAGCAATTGCACCACTAGGTATTTACCCAAAGAATAGAAAAATACTAATTCAAAGAGATACATGCACTTCCAATGTTTATAGCACCATTATCTATAATAACCAAATTATGGAAATAGCCCAAACGTCCATCAACCAAACTTTCTTTTACATTGTTCTCAACAAAGACTTAAATTGTGCGTTGTTTCCTACCTGCTAATTTTCTTCTTTGGTGAGCATGGGAAAATAGAGTCTACTGGCAAAGTTGTCCCTAAGGGTACAAAGGAGGGTAAGTGGTGGAAAAGTATCAAGTACAATGTCTCTCTCTTTCTCTTCCCATGATACTGCAGAAAAAGAATGTATTAATGTATTAATGGAATGTATTAATGGAGCAGGAAAGTGAGAAATGAAGAATGGGGAAAAGGGTGTGGTAACTGCAAATCTCAGTTCTTAGTGCTTTATTATAGATATCAGTTCATACATTTAGTTATACGTTTATATAATTTACATATATTTATATAATGTTTTTCAGGTTCTTATTAAAACACTTGGGAAACTAATGCCACATGACACATATGCATCTGCTCTCTAGACCTCCTACAGAACTAAACTTAGGAGCCTCATACATGTGGTACGGAATCAATTCTTCCATCAGTAAATATTCAAATGGTCAATCTCTGCCCAATCCTCTTCTGTATACTTTTAAAAGGACACCAGAAATTTAATATATTACTGAACATTAAAAGTGTGTTAATAAAACTAAAACACATTTTTAAAAAGTAACAATGAACAGTACTCTCAGATGAAAGGAAATATGATCATTGTGAAAATTAAGAAATATAAAACTCAGGGATGCCTGGGTGGCTCAGCAGTTGAGCACCTGCCTTTGGCCCAGGATCGAGTCCCACATCAGGCTCCCTGCATGGACCCTCCTTTTCTCTCTCTCTCTCTCTCTCTCTCTCTCTCTCCCTCCCCCCCTCTCTCTTTTCCTCTCTCTCTTTCATGAATAAATAAATTAAATCTCTTTTTAAAAAGAAATATAAAACTCAGATTATTTAGAACAGTCTTTATGGAAGGAATGGTCTTGGGGCAGGTGTAGTGTTTAGTCAAGCAGTCAGAAGATGGAAGAGTAAGTGGAAGAAGGCAACAATTAGGGCTGGGTCCAAGTTTCTTATGTTTGGGGCTTAAGACTAATATAAAAAAGGGCTAACCCTTGCTCACTGAGTACCGTGGACCAGATGCTCTGCCTTTTTTCCTATTTGACCCTCATAACAAAGTGAGATGGAGTAACCAGATAGCATAATGATGGGATATTGATTACAACCTGTGACACTAACTATGAGGGTCCTTGTTAAACATGCCAGACTTAACGAATGTTAATTTCCTCATCTGTGAATGAGGAAAATCATAAATACTGCCTACTTCATCTGTGAGGTTTAAATCAGATAACACAAATCGCATTGAACAGTGTGCAGTCTCTCACAGCTAACGAGTGGTGGAGCTGACAGCCTGGCCTCTAGACAGGATTCCAACCCTGTGCTCTGGGTGAGGGGCCTGCACAGAAGGACGGACTGGGTCCACATCCACTTAGGCAATGTTTCTCACAGTGGTCCAACCTGTCTCCATTGTAATCAGTTTGCTACCTTACACACATTCTCACTCTACTGAGGAAGATGAGAAACCCAACCCATGGGGTTTATCCTCTGCTTTCTTCCCCCCTCTCTCTCTAAAATGAGAAAAAGAAAAGAAGCTTGTCTTTCTATAATAAGTAGGATGGAAATGAGGGAAACTGCCCATCAGTGAGAGATCTAAACAGGCTGAAGGAAAACAGCAGTAGGCCGAGAAGTGCCACTGCTGACTGATGCTCACAAAGCTTCAGAGTAACCAATCCAAGGTGGAGCTTCCAGCAGGGTAGGTAGTCTGTCTTCCGTGGAGAACTTCAAGGATTCCAGTTTCAAAGAAGGCTTAGAATAAGTTGTGGTCTCCCACCAATAAAAAAAATAAATTTATTATTAAAAAAAAGAATAAGTTGTGGTTTATTAGAAACAGGTTTTATTTGAAAATCATTTTATGCAACAGTAGGTACCCTCCACCCCAGTCCCCTACCCCAAAGCCCCCCAAACTGCAAGAAGGTGGTTTCACTCCAGGCCACCAAAATTATTTTCTAAAGAAATTAAACAAATCCATTTGAGAGAACAAAGACAGTTTGTGAGAACATGGAGAGCTCCTGACTATGTTGGAAGAGGGCAAAAGGGAGCTGAAATTTTGCCTTTTCCTTGTTTGTCAAACATTGTGATCCAGGCATGAAGGGCACTTACTTTTTTTTTTTTAAAAATTTTTTATTTATTCACAAGAGACACACACAGAGAGAGGCAGAGACACAGGCAGAGGGAGAAGAAGGCTCCATGCAAGGAACCTGATGTGGGACTCGATCCCAGGATCCTGGAATCACACCCTGGGTCAAAGGCAGATGCTCAACCCCTGAGCCACCCAGGAGTCCCAAGAGCACTTACTTTTAAGGAGCGCAGTGGATCTACCCAGAGACCTTTTCTATTTTTATTAGTCTACAGGAGACTCCTTCTTCTACTTTCTTTGTCCAGAAATGGTAACTTTTTCTATTCTGTTTGGGCAGAGAGGATGGCTTTTTCAAGTTTCAACAATGGTGCAGGATAGGTGAGCAGCTGTGTGCTGGAATTGGCCAGCAGAGATCTCCATATGCTGCACCTAAGGGCTCCCTACGACTTTCTCCTTTGTTCACACAAAAGCAAAGCATGCCTTCAATTATCCCAAAGCACCGTGCACTTATCCAGACCTTCAGATGCAAGAGGGTGGGTGGCTGGAAGCCATGCTGCCTCTGCGTTGAGTGAATCAATATAGAAGTGTCCATTCTCTGTGGCTTTAGGCCGAATCCCATCTGTCACTTATTTGTGTACAGCTTTCAAGCTAATAATATTAAAATAATTTTTAATGAATGAAAAGAGTCAAAAGAAGATTAATATTCTGTTCCTGTATAAATGATATGAAATTCAAATTTCAGTGTCTATAAATAATATTTTATTGAAACATGGCCATGCTCATTCATTTAAGTGGTATTGATGGCTGCTTTGGCACTACAGCAACAGAGTGAAGTAGTTACAAAAGAGGGCATAAGGTCCAAAAAGCCTAAAATGTTTACTATCCAGCCCTTTACAGAAGTATTTTAATCCCTGTATAACGTATTGATTAAAAGACTGTCCCTTTTCTTTACAGTTGGAAGGGATAAGTTGGAGGGTTGACATGCTATTATAGACTCCAGACTTTATTTAGCCCCTTTTTTTGTTTGTTTTGTTTTTAATTTGCTATCTTTTGGGCTAGTGGATGTCCAGGCTCTTAGACTACACATTATCTGTTGCTTCTACTCTTGATAAGAAGCTGGAAGTTGAATCACATAAGCAAGATCCACGTCTACCCTCCCGTTGAAGGGTACCAATACAAAGTGAAGATTTTGAAAAAGTCAAGCTGATTGTGGGCTATGTGTGGGGGAGTGGGGGAGGTCAGGCCAAAGTTTCTACCCCTACATTTAGATCTTAGAGTTTCAAGGCCAGAGTTCTCTATAAACAGCCCCAGAGGACCAAAGCTCATGACTAGTTGTCTTTTTATACAAATCTTCTTTTGCCATCCTGAACCTATGCAATATTTTACTTATATCTTTTCTCTGGAAACATGTTTAAATTGCACTTGAACTGCCACCTGATTCCATGTTCCTACAAGGTAGCCTTGCAATAGCTCTTTTTCTTTAATACATGCCCCTATATGGTCTTTACAGATCCAGGAAATCAAGTGTCAGGTTCTGAAGTGGAGACAGGAGCTGACTCTGAATGGAGGAGAGAACTATTAAAGAAATCCTCAGAGATGACGTGGGGTTATCCAAAGGACAATAGGTATTCCTTCATTTTCAATTCCTGACATGTTATTGGGCTGCCCTGAAAGAAACCCCACAAATCATTACACTCTGAGAGCTAAGCAGAATTTTTGCAATGTTATATCGCTTTCATTTTACGTCCCAGAAACACCCGAAATAATGTGACTTTTCATTTGGGAACTTAGTGTTCTTTCAGTGTTTTGAAAGAAGCACGTGAAGGAGCCAGAGGCATCCACAACACTGACGCTGGAATTCAAAGAAACAGAATGAAGAACAAACAGAGGGTTTGTCTGTGGATTTCTTCCTCTGGAACTCCCCCAACCATTGGCTTCTAGACTACTTAGAAATGGTGTAACCTCCAAGGGCTCTGGGGTTGGATACAGAGGGCTTAGGTGTATAAGGTCTGATTGGAGATCTGGTTATGCTTATGGCATAATTCTAAAACTAAGTGAAAATTATTATCTGTTTATCAAAATTTGTGCCAACTACTAGTCATTGACAACAATGCTGTTCTTGAAAAGGACAGCGACTTACTGTTGGTGGGAATGCAAACTGGAGCAGCCACTGTGGAAAACAGTATGGAGGTTCCTCAGAAAGTTAAAAATAGAACTACCCTGCAAACCAGCAATTGCACTACTTAGGTGTTTACCCCCAAAATATAAAAATACCGATTCAAAGGGATACATGCACCCTGATGTTTATAGCAGCATTATTTACAATAGCTGAATTACAGGAGCAGTCCAAGTGTCCATCCATAGATGAATAAAGAGGATGTGTTATATATGTATATATATATGTATGTATTATATATATATATTATATATGTGTATATGTTATATATATATGTGTGTGTGAATATTATCCAGCCATAAAAAGGAATGAGATTTTGCCATTTGCAAAGACATGGATGTAGCTAGAGAGTATTATGCTAAGTGAAATAGGTCAGTCGATATTATACATTCACTCATGTGGAATTTAAGAAACAAAACAAATAAGCAAAGGGGAAAAGAGAGAGAGAGAGGCAAACCAAGAAACAGGCTCTTAATTATAAAGAACACACTGATGGTCACCAGAAGGGAGGCGGCTGGGAGGATGGGTGAAACAGATGATGGGGATTGAGGAGGGCACTTGAGATAAGCAGAAGGCGTTGTATGGAAGTGTTAAGTCACTATATTGTACACCCAAAACTATTTATTACGCTGTATGTTAACTACCTAAATTTTACTTTTAAAAAAAGGCAGCAATTTTATTCTTATTCAGACAAAGCACATCCTGAAGAAACACGACGAAAATCTACTTAGAATGGTTGACATTTGTCTCCTGGACATTACTAGGAAAGCTGCCAGTTTACTTACCTTCAAAAAGACAAAGACAAACTCTCAAAAGCAAATTGGTTCTTGTAATGCATTGAGATTTATTACCTAAACTCCGGTAAAGAAGATAATATAAATACTCGGCAATGAATTCATGAAAAGATAATGTTGTGTCAAATTGAAGTTATTATAATTATAATCGTGTACCATTAGGCAGACATGCAGAGTATTTCAGTCATGTACTGGCTCTAGACAAAATTTAGCATCAACATAACATTGTGCTATACAGCAATTATGATAATAGACATCTAATTCACTAGTAGAGGGATTCACAATTGTAATGAAGTAATTCCATGAACAGTTAATAAAGCGTATTGACCCTTGTGGCATATCAAGTTGTATACATTTTCCTCCACAAATGCTATTTTTAACTTTAAGTAGTATGATGATATTTAGACTTTGCGGAATTAAAACATACTTTATTTTGGAACATGCTATTGAGGTGGACATGACAAAAACAGAATTTTATATTCATGATATAAACCAACTGAAACTACACTGAGACATGCTTTATTTTATTTATTTATTTTATTTTATTTTATTTTATTTTATTTTATTTTATTTATTTTATTTATTTTTTGCATGACAACTTTTATTGGTGTTCAATTTGCCAACATATAGAATAACACCCAGTGCTCATCCCGTCAAGTGTCCACCTCAGTGCCCGTCACCCAGTCACCCCCACCCCCCACCCACCTCCCCTTCCACCACCCCTAGTTTGTTTCCCAGAGTTAGGAGTCTTTCATGTTCTGTGAGACATGCTTTAACGCATATATCTATCAATCATATATATATATGCTCAAATGGCTATGATAAAACACCAGAGACTGGGTGGCTTAAACAACAGAGATTTCTTTTCTCATAGTCTGGAAGCTCCAAGTCCAGGATCACGATGCCAGCGGAGTTAGTGTCTGATGAAGCGTCTCCCCCTGGCCTGCAGACAGCCACCTTCTCACTTCATCTCTGCTTAGCTTTTCCTTTGTGTATGCAGGCAGAGAGAAAGTGGGGGGAGAGAGGGAGCGAGGGAGTGGTCTGATGTCTCTCCCCCTTCCTGTAAGATCCTCAATCCTCTGAGACTAGGGCTCCACCCTTATGATCTCCTTTAACTTTAATCACCTCCTTGAAGACCTTATCTCCAACAGTCACACGGAGGCTCAATGCTACAACATGCACATGTTTGAGGGGATGCAATTCAGTTCACAACAAAATGTTTAAACAGAAAGCACATTCTCCTTTTCCCTCATTAAAAAATAATGATAATACAGCAAATACATTACATTTTAAGCTGAGATATCCCCAGCTTATACCCAGTTAATAAGCTAGCAAAGAGCTAAAGGAAGTATGTTGATTCTTTCAAGCCACAGGGGTCCTTTTGGGGCACCGTGGAAATAATAACCTAAAATGATAACGGTTTAGTTGTGAGCTAATTCACAAATACCTTCCTAATGGAAAATAAGTTAATGTGCCCATCTGAACACATTGGATTTTACGTAAATAATTTATTTCTGTGATACCCTTGCTTTAAAAATATGATATAATGAATGGAACTAGACATCTTGGTTCTGATTCACTGAGAAAACCAACAAGCTTCTTTAATCTTTTATATTATTATTTTTATCCTCTTAAAGATGTATGTACTTATTTTTGAGAGAGAGCGTGTGTGCGCGCGTGCATGAGCCAGAGGGGCAAAGGGAGAGGGAAAGAAAATCCCAAGCAGACTCTGCACTAAGTGGGGTGCCTGACCCTGGGCTTGATCTCATGACCCCGAGATCACAATGTGAGCCAAAACCAAGAACGCTTAACCAGGTGTGCCACCCAGGCACCTCTTCTTATTATTTTTTAATTAAAAAAAGACCCTCCACCAAAGTTCAGTAGCAATAACTAGCAGCACTTGAATCCAGATCTTTTAGAAGAACTTTTTTCCCTAATTCCTTGCTACATAGGATAAGGATGCTGTATGATTTCTGAGTCCGAGTAATGTTTGTTACTGTTTTTTTTTTTTTTTGACCTGTAGGCTGAAAGAAAGAAATATTTTGGGTAATTCGTGGTGAGATGTTGTTTAACTACTTTCATATTTTGGATTTGGGAAAGCACCTTTTGGTTCACATGAAGAAAGAACAAGTTTCCACGATAGCTCAGGTGTGGGGAGAAAGATAACAGACAACTGAGGAAAGTGAAGTAGAACAGTGTGAATTAGCACCTGTCTCCCTAGGATGTGTAAAGCATCATAATGCAAGGTGCTATGGGTTATTAAAGAATATTCTATTAGCAGCCAGTAGTCATCAAGCGTCGACTCTATGATGGCCAGTGTTAACCGTGGACTTCTGACCATCTTTTTCTCATTTAATCTTTACAACTCTACACATCGCTATCAGAATTTTCCCTTATTTACAAAATGAGAAGTTCAGAGAGGTTAATTAGTTACACAGTTGGTGTCCGGGTCAGAATTCATACCAAGGACTTGTTTCTACATCCGTAAGTGTTCTCCTTATGCCACAATTCCTACCCATACACCTTCAGAAAAACAAAGTATGTTTTATAATAATCTCAGTTTATAGAATATTTTATGGTTTAAATAGTATTTAAAAAGTAAGGCAAAGTGCTCCAGTTGGTTTGAATAGAAGAAAATCACACGAGTGTGGTCATAGTTACCGTGAGCTGTGAGAGCAGCTGCCAGAAACCACTTGCTGATGTGCGACCTGCGTATATGTGATGCTTTGTCTTGACCCGGTGGCCCCCTTGTGCACTCTCCTTCCTCTTTTTGTTCTTCCTCATGCTTCCCAACTACCTTGGAATTCTTATTTCTTTAACCTGTATAATTTCGCCAATTCTTTAAGGCACAACCAAAGTCTAATTCTTAGGGAGCTTTTGTCAAATATTTTAACCAAATGATCTCACTGCATTTATGGTCTTTACCCAGATCTTAGCTCTTGCTAATAAACTATATGACATTCTTCTCCAATTACTTGTCCAAACTATAGCATCCATGGTGCCTCTACAGCCAGCTTTGGCACATAAAAAATGCTCAAAATCAGTTATTTGATTAATGACTTGTCAGATCAAATATGTCTTTTAAATTATGTATGTGGTCATTGGTCCATTTGCTAGAGTAAGGAGTCAAAGGTACACATATATTCCCATCAAACTAATATGTTTGCACAAAACTAAACTGTTCCAACTCTGACGCTATTCCCAAACTCCAACAGCCATTTCAGATTAGAGAATATAGATGTGTCATTCACTCAAACAGAAATTTATTGAATAACTTCTCTGTCTTGAATTTAGCATAAGAAACGGGTAATGCAGAGATGAAGCAGTGATTCCTCAATATCCATAAGGCACCTAACATAAGTCATTCTCTATGCTTGGTACTAATGATAGAGCAGTCAACCATCGAACTTACATTTTCCCTTAACAGAGCTTCCATCCTAATGGGAAATATATTAGATAACTACAGTAAGACAGGATGGCCGTTAGGAGTTAGGTGGGATTGGGGGAGATACTTCCCACTCTCAATATATCCTTCCATGTGGACAGAGCTCCAAGACAGACATGGCCTCAGAATCTTCTGTATCCTCACTCATTTATCTCCTGTGGAGAAGAAGTAATTTTTCTAAAAGGTAAATTTAGGAGAAAAATATTAGGTACACATGGCCCGTAGTCCCTTCACTCTTCCTCAATTCCTCACCTACCTGGAGACAGCATGTCCTTTCCTCTGCCATGTGATGGGAGGGGCGTGTGTTCCATAACTGCCACTGACTAAAGTTCTGAAGGTCAGGGTAGAAAATCCAATGAATGTCAAATACAAGCTGCATTCTCCCAATATTAACTTTATTAATAATAGAGGCAGTAATTTTGTCTCCATCCACCATAATCTTCTGTGTAATTCTCCTTTGATTCAAAACTCAAGAGGGGAAGAGAGAGTTATTTGTTGGATAGCTTGAACCCCAGATTGTTATGATGTGGGAAAAGCAACAGATTTAAGAGGGATTAAATGTAATCTAGAGACTGGAAAGCTCACCAAAACGGGTGACGCTTGGACACATGTTGGCCAGTAAATGAGAGATGAGTCTGGGACATAGCAGGCCTTTCCCCTCTCGTTTCTAGATGGGCACTGTCTGTGGCTCCTTTCACTTCCATTTATTTATGGAGACATATTCTCTTTTCAGACATATTGATTCCATTTTTTTACCCTTCAAGATCATTAGAAATGTCAAAATAGCTAGACTTCATCTTAGGCTATAGCCTTACTGTTTTTGTTAGAGGAAAGCTTTCAATAATTCATTTAAGTTCTTGCCTGTTTACATGTTAATTTCCATGATGTATTGATAATATTAGTTATAAGTAGTGAGTTCTTACTGTTTGTCAGAGACCATGTAAGAAACTGTATACTTGATTTCATTTGGTCCTTATAAAACTCTAAAAGGGATGATGTTGGGATCCCTGGGTGGCGCAGCGGTTTGGCGCCTGCCTTTGGCCCAGGGCGCGATCCTGGAGACCCGGGATCGAGTCCCACGTCGGGCTCCCGGTGCATGGAGCCTGCTTCTCCCTCTGCCTGTGTCTCTGCCTCTCTCTCTCTCATTCTATGTGACTATCTTAAAAAAAAATTAAAAAAAAGGGATGATATTATGATGCCCGTGTTCAATGAGAACATTAAGGCATAAGAAGCTTAAGCAACTTGTCCCCAGGTCAGTAGCTAGTGGGTGGCAGAGTCGGCATGAGATCGAACTGCATTATTTCAACTCCGATGTTCATCTTCACGATCATAGTTTATGTCCTTCAAAGCTAATGTTATTTTTAAATTCTGCATTACCTGTTTTAGCTGCTGATTATAACAAAACCATGTGAGCAAACTTGTATAGGATGTCAGCAAGAGGCATCCCTGACACAGGCAAATCAATCAAACTACAAGACCCTTTGAAGCAGATCATAAAATGTGTGGTCTTCATATAAAGAACAATGTGTATAGATTGACCCAAACCTACGCAGAATTAGCTTTAATAAAGTATCACATAATTCTGGAAATATATTTACTTCTATGCCAATGTACGACGTGATGCCTAAATCAATATGTTCTTTCTGGAGACATTTTCATAAACAACTTTTGAACCACAGAGACACGTGCTTCGAATTAATTAAGTTCAATTCAACAACAATTTACTAAGTACTAACAATATGCAAAGCATTGTGCCAGGAACAATAGAGAATGCAAATTCTATCTTCAAGGATAGCATAGTGCCTTACGTTGTGATTTCTTACTGTCATTTTTATTCACAGAAGTAATTTTATTACTTTCTAAGTGAGCTTCCTGTTTTCCTTCTCGTATTTGTTTTGTTGCCCAATATAAATGAGAGATGGCTTCCTTCATAAACCATATTTTTATTGCTTTGCACCATAGCAAAGAAAAAAGACAGGTGAGTAAGAGTCTTCTGCTTCTAACTAAAATTTTAAATGGCACCTAGAACACTGTCATCATAAAAAATAACTGATTGTGGTGTTGATGCCAGTATTTATTTCCCTGGCACTTTCCTTGACTGAAGGCATTACAGTGAATGAGAGGCTCTCCCCAATCTAAATATCTCAAGTAGGCTGGCGAAGATCCTTCTATATTCTAAAGCCTTTCTGAGGCATGTATAGCTATCTGCTTTAAATTAACCACGCCTGTAGGACAACGGATGCACCTGCTCCCTGGGAGCAGGGGGTGTAGAAGGAAAGAGAGAGGTCAAGAAGAATGAGAGCCTCCTTAGCAAAAACCCTCCGAGCAAGAAAGCAGGATTTGGGGAAAGGCGTCTCCCCTCTAATAGCCACCTACCATTTTACAGAGGCAACTTCTAAGTTTTGGGAATGCAGACTAGAAGTTTGCCTTATATTTCTCAGTATGTCACATTACAGTCACAAGATATACCCCACAGACATCAAATGAAGACCGCTTCTTACCCTGATTGATTCAGTGTGTCCTTACTATGGCCTCAATCTTCCACATTTCAATCTATACTAATAAGATGTTAATTAAAGATGAAAATGCAAGTCTTTTAAGGAAGGTATGCAGAGAATGAAAAGTAGAAGAAGAATTAAGAAAGTATTTTTACCAACTCAGTGAGTTGAGATTGGAGAAAGAAAAATAAGGAATGGTTTTCTGAATCAGCTTGTCTTTCTGTAATTACAACGATCACTTTCAAGAACTGTCTGGATATTAAAGTAGTAAAACTAAAATCAATCTAATTATCCATAGTGAACCTTCTTTCCATCAATTCCCATTACAGAGGAAACAAAATTGGCCATTACTTACCACTTCAATATTAATGCTGGCTGCAGCCCCACTGAGAGGTACTTAGATGCACACCATTTGTTAGAAATCTGAAAGTGATTCCTTTGACTATTAGCACATGCATAGCAAGAGAAAGAGATGGGGAGAAATTACTAATTCATTTTTTTCTTTCAACAAATAAGCACTGGGCTTATCCCTGGGACCCTAAACATATATAAGATGGTATTTCTTTTTTCAAGGAATTCAGAGTCTGGTTGGGGAGACAAGCAAATAAATTCATAATA
Organism: Nyctereutes procyonoides; assembly: GCF_905146905.1. Classification (NCBI taxonomy): domain Eukaryota; kingdom Metazoa; phylum Chordata; class Mammalia; order Carnivora; family Canidae; genus Nyctereutes; species Nyctereutes procyonoides. The sequence goes on along the minus strand of NW_026575021.1, from coordinate 13,752,858 downwards.
ATGAAACAACGTGATAAAAGCAATGATAGAGTCACATAATATTGAGAATCAGAAACATGTCAAATCAGGATATTTGTCCTGACTTGGGATTGGGAGAAGGATGTTAGCTGGGGATACCGCTCAGCGTTTTTTCTGGGCAGAAGACAGAGGGAAGAAGACGGCATTTCCTCTAGAAAGAAAGGCCCGAATTAAAACATAGAGGTCAGAAATGCTAGGAGGTTAATATGCAGCCACAGCAAATTGCATTCTGTAACATGGTGAGTCAGGCAGATGCTGTCAGACAAAGAAGCAATGAGGCTGTAAGGAATATTTTGTGTTTCACATTAAAGAGATATTTTGCCTAATAAGAGATAGGGGAATGGAAATGTTTGCAAGTAATGGAGCTACACTGTAAGCTCTGGGTGCTGGATTGTTCCACTGCCCTTCCAAATGCATTCTCCACCTTTCTCAACTTTGTGCTCTGCCCTGGAGACAAACCAGTACAGATTATATCAATTATATCAAGGAATCTCATTTCTTCTGGTTTCCGGGTGGGTTCGGTTAAGAGGAAGCCCAGTCAGGAGATCAGAAAGGGAATGGAAGGGAAGAGAGGGTATTTATCTGGTGTGGTCTGAACACACGTTGGTTTGGAGTGTCCCTCGATTAATAAAAGATCTCTTCTCCTTTCAAATTAGTCTGCTCAACCCACTACCAGTCATCACTCCCTCACTTCATCTCCTGGATTCTAAAGGTGATAACGCTTTGGTCAGATTAGTCCAGCTTCTGTTGTGGTTGCTCCTGCACCCAAACCTATGGACACTGCCCCTTTGGGAATGAAGTTTCCTTCAATCATATTATTTTGAAAATTATCTTTATTTCCTGCTGGGAACTGGGCTGATATACTTTGTATTTAGATCAGCCAAACTGGAGGCTGTAAAGGACATGGTGGCCCAGCTGGGACACGGTGAAGAACTAAACTATATTAATGACAACTGAGTTAGAGGAGCAGGAAGAATGTTTGAGAAATACTTGGAGTAAAAGCTGTAGAACATATTGATTGATTGGGTAGGGAGGGAAGTAAAAGACGGGAAAATCAACTTCCCAAGTTTCCAACTTTCAAATATTTAACTTCAGCGAGGTAGATGATGGCACTACTGATGAAGACTGTAGATGAAGGAGCAGGTTGTGGGGAAAGATGCTAAGTTGACTTTTACACGTGTTGACCTTCGGGTGCCTAGGTCTGCTGACACGTGAAAATAAATGTCAGGACTAAAATAATACTTTTGAAAGTTGTCAGCATATCAGTAGGTGGTACTTAAACCATGAGACTAAGAACAGTGAGTTGGGAAAGAAACTCCAGAATGGGCCAATTTTAAAGGCAATAGTTCTCAATTTTAATACTTGTAAAATTCCAGTAAGTAAGCTTGTTAAAACACACCAGCCTGAATCAGTTTAATGACTGATTCAATAGGTAGAGTGGTGGATTCAGAGATTGTGGGTTCTGAACACAAATCCTAAGTGATTCTGATTCTGATTTCATATTTTGCAGACCACACTTAGAGAGATACTCATTAGAGAAAGAAATGCTCATAAAAGGAAGAAAAGAAAGAAATACCCAGAACATATAGAGAAATTTTAAAACTCGCCAATAAAAACAAACTACTCCATTCAAAAATGGCCCAAAGCACACCTGCACCCCGATGTTTCTAGCAGCAATGTCCACAATAGCCAAACTGTGGAAGGAGCCTCGGTGTCCATTGAAAGATGATGGATAAAGAAGATGTGGTCTATGTACACAATGGAATATTCCTCAGCCATTAGAAATGACAAATACCCACCATTTGCTTCAACGTGGATGGAACTGGAGGGTATGATGCTGAGTGAAATAAGTCAATCAGAGAAGGACAAACATTATATGGTCTCATTCATTTGGGGAATATAAATAATAGTGAAAGGGAATAGAAGGGAAGGGAGAAGAAATGGGTAGGAAATATCGGAAAGGGAGACAGAACATGAGAGACTCCTAACTCTGGGAAATGAACAAGGGGTGGTGGAAGGGGAGGAGGGCGGGGGGTGGGGGTGACTGGGTGATGAGCACTGAGGGGGGCACTTGATGGGATGAGCACTGGGTGTTATTCTGTATGTTGGCAAATTGAACACCAATAAAAAATAAATTTATTATTTAAAAAAATGGTCCAAAGCATTTGGGGTGCTTAGATGGCTCATTTGGTTAAATCTCTCATTCTGGATTTCGGCTCAGGTCATGATCTCAGGGTTGTGGGGTAGAGCCTGCTTAAGATTCTCTCTCCCTCTGCCCCTCCACCTCCCAAAAGAAAAAAAAATGGGCAGAGCATTTAAATAGACATTTGTCCAGTGAAGATGTATGAACGGTTGATAAGCACACAAAAGAGTGCTCAATATTGAAATGCAAATAAAAACCACAAGACACCACCTCACACGCATTAGGCTGGTCACTATCAAAAGAACAGAAAATAACAAGTATTAGGAAGTATACGGAGAAACTGGAACCTTTGTGCACTGTTGGTGGGAATGTAAAGTGGAACAATCACAAAGAAAATAATATAGTAGTTCTTCAAAAACTTAAAGCTATTATATGATCCAGCAGCATTATTCATGATGGCTAAACCGTGGAAGCAACTCAAGTTTCAAATGACAGATGAACAGATAAGAATATAGTGTGTATATATATATATATATATATATATATATACACACACATATATATACAATGAAATATTTTTCAGCCTTAAAATTGAAGGAAATACTGACACATTACAACATGGATGAATCTTGAAAACATTCTGCTAAGGGAAATGTCAGTCACGAAAACACAAATGCTGCAGGACCCCACTTATACGAGGTATTTAGGGTAGTCAGAATCATGTATAGAAAGTAGATAGTGGCTGCCAAGGGATGAGAGGGGCAGTAGATGGAGAGTTATTATTTAACGGGTATAGAGTTTCAGTTTTGCAAAATGAAGAGTCCTAGAGATAGATGGTGGTGATGGTTGTACAGTAGTATGAATGTAATAAATGCCACTAAACTGAACACTTAAAAATGTTAAAATGGGGGTGCCCCTGTGGCTCTGTCGGTTGAGCATCCCACCCTTGAGCTCAGAGTCTTGGGTTCTAGCCCCAAGTTGGACTCCATGCTGGCCGTGGAGACTACTCAAAAAAGAAAAAGGGGGATTAAGATGGTAAACGCTATGTACAGCTATTTTTCAAAATAAAAATAATTAAAAATTAAAGTATAGAATAAAAATAAATGCACCATTTTCTCTAAGAAGAAAAAAAGAGAGGGGGAAAATGGCTAAAGTATGAAAGCAAGGAGAATTTCAATATGGAGAGAGCAATCACCGATATAAAATGAAGTAGATAAACATATCCACAAATGGCTTATTCACTGAGGAAATAACATTCTGCAAGGACATATTGTCTTTATACACTTTCTGTATATCTTCCCAGTAAAATCTTGTGCCCTCATTCAAGTAAAAATACAATGTTAAGTGCTGCTGATGTTCCTCCAAATTACATTTATCCACTAAAAAATTGCATCTCTGTTCTTTATGAGTGAGGCATTCATTGATTTCAGAAATATTCATAGAGAAAACACTTTCTTAATAAAAAATATAAAGCACCAAAACATAAAACAGGCTAAAAGTTACAGAATTACTGGCGGCTGCCCTCTCCCCAGGCCACATTCTCCCTAAGCAGGATATGAAAGCACCAAATAAATAACCATAACATCACAACCTTAGGCCTGTTTTCCAGAAACATACCAGGCAGGCATTAGGCAGATGTGACTGTAGACTGGTTTGGTAGACTCTTAATCCATTGGAAGACCGAGATTTCTTGAGAAACTTCCTGAATTCCCACTCATTTCACTTTAAGCATCCCCTAAATCCACAGGCTAGAGTTGTCATCTCTGAAGCACAGAGATGCAGTGTATTATTGGGAATGTTTAGTTCTTCCAGAAGCACTTATCTTTCTGCATGCTCACAGATCTACTTCCTTTGGACTTTCAAGTGATAATTAAGTGTCCTGTATATGGCTTTATCTTTTCCAGTCCTCAAATATTTGAAAGTGACTATTTCTTAAAAATACATCTTGCTACTTTCACAACAAGATCACACGTATTCAAGCAAAGAGCACACCTTAATTTTTAGGTGTGAATAATGGTGAGGATTATAAAAAAAATGTCTATATCCCAATAATTTTATTTGGCTTTTAAGCTTCCAGGAAAGTACATATTTATCACCCTAATTATACCTATCCTGGACTTAAGTTAATGCTTATGTGGATTTTTCTCCCTGGAAACAAACAGCATCGTCCTAAAACCACCACCTTTTTCACTTCTTCACTACTATTGAGAATTTCTCTCGTTGTGTACTTTGGCCATTTCATATTGGCTATTTTCATAGTTTATCTGTCCATTCTGACCCTACTCACTTATTTTTTTACATCTTGGACCATATCATTTTAAAGCCGTTTCCTAAAAGCTTGGCCACTTTGATATCCCTTTCCACTACAATGTCAATCTTTCCTCCCGCAGTAATTGCTACAACACATGTTGGTTGGATGCCCTGAGAATTTATACTATATTTGTCATTTCAAAGGAAGCATGGATAGTGGTTAAGTGGCCAAGTGACAATTAAGCTGGGTTTTGGTAATTATCTGACCTCACTGGTTCCTGTTTTTTTCATTTGTAAAACAGCAACAATAGAAGACTTCCAGCCAGCTGCACAGTTTTCTAAATCCAAACCTCGCTAGCCAGCCTCTAAAACTATACAGATAAGCAAACAAATAGAAGGGAAACAAGTCATACAACTTCCATTCTTTCAGCAAAGCAAACTTAAAATTACCTGTAAATAAAAAGCGAATTAAGCTAAATTAAATCAATAACAGTTCCTGGCATACTGATTTAACAAGTCCTTAGTGTAAGTCTTTGAAGAAAGGTACAGAAACCTAGAAAAACTATGCTAAATAGAGAACAAAAGTTTAAGGTACAATCGCTTGTGGAAAAAGTAATCTACATGCAAAAATACTGAAAAAATGAGTCCTGGTATATCAGAACACTGACTATGGGTTTAAACACACAGGATTCAAGGAGTCAGTCTGGGAAAGATGATAATTCTAGGGAGTTATATGTAAAACTGAAGTGAGATATACTCTTTGAAGAATGTGTGATGATGATGAATAAAAGAAGAAAGAGAGGAAATTTTTACAGTCCCTCAAGACAAAAGGAAAGCAAATGTTTCAAAAGAAACAACTCTCTCGGGGATCCCTGGGGGGGCTCAGTGGTTGAGCACCTGCCTTCAGTCCAGGGTGTGATCCAAGAATCCCAGGATCAAGTCCAGCCACGGGCTCCCCACAGAGAGCCTGCTTCTCCCTCTGCCTGTGTCTCTGCCTCTCTCTGTGTCTCTCAGGAATAAATAAATAAAATTTAAAAATATATCTCTCATTGACAAAAACAAAAGAAAAAAATCTGCTAAAGAGACCACAATCTTTTAATCTGAAAGAATGTGTTCTTTAACTCCAATTGTATAAACAACCCCAAACTACACCAGTCCAAGAAATACAGACATGCAGGAACTATTTATTGTACAAGTCTACTGAAAAGGATCATCTTTTTTACAATGGGAATTAAACATTCTTGCTAGTGAGCAACCCCACTCCCTCCCTCAAAAAAACAAGAAGAAAAAAAATATAAAACAACACTCTACAATTGATATTAAACTAAAACACCTTGAATCACAAATTCAAAAATTAAAAACAGAAGCATATAAAAAGCAAGAAGGAATGAAATGAGAAATGATCGAACACAGGAAAGAAATGGAAGACAAAGACAACGTCATAAAAATGATGAAATAATTGTAAGATGCTCAAAGAAGAACAAATTCAAAGAAAATGTAATATTTGCCATTGAATAAAAGGAGGAAAACAATTAAAAGGATAAAATTAAATAGTAAAATAAATTTAAGAAACGGAAGAGAGGGCAGCCCGGGTGGCTCAGTGGTTAAGCGCAGCCTTCAGCCCAGGGTGTGATCCTGGAGACCTGGGATTGAGTCCCGCGTTGGGCTCCCTGCTTGGAGCTTGCTTCTCCCTCTGCCTCTCTCTCTCTCTCTCTCTCTCTATCTCTCTCTCTGTGTCTCTCATAAATAAATAAATAAATAAATAAATAAATAAATAAATAAATAGATAAATAAAAATTTAAAAATAAAAATAAAAAATAATTTAAAAAATGGAAGAGAAAGAGCAGCAAGAAGACATCAAGGAAAATTCAACAGATTGTCCAGTCAATAATTATATATTATTTATAGTTATATATATTAATTATGTAATATATTATGTATATAATTATTAGCTTCAGACAAACAAAATAACAAAGCAAAACTAATGTTTAAAAATATAATCCAAGAAAAACTTCCAGAAATTAAAAAAAAAAGACTCAACCTACATATTGGAAGGGCCTAACTAAGTTGCTGGGAAAATTTGCCTGCGACAACCCACTGAGTGATAGAAACTATTAAAATATTAGGGTTTGGGAGGCGGCCCAAGATGGTGGGAGAGCAGGGGCCTCCCCGCACCTGCCGCACCTGCCACACTTGCTGCACCTATAGAACTTGCACCCACGAAACTGAACACCCACGAACTCCACCTGAGATGTAAGGAGAGGACAGCCGTGCCACAGGCGGAAGCGTTTTGGCTTCTAGCAGGTAGGGAGGCGGGGAAAATAGATAAATGAAAAACAATCTGGGGGGGGGGAGGGAAGCCTCCAGAATCCTGGGGTCACTAGGAGAGGAGGGGTGCCCTGAGGGGGAGTGCACCCACACCACGGCCCATCTCTATAAAGGGCTAGAGTGCATGCTCAGTGGGGCCTCGGGGAGAAGCCAGTCGGTCAGGAGGGGTTGGTGGAGGGGCTGTGCCCTGCTGCCTTAGGGAGCCGCAGCCCCAGGAGCAAGATCCCAGCAGCACAGGCTCCAGACCTCAGGGAGCACAAGACTCAGCTCAGGATCCTGCAGTCCCCCCAGGACGGGTGGTGGAGGGGAGGGCACAGGACTACAAGGACCCTCCTGCCCTCAGGCACCCCCGAGCTGTGCAGGTCAGTGCCCCCTCACCTGCCCCGGGAGCACTTAGGCCAGTGCGGGACTGGGAGAGTGACCAGAGCTGAGAGCTGACTGCCGCCAGTGGTGTTGTTCTTCCTGGTGTCACCCGTGTGCCTGGGAGGGGAGGAGAGCCATCCTGGAACAGAGGACTCGGGATAAACAGCTCCCACTGAGCCGTGCACCTGGCATGGGCGGGACATCTCCCCCAGGTGCACACAACTGAGAACCAGCACAGCAGCCCCTCCCCCAGAAGACCAGCTGGAAAAACAGGGGAAGAGCAAGTTCTTGACGGAGCAGTGCTGGAAAGCTCCAGGACCGAGGGAAAATTGAGGGAATATAGTATATAGAACTAGAGGGCCCCCCTCACTTTGCTTTTAATTTTTTCCCTTTTTCTATTACAACTCGTTTTTATATCAGACTAAAAATTTCCAATATTTTTTCTCTTTTCCCACCTTAACTACAGTATTTTACCACCTCTTCATTTTTAAGTTTTTTTCCTTTTTTGACCTTCATATTTCTACAATTACATGTCTTAGATATATTTTTCACTCTGGATTCCCTTCAACATATTCAATTTAATTTTGGGAGATATATGAGATATGGGTTTTCCTTTTGTGTTTTTTTTGTTTTCTCTGCCTTGTTTTGTTCTACAATGGTGGAAGTTAATACCTTCTAGAACATGACCAGCATGCACGCAAAACCAAGGGGAATACCATTCTGGTTCACTCTGTGAGATTATAATCTTTCTTCGTTCCCATTCGGCCCCCCTCTTTTATCTTGTATATGTTTTTGTGGTCAATGTTGGGGCTTTCTACAAGTATTGCTGGTTTATATAAATTTGTGATTGAGCATCTTCTAACATACAGAACAAAATACACTCAGAACCAAGAGGACCATCCTCTAGGACCCCTCAGGTAGACTACATTCTCCCTCCACTATAACTTCGTCACCACCACCACCCCCAATTTCCCCCCTCTTTTTATCTTTTTTTTCTCTTCTACCCCTTTACTTTTTTTCCTTTTATTCTTTTTCTTTCTTCTTCTACTTTGGGGTTTTTGCCTTTTATTTTTTACTACTTTGTTTTAAAATTTGTGTTCACTTTAGTGGTCCTCTTGTTTTATTTTGTTCTGATCTTCTTTTTCACTTTCTGGTCTCTGACCTCCTCAGAATCATCTAGGGTGGAATTTATCTAGGCATGGTTGATATTTTTGACTCAGCCCCCTCATACAGCCACTGCACTGAACAAAATGACTAGAAGGAAGAATTCACCACAAAAGAAAGAATCAGAAACAGTCCTCTCTGCCACACAGAGTTACAGAATTTGGATTACAATTCGATGTCAGAAAGCCAGTTCAGAAGCACAATTATAAAGCTACTGGTGGCTCTGGAAAAAACCATAAAGGACTCTAGAGACATCATTACTGCAGAATTTAGATCTAATCAGGCCGAAATTAAAAATCAATTAAATGAGATGCAATCCAAACTGGAGGTCCTAACAATGAAGGTTAATGAGGTGGAAGAGAGAGTGGGTGACACAGAAGACAAGTTGATGGCAAGGAAGGAAGCTGAGGAAAAAAAGAGAAAAACAATGAAGAGACCGTGAGAAAAGGTTAAGGGAAATAAATGACAGCCTCAGAAGAAAGAATCTATGTATAATTGGGGTTCCAGAAATCGCCAAGAGGGAAAGAGGGCAACAAACTATATTTAAACAAATCATAACTAAGAACTTCCCTAATTTGGAAAATAGGCATTCAGGCCCAGGAGATAGAGAGGTCCCCACCAAAATCAATAAAAAGCATCCAACACCTCGACATTTAATAGTGAAACTTGCAAATTCGAAAAATAAAGAGAAGATCCTTAAAGCAGCAAGAGATAAGAGATCTCTAACTTATATGGGGAGAAATATCAGATTAACATCAGACCTCTCCACAGAGACCTGGCAGGCCAGAAAGGGCCGGCAGGATATATTCAGGGTCCTAAATGAGAAGAACATGCAGCCAAGAATACTCTATCCAGCAAGGCTCTCATTCAGAATAGAAGGAGAGATCAAGAGCTTCCAAGACAGGCAGGAACTGAAAGAATATGTGACCACCAAACCAGCTCTGCAAGAAATATTAAGGGGGACTCTAAAGAAAGAGGAAGTCCAAAGAAATAATCCACAAAAACATGGACCAAATAGGTATCATGATGACCCTAAATTCATATCTTTCAATAGTTACCCTGAACGTGAATGGGCTAAATGATCCCATCAAAAGACACAGGATTTCAGACTGGATAAAACAGCAAGACCCATCTATTTGCTGTCTACAAGAGACTCATTTGAGATCTAAGGACACCTCCAGCCTGAAAATGAAAGGGTGGAGAACCATTTACCATTCAAATAGTCCTCAAAAGAAAGCTGGGGTAGTAATCCTCATATCAGATAAATTAGAATTTATCCCAAAGACTGTAGTAAGAGATGAAGGGGGACACTATATCATATTTAAAGGGTCTATACAACAAGAGGACCTAACAATCATGAATATTTATGCCCCTAATGTGAGAGCTGCCAAGTATACCAATCAATTAATAACCAAAGTAAAGATATACTTCGATGATAATACACTAATAGTGGAAGACTTCAACACTTTCTGCAAATGACAGTTTTCTAAGTACAACATCTCCAAAGAAACAGGGCCTTAAATGATACACTGGAGCAGATAGATTTCACAGATATTTACAGAACTTTGTATCTGAATGCAACTAAATACACATTCTTCTCAAGCACACATGGAAATTTCTCCAGAATAGATCACATACTGGGTCACAAATCAGGTCTCAACTGATGCCAAAAAATTGGGATTGCCCCTGCATATTATCAGACCACAATGCTTTGAAACTTGAACTCAATCACAAGAAGAAATTTGGAGGAAACTCAAACACGTGGAGGTTAAAGAGCATCCCACTAAAAGATGAAAGGGTCAACCAGGAAACTAGAGAAGAATTTAAAAGATTCATCACTAATGAAAATTAAGATACAACCATTCAAAAGCTTTGGGATACAGCAAAAGCAGTCCTAAGAGGGAAATACATTGCAATACAAGCATCCCTCAAAAAATTGGAAAAAACTCAAATCCACAAGCTAACCTTGCACGTAAAGGAATGGGAGAAAGAACAGCAAGTAAAACCTACACCAGGCAGAAGAAGGGAGATAATAAAGATTCAAGCAGAACTCAATGAAATAGAGGCCAGAAGAACTATAGAACAGATCAACAAAAGCAGGAGTTGGTTCTTTGAAAGAATGAATAAAATAGATAAACTACTAGCCAGCCTTATTAAAAAGAAAAAAGACTCAAATTAATAAAATCATAAATGAAACAGGAGATATCACAACCAATACCAAGGAAATACAAACGATTTTAAAATATATTATGAGCAGCTATATGCCAGCAAATCAAACAATCTAGAAGAAATGGATACATTTCTGGAAAATCACAAATTGCCAAAACTGGAACAGGAAGAAATAGACACATGAACAGACCAATAACCAGGGAGAAAATTGAAGCAGTCATAAAAAGCCTCCCAAAACACAAAAGTCCAGGGCCAGATGGCTTCCCAGGGGAATTCTATCAAATGTTTAAAGAAGAAATAATATGGGATCAGGAATCAGTGGTTTGGTGTCTGCCTTCAGCACAGCGCATGATCCTGGAGACCCAGGATCAAGTCCCACATCAGTGGGATCCCTGGTGGCTCAGTGGTTTAGCGCCTGCCTTCAGCCTAGAGCGTGATTCTGGAGTCCTGGGATCGAGTCCCATATCGGGCTCCCTACATGGAACCTGCTTCTCCCTCTGCCTCTCTGTCTCTGTCTCTGTCTCTCTCTTTCTCTCTTTCTCTTTTTCTGTCTCTCATGAATAAATAAATAAAATCTTAAAAAAAAAAATCCCACATCATGCTCCCTGCATGGAGCCTGCTTCTCCCTCTGCCTGTGTCTCTGCCTCCCTCTCTGTCTCTCATGAAGAAATAAATAAATAATTTTAAAAAAGAAGAAACAATACCTTTTCTATTAAAGCTGTTCCGAAAGATAGAAAGACATGGAGTACTTCCAAACTCGTTCTATGAGGCCAGCATCACCTTGATTCCAAAACCAAAGACCCCACCAAAAAGGAAAATTATAGATCAATATATCTGATGAACAAAGATGCAAAAATTTTCAATATGATGCTAGCCAAAAGGAATCAAGAGTACATTAAGATTACTCACTATGACCAAGTGGGATTTATCCCCGGGACACAAGGCTGGTTCAATACTCGTAAAACAATCAATGTGATACATCACATCAACAAGAGAAAAAACAAGAACCATAGGATCCTCTCAATAGATGCAGAGAAAGTATTTGACAAACTATAGCATCCATTCCTGATCAAAACTCTTCAGAGTGTAGGGATAGAGGGAACTTTCCTCAACATCTTAAAAGCCATCTACGAAAAGCCCACAGCAAATACCATTCTCAATGGGGAAGCACTGGGAGCCTTTCCCCTAAGATCAGGAACAAGACAGGGATGTCCACTCTCACCACTGCTATTCAACATAGTACTGGAAGTCCTAGCCTCAGCAATCAGACAACAAAAAGAAATAAAAGGCATTCAAATTGGCAAAGAAGAAGTCAAACTCTCCTTCTTCGCAGATGACGTGATACTGTGTGTAGAAAACCCAAGACTGCACCCCAAGATTGCTAGAACTCATACAGCAATTCAGCAGTGTGGCAGGATACAAAATCAATGCCCAGAAGTCAGTGGCATTTCTGTACACTAACAATGAGACTGAAGAAAGAGAAATTAAGGAGTTCATCTCATTTACAATTGGACCCAAAAGCATAAAATACCTAGGAATAAACCTAACCAAAGAGGTAAAGAATCTATACCCTAAAAACTACATAACACTTCTGAAAGAAATTGAGGAAGACACAGAGATGGAAAAATATTCCATGCTCATGGATTGGAAGAATTAATATTGTGAAAATGACAATGTTACCCAGGGCAATTTACACATTCACTGCAATCCCTATCAAAATACCATGGACTTTCTTCGGAGAGTTGGAACAAATAATCTTAAGATTTGTATGGAATCAGAAAAGACCCCAAATAGCCAGGGGAATATTGCAAAATAAAACCATAGCTGGGGGCATCACAATGCCAGATTTCAGGTTGTACTACAAAGCTGTGGTCATCAAGATAGTGTGGTCCTGGCACAAAAACAGACACATAGATCAGTGGAACAGAATAGAGAATCCAGAAGTGGACCCTCAACTTTATGGTCAACTAATATTCGACAAAGAAGGAAAGACGATCCACTGGAAAAAGGACAGTCTCTTCAATAAATGGTGCTGGGAAATTGGACATCCACGTGGAGAAGAATGAAACTAGACCACTCTCTTGCACCATACACAAAGATAGCTCAAAATGGATGAAAGATCTAAATGTGGGACAGGAATCCATCAAAATCCTAGAGGAGAACACAAGCAAGACCCTTTTTGAACTCAGCCACAGCAACTTCTTGCAAGATACATCCATGAAGGCAAGGGAAACAAAAGAAAAAAAGAACTATTGTGACTTAATCAACATAAAAAGCTTCTGCACAGCAAAAGAATCAGTCAACAAAACTCAAAGACAACCTACAGAATGGGAGAAGATATTTGCAAATGACGTATCAGATAAAGGGCTAGTATCCAAGATCTATAAAGAACTTATTCAACTCAACACCCAAGAAACAAACAATCCAATCATGAAATGAGCAAAAGACATGAACATAAATTTCACCAAAGAAGACATGTGGCCAACAAGCACATGAGGAAATGTTCCGCATCACTGGCCATTAGGGAAATACACATCAAAACCTCAATGAGATCCCACCTCATACCAGTGAGAATGGGGAAAATTAACAAGGCAGGAAACCCCAAATGTTGGAGAGGATGCGGAGAAAAGGGAACCCTCTTGCATTGTTGGTGGGAATGTGAACTGGTGCAGCCACTCTGGAAAACTGTGTGGAGGTTCCTCAAAGAGGTAAAAATAGATCTGCCCTATGATCCAGCAATTGCCCTGATGGGGATTTACCCCAAAGATACAGATGCAGTGAAAAGCTGGGACACCTGCTCCCCGATGTTTGTAGCAGCGATGCCCACAATAGTTAAACTGTGGAAGGAGCCTCAGTGTCCATCGAAAGATTATGGATAAAGAAGCTGTGGTCTATGTGTACAATGGAATATTACTCAGTTGTTAGACACGACGAATACCCACCATTTGCTTCACCGTGGAGGGACCTGGAGGGTATTATGCTGAGTGAAGTAAGTCAATTGGAGAAGGACAAGCATCATATGGTTTCACTCATACAGGGACTATAAGAAATAGTGGCAGGGATTATAAGGGAAGGAGGGGAACTGAGTGGGAAATATCAGAGAGCATGACAATACATGAGAGCCTCCTAACTCTGGGAAACAAACAAAGGGCTGCAGAAAGGGAGGTGGGCTGGGGGACGGGGGGACTGGGTGACAGGCACTGAGGGGGCACTTGACAGATTGCACTGGGTGTTATAGTATATTTTGACAAATCAAACTCCAATAAAAAATATTAGAGTTTAAAGATGAAACATATTTCAATGTCCTGGCAATATTATCAAAGAATTTACAAGGGAATAAGAATTAGACTGGTGTTGGGAGGAAGACTTTTCCTCTTTCCCATGGTCCTTCTAGCTGGACCTAGAATCACATTAACACAAAACAGATTAGCAGGAGAAAATCAAATTTAATAGGTGTACTTATGGGGAATCCACACAGATATGAAATTCCAAAGACAGAGTGAGGCAACACAAAGCTTATATGAACTAAGGAGATGGGCTGGGTCTGAGGAAGCAAAGGATAGAGAGCTCATTAGCAAAAAGGCAAAAACAGATGTTTAGAAAAACAAGGTGGCCCTAGTAAGCAGACAAATTCCTTATGTAAAGAGGTGTCTCTATTAGTATTTTTCTTCCTACTTCAGGTTCTTCTTTCTAATGTAAATATAGGCAGTTGAGGGGGAGGCAGAGAGATTCTCCTGCATCTGCTGGGTCTTGATTACTTTCAATTCAAAATCACCTTATGCCAAAGTGGCCCATCTTGGGGCAGCCTGCCCTGGGCCCTTACACTGGCCTAAGACTTTCAAATCAGCATTCGGAACAAAACAACAACAAAGCAGAATATTCAAGAAAAGATGAAAAGTATGAAGCAAGTATTTTTATTCCCACCAAAGGTGTCCTTCAAGTATCAAGACATAGAGAACAGTTCTAAACATTATATCCCAGGAGTTTTCAGATGTATAGCAGAGATTGAACTTAATTCAACCATAAATAATTGGAGAGATTTTGGCAAAAGGACTGGTGGTAAAGATATTACATATTTAATTGCAGATCTAAAATGAAAACAAAGGTTGGAGAGAAAATTGAAAAAAATAATACATAAGTCTTGTATGATTTGAAAAAAATATTGAAACTAAGAAAATGGGAATAGAGGAGGAGGAAAAAAAAATAAAAGCTGAATAAATTCGTTGACTGTTGTGTAGGCAACATGTAGTTGTCACTAAAAACGGACACCAAATACTAACAACCCATATAGCAAATTTGTCATACACAAGAACATAGTAAAGACTGTTAAAGAGCATAAAGTTTAAATACAAAGGTAACTTCTGAAATAAAACTACAAAATTTTCTAAAAAATGATTTTTATAAAAGAAAATCTATCATATAGAGAAAGAAACATAGAAAACATGACATTATATTTATATAATTATATGAGAGTTCAGTTCAGAAAGATCAGTCATATCAGTAAATGAGAACATGGTTTAATCCACGTAGTAAAAGAAAATATATCAATTTGCCTCACAATGTCGTACTCAATTATATGTTGTGTATAAGAGACATACCTAGGGGTGCCTGGGGGGCTTGGCCGTTGAGCGTCTGCCTTCGGTTCAGGGTGTGATCCCAGGGTCCTGGGATCAAGTCCCACATTGGGCTCCCCGCAGGGAGCCTGCTTCTCCCTCCGCCTATGTCCCTGCCTTTCTCTGTGTGTCTCTCATGAATAAAAAAATTTCAAAAAATCTTTTAAAATTAAAAAAAAGAGAGACATGTAAAACAAAGAAATTCAGAGGGGCTGAGAACAAACATTAAAACACTATTAGTCAGATGGAAACAATATGAAAATTGGAGTTTCAATGTTTATAGCAAGTAAGCCAAATCAAAATTCAAGCCAGAAAGAATTCAACCCAAAAAATGTTTATAAACATCTATCACATAATACAGCAACCAACTTTGTAAAGCAAAAACCACAAGAGACTGAGACATAGGAAAAAGAACTTCTCCTAGGAGACTTACACACTACATTCAGCAAGTACAAAGACCAAGTAGATCAAAAATAATTAAAGATATGGACAATTACAGCAATCTGTAAAGTATATTAGATGAATGTACACTGACATTTGCACTCTAGTGAAAGAGAACACACCTTCATCTCAAATGCATAAGAAACATCCACAAAAATCGATCTTATTTTAACTCAAAAAGAAAGCGTTGGTAATTCCATGACATAGAATTGCTATAAGAAGCACTTTCTGAATACAATACAATAGAACTCGAAGCTAATAATGAATGAATAAGTGAATAGACTTGTGGAAAATTTCGTACACCAGGATGATTGACACCAAGGACGATTATCAAGAAAGACTGTGAACTGTAGAAAATAGTAACAAGAAAAGTGGTTGGGGTGCCTGGGGGCTCAGATGGTTGAGCGTCTGCCTTTGGCTCAGGTCATGACCCTGGGGTCCTGGGAATCGAGTCCCAGGTCAGGCTCCATGCTCAGTTGGGAGGTCTGCTTCTCCTTTTCCCTTTGCCCCTCCCCTTGCTTATGCTCTCTCACTCACTCTCTCAAATAAATAAATAAAATATTTAAAAAGAAAAAGAAAAGTGGCTATCGGATTTCAGTCATTTGGCAAATGATCTAAGTGGGATAAGAGCTTAGCTGGGTGGCTTCTTAAAGCCTCTTCTATGGTGCCTTGATAGGTTATTTAAGTAAAGTACGCATCTCACTGGCTATTTACTTAGAATGTATTAAAGTTGTTAAATTTCTTTTAAAAAATAATAAAACGGGGAAATATATATATCTCCAGAGCGGAATTGAGGACAGAGCAAGGAGTACTGAGGTTATCTAAGATCCGACACCTTCAAAGAAAGAGCTGGGCTTACTCTTGATAACCCTGCCTAAAAGACAAAGTACCTTGAGCGAAAGTGGCCAAGGATGATTGGCAAGTGTTCTATTTAAGGAGGGATCATATCTTATGTCCTGCAAACACCACCGCCTTTGGAAGGACACGACAGCAGCGTCTTTATCAAGATGAAACAGGAGAGACGGAGTAAATACAATTACACTGAAGCATACCAAGTGTGCTCCCTTTCCGGGGTTGTTAAATTGTTCTACGTGGAGGGAAAAAAGTATCATAAATCCAGCAGAAGGACATTGAAAGACGGATGATCTTAGCCCAAAAATTCTCCTTTTTGGCAGCATTAACTCTATCCTTCTACTTACACAGGAGAATCGTGAGATAATGCCTTTCGTGTGCTCCTGTCATAATTATTATCATCCTTCATGTTTGTTTAATAACCTACCCACCAGCAATTCTATTTGATGATTTCAGATTTTACTTAAATATCCCCGGGAAGTAGAGTTTTCCCCCCTCCCTTTCTTATCAGTTATCAAAAGTTTACAGGCCATCAGGAAAATTCTATACCTCTGCTTCACAGGTTCTGCTACTACGGAGTAATTGCAGAGCATGATTCCCTTGCTTCCCAAGAAAAGAAGGGCAGGAAACACTAGAATCAACTGGGTCTATGTCAACGAAGCCAAAATCAGTCAGAAGTTGGTGAGCCTCTGCTTCTGTTCTGTGTCTACTTCTACCACATACAGCTGTTCAGGTTGTTCACTGCATACAGGTGTCTTGACAAACAGGTTGGGGGTGGGGCTGAAACTAAGTGGTGCTCCAGCCCCCAAGGTATATGCCAACAGAGAGCTGCATTCCTTCAGATGGAAATTACCTTTTTCAAATTCTCACGAAGATACCCAAGGAGCTCACCACAGCTTTGTGGAGATGGAAATGGTGACCTCACTGAGATGACAAGAAAGCTCCCTGTGGAAAACTGCTAATGGTGACCCAATATCCTCTTCTTCTTTTTCCTGAGAAGCCCTGCATTTATTCATGATGACAATACGTCCAGTTAAAATCATTCAGCTCTTTAGAACTCTTAGAGAACCCATTTGGGCACATAAGATAGAAGCTGAGACTTTCCAGAAAAGCTTTGCTCTTTCTGATATAACCATCAACCATGTCTGCCTCCTTTTCTTTTTCTTTTTCTTTTTTGCTCCTAAAGTAGCTGATGTGGTAAGGATGCCTCAGTCATTTGGGGGTTAGATCACAATACGAAGAAAAACTCCGTCCACCAAGGAGGGCACAACGGGATGGTAACAAGATCCAGAATACTCATGGCATCACGAGGACCCTTCACAAACTTCTCACCTCCAGATTGCTTGTTGTGTGCAAAGAATAAACATCTTTATGAAGCCACCATACAATGGCTCTTGGCCGGGGCAGCAGGAAGCACTCCTGACTGCCTTGCCTCTACCCTGGCCTCTACCCTGGGGATGGTATGTGAGAAAGTTTCTGCTAGTTTTCGTATCCAGAATATTAATTGCATTTTTTAGTCACCCAGTTAAAAAACTTCATCATTAATTACCAAGGAGAACCTGACTTACTGTTTCTACCTCATCGATAAATAATTTAAGTAGGTTTTAGTTAAACAGTACAGATATATAACTAAAGACAAATTATGACTTTTCCCAAAGTCTTGGTAAGAGTCCAAGAAAAGGGGAATTGCAGTTAATATTTGGTGGAGCCCTGCTGTGTTCTCTGTTGAGCGTGCTTTGGGGCAAAGAATTTTTTAGCAGATCCTGGCACATGGTAAGTAAATATTGAATAATGATTACAGTAGCGGCAATATATCCCATTTTACACAGTTTCCAAAAGAACAATTTAGGCTATAGATAAAAATAGACTGGATAAATTATAGACCCCGATCTTACATCTCCTAAAATGGGACATCTTTTCTATCTTTTCTATCTTTGAAAATTGGAAAGTTTTACTAACAGTTTAGTCACTAAAAGTAGAGTTTACTAAAAGTCTACCTCCTTATTTTCATGAAGTAAGATATTTTGTGACTGTCATTCAAAAGGAGAGTTCTAAAGGGGAGGTATAAGTGCAGTATGTTTGTGCGCCTAAGCCTAGTACTACATGTAAGAAGAGAAGTAATCACTTAGCAAACATGTTCTGTGCCTTCGTCCTCTCAGAGCATAGATTCCAGAGAACCCCAGTTCTCATCCCATATACTCTGAGTCCCTGGAATATTGCCACCCACCAAGTAGTTACAGTTTTTCTATCGTCTTCCAGGAATCATGGTACTGGAGATGAGAAGGTAAGTCAGTCACAGGGTCTCTCTGAAAGTGTGATCTTGTATTGGAAAAAAATCCATTTTTATGCTAACGCAAAGAAAATCTAGTAATTGAAGTGGATAAAATTACTTTGCAATTGAAATAAATGATTAAAAACTGCTAGAAATAAAAAGGAACACGGAAATGTGTATTAACTACTAGGATAATTCAAGACATGTCTTTCAGGCTTTGATAAAACAAGCAAGCAAAATAATCCAAGAAATAATAGGAACCTGAATAACAGATTGTTCAAATAGCTCTACAGAGTAGAGTTTGTATCACATAACAAATATCATTTTAAATCCCTGGTAGAAAATTTCAAACATTGACTCTGTATTAGGACACAAAGAAAATGTCAAGTAATTCCCCAAGTAGAAAACTACATTTTCTGATGACAGTGCAATTAATCTACACATAAAAAAGATATAAACATAAACAACCCAATGCAACCATTTAGAAATGTTAAGAAAAAATGTTTCCTTAAAATAATATTGGAGCCAAGAAGAATTCAAAACCTCACTTTTGAATTATTTAGAAAATGATTATAAAAAGAATATTACACATCAAAACATGGGCTGTGGCTAACATTATACCTATGGAGACATTTATAATTACAGAAAGCTTCATTAATAAAATAAGAAAATAAGAATAAGTTAAAATTTATGAGTTAGCATGAAATTATAGAATTTAGAAATATAATTCTCTCTTCAGTTAAACAAATTGTGGATTATTTTTACCCAGCTTTGATGATTAGAAGTCAATTAAGCAAAGATTTCTACCATGGTCTCACAAATACTTTTCAATGTTCCTGTGGTATATGAGGCTTTCTTTAAGCGGATGAGCAAATGGATATAAAACAAAAAGCTTAAAATAATTGGTTAATCAAAGAAACTTCTCTGTGAGACTACATTTAACTACCAGATATAGTAAGAGAAAAACTCTGTGTATGTGTGTGGTTGCAGGAGGTTTAATTTCCCCTTCATTCAATACAAAGAGATAAATCTTGTTTTCAAAATGTGTTACTAACAAATCCCTCACATTTTGTTATAAATGTAATATATACATACATATGTAATATACAGATAATATATGTATACACACCCCCCCCACACACATTTTTCTTTTCCATTCATCTACTGATGGACACCTGGGCTGCTTCCATAATTTGGCTATCGTGAATAATACACAATAAACACGGGGGTGGATATATCTTTTCAAATTAGTGCTTTGGTATTCTTTGGATAAATATCCAATAGTGGAATTACTGGATCATATGGTAATTCTATTTGTAACTTTTTGACGAACCTCCATCCTGTTTTCCAGAGCGGCTTCACCGGTTTGCGTTCTTACCAACAGTGCAAGAGGGTTCCCCTCTCTCCACATCCTCACTAATACTTGCTGTTTTTATGTTGTTGATTTTAGCCATTCTGACAGGTATGAGGTGACATCTCATTGTGGTTCTGATTTGTCTTTCCCTGATAATGAGTCATGTTGAGCATCTTTACATGTGTCTGTTGGCCATCTTCTTTGGAAAATGCCTATTCATGTCTTCTGCCCATTTTTATTTATTAATTTTTTTCCTTTTTTCTGTTTTTTTTCCTTTTCTTTTCTGCCTATTTTTAAATCAGATTTTGTTTTTTGGTTCAGTTTAAATTTTTTTTGTATGTTTTGGATACTAACCGTTTATCACATATGTCATGTGCAAATATCTTCTCCCTTTCAGTAGGTTGTCTTTTTGTTTTGTTGTTTCCTTTGATGTGCAGAAGCTTTTTATTTAGTGTTGCCCCAATAGTTTATTTTTGCTTATATTTCCCCTGCCTCAGGAAACATATCTAGAAAAATGTTGCTGTGTCCAATGCCAGAGAAATTCCTGCCTGTGCTCTCTTCTAGGATTTTTATGGTTTTGGGTCTCACCCTTTCATTCTCACCTCATGTTGAGTTTATTTTTGTGTATGATATAAGGAAGTGGTCCGGTTTTCCTAACACCGTTTGTTGTTTAGACTGTCTTTTTCCCACTGCATATTCTTGCTTCTTCTGTCAGAGATTAATTGACCATATAACTGTGGGCTTATTTTTGCACTTTCAGTTCTGTCTCTTTGATCTACATGTCTATTCTTATGCCAGGACCATATTGTTTTGATAACTACAGCTCTGTAGGATACCTTGAAATCTGGAATTGCGATACCTCCAGTTTTGTTCTTCTTTTTCAAGAGTGCTTTGGCTATTCAGGGTATTTTGTGGTTCCACACAAGTTTTAGGATTACTTGTTCTGGCTCTGTGAAAAACGCTGGTGGTATTTTGATACATATTGCATTAAATCTGTAGATTGCTTTGGGTAGTATACATAAAGATTTCAACAGTATTTGTTTTTCCAATCCATTAGCATGGAATATCTTTCCATTTGTGTCATCTTAAATTTCTTTCATCAAGTTTTATATTTTTCAGAGTGCAGATCTTTCACCTCCTTGGTTAAATTTATCCCTAGGCATTTTATTATTTTTGGTGCAATTATAAATGGGCTTCTTTTCTTAGTTTCTCTTTCTACAACTTCAGTATTAGTGTATAAAAATGCAAAGGGATTTCTGTATATTGATTTTGTATCCTACAACCTTACTGAATTCATTTATCAGTTCTAACAGTTTTTTTGATGGGAAATTTTGGGTTTTCTATACATAGTATCATGTCATCTGCAAATAGTGAAAGTTTTACTTCTTCCTTACCTAAAAAATTCCTTAAATTTTAAAAATGACTACCATCTAAGAGCACCTGGGTGGCTCAGTGGGTTAAACATCTAACTCTTGATTTTGGCTCAGATCATGATCTTAGGGTCAAGAGATCCCATTCCATGTTGGGCTCCATGCTCAGCAGGGAGTCTCCTTGAGATTCTCTCTCTCCACCTCCTCTCCCACCCCAACTACACTATCTCTCTCTCAAATAAATAAATAAATCTTTTAAAAATTTTTATTTATTCATGAGAGACACAGAGACAGGCAGAGACATAGGCAGAGAGCTATTAAGGCTCCCATGAGGGACTCAGTCCCTGGATCCTGGGATCACACCCTGAGCTGAAGGCAGATGCTCAACTGCTGAGCCACCCAGGCATCCCAATAAATAAATCTTTTTTTAAAAAAATGAATACCATCATTTCTCCTTTGCAAAAGAGTTTAATCTATTTTTAGAGAAAAGTGCTTGTGATGTTTCCAAAATCTTTTTTTTTTTTTAAATTTATGATAGTCACACAGAGAGAGAGAGAGGCAGAGACACAGGCAGAGGGAGAAGCAGGCTCCATGCACCGGGAGCCCGATGTGGGATTCGATCCCGGGTCTCCAGGATCGCGCCCTGGGCCAAAGGCAGGCGCTAAACCGCTGCGCCACCAGGGATCCCGATGTTTCCAAAACCTTAAGTAAAATATGGAATTTATTTATTTCTCATCCGAGAGAGAGAGAGAGAGAGAGAGAGAGAGAGAAATAAACCTAAGCAAGTATAAGAGAAATTCAAATGATAAAAGTGAATTAGTAAGTTAGAAAACTAAAAAAAGGAGAAAAAAATGATGTTGGGGAAGAGGGCAAAAAATAAAACACTAGGTATACTAACTAGAAGAACAAAAGTATAAACTATGAAAGAGTCATGTATGAATAACCATAGATAAAAAGAAACTTGAATTGCTTGTCTGAAAATTATTTTCAATGATTTATGATAAGTGATTTTTTTATTTATTCAATGATAAATTTTGAAATTATGGATGAAGTAGATTATTGCCTCAATTTATACTGAAATTGATCTGAGAATAAGGTTGACAGAATTAGCAAACAAAAATACAGGATGCAAAGTTAAATTTGAATTTCAAACAATTTTTTTATTAAACTATTACCCATTCAATATTCGAGACAATATTTATACCAAAACATTATTCATTGTTCATCTGAAATTCAAATTCAGACATTCTGTATTTTATTTGGCAATCTTACTTAAAAAAGGCAAAAATTAAATATGCCAAAATACATGAGACACTTAGGAAGGTGGGCAAACAGCTACCTTTGAAAATAGTGTTCAAAGAAATCTGTCAAACCTTTCAAAAAATCCTTATTTAGTATTTAAACAGTTTTTGATCTTAGCCACATTTACTCTTAAAAATATCAATTATGGTGATATAACACCAATATCAAAATCTCACAAAGATAATACAAACTAACTATAAATTATTTAAATGTGTAAGTGTGCAAAATTTTAAAATAAACATTCATAAATAAATTACAGCACTATATTAAACAAATGAATCACCGTGAGCAACTTTCCTTCATTCTAGTAACAGAAATATGATTCAAACTAGAAAACCTACAAACATAATAACCACTTCTATCTTCAACATTTCCATCTAGTTCTTTCCTACACTCTTCTAACAAATTTTAGTCTTTCTACATCCATTCTTACTCTTTCTAATTCATTTTCCAAACTGCCAGCAGAGTGATACTGTATCTTGAAAACACATATATTAACATTTCACACCCGTTCCTAAAACAGCCCATATTGTTGGTAGAATGAATCCCAAAACTCTTGACAGGACTTAAAAAGCTCTCCCAAAACTCTATGTGTGTATGTTACTTATTTTGTCTTTCCACATGTAAATATGTAAGATTCATGTATTATAATTTATAACAATAAATAAAAACTTAAGAACCCATCACTTCAAAGAATAGAACATCAACAAAAATATGCTCTTCCCTAGCTCATTCCTCTACCTATTCACCCCAGCCAGGGAAGCACAACCCTGAGTTATGTAATTATGATTCTCCTGCTTTTTTTTTTAATAAATGAATTCTTAAGTAATTGGGTTTGCCTGCTTTTGAGATTTAGTGGTATCTTACTGCATAATTTTCCAAAACTAGCATATTCTCTTAATTTTATTTTACCAATATCAATATTGTTGCATCTGTTTTTAACTGGGTTGACATTTTCTACTGTGATGGATGGAAAGAGATCATGGAAGTTGAACATGTAATCAAGGATGTGGTAACAATGATTGCCTATGGAACATAAAGAATATACTGATGATACAGAGGGCTCAGTAGCATGGAAAGGTGACTTTACCAATGGCTTTATAGGTCCTGGTGGGCATCAAAAGATTGTTGGCCTTAAAAAACTAGTGAAAGTAGCTAGAAAAATAGAAAGTGATATTGAGTCAATATATTTCAAATATTCATAAATATGAAAAGATTAAGAGAGAAAAAAATATGAACTTATAACAAAATGCCAAAAAACCTGAGTTTTTTAAAAGTGGAAGTAATATATTTTCTTGAAAAGATCATAAACTGGTATATTTCAAACCAACAGAATTATGTTTAAGGGTTATATCTAGGAACATGCTTATTAAAATTAGGACTAAAATAGTGTTTTCCTCATCATCAATATTATTTAGCATTGTTCTGGAGGAGCTCTTCAAAGCAATTGAATTTTCGCTCCTGCTCAGAATATTCCTGTACAAATTTCTGGCACCCTTCTCAGTAATACAAGCATCCTCCTCAGATCCAATGAAACTTTCTCTTTGTTTCACCAGACCTTTCTATCACCAGAATTGAATCACCTCGAAAAAATCTCAGTTTCTTACACTGTACCCTCTGAGTCTCCCCACTCTCTTTTTCAAGTATATTCCCTGCAACTATAAAGACACAGACCAAGTTTGAAAACAACAACAATAATACACTGAATTACTGCACTTAAAATTATTATATTATTCTAAATTGTACTTTGTTGCTCCTATTTTCATAATTTCTTTTACCCATCAATGAACCACCTTCGACCCACTGTTGTAACCAATGCCTTCAAACTTAATAAATGTAAATATTAATATGCAAATGCTATGAGAATAGTTTCTCTAGGAATCACATTCAATTTAATGTAAAGCTGAAATAAGTAACACAGTCCTAAGTATATGCACAACACTTGAGAACATTAATTTTTATTACTTGCTGACATAATAAGGTTTTGTTTTTTCCTTGTTGCTGTTAGTGTTTTAAGTACTCCTCGCTTGACTTCCCAACATAGGACCTGAACTCACCACCTAAGATCAAGACCTGAGGTGAGGTCAAGATTCAGACCCCACCAACTGATCCCCTCAGGCAACTAAGAGGACATAAGGTTCCTAAGGTTTGGGAGAACTTAGATCAGTAGTAGGGTGCTGATGTATGCAATGAGTGAAGAAGGCTGCGTGAACTATTAAGGCACAGCCAGGACTCTGTACTTAATAATACGATCATCAGGTGTCCAGGCAGGCTTGTACAAGCCATGGTGTTAGAACTGGCCCTCTGTGTAACACGACTTCTGAGTACCTGACTGGAACAAAGTAAAGGGAAATACTGTCTTTCATTTGTTCTTCTTTGGGACTATAGGTCCCAACATTTTTATGACCACCACTCATGATTGTAGGATGATCTTTGTTGTTCCGGTTCAAGAACCATTTGAATCTTCTAGCCCAGCACCTTCTTGCATGATCCCCATTTCTCATCACCATCCCTGGGCCTTGCCTCTGGTCTCTTCCTCTTTAAACTGTTACAAATAAAAATGTATTCAGTTTCTTCTTTTTAATGTGAAGATCATTTTAAAAAGTGCTATCAGAAATCATCTCCAGACACTGGCAACGTAAAGTTTTCATTTTCATTCAGTTCAAGTCTGAATTTTCTCTCAAAGAGTAGTGGGGGGACACCTGGGTGGCTCAGCAGTTCAGCATGTGCCTTTGGCTCAGGTCATGACCCCGGGATCCCGGGATCGAGTCCCGCATTGGACTCCCTACATGGAGCCTGCTTCTCCCTCTGCCTGGGTCTCTGCCTCTCTCTCTGTGTGTGTCTCTCATGAATAAACACATAAAATATTTTTAAATTATTTTTTTAAAAAAAGGTGAAGGGGAGTGATGCAAGCTGAGTAATTTCATTGTAATACTCCAGTTAAAAAAAAAATCTATCCCACAGTCTTTAATTTTTGAAAAACACAAAATTAAATAATTCTGGAAGAGTAAAGCAACCTTAAAAACTCAGAAGGAACACTGCTATAATAAAATACTCAAGACAGTCTTCTTATTTTGGAAGGAAATACAATTATTTTCTCCCTTTGCATACAACCACAGCTAGTTCGCAGAGGAGGCAAAGGGAAAATTATCATAGCTTAAACAATACAGTCAATAAAGCTAACCTATTTTCACTGAAAGCCTCCCAATCCATTTAAAGTAAGAAAATAAAACATTCAGAGCTTTTGGTTAGAGTTTCAAAGATAAATGAGGAAATGGAGTTATGGCAAGTGGCTTAGGAAGACAGCAAATTAAACCTTAGAGGTGGGAAATTATAAAAACATACAAACTAATTTTCATCTTGCCTATTCATAGATGGGAAGGAAAAGGGAAGAAACAGGTCTACGTACTTCACATGGAATCATTTAGGACAAACCTTCCTCCTTGACGACAGCAAGTGCTGATGCCAGTGTATTACAAAGAAGGTTGATTTCGGTCTTGGTCACTAAGTTCACTATACTTCCAAAGAATCACGGACCAGATGCTAATCAAAGGAAACTTTTATGATATCAAAGTAATTGAATCGCAGTATTTCAAGAAATAGAAACCAAGGCCTCAAGAAAAAAAAAAAAAGGTTGAAATACAAGAAGCAGCCAACATTCTGGTAGAGTCTAGTTTCTAAGTGCCCTAGAGGATTCCCTCTTCCACTGCGTTACTCAGAGAAAAGTATTTTTATCTGTAAAGAGACCCACAGAAAGCCATGGAGTGCTGACACAGCCAAGGTTCTATCCCCCACGTGTGTGTGTCAGATGAGAGCAGAGAAAGGGAGCAAACCGAGCCTCGCAGAAGACAAACTGGGATTGAGGGATTTGTTGCTTTGGGAAAACTCAGAAATATGTAATATTTGTTGGACATCTCTGGCTCACTAGCGTTATCAGACCAGGTTATAGACTTTGAGTCCAGTTCTCTTGCTGTCCCCTCCCTCTCTCACCATGTCTATCGTGATGAACCAGCTCTACTTGCTTTTGAAAGTACATTATATGGTGTCAAGGGCGTATTTCCACATTTCTGAAGGTACGAAGTCGTATCTCAAGCAGGTACATGCTCATAGCTATTGGACACTTGGTTTATTTGTTAAGTTTCTAATATCGTGGGCGAATGTGTCTATTTTGAAAGTCTAACCAACAGTTTTACTTTATTTTATTTTATTATTTTATTTTATTTTTTAATTTATTTTATTTTATTTATTTATTTTAATAATAAATTTATTTTTTATTGGTGTTCAATTTGCCAATATACAGAATAACACCCAGTGCTCATCCCGTCAAGTGCCCCCCCTCAGGGCCCGTCACCCAGTCACCCCCACCTCCCGCCCTCTTCCCCTTCCACCACCCCCAGTTCGTTTCCCAGAGTTAGGAGTCTTTATGTTCTGTCTCCCTTTCTGATATTTCCCACCCATTTCTTCTCCCTTCCCTTATATTCCCTTTCACTATTATTTATATTCCCCAAATGAATGAGACCATATAATGTTTGTCCTTCTCCGATTGACTTACTTCACTCAGCATAATACCCTCCAGTTCCAACAGTTTTACTTTAAAAAAATAGAAAGCAGCTGGGCACATGGGTGCTCAGTTGGTTGAGTGTCTGCCTCTGGCTCAGGTCATGATCCCAGGGCCTGGGATCATTCCCGGGATCCAGCCCTGCATGGGTCTCTCTGTCCTCTCCCTCTGCCGGCTACTCCACCTACCTGTGCTCTCTCCCTGCCAAATAAATAAAAATAAAATCTTTTTTTTTCTGATATTTAAAAAAATTTTTATTGGAGTTCGATTTGCCAACATATTGAAAATAAAATCTTTAAAAAAAACTTAAAAATCTAAAAAGGCTTAAGCAAGACTTAAAAACACATAGATTCTGATTTACAAAGATCACGAAACGTTGCAATACAATGAGCTAGGATATAGGAGACGTGACTTAAAAAAAAATACAACATTACAAGAACGACATAATGCTTCCAGAAAATAAGAAAAGCTCACTAATCAGGATTCTCACACTGTGGGTGATTTTACAGCCAAATCATTACGAACCATGATTATATTGAACCCAGGCTTCCAATATGTAAGATATAGGTGGGGTTTTGTTTTGTTTTTTAAAGAACAAAACTCCTAACATTAGTAATGAATAGAACTTGATCAAGATATTCCTCATCTTTAAAGCTCAGAAGGAGCATGCGGCCAAGCTGCTGCGTTCCGAAGGCACGCCTTCAGCAAGCCTGTCCTCTGATTCGAGAACCCTCCTCTACTGTCACCCTGCTGCAGCTGGAATCACCTGCACTCTCTGCACACATGACACACTCGCAGCTTCACCCACGGTGGGCTCTAGTGTCACCTCCTGAGACAGCGTGGCCTGTCCCCCACCCCTTGACTCCTGCCTCCCGGGCTCTGACTGCAGTGGCCTGTAGCATCCCTGTCCCTGCCACCTGTCCTGGCGGGTGCGCTGTGCCATCCTGGCCTCTGCCTCCCTGGGCGCTGGGCTTGGCACCGGCCAGGCCCCCAAACACCAGCTCTACTCATCAGGTCTGGTCCAGATCTGCTTCTGCTATTTTTATCTCTTATCTTTTTTTTTTCCTTTTTTTTTTTCTTTTTCCTAGCCACCCCAGTAACCCTGTTCTGTTGCCAAACTGGTTCATGTCAGGCTAATTACTCCCTTGTATAAGAGCTTCTATACAAATCTCAGAGAATTCTCGGCCTCCTCTGTGACTGAGCCAAGCCGACTGCAACGCAGGAGCTTTCCGGGCTGTGGGCCTGTAGCCTGACACAGGTGTGTGGCCCACAGCCTGTCGCAGGCCTTCTCCGTCCCCAGAGCCACTTCGTGTAACTGCTATGGCCACTCTGGTATTTGGGAGAAAAAGAATAACTCCTCTGCTAAAGAAAACTCTTTTCCTAACATCAGGAAGAAAAAAAAATCCTGTTGTCACATGGCATTGTGACATCCAAATGTCTGGGGTTCATTCTCACATCCTGCAATTTCCAATACCTACGTGGTGCACAAAACTCATTTGTGATGAATCGTACAGTCTCTATTGAGATATAAAATGTATTCAACATTGGATTATATATATATATATATATATATATATATATATTTTTCTTTTTTTTAAAGATTTTATTTCATGAGAGACAGAGAGAGACGCAGAGACACAGGCAGAGGGAGAAGCAGGCTCCATGCAGGGAGCCCGACGTGGGACTCGATCCCGGGTCTCCAGGATCCCGTGCTGGGCTGAAGGCAGTGCTAAACTGCTGAGCCACCCAGGCTGCCCTGGATTATATTTTAATATGATGGTTTTAAGTGAACTGTAGCCATCAGCCAAGTAGGAGCCAACCCATTTCATGCGTGGGTTCTCTGCAGTCTTTTCAAAACACAAAGGCTTAAAAACCTGTTTATTTTCTTTTACACAGGCAGTAGTAGGACCAATTAAAATAGCAATTACTATTCACTTCAATCACAAATATGCATGTGGATATTCGCAGGGTATTGTCTTCAATGCCCTGAAAGGTACAGTTAAACGTGATGAGCACATTCATGGGGCGCCTGGGTGGCTCATTCCATTAAGTGGCTGCCTTCAGCTCAGGCCGTGATCTTGGGGTCCCGGGATCAAGACCCATGCCTGGCTCTGCCCTCACGGGGGGAGCCTGCTTATTATTCTCCCTCTGCCCCAGCTACCCCCCACCACTCATGCTCTCTCTATCTCTCTCTCTCTCTCTCTCTCTCTCTCTCTTCCCACTTCAAATAAATAAATAAATAAAATCTTATTTAAAAAAAGACAGTAGACTCACATAATATTCTAAAAGGCAAAGAGAAATAGAAAGTATATATACTAGAATGTCCCAAAACAAACAGTGAAAAGATAATCTATAGGCAACTAAAGAAAGAGAAAATTTCGAATTCTAGAGATAAGAATTATATATTTTAAAAGCACACAATGAAGATAGGAAACAATAATCTCCATGAGTTGAGATAAAGCTGTTTGCCAGATGTACGTTCTCGTTTTACATGAACTCAAATCATGAATCCAGTAAAAATAAATATATTTGATTAAATTCTCAAGCAAATCCATATTTAAACACAAAGAATATTTGTCAGTAATAATATGGAGGAAATAAGAGCATCCATCGTAATGGAAAAGCCAGTTTTCATAAGAGCAGATTCACCGTTTTTCTAATTATAAATATAATAGAGGCTTATTGTAGAAAATTTGAAGATTAAAGAAAGCCACTAACTAAAAGACTCATAATTCTATTTCTCAAAGACAATTACATTTTTTGTGTGTTTTTCTTTGCATATGCTTTACGATCTGAAATAATATTAGAAATTGTTAAATTATGTGGGTTTTTACCATTTGATACTATTATTTAAGTATTTTCTGTGTCATGGACTTATCTGCAAAGGACTGAGACCCAATTAAAAGTGGCTTAAGCAAATAAAGGCAAATTTGGGATTGTGTGAATAAAAAGGTTACTGAAAAGGCCAGGAGTAAGCTTGTTTGGGCTTATGTGCTCAAATGAATTAATCGAAAATCCATCTTTATCCACCTCTCAGCACTGCTTTTCCCTGTGCTGGTTTCATTGTCTGTCAGTTCTCCCCACAAGATGACGGAAAAAAAATCCCCAGAAGCTTTTCATTTATTTTTCACTGAGCAACTCCAATGGAAAGTTTTCTGCTTTTTCAGCAATACTCCCACGAAGGGTTTTCACTGGGGTCCTTCACTCCACCCAGGAGGGATGCAGCACTGATTACTCGGTCCTTAATTGCCTGGGAAATTTGGGAGCCGTTGGCATAAAGCTGAATCTACACCCCTGGGTCTGCATGAGATTACTGCCTAGGGAGCGAGCACAGATTCAGAGGAGGAACGTCTACAGAGTGAGCGCTAGGTCACACCTCCAGACTTGTTAGTACAGATGGGCCCCTAACTCTAGATGGTCGACTTACGATCTCTCGACTTTAGGAGGATGTGAAAGTAGTACTCACTCAGTAGAAACTGCACTTGGAATATTGAATCTGGACCTTTTCCAGGGTTAGCAGCAGGACAGGATGAGGAAGGTCTGAGGATGCTGAGCGGGGGACATGGAGCCACAGCTCCCAGTCAGTGGAGATCACCAGGGTGAGCACCCCCAAGATCACTTGATTTTCACTTTCAGCGCAGGAGTCAATAAGTCACGTAAGATATTTAACACTATGTTATAAAAGAGGCTTTGTGTTAGATGATTTACTCAACTGTAGGCTCATGTGAAGTGGTCTGAGCACATTTAAGGCAGCCCGGGCTAAGGCATGCTATTCAGTAGATGAGGTGTATTGCATGCATTTTCAACTTGGTATTTTCAGCTTGCAGCGGATTCATCAGGATGTAGCCCCATGGTGAGGTGAGAAAAATCTGTAGTTAAATATTTGGTGTTATTTATAGTCAAAAGAGAACAATAGCCGTGGGTTCTCTTTTGTATAAACTCCACATTCCCGGCGAATCGTGAGAAGGCCATGAATCAAGACATGTGTTCTAACATATCCAGAGGTCAGGCCCAAGGTACTACATTTCCAAGAGAAATTATTTCAATTAGTTGATAATACATCATTGAGAAATCAATATCTCAAAATCCAATTTAAATACTACCATTAAAATAGTACAAAATATATTAAACAAAGCCAACATTTAATTTTGAGGCAAAAATTCATTGCCCTGTACCTAGTGTCTGTAAGTTGTGTCCTGGTCAAACAGGAGAATAAGACAGCCGGCTCGTCTTCAAAATCAAGTTCAATAATACACGGGAAGCCATGATAAAAGACAAGCTGTCATCCAAGATTAACATGTCTTTTTGCACTTGACATAAAACTGCCACTTCTGAGGACATTCAATGTCTACTGAAAATTTTATCAACAACATCAAACTACGCAAGACCAGAATTTGTAAAAGTAATTTTTACCTTACAAGAGTTTGCAAAGACCTTGGCATGACAGAAAATACAAGATGAATAACTTTACTACTTGTTCAGCTCTTGTTATAATGAATAATTTGCAATATTTTCTTTGGAAATATATTAAGATATTAATTTTAAATAATATACATTAAAATTTTAAAATAGTATCCGTACATCTGAATAAACTTATTAGTTTTAGAACATAGCATAATGTATAATCTGTATTATTCTTGGAAGAAAACTTACATTATACTAAATAATCCATATTTCAGTTTTTGTTAGATTTTTCTGTCAAAATAAAACTAGTTGATGTAAGTTTACAAACAAAATCTTGATCTGCAAGATCATGTGGTCTCAATTTGTAAAACGTCCTGAAAAATTCAAAGCAAACTTGTTAGTATCCCCTAAAATAAAAGATTAGAAGATAACTTTCACGTTTTTGCTATATACTTCTGTTTTGCAGAACTTTTTCAAATAATACCTTTATAATTTTTGAAAAGTAATTTATAGTCTTAATGAAGCACTAAAAAAACTTAACTAATATGCAAAAGGATAAAGTCTTGGAAAGAAATCCAATAAATCTGGGGTAGAAGAACAGGATTGCACATTTTTTAAAAAAGGTTTTATTTATTTATTCATGAGAGACACACAGAGAGAGGCAGAGACACAGGCAGAGGGAGAAGCAGGCTCCACGCAGGGAGCCCGATGTGGGACTCGATTCCAGGACCCCGGGGTCATGCCCTGAGCCCAAGACTCTCAACCACTGAGCCACCCAGGTGCCCAGGATTGCACATTTTAAGTGAGCAAATCTAGGTGATTCTGGTGAGATTGCCTATAGATCATAATTCAAAAAACACTGATAGAGAATAATACATTATGGTCTAGAGGGGGAGACCTTCCTGAACCTCACAGCAAAGCAAAATCTAGGAAGAAGAGATGGACATATGTGACAAAAATTTAAAACTAAACTATATCAGAAAATACCAATCCAAATTAAAAAGCAGATAACAAATTGGGAAATTATTTTTATTTTATATTTATTAAAAAATTTTTGTTAAGTTTTTAAATCCCAGTGTAGGTAACCTACAGTGTTATATTAGTTTTAGATATACAAAATAGAGATGCAACAATCCTATACATGACTCAGTGCTCCTCGTGATAAGTATACTCTTTAATCCCCATCACCTATTTCCCCCACCGTCACCCTCACCCCCAGCTCCCCTCTGGTAACCATCTGTTTGTTCTCCATAGTTAAGAGTCCGTTTCTTGATTTCTCTCTCTCTCTTTTTCCCTTTGCTCATTTGTTTTGTTTCTTAAATTCTGCCTATGAGTGAAATCATATGGCACTTGTCTTAGGAAAACTATTTTTACACCAAGAACCTGGGTTACCTCTGATATACTAAAATGCTTTAAAGATCAATAAAAGAAAAACAAGCATCCTAATAGAAAAGCCATATGAAATTCCATATCTCAAGAAGTGTCTCTGGTAAATACCAAGAAAATCAAGCCATTAACTGTGAGAATTATACATGTTGAGAAGAATAAGGCAAAGCCTTGAAGATTAGATGGGGCCAATCGGTGTTGAGAGTTGGGCTTATAAAGGGTCATAGTGAACCAAAGTGTTGAGGAAGCAGTTAGAGCGCAGAGCAGTGGAAAGAAAACACAAGTCAATACAAAGAACGGAGCATTGCTGCCAAGCTCCTGACAATCCATGAACTTCTGCTGCTGAACTTACTAGTGCTGCCTTGGATCAGGGTCCATTTGTATGATGGCCAGCTGAACTGTGGTCTCCATTCTTGGACTCTTTTTCCATCTCTGTCTCTCTAATTGCACTAAATGTTTCCTTGCCATAAATTTCTCATTATCGAGACAACTTGAGTGAGTCTCTGTTTCCTTCCCATGAATGATCCCAACTACAACATCTGCGGAGTTCTATCCAAAGCATCAATCTCAGTGAATCAACTGATAGATATTTGGCCTTGAAAGTCAGAAGGGCAGCCCTCGTTTTTACCTAGGAATAAGTAGCAGCAAAGTCCAAATATACCATTATATTCATACCACCAGCTAAATAATCCTATTCTATATTTATAGGAAAGATCTATTAAATAAATTGTAAGTCTTTTATGGGAGGGGGTGCTATGTCTGTGTTGTTTTAAGCACCCAAACCCATATGTAGTACTGTGTAGTTGATTAGATATGTATCTAGATTTACTGCGATCTCTCCTTACTCTCCCTTGCCCTATCTTCTCAGTAATCAGAACCAGACAGATGATGAAACTGAAATATAAGATTTGCATATTTACCTTTTTTTTCTTAAATTAACAGTACCATTATTTCAAATCAATAATCTCATTTTTGAAATATTTTTTCTTTAATGACACAATCGAAAAGTAACTTGGTCCTATCATGTCAGTGGCATTCTGCTTGATAAATAACAATTCAAAAATTTTCTAGCATGCACAGATTTTTGTAAACAAGTTTATAATACATATATATGTACAAGTTGCTATTGGTTATTGATGTCACATTATGCAGCTTTCACGTCATGATGCCTTATAACACTTTAATTATGTTAGTCAAGTCTATAGGATGTGACCTTGGAAATGATCAAAGATAGATGGATGCTAGATAGATACATAGACAGATAGATAGACAGATAGATAGGCAGATAGAGATGCACACACGCACATACTTTGTTTACCTGGTACCTAAACAATTGAGCTCATGCCCGTGAATTAAATCAGAAGCCACGTGAATGACTATTTGGTGGAAGTGTTCACCTAACAAAAACAAAGAAACTGAAAATTAGTCATACCCAAGCTAGAACTCTCTCCTCACATGAAAGCAGATGAGTGTTTCGGTGTCTGTCAAATGAACGCTCCTTTTAGAATCCCTATAAGAAAGTTTACAAAGTATGTTTCTCAAGCATTACAAGTTAAATGTTGAGTGTAATTTTGTCTGCATTAAAATCACTTGGTTTTTGAGGTTTACTGTTGAGGTTTAGAGGGTCGAATCGATCCACATTATCTTTTTCTGAAAATAAGCACTGCTTTTTGTCAAGTTCCACTGTTAATTCCCACAAACACAGTCTTTTAGCAGAGACAGTAAAATCCTATTAACGCTAAAGCTAGATTATAGAATGCGATAAGCTGAATTTTGTCTCTGCTCTGGATTTGAGCAGAATCTGTACTTACAGCTTTGAGGAATACTGAAGAGGTTGATACCAGTTGACCAATTTCCTAACACTTGTGTACTAAGGACGTGTCCATCTATATGAAGACAGAGTAGAAAGTACAGAACGGGAATAAACTGTTTTAGAGTTTGTAGTTAGAAGGTCCAACCGTATGCTTGGATTAGGCTTCACGACTATCTCTGCTTCCTCTACAATTAAAACTTTAATGGATATGTGGATTATTGAAAGTACAATTCTTACCAGCATTATCTGGTATTGATAGTCTGCAGAAGACATGAGAATCCTTTGGCAGAGGGCCAGTATTGACACTGACCCCAAATTTGGAAGGAGATGGCTGTGTGCATCATTCTCAATGAAACACTATGTGTGACCAAGCCAAATCCTACATTTATAATACCCCCACTGAAAGGCAGCTCCCAAGTAAAGGGAGCAGCTGCTCATATATAAGTACCATTCATAATTCAAAGACAGAGATACCTTGCCAACAGGGTCATCAGCACGCAGGAAATGCACTCTAAAAGGCATGCTGATCGATGCAGATGCTTCAGCTCTCATTCAGGCTTCAGAAGGTTCCATCAACATTCAGTTTGCACATTCAGGGATATAGGTAGAAATTCTGCATGAAAGAAAAACACCTTTGCAGAGTGTGCTATTCAGAAAACATCGATAGCCTAAAAAAATCAGAGAATACGATTACTTGCATGGCAGTGCGGCCCAGGAATTTTTTCAGAGAAGGGAATATGGCATAGGATATTGTGGTATTTAAAATAGTGTGTATAGATAGTAATACAGGCAAAGTGGAGGTCAACAGCTAAATTTTTAAGAAGTATTTTCTATAAATTTTAGGAATTTTTGTCAAATTGTTGGAACAAGCTCTCTTTAAAATTAAAATAATCACACGTGGTATTACTGTGAACTGTAATGTGGCTTTAGTTCTGCTCAACACATTTATTTAATGCTTTTTTTAAAGCTTCTATTTAAATTCCAGTTAGTTGACATACAGCGTAATATTAGTTTCAGGTGTACACTACAGTGATTCAACATACATCGCCAGGTACACATTGAACAAGAGAAACCAGAGCCTGAGAGCAGTTAAGGTTATTCAGGAGCTATTGCAATAGGGGAAGGGAGAATTCAGTGTAGAACTGAGCTCAATTTGAAATATAAACCCATAGGGATTTATAGCCAAAGATCAGGGTGGTGGTCAGTAGATGGAAAATTAGTAAGAGGGAAATCGAGTAAAGAGGGATTCTGCTAACCAACCTGACAGGATTCTTTCTGAAGGCAGGCTGGGGTGATGAGATGTGACCTGAGGAGTTGAGGGGGTGAGGAATTCGATTAGACATTGAAGATGATCAGATATGGAGGGTGGGTGTCCTGGCTACACTGACTTAGCAGGATTTCTGCAAAAACTTGGCAATGCAAAGAGGAAGAGATAAGGCCAACGGTCAGGCCCTAGATGGGAAGAGGGTTCAGAGGATCTTGTCTAAAAATTTGGTCAAGGGGATCATCTGTAATTGTGTTCCTGATATAATATAATAAACAACAGTAGAAAGAGATAAAGAGAAAAATAAGTGATGAGTGCTACCTAAAGAATCTTATACTCAAGTAGGGGAGATAGGACGCTTCTTGGATATAAACATTAGATTTGAACCCAGACCAAGACCACCATTACAATCATGTTGCCATTAAAGAGCTAAATCGCAAAGGTCCTAAAACACTACTGGATTGAATAGTAGACTTTAACGTGATCTTTCAAGGATTCCTTTCCCATCATCTCAGGTGAGTCTCTAGTGAAGATGGGCCCTTCCTCTGTTCTTTGTCAGCTTTGGAAACAACCAAGCGCCAGCGTTAAGTCTTTTACTGAGGGTCTCCAGCGTCCTGAGGGCACATGATCTTCCTCAGGCACTACTACTGTCACTGCCTAGCTTGGGAGGGGCATGAAGGATCTGGCCATATATTTCCATGGCAGAGCTCAGTCTGACTTTTCATGCAACTTTAAGGAAAGTCTAAAACTGGATGCAAATATTCTCAAGCCCACAAGCTCAGGGTTCATACAGCACGTCCAGGCTTGGCTGAAAGGTGGATTCCACGTGGTAGGGGCCAACGGAATACCATCCTCCGTACATCTGCATGGACTGGCACCTGTTGTAGAGTGTCGGATCCTACCTCCCACACTGATCCTTCCCACTCTCAGATCTGTCTTCCGAGTTCTCATTTCTTCTCCTACCTTTTACTTCTTTCCGGGAAATTTTACAGAGGACCTATTTGCTCTATTCAGAGAAAATACCACCCCTACAATCATCTGTAATGTGTCCCTATTCTCTTTTCACAACTGGATAATCAATTCAAAACACAGTGGTTCAATATCCTCTGTTTTCCCAAAACAGAGTCATTTGCCATATGTAAAACATCAGTGGTTAATCCAGATTGAACAATCACAAACTCAATTTTCTTTATTAAATGTTTATTTTATCCAACTTCCCTATCTTAAAAAACTTCAATCTTACCAAAAAAATTGCTAGAAAATAGTATGATGATCAATGTACACTGCATCCAGATTTGCCTGTTAACATTTTACCACATTTTCTTTATCTCTGTGTATTTTTTTGTTCTTTTTAACATTTGAGAATTGATTGCAAGCAGTAAACAACACTTCATCTCTAAACATTTGGGCATATGTCTGCTAAGAACAAAGGCGTTTCCTGACATAATCGCAATGCACTTACTGCATTTGGGAAATCTGACAGTCTGTATTCAGTGTTGGCAATTGTCTCAATAATGTTCTTCATGGAGTTTAGAAATTGGATTGGTGATCCCGCATTGCATTTTATAGTCTTGCTTCGTTGTCTCCATTAATCTAAAACAGGTCCTCATCCTTTTTGTGTGTATGTGTGTCTGTCTGGACATCAGCATTTGAGAACATTCCAAGTAAGTTGTCTTGTCCTACAATTTTTTTATACTCCCTCCTCCAGAATGAGGTGATGTGCAGATTCACATGGTCCTCCAGTGCTTCTCCGCATCTCAATTTATTATCTCTTTATAAGCACCTGGTTATCTCACACACACACACACACACACACACACACACACGTCTCCATAAGAAAATGCAAGTGCATCCCATATACTCACACAGGGAAAAAAAATAGGAGAAAATTACTCCACTTCCAAATTAAGCCAACACAAAAAAAAACAAACAAATCTGCATGGAGTCATAGCATTGACTCATCCAAAATAACGATTTACACTGCAGAAAGAATTTTCAGTTTAAAAGAGCTATATACAAATGACTTGTTCTTTAGTTTCTCACAAGAATAATAGGTGACTATGCCTCTACATTTGTATAAATAAAATACCCCTACCAATTGTTTACCTTTTCTGAATTCAGGATAATTTATTTCAAAAGATATTTGGTGTCTCCAGCTCTTGAAAGGTGAAAGTATTTGTGGCTTTTATTTTTAATTAGTTATTATTCGAAGTTTCACAAATCTTTGGTCAGATTTCAGCCAAATATACTCCGTTACAAAAATTTAATATGGGGAACAACAAATAATCCAGAGGAAAGAGAGACTGAAAAAAATGGGATGGAAAGATAGTACAGAGTTAGTTGTAAGGGTCCAAGAAACAGAAGATCCCATCAAATGACAAATAAGGGGATTTATTAGCTCATAGGGCAAGAAATCCTGAGGAGGGAAGCTCTGCAGTTATTAATTTAGCAGCAACAATCAAGTTTTTGCCATTTTCCTACTCAACAGTAAGCAGCTAGTCACTGTGTAATACAACTAGGTCTCCTGGCACCAAATATCCCAATGCCATTGAAAGGAGGCAGAAAAAAGTGACTATCTTTTCTTTGTGTTTGCATTTAAAAATTTAGAAACTCTTCTCAGAAGCTCTCAGACACCCCTTCATGTCTCATTGGCCATAAATGGGACATGTCCAAATACAAATCCATCATTGGCAAAAGTTCAGGGACTTGGTAATTGGCTTAGACCCATAAGGGTTTAACCAAACTCCACGGGGGAAGGTGGAAATAAAACCAGAATGAAATTTGGTCTCAGCACTCAGAGAAAAGATTGGCAGTAAGTGTTAGGTGAGCAAGTATCGGTTTTACCTACATCCTCTCTAAGAAGGCAGCGTTCTAGCCCTCAGACATTTCTAAAACTATCACTATTGGCATTTGTCAGTCCACTTCCCAATCGATGCTCTGAAGACATGGGAATTAATATAGGGAGTCAGTGTCTAGATGGATCTACTTGTGGACCAACCAGGCAGACAGACACTTAGACCAACCCTTGTAAAGTTGAAGAGATGGGACATCAAAAAGAAGCAGAATAATCGTAGACGGGTCTTCCCCATACGCCTGGCAAGTCTCAGCTACTGTGCCAGTTTTAAAGCCCAATGGTAAGAGAGAAAAGAGAATACAGTCCTTCGATGGACAACCTCTAGAGTTACACTCCTGGTGTACCGGGTCTTGAGATTGGGTCACCCAAGCTTGTGAAAATAGAGGGTTAGGGTAGAGGCGCCATAGAATGGTGTGCTACTGGGTGTTGGCAGCTCAGTGGTAGCGCAGTGTAGCTTGAATTCA
The DNA here is from genome assembly GCF_905146905.1 of Nyctereutes procyonoides. Classification (NCBI taxonomy): domain Eukaryota; kingdom Metazoa; phylum Chordata; class Mammalia; order Carnivora; family Canidae; genus Nyctereutes; species Nyctereutes procyonoides. The sequence goes on along the minus strand of NW_026575021.1, from coordinate 13,713,476 downwards.
CCCGTGGTGATGGCGTTAACACCGCAGAAATTCTCACATGCGACAGGCCAATGATTCCTTCTCGTAGCAGAGAGCTGTTGCTAAGCATGTTATTTTCAGCTCCTTTATTTTTTTTAGCCAGATAACCTTGGCCCTTTAGCCACGTATTCCCTTATTTTCTTTACATGTTGGAACTGAAAGTACCTACCTCATGGACGAAGTATGTTTTGTAAAACATTTAGCCGTCTGCTAGGGATATCATAAATAGTCAACACATGTGCACTATATTATTATTACTATGACTGTGGAAGTGATTTTTGCTGAAGGTCATAGTGCAATGTAAATAAGCAACATGTGCAACGGATGCAGGCCCTGCAAACCCTTCACCTCTGACCTGTGCCTGGTCAGTATGATTAAGCCACCTGGGGGGCTTAGTCAGTTAGGCATCTGCCTTCGGCTCAGGTCATGATTCTGGGGTCCTGGGATCGAGGACCTGGACCTGGACTGGCTTCCTACAGAAGCAGCAGGGAGTCTGAGTCTGCTTGTCCCTCTGACCCTCCCCCTCCAGTGTATGCTAATAAAATAAATAATAAATTTTCAAAGAAGAATATAGATGCAAAGACGTTTGAAAAGACCAGTAACAGTTAATGCATCTAGGTTGGAGTTTCTGTGTTTCTTAAAATTATTCAGATACCGAGTGCCTGGACGGCCTGGTCGCTTAAGCAGGAGCTCTTGATTTCAGGGTTCGTGATCTCAGAGCTCCAGGAGGGGGCTCCGTGCTCAGCAGGGAGTTGGCTTGAGGATTCTTTCTCTCCTTCTCCCTCTCCCTCTGCCCTTCCCCCTTCTCGTGCATCCATGCTCTCTGTTCTCTCTCTAAAATAAATAAATAAATCTTAAAAAGATTATTCGGATACCGTGGAGACTGCTTTTGTAGAAATCGAGGTTTGGTGCCATTGGCAAATTATGAGACATCAAATTGGGGTGAGAAATTGTGTTTAGTTTAATGGGCTGTTTTAAAACCTATGAAAGGGATGTAGAGACCCGGGGTGCCTGACGCCAGCTAGCATCCTGTGTGCCTGTTTCATCCTCCTTAATACTCGTCACCTCTCTGTGTTTGGGTGCCGACGTCTGCAAGATGCAAGGGTTGAACCTACCCAGTGGTAACCAGTGCCTCAGTCACTGCCAGCAGAGACAACTTTGGTCTCTCCTCCAATGTTGAACACATTCTACTCCTCAGAACTGGAACTCAGGTCCACCAGACCCAAAATCCATTTATTATTTCCATAACTAGTCACTGGGTCCTCTTGGCCTCATTTCACCAAGATAGCTCAGAAATATTCACGATGGCTCCAAGGACCCCAGGTACACGGCTCTTCCTTGGGTTGTCCAAGCACATCAGGCTCTTTTCAGGGTGGGTTTCGCGTCTATTGTCCAGTCTTCCTGGAGATGCTCCTCACTGTGCACACGGACACCTCCTCCATCCTTCAGATTTGTGTAAGACGCTCAGGCTGCCAAAACGAAATACCATAGACCGGAAGACTTAACCAACGGAGATGGATTTGCCCACGTTTCTAGAGGCTCTAAGCCCAAGATCAAGGTAACAGCTGAGTTCGTGTCTGGTGAGACCACGCTCCTCAACTTGAAATTGGCTTCTTTCTCACGTGGCCTTTTCTCTGTGTACAGAGAGTTGCTTCTCTGTTGTTTCTTCCTCTTCTTATAAGGGCAGAAGTCCTAGGGCATTGGGGCCCCACATTCATGAACTCATTTAATTTTAACTACCTCCTTAAAGGCCCGATCTCCAAATACAATCACACTAGGGGTTAGGGCTTCACCATCTTAACAGCAAGACTAGGAGCACAATTCGGATCATAATTAGGTTCCCGGTTAAGGCTCAGTTGATCAGCAAGTGCTGTCCTGACCTGACCTCACATCTCTAAATTTAATCTCTTCTGTTTTTCTCTCACTGTACCATATTCTTTTCCTTCAGTGTGCACTGCTTATCTATTTATTTATACTACTTATTTATTTGGAGTCGGTTTTCAGGTCTATGATATAGATAATAGTATAAGGATAAGGACCAAGGCCCCTGTATGTGCAGCAATAAGCATAGGGCCTGGCCCATACTGAACAGTCAACACATCCTGTGGTTTGCTCAGTCATTTATTTATTGTGTAAGCATATTTTAAATCAAGATACAAAAGAAAAATGACTCCTAACACTCAACTCCTCTATGTCCTGGGAGAGTTCCAGGTGTTTTGCAGGCATTATCTCTTATTCTTCACAGCGTCATAAGTTGTCGCTGTTTTGTTTCCTAGCCATAATGATAATCCTTACCTGCATTTATTATCCACAAAAGTGGAATTACTGGCTCAAGACACATAAACATCTTTAAGTGGAATTACTGGCTCAAGACACATAAACATCTTTAGGCTCTTGGCAAATATTAAGCTGAGTTCCAGAAAAATCTATAATAATTTCGCTACTACGATTCAGTGTCCACTTTACCACACCCTCATAAGTATTAACATTCATCGTTATCTTTGCTCATTTTTAAGGGCGAACGAAGTATAGAGCTGCAATTTTAACTTATCCAATTTAATTTATTTGGTTACCAATGAATCTGAAAGCAAGATCCTTGGCTGTGGGATCTACCCCTGTCTTGTCTACATGCCTCCATGTGCCCCTGCTTCTTCACAGGAAGTTGCCTAGAGACCTCCAAGAACTGGTAACCTTCAGCACCGTGTTACAGAAAGACCTTAATTGAGATAAAATTGCTCAAGGGACTCATATTTTAGTTAGCAGCTTGTCTGCAGAGAATTTCTCAATAGCTCCTGACTACCTTCAAGATTAAGCACAAGGTCCTCCACAGTGTATAAGTCCTCATAGTGCTGACCATCTCCTGATGTCCAGGGCCATCTCTCCTCCCCCCTCCTTCACCCCCTCAAGATCGAACAACATGGCTGGCTGCCTAGAGTTTCTCCTTTCCTCCTTTGCTTCTCCTTTTCTCCTTTGCTTCTCCTTTCCATTTCTTGGCTAAGTACCCCCACTCCTCCGGCCATGGGAACTTTCACTGTTTCTCCCCTTCCTGCTTTCCTCAGCCTCACACCCTCTGACAAACTCTCATTTCTGGTCAGCATTCTTCAACAAATTTTATTATATGATTTTTCTGGGCTGAGATACCACCTGCTGTGTAACTACGCAACCACTGACTGCATTGAGTGACCTTCCTCTGTCTCCCCATGGCACCCTGCAATCATGTCTGAATCGTAATCATCTGTCCACTTGTATCTTAGAGTCAAGACAATGGACTCCTTGAGGGCATAAACCATCTTCACTTTATATTCTCAGGAACTAACACAGCGCCAGTGATAATAACACAGTACCGGATATTTAATAAATAGGTTTACATGAATAGGTGAATAAATGACTGAGAAAATGAATTATTAACTTTGAGCAGGAAATGTGACATTTCCTCCTGGTAAGTGGCAGGGAAAGAAGAGACACTAGTTACATGTCTCTGTAAGGGTTCTGTCAAAACAATAGAAACAACCCCAGGTATTTGATGTTGGACGGGATTTAGCACAGAGCGTGAGGACCAGGAGAGCAAAGATGAGGGTGTCTGGTGATCAGGTGTGATGTCATCAATTAGGGCAACAAGCCAAACTGAAAAGTAAGTCAAGCGTTCATTCACTTGTTGCCACAAGTGCCAGCAAGGGACGAAAGGAGACCCCGGCTTCCCCATGTTCTGTTTTTCCCCATGGGATGGCCCTGGCCAGGGCTCAGGAGGGTGTGGTAAGGGTGGCAGGGGGCCTATCACTACTGAGGAGTCCTGAACAGAGGCCTCTACCTCTTTATGGATCCATCAGTGGGTGGTTGGGACTCAGCGGGGGGAGGCTAGCAGTGGAAAGGTCTGGGAAATGCAGAGGCCCCCCACCCCGGCCACCTCATGAAGTGGTTTCCAATGTGCAGATGAACGTGGCTGGCCCAGAGGAGCCTGATTCCTTGACTGTCGTTCCCTCCAGAGGGTTTCAACGCCCTGGTTATGCCACAGGTCTGCTATGATGAGGGCGGCTTCTCCCTCAGAAGCCTGCTCAGCAACACCCTGTGATTGCCTTTGGTGCAGCCTGGACAATCAGACAGGATTTGGGTCTGGAGCTGGGCGCCTAACAGTGAAGCCTCTAGAACTCAAGAATTCAAGTTATATGGGAATTGTGGGAAAATGCCAGTGGTAATCTCCACTGCCTGTGGCATCAAACTGGATGAGTGAGGAGAGAACACCTGAAAGGTGGGAAAACCTCACACAGACCTTCCTCCACTTATGATGGACTTAGGGCCCCACGAAACCCTTCATAAGATGAAAAGAGCATGAGTTGGAAATGCACTTACTACCCCTGGCCCGTCTGACATCACAGCTCCGCCTGGCATACCTGACATGCGCTCAGAACACTTGCAGTAGCCTGCGGTTGTGCAAAATCATGTAACAGTGCTGAATACCTCACCTGACCCATTGGGCATCACAGGGCAGGTAGACACCGGAGTGGTTGGATGTGTGCAGAGCAGTTGTGAACGTTCACCCCCAGCCATGTGGCTGACCGGGAGCTGCAGGCCGTGCCATTGCAGGTCGTCGTGATGCATGCGGATCGCTTGCCCGGGAAGGTCAAGATTCAAAATGTGAAGGACGGTTTCTGCGGAAGGAGGCTCACTTTCACACTCTCTTAAAGTCAAAAAATCATAAGTCAAACCATCCTAAGCCAGGGACCATCTGTATTTGCCTCCTGCCAAGACCCCTGAGTGCCCACCACCACCTAGGATCAATGACGACCCATCTCTGCTTCTTTCCAGCCACACCTTCTGCATAAAAGTCTTCCTGGAATCTTACCTGGACAACTCAAGGTGGAAGTTTGATAAACTCAATCCCAAGGTTTCTGACTCGCGTGATTCAAAGTCATGCACACCAAGGGAGAAATGACCCTGAGTTGTCAGTACACAGCACACAAGACAGAGGGTATGGGAAGGGAGGGGGAAGGAATATCTTTACCACAGAGATTCGATTTCATTTAAAATATCGGAAGCCAAACTGGGAAGGTGTGGAATTGGAGCGTGTGACCACCAGATCACTGAGAGAGACTAAAAAGGATGGGACAGTGGGATGGTCAGGAACGGTCCAGAGAATTACTTAGATGATGTGAAGAGCTCATTCACAGGTACCAAGAAATGTATAGTATGAAAACTCTGAGTCTTACTCAAAATCAAACAAATATATACAAATTCTGGTCGCTTAAATTAACAAAACCCTTCAGATGCTGCTCAGTTTGAATGTAAGACAAAACAGTTGTTACTTCCACTGTTACCAAAATCTACTGTTCTCAATTTTCTCAAAGATGATTTGTCAAAGTACATTGAGAAATGCATAACTGTTTTTTTCTTTAGCTCCTAAGTTCTATTTTTAGGCATTCATTCTAGAGAAAAAAAAGTTTGAGTTGCTGGTCACTAACAACCTAAATATCCACCAGCAGGGGAAAGTTAGCCACAAATTGTAACATGTCTAAAAGGGAGGATTTATGAAATTCATTAAAAGTTAAATACTGGAAATAAGTCCTATGGACTCTGGACTAAGTGCATTTTATAATGTTAAAGGGCATTTTGTGAAAATAATGTGCACCTTTTGTGTTTTACACACACAGAAATGAAATTGGGAGGAACAGCACCAAAATCTTAATGACATTTTTTCCGTAGGATGTTGTAGGTCCTTTCTCCTCTCCACAGTTTGTTTTTTGTCTGTTTTTCTGAGTTGTATAATAAACATGTTTTACTCTTATAAAAATTGAGTTGCTTTGAGAACCCATTTGGTATTTGAGTTTATAAACTTGAAATCAGACTAATCAGTCTTTGTGCAATTCTCCAGTTTGCTAGCCTCTCCCACAAGACCATGGAGAAAATTAGGAAACCAGAAGTTTATGTTAATCCGAGGATGTTTGCAGCTAGGCAAAGCCTGTTGGCAGAAGGTGCAGAGGGCTATGGGAGTTGAGTGTGAGACACCATCGTATCTGGCCTGGATAGAAATAAAACTGAAGTGTCTTGGGATGGGAAAAGAATACTGAAATAAAAAAGGAACAGACTGAAGAACAGATGAGACTAGTGAAATTTTTCTTTCGAGATGGAATAATTCAAGTAAACAGCAAAGTCCAGAAGGCAGCTATAGTAGTACGACGATGGAGGAGAAATAAGGCGAGGGCGGTGATCGAGGCCCTCAGAAGGTGGAGCACAGGACACACCATCTACATGGATATGCAGGTCCCTTGAGAAAAGAGCAGCCCCGTAAGGATCCCAAATCCTCAGTGGATATACAAGGGTCCCCTAGAGGAGGCACCACAAGAAAGAGGGTAAAGGCCTGGCCCGAGAAGCATGCACAAAGTGACAGTGGGGAAAAGATGAGAATTGCCATACTGCCTCCATGTTTGGAGTTCTCAGATTTCTGTTTTCAGCTAAAAAACAAAACAAAAACTCCAAAACCAAAACAAAAACCCAAGACTTTGATTTTTTAACGTTTTTAATTATCATCACTCCTTATAAAAATGTGCTCAGATGTAACCAATTTTCCTGTGGTACCTTTATGATTACTTAGCTTCTGAAGGGGAAGAGGTTATAGTATCAGTTAATTTACTTCCCCGCTATCATTACAGTGATTAATGACTGGCCATACAGAAGAGTGTGCTTTTAATTTTTTTTCTCATTAAAATTGTGCAAGGGATGTTGACAGTACCAATTGTACCTTAACAGGCATTTCAGGTTCAAGAATATTTGAGAACCATTCTGTGGCTGGTTGCTCCAGTGAATAGATTTCAAATTACGTGAAATTGGTTTTATGTTAAGAGTGCAAGAGTTTGTCCTAAAAATACATTAATTTTATCAAATTGTTTAGAGGGTTGGAGTTCCCTTTGGACAGAGCCAGCCAACTTCTTGGGTAAGGACAGAAGGCAAGACCGCCTCCGTTGCCTCCTCTGGGTACCGGGCTAGTGCAAATACTGCTCTAAGCTTAGGGTACCAGCCCTTCCAAAGGTGGTGAACGGCGGGGGGGGGGGGGGGGGCTTCAGTGAAGTCAGGTGAGTACAGAGGTGGCTGTGGTCTCGAAGGACAGCGGTCGGGGAGAGACATGCCTTCAGTTTGAGGTCTCATCAACGTGTTCTCAGGGTGGGAGCCCAAAGGCCACGACATCTTCGTCACCAAGGTTTCCAGCCTTGAGCGCTCCTCTGTGTAGTGTCTTATTCCAACAGAGGGGCCGAAACTTCTCAAACAAGTGGGTTCAGGCTTCAAGAGTCAGGAGGCAGAAGCAGCCGCTCCTCCTAAGGGTTGGGCCCAGAACCTCGACGGTCATTTCCACCATAGGTCACGAGCAGCCGAGTTAGGAAAGGCAGTAGCACATGTGTGCAGAGGGACAGGAGTTGCTGGCAGGGGCCGTATTCCCTGGGAGATGCTATACATGGGGAGGGGGTGTCCTGAGGGGTATGGAAGGTCGTTCTTAGCAGCCTGAAGAAGAGATTAGGAAATTACTTGGATAAATGGACAGTATGAGAGAAACAGGCGCTAACGTTTGTAGAGGATGGTGACAGGAAATAAAAATGAGGGGCCTTGGAGAACGCTGTAGACTGAGCTGTGCTCCCCTCTCCTCGATTCATACACTGAAGTGCTAAGCTCCAGTACTTCAGGATGTAACCGTAGCTGGAGAGGGCCTTTTTTTTTTTTTTTTTTTTTTTTATTTTTTATTTTTGCACCAAAGGCATACCCTAGCTTTATTAAAGGGCCGCACCGCAGAATAGGACAAAAAGTCCTATTAGTTTAATAACAATAAAAAAACCCCAAAATGGAAAACTGAGGGGGCAGGGATGGGGCCCCTGAGCCAGAGGCACGGGGAGCCCTGCTCATGGCACCAGGCCTGGCTGCAGGGCCCCCTGGTATTGCTGTTGCTACGAGGTCGGGGGGCAGCGATAGTCCTGTGGGAGCCACCGTTCACCTGGGCCGAGGACCCTACTTCTTCTGGGGTGTGCTCAGCTTCTGCATGCCCCATATCTTGTCCAGCAGGCCAGAGATGAAGGCCTCAGTGGGTTTGTAACAGTCAACCAGCAGCTCCTTGACCCTGGCGGCCTGGGTATCATCACTTTCCATGTCCAGGAGTTCATTCACATCAATCTCCAATTCTGGGATCTCTTCTTCCTGGCAGTCATAGAGGCGAGCAAGCTGATCCAGGATCCACTCCTCCCGGTTGAGGCGCTTCCATAGCTCCTTGGGGTCATACTTGACTGTGACTTTCTCTTGGCGCCTCACTGGGCCCTCGTCGTCCGCCCCACCTGGGCCCTCACCTGCAGCCCCAGGGGGGCTCTGAAAGTAGACGTGGGGCCCTGGGCCACTGCTGCCTGGCCCTGGGGCAAGGGCTGCCTGGAGAGGGCCTTTCAAGGGATAATTAGGGTAAAATGAGACCCTAGGATGGGCCGTAATCCAGTAGGATGGATGGATGTCCTCATGAGAAGTGGCTATTAGGACAGAGAAACCCGACCAAGGAAAGAATTCATGGGGGCATAGGCAAAGGCGGCCCCAGGAGCCCACCGGGGAGGCCTTAGAAGAAACCAGACTTGCTAACACCTTGATCTTGGCCTTAAGACACCCAGTCTGTGGAACTTTGTGACAGCAACCCTAGCACAGCAGCGCAATCAGTGTCCTCCTGACACTTAGCTCCACTGAAGATGTAGACAAACTCAGGCACTTCTAACACCCACAACAGTAGGAGACACGCGATGACGTGGGGACGCGTAGAGAAGGCACCGTATTCTCTTCCTTTATGTTTTCCATTAGCATACATTCTCATCGCTTTTTCTTTCTTTATTTTTTTTAAATATCTTATTTATTTACTTACTTGAGAGAGAGAGCAGGCCAGTTGCGGGGAGAGCAGAGGGAGGGGGACAAGCAGACTCCCTGCTGAGCGGGGAGCCCGACATGGGGCTCGATCCCAGGACCCTGAGGTCATGACCTGAGCCCAAGGCAGATGCTTAACCAACTGAGCCACCCAGGCACCTACTCATTGCTTTTTCTGATGATAAAATGAGATCTTTCTATATAAAACACTGAAATAGAGTAGGTGCTCACCAGGTGTTCATTCCTTATAGATACTTCCTTCCAGCATATTGTACACACACATATTTTTTTTTCCTTTTTCTACCCATCAAAGGGGGAAAAAAGTAGAAAACCAGAGTGGAAGAATCTGAAACAACTTCAACCAAAACCCCAAATGATTCTGGTGGTCAACTCCTATAGGCTGCACGCACCGAGCTGCGATGGAGGACTGGCATTGGCAGGTCACGCAGGAGAGAATAACTGCTGGGCCCATGGTTCTGTGGATCTTTGCACATGATCCAGGGTGTCTCTGGTGACAATTTAAAAATATTCTGGATTTTAAAAAAAATTCTGGATGAGTTTATTCTGCTCAAGAAGAATCTTCTCAAGATTAAACTATGATTGAGAGCAAACATCAGTAGATAGAATCTTTCATTATTATAAAATAGTAATCTATGAAAATACGTTTAAGTAAATACTAATGGCTATTGAAGGAAGGTATTTTATCAAAGCTTATACATGGTCAAAGGTTTATGAAATAGTTTGTGCCGAAGGGAATTTACCATGGGGAAATCTTCCTGGAGGTGGTATTTCTGATAGGATAAGTAAAGCATTAACGCATATCAGGGAGGAGTTATTTATATTTCTGATTTATCACTTTAATTAAGAATCTTTTTTTTTTTTTAAAGAATCGTTTCTTAATGGCACTCGTGACTCAAGGCAGATGAACAAGGTAGGTATAATTCAGAAGTGTGCAAAGTGTCTCACCAGGCCCTGTGGTGCTCTGCAGAGACATACCTAGGGCCAAGCCCCAACAGAGACAAGAGAAATGCTTTTGTGCACTGTTTCCAGAAGTAACGTGAGAAATATAAAAATACCCTTGCATACTCTATGCATTGTTTTGGGCTCTCTCCAGCGGTCTCTCTGGGAAAATGGACAGCAAACACACAAATCCGGAACAGCACTCTGGGGCCCGTGCACAACCATCACGGCCAGGGCCTCAGAGACCGAGGCCCAGGAGAGCTCACGCTTCTTATTCAATAGGCATAATTCCCATCCTTTCCGCATTTTAAGAAGCAAGACAGACCAGGGTGCCCAGGCTCAGCAGTAGCTCAAGGCCCCAGCCCACGGGGTCACTAGGCCGCGGGAAGGGCCTCGGCCGCCTCTGCTCTTTCCTGCTTTGCTTTCTTCCTTCTTTTTAAAGATTTTATTTATTTATGTATTTATTTATGTATTTATTTATGTGTGTATTTATTTATTTATTTATTTATTTACTTGAGAGAGAGAGAAGAGCACAACCGAGCAGGAGCAGAGGGAGAGGGAGAAGCAGGCTCCCTCCAGTCCCAGTGCAGGGAGCCCAACATCGTGGGCGGAGGGGTGGGATAGAGTCCTGAGCCGATGGCAGTTGCTTCACCGACTGAGCCACCCAGGCCTCCCTCCTGCTGCCCCGGCTTGCATCTGATCTTCTGCTTCCATGAGCAGGTTTAATTGTCCCTGGGCCTTTGTATCAGTTCACCAGGATTCCAGGAGCCAACCAGCAAGCCCTGACTGGCTGACCCTGGTTCACGGGCTCCGGGCCGCCGGGGCTAAAGCTACTGTCTGCTTTAGGGGCACCTGTGGGGCTCTAAGGGGTAAGTATCTGCCATTGGCTCAGGTCATGATCCCGGGGTCCTGGGGGCTCAGTCTATTGGGTTCCTTTGCTCAGAGGGGAGCCTGCTTCTCCCTCTCCCTCTGCCTCCCACCCGCCAACCACCACCCACCACCCTTGTGTTCTCCCTCTCTGTCAAATAAATAAATAAATAAATAAATAAATAAATAAATAAATTTATTTTCTTTCAATTAAAAAAAATTAACTGCCTGCTTTGGTGTCTGCTCTGGTCAATGGAGGGTAATACCTTGACTATAAGAGGTGTCGATGCCTGGTGGACAAATAGACTTCAGTAGAGATCTTTATTTCAAATTCATAGAACTGTGTTAATATTTCTAATAACACTAAAAAAGTTTAGCTAACCTCAACATAGTCCCCTCACCGATTGCATTACTATGTCAAAATAGTTGTTTTCCACTAAACATGGATATCAATTAGAGCCATTATCCTTTACTCATAATTTTATTCATGATATAATGGAAAAGCAAAGAGTCCTTCTTAAAAGCTCGTCCTAGAGGATCTATTAGAGCCAGGGCAAGTTTCCATTTACTGAGTAATTACTGTGTTCCTGGCTGGCACTAGGCTACGTCCTGTCTATGCAGCAGCTTGTTTAGACCTCATAAAGACCATACAAACTCTGCACCATTGACTTCATTTTCTGTGTGAAAAAGCCACAAAGCTGTCTCCATGCAGAACCCAAGCCCAGAATCTAGGATTCTCCTTCTCCTCTTCTTCGTCCCCCATTCCCTTCCTTCCCTACTTTCCTCCCCTTCCTACCTTCTGTCTGTCTGCTTTCCTTCCTTCTTCTTTCTTAGACATCAAAGTCCTTATACATAGTGTTTTCACCACTTTGCAAGGCTAATTAGCAGCGTGAAAGCCCATGAATCCTACCTTCATGAAAAAAAATCTATTGTTTTTTTCTGAAAATATGTATATGGTCACCATCATCATGGATTCTCTGTGATACAGCCTGGTTGGTCTTTAAACTTAAAAAAAAAATCATTCCAAACTTCCACTTAGAAATGAAAACAGATTTGAAAAGCTATGGATCGTTGACTGTGGCACCGAGAAACGGTATAGAACCTACTGTGCTCTAGGAAAAAGCAGAGCAGGAGACCGTCAGTGTGGTTTCGCAGTTGGCATTCTTCACTGGGAACCAGAGCAGAGTAGGGAAACATCTGTCCTCAAATGTTGCAAAGGCCACTGCTCTAGTTAAACTGTTGTGAACTGGGGCACTTGAGTCTAAGTAATTCAGGACTTTTATTTTCAGCACATGTCCCCAATCATTCCTGTAGAAATGAAGGCCATTTCTTGACTCCAAATGTGCCATTTACCCTTAGCACACAATCTGTAACTTTTATCCAACGAGTAAAGACAGAAAAGTGGAAAGGTGTTACATTCTCAGATAAAAGAAGTTGAAAACATTTGAGGAAAGGGAGAGTGAAAAGGGTAGTCAGAGTCCATTAAACCAAAAACATGTATTTCTAGTTATGTACCCTAATTATGCTTCCTTTCACTTTATCATTTCTTCTGGAATATGCTCTACTGAAATAAATACAGTTCACCTTTACGAGAAAAGAAAAATATCTCCATTCCGTACAAATCTATGACATATTCATCATTACTTGGAATGGAGAAGAGGCCCGTATTTTGTGAGATTTTCCTATCTAAATGCTAACTAGATCTGAATATGCATAGCTTACTCCAACCAGAGTTCAGAAATGTTCCCGGGAGTCATGCAGGCAACATTTTAGTCCTTTTAGACATTCTGGGTTCTTCTTCTATACTGTTATTCTCCATCACGTAAAGCTTCTTGGTGTCTAGTGTGGGCCAAAGTCGAGAGGAAATAAATAAGTTGAGAGCACAATAAATGGTAGACATGTTGGGGGCCATGAAGATGTAATGAGGGTTTTTGCTCAGTTATAGGCAGTGTTATGTGGTGGTTATGGATCCCAGAGACACACTTCCCCGATTCAAATCCTGGTTGTTGGTTAAATAGCCTTGAGCAAGTAATTTAGCCTTCTCGTAACTCAGTAGTCTCATCTGTAAAATGGAGGTGATGATACAAACACTTCATAACGTTACTGTGAAGATTGAGTTATTACTGTAGAGCATCTATGTCAACCCATAGTAAGTCCTCAGTAAATATCAAAATTATGAGAATTTAATACATGTATTTTCTCATGCTATCATTCTTCAAGATGATTTTTCTATCATTACCTAGCATTCAACTATAGAGATGAGTAAGAATTGACTTAACTCACTGCCTATTGTAATAAATTTTTAGGTTATTTCTGATTTCTCAGGGCTATATATTTGCTTTTTTTTTTTTTCAGATTAACCTTAAAATCACTTTGCCAACGTCCAAGAAAAATACCCCTGGAGTTTTAATTGGAATTGTATGAAACCTATATATTTGTTTTGGGGATATTCTTTTACAAAGTTCAGTTTCTTGTCCTGGGGTACAGTATATCCATCTGCATGTTCTAGTCTCCCTAACAAGTGAATCTAGTATTTTCTAATTATTTTCATAGAGATTATCTATTTTTACATTGATTCTTATGTATTTCATAATTTTGCCATTAGGAACTATTAAATAGAATTTATTCTTACTTCTTGCTGTTATGAAATATTTAGTACTTTGTTTATCTGGATACTTATGTGGTGGTTATAATTTTTCATAGTAAAAACATCCAACCTTTTCTGTGTATGACCTATTTCTATGCATAGAAAAATGTCAGCTTACATCCTGAATTTAGAGCAATTTTTACCTATAACTTATTTTAATAAAAGCACTTTTGCAAGGTAAAAATTTTAAGTCTATCATGTAAATGTACCACTAAGCAATAGGATGATTATATAAATAAATCACTTAAACAAATAGCATTTGTACTTCAGGTCTCTTAGATAAAGAGTCCATAGGACTATCTCAGTCCAAGTAGAAAAAGCAAGAACTTAAGAAAACTTCATGACTACTAACGGGTCCATTAATGGGTTTTCACTACAGAAGTCCAACATTTACTGAAGTCCTGCCTTCTTTTCTACACATTCCTACCTTAGTATTTTTCTCATACTTTTCTAATTGTCTTGTTTATTTACTGTTTATTGTTTATTGTCTATCCTCCACCCCCTACCCCACCCCCACCATTGCCACTGTAATTTCTCTTATGGCTGTAGCCTTGGTTGTCTTGTTTGCTACAACAATCAACACCAAACCACAGTCTTATTCATTCATTCATTCAATAGGTCTTAATCTGCTATTTTTGTCATGAACTATTGTATTTAGACAAAGTCTCTGGGTTCAACGTATTTAGAGATAGAAAAGAAAGAAACAATAACGTAATTTCAGGTATCCTAAGAACTCTGGGAGTGTAAGGCAATTCAACAGACTGAGCAAAGCGAGGAGAGGTACTGTTTCAGAAAGAATAGCCAGTCAAGGTCTCTCTAAGGAGGTAAAATGTGAACAGAGACCTGACTAATATGAAAGATTTAGATTGAGAATATTGCAGGTAGACTGAACGGTCATAAAGATCTTGAGGTGGCTAAACGTGGTGGTCTAAGCCGTAGCAATAAAACCAGGGAATGGGAGCGAAAATGAAAGATGAGGTCAGGAAGGCAAAACATGGTCAGATCAGGCAAGCTAAGCCTTCTTCTCTCCAGTAGTGCTTTTCAAGCTTTCTTGTGCATACAAATCATCTAGGATCTTGTTAAAACAGACTCTGGTTTAGTTGGTCTGGGGCGAGGGTTGGGATTCTGAATTTCTAATGATCTTCCGGAGGATGCTATTGCTATTGTTCTGAGGAGCACTCTGAATAAGAAGCTTTTGAGCTATGAAAAGGTGGTTGAATTTTATTGTAAATATGAATGAAAGTCATTAAAGGGCCCTGGACTTGGGATAATACAAGTGATTTACATTTTAAAAAGCTCCTGAAGGTTGCGTGTGTAGAAAAACCTACTGGGGAGAAAGCATGGAAGCTGGAAACCAGTAAAAAGATTGTTTTCATCAGATGACAGATGATACTGACTTAATGTAGCATTGGCAGTGAATGAGCTCATAAGACATACTCACATTTGGAGTACATTTTGATTACAGAGTCAACAGGATGTTCTGATGGATTAGATGTCGGAAGTGAAAATAAGAGTGATAAAGACAAACTACTAGTTTTTAGGCCGAGCAGTTGGGTGATTTGTGGTTCCTGTCCAGAGTTTAGGGGAGATTGCTGGATGGGAGATGGAAATTTGGAAGTCATTAGATTTTAAAGCTATGCAATTACATGAGCTCATCTAGCAAGTGAGTATATACAGAAGAGATTTGAGATTGAGAAGGGGAAGAAAACCTAAAGAATTGAGAAAAAGCCATCAGTGAGATAGGAAAAAAAAAAAAAGTGTGGTGCCCCACAAGTCTAGTGAAGTGGTTCAGCAAAGGAGTTGGTGAAGAGGGTAATCAAATTCCTAGGAGTTCAACTAAAATGAATGACTGACCATTGGACTTAGCCAGATGCGGAGGATTTGCTGATATGACAAAGGTGGCCTTGATAAACAGGGTAATGAATCTTGGCTGGGTTGTAAGAAAGAGAGAATGGGTGGTGATAAAGTGGAGGCAGAGACAACAGACATCTGTTTCAAAGATTTGTGTTATAGAAATAAGCCTAACTGGGAAGTGGTAGTGAATCAAAGGATTTTTTATTTTAAGATGGGAGATAATGAACCATATTTATGTTCTGAGTGACAGGTGTGATACTGGGATTTATACTATGAAATATACATTTGGCCTTCACCCTTCCTGGCACAAAACTCCTAAAACCCTTGAAACTTTCTAAAACTGTCTTCTGTTATGTTAATGAGGTGACATCTAGAAAGCCCCAAGGCTGGGGGCTGGGTGCTTAGGGACCAGGGAGCTTCCAGCCCGGGAACATGGGGAGTCCTTGGAAGAATGATGTGCCTAAGGAGGGCACAGGAGCTCAGCACCCTCTCCCCATACCTCACACCTCTTCCCTCTGGCTGTTCCTCAGTTATATCTTTTTATAATAAACTTGCAATCTAGTATGTAAAATGTTTCTCTGAGTTCTCTGAGCTGCCCTAGCAAATGAATTAAACCCAAAGAGGAGGTCATTGGAACCTTCAATCTATAACCGGTTGGTCAGAAGTACAGGTGACAACCTGGACTTGCAATTATCATTTGAAATGGGGATAGAGAGCAGATTTTTGGACTGAGCCCTTAACTTGTGGAATCTGAACTATCTCCAGGTAGATAGTATCAGAACTAAGTCAAACTGGAAGGCATCCAGCTAGTGTTGGAGCATTGCTTGGTGGTGTGGGGAAAAACCCTACACATTGGAACCAGAATTAGAATTTATGCAGATCAAGAGGAAAACGTTAGTTGTATAGGTGGAAGGGCTGGCTGTGAAGAGACAGTGTCAGGAGGGAATGCAGAACATTCTCGTGTGTGTCCATACACACATACACATATACATACAGGTACGTGGAAAGCTGCATATAGTCCGGTAGATTTGTTGGTGGGAAAACGTAGCACTTTTCTTCTGGCTGTTTTAATTAATTTTTCAATAAAATGCAAAGAAAGGTCATCAACCAACAGTGAGAAATGTGGTAGGTGTACTGGGAGATCTGAGCAGTGAAGGAGTGGTGTGATATGATCCTCTTGGAAGGTGGGAAAGCAAATTCAGTAGGGTAATGTCCTAGGATTCAAAAGACAGAATTGTGGAGCCATTTAAGATATAGTAATATAATCAAAGTGAAACAAGTAGAATATCCTCTCATCACATTTGTCTATTTAGAGAGCAAATGGTTAAGGTTGCTGAGGACAAATGAGAGAAAGAAATTATAATAATGAACCGTGGCATCTAAACCAAGATAGAAGGCTTGAAAAGTGGTGAGTCAATGCATTGTTGGGACAAAGGTGCAGCTGTTACAGTAAATGAACTAAAAAACAGGAGATTCTTTGAATTCTTAGGTAAGTAAAACCCCATATGACCCTCCTCTTCAATTCTCCAAAGGTGCTGGATGGTGTGACCTTAACCACGTGAACACAGCTTAAATTGTCACGGACGTTTCTCAAAAGACTCACCATTGCTTTACTTTACACAGTCATCATATGATTTTATTTACCTACAATTTCTTAAAAATAGATCCATTGAGAGAAGCAAGGTCCATCAATACAACAACTGTATTCCCTTTTCTTTTAAAATATTTTAAAATGTTTTAATGCACCAAACCAAAAAGCAAAACATCATTCAAACCAAACAAGTTATTAGAGTATCATCCTTAAGTGCTGTTTTGTCTCTTTGCTTATTATTCTCCCAACAGCCATAAAGCAGAAATCATATTACCAAATTTGAATGCTAACGCATTTTCAGGGTAATGTGAACAGGAAACAAATAGAATCTTGAAACAGCATTTCAAATACTCTTCAGAAAACTGTTAGAAGGGCAAAAAGTCCATAAAATAAAGCACAAGGGTAGGCGACGAGAAGCTGTTGTCCTTTCATGTCCAAGGCCGAAATGAAGATTTTGGAAGCGGAAAGACTACACCAGCCAATGATGACCAGTGCCAACACAGTTCCAAAGGTGCCCCTACGGCAAAGACAAAAGAGATGATTACCTTCTGTCAAGGGAAAAAGTCATTATTGAGTCAGAGCTGCCTCTGAAATGTCCTTGGTACAATATTTTTAAATACTGCCTCCATTTGTAAAATGAGGTGGGGAACCCTACAAACTCAAAGGCCTTGGCCAGCTTGAAAATCTGTGAGCCAAATTCCCCATCAGAGGTAAACATTTTATACTTCAGTAAAAACGTGAACTAGTAGAAATGCAAATTTTTGCAGTTACCCCCCATCTGTCAACACTCAAATCCCAACTCCAGAAAAACTTTTATAGAAACTAGGGTCTTCTTTTATAGTTACAGATTTGTTTCCCCACACGGTCTTTTCAAATGTATGCATGGTATGAGCAGAAAGATAAATGGGCTCGCATTCCAGTAGGGGCCTCATCCCTACTGCTCCCAGGTCCACTTTTCAGGTTTCTGAGATGGCAAAGCCTGACACAGCTCAAGGAGGGAACACAGACATGTGTGTGGCTTCCCATCTCATTGCTGAAGATTCCTTTTGTGAGTGTATTGTGGATTTTTCAGAATACTGGAATGGATTTGTTCAAATTGATATCTTCAAAGACAACTGTGGAGGCACCTGGCTCTCTAAGAAGAAATGGGCAAATACGGTAGTGAAGTCTAGCTACCATGGGGATAAAAAGAGGAGATGCGCGTAGCAAAGAGTGAATTTCTCTCCTTATATGCAAAACAGAATGTTTTATTTGGAAAAATAAGCTGTAAGATTTAGGAAAGATCACAAGATATCTAGTCTGAAGCTTTGGAACAGTGAGGTGACACGTGGAAAATTGCATAGTAAAACGGCCATTATTAGGTCAAGAGCTAATTCCTACTGGCACACTACTCCTTTCACCATCAAGTGACACTGTCTCACTTGATTCTGGTATAATCTGAAGTTGAGAATTATGTTTATTATTCATGGTAATGACAAAAATATTTACTTTTAATAAATGAACCAAAGAAAAACAAGTGGAAAACTATATAGTATAGCTTATAATGCTTTGGATTATAAATAAACCAAAAATATCTAAAATGCATTCTAATAAGGATTATATTCATTGGTTCAATATCTATTAGAAATAATTTGTAGGTTGATCTAATACACAAGGTTTTTTGTTTTGTTTAATACACAGGTTTTTATGAACAAAAATGTAAAATTATATCTAATTTATTTGAATGATATAGTAATATGCCCCCAAAAGGAAATTTCAGTGTAATAGTTTTCAGGATTGGATAATTTACTCTCCTTTAATATAATTTAAGAGATTTCAAAGTCATCCTTTATCATTTGAGAATGAAAATCTAGGGATGCATGGGGGGCTCAGTAGCTGAGCATCTGCCTTCAGCTCAGGTCATGACCCCAGGGTCCAGGACCCAGTTCCACATCGGGCTCCCTGCAGGGAACCTGCTTCTCCCTCTGCCTGAGTCTCTGCCTCTCTCTGTGTGTCTCTCGTGAATAAACAAATAAAATCTTAAAATAAGAAGAATGAAAATCTAATGAAAAAAGGTCCAGACTTCTAATGATTTTCAACATCTCATTTTAGTTTTTTATTTTCTTCCCCTAATAATCTGGAGTCACTTGAGGTGCCCCAAACCTTAACTCTGCTGGAAATAATCTTTTAAAGTTTTTAAATGGTTAGTCATTATAGCATCCTTTGGCAAAAGCATTTAACAAAATAGAATTTGTAGAACTAAACTCTGTGTTAACATGTCAAATGTCTGTACCAAACAACTTAGTAAATAGAAAAGCTTGCTGAAGAACATGATATACAAAAAGTAGTATTTTTCCATGGATAAGACTCAATAAATATAACTGACATTGTATTCCATATTCAAGGCATCCATTTTCTGTTTTATTCCTCTTTTTAAAATGTTGACTACTTGCTGATAAAGTAAGGGTTTGCTCTAAGTTATTCTCAAGAATGTCACCTTTAAAATGAAACCATACTGGGGCACCTGGGTGGCTCAGGTATGCAGCCAACTCTTCACTTTGGCTCCGGTCATGATCTTATGGCAGGCTCTGCACTGGGTATGGAGCCTGCTTGGGATTCTCTCTCCACCTCTCCCTCTGCCCCTCCCACTCAAGCTAAATAACTAACTAAATAAATATGAGACCATGTTAAGACAAGGAAACATTTTCAACTAAGACATCTCAATAAGGTCATGAAAAAAAACTATAGGAGGTATCTAAACAAAATCTTTAAAGGCTCTCCTAAAATGTCTACCTTTGGCATTGGTAAATTCTTTATATAATACGTTGTCCAATTAGCAATTATTAGTGCTAATAACTTAAAATATGGATCATCCAAGAAAAAAAATACAAATTGTGCCTCCTTTAGATGTGGAAGGATGAGCACTGATGGCAAATGTCTACTGGGTTCAGAGACTGTAGGGGATGAAGGACTGTGTCAGTTCTTGCTCTCCCCATACAGTGGGGGATGTGCCCTGGGAAACTGCCCAACAGCAACAGATCTACTGGATCCTCACTAATAGTCACGGCTGAGCATATAGGCTAGAGAGCTCTCTAGCACTGACGTCCTCATCAGGGCTCCTGGGAATTCACTGCAAGGAGCCCAGCTGAGGAGGACAGTTGTTTGCCTCTGGAAGGCAGAGGGCCTGGGAGCTGAAGCAATTTGTCAGCCTTCACCAGGCGCTTACTCTTCCAAAATCAAACAAGTGAATTTTCTGCAGTCGTTATGTCACTCCGGACAATGGTTCATACTGAAGAATGCAACGACTTCCAACGTGCCAGTGTCAGAGACGGCTTGGTTTATCATTGAAATCCTCCAAATGGGAACAGTACCTGAGCCAAAATGGACCTACTTCCCCGAATCTGTGTGTGGCTTTTAACAGCCAACGTTCCCCCAATCCCATGACCCAAAAGATCAGAAAGGCATTAACTGCGACCCTGGTGTGGCAAGCCTGAGGGAAAGGAAGACTGCACAAGGGGCACCTGGTGTCGCAGACACTCACTGCAGTGAGAAGACGAGGCCGCAGCCGGACAGGATGACCATGGGTAGCAGGCAGTAGCCCAGCACGCTCGCCACACAGCCACAGGACAGCCCCGGGGAGCTCATCAAGCTCAGCAAGGTGTGAATCCCCAGGCAGCCCACAGCGCTCAGGCCGTACACGTAACCAAACTGAACCTTTCCTGCCTGCAACAACGGGAAGAAAACAGCTGGACACACAGCTGACATCAAGAGGACACTGGAATGTCAACAAGGCAGAGAGCATTTGAGAACCAATCAGTTCAACACTGTGTCGTGTGTTTCCAGGACGATCATCAGAAGGCTGGGAGTTCTGGGGAAAAAAAAAAACACTGGCTGTCCTATGAATTCAGGTCCTGAAAACAAACCCTCCTTATTGTATTCGGGGTGGCACGTGCATGCCACAGAAAAGATGAAAATTTTCTAGGTCATTTGTTTTGTTTTGTTTTGTTTTGTTTGTTTGTTTTTTGTTTGTTTTTAGCAGAGATCATCTATTAGATGTACAAGACATAAGTAGGAATATGTTTGTTCCCCTATTTGTTAATAATTGAATGAATGAATGAATGAATGAATGAAAATCTCCACTTTAGCTTTGAAGATTTTATAAGGCAGATTAGTAATGTTAGCAAATATCTATAGGATGTACTGTTAGGTCCTATTCTGAGCACTTCACGTGTATTAAATTATTTAATCCACACAACAGCCTGATGCGATAGGTGCCATTATGATACTCATTCTGCCCATGAGCAAATGAAGGTGCAGAGAATATGTAACTTGTCCAAAGTAAAATAATGTTAAGTGGTGGAACTTGGCTTTGAAGCTAGCCAGTCTGGCTCTAAAATTAGATCGTGGATATCTACAGGGTCTCTCACAGGTCTTAAAATAATGGGACTTACTTAGCCTTATCTAACCTGGCATATCCCAAATTTACTCAACCTTATCTAACCTGGCATATCCCAAACAATCCTCTGTTTTCATAACACATATTACCAGTTTAACTGAACATACCTTATGAAAAGCTGGTTTATATAAGCCAAATGGTAATGAATCAAAAAATTTAAAAAAGTACTGCTAAAGGGAAATCAGTAGCGTTCAGGAGACAACACTGACTTTCTGAGGACTCATAAACAGAACCATCCCCCACAAGGCCCTCGGGATGGGAGCTGACATAGTCCCATTAAACCCACCCAGGGAAAGTCACAATCTACTATTGATTCAACTGAGGATACTCTCACGTCTGTTACCTGAGGATGCCAAAGCTCCGGTAAAGAACGCTTTTGGTGTTTCTATTTGCATAAGCTGATTAGGAATTCTAGATAAATATTGAACAGGCTGACTCTGTTTTTCACAGAAATTATGCAAGACAACGAAGGATCTGGTAAACTCAGAGAGTGAGCTTTTTAGCCGTCATGTTTTCTTCTCTGTGGCTGTTATCCATAGTTTTTATGTCTTACGGAATAAAGAGATTTACTTTGCAGTTAATTAATGGAGAATATTATGACCATTTTGATGTTCCAAATTGCCTAGCCATTTTGGGTTCTTCTTCCTCTGTACAGAGGGGGAGGTTGGTCACTATCAAGTCCTTTCACAAAATGTCCCTGGGCTATGCTTGCAGAATTCTCTCTGGCATTAGCCATAAAAGTTCTCACCAACTTCCGTAGTCTCATGCTTAGCTCGTGAAATAATACTAATAATGCTAACGGACATCCTTAAGAAGCCCATCAGTTATTGTTCTATAGGGTGAGTTTCCTCCACTTGGAAAATAGTGACCATTTCAAATCACTTATATATATTAGAGAAACAGTCTACTTGATATTTTAATTGGGAGAATTGTGAGGAAGCAAAAGTTGTAATGGTGAAGGGCAACTTCCCCACAACCAAAGGATACAGAGCTAGACTTTCCCAACCCCAAGTAGTTTTTTGAACAGACTGGGGTATACAGAGGGTAGACAAAATTAATTTGGTAGTAAAACTGTTCCTTTCAATATTAATCGATGACTTCTCTCTTCATCTCCTTCCTTGTTAGTCTATCCAACTTAAGCTGTAATTCCATTTGGAGGGGGCCACCACCATTTTTAATCTGTTTTAAATTCTAAAAAGGGCTTGTAACTGAAATGGAAAGCAAATGTTCCATTTCTTTTTAACCTCAAAACTTTATGGGCCTTCCTTGTACAAACCTCATTACCGTATCTGGGTTTGAAATACTTATTATTCTTCTAACTATGTTTTCACATGGGTCATGCATGATCCTTTTCCAGATTGTATTCTTAGATCTACCAGAAAAGTTAAATGGAGTCACACTTTTAAACCACTTATCCTCCTTGTTTTGGGGGTGAGAATAATTTTGAGAGCAAGAATAAAACTCAGTTTATGCTGTTTGAAGCTGTCCTTTTTGGTCTGCCTCCTTCACTATGAAGAAAGGCCACTAAAAGATATTGGTGTCATGCCTTATGTCAACAGAAATCAGAAAAAATAAGTATGTGACTATGAGTCTTATACATCTGGAGAAAATGAACAAATTGAATATTGTTTTGGATTTGGTTTTGCTTTCTCTAGTACAATGCATATACCAGCCTATAAACTTTTCTTTTACATTTTAATTCCAGATGTCCAGGGCATGGTCAGCTTAACTTCAAATGGACTCTGAGTGAAATCTGACTTCATTAGTATATATTTGGGTGACTTTTTGTTGTTTTTGGTCTTTCTTGCTCAATGTGTATTGGAGTCAGTTCTGAAGTAACCACATCTGATGGTAAAATTAACCTGAAGAATGTCTGCCTAAAATATTTCAGAAAATATGCATTTTCACATCTTTCCCTAAATTTTAGAACTGAAGGAACTTTAAGAATACCACTTAATACCACTTACATAAACCTTTGTCTTCGAAATGAAGAAATAGAAAACAAAAATGTCAAGATCATACCTAGAGGCAAAGTTAGGGGTGCATCCAATTTTCTCACTTCCAGTTGGGTTCTTTGCCTATATTGCTTTATACTTAAAACAAAAAAGAAGATATTTAAATGATTCCAACTAACATTATATACCCTAAAAAGATTTTACTTGCATTAATGTTTTCCTTTAAGGAATGGTAATAGTAATGTTTTGGATAGGAAAACAAACAGCTGTTATATTAGAAGTCACTTGAAAAAGAAATATGGGTTAAAATATTAAATTGTTTCTATTTGATTAATTGACATGATTTTACTTAGTATATAGCTAAGATAATCAAATTACTGTGACAAAGACAGAAGGGATATTAGAGATTAAATTAAAACTCTAGTTGATATAGTGTTTGATTTACAGAGTATTTGCATTTGCTCTAGTTCAAAGGAAAAAATAAGATGTTATCACTAAATACTATTGTATTGGATAAATGTGATGTGATTTTTAACCATATTACCATGCAGAAACTAGATTGCTATCAGTATTTTGATTGGTATAAAGTGAATAAAAAAGTAAAAAGTGAATATTTAGTTGCAAATACATTTTACATCTGCTTTTGAAAACTGTAGCTACACTGGGGAAAACAGACTTATGGAAAGTGAAGAGCTGTTGAGATGGAGAATTGGACTAATAATTATTTTAAGGGATTTTCCTAGAATTTTTAATTTCCTGTATTCTTTCTCCAGTCAAGTTTATCTCTTTGCACCTTAATCAAACTATACTTTTCAGACTGGCCTGACCATCTTTTTCATCCTCTGTTTTCTGCATTTGGTTTAAAACCATAGACCTTTCTTCATTTTCTCTTTTTCTTCCTTTTTTTTAATGAAATATTTTGTAAAGTATGAGCTAGAATTTCTTCAAAACTTAACTAAAGAAAAAAAAAAAGAAAAAAAAAAGGGATCCCTGGGTGGCGCAGCAGTTTAGCCCCTGCCTTTGGCCCAGGGCGCGATCCTGGAGACCAGGGATCGAATCTCACATTGGGCTCCCAGTGCATGGAGCCTGCTTCTCCCTCTGCCTATGTCTCTCTCTCTCTCTCTCTCTCTCTCTCTCTCTGTGACTATCATAAATAAATAAAAATTAAAAAAAAACTTAACTTACACGGAAATGTTTTTCTTTACTTCTTTGGTGACTCAATCTCATTACTCCCAGGTTTAAAAAATGAAAGAGGCCCATACACAAGACAAATGGTAAAGTCAGGGGGAAAATGCCTTCATAAAAAGCAGAAAACTAAAATAATAGAGAAATATATAGGTTGAATACATCAAGCCATTGGTTATCATTGCAAATTAATGTGTTTATAATAACCTAAATAGAAACAAGGAAACTCATCTCGTACCCGTACCTCACAGGGTATTCAAAATATTTTATGGGTGCACCCCAGCAAAGAAAATGATGAGCAAAGAGAAGGGATCTCTCTGGTGTGATGAGAAATGTCACAGAAAACAAGAAATAAAATTTGGGCCTATGTTTCCCAAATTCATGTGTTTTTCAACTATTTCAGATGGACGATCTTTTCTAAATAACAAGAAAGACATAAAGGATCCTGTTTTGTGGAAAACGTGCTTGGTGATTTGATTTTTAAAATCTGTTCACATTTATATTTTATCTGTTGTAATATTTGAGGGCTGCATCTCTTTGTCACTATGGTCAACTATGTCTCACTCACCAAAAAAAAAAAAAAAATAGTTATCAGTTAAACAAGTGACCACTTTATAAAGTAACACAGTTTCTTCTGTATTAACAAAGACCTCTTCAAAAAATGACGTTTGGAAGGATACAGGTTAAAATCAGGTGCTTGCTGCTATTACCAGAAGCAAGGTGGCTCCTAGAGTCACACAAAACAGGATGGGCCCAGTGAGGTCCGTTTCATTCATGATACTGCCGTCTGCTGGCTTCAGTGGGTTTAACACGGTCAAGGTTTTTTGCCATATGTGATTAAAATTAATCCCAAGTTCTGCAAAAAGGAAAAAGAAGGGGAGGGAATAATATAAATATATATAAAAAAATCAACACGAATAATGTTTGCTTACAATTAACATATCTAGTTAATTTACTTAGCACTTGATTGATTGTCACTCCTTCAAAATCTAAAGTTCTATGTAACATATAGCAATTTGAAAAAAAAAATCAAAAACAAATTTTTTTTGTTTGTTTCCAAACAAATACTTTAGAGAAATAATTACATCGAGGAAAAATTTCCCTCCCTTAGGGCATCAAATATAAGCTTAAAATCGAGTTGAAAATTGAGATATAGACACTCTACATTCAAACAGTAAAATGTAAAATGGTAGCTAACAGACCAAAAATCCCATCCTATTGTTTATTTAGATATTTCCTTCTCCCCCACTTTCCCTTAATAACACTTTTGAAATCATATTATACTTATATCAAACATGGTATAATTTGTTCAATCAGCAGTATTATTTAAACCAAACATATTTAGCCCAGATCAGGGATTTTATTTCTACCCTGCCTGATGAGAAAAGCAGTTCTATGCTAACTGCCTGAAACTCTGCAGAGGAGAAAAGAGGATGGCCCTTTCTTGCACCCATGTTTGAAGAAGGTCTGTGCTACTGTGGTGGAGTCTGTGTGGTCAAAGATTAAATTCTTGAGACAATTTAACTTTTCCCTTTTGTGAGTAGAATAAAATATCCAAAATCAGTGGGCTCAGTGTCCATGAGTCCAAACTCATTTAAAAATATCTAATTTGAGGGATCCCTGGGTGGCGCAGCGGTTTGGCGCCTGCCTTTGGCCCAGGGCGTGATCCTGGAGACCTGGGATCGAATCCCACGTCGGGCTCCGGGGCATGGAGCCTGCTTCTCCCTCTGCCTATGTCTCTGCCTTGTCTCTGCCTCTCTGTGTGTGTGTGTGACTATCATAAATAAATAATTTAAAAAAATTAAAAAAAAAATATCTAATTTGAGAGGGCGCCCAGGTGGGCTCAGTCGGTTAAGCATCTGCTTTCGGCTCAGGTCATGATCCCAGAACCTTGGGATGGAGCCAGCACTAGGCTCCCTGCTCAGTGGGGAGTGTGCTTCTCCCTCTCCCTCTGCTCATGCTCTTTCTCTGCTCATGAGTGTGCGTGCTCTCTCTTGCGCGTTCTCTTTCTGTCAAATAAATAAAATCTTAAAATAAATAAAATCTTAAAATCTCCCAATACGTTACTTTTAAGTAATTCTGACTGCCACCTCAAAGATCTTTCTGCTAGATCCTGCCCCCTTACATCTTTTTTATTTAAAACATTAAAAAACCAGCCATCTGACACCCACTGAATACAGAAATAAGTATTAACACATCAGTTTCTTTTCCCACCACTTCTATAAAGATAAATGTTAAGATGTATCTTGAGTAGAGAAAGGAACACTCAAAAGAGAGAACATGGGTTTACTATTTAGGAATCAATAATCAAGCTGGCTACCCTCCCTCTATTATTTTAAATTTGAATAAGAGTAACACAGAGGCCCAGCATAATTAGAGATAAACTACTATAAAGAACATACATTTCAATGAAAAATAATTGAATAGGGTTTTTTTTTCTTTGCTGTTTTCCCTGAATTTTGCTGTGAGCTCTACAAGATTTGTATGAATTCATTTCACAGACCTGTGAAATGACTAGGACTGTTATTTTATTCTTATTTTATGCATCAGATGGCTGAGGTTTTGACATACTATGAATTTGTCCAGGGGCGCCTGGGTGACTCAGTGGTTGAGTGTCTGCCTTCGGCTCAGGGCATGATCCCAGGTCCAGGGATTGAGTCCCGCATCAGGCT
Organism: Nyctereutes procyonoides; assembly: GCF_905146905.1. Taxonomy (NCBI): domain Eukaryota; kingdom Metazoa; phylum Chordata; class Mammalia; order Carnivora; family Canidae; genus Nyctereutes; species Nyctereutes procyonoides. The sequence continues at coordinate 13,686,424 of NW_026575021.1, read as the reverse complement.
CCCTGTGGGGAGCCTGTCTCTCTCTGTGTGTCTCTCATGAATACATAAATAAAATCTTAAAAAAAAAAAAAAGGATTTGTCCAAAGTCACAGAACTAGTAAAGAAAGAAAGAAAGAAAAGTAAAGAAAGAAAGTAAAAGAAAGTCTAGGTTTCAACGCTAGAGGATCTGACTCAAGAACCCAGGCTTTCCCCTCTAAGACAAGCAATCCAGTTACGAACTGGGCAGAGGACATGAATAGACATTTTTTCCAAAGAAGACCTGCAAATGGCCAACAGGTACGTGAGAAGGTGCTCAACATCACTAATCCTCAGGGAAATGCAAATCAAAACCACAGTCAGGGGTGCCTGGGTGGCTCAGTCAGTTGGGTTGAGCGTCTGCCTGGGGCTCAGGTGGTGAACAGAGGGTCCTGGGATCAGCCTGCTTTTCTCTTTCTCTGCCACTTCCCCTGCTTGTGCTGTCAAATAAATAAATAAAATCTAAAACAAAACAAAACCAAACCACAATGAGACACCACCTCACCTCCATTAGAATGCCATTCTCCAAGAGACGAGAAACAAGCATTGGTTAGGATGTGGAGAAAAGGCAACCCTTGTGCACTGTTGTTGGGAACGTAAATTCATGCAGCCACTGTGGAAAACTATATGGAGGTTCCTCAAGAATTGAAAAATAAATAAATAAAAGGGCTGGCAACATGTCCACTTGCAGCTGAGGACGTGGGCTCCTGGAGGTGGTGACTTCGGCTTAGAGCCCTGCGGGTCAGTCCCCGGGGACTATGACCTGAGCCCTGAAGCTGGCCAGTTTAAAAAACGAAAAAAAAAAACACAGTACTACTACATGATCCCACTTCTGTATATAAATACCCAAAGGCAGCAGAGAGATATGTTGTGCTCCCACATTCAACGCAGCATCTTTCACAACAGCCAAGACATGGAAACAGCTTCCATGTGTGTCAGTGCATGAACAGATCAAGAAGACACGGTATTTACACACAATGGGATATTCATGCATGAGACAGAAGGAAATTCTCCCATTTGCAGCAACATGGATTAACCTTGAGAGCATTATGTTAATCGAAATAAAACAGAGAACGACAAACACTGCGTAGTGTCGTATGTGGGACATAAAATCATGGAAGAAAAAAAGAAAAGTCAAATTCATAGAAACAGAGTGGAAGAGTGGTTAGCTGAGGGTGGGAGAAGCAGGAAGAGGTTGACATGAAGGTGCACACACACCGTCTACGCAGAACAAAATAACGCCAACAACAGGAACAAAAACCCTGCTTTCAATCACGTAGCTACAGATGCCAGTGTATATCTAATCTCATAATGGTTGTATTTTTTTTTTTTGATTGAGCCCAATTCTCCCATGTGAAGGATTTCCTCCCCCCCAATCATTCATACAAGGCATTCCACTTCCCCTCCCAGGACTTAGGAATGGTCTTTGGTCGGGTATGGGGTCTGGTATGGGGTCTGCTTCTACAGGAGCCCCCGAAATCTGACATCCTGCATATCCGACACAGAATACCAGATGGATGCTTGGGATTGCCGTGACCTAGAGGGGCCTTCCTCTATCGGGGTCCTAGACATTTCCAAAAGCTTTGGTCAGACATTGGTAAAGGTATTTTTTCACTCGGTTCATATCCAGGCCGACAACCGCTATCCCTAGCTTGAAAAGAAAGAATACGACTGGTTAATAGCGAGGAAATCATGCATATGTCAATTTCCACGCTGCGTCCTTTTTATTATCAGCATATTTATATATTTCTTAATGAATATACACTTTAGAGAAGATGAGCGGTTCATCACACTTAAAATGAAGTTAGAATGTCAATGTGATTTTTAAAAAGCCGGAGATCTTAAAAAATGAGAAATATTGTGGTTTAAATTAATTTTGCCTAAGCCTTATGTCGTTTTCAAACTTTATTTTCAATTAAGACATTTAGGCTAGCAATATGTTTTCAGTATTTACCACGAGAAAGTGGCCTTTCATTCAAAATACCTTTTTTTCCCTCAAAAAAGCATAATAATGATTTCCTGAAGAAATTCAGATGAAAAATGCCTTATGAGACATTATTACGGATTTCAAACATTTATTTGACGGCGTAATTAACTTCTGCACATGTTTCAACATCGAGTCGTGAAACCGTTGAGTGAACGTTAAGACCTACTAACCATCGTCATCCCAAAAAAGATTTTATGTGTTTTCTACCAAAATACACCTTCACAATATTTTGTTTTCTAATTTATTATGATACACAAATAAGATTAAAGTATTTGTTAATTGCAGATATCCTGATATAACACCTTATTGTACGAGATAAAAGAGGAAACTGCTGTGAAATGTGAATGTAAAATTTATTGTTTTGCTGTCATCTAGTGGTAGTAAAGTATATGATATATATGCTATAAAAATGAATTAATATCTTTGTTTTCTATGCAAATTGTGGCACTGGCCTTTTAAATATAAACATCAGGCTGTGCTACAAATATAAGTACTGACTATCAGAGTAATTTTGCTGGTTTGACAGACTTGAATTGACTATTATTCTTCAAGATATATATTTGTTAACATATTGTTTGTACATTATCAAACAGCAAAAGTTATCATGCTTCTATAAAACGACCATACGAGTCTTTTAGACAACAAGGTGTTTAAGGAATAAACAAGCACATTTTCAAATAACATATTTTGGTACGAGGGATGTTAATTATTACAGCTTCATAATGTGATAACCTGTTTGGCGTGTGCTCAATAAAAACTAGCAAATGCCATTTATCATCTTGTCCTAGACACCCTGCCTATGGCTTTTTCATATCTTTGAAACAGATGATGCTTGAGGCTTCCACAAAGCCACCCACTCTGAAGAGCATATTGAATCAGCACCCAAGAGTTTCATAGATTCAAAATGCAAAATTATATTAGGTGCAATCTCTTGTATCCCTAATACACTAGCAATTTGCTGGGGACAATCACAGAAAAAAAAAAAGTCTGAGAATTTTCTCTAAGCTATATAAAATGGGAAATCCAGTATATTTCTTATTTGAATTTAATAAGATATTAGAGGAAGATGCTTTAAAGTTTAGAATATCACAGTAGAGACATTCAGAAAAGCCGAAAAGAATGTTTTCAATAAATGTCATAGGACAAGTTTGTTAATCATTAAAGAAAAAAAATTAAATCCTACCTCACATACTAACGTAAAATAATTTTTTAATGAATCAAAAATTTAAGTGCAAAACAGAAAGATAATTCAAAAATTTAAGAATACATAAGAGAATATAAAGAGTACCTAGAACTGGAGAAGTACATTCTAAACAAAAGAGCAATCAGGAAGGAAATTTACCAAGAAAAATATTGTAGAGTTGAAAACATAAATATTAAAATTTCTATACGTTTTAACGCCCTATTAAAAAATTAGATGGCAAACACCATCTAGAAAAAAAATGCTTGCCATACATATTCCAGGCAATCATTAAATATCTTTACCATAAGATATCTCTAAAAATAAACAAGGAAAGGAAAAATCTTAAGATTCCAAGAAGAAAATCTGAAAAAAAAAAAAAAAAAGAAAAGCAGGAAGAATAGTCAATCAACATGAAAAAAACGTGACTTTCCTAGTAGCCAAGAACTACAGGGTATTGCTTTATGCCCACCCGATTCACCAAGACCTCTCCTATTCTACTATGAGCGAGTGAGAGAGGGAATAGCAGGCTCCCCACTGGGCAGGGAGCCCCCAGTGGGACTCAATCCCGGGACCCTGCAGTCGTGACCTGAGCCCAAGGTGGACGCTGGACTGACTGAGCCTCCCAGGAGCCCCAGCTGGTGTGTGTGTGTGTGTATGTTTTTTTTTCTTTTTAAAATAGAGATGTTGGTGGAATCAAGGAGAATGTTTAATGAGGACAGCTTATAATTTTCAGGTATTGATTATCACTGCAGAGGCAAACTAGAATGAATTGGTTAAACATAACTGATCCCAAAATCTAACTGGCTTCTAAAGAGCCAACAAATCTATTACATAATTTTCTGTGCTTCTCTAAGTGGTTTACATCTTTCACAAAAAAAAGAGAATGTTTTAATGCCAAGCGGTTGGCTGTGTTCGTATGAGGCAAACACTGGTCTTCTGATGTAGAATATTGGGAGTCCTAATTTATCCCTTCTCACTTGACCACCTATAAAGGGGTTAGAACATAATAGTTAACCTATTACTATTTCTCCGTGGCTCTTAAATTTACGTCTACTTGAATTTTAGTTTCCTGGCCCCTCTGCTTCTAGCATCAATGCTGATTTTCTTTAACAGCAAACACAGCAGATGAGGGGGGCTGTATTTAAAAAAAATAAAATCAAAATCAAAATCAATGGTTGGAAGACCCCTGAAATCCCTGAAGGACCTTCAACTGCACGGGTCCAGTGGTTTCCTTGCCACCAGCAGCGCTATTTACTGCAATCCTACATCCCTTCCCATTTACTGCAATCCTATATTCCTTCCCATTTAGCCACATGTAGCTGAGACGAGGGGGCTTCAGGGAAGAGCCAGGGAAGAAAAAAGCAAAAACAAAAACAAAAACTGGCTTGTCTCCATGATAAAGAAATATTGAGAAACGACCCCCTGGGCTCCCAGGCATCGTAGCAGAAGATACGACCTGCTATTGGGAAGTGGCTCCGCTCCCTGGGGTGGGAAGGGTCGTTCCCTTGGTACAGCCACTCTGCTGAAAGATGTGCTCCGGGTGGGGTCTGCACTTGAAGACACTGAAGACACGCTCAGTAACTGCCAGGCCCCCGCTGCCGCCCGTTGTCTCCCCACCCACAGGAGACAAACCCCAACGCTGAAGCCCCTCAGCCTGGTACACCCGGCTCTGCACCGAGGTGTGATGCATGCGGCCCAGACGCACGTGCAGGCCACGTGCTGACTCTTGCTCTCAGCCTCCCAGCTGTGCACACACGAACAGCACTTCCTTAGTGTACCTTCTAGCAAAGGAGGCTCTTCCTCAAAACTGTCCACGTAGGAAGATTGTGAATAATAATCCGGGTTGGACGCTGGCTGGAAAAGTTGGGCCTCGCCACCTGAGGGCAGGAGCATCTCCGGGGGGACGAAGGCGGGCTGACGCTGGTCACTGGCTGGCTGTCTGGAGAAAGGAAAATACCAATTTTTATTCATCTCAGAAAGGGACAGCGTGACAAATCACGGAAGGAAACTACAATCTTCCTTCTATGAGTTCTCTTAGTGTTTATGAGGATGTACCCGTGGAAGAAAGAACTTGCTTAAAATTTACCTTTAATTAAAAAAAAGGAAAAAATGAAGTCACTGGTCGCGAGAAGGTTCTAGAAGAAAGATCCATACCAACTAACATTTATTTGATTACATGCAAGGTGCTGGACACTTTCTCTCATGTTTTGTCACATGATGAATACTCTGGAAGGTAAAAACTGTGGTTTTAATCCCATTTGACAGATAAAGAAATGAAGGTTCATGGAGACTGTAAGGACTTGCCCGGTGTCACACAGTAATACTTCAGGGGTTGGAGTCCTGAGAGAAGCTGTCTGAGCAGTGCTCAGACTATACAATGTTTTTTTTTTTTTTTTTTTAACTGATTTTCAGGGGCATCACCAGACATGACAACCCCTATAAACCTATGGAAGTAACAAGTAAAAATCACAATTTTAATAGTAAGAGTCAATTCACAGGAAACAAACCAGATACATCAACTGCCTTTCTGGCTCTGGCCATTCCCAGACAGTTCCTGCCCAGTGAGTGATCTCTGAGACCTAAGATGATTCTCTGGCTGGCCTCACGTCCTTCTTTGGAAACATGCAATTTAGTGGTGTTGAAACATGATATTTCCATACTTCCTTGACTGTGCTTTTTAATTTTTTTATTCCACCATTTGCGTGATCAAGTTGGAAAACAACACTGAGTACGTAATTTCTTACTAGAGCTAGAGAAAAGGAAGGAAGAAGGAAAGTATATGAGGTTCTTTTGTCATTTTAAATTATTTTTACTTGAAGGAAGGGGGAGACACCTAAGGCCTTGTCCTTATTAACACGTTTAAGTTTTTTTCATCAGAGCCCCTTAGGCTGAGCTAAAAATTCAGCCCAGGATTCTGAACTTTGCAGCTCCCTGTGATCTCTTTGTGTTAAAATATTTACAAAATGGCTTTTCATACTTTCCCTCCAACATTAATCTTAATATGAAGTCTAAGGGTAACACACTCAACTTCCCTTATATGAGTAAGCCTGACAGAGAAAATCATCTTTTCTGCAAAATAAAGCTACCGAGATAGAGATATATGCATTTAATCATTCACTAACTCAACCGTAAGCTCATTAGGCACAGGGACCTGGTGATACTTCTTGGATTCCCCCACAGCAAGTGTTGATTACTGTGATTACTCACTTAGCCATGGGACATAGGCTTTTTTTTTTTTTCTTTTCTTTTTCTTTTCCCAGCAAAAGAGAACCACTATCAAAAGTACCAGTAGAAATGAATTATAACTAAGAACCTGAATGGCCTGTTGGCTGATAAAAGCCCCTCTTGATCTATATATACATTTTTTTTTAAATGTAAGCATTTCTAGAAGCTTAAAGGGGGGAAATAAAGTTGACTCAACGGGCCAGCATCTAACCAAAGCTACTTCACTGACAACTGTCCTGGCCTCGCCATAACTCAGGCCCTGGTGTGGCTAATCAGGCTTGCGGAGAGGGAACTTTCATGATTACTCCCTGCCAAGCAATTTCCACGTATGGGGGGAATTTAGCATAGGTGGCTGCCTTGAGCCAACCCCTGAGAACAGAAAAACACAATGGAAAAACAAATTGTGCACATTGCCAGCTAGATCCCATCCCTTTCCCTTTCTTTCCTCTCTCTGTGCTCCTTCATCCAGCAAAACTTCTACATCAGGAGCTCGGCCTCTGGTTGTCCTTATCATAATGGAGATGTAATACTAAAATTCCCCCACCATGTATTTAAGAAAGTATAATTTCAAAATCTGTCTAACAAAGGAAACCCCCAAAGGTTTTATCTACGAAAATTACCATGGTCCCCTGCTATCAGTGTCTGAATTAAAATTCTCTCTTTGTATCTTATAATTTTGTACATGTTGACACTAACATCTTGCACCACGTCTCAATAAATGAAATCTAAGCAATACCGATATAGTCACATGGTTTGTATGCATTTCCAGGCCACAAACTCTGTAAAATAACCCAGTTCTCAGGTTTTAGGCCTTTTTCTGAAAATTGCGATGAATAACTATAATTTTACTTAACTATGTATCTTTAAAATTTTTTTAATTCCAATATACTTAACATACAGCATTATAATAATTTCAGGTGTACCATATAGTGACTCAACAATTCTATGCATTACTCAGTACTCCCTGTGCTAAGTGCTCTCTTAACCTTGTATCTTGGATACTTTACTAATGGCTTTGTCAAGCACATAGCCCTGACTTATTAACCTATTAAAGGCAATTGCATGAGTTAGATTGGTGTCCCCAGTACTTTAAGGTTATATCATATCAGTATTTTGTATAGCAATGGGAATTTTGCAGTTTTATCAATGAAATATTCCTCTTTTCCTTGATTACAGAGCATCTTAATTAGCTCTAGGAGAAGGCGCTTTTTGATATTTTGACGATTTCTAACTCCGCACATTATTCCATGTGAAACAAGTGTCAACCAAATTAGACCAAAAGAAACACTGGACTCTGGCTGGTAGAGCTGAAACGTTAATTTTGTTAGCAGGCATCTCCTCTCCCTGTAAGCATTACTCAGAACAACTGTGAGAGGACTGCAAAAGATTCCTTTAGGACAAGTGGCAACATTCATGGTCATACGGCTCTTCATCTGCTTCCTGGCTCTGCGGGGGTTATACGTCTGCTTGTAAAAACAGCCCAGTGATAGAATTTATCTTAAACCAAGCACAGTGGTTAGCAAACATGCCTCTGGAGTTAGACTGCCTGTGTTCAAATCCCAGTGTTATAATCTCAGGCTAATCACCTCACATCTGTGCCTCGATTTTCTCATCTGTAGAAGGAGGATCATAATAGAATTCACAGAACAACTTGTGGTTACTAGAGGCAACTTGAGGTTTACAAGTTTGGGGGGGGTGGGCAAAATAGGTGATGGAGATTAAAAAGTACAAGCTTCTAGTTATAAGATAAAAAAATTGCGGGGATGACAAGTACAGCATAGGGAATATAGCCGATCACACCATAATAATAATGCACAGTGACAGATGGTGAGGAGCATAGGTTAATGTCGAGAATTGTCTGATCACTACCCTGAAACTAATATAATTTTATTCGTCAACTATACCTAAAAAGATATGAACCAATAAGAACCAAATAAAAAATGTACTAGTCAGTAGCAAAGTTGAATAAGGGCTTGAGGTTCTTCTACCAATATACCCAAGCCATTAAAAAAGTCTTTTACATAATAATAATAATAGTGGAACTCATAAGATTATTGTAAATTAAATTAGCTTAAGTAAAAAGCACCTAGACTGGTGTTGGGCATTCAAAAAATGATCAATGAGCACTAGCTATGTATTTGTATGCCCTTCTCTTCCTGAGACTTACACTAAAGCATTCTAGACCCCTCCACACACCCTGGAACGGCATCTTCTATATTTGTTAATAGAATTGTCTCTTCCTCAAAGAAAACAACATTAATAGGAGGCCAGGAGTTCATATGCCTTCTGTGCTGTTCATCTTTAGCTTTTTATCATTTTGGTTTCCTTGCAACACCCCAACAGACTCTGACCACATCCCACCAGTCTTGCGTTTTCCTACCAGGAGAATCTCCACTACGCTCATTCAGGACGTCAGTCTCTGAGCAATAAGCAATAGCCATATGCCTGGTCTGTAAAGAAAACCCTCTGTATGTTCACCAATTCTTCAGCATTTCCCTCTTCACCACCCATACTTGGGTTTATAAAGTTCCAGCAAGTCTCTAGATGGATGATGTTAAGGTAAGGCATAGTCTCCAGCTGGGGACATTTTTTTGCCTGGCTCTGAGGCAACAGGACCTCACATTCACCTTCCAAGGCAAATATAGAAGATCATTTTTAAAAGACTTGGTAATAGTTTTTATGATTACGGAAATATGTTTTCTGTGTCCTATCATAGAGTCACTAGCTGCACACTTTATTGAAAGTTTTTTTCTTCCAAAACTGTAGGTTTGGACTTCCATCCTGACGGTCCCCTGATGCTCCTTTCCACCGTCAGTCTGATCCAGGAGGCATGTAGGTGATGAGCTGACTCCCAGGGTCACGTGGACAGCAAGGGTGTAAATCGGGCGGTAAGAAATGTACGTACAGTTCACTGAAAGATACGTACAGATACGTACAGTTCATGGAAAGTTTACCTGCACATCTTAACTAATATTAAAGTGTGGGTATATTTCACGTGGCCAGGTGACAAGAGCGTGGCTCCCGAACCTCAAACTAGGAAGGGTTTCCGAATTTGCAACACCATTACCTCCAACAGCCTGACACAGCAATATGACTGATCTACAACGAAAATACCCTGTGGACTTAAAAAAATTTAGTATGTACTCCCAGAAACATTTTATTTATAGAAGTCTCCAGGTGAGTCAGTAAAATCAGACATTTTAAATATCTTCAGTAAGAAAAAAAAATGTACAGGCTTAGTTGAACGGTGGTGTGTTTTAGGGAACGGTGACAGGGGAGTTGACTTCTACGTTTCCAGATTCTGGGTGACTACATGCCATGTACTATGTGTGAAACACTAGAGGAAGATCAGGTTTGGGGGGATTCAGAAAAGCTGGGGATTTGGTATCGGTCTGTCCAGGTCCTACTAAAACATTCAAAGGGAGTTTTACAGTTGTCCCCTTTTCTGCAAAAATATCTATGTCTTTCTTCAAAACATTTGAATAGATTTCCCATTTAAAAAAAAAAAAAACAGAAAAAGGGCAGCCCAGGTGGCTCAGTGGTTTAGCACCTGCCTTCAGCCCAGGGCCTGATCCAGGAGACCCGGGATCGAGTCCCATGTCGGGCTTCCTGCATGGAGCCTGCGTCTCCCTCTGCCTGTGTCTCTGCCTCTCTCTCTGTGTCTCTCATGAATAAATAAATAAAATCTTAAAAAAAAATAGCAAAGTCAATTTATAAATAAATAAATAACAGAAAAATATAGTTGGAAAATACAGCCTCGACAACTGGCTACAGGTGATTGGAAATAATGCCTGTCTGCATGACTGGATAGTTATTTAAAATGAGGAAACTCCTTTCTTTATTCTAAAACAAGAAAACTTGTTTTTAAATATAAATATTTTTAGGGGTGCCTGGGTGGCTCAATCGCTGAAGTGCCTGTCTGCCTTTGGCTTAGGTCAGCATCCCGGGAGTCCTGGGATCGAGCCCAGCACGAGGCTCTGCTCAGCGGCGAGTCTGCTTCTCTCTCTGACCTTCACGCCTCTAGTGCTCTCTCTCTTGCTCTCTCAAATAAGTAACATATTTATATATATATAAAATATATATATTAAAATATATATATTTTTAAAATATATATATTTTTAAATATTTATATAAAAATAAATATTTTTATTGTCTTAGTAAGCACAGTCAATCAGCTTTCAGATCAGTATGCCACTGAGCAAGCTTTTTAAGCAAGCCCCAATAGGGGGACCTGGGTGGCTCAGTTGCTTGAGCGTCTGACTCTTGACTTCAGCACAGAGTCATGATCTCAGGGTTATGGGACTGAGGCCCAGGTCAGGCTCCATGCTCAGCATGGGGTCTATTTGAGATTTTCTCCCTCTGCCCTTGCCCCTACTCATGCATGTATGTGTGTATGTGTGCATGCCCTCACACTCATAAATAAATAAATAAATAAATAAATAAATAAATAAATAAATAAATTCATTCATTCATTCTTTAAAATAAGCTCCTATCTACAGGGATGGGGGTGGACAGAGACAGAGAGGAGGAGAGGAGGAGACTAATTGATTATAAGTATCCCCTGGATCCCTGTGTCTTTTGCCAGGATGGTCAACATCTTATTTTGATTTGAGGTGTATTTTAATTGCACTCACTATTCACCATGTGAATAAAAGATCGAATCTCTGGTGTTCGATGTACCCGAGTAAGTCACGGACTTGACTCCGTGTTTTATGTACCTCATAAAACTACCACAGCTAATATGCCCTTTTCTAATTCCTGAGACTTGCAGTATGGATTGGAATTTAAATGTTACTGTGTCCAAATCATGACTTGGATTTAAATGCTAAGCAACTGAAGCAGGCTGGGCCACCGCCTTAATACAATATAATCTTTAATTTTCCCCACTTGCTGATGTTAATTTCCATCTCTTCGTCATCTTGATTTCTGGACAATGTTGAAGAAAATTGGGTGGCAGCTTGGCAGGGGGAGAAAGCTGTGGTCTGTGAGTCCCTGTATGAGGAGAGAGCCTTGTTTCTTATTGAACATTTTAGTTTAGTTTACTCTGAAAATGTAGATTATAGATGCTACCCAGGTGTTTATTCCATCTGGAGAAAAGAAACAGAAGGTGACGAGTTTCCTTCACTACAACAGGAGAACTGAGCAGAAAAATCTTATTAGATCACTCTCATTGCCGATTGCATGTTTTGAGCTACCATCCTGTAACACCTTAATGCTCAAACTACTCCTTCTGCTTGATTAACACTTTCCTGGCAGCAAACACTTTATCTTGACCTTCCAAAGTGGTAAATCATAAATGAAATAAAATCAAGGTCTTTTTTGGTAGTTAGAGTCTGCAATGGATTGAGCCAAGTCTCTACAGCCTTACCCTTTTGTCTTATTTTTTAATAAATATTTTAAAAGTATCTTAATTTGCCTAATGATAATACTCAGAGAGAGAGAGAGAGAGAGCGAGCAAGGGAAGAAAGGAGCATATGGGTTTTCATTTTAGGAGATTTTTATAGGAACCTGGCTGGCGCTGGACAACATAGACTAGGTTCATGAAGGGGATTAAACTGCAGATATTTAACTTTTATAGTTTTAAAAAAAGTTGATACCAATACGTTTCCCTACCACCATAGAGGAATGGCTGCTAGGAAACAGCACCTATCTGGCCATGTCTTCAGGAGTGATCAGCTGGTGGAAACCATCTCCCAGTTGTCCTGTGCATAGCTGGAACAGAAGGGTTCCCACTGCCTGTTGTACATTTCTAATTTTTCCTCCTTTATCTGGAATTTTCAGGGTACTTACCTGTGTTTAGAAAACCAAAACTTCAAGAATTAATAAGTTTGAAATATTTGTTATGTGTTTTTTTTTGGCTTAAACTTATTGGAATGAGAAGCAGTAACCACACATCCCAGTTTACCTAGGATGGTCCAATTTTTTATTCCTATTATACCAACATCATTATTACTAGTAGGCATTTTACTATTAAAAATATCTCAGGTTTACAATAAATTATATGCCCACTCTAGTAATGAGTCTAATCAAACAATTTTGAATTAAAATCCAACCCCCATTTCTTATTACTGTGTGTCCCTGAAGAGGTTCCTTAATTTCTCTGGCTCCCTGCCTTCTCATAACTAAAACAGGGAAAAATAATGGCCCTCATCTGAGGATTGTGTGGGGAACCAATGAGTTAACTGGCGTAAAGTTCACAAGTGCACCCAACACACAGTAAGAGGTCAGTAACAGTTCTCTCGGAAGTCGAAAGGTCTGACGCTTCCCACAGTTCACTAATCTGGATCCACAAAAGAACATCCAAAGCAGCAGCAACTGTATGAACAAATATAGTCCGTTTAAGTGACGTTAGACAAAAAAATGTCCATTGCTATGGCAAGGTATAGTTATAGGAAAAAATAGTATTTAAATAATAGTTTAACTTTAAAACACAGTTTCCTACACATTATCACCAACTGCTCTTCATAATTCCATAAGGTAGGTATTATTTATGTCCTTATTTATCAGTGTAAGACACTCAGGGAAGTTCAAAGTCTTTCTTTCTCTTTCTTTCTTTCTTTCTTCTTTCTTTCTTTCTTTCTTTCTCTCTTTCTTCTTTCTTTCTTTCTTTCTTTCTTTCTTTCTTTCTTTCTTTCTTTCTTTCTTTCCTTCTTTCTTTTTTTCTAAGATTTTATTCATTTATTCATGAGAGAGAGATTGAGGCAGAGACCCAGGCAGAGGGAGAAGCAGGCTCCATGCAGGGAGCCCGACATGGGACTCGATCCCGGGTCTCCAGGATTAGGCCCTGGACTGAAGGCAGTGCTAAACCACTGAGCCACCCGGGCTGCCTGAAAGTCTTTCCCAATATCACAAAAGCTAGAGCCAGAACTTGAACCAATTCTTCTTACCCTAAATGCCCTGTTTCCTGTAGTAAAGGGTAAATATTAAATTCTTAGTTGTTTTCACTTTCAACTCAAGTTGAATTGTCAACTCAAAATAACCGACACATTCTGAAATATGCTTATTTCAATTCCATTTAAGAGTTTTCACACTGGGATGCCTGGGGGGTGGGGCGCTCAGTGGTTTAGCGCTGCCTTTGGCCCAGGGCGTGACCCCAGGGTCCCGGGATGGAGTCCCACATTAGGCTCCCTGCATGGACCCTGCTTCTCCCTCTGCCTGTGTCTCTCACAAATAAATAAAATCTTTTTTTAAAAAAAGTTTTCACACTGTATTATAATTGCATATTTAATTATCCATTAACATAAATTCTTAAATTTTATGAGGGAAAAGATGATAGACTTCTTTTTTATCTTTGGGTTTGTAGCTCCCTTCTAATACCCAACACACAGCAGGCACTCAAGAAATGTTTACTAGTTAAATAAAATCTATCTCTTGAGCAGTGTCCCAGAAAATATCATGTAAAATGAAAACACGTTCTGTTCTATCCAGCGCCTGTATTCAGGCTTCCCGTTAAGTGATATTTTGAAAAGAGGAGACGAGCTACCCACCTAGAGATGGGCCTGAGGTGAACTGAATTAATTTCTCTCACCTTTCCTGGTATTTCTCCTTGGGTACTTTACCAAGATATGCTGGGGAGAGCTTTTGCTTTCCCCCAGGGAAGCCTTCCCTATGTAGAAACCCTTGCTAAAATATTATGACTTCTTAAAATAAAAGCACATTTTTTCAAAGTACTTACTTTCTAGATACATAAAGATGTCCATAGGCATTAGAATCTTCAGAACTCAGCTCCTGATTATCAATAGTATAATTAGATTGGTAAAAATCAGAGTCAAATTGTCCCAAGTTGGACATCCTGAAAAATAAGAATGTTTTTTACTAAGAACTTTATGGGTCAATAAAACCTCTTTTGAGATATTTCCAAGGTGATGTGATTATGGGTGGATTCCTATTAGAGAACAAAGTATTCTTTGGATGGATTAAACTAAGTATTAAGAAAGGGTATAGAAATGTATCTAGAAAGTCATCTATAAAATGTATATCTTCAAAATTAACTTTTCTGAAGTCTTCGCTCACGAGGACTGTGACTTTAACTAAATTGGCTTTAACTGATGAGAAAGAACTAACATTTTCCACCAAATTCCTTATTCTCAGCAGTTTAAGAGAAAAATGCTTAAAATTAGTATATATCTAGATGATTTTCCCCTGAACAATATTAGCTCCTCACTTTGAATGTGTGGACACATGTTGAGAAGCCAGAAAGCAAATGGCTGATGATAATCCTATTTGAGTTTCATTTTTCCTAGAGCTTTAAAATATGCTAACAGCCTCCCCTGCCCCCCCCCCCCCCCGCCACACACAAAATCCCCAAATCCTACACACCAATCTCCTAGTTTTACTCTCCAATTCCTAAAATGTATTTGGAACATTTTCCTTTTTCTCATTCCTTGCCTGCTGCTCCTAGGCTTCTGGCTAAGACAGAGGGAGAAAGGCTCAGTTCAGCTAAGGGAGAACTCTTTCTATACAAACTCTACATAAGTTCTACTCACTGGGAGCGAAGAAGAGTGTGATCTTGACTTAGATCTACTTGGCTAGAAATACTAAAAGGAGGAAGAAATATTTGAGAGAAGAAGTTAGGGAAGAAAATAATAGTAAGGTGATAGTGGCTCTTTGGATGAAAATTACAGAATGGAGAATTTTTTTCAAGTGGACAGATACGGTTATTCAACTCAACATTTTAATCTTTATTTTTCTTTGAAAAAAATTTTATTTCAAAGGAATGAATTTAAAAATCATGAGGATCAATCCACATAATATAATAATTTATGGAATACTGCTAATAGTAAGTTTCAAATGAAATTGCATAAACAGCCTTAGCTCTAAGAGCTTCATTAATCAGAAATATTCGAGTAATTGCCAAATATATCAAGTTTTTTTTCAGTTCAGTAGAAATATAGGGAGCTTTTCTAAAATTAGATGCAGTAATTCATATATCTGACTTAATAAATCAAGACTTTTCATTAGTAATGTGTATGAAAGTAGCTATGAATTATGATGAATTATGCAAATTAAAATCTGGACTAGGAGAATGTAAGTTTTTTTTAACAATTTATAGTTTAAAGAATTTTAAAATTTAATAGCATAACTTTCTGTCTATGAAAACATGTTGTTATAAAGCATAGTGAGTAATTTCAAGGGAGAATACAGTAATATGCAACACTTTACGTAACATGACTATCGGTAATGGAGTCCTTACATAATTCAGTTTCATGTTTTGTTTAAATGCCAAGTTTTTTAGAAGGATGAGACACATACCTTTATAGTTTTTATGTCAAAAGATGTTCCAAGCAATGTAGCTTTGTAGCTTTACTTGAGAAATATCTAACAAATCAGTTCGTGAAATGATGACCTGCTGGCTCTCCACATAAGTTTCTAAATTTGTACTCTGACACCCTGAACAGATGCTACAGCCAAAAAAAAAAAAAAAAAAAAGGCCAAGGCCAACAACAACAACAAACCAACCCTGCCAAAAGCTGGAATATCCAATATTGTACAGGACTTGTTAAAGTTTACAAACACAGTAAATGGTATAGAGACATATATGATAAAGTGAAATGGTAGATTGAGTTTCTCTGTGTGCATCTCCCATTAAACTCTGATTTAAGATCACTCATTTGAGGCAAGCAATGGAGAGCAAGAGGCCTTAATCTTCCTTTTGCTTCATAATCTATAAGAATATATTTAACCTAGACAAGATTTCCTAATAACATGCAGCCAAAATCAATATATAGTACATGGCCTTAACATAATGATTTTATCAACAATCTGATAATGGGGTACTGCCAATTTTATTCAAATCTGAACCAACTTTCATAAACAACATTTAGGAAAGGTACCTATAATCTACCTCTGATTTTTTTTTTTCCTTTCTTTCTTCTCCAGCAGAGCCCAAGATGGGTATACTTCTGTGAACTGATCTAGTAGAGCTTATTGGTAGGGCATGTTCTGTTCTGTTTTCAAGCCAATCTTGACCAACTTCCACCCCTAGAAGCTACCTGAGTTGGTTCCCTCTTGTATCTGTGGGTCATTTCTAGGAGTCATCTCCCTAGTTCTGACCCAGGTATCCCGGCTAATACTCCCCAATCCTACCAGGACCTGCCAATATCCACCTCATGGCTGAAAGCCCATTTCCTCTGTGATCTCCTTCATGCAAGTTTCCCTTTATAGGACTGAGATTTCCCATGTATCCAGATCTCAGTAACTGAACTCTGCTGTTCAAGGGTGAATATATTTGGCAGTTAGAAATTTTCAACTAGAGACAAAGGAAAGAATGATAAATTACAGTTTTTCCCACATTATTTTTTTCCCACATTATTTTAAAACATTTGGAATTTGAATTTCTCTGATCAGAGCTGTCAGTCAGATAATAGTGGCTTATGTGTGTACTGAGGATCTACTATTGAGTGCCAGACTGTGTTCTAGATGTCACACTTACAGAAGTGTGGACAAAATTATAAAGAGAGATATTTTATTATCGATTCAACTATATCTACAGCAAATAATAATGACTAGCAAGGCATTGTTCTATGAACTTTAGGTTTAAATCATTTTAAGTTTTGCAATGACCTTATGAAGTACGATTATCTCATTTTAGAGGAAAAGAAATAGAGATTAAATAACTTTCAGAGGTGGAAGCTAGTAGGTGAAAGAGCCAGTGTTTGAAACCTGTAAGCTAAGTCCAGGGCCCACATTATTATTCAAGATAATTTCAGGAATCAACTGAAATCTATCAAGTAGTTGGCATATGCTATTAAGAGGGAGAATACAAAGTGGGGGAGGCATTCAGTGAAGGCCTCGTAAGAAGGTCACTTGGACTGAGACTTGACTGTTGAGAAAGAAGCCACTTGAAAGGCTATGTAAAGAGGATTTAAAGCAAATTCTCTGAGGTGGCCAGGAATTTTGCAGTTTGTGGCTTAGAGATAAATCATGCAGTAGTGGTTCTGAATCAGGGACAAGCTGAAGGAGATGGAGGTTGGTGGCATAGACGGAGACTAGATTAAAGGACATTGGTAAGGGGTCTACATTCTATTATAATTGAACGAGATGTCATTGCAGGATTTTAAGCAATGGGATGACATGCTCAGTTTTTGCAGAAATTGGTTAGCAGGATGAGACACAGGAGGCTTAGACTAGGACAGCAATGGAAGCAGGAGAACTGGTGGAAGAATCTGGGCAGCTGGGGATCCCTGGGTGGCGCAGCGGTTTGGCGCCTGCCTTTGGCCCGGGGCGCGATCCTGGAGACCCTGGATCGAATCCCACGTCGGGCTCCCGGTACATGGAGCCTGCTTCCCCCTCTGCCTGTGTCTCTGCCTCTCTCTCTCTCTGTGTGTGCCTATCATAAAAAAAAAAAAAAGAATCTGGGCAGCTGAGGAAAGGATGCCTTGGAAGGGTCAAGCCTGGGGCAGGTGTATAAGTAAGAGGCTCATTCTGGGCAAATGATGGTAAGTTGTTTTAAGTGGATGAGGAACCATGGAGCTAGGACTGAACAGATAAAAAAGATACGTGGAAAGAAGATAGAGTAGGATTCAACTTCTACTGAATAGGAGGGAAAAGAGAGGGACAACTGTTGAGGATGATCTTTAGAATTCTGACAACTTCCTTGTCCTCATATATTAATGTCATAAGAAAAGGCCAAATTGTTATATAGTAGCCATATTTGGATCATCATACTTTCCATTCTTTCTTTCAAATTTCTTCGTGTGAGAATGTTAAGTTCGTTCCTGTAACAACAAGGACGCAGAGTGCATTCTTTTTTTCTGACCTGAAAAGTTTACTACAGATAATATGTTCATTTTACTCCATTTAAATTTATTTTTTTCCATTTAAATAAAAAAAACGTTTTCCATTTAAATTTTAAACTCATTTTGTGATTTCATGCTTTTCAACTTAGTTTTCCTTTATGAAAAACCGGCTTGACCAAATGAATTGCAGAAATACATGGTCCGAAATGGCATATAAGAATGAAATTAATCTAAACCTCAAGTGAACCATAAGCCATGAAACACTGAAAAGCAAAAGGACTTCATTCTGCTGATAAGTGCATTAATGAACATTAATATATGCATCCAAATACTTTGAGCTAATCTTATACATGTAACATTGTATGTGAATAAAATATGCGTTTACATTTCTTTTCCATGAATGGTCTCTTATATACATAGTGTTTGTATATAGTGGAGATACATAGGTCTCCAATAAAGAAAGTTTAAACCAATATTATAAACAGTCAGTTTCATCAATTATTTTGGATCAACTACACAAATAAATATTTCTGGGTTCTGAATGATCAAAGACTGGATAATATGAGTAAGGATTCTCACCTGATACAAAGAGCACTCACTATGTTCTGTTCACAATCCTTCTTTCTTTTCCTCTTTTCCCTTTCTCCCTACCTCCTGTCCTTCCTCCCATCCTTCTGTTCCCTCTCTAAATTCTTTCCTACGGTGATGTCATCCATTCCTTGGCTCCATACTCTGTCCACGTATAGACAGGTCCTGAAGTCACACACGTAGCCCTCACCTTTCCCCACAGCTCCAGACTATTAGGTATTTCATAGACATTTTGAGCTTATCATAACTGATTTTATCCAAAGTGGTTTTTAAAAATCTCTATGCTATCCAACCTAATGCTCTCTTGTCTGTTCCAAGAAAGGGTGTTGCAAACCACTCACTCACTCCTATAAGAAATCATCTAATTCTTCAATGAAAACTATAGACACTATCTCTAAAATGCATCTTCCGGGACCCCTGGATGACTCAGTGGTCTAGCGCCTGCCTTGGCCCAGGGCGTGATCCTGGAGACCCGGGATCGAGTCCCACACTGGGCTCCCTGCATGGAGCCTGCTTCTCCTTCTGCCTGTGTCTCTGCCTCTCTCTCTCTTATGAATAAATAAATAAAATCTTTTAAAAAATGCATCTTTCACTAACCAAGTCTCTCCATCTCCACTGCTGTCACCCTGGGTTAAGCTACTATGTTCTTCTTAGACTTCTGATTACTCAAGAAAGTAAGATGTCCCTTTCAAAGTAGCAGATTGGCAGATGATAACAAAGGAAGACTATAAAAACTGTACCTTTAATGGCATAGTGACTTACCAAAATCAGGAAAAGAAAAAATCTGTTGTTGCTGACTATAATTAGCAGTGGTCATGAGAAGAATTTCCATCCACATAATTTCTTATTCTCTCTGGTGATCTGTCGGGTGTTGAAGAGATTGTGAGCTGATCAACAGCTTTATCTGAAATAATTTGCCCTTTATCTGACAATTAGGCAAACATACACATGTTAAATTAAAAGATGAATGCTTAAAAAAAAAAAGGATGAATGCTTAGTGGATGATCACTACTTTTAATTTTGCATATTTAAAGCCCAGTATTTCTAATGTTGTGTATTGATCTAGGAATCCCATAACATTATGACATCTCTACTGTAATCCTTTGATATAGAAATGGAGGCTCAGAAAGCTAAGTGACTTGTGCAAAGCCACCCACCTAGTATGGGGCCCAACTTAACTTGGAATATCAATTCCCACATCCAGCCCTGTTTTCTTTCATTACTCAAACTGTTTCTCCCAAAAGACTGTCTGTCGCTGTCAAAAATACTGCTGTTGGGGATGTACCTGTTTGGAAACACTAAATATTTATGCGCAACCTGCAAAAACTATTTTTCTGCTGAGCAGTTGCCAATGATCCTTCAGAAAAAATGTGTCATGACTTTCTATCTCTGCCGACAGAGAAATAGATTGTTACCAGTGTTTATCAAGTAATTATTTTATTGGGGCTGTCTGTATTGCAGTTTAATGTACAATGATTCCATTGTGACTATCAATTACTACTCTTGGTAAGGCAGAAAGAATACAAGACAATCCGTGTTCCATTACTTTAAAAAAATATATATATATTTTGGTCAGTATTCTCTACATGTTCCTTTGTTAATACCATGTAAGATCTGCTCCTGATCATCCGCCTTTAAAGACCATGCTGCTTCCATTTTATAAGCCTGAAACTGCAGCCCTGAATATGACATAGTAACATGAAAATGGGCATAAAATTGTTTCAGTGCATGAATTTTAAAGAGCTCAATGTGTTCTATGGTAAGAAAATGAATTACAGGGTTGTCCCTCATTAATGTTGTCATAATTTATCACTGAGTTCCAATTTAGCTATCTCTTGTTAGCTTGCACTTTTATCTTAGGGGAAAAAAAAGGAATCTAGCAGAATTATTACTGAACACATGAAGTTTTTAGTTTGGTAATGACTTAATTAGCAAAAATATAAATTGTATCTGAAATTATGAAAGTTGATATGAGGAGTAGGTTATCCATTCTTAGTAAACATACTACTATAAAAGTCATTTTAAAATGTAGTAACAAAATCTAATTCTTTTTCTTTCTTTCTTTCTTTCTTTCTTTCTTTCTTTCTTTCTTTCTTTCTTTCTTTCTTTCTTCTTCCTTCCTTCTTCCTTCCTTCCTTCCTTCCTTCCTTCCTTCCTTCCTTCCTTCTTTCTTTTCTTTCTTTCTTTCTTTCTTCTTCCTTCTCTTTCTTCTTTCTTTCTTTCTTCTTCTTTCTTTCTTTCTTCTGTCTGATTTTATTTATTTATTCATGAGAGACATAGAGGGAGAGGCAGAGACACAGGCAGAGAGAGAAGCAGGCTCCATGCAGGGAGCCCGACGTGGGACTCGATCACGGGACCCTGGAGTCACGCCCTGGGCCGAAGGCAGACGTTCCACCACTGAGCCACCAGGCGTCCCTCAGAATCCAATTTATATACATTTAGTACACCAAGAGAATTTTTATAGGAATTCTTTCCTGGGAATTACATAAATTCCTCCACAACTTCTGTAACTACATGGATCCTCAGTTCTCTCACCTGTAAAACACGAATAAAATTTATACCTACCTCTTGGGGACTATTTTATACTTCTCTCATCTACTTAATTTTATTTTTCCACGTTTCATAATATGCCTAAATTATTAATCAATAAGCAATGTAAATAGATAGATAAGCATAAATAGATTCGTGTATAAAACAGAATTATACAGGCGTTGGTAACAGGAATAATTAACACAGTGTGGGGCAAATAGTAAATGCTCGGTAAATGTTATCTGTTATGATTATGCTTCTAAGTAGAAATAAAGTTGGAAAAGAGCAAGTATTTCCATTCCCTCGATCTACAGGCACTTGCCACATAAATATTTCTTATGAATTCTATTTTGCTATGACATAGATCCACATGAAAAAATCCATTGCAGCAAAAGAAGGTGATGGGTATCTGTTATGTAGACATAAAACATAACTTCAACATTGATCTCTTATTTTTTTATAAAGAAATAAAATTTTAGCTTTGCACAGTGGCAGCATCATAGCAATGAGGTTTACCCAAGGCGCGATTGCTAATTGAAAGAAGACAGAAGAAAAAGCAGCCATGCCACCACTGTAAGGATTCTGGTTTTTTTGCACACTCCAATGATGCAGGCTGCAGGGTGGCAGAGGCCTGGGTGGCAGGGAATTGGGAGGGCTCCAGCAGACAGGGAGGAAATGGGATCCCGAGTCAACATGATCCGAATGCTGCCAATAATCACCGAGTGACTTTGGTCACGGACCCTTGTCTGGCTGCAAGTTCGGAGACTCCGGGTCACATGACCCTCCAAGTTCAACACCTTAATTCCAGCCTTGTGATAGGCTGTGATACACAGGGCCCAGTGAAGCCATGGGAAGTTTCTTGACCCAGAGATGATGAACGTATGTTGCTTTGTGACAACAGATCATAAAAGAGCCTTGTCAGTAAAACTGCCTTTGTGTAAGTTCTTTAAAAAAAAAAATTCGGGATCCCTGGGGGGCGCAGCGGTTTAGCGCCTGCCTTTGGCCCAGGGCGCGATCCTGGAGACCCGGGATCGAATCCCACGTCGGGCTCCCGGTGCATGGAGCCTGCTTCTCCCTCTGCCTGTGTCTCTCCCTCCCTCACTCTCTCTCTCTGTGTGACTATCATAAATAAATAAAAATTTTAAAAAATAAAAATAAAAAAATAATAATAATTACATGAACAAAAACTCATCTTCATAAATGTCATGCCAATATTATGCAACTCTCCTGTCCTGAGAAAGTCAGATAATTTATCCAGGAAGCCAAACCAATAGCCATTATAATGTCTCCTGTAGATGTGAGACACGTACATGATTTCTCCCTCAATCATTTATGACAAACAAAGGAAACGGTAGACATTAGATTCATTCAACAACACTTACGCAATACCAGAGGATCTACAGCTCACCCTTTTCCAGAGGGAAGAATGGTCTCAACTTTCCTCACTTAGACAGCCACTGAGTGTTGTCTCAGAGGTTTCCCTAGGCATTATTTCCTGCGAATACGGAGGCTTACGTCGAATAAGGAAAGAGGTCTTCTCCCCCATTGGACATCAGGCAACTTACTTAGTTTTTCTGGATCTCCATTCTCTCATCGATAAAATGAAGTGTGTGGAGGGGTGCCTGGACGGTTCAGTGGGTTAAGCTTCCGCCTTCTGCCCAGGTGCTGATCTCAGGGCCCTAGGATCAAGCCCCGGGTTGAGCTGGGCTCTCTGCTCCGCAGGGAGTGGGCTTCTCTCTCATTCCCTCAAATACATACGTCCATACGATCTTTTTAAAAATGAATTTTTGGGACTATAAAGTATAAAAACACCTCCTATCCCTACTGAAACACTGAGGATAAGCACGTCGAGGAAAAACGCTGCCCTCTTGATGTGGCCACAGCAGAAGCTTCTGATAGACGCTAATTTGTGATGCAAAGCTGCTTGACGGGCAGCCTGAACGTGCCAACAATTTCTGCTCACGCATCTTTACTGCAAACTTAAATCCACTGCAATCCGCAGAGATCTTTCAGTAGAGGCTCTAGGCCTTTCTTTGTTTTTGACAGCTGTTTACTTTTTTCATGTTCTTAGCGCAATTTCAAAAGTATTCATTCCTCATGTCCTTTACCGTGGGTGTGGCGATTTCTTTCCTTCAGAGCAAGAAAGAAGTCCCACAACCACCAACGAGAAATAAGCACAAAATGGAATGACACGCCGTAAGGTAACGCCCTTTCCAATAAATTAATTAATGCTAGTGAGGGGCTTCATGAATCTAAAGCTGATGACAAAAAGCAGAGCAATTGGAAGAGGAAAAAAAAAAGATCAGCAACTGTACAAATAGTGATTCTAAAAATAAAAATAAAAATAATAAAAAATAAAAAGCAGAGAAGATAAAGATAAATAAGTAAATAAGTAAGAAGTAGATGCCAAAGTGATTTTCCAAAGACAAATGGAGTCACCGAAACATGAATTCCCTTAAGGAATAAAGATCTATTTTCCTTGGCATTTTTGATCTTAGAAACCCACTCTTCTGGATTGTTTATGAATCCTTCAATCTCTATAGTGGACATTTCCTGCCACAGGCTTCCACCAGTTGTCAGGACCTAGTTTTTCCTGTGGAGAACACCTGCCGAGGCGAGCGAGCCGTGTGGTTTGGTCTTCTGGTAGAAACACTGCAATCACCAAGAATCTTACTGCTGCTCCTTCCGTGGCTATTGTTGTACACGTTGGGCTCAGATACGCTCTCAGTTTCGACGCTTCCAGGCTTGTGGTGCCTGCTGGCTCAGCCCCGGGAGCACACAGCCCTCTACGTCAGGGTTGTGAGTTCAAGGCGCATGTTGGGCGTGCGGCCTACTTAAAAACAAAATGGGACAACAGAACCACAAAAACAAAAACCCAATGAAACAACAAAACCACAAAAACAAAACCCCACTTCCAATCTTATGCTTTCCCATATTTTAAGACGATAAAGACTACACATTGACATTCATACTGGATTATTTATTTGGAAATTTAGTTTTTTATAACAAAACCGCTTAAAACCTTTAGGTGTGTATTCTTGAATGAAACACAAACGCTCATTGACATTGCATTTGAAGAAGACACCGCTTTCATGGGTTTCCTAGGGAAGATTTGTCCCCTCAAACACACATTTCGAGGGGCACAGTCTGTGCTGGGCATTCCCTTGTGGTTCTGGAAGTTACCTCATCTGACTGTTGAACGCAGCGGCCGGGCGGTTCACGTGTGACATAATCTGGTGCGTGAGTAGCCTGTCGTTTCAGCAGGTCAAAGACTCTAAGGGAGGTCATCAAACAGGCTTCTGTATACCCAAACAACAAACAAACAAACAAAAAATGCCTGGAGGGTATGATGCTGAGTGAAGTAAGTCAATCGGAGAAGGACAAACATTATATGGTCCCATTCATTTGGGGAATTTAAAAATTACTGAAAGGGAATGAAGGGGGAATGAGAAAAAATGGGTGGGAAATATCAGAAAGGGAGACAGAACCTGAGAGACTCCTGACTCTGGGAAATGAACTAGGGGTGGTGGAAGGGGGTGGGGGTGGGGGTGACTGGGTGACGGGCACTGAGAGGGGCACTTGATGGGATGAGCACTGGGTGTTATGGTATATGTTGGCAAATTGAACACCAATAAAAATTTATAAAAAATAAAATAAATAAAATAAAATAAAATAATAAAATAAAATAAAATAAAATAAAATAAAATAAAATAAAATAAAATAAATAAAATAGTGAGAATGTCAAAGGCAACTCATTTCAGCCATTTCTAAGTCCCTGAATCAAGAAGTTTCGTGGAGGGATTTGTGAAGCAGAGGCTTTGCTTTAAAGGTTTTTTTTTTTCTTTTTCTCTTTCTTTTCTTTTTCTTTTTTCTTTTTTTTCTCTTCCTTCCCTTCCTCCCTCCCTCCCTCCTTTCTTCTTCTTTCTTCTTTCTTTCTTTCTTTCTTTCTTTCTTTCTTTCTTTCTTTCTTTCTTTCTCTCTCTCTTTCTTTCTCTTTCTTTCTTTCTTTCTTTCTTTCTTTCTTTCTTTCTTTCTTTCTTTCTTTCTTTCTTCTTTCTTTCATAATAAAGACTAATATCCCATGATGTTAGAAAGTAGTTGACTTGGTCTTCACCTGGAAAGGTTGTCACAAGTCTCGCTGAGGCAAAACAAAGCAAAATGCTGCCTCTTCTGTATTCTTAACCTTTTAAACCAAGGGATGCTATTTGGGATGAATGAAAATCACAGACCAGTTGACCCATTTCAAGCGTGAAATAGTAGGAAATTTTTTTTTTTTACTTTGATTTTGTAAAAGTTGCCTTTTCTACATTCCGTTCCCTTTACAAGGCAGGCCGATTTTACTTTCTAGTCAAGCGTATTTCTTCTCCATCCACACTACCACTGCCCTAATAAGCTATCATCATTTATCTCCTAAACCTAACTTATCCCCTGCCTTCAAGCAGCTGTCAGAGAGACCTACATGAGCCCTGACTTGCCACATTCCCCGCCCTTGCCTGATACCTCCTAATGTTGCAGTGGGGCTGAAATTACCTACAACATAAAGTCCAGGCTCTTCCTTCCAAGTCTGGCTTTTGATTTCCAGCTTCCTCTCCTCCTGAACTTGAAATTCCTGCAAGCTAGAAGCTGCTAGAAGCTCCCCATATGTGTCATGCCTTTGCTCACATAGGACCTGGAATGCCACCCACCACTTCTGATTCTCAGCCTGGTTAAAACTTTACACCCAACTTAGGGGGCATGACTTTACGGACAGTGGAATGGTTTTGAAATCTAGCATAGGAGTGTCTGAATGTCCCTTCGCCACATGCTATGTATGTGAACGCAAACAAACTAACCTGACGAAGCCTCAGTTTCCCCATCTCTAACATAGGGGGTATAATACTAATTACACGGTTGCTTCAAAAATTGAGGTAATATTCATAAAGGGCTTAGATGAGTATGTGGCACATACTAAGTCCTTATAAGTGTGTATAAATTCACTTGCCACATGAAGATTTTTCGTATACCTCCACCCCGAGTGTGGAAGGTGCCTTCTTTCTTTCTCTTCTCCTATAACAACTGGCCTGTATTTCTATCCTATCAAATATGACACTGTAATACTTGATGGCGCTCTTCCCTTGATTGCGAATCCTTTCAGTACCACATCCGTTATCTATTTCATTTTTGCATCCCTTGCTTCATACTGCGCTCTTGGATAATTACTGGAATTTCTAAAAAAAAAAAAAATGTAGACACGCATCATACATGCCAGTCTGTGAACTGTGTCGTTCCATGAAAGGGCATCCTACTTAGTGTGTCGGGTTCTCTTCTCAACTGTTTTATTTTCTACTCTCTGACCTCAAAATCTCCCACGGTTTTTGTCATTGTCTTTTTTATATGTGGTTTCCAAAATTTTAGCCCTGAGCTTTTTTCCCCTGGGCTCCATTTGTAAAACCCCGCTGGATACGGAGTATTGAGGTTTCACATTCTAGTAAACATCAATCAGATTCTCCAATATATCAAAGCTAGAAAATAGGAAGTTCTCCTGGACTCCTTCCTCCCTCTTACATCCAATTAATCCTAATTGTAGCTCCAAAATATCTACCAATTACTCTTTCATCCCTCTTCTCTGCCAGCAACTCATTCAGGCCCTTACTGTGTGTCATCTAGGGGAGAAAAATAGGAGCCTCTCCTCTTTTGGCTCCATTTCTGCCTCGTCACTTCTCCTGTGTTCCTCTTCTACCTCTTTACACACCATCGTTAGAGCAGGCTCCCTAAGACAAAAACCGGATGCGTTATTTCCTTGCGTACAGTACGATAGCTTCCGCACAGGACACTGGTGAGATGTCAACTAGCAAGACCCTGTTCAAGGCTCTTCACAGACTTGACTGAAACTGCTTCCTTCATATAGAACTCCTGCCACTTTTCTCCTTCTTTCTCCACGTACCTTCTGCTTTGTGATACAAAAATATCTGTGCAGCCCTCACCTGAAAATACATGAAACTCTGAAAACAATCCCAGATTTTATTTTTTTAAAAGATTGTATTTATTTATTCATGAGAGACACACAGAGAGAGGCAGAAACACAGGCAGAGGGAGAAGCAGGCTGCATGCAGGGAGCCCGACGCGGGATTTGATCTCGGGCTCCTGGGGTCACACCCTGGGCCGAAGGCAGATGCTCCACTGCTGAGCCACCCAGGTGTCCCTAAGTCCCAAATTGCAGATTTTAAAAACAGACTTAGAAAATTAATTCCAAAAATAAAAATTAAAATCTAAAAAAAAGAAAAAAAATGAATTCTAAAAAAAAAAAGAAAAGAAAATGAATTCTAAGCTGTATTTTCCACTGGAGACACGTGGTGGCAGCACTCTAGCTGCCTAACAGCAGTCCTGGAGACCCTCAGTTAACATCCACGCGTGTGCTGCTTATCAATTTGTTCACGTCCTTGTGAGCACTACTGTAACGTTAAACATTATTGAGAGTATGCTAGTGTTAAAATGCTCCGTGACCAACTTTGAGACAATCTTAGAGGTGCTAAAATCGTTTTATGTATTTTTATTTATCATTCACTTCCTTATGGGCTACATTGTGTCCCCCGCCCCGCTCCAAATTCATATTGGTGCTCCTAACCCCCGGACGCTTCAGAACACGGCTGTATTTGAAGATGAGGTCTCTAAAGAGGTGCCTGGCTTAGAGTGAGGTTTCTGGGGCTGCCCCAAACCTAAAATGACTCACGTGCTTGTAAAAGGGGCCTAGGACACGAGCACAGAGGGAAGATCATATAGAGACACAGGGAGGGGACAATCACCTACTAGCCAAGGAGAGAGGCCTCGGGAGAAACCAGCCCCGCTGACACCTTGGTCTTGGCCCTCTAGACTCCACAGCTGTGGGAAGATAAATGCTGAAGCCACGCAGCCTGTGGCCCTCTGTTAGAGCAGCCCCGGCCACCTGCAAGCCCTTCCGATGTCCTAATATTCATACACACGATACATGCAAATAGGGCTGCTGTGGATTGATGCGGCGTGTAAGGCGGTAACTTCCCTACTACACGGTGATTCATGGGGCCGGGGGTGGGGGTGGGGGACACGATTCTCGATTTCTGGGAGTTTTCAATCACATGAGCTCTTCGGGAATCCCTGCCTCGAGTGAAGTGTACCTGTCCCGGATCTTGCCCATTTGCCTCCACTGACCATTAACGGACAAGTAACCCTAGGTTTGTACCCCTTTGCCCTTGCCCAGCGGACTTGAACGGGAGGGTTACAGGTGGGGACGCTGGAGCCGCACTGCTTGGGTTCCCAGCCACCTGGTCACTAACTGTGGGCAGTTACTTAGAGAGCCGCCTTCTCCTCCGAGGTCTGTGCGGGAACGGCCACAGGAGCCCCTGCGCCAGCAGGTGGCAGGAAGCATCAAGCGTGGCAGGCAGGAGCGTGCAGGGTCGTCCTGGGACACGGTGAGCCGTCACCTCACCTGTGGTTCCTCTGCTTGGTCAGGCCCTGCTTGGCTCCTTGAGCAAAACTTGTCATCCTTCAAGGGCCTTAGGGAGGCACACCTGCACCTTGAAACTCTGGTGGCAAAAAAAAATTAGAAAAAAAAAAAAAAAAAGGAAAGAAACTCTGGTGGCTCAACCTCTCCTTCCTTCCCAGACTGAACACTAAATAAACCTGCGCTGGTGAAGATCATCGCAAAGGGTTCAGCTTTGGTTTTAGATGCAGCCTTTTTCCATTCACCTTTTTGTGTGATTTCAGACAATTTGCTCCGTTTTCTTTGCGTTTCCGGATCCAGGACAGTATCTGACGAAGGAACGCTCGCTGATGCTTTTTCAGCTTACAGGGACGATGCAAATTTTTCTTTTAAAATAAATTACGGGGCAGCCCTGGTGGCTCAGTGGTTTAGCGCCGCCTTCAGCCCAGGGTGTGATCCTGGAGACCCGGGATCGAGTCCCGCGTTGGGCTCCCTGCATGGAGCCTGCTTCTCCCTCTGCCTGTGTCTCTGCTTCTCTCCCTCTCTCTGTATCTCTCATGAATAAATAAATAAAATCCTAAGAATAAAATAAAATAATAAAATAAATTACGTACGTTTTTCTACTGAGTGCACGTCTCATCTGTGGGTTTGGGAATTCAGCGTCGGCCAGGTAAGACCCTGTAGGGCGACAGAAGTGTGGGACTGATGGAAATAACGAGGTGGTTTCAGGGGACAGAAGCATGGCATCAAGGGCACTCAGTCCTGCAGGGAAATTTCTGCTCTCCATTTTATTTCAAAGCTGCTAATGAGGTCAAGGCCAAAAATCTTTGGTGCAATGTTTTTAAATTTTTGTCTGATGCCTGTTAATCTATGTTTTTTGTTTTATTTTTTTGAGAAGAGAGAGAGGGAGAGGGAAAGTGTCCATGGTGTGAGCATGAACGGGGGGGACAGGCAGGAGGGGACTGGAGCCCGACCCTGTTGGCAGGGCCACCTCCCAGCCTGCGCCCAAAGCAGATGCGCAGCTGTCCCAGCCGCTCAGGGGCTCCACTGCTCCACGCTTTTCATCAAGACATCCGTCAATGCTTTCAAATCTTAGCATCGAATCCCATTTTTTTTAAAATTTATTGATTCCACTAACTTTTAACGTATGACAGCTCGTGATGCTTTTTCGACTTACGGTGGTGATGCAAATCTTTCTCTTAAATCACGTTGGTGTTATGCTGTGTGTTGCCAAATAGAACTCCAAAAAAAGATAAAAAAATAAAAATAAAAAATAATAAAATAAAAAATAAATAAAATAAAATAAAAAATAAAATAAAAAATAAAGTAAAATTTAATTTAATTTAATTTAATTAAAAAAAAATAAATGCACCTGCCTTCAGCCCAGGTCATGACCCCGGGGTCCCGGGATCGAGTCCCGCGTCGGGCTCCCTGCATGGAGCCTGCTCCTCCCTCTGTCTGTGTCTCTGCCTCTCTCATGAATAAATAAGAGCTTTTTTTAAAAAAAAATAAATAAATTACGCATAAAAGGTAATTTCCGGTAAAGAACCCCCGAGTGTGTGGCGGCAGTGCGTGTGAACCGGGGAGGACCCTGACCGCTGCGGTCTGCCCGTGCGTCACTGCTGGAGCCCGTGGATGACGTTGTCCCTTCAGGCCGCTGTGACGCGGGCCCCGGGGCAGAGGCGACGGCAGGCATCGGCGGGGCCGGGACGGCAGTGACCGCAGCCCGACGGCGGCCGGGACCCAGCGCGACCCTGGGCTCCGCTCGGCTGCTGCCCCGTCGGTCTGCACCCACCTTTCCACGGTCCAGAGAAGAGCAAGGGGGACGGGGGGTCCGCGGGGGACGTCGTGGGGGACGTCATGGAGTGTTGAGGGGACTGTCACCCACCCGCGGGGGGACGTCATGGGGATGTCGAGGGGGACGTCGTGGGGACGTCATGGGGACGTCGAGGGGGACAGCGTGGGGACGTCACGGGGATGTCGAGAGTGACGACGTGCGGACGTCATGGGGATGTTGAGGGGACTGTCACCCACCGGCGGGGGGACGTCATGGGGGCTGTCCAGGGGACTGTCAGCCATCGGCGGGGGGACGTCGACAGGGACGTCGAGGGGGACAGCGTGGGGACGTCATGGGGACGTCGAGAGAGACGACGTGCGGACGTCATGGGGATGTTGAGGGGACTGTCACCCACCGGCGGGGGGACGTCATGGGGGCTGTCCAGGGGGCTGTCAGCCACCGGCGGGGGGACGTCGACAGGGACGTCGAGGGGGACAGCGTGGGGACGTCACGGGGATGTCGAGAGAGACGACGTGCGGACGTCATGGGGATGTTGAGGGGACTGTCACCCACCGGCGGGGGGACGTCATGAGGGCTGTCCAGGGGGCTGTCAGCCACCGGCGGGGGGACGTCGACAGGGACGTCATGAGGACAGCGTGGGGACGTCATGGGGACGTCACGGGGATGTCGAGAGAGACGACGTGCGGACGTCATGGGGATGTTGAGGGGACTGTCACCCACCGGCGCGGGGACGTCGACGGGGACGACGTGGGACACATGGGGGGACCGCGTGGGGACGTCGGGAGGGGCCGGCACTGACGCGCTACGCCGGCCTCCGCACTTCATTTATTTTTTTTAATTGATTTATTCAGAGCGAGAGAGGCAGAGACCGAGGCAGAGGGAGGTGCAGGCTCCACGCTCCCTGCAGGGAGCCCGACGCGGGGCTCGACCCCGGGGCCTCGCACTCTCCATCCCGGCGGAGGCCAGTGTCCCGGACGCCGAGGCCGAGGGGCCGGGAGCCGGGAGCCGGGCGGGAGCTGGCGGGCAGGCTCGGCCGCCTTCCGCGGGGCGCACCCCAGCTCGGGCCCTCCCGGACGCAGGACCCCGGCCTCGGGCCTCGGAGCCGCGCTGCCCTCTCCGCCCCGGGCGAAGCCGACTCCCCGCGCCGCGGCCGGCCCGAGCGCTCCGCCCCGCCTTCCGAGCGGCCTCGAGGGCGGGCGCGCTGACGTCACCACGCGTGCGACGTGCCGACGCCGGGAGCCGCGCGGCGTCTCCCGTGACGCGCCGGGACCCGCCGGACCTTAACCGGGGCGAACGGGCGCGCGATGGCGGCGAGCCGCGTGGAGACCCGCCCCTGAGGCCCCGGGAGCGCGCAGCATGTGGACGCCCGCGGGGCGCGGCCGGTGGCACGGGCGCGCGCTCAGGCTGTGGGCCGCGGCGGCCGCACGGCGGGGGCCCCCGGAGTCCGGCCCCGTGCCCACCCGGGCGGCTGCTGCCGCGGCCGGGACCCCGCGCAGCCCCGACGGCCTGGCCGACCGCAGGGTGAGCCCCGCGCGCCCCCGCCTCGGAGCGGGGCGGCGTTCGTTGCGCAGGCGCGACGGGGGGGGGGGCGTCTCTCGGCGGGGGGCAGGATCTGCCGGGGGGCGGGGCCTGCGCTCGGGGCGGGCGGGGGCGGGGCTGCGCGCGCGGGGGCGGGGGGCCTGCGCGGGGGCGGGGCCTGGCAGGCTTCGCCGCCTCCTAGAAGCCTGCCGGGATTCCGCTGTCCTGTGGCTTCCATGCTCAGTGTCTGGAGGCGGCCGACGGCGTCCAGGGCGTGGGCAGCGCGGGCTGGGCCGGGGTGTGCTTCGCGCTGTTCCGGGGCATCTCGAGGCCTGGCGCCGGCGAGGGAGGCGAGCAGTTCGTGACGCCGGGCCCAGGAGTAGTCGTGGGCGTGGGTCCTCGTAAAACCCTAAAGAGGATGCCTACAACTAAAAATCTGGAGTTACTTTTTTTTTTTTTTTCTAAGATTTTATTTATTCCTGAAAGAGAGAGAGAGAGAGGCAGAGACCGAGACCCAGGCAGAGGGAGAAGCAGGCTCCCTGCAGGGAGCCTGACGCAGGACTCGATCCCGGGACCCGGGGTCACGCCCTGAGCCCAAGGCTGACGCTGAACCGCCGAGTCCCCCCGGCTGCCCTATAAATAAAATTATTCCAAGAAGACTATAGGAATGTTCTTGGAATTGGTATACTTGTTTCATATCCTGCAAAATGTATGCTCATAAATGTTTTATTTTTCTTCCCTTTCTAGGAAAAAATCGACATGTCTAGATTCTCTGTTGAAAATACCAGAAATTTCAGCATTATTGCGCATGTGGATCATGGCAAAAGTACTTTAGCTGACCGGCTCCTGGAACTAACAGGTATTTTCATTTTATGTTCTATAGTTAATTGATGGCCACGAGTGCTTAATCATCATGTTTACTGTGCCTTTTAAAATTTTGGTTCTGATTTTATATTTTATATGCAGTGTTGTGTCTTTTTTTTTTTTTTAAAGCCCATAGAAATTTCAGTAAGTGTTTTTCTCCTTGTAGGCACAATTGATAAAACAAAAAATAATAAACAGGTTCTTGATAAATTGCAAGTGGAACGAGAAAGAGGAATCACTGTTAAAGCACAGACAGCGTCTCTTTTCTATAATTGTGAAGGAAAGCAGTACCTTCTAAATCTCATCGATACCCCGGTACGTGTAATATTTTGTCTCTGTTGTTGAGTCAGCCTTGGATTGATTCTGCAAACAAATCCCTGTTCAGTTTTTGAACTGAGCGTTAAACATTTTGCTTTTGGTTTTCTCAGTGTTTTTATGTTTGAGTCAGTTGTTTCACAAGTATAGGCTAAAAAAAAAGGTATTAATTTTTTATCAAGGGGAATCAGTAGATTGACCGTAATTCCCCTCCCTAAAAAATTACAGCTCATGGGCAGCCCTGGTGGCTCAGCAGTTTAGCGTCTGCCTTCCTCCCAGGGCAGGATCCTGGAGACCCGGGATCAAGTCCCACGTCGGGCTCCCTGCACGGAGCCTGCTTCTCCCTCTCCCTGTGTCTCTGCCTCTCTGTGTCTCTCATGAATAAATAAATAAAAAAAAAAATCTTAAAAAAAAATACAGCTCACTTGAGACGTATGGATATTTTCTGTTCTTCAGGGCCATGTTGATTTTAGTTACGAGGTATCCAGGTCACTGTCTGCTTGCCAGGGCGTTTTACTTGTGGTGGATGCAAACGAGGTAGGTACTTGCAATTTTATGTGGTGTGACGTGCTATTCGGTTGTTTCAAGAGGTTTTCTTAAAAATATATTTTGGAAATAGATTTTTTATGTTTGAAAATAATAAGATGTATTGTATTAATCCAAATCATATGCTTTGGTCCTGTTGATTTCAATTTTATTGCACTAAAGCAGTCTGAGGTTGACTCGTTCATATTTTAAAGACTTTGATCTTCTAGGAGAATGAAGGGATTGTTGGAGTATATACTACATTCATCCCACCAAAACCTCAATTTTTGGAGCTCTTAATTTGGGGTTTTAATATTAATTTTTAGCAGAACTTGAAAATGAATATTTTGCAGGTTATTTTGGGTGATTTTAAGGTGATTTGGGAAATATTACCGTTAAGGAAATATGTCAGTAACCTTACCAAGTTCTTTTGTGGTGTGAAGATAACCATAAAAACATATTCAGTTCAATGACGATATAAGAGCTGTGATGTACTATTAAAGTAAGTCTTTGATATGTTTCATTTTCTCACAAAGTTTTCATTCAAAACCCAGGGTATTTGTTGTATTAAAGCTTCCTTGCTCCTCAAGGAACTGAGGAACAGTCATTGTCTGCCTTACGTACATTGGATACGGGGCTCCAAGAACCGTATCACATGACTGTGTCCTTCAGTAAGCTTTCATGACCTTGAGGGCTCATGTTTCACGTCTTTTGTCTCCAGTAATATTTCCTGATATGAAAGGAATTTTCAAAAGGAACAATCCGGATTTCTGGGAGTATAGATACCATACTTTTTTTATACCTCTGCTTTTGGTGAAGATGTGTGGAATGGTTTTAAATCCTAGCTTTTGTGATAGATGGTAGAATGGTCATATCGGTACCTTTGTCTTGATTTTTCTAGGGTATTCAAGCCCAAACTGTAGCAAACTTCTTTCTTGCCTTTGAAGCACAGCTGTCGGTAATTCCAGTTATAAACAAGGTAATTCTAATGAGACAATAATACCATTTAGTATTTTACTTTCTAAAAGTGAATTTAGTGTTTGACTATTAAGTATACTATTTTTTATGTGAGGAATCTTCAACTGCATATTAAATATATTGGTAGGATTTATTTCTTTGAATTGCACATAATAGAATTGCAACTCA
The DNA here is from genome assembly GCF_905146905.1 of Nyctereutes procyonoides. Lineage (NCBI taxonomy): Eukaryota > Metazoa > Chordata > Mammalia > Carnivora > Canidae > Nyctereutes > Nyctereutes procyonoides. Next base: position 13,651,558 of record NW_026575021.1, on the reverse strand, counting down.
ATCTCCTATATCCTTACATGTAGTTGAGAAGGCCATCTCCCTGGATTGACATGGAATAATTGAGGGCTATTTGTGGAGGAAAGGAACAACATGCAGGGCAGCCAAAGTACGTTTATTACACTAAAACAGATATAGGAAAAGAAAAAGCCCTTAATTGGGGGGAAATAGTATAACACATGGAACATAACAGTGAAGTCCTAAGCTGAGCACTGTTGATAAACCTTAACTTTTATATTTTAAAATTAACAGTCTTAATTTAAAAATCCACTTTGCAGGATGCTAGGTGGCTCAGTTGGTGAAGCATCCAGCTCGATCTCAGCTCAGGTCTTGGACTCGGGGTTGTGAGTTCAAGTTCTGAGTTGGGATCTGCTGGGTGTGGAGCCTACTTAAAAAAAATCTGAATTCCATTCAGTTGAATTTTGTTTACATTATTAGAGTTAAGATTAAAAGATGCAAAGTTGCTTATAGGTAGGACAGTTTGCTGTCATAAGTTATATCTAATTTATAAAATCAGTTTAATATGATCTTGGTTGATAAATTGTTATTGAACTCTTTTACTACCTTGAGTTGCCAGCTGCGTAAAGTTATTGCATGCTCTGTTTTTATTGCCCTCTGTTTTTCAGTGGATGTATTTCTTAAAATTATATTGCCTATGTCTGGATTATCTTAACACTTTTGAAAAGAAAAATAGAGGTATCAGTTATCGTAGGTATGCTCTTAACTATCTCTGAATACTATCAATATGTAGTACTTTTTTTTTACTGTATTAACACATAATGAATTTTTTTTTTTTTAAGATAGATCTGAAGAATGCTGATCCTGAAAGAGTGGAAAAGCAAATTGAAAAAGTGTTTGACATTCCAAGCAATGAATGTATTAAGGTAAAATACCCATTTTATTTTATTTTATTTTATTTTATTTTATTTTATTTTATTTTATTTTATTTTTTTCTTTAAATTTATTTATTTATGATAGTCACAGAGAGAGAGAGAGAGGCAGAAACACAGGCAGAGGGAGAAGCAGGCTCCATGCACCAGGAGCCCGACGTGGGATTCAATCCTGGGTCTCCAGGATTGCGCCCTGGGCCAAAGGCAGGCGCCAAACCGCTGCGCCACCCCGGGATCCCACCCTTTTTTTTTAAAGACATACTTACACTTTTAAAAAATCTCAGGGATTGGGATGTCTGGGTGGCTCAGCAGTTGAGCATCTGCCTTTGGATCAGGGTGTGATCCCGGAATCCTGGGATCGGGTCCCACATTGGGCTCCTGCATGGAGCATGATTCTTCCTCTGCCTGTGTCTACCTCTCTCTCTGTGTCTCTCATGAATAAATAAAAAAATAAAAAATAAAAAATCTCGGGGATTGGCCTCAGTGAAATTTTATAGTATTTGATGGCCCATTGGTATATAAAGTTTTCATAGTTTTACAAAGGTGTTTTTACTAATATTTCATTTGATCTTCATCAGAAATCTTTGTTAGGATAGACAGGAATTATTCTTGTGATCCACTTAAAAGAACTAAGGCTCACAAATTTTATCGCCTAAGATTACAGATCTAGTTAGCAAATGTGTCAGGACAAAGAAACAGGTCTTCTACAGCTGATGACAGTATTGCTTGTTACTATTTTGCCTCCATGGAATTACTCCATTCATTCATTCATTCATTCATTCAGTCAGATTTATTTTACACAGAGTGTGCGCATGAGCAGGGGAGAGGCTGAAAGGAGGGGAAGAGAGAATCCTACTCCCTGCTGAGCGAGGAGCCTCACTCAGGACTCCATCCCAGGACCCTGAAATCATGACCTGAGCTGGATGCCTAACTAAGTCACCTGGGTGCCCCTGGAAATACTGTCTTTAAACAACAGGTTCAAAATAATTTAAAGGAATTTGTATGTATTTGTTTTTGAATTGACAAGGCTTTTTTTTTTTTTTTTCAAAAGAACTTGTTACAGTAATAATCTTAAGAAACAATAAATTTTTATTTATATCACAGTTGGTACTATTTTAAATTTGGATTTTATTTACCTTTCAAATGATGATGTAGGTGTTGAATAGCCTGAGCCTTGTGTAGCTGTGTGCTTGTATAGAAAGTATGTCAGTGCAACAGTATAATGTTCACCTTCCACTTTCCATCTCGTTTGACTTTTGAAGGAGCAAGTTTGAGGTGATGAAGTGTTTTTTGTTTGTTTAACCTTAACACGATGGATGATTATATACAACATGGTAGTAACTGAAAAAGCAGTATTTTTTTTTCTTGGGGATAGATACATACAGAATTCAGTGGTTCTTATAATAAAGAGAAACCTCATAAGGCAGTCCTGGAATTATGGTTTCATAACTTGGGTCATATTAAAGTATAATTAACATTCTGATTTTAATGCATCTTTATAAAATTCATTCAGATACTAATCTGGTATGTGCCAGCTAGGCGCACAGCATCAACAGGATAGATGAAGCCCCTGAACATTGTGTTTATATTCTCCTCAGGGAGGCAGTCATTAAGTAAGTAAAGAAAGAAGTAAGTGTAGTAATTATTAAGAGAGGTGTTAAGAAAATTCATTCAACAAATTGTGTTTTAGGTGGAGTATCGTAGAAAAAAATCCTTTTTTCTCAGATGCAGATTATGTTAGGTAGGGCATCTCTGATGAACTGAGACTGAAGAAATGAAGAGTTGGGGGAAACACATTCCAGGAGGAGGAAAGAGCAGGTGTAAAGGCTTGCATGTTTGGCAAGGTTTGGCACGTTTAAGGAACAGAAAGGAGGCAAGTTAGGTAAGATGGCTTTGTAGAGGTAGGCAGGAATCAAGTCATGCTGAGACTTGCTGTTTGTAAACTATTCTAAGATAAAGGATTTTAAAGCAAGTGAGGAAAATAAATTGATCGTTCAGGTTGCTTTATAGAGAATTCATTAGGAAAGAGTAAGAAGAGCTAGGGGAAGCCAGCTTGCAGTAATAGCTCAGGGGCTGGGGAGGTGGCTAAGTATGTGATGGTGATGTTGCAGAAGTGGGCAAATATTCGTAGATAGGATATATTCGTAGATAGGATAGATTTGCTCGTAGGTTACGTGTCAGGAAGTGACAAAAGAATGAGGTAGCTTTGGATTTAAAGCAAGTAGTTGATAGTAGTAGTTGATACCGATATGAGGAGAAGATACAGGAGAAGACAAAAGCTTTGCTTCGGATGTAATGGGTTTGAAATGTCTATTAGACGTCCAAGTAGAGATACCTTGTAAATCTACAATTCAGGCATTCCTGTAGAGAGTGGGGCCAGAGATAGATATTTAGGAGTTATTAGCCATATATGTGGTGTTGAGGCCTTACAGATGAATATCATTTCCTAAGGACAAGTGTAGAGATAAGGTCCAGAAGCCAAACTATGTTCTTACCAGTTTGAGGGTAGTTATGAGTAAGAACTTGAGAAGGATCACAGTAGGATTTAGAATAGGAAGTGGAAGGATTGAGTATTCAGAGAAGGAATAATTTTCAAATGTAATGGGAGACAGCAAAGAGGTTGTGAATATAAATACAAGTGTATTTATATCTTTTGGGTAAGGGAGTTTGTGATATTTTCTGTTTTCTTAAATGAAATAATAGGTGGAGTCATCAACCAAGAGTGAATTGGCCAAAGGGGAAAGAAAATGTGTGATTGAAAGGAAGGTGTCGTGAAATGCCCTACTGAATGATAATGTGAATTTACTATAGGACGCATCCTGGGAAGTTGGAAGTTTAACTACATGCTGAGATGCGTGGTCATAAATTCACAAGAGCCAGACCAGTTACTTGATTTTTCTCAGTAATGTGGAACCCTCTGATTATATTGTAGGCCTAAAAAGACACATTGTTGGGGTGCCTGGGTAGCTCAGTTAGGAGTTGCCTTCAGCTAAGGTCATGATCTCAGGGTCCTGGGATTGAGCCCCGCTTTGGGCTCCATGCTCCACAGGGAGTCTGCTTCTCCCTCTCCCTCTGTTCTCTTCACGTGTGCTCGCTTGCTCCCCCCTCCCCTTCTCAAATTAATAAAACCTTAAGAAAAAGACAAAAAATAGTTGGAAGCAGTCACAATTGAGTTTTACCAACCTTAAGATAGGGAGAGAATAGATAGTGGTTGAACAGAGTGATTATAAATAGTGGACCTTGGAGTCTCAGCTGGGAAAGGAGGGGGCAGGGAGCTAATGGATAATGAGAAAAGGTAGTCTATTCAATGGTGTAGACACGGGAACTTAAAAGGATCCTTGCAAAGAAGGTACTAGAGCCTAGAGCAGCGGTTCTCCTTAGGGGGTAGTTTTGCCCCCTAGGAACCATTTGGCAACGTCTGGAGACATTTTCGTTGTCATTCTGGGGAATGGGTGCTACCGTCGTCTTGTGGGTTGATGACGTTCTGCAGATTCTGTTAAACATCCTAAAATGCACAGAACAGTCCCTAAAACAATTATCACCCCAAACCGTGCTTAGTGCTGACTTGAGAAACTGATCTAGAGAGAGCTTAAAGGTTAATAGGTAGTTTTTAGGGAATGGGCTTTGAAATCAGGATTTCAGCGGCAATCCAGTTACTAATAATGACAAAGGTGAGTCGTGCCCTTTTTTTTTTTTTTGAGTCTTCAGGCTCGCTTGCTCTCTCGAGAACAAAAGTAGTAATATGCCTTATAACTATATGTGTGCCATCTGTGTATATTTATTCTCTTTATATGCAAAAATCTTGAGGTTTAGGAAAAATATAAAGTCATACATTGCATACAGAGTCGTAACTGTTACTCAGATTTTTTTAAAACTCTTAGACCACTGCTTTCATACCGTAATCAGAATACTTTTGTAATTTAATCCAAGAACCATAGACTCCTCTACGGTAATGGAAGAGTTTTGTCAGTGTTATTATATGGTTTGTGCTTCTTTTTACTGCTTTCTTCAAATTAATGACTGTTAGAATTCTTTTTTCTAATTATAAAGCTCAGTCACCTGAATAGAAAAATACTCTTTAAATGCTTATTTTTTTGTGTATTCTTTTTAGATTTCTGCGAAACTTGGAACAAATGTTGAAAGAGTTCTTCAGGCAGTCATTGAAAGAATACCCCCGTGAGTACTTTGCTGTTTTTCTACTGTTTGTCTTTAGCAGTACAAAGGCCATCGGTCTGATCTGTAATTTTAGATTAGATCATTCTTGTGAGTGAAAATACAGTCTTTTTTTTATTGTTAGTAAAACATAGAAATCAAGTACAGTACAGAAAAAGAAAGCAAACAAGGGTGGTAAGGATCTCTTCCTAATAATCCTTGAGTATAGAGACTTGAATACATTAGCAATTACTGTGTTTTAATACTGAATCAATGTATTTCATCAGTTTTGTAGATCTTAAAAATTATTTAACATTCAAGATGGAATTAAAACTAATATAAAAATAGGCATTATACTTCATAGGAAGATCTTTTTATTTTGGCTGTCAGTTATCAGCCTTTTTCAGGTACTAGAATAAATTAAGCATAACATTTGAATTTAAAAATAAGCATTTTCTTAAGATTTTAATTTATCATGTATATATTTTCTTCTCACTTATTTTTAAATAGTCCCAAAGTGCATCGCAAAAATCCTCTGAAAGCCTTGGTATTTGATTCCACCTTTGACCAGTATAGGGGTGTGATAGCCAATGTAGCATTATTTGATGGAATGGTTTCCAAAGGAGATAAAATTGTATCTGCACATACTAAAAAGACATATGAAGTTAATGAAGTAGGAGTTCTGAATCCTAATGAGCAGCCAACACATAAACTGTAAGTAATCTGCAGTAGTAATTAAAATACCTTTGTGTGTGTTTCGATCTCTGCCTTTCTCAGCTTGCTGTGCTTAGGATGATCCCAGTTGGGTGACTCAGAAAAAACCCAAATGGATTCTTTAATGAGACTAAATATTAAATGCTCTTGCAAAAGGAATCTCGTGTGAAGGACGGTATAAATTTGATATATTTTTATTCCTTTTGACTAGTCATAACAAATTTAATGATCTGGTGCATACTGGGCCCCATATTGATGTATTTGAAGAGACCATGAAAGAGAGAGTTCCCTTCACCCATATCCTTACTATACTGGGCATTAGTTTGGTATTTGATTTTTTTATAAGTAGATCATTCGATGTAAAAATGAAGAAAAATTCAGTAATTTTTCCTTTAGTATGGTAAGACTTTGACTAACTAGAATCCATGGTTAGGAAGGTAGTGTGCGTTGGAAAAACTGAATTCTGAATTTGTTTACGAATATTTGAGTGCCTACTCCAGCATTATACCAGGTACTGAGGAGATTAATCACCTGGCACGTACGTGGGGCAACCTAAGGTCTTTGTTTCCTCATAGGTGAAAACGAAGGTAGTGAATCAGGCGACTGTGTAGGTCACATTTGATAGTTTAATGTCTACAACTAGCACTATTTTGCTCATTACATTTTTTTATTCGAGGCATTAAGTCTATTTTAATTTTACTCAAATATTTCTTATCTGTGTTCCATCATGTAGATAATGTATTGACAGTTATTGTATCTTCACTTAAGATTCTGATATCTTATCCTAAACGTTGTTTGTTACTATGTAGGAAATTTGCTTTAAAACCAACAACAAAAACTAAGCTAAAACTCTGAAATTTTCGGATGTGCTCTTTTCCTAAGGAGCATTAAATTGGTGTCAGATTAATTTAGAGTTTACACTTTTATGCTTGGTTAAAAATCTTTCTTTTTTTTAAGTGCATCAATGACACAATTCATTAATAAAATAGTGTTTTATAATACAAGAAATATCTTATGTTTCTGCACTTAGTTTCACTATGTTTCTATTATATTTTAGAAGCTGTTATTTAAATTGCAAAGGCAGGCAGAGTCCTGATGAAGGCCATAGGCTTGTGTGGCAGAGGTCCTTGATAATAATGGATTGTAAGGCATGGTCATGTTCTTTTACTGACCGTTTAGCGTTAAGAATTGATAGGTAGCACTTACTCTGAATTAGATGAGGTTTTATTTGGAAAATGTTATAATTTCCAGGAAAGGTAGAGCTAATTGTGAGTATGCACTTGAAACATTAAAGCAGTAAATATTTCCATATAATAATTTTATTTAGATATGCAGGACAGGTGGGCTATCTGATTGCTGGGATGAAAGATGTCACTGAAGCACAAATAGGAGATACATTATATTTACATAAACAACCAGTGGAGCCCTTGCCTGGGTTTAAATCCGCGAAACCAATGGTATTTGCAGGTGAGGAGCTCACAAATTCAAGGATGAGGGACAACTTATTCTGTAAATTGAAATAAGAATTACCAGAAATAATCGTTTTCAATAACAGCTAATTCCAGAATACTCTGTTTTCATTTTTTGAGTGCTATTTATGTGTCCGTTAATTTCATATGTATAGTGAAGCTTTATGTGGGAGATCATTTCCTACACTTTTTTTTTTTTCTTTTAGGACTTCTTAGAAAATATGGGCTCTCTGATATGTAAAAGAACATAGTGACATGGATTTCCTTTTTGTTTCCCTGGGGGCGGGGGTAGGCCATTGCATTTGGAATATTTCTCAAGTTAGATGCATTCATGACTAATTCTCGGGAGACATTTACTGCTGCCTTCCTGTTAGTTGGACTTCCTTTAACATTGTATAGTACCGGTGTAAGTGGCAGAGGACCGTGCGTCTGCTCGGGTGCAGGACTTCACAGCCTTTCGCTGCTGTGTGGTGTGACACATACTTGAGGAAGGAAGGCCTGATCGGAGGTCATCAGGTTACTCCGTGCTGGTATCCAGCACCTGTTTTTCTCCCCTTGTATCTGTCCCTGGGAATTAGGAAGTTTGTCTTTGATTAGGCAAAGTCAATCATTTGGATTTTGGAGGATTTGAGAGATGAGGACTTGAGGATCAGATGAAAAAGGATCTGATGAATCACTAACTTTTTGGTTTTTGTCAATGAATTGAGAAAAGCAAAACTTATCTTTGATTTTAATAGATTATCTGCCGTACAAAGTGAAGGGTTCAGTGTAGTTTTCATTTCTAGTTCTGCTTTTCATCTCAGGGAGTTTCATTTGTGGTTGTGGGATGTCTTCAACTTTTGTTTCTTGAAATAATGTATTTTTCTAAGAGGCCTAATTCCGTGGTTCTTTTTTATTTTCCTTATATTTTTGCAAAAGGATAAAAACATCACTTGGAGTGTGAACCCAGTTGTAAATTCATTAAGGCTTTAAAACTTGCAAGATACTTTGAAGCCAGTGTAACTTAATATTCAGGTTTTCTTAGTAAACCAATTATTGTGATCGTTGTAATATAGGGAAGTAATTTAAAAGCTAAATGTTTAATTTTGGTCTTGGAAGCATTATATATTCGGTTTTTAGGCAGATTTTGACATGTGATAATTAGAAATTATTGTGTCCTCAGGAATGTACCCTATAGACCAATCTGAATATAATAATCTGAAGAGTGCTGTAGAAAAACTGACTATAAATGATTCCAGTGTGACAGTTCATCGCGATAGTAGCCTTGCCTTAGGTGCTGGCTGGAGGTAAGATTCTTTTACCCTCCCTGTAGGACCAAATTTTTATTGAAAAGTGAAATTTAAGTGGTTCACGTTCCTGAATATTTGGTTAGTGTAAAGCACACCAAAACAAACGTCTGCCTGTTTCATACTGTATTCATGCTCTATGGAAAAGCTTTACAGCAGTTTTAAGTAGAACTCCAAAAGAAGTTTTTCTTTTTTTTTTTTAATTTTAAATCTTATTTAATGAAGTTTTACTAGCATTTAATTATTATTATTTTAAAGATTTTATTTATTCATGAGACACAGAGAGAGAGAGGCAGGGACACAGGCAGAGGGAGAAGCAGGCTCGCTGCGGGGAGCCCGTCGTGAGACTCAATCTGGGACCCCGGGGTCATGCCCTGGGATGAAGGTGGTGCTAAACCGCTGAGCCACCCTGGCTGCCTAGCATTTAATTATGACGTGAATTGCTTGAATGACTTTTTGTTTTTATTTGGATTTTTAAAAGATTTTATTTAGTTGAGAGAGACAGCGAGAGAGCATGAGCAGCAGTCAGGGGGTAGAAGTAGACTCCTCGCTGAGCAGGGAGCCCCATTTGGTCCCAGGGCGGCACCATCATGACCTGAGCTGAATGAGGCAAACGCTTAACCGACTACGCCACCGAGGTGCCTAGACTTTTTTTTATTTGGAATGACTTAATCCCACCCTTCCCCACAGAGTAACACTATGTTCATCAAATAAACCAGGGCCCATGAAATACACATTTTGGAGTTTGACGTTTTCTCCCCCCAGGTTGGGATTTCTTGGACTTTTGCATATGGAAGTTTTCAACCAGCGACTAGAGCAAGAATATAATGCTTCTGTAATTTTGACAACCCCTACTGTTCCATATAAAGCTGTTCTTTCATCAGCAAAATTGATAAAGGTACTGTTGTCAACCAACATACAAGGGAAAACCAAAAAGTGTGTGTGTGTGTGTGTGTGTGTGTGTGTGCGCGCGCGCAAAATGCAGGAGAAACTTTTGTACACCATTAACTTAGTTATTACATGAACTATTTCTTGATTAGTAGCATTAAAAATGGAATTACTTTATGACTAATAATGGAGAAGCCACTTGAGAACTAATTAATGCAGTATTTTTCTTAACCTGTTAGAAATCTGTATATTGTCAAAACTAACCTGTTACTGAGAATAAAAAAATAGAATTAGTAATTAAAATGCTGTTCTAAACCCAGTACAAAAATGAAGAATATAATTTTGGTCATAAGTAATTTATCTTACGAAAAGTGAAGCAGTCATTGCTACCTGGCTATAGGAAATTTCAAATTTCAAGCTAATGACAGAGACAGTATTGTATTGCATCTGAATTGCAGTGAATTCAGTTTAAACAAATTTTAACTTTAACATCTGTAAATATTTTCTATCAAAGTTAATTTAGGAAACTATGCTAATGCCCTATAAGAGGCAGATTAAAATGTCCTTTTACATATTTTTTTCTGAGTGGTACATGAGATGTGTTTAGTAAATGTCCAGCAGATGTTATTTAATAAAATTGCTATTAAGTGGTTATAGTTGTATGGTTTTTAAAATTTAAGCTTGTTAAGATAATAGTCTAACCTTTAGGAATTCTTTTGTTTTTATTCAACAGATGCAATTATTATAAATTCTAATATTTACTGTAAATTAAAAGCCAATTTTAAAACAGGGTAATTAAGATTTTTTTTAAGCTTTTGATGATTTTTCTTATTTTTAGGAATACAGAGAAAAGGAAATTACTATCATCAATCCTGCACAATTCCCTGATAAATCAAAAGTTACAGAATATTTGGAGCCTGTTGTTTTGGGTACCATCATCACACCAGATGAATATATTGGAAAAGTAATGATGCTTTGCCAGGTACAAGTGTAATATAATTTAATATAAAAGTAAATTTTAGTTCCAACAGTGGTTTCCCACTGAGGTTTTGAAAGTTTTCTCTCTGTAAAGCACATTAAATTTGTAAGAAGTTTCCGTAAAGATCTATGTCTACACGCGTGTATATTTATTATATGAAATAGATACTTTTAAAATCAGTTTTGAGTTTAATAAGAAAAATAGAACCAGAATTTTTGTCATCTGTGTTAATTTACTGAGTTGACAGCCCAAAGAAAAGTTTGATGCTTATTTGTACTGACTAGCTAAAAGAATGATTTTTTTGGAATTGAAGATAGTTGGAAAGATAACTGTAATATTTGAGACTTTTGACTAAAGGGTGGATATTCTCCCTTTTGTCTTAGTTTTGCCATGCTGTAATAAATGACTTAATCCACAAATCATCCTCAAAAAACTATTTGAAATATTCCGATGCCTATAGGAAAGAACTGTTAAGTGAGTATTAGTGGATTTGGATTTTAATTCTGTAAACACAAACTAGAAAACTTTGGCCATTTACTTAATATCTTCGGACCTAAGTATTTGTAAAACAAGAAGTTAGAACTTTGACATTATCTGTAATTGTATTTGGTTTATCATTAAATACTGTATAATTTTAAAAATAAAATTATTAAAGATAAAAGATTTAAAGCTTTGTTATTAAATATGTTACAATTGAAGTATGAAATAGTTCTCTCTGTATTACAAGTATTGTCTGCAAGTTTTTAGTAGACCAGTAAATATTCCTTCATTTTGCCTACTCTTTATTAGGATCTGTAAGGGAATTTTTAAGTTGGTAATTAACAGCTTTCTATATTCATTGTAAATCATTTAAATAGGTTCATCATTAAGTACACTTTTTTTTTTCTTTTTTAGGCTCGAAGAGCAGTTCAGAAGAATATGATGTATATTGATCAAAATAGAGTTATGCTTAAATACCTCTTCCCTTTGAATGAAATTGTGGTGGATTTTTATGATTCCTTGAAATCCCTGTCTTCTGGATATGCTAGGTAAAAATTTAACAAGAAGTTCAGATACCTGGACAATTCTTTTGAAATATTGACCAACATGAGTATACTAATTCTCAGCTCATTTAATAATCTCTGTTCTCTTGAAAATAGTGGAGAAACAACTCCAAGGATAGAAAGGCTTGGAACAACCTTGTAAGTGTTAGAGTGTTCATAATTTGCTTTGGAAGAACAAGCTTCTTCAACTCATCAAACCATTACCCTTCTTTTTTTTTTTTAAGAATTTATTTACTACTTCATGAGAGACACACACAGAGAGGCAGAGACACAGGCAGAGGGAGAACAGACTCCATGCAGGGAGCCTGATGTGGGACTCGATCCCAGGTCTCCAGGATCACGCCCTGGGCTGAAGGCGGTGCTAAACCACTGAGCCACTTGGCTGCCCCTTACCCTTCTTTTAATAAAAAAGTTATAGTGTCTTCTTCATGAAAGAGTATACTCCCCTGTTAAAAATTATATGTGATTTCAGAAAGCTGCTGTGGTCTCAGTGGCACATTTGAAATGTATTTGTGTCTTCTGTATTCCTAGGAGCACCAGAATATATTTGGGAAACAGACGTACATATTTAGTCTGTAAAAAATGTGAGGTGTGCCCCTGGATCTGTGAGCACTTTAATACCTTGTTGATCTTTTCCAGAATAAGTGGTCCACTTTATGAAAACCAGGAGTACATGGGGGGAACTGCCTGATAGAAGTGGAGGAAGGTGTAATACTAAGTAACAACTCAAAACATAGCATTTGGGGAGTATTTTATGTTGGGGTAAATAACTCTAGCTGCCCACAGTGTCCTAAAATCTTACGTTACTGGATAGCATATATGGGAATATAAAGAAAATATGAAATATGCTGGGGAAGTAGATGGGAAAATGACCATTCCCATCTATAAAATACACGTGCATCTGCACACATGTGCAGGCATATTTAACATTAATATTCAAAGAAGAATTCCAGTGTTCAGAGACTGGGCTACAGTGACCTGGAAATTCAGCTTTATAAAATGAGCTTTATAATGAAAGAGTCATCCTAACTGGTTACAAAGGAGTATCCTTTGTGTTTGTATTGAGGAATTAGTTTTTCTACTTTGTCACCCCTTTTTTTTTCTCCCATGTCTTCTTTCTGATAATGTAAGCAAATAAGTGGCAGTGGGATTTAGAGGAAGATGAATTGTTAAAAAGCAGTTGTAGTTGAAAGAACAATGACTAAGCTAAATGTTTACAAACATTTCTAACCAAGTCTGTCAGTCATATTCACATTTAGATACCACTTTATGAATTAAGTGGTCCTAAAATCTTTTAGCTTAGAAACTTAAACATACTTCAGATTAAATGAGAGAGCTTGCTTAAGTTTGAACTCTGTAACAATAAAAGAATGCCAGCTTCCAGGATTAAGGTGATTCTTACGTTCAGGATGGATCTTTCTGTTAAGTAGTCAGTTCCTAACTTAATAAAAATGCATCATAGTCTGTGACCATAGTCAGTCCTCCTGGACTGAGATAAGGAACATTTTCTCTTAGAACAAGTTTCAAGACTCTTGTGCTGCTGGGTCAGAAGTTTGATGGAGCTGTTTGTCTTTAAACCCCCAGGTAGCCTTTCAGACTCCTAAATGTGTTTCCTGCATTCCTCAATGTGTTGTACACTGGAATGAATAACTTTTGAACAGAGCTTAGGTTTCCATATAGCCAGCTTGGAAACACAGACAACGTTTGTATAATGGTTTCTTTTGAAAAAAATGAGTGAAGAAATTCTAAAATTTTGGAGCACACAACATTTTAACATTGTCAACAGGTGAAATCTAGGTCCTATGTGTAGATTTTATCTTTGTGTTCTGCGTAGTACTTAAGATATCTTTCATATAGTAAATCCTAATGTTTGTTGAAGAAAGGATTTTAGCAAAACTTTAGGTAGTCTGGCTTTAAAGAGTATTAGTATCAACTTGTGACCTTCCTCCTATAAAAGCTTAGAAACCAAACATTTCCAGCTCTAGGCATCAGGGTTTTTTTTGTTGTTGTTCTTTTTTTTTTTTTTTTAAGATTTTATTTATTCATGAGAGACAGAGAGGCAGAGACAGAGTCAGAGGGAGACACAGGCTCCAATGTGGGACTCTATCCCAGGACCCTGGGGTCACGACCTGGGCTGAAGGCAGACACTCAACCACGGAGCCACCCAGGTGCTCTGGCATCAGTTTGTTTTAAAATTTAAGACAATTTAGGCCATACATGTTCTAATCCATAATTGAAAAAACATGTAAGCATGAAGTTTTCCTTCTCACTAGACTTCAGTTTTGTAAGTTAAACCTGTTTTGATTAGCATTCTAAGCTTTGACTATATTGTTTAATAGCTGATGCTAATGAAGTGCTATTTGCTTGCGAGGCTGTGTTCTGAACACTTTTTTTTGTATCAGGTACTATTTCAGTGCTTTACATGCATTCACTCATTTCATCCCCAAAAAAGCTCTATGAAGATTCAAACTGAAGAGTAGTAGGTGAAATCCGAAAGTCTTATTTATAGTGACCCTTTAACAGGGCATAGTATTTACTTAACTGGTAATAGAAAGCTAAACAGAAGCCCACACGTAATCTCTGCGAATGAGCTGTGAATATATGCTGTTGTCTACAGCCCCCCAGCTCTTGGGAGGAAACACTGGGAAGAAGGTGACATTTGTCTTCAGTGTCCCATTTTCCTAGACTTGCTTACCATTTTATTTTCCTCTTGCTTTTGCCTTTCATTTCATAAATGTAAAACGTTGAGGGACTTCCTCACTGTAGTCATCTAGATCTGTTCATGTGAAATGTATATTTAATATTTTGATAGAAAGTTATATCTTTGGGTGGGGGGATATGGGGATGGGTAGAAAAAAATCTACTTTGCAAAGAAAAATAATAGTCTCTTGGGAAGTATGTTTATCTATCACTTGGATGTTTTTCCTTGTTAGTTTTGATTATGAAGATGCGGGCTACCAGACTGCAGAGCTTGTAAAAATGGATATTCTACTGAATGGAAATATTGTAGAGGAGCTAGTGACTATTGTACACAAGTAAGTTGAATAGAAACTAATCATGGAATGTGAAAGGAACCAGTTTTGACATGTTTTTATTTAGTCATTGCTTGCTTATTTTTATTTGAGAGCTACAGTTTAAACACTTAAAAGTAATTAAATTTCCTTGTACTAGTTTTTCCTTCCATTCTTTTCCCATGCTTCTCTTTCCAAACTGTTAAATATGAAAGAATAGAATTACAATAGCCAAAAAGAATAGTGTCATGGAAAGAAATGTTTCCCACTCAGGGTAAGGCAAAGTAGAAGAAATGGTTTTAAACTTTGTGTTGGATTTAAAATTGAAAACAAAAAAATTTTTATATTCATAAAAAATTGATAATGAAAAATATAATATCCTACATATACAACACGTAGATTGATAAAAATAAATAATGGAGCACCTATTTAATAATCTTAAGGTATTAAAATTATATTGTAAAGTAATATTAATGACATTAAAATGCCTATTCAATAAAAAATAGACATATGCTATGATTCAAACTGTAAATAAACTTATGCAGGAAAGTAACTGGAAGGACATATATATTTAACACACATTCTAAAATGTTTAACATTGGCTTTCTATGGTGAGGGGAATGGTAGCAAGAATGATTTGTTTTCCTACATTTCCTGTAATAGGTATATTTTTCAATCAGAAAAGTCATGATTCAAAGTAAAGGATATTTATGGCAGTTGAGTTCCCATTTGAACCTCTTTAAGAAATCACCTTTACATCTATTTATGTGTATGTACTAGAAAAGTACTGTAAATATTTGTATTTAGGATATGTAAATAGTTACATTTTCTCTCTCAGAGACAAAGCACACTCTGTTGGCAAAGTCATATGTGAACGTCTTAAGGATTCTCTTCCTAGGCAGCTGTTTGAGATAGCAGTTCAAGCTGCTATTGGAAGTAAAATCATTGCAAGAGAAACGTGAGTTGAAATTTATTTTTGTTTTCTGTTTTAGAATAAATGGTTGGAAATGATAGGAGTAGAACTATATTATGAAGTGATATTAAAAAATTTAACTTCACATTGGTTTAAGCCTTATTCCTACTTGTAGAAACACTAATCTATTTTAATTCCACTTAATTAAGTGATAATTGTTATTTACTTAAATTGCACTGTTATTTTAATATATTAAAATATAAAATATTTTATATTAAAATATAAATTATTTTAATAATTGTTAGTTCTGAGTGGTATTTTTTAGAATTATTGATATAATGGACATGGGTTTGAAGAATTGCTTTATTTCCACTCATTTTATTGAATGACCACTGAATTTCCTAGGTAAGTATAGCTAATAGCAACTGAAACTTTTTAAGAAGCTTTAGAAAAAACTTTTGGAGCTACTCTTCCAAAAGACAAAACTAAATTATTTTTTTTAAAGATTTTATTTGTTTATCAGAGAGGGAGCACAAGCTGGAAGAGCTTCAGGCAGAGGAAAAGAAGGCTCCCCGCTGAGCAGGACCCCAGGGTCATGACCTGAGCCTAAGGTCAACTTTTGATCAGCTGAGCCATCCAGGGGCCCCTAAATTACGATTTTTACTTAAAGCACTTAATATCACTTCTCAGAAGTAGCCAAATTAGAAATCGGAAAGATGACGGGCAGAGGAATGCTAATATGTTGAGCTTTGCATTGTACATTGATTGTGTGACATATAGTAGAAATGGAAGATAGGCTGATTCACGTAGGACCTTGGTCTTTTTTATGAGAGATGTGATATGTATAAATCAGAACACAAGCTGCTCTACCAGTAACAGTTAAGTGCAGGAAATACCTTGTAGCATGTTTCCTTGATTTCTGGGAAGTCGGAAGTGTTCCCTTGCTGGAAACTGCCATTTAGTGTAGTTTAAACCCAAACCTACACGTATCAGTAATGGTGAAATTACAACCACCGTTTTTACATAGTTTTGGGATAAATTTTATGCCTATGTTTGCAGTGACTTTCATTTCTTAGCACGATTTTGCTTTAGTTAATGGTTTTGAGTTGCATGAATATCCAGAGCTTAGGCAGACTGGAACGGATCACCAGGGAACATCCTGGAAGGTGCAGTTGAAAGTAGCAAATGACTCTAACCTCAGCGTGTGGAGGTAGAAGAATCCTTACAGAAAAAAATTAGATTTTTATCTCTTCTTATGGAATACATATAAAAGGAACTTTTTTCAAATTTCTTCCAAATTTCTTAGAAACACCATAGAAATAGATTAGTTTGCATTTGCTTGGGTGGATTTATTAGAATTATTTCATTTGCCCTGAAAAGGGTTTTACAAAAGTAATACATTCTTTATTTCCAAGTCTGTCTTAATGCATATTTGGTAGAGCTGGTAATGCGATGATAACCGTGTTTAAAACTTTTTGGAAGTAGTAGTGGTAGGAACAGTTTTAGGCTGAGCCAGACATGACCTTGTATAATTCTTAAAATTAAGATCATACTATTGAATTTGGCCTAATCAGGACTACCCACAAGCCTTGACCTTTTTTTATTCTTAAATTTATGTTGATATTCATGTTGAATTCATTTTCTCTTTTATGTCAAATACATGAAAATAGATACAAGAGCATTTGAGCTACCTATTTGTTTATATCCGTTTTACTCAGTATGGCACGATCATTTAAATCTTTAGTAAAGTGGAAATTGTTTTTGAAAATAAAATTCTTTTAAAGAGTGTTAAAATTATGTAATTTTTATGTAAATCTCCTTTTTTTTTTTTTTTTTTTTACAGTGTGAAAGCCTATAGGAAAAACGTTTTGGCAAAATGTGTATGTATTCTACTTTGTAATAATATATTTATTTCAAGAGTTTAAAATCAAAGGGGGGCATCAATAAATCGGTTTCCATGTTTTTTTTTAAATAACCATTTCATCTCTAGTTTTCTTTTGAATAGGTAAATCTCAGCTTGGCTGATAACATACTCATTTTGATAAATTCTTGTTTTTCCATCTTATTTATAAAAATGTCCTTATATGAAGTACTACCCAGTGAAGTATAATGGTTACGACCAGGATAACATGTGTCATTGATGTAATTTATAAGGAGACATTTTGAAGACAATGACTGTGTCTTAAGTGTGAAGAGTATGACAGTTTGAAATCCACCTCTCCTACATTGCTTTGTTGAATTTGTGGTCTCATAGTTCTTAACTCACTTATGAGAAATAAATGGTAGATGCTTTTTCTAAATCTTTATTGTAGGGACTGGCACACTTAGGGCTGTGTGAGTTTATTAGTCTATAGCTACATCATCCAGAATCTTAAGACTTGAGTCAGTAAGAAGATTGATAATTCTTTTTGACATGATAACATGTCATGGGGTTTCCTCGTGATCTTCCTCTCCACCCAAAAAATAAAAGTCTTTATCATTCTTTGAGAAGATGTTAAATTATGATCTGCTCTGGAGGAGGTTAGAAAGGTGACTTTGCAGACGTCTGCCTCGTGGGTAATAATTGTAAGGTCATTATAATTGTATTATGCCTCTTACATGATTAATTTTCTGTGGAGTGATTTGGACTTCCAATTTTTAAAAATATTTTTCAGTATGGTGGTGATATTACCCGAAAAATGAAACTTTTGAAGAGACAAGCAGAAGGAAAGAAAAAACTGAGGAAAATTGGCAACATTGAAGTTCCAAAAGATGCTTTTATAAAAGTCCTGAGAACACAATCTGATAAATAATTGTGGGGAAAAAAATGAATTTTCATAAATTAAAACTTGTGAATCTTTTCATTTTACTTAGTAATCTATATGTTGACAACAGAATGAAAAGTATAAAATTTGTTGGTTTCAGTATTTTTAGGTTTAAATAATCAATTAGCTCTTTGAAAAGGAAGAGGTGGCAGGATATGAGCTTGGCTTCTGAAACCATATTGCCTGGTTTTAAATTTCTGTTCCAATCACTCCCCAAGGTAAATTATTACTTTACTCCTTAGTGAAATCAGGATTATACTGTAATTTACCTCCCAAGGCTGCTGTGAAGATTGTATCAGGTAGTATGTTTAAAATACTCAGAAGAGGGCAGCCCCGGGTGGCTCAGTGGTTTAGCGCCACCTTCAGCCCAGGGCCTGATCCTGGAGACCAGGGATCAAGTCCCACGTCGTCGGGATTCCTGTGTGGAGCTTGTTTCTCCCTCTGCCTGTGTCTCTGCCCCCCCCTCCCCCGTCTCTCTCTGTGTCTCTCATGGATAAATAAAATCTTTAAAAAAAATAAATAAAATACTCTGAAGAGTGTATGACACAATAGTAAGTGCTGAGTGAATTTTAACTATTTTGTTTTCACGCATATTTTTTCTTACACTAAGAGGCTCAGCATACTTAAGATTCTATCTAGTTCAAGCCTAAGATAAAGTATTTTCAAAATCATCTTAAGTATCAGTTTGTTGTTAGCTGGATAAAATCAGATTTATAGGGAGTCAGTGATTTTTTTTTTTTAAAGATTTTATTCCGGAGAGACAGAGAGAGGCACTCCCGGGCTGATCACGTGCTGGGCTGAAGGCAGACGCTCAAACACTGAGCCCCCCAGGTGCCTCACGAGTCAGTTATTAAAGTCAAATACCATACTAGCTGGACATGTGCTGTCTAGTTTTTGTTTAATTTTTTATAAATGTCTGAAAGAGTTTATTATATTCACATCTAAATTAAGGATAGGGGCTGTCTTAATTTTGATAATTAAGGTACATTTGGTGCAAAGTGATAGGTGTCTGGTATTAGCAGCAGCTGTTATTAATGGCAGTTTAATAATTATTTCCAGATGTTGTAATTGAGACTGAGCTTTAAGTATTAAGCTACTTGATATCACACAGCCCATAAATGGCTGTCATGTTTCAAAGCATGTATGTACTCTTCACTCCATTCACCCGGTTAGTGAACAAACCAGATGGCAGGTTGTATTACCAGAAGATACGTAATTTAGCCATTGAATTTTGTCCTCTACCTTGAATGAATTAAGTAAATGTCTTTTAGAGATAAGATTATCAATGCATTTTTAAAAAATATTTATTTGTGAGAGACACAGGCAGAGGGAGAAGCAGGCTCTGTACAGGGAGCCGGATGTGGGACTCGATCCCAGGTCCCTGGGACCACAGCCTGAGCCGACGGCAGATGCTCAATCCCTGAGCTGCCCAGGCTTCCCTACAATGCATTTTATACAAAGGTAATTACATTGTGAATATTGTAACTATAAGATAGTGGGATTTACTTAAAATTGTGTACAGAAGGGGCTCCTGAGTGGTGGTTAAGTGGTGAAGTGTCTGCCTTCAGCTCAGGTCATGATCCCAGGACCCCGGGATCGAGCCCCACGTCAGGCTCCCTGAGCCTGCTTCGCCCTCTCCCTGCCGCTCCCCCTGCTTGTGCACGTGCTGTGTCAAATAAGTAAATAAAATCTTTGAAAAAAATTGTGTTAACCCTGATTTCATCCTACCTCTGATCTCAGGTACCTTCCCTATCCCCCCTAGCTGTAATAGATAAAATAGGAGATTTCATAACAATATTTGTATTTTGTATTACAAAATACAATATTGTATTTGTATTTTGTGTGGTATATTTGAAACCAGAAGAGCATTTACAGATCACGTCTAAGACAGGATGTTCTGTGACTGTCAGGAGAGGGTTGTAAGTTGGTACCTGGTACTAAGTATGCACCACGTTTCTGCTGTTAAGCTCTGTGCTCTATTAGCGTGTGTAGAATTGGGACAGATTTAGTTCTCTTTCCTTTATCCTGACTTTGTAGGAAGCAGTTTTACTTGTAGTGATAAATGTAGTTTTCAGATTTTGTAGTAGGAGTTTAAGTTCTCCCCCTGAACCACGCTCCCAGACAGATGATTTTCATGATTTAGAGTTGTGTGCTAAGTATACTCCCCGAGGACCAATACTAAGACTTTTGCCAACACTACAGTAATTTACACGAGGACCTGAGTAGCCACCACTTCTGGGGTGTATACCACGTGACAGCCGCCGACCTGAGCTCCCAGGCGTCAAGGTACCACCACCATCTGTCACCTGGGCGGGCAGCACAGACTTTAGACCTGGCCAGTGCCAGTTACTGACAAAGCTGGGATTCGCTGTTTTTAATCCAAACCGTACCCGTACTTAGCCACCAGGCTTCATTGCCGTGTGGAAATCCAGTAGCCTCTGAGCTAGGGAGCTAGCGTGGCTGGAGATCAGTTTGCCCAGGAGCTTGGGCACTTGGACCTACAACTCAACTAGCCCCCTGACATGAAGGTTAGTGATGGGAAATCTGCTAAACTGTGTTTGAGCTAGCACATTTAAAGCACAGAAATACAGTGAATCATGCACCAAAAGTTATGTTTAGCATTTTCAGGATCACACTGTGACTTCCTAAGATGAACAGGGCATTGCCCAGTAGCCAGTTCTTTATTACCAGCTGTGTGACTGGAAGACGATATGACTTAATAGTCATTTAAAGACCATTTATAACCAGGCAATTAGAACTACATTATTTGGAATTAAAGGAACATTTTATACCAACAGTTTCATTTTTAATTTTTATTTGTTATTTAAATATGTCAAGGAACTTAATTGTAAATACATTTCAATCACATTTCAGTTAAAGTAATGCTTCTGGATGGGCTTGTAAGATGCAAAATATGCTGAAGGGAGAGTATTTTTACTCCCCAAGGAGTGTCTAAGAAACCATAGGTAAAATTATTGTCTTTTTAACTTATATCTCCTAAATGCATGATGGCAACAAAGTAAATGCAAAATCAATACTACTAATGTTGGAATATCTCAGATACATGTATTCGTTTTTACTTCTGGAAATAAAATTTAGGTAACATTTGTTTATTATAAGCTTTATTTGAGTTAAAGATAGAAAACAATATACTCTTATTTGCAATTTAATGATGCAAGTTGTTAATGGCAAAGTTTACAGTAATTCCTTTTATATATACTTCATGTAATCCTTTTAGACATAAGGAATAAAGCTAATCATTTATGAAGTAACAATAATCAGAAAATTGTCTTCAAAAGAATTTAAGTGTGTTGCTAGGTATAAAGTTCATAACTGCCAAAATACTTATATTAAAAGCATGAACCCAAGTCATTAAATAAAAAATAAAAGCACATTTGTAAAAAAGTGCTATAGAAGAAGGTGGTGCACAAAAATCATGCACTTATACAGACTTTCCCAAAGGACGTAAACTGTACTTTTAGGCACTGTCCTCTCTTCAGATTTTCTGTTCCAACAATATCTAGCAGGACTTTTGATGTCCAGATGCTACTGCAGAAAGATGACTAAGGCAACCACGTGCAGAAAAGCTTGTGTGTAATGTACAGAAAATACAAAGATTACATTCCAAAAGTAAAGGTCTGCAATGATTGTTAAGATATCTGAAAGGCTTGGAGTGTCTTAATGTAATTAAAAAATAAAACTCTGAGAAAGCCACCGGATTCATACGAACGATATTTGATGTGTAGATTCTTCGTATGTAAAATGACTTGAAATCTTTTAAACATTTCATTTCTGTGATGTTTTACAGAGTGGCTCTGTGGCTTCTGTACTTTATAATAAACAGCTGTTTGTGAGAGCCAACTATTTCTCCTAAATCTTAGTATAAAATGGACACATTCTAAATATGGAATGTTTAACAGATATTGGACTTCAAAAATGATGATCTTCAAAAAATTCCCATGTTTTAGCATATTGCATAGCTGAAAATTCATCTACTACTTATAAAAGTGTTCTGTTCATTCAAGCAGAGTTTTGCTCCAATCTCCTTCAATTTCCTTCTTTCATACTGTATAGTGGATCCACAAGTTTATTGTGCACATGCATTAAACCTTAAAGAAGAAAAACACAATTCTAGTTTTATTTTTAATTTTGAATTATACCTCATTTACCTTAGAAAATAGAAGAGTTTATAAGATACAATGGTTCCCATCTGATAGAAAATAAATTTTATTGAAAAATGCAAATAGACATGTTTCATAATGTTTAGCTGTAACTACCTAGCAAATAGCAATTTGTAATTATTTATGAAGCTGTAGATCTAGAATGAGTAGAGATCCCTAAAGAGTAGAAGCAGTTCTTGCCTTCAAAGCTTCAACGAAATAATAAATTTGAATACTGACTTGGTTAATATATTTTAATTACATCTCTGAGTTGGTTAAGTTTGATCCTCTGGCACTTCTCTTCCAGCCTCCAGCCCAGGGTCACAGAACTGTTGTTAAACTAAGGCAGCTTTAGTTCTCCAAAGTATTACCCTATCCATTCATCTGGCAATTATTTTTACTACTTCTGACGTGTATTTACAACAGGGGTGGTAATAAACTATACTGAAGGAAGCTAAAAACAACGAACAACAACAAAACAAAAACAAAAACAAAAAAACCAAGGTGTCATTAAAAAAGTTGAACACTCCGTATTTAAACATAACAAAAGAGTTAAGCTTAGTATGCAAATAAGTTAATACTGGATCATTTCTGACTCCCGAAGTGATGACAACTGGAAGCAGAAATCAAGTATAGCCTCAACTCTTAGGATAGAATAGAACTAGAGATGGTTCAAGGAGTCTTTGAATTTCCTGCATTAATATACAAAGTTCTCTATGCAAGTGTGAGCGCATGTGTGCATTTTGTTCGGAGGACCATCTCTTCACCAGGTTTTCATAATGGTCCATGACTCAAAAGAAGAGAAGAGTCACGACATTGGAGCCCTGGTTTTCCTATTTATTTATTTACTTACTTTTATTTTTTTTCCTGGTTTTCCTTTTTGACCTTAACTTCTACGTTCCCTTTTTAGAAGTATAATGCAGCCCAGGGTCGCCCTGCTGGCTAGTTAGAAAAGCATGCCACTTCTGAAGGTTGGTAAATTCAAGCCCCATGTTGAGTGTAGAGATTACTTAAAAAAAAAAAAAAAAAAAAAAAAAAAAAAAAAAACTTAAAAAAATACAACATAACCCCACTTTATCAATATACTTTATTCTCTAGTCTATTAACAGGAACTTTGTTGCTCCTGTGTTCGCTCTTCCTTACATCCGTGATGTTGCCTGTGCTATTTCCTTCCAACCTGAGTGCTACTATCCGTTTTCTAGGGCTTTCCATTCTTTCAACTCAAAAAGTTTTCTTCAGCTACTATTTAATACCCTTTGGGCTCCACAGGGTGACTGTATATAATTCAGCGCGTGGACTCAGGTGGTTTCATAGTCCTTTGGTCCCTTATCCACGTACCTGTCCAACTACCCACAATTTATCAAATGCCTCTAATGTGCCAGGCAAACTTCGAGATGCTGAAATAATGCAGTGAACAAAACTTAAGTCCCTTTGTGAAGCTTTTATTTTAATGAAAGTTTCTCAAATCACTTAATCAGCCAACTTTTTATGATGCTGAGTCAACTACTTTCAGAGATACTTCTTACACTTCTTTAACTGACACCACGTTAGACTATGTACTTGCAGGCACTTCAGCCTGTTTTCTCGGCTAATGACAATAACTGGAAAATACAATTTATATTTACCAAAAATAAACATGTAAGGGTAATTTTTATAGCAAAGAAAAAATACTTGCTAATGGAAATGATTTACCAGATGATCCATCTGAACAGAACCAATACTATTTAAGACAGAATTTAACTGAAAAGCCTGGTCCATTTCAACAACCAGTATGTAGGGCAGTTAAAACGGGGACTGGAGACACCCAGGAGGAGAGGGGACGACACACACAATGGTCATGTTAGATACTCGGTTTAGAAGACCTGCGTCTTCTAGAATTAAGATCGTTCTACCTGAAACAATTCCTCTCTCATTTGCTGACAGCTCTGATCATGGAAATAACACATTAGAGCTTGAAAACACAAAACATCAGAATAAACATTAAAAATTCAACTCTATCAAGTTTACACATTGGCTGTCACTTTTACATGTAAAGCCGTTTCCAAACTAGAAATTATTCTGAAAATTTTATTACTTACATTTTGGATGATACATAAAGAATTTATAATGACTTAAGGTAAAACTGACAATTTTTTACACGAGAATTCGATTGAAGCGGATCGTTGCTACTTAAATCATTAACAGAAAAAAAATAAATTCTGAGTACTCAAATGTGGAGACTTCCTGTCATGTTGCTGGAAGAAGTTAAATGTCATAGATCCTAAATGTCACTTTTGGCTCAATCTGAACTCATTCGGTCTCCGTCTCAAGCTACTGGAGTAGGGCTTACAAAGGAATAAAAAAAAAAATGTTCACCATGATGATAAGGTCCTGAAAATATATTCTCAAGGACATGAAAGAAACACAGGCTTTATATAAAATCAGCAAAATCAAACAAATCCGAGTAAAACATGAAATATTAGGCTGCTTTCCTGTGATTTACTTCTAGCTTCCAAAAGGTATATCCTGAAATGAACTTCCAGTGGCTTCTACTGTTTGAGGTGCAGTTCAGGACCTACAGAATTAGAGCCCTTTTATGAACTTTTTAGGGACGACCGAAGAAAGGGTAGGAACGTGAGTGGACCCTGGGGGACTACAGGGGTCACCGCCTCCGGTGCATCCTGAAGTGGTAAGTCCGTGGGTACGACCCTGCGCCGGTCGCCGTGCGGGTTTAGAGCAGTCAGGACTCTACCCTGCAGCGAAGCACCTGCTGTCAGTGGGGTCTGCTCGCGGCCCAGGACAGCGCCTCCGCTCCGCTTTCCTCCGTCCTGAAGGGAGGCACCCTGACTGGGCGGACACCCCGGACCGCTTCAGAATACATGCAGCTCCACAGTGGACACACAGCGGCCTCCGCAGAGCAGCGCTCCTCTCTTGGAGGGTCTACACTTCAGCAGAGTTCAGAACCGCTTAGATCTGGGCAGATGAATCAAAAAGAACAAAGTACATGTAATCACCTGCCCTCCTCCTGTCTCACGCTGTCCTTAACCTTTGCCTAGGGCCTCCCGGGCAGCAACTATCCCGGCGTGGGAACGACCCACACAAGCTCAACCGCCATTAGCCGGAGTCCCTTCCTCCTCCCGAGCCAGCACCGGCAGGCCAGAGGGCTCCCTCCCCAGCTCCGCCCGCGGAGCCTGTGGCCCTGGGGACTGCGGCCCTACTGGGCCTGTGAAGGCCTCTGGAAATGGGACTAGGAGAACACGCGCCTCCCTGGGCGGTGAGACCTGCGCACCCCAAGTACAAGCCTGGAGAACTGAGCCTGGTCATGCGAGGGCCGGCTGCTACCCTGTCGCTGAAGTGGTCACTTCCCTGAAACGTAGACATTTCACGACAGGAACCAAACGGACATCCTCTGAGGAGCACCAGGGGTTCACCTGAGGATTGCTGGCACCAGACTATGGGAAAGTCAAATGAATGTCTGGCATTAAAACAGGTGGATGGGCCGTCCGGGGGCTCAGCGGTGGAGCGTCTGCCTTGGGCCCAGGGCGTGCCCCGGGGTCCTGGGATCGAGTCCTGCATCGGGCTCCCCGCAGGGCGCCTGCGTCCCCCTCTGCCTGGGTCTCTGCCTCTCTCTCTGGGTCTCTCATGAATAAATAAATACAATATTTAAAACATAAAAAATAAAATAAAATATGTGGATAATGGGGATTCCTCCCATTAGTTTTTTTCAAGGAGTCTAGTATTTGTAATGTATCTGAAAGACTCCTTGGGAATATATGGGTAAAACTCCATAGGAAGGGTCTTATTCACAACTCATCACAGACATTTCTCTTTCACCTGTTAACTTATTTAAAACTTGCCAATATTTCAGTTTAATTTGATACTTTTATGGCTTGGTAAAAAAAAAAAAAAAGAGGTATTTTTGATAAAAATATGACTGGACATAATCGAAGCATTTAACAGTAAGGGAAAGGTTTAAGTGAATTATGATACATCTACTTGACTTATATAGCCATTAAAAATGCCCTTGAATAGTGAAACAGGAAAATGCTCACAACTAATTGCAAATATAAAACTACATACATCAAACTCGTTCACTGTTAATCAAACCTCAACCATTTGTGTATCATCTTCAAGATTTTTGCTACATTCACACATTTACATGAACTATGAGTTAAAGATTTCCTTTAAAATGACTTATAACTTAAATTTATATAATTATTTCATGAATGAGACACTGAAAACTATATAAGACACACAGTATTTTATGGACCATTAAGAAACAATGCTACTAGATAACAGATAATGACAATTTTAAACACATTCCAATTTCAGACAAGATAGATGGGAAAAAAGATGTGTCTTAGAAGCAATAAAATATGGTAACTTCTTTAACCCTGTTAAAACAATAATATTCCTGGAATACAGGTTTGATTGGTTCAGTATATTTTTTTCTAATATATATTAAATTAATAGCTAGTAACTAGAGTAAAAAAAATTAAAAATACAAAATCATTCATGTAAGATCAACAGTATACATACCACCCTGTGAATTACCTATATATATTATATATATAAATATATATAAAAGACCAGTTATGTAATATTTTCATATCTGCTATATAAAATACAAGTACTTTATAAAGCACCTATTTATAAAGCTGTGGAATTCACTCTTAAGCAGGGAATGGGTTCCAAATGGTATTGTCAAATTTTCCTTGAAAAATCTCTTAAATCACCCATTACATCAAGACCATGTGGGTTTTTTTATTTACAACCTGGTATGGTAAGGTTTAAGAATTACTGAACTAGACTGCACGAAGAGCCACAAGGAAAAGCTACGTGCAGAAGGCTGGTCAGCCAAACCCCTGCTTACCTGCAGACTCCAAACTGCTGACACCAAACCCTTATAACTGATATATGGAGATAATGTGAAGTCGTGAAGATTCAATGATATAGTGGGCAACCCAATGTATCTGCTGATGAGATTTTAACCCTACCTTGGTGAAGAAGGTGGGACAGGGGAACCATGAAAAGAAAATCAGAAAGAACATATATACGTTTCCTTTTGGGCTATTTAATCTTGAATATGCAGTATGAAAGTAAAATATTTTATTAAATTTTGGATTTCAAGAAAAATCTTGTTTACTGAAAACGGAAGATTTTCTCTTCATGAAAATAATAGGAAACTATTCTGAAAACTACCATTATCTGAGGTGAGGCTTCTATTCCTTAAAAAGAACTGGCTACTGTGTTGGCAAGATGCCGGTTTCAACAGGCGCAGGGCAGGATGTCACTCCATAGTCTCATGAGGTCTTACCTGTCCTCTACAATGGGACATTCTCACCGTCTGCTTCTGCAATTTCAATGCTCACCTTTAAAGTATTTCACAGTTTTAACTCTTAATTCTAATGTAGCATCTTCGTCACACACAAAGATAGTTCGGGGATGCTGCTGGAAAGCAGAAACGGTCCACATGTGATTTACTCCTTCTTCTATTGCTTTGTAGAGAGCGAATGCCTTGTGTGCACCTGTTATGAGGATCATTACCTGAAAAGTCATGACCATTACATGTTAGTTAATTCTTAAAACATGTTTCAAATGACTAACAAGCTTCAATTTTTTAAGAAAAAATATGTTATTAGCACCAATATTCCTCTGAAGGTAAAATAAAAATTAATAGCTACATATTTCTTCACAGATCAAGGTATTTATTTTTGTTCTTCAAGGTAAACGGCAAGCATATAGTGAAACTCCCTCTGGTTTAAAGTAAAATAGTATCTTGTTATGGAGTATTACTGAATATTCCATAACGCGTGTACTTATTAATACATGAGATACTGATGTGCAGAAGTGACCCAGGAAAATGAAGAAAAAGAAAAGGCTGTTTGGCAAAAGCAGAACTGCAGGTCAACAAAGAATATATAACCAGGAATGATAAACCAAATCGCTCTAATCCAGACAATCGATACAATAGATAGTACCGTGAAAGTAAAAGAAAGAAGCCTAAAGACTATTTTGTTGAACAGATTGTTATCTAAAGTTGAAACAAAAACTAGATTTAAAGAAGCATCAGGGATCTACTTAAATGCAAGAACCGCCCTTTAAAAAGCACACAAGTAAAAAAAAAAAAATAGAAAATAAAAAAATAAAAAAATAAAAAGCACACAAGTCTTTTTTTTTTTTTTTTTTTTTTTTTAGCACACAAGTCTTACAAACTATAGAAAATCCAAGCTCTTGGTCCCAAGTTCCTAATAGCCTATGATTCAAAGAACATGTTGCAAATGTAAATGTATGTGTCAGAAAGAATCTTCACCATTTTTATGATTTAGAGGGGGTTTGCAATAACGTTTGAAAAAACTGATAATAGACTAACAGGCAGTGGTGATGCAGGGTGGGATCCTTAGTTGCCTCTAAGTTATTTGTTAAATGGCTGGGATTTGGTGACTGATTAGATGTAGAGAAGAAACTGATGATGACATGTATCAAGCTCAGAGAATTTTCATGGTGAGTGCCGCTATTCACCAAGGGAGGTAATATTCAGAAGAAAGGCAAATTTGGCGGAAGGAGAAATTTATATTTTGGACACCATGGGGAGCCTTTAGGTATCTAGATCTCTGCTGGAAGGTGGAAATACACAGCGTGCAGCTTCCGGAAGAGCACAAGATACGTGGTATTACCACTGTACTGAGAGTACTTTATCTTTTTGGAATGGTGATAAGATTACTGAAAGAATGCTCCAAAGAGTGACTGCTATGGACTTATTTAAAAAAAAAAAAAAAAGGCATCCCGGAAACACTGCAGAGGTTGAGACCATGTGCGCTTCCAGGTTGAGACCCGAGGGAACAACCATATTCAAAGGGCCGGTGAAGGGATAACAGCTTGGGGGGCAGACGGGGAAGGAACGCTGAGCTCTGCAAGTCGGAGGAGTAATGGCAGAGTTTTATGATGGGGGGGGGAGGGTCCATAGTGCAGATGATGAAGAGGCCCAGGAGGACAGGCCTGCAAAGATGCTGCGTGTCAGAAATGAAGCGGTCACCCCCGACTTTGGGGACTTTCAGGAAGGTAGCAAAATCAAAAGCAGATTTTTAGATTTCATTGGTTTTTTCCTACGTCACCTTAGGAATAAGTACCCAAAGTATTTTAATCATATAAAACAATTCTAAAGAGGTTGCAATAGTGGAAAACAATTTGTTTTCTCTTTCGAAATTGCCTTTAAAATATATGACATCACCTTTAAATATACCCCAGTAAAAACAAACTGCAATCCTTCGGGGGTACATTTAGCTTTTGGCAAAGAGCCAAAGGTCGACAAGAATCGGATTTGCTGGTTCAAATAAATGAGCCAACTGCGGACAGAACTGTGTCCAACGTGACGTCTGAACATAGTCCATTCACACTACGCCCCGCAGTTAGTAAGCACCTGTTATGTGCAGGCAGCGCAGACCGTAAGGTCAAGCCAGCCCACCTACAAGAACGACCAGGAGCTGTGGAAAGTGGTGCAAAGGCAAAGAACAGAGTGGTCCGAGAGAACAGAAGACAGTCACTCTGACCATGGGGAGTGCGGTCAAGGAGGGGAGTTTGGGGGGGTGGGGGTGCAGGCCTGGGAGCACAGAGGCCTCGGGCCCACCCAAGGGGTTCCTTACGGGCTGACGATGCCCAAGCCCAGGGGAACCGTAACACTCCCAGGTGTCACTCCCAAGGCCTCACGGCCGGTCGCTAGCAGGGCCGCCTAATTACGAAGCTGCTTCCTGATGCACGAACCACTCACGTGCATCTTCCCCCTAACAGGAGCATCTCCCCACGTTGTTTCAGGTTTTATTAAGTGTCTTTGTTCCTAATGAAACTAAAGTTGAAGAACAGCTCACGCCACAGTTAAAATCACTGGCAAATGAACATCTGTACACGTTAAGCTCCTCGCAGTTAAAGAACGAAGACCAGGAAGGGTGATACTTGTGTCAAAACAACGCTATAAAAAAATCAAAGCACGAAGGCCCCTGGGAGAACAATGAAGTCCTAGAATAGTCTTGCCATAATGGTTTTCTCTGTAGTCACACCAGGAGCTAATACACTAAGGTGAGTAGCATCGCAAAATCTTTTTGGAAAAAAATGACCAAAAGAAAAAAAAAATCAGATCTGAGTACCGTTCATTCTAACAATTAGCCTGTTCTAGCACAACTTAAATCTTGTTAAATGTAACAAATCTATTTGCAGAACTTTCAGTTTTTCAGGCTCTAAAATCTTTTTTCGACGCAATTACTATGGAATTTCAATCCTTCAAAGGTCTTTCTTCACATACACATGATTTTTAGATGAAAAAAAAACCTACATTTTGAACGACAGTTGTATCTGTGTGTTCCAGCCCAGACGTATTTACACACACATCGTCACCTGTCAGTCTGCTTTCCTCCGAACCTGCCCCATCTTGTTACCAGGAGGGAAGTTTCCGTAGAACTGAACCACAGAATCATGAGCTGGCTGTAATTTGTTCTGTTATTCTCAGGGAAGGAAATCAAAGCCCAATTAAAAATTTAAAAATTAGGCAGGATCTGCTATTCAGAGTCCCTGCCTTCTTAGGTACATCCACTTTGGGACACATCCAGCCGGACTTAGATGGGTTCTTTTTCTGCTAGAAACCGGCTACCCTCTCACAGCCAAGAAGTACTGTACACTGCGCTGGGGCGCTGGGTGGCTCAGCTGGTTGGGAGTCGGCTTTCGGTAAGGGTCATGATCCCAGAGCCCCGGGATCGAGCCCTGTTGTCAGGCCCCCTCCCTGCTCACTGGGTGGTCTGCTTCTCCCTCTCCCTCTGCTCCTCCCCAGCTCGTGCTCGGGCTCTCTCTCTCTCTCTAATAAAACATTTTTTTTTAAATGTACTTTACACTAAATTATCCCGAGCCTCCCGAAAGAGTTTAGCGCTAACCAGCACGGCATCTTTGTTAGAACAGACCTTTCACCAGCCTATTTCACTTATAAACAGACCATCGGATCAGTAGGATTTTAGGAACTCGAATTGTGAGGCAGGAACAGGCAAAGGTAGCAGTGTTCCCAAAGGGGTGATGCAAAATTCCTAGTTTACATATGCCCCAAAAGACTTAATTTGGTTGGATTCTTTTTTTTTCTTTTTAATTAATTTATTTATTTATGATAGTCACAGAGAGAGAGAGAGAGAAAGAGAGGCAGAGACACAGGCAGAGGGAGAAGCAGGCTCCATGCACCGGGAGCCCGACATGGGATTCGATCCCGGGTCTCCAGGATCGCGCCCTGGGCCAAAGGCAGGCACCAAACCGCTGCACCACCCAGGGATCCCCAATTTGGTTGGATTCTAAACATGGCAGTGAGACTGACATAAGTCATTAAAAGCTGGACAACAATTTACATTGTGAATAGGACGTAACCAAAATTATTTGGTGCCACAATTCCTCCAAAACCTATAGACACCGAAGAATATTGAATTCTTACTTCTCTTGCGTCCATCACTGTCCCCACACCAACTGTCAGAGCCATGGTTGGCACCTTCGATAAATCTCCATCAAAATATTTAGCATTTGCCAAAATGGTGTCCATTGCTAGAGTCTTTAATCTTGTCCTTGATACTAAACTGGATCCTGGCTCATTGAAAGCGATATGACCATCTGGACCGATTCCTTTTAAAAGAAGTATACACACACATAGACACATAAAGTAAATAAGATTTCACAGGGTTCAACTTGTTTTTAAGAGCAAACAGTCATAAACACGGCTCACCTTGTTTTATTTGATAAACCGGGTGTCTACTCCTGCATTAAAACATTTGTTCCTGTCTTCGATTCAACGAGCATTCCAAGGTTCTCCATATGCTCAGCACTACGCTAGCATGATCGCAACAGCAGTAAAACTTAGCATATTAGCTTATATTAGCACCGCACTTTACAGTTGATAAAGCCTTTTCACATCTCAACACCACACTTAACAATCTTGTGAGGCAGTCTTATTGGGAATATCCATTTCCCTCGTCACCTCAAGCTTTCGTGAGCTCAAAAGGGAACTCTGACTGACATGCAAGGAGAATACAGGACTATTCGAGGGAACAATTTAGCTTACTAAATTAAATACAGAGACAAAAGACTCAAACCCCAATCTTCGGATGCCTACGCATCAGTATTTATGGCCAACACTCTCACTCACTTGGTCCTAGTCTACAGGGTGCAATTCCTAGTGGACCTCCCTGTAGCTTGGACAGCATAGGGCACTAGTTTTCTTCAGACCCTTTGGCCGTGGCCTACTGCAAGCGATCTACCTGGTGCTGCAGTCTAGTACACACAACTACACCTACAACGTAATTAAAGACAGGAACGGCATGAAACAATACCTACCTCTGCGAGGAGCCTTTCTATTTCATTAGCAAAACTTAGAAAAGGGAAATGCAGAATGTGAAGGACTATATTGATTTTGTGACCTACTCATGGGTGACGACCACAACCTGGAAAAACTGCTTAAGGAGAACCACTACCAGCTCTGATATTCTAGGACTGCCTCTAAGAATATAGGTAAAAAAAATATGACATTCCTTATTTGAATGGAATTGGAAGCAAACCTTTTCATAAAATGAAGAAACTTTCTATGGCGTAAATAGAGCAAGTCTTACATACGTATGCCCTACCAGCTAGTCAGAGCTCTGACCACCTCGATGAAAAAGTAAACCCACAAGTTCTGAGTCAAAATACCTGTTACACTGATATATTTACTTTAATGACAGATACGTGTCTTCTACTGACTCTGAACCAATTTCTCTCAGATCGTAACAAACTAAAATATGACAAAGAATAACCTGGTTTTGATGGAACAAAGATGAAATGAAAATCTTGGGGAGCATATTATAAGCTACCAAAGCACCCCATTCTAGGAACTTTAAATGTGGTGACATAAAAAGCCTGTGCTTACTATGTACGGGTTTTTATATACGCTTGTAAATATAGTCTTTAGATCATAGATGGGCATTTCTTGCTAGATTTAGAAAACTATTGTTTCTCCTCTTAAGTATAAATCTGTACAAATATTTTATATCTCTATGTATGTATAAAGAAGAAAGCCTGGAACCAGGAAAGTACAAGTTCCAGAAAAAATAGGAAGATCCTCCGTTCTACCTGGTGCACCAGAAGTGTACAGTAAGGTTGGAAGTATCAGCAGCGGTTCATGACGGCGCAGGGTCAATGCAGTCCCTCGCCCACCCAGTGAAGAATCATCAGAGGTTGAGCTTCCTGATATAAAACTATCTTAAAAGCGTTCAGAATGTTTCACAAAGTTTTACAAAACTTTCAATGAAATAATCATGAAATCTAAAAACCATGCCAAATCCTCATTCAGTCTTGAAGTCTAGAATACAGTCACCCCCTTAGGAAACATCTCTAAAACCTCAGTCTGGATTGCATGCCTTCCCTGTGTTCCCACAGTTCTGTGGGGCAGAGTGCAGATTTCACTGGAATAAGGACTTTCTCTTAATTACTCTACGCTTACCTCTTAGAGCAATCCATGGCACGCAGGAGGCCCTCAATAACCAGTGGCTCAATAAACGAATAATGACTGCTGTTCTTTGGTATGCTCCATATGGTTTCCCTCTCCTCCTCCTGCCCCGCTCTGCTTCCCTCACAACTAGGGGGCCTTTGTCTGCTCTTTATCTGAGGCGGGATGAGTGTGGTCTAGTGGTAAATGCTTGTCCCAAGCTTTCCTGAGAGAAATCCTGAAACTCGAGCAGGGATGCAGAAAAGAAGGCAGGCACTGCAGCTGTGGTATCTGAGGGCAGCACAGCAGGAAAGTATCTGTGGGTTCCTGCGTTGGAGACTGAGGCTCCTTGGTTCTTGTTCTTCCACAGAGTTGGCTGTTTCAGCTCTTCTAACAATTCTGTGAGTTAGCCCAGCATCATTCCAGTTAATTCACTTTTGGTCCCAAAGTAGATTACAGTTACTTGCAAACCAAAGATTCTAATCATGTAACTACTGGAGAGGGTTAAAGTTTTCCCCGCTGTCTTATCATTATTTTTTTAAAAAAACAGTACCTTAAAATAATGGTAAAGTTAGTAAAATCTTTATAGAGATTATTTGTAAACTGTCATACTTGAATATTTTATTGCTGGGGTTGGGTCAGGGATTGCATGTTACATTTACCCTTCCTCTTAACAATTGTCATCACAGGAAGAATGACAACTTTTGGCAGTACATATTTCCTTTTTCTTTTCTACTGAGAAAAGGGAATTCTTCTATTTTCCAGAGTAAGACAGGACGGATTCATAGTCTTGAGCTTTTCTCATTCTACTCTTTCCAGTTCACAGGGGAGAGGAATAGGAAACCCCATTTTGGCCTCAAGCCCAACCTGAAATCTCTAACCCAACTTTACCTTTAATAAGGCTGATATTTTGATCCCATTTGGCTCAGTTCTTAGTGTTTTTATTAACCAACAAACCCTGGAACAAAAGAAGGGTAAGTGATAAGACCCAAATACCAAGCCTCATCTTGAAAAATCCAATAACAAACCTAGATCAACAAAGGAAAAGAATCAAATGAGATTCCTCCATGAGTGTACATCCAATAACGGGGACCCCAAATAGGAGAAAGTTCAGCGAAAATGCAATAAGCTAGCCCCTCTCCCCTGATACACAGGCTAATCATGTCCTTTGGATTGTGAATATAAAATGACAGACCCTGGAGCATGACAGGACTACAATGAAGATGTTAATGAAGAGGCAAGGACATTGTCTTAATTAATTGATTTATTTTTGGTCAGGGAAGGATGTCTACAGGAACCTTAAGACAAAAATTGGTTAGAAGTCAAAGCAAAGTTCTTTCTAGTGGTAAGTGTCAGTGATACACATAAATAATTATAATTTGTACTTCATGTGTTTCAAAAGGAAAACTAAGACGGCCTATCGTAAGGAAATAAACCAAAAAACTTTAGCTAAAAAGAAATGGAAAGGGACTTAAAGCTATAGGAAAAGAAGAAAGTTCTAGGGGAAATCTATGATAAGGGATAGATTTCTGCTGCTTCTGGGAAGCAGACAAAGGGAGAAAATGGAATTCAAGAGTTCCTAGGCACCCCCCTAACACCCCCCACCCCTCGTAAATTCTATTTTCTGGCATGGAATCCCCAAAGGATTTGTCATAAGGATTCTTATATAAGCCAAATAAATTAACAGGAAAAAAAAGAAAAGACATTCAAATGAAGAAGTAAAAGAGATATTTTTCATTAAGGCATTTTTAATAATGACTACGTCTAATAATCACAATGCCTTTTTGTATAATGGTAATGAGTGAAAATATTTCTCAATATAACTGAAATACAGATACATTAGATACAATTACGTTACAGTAATCAGGTATACACTGTAATAATCTTACTTGATTTTGCTATGGAGTTTAGAAAATCTAGAGAATGTATGGGTAGTGCGTTTCTTAAACGTTCCCAAACATGGATTCAAATACCCTTGATATTGGCAAGTACAAATAGTAATTATCTCAGAACTGAACCATATGGACAATATTGTAATACAAATGTTTTCCAGGAATACTGAAGTAATATTATTAGCAGATTTTATTTAAACACAGGTAACTTTCTATTTTGAGAGGCCAAGTATCTTAGCTTAGATTCTTGCTGAGATAAAAACCGTCCTATCTACAAAATAAATGACACTGTCAGTGCGAGGTAGAGAAAAAAAAATTTCCTCAAAGGTAGAGAAAAAAATTTCCTCAAAGAGATTGAAAATTTCAATCTCACTGGATACCTTTAGAGATAGTTCAGTTAAAAACAAAACAAACAAAAAAACAAAAACAAACAAAAAACCCAGGAAATTCAATGAACTAAGCAACAGTTATTTCAGATTCTACAGTTCAGAAAGGGAAGACTGAAGTAACACTTAATGTAGTACCAATTATACACCAGCCACTGTGCAAGGCATTTTATACATTATATCATGGTTAATGCTCACTATTTTTGGATGGTCAATATTAATCCTTTTTTACAAATAACATAGCTATACTGGATTTCAAAAGAAACTTCCCAAGGTCATACAGATGATAAGTGACCAAAACAGAATGTGAATTCACATCTGACCGTATGTAATACCCAATTTTCCCCAAGGGCAACCAACCACCACAACCATACTGGGCCGCCTCAGCCATCAAGTAGCTTCAAAACAGCTCCCCTGAACATCTAATTCATGTACTTTTAAGCAGTCTTCAGTCTTTTATTAAATCAAATATAAGATATATCTGGAGAACTTAATGTTAACTCAGAGCTTTAGAACGTTTAGTTTAATACTAAAACTTCTGGCAAAAAAGCAAAGTTTGGTTTCAGTTTAGTTGATGCTATACTATCCTTAGGGCAATTAAGTAGCTGTTTCAGAGGCTTCATAATGAAGACAGAAAACCATGTTGTCATTACAAAGAAACAAACTTCCTATTTTCAATGGTACATTATGAACCTGTGCCTACAGATATACATAAATTTTATGTGGAATTTAGCCAATTAAACATTTATTCGTGTGGAGTTTATGAAGACAGTTATACAGCTTAGTTCACATTCTCTACAGGGTGATGATAAGTCAAGTCTTCTATCATTCTTAACTGACATGCTAAAATCCACCTGTTCCTCATGCGAACTTTTAGAGATTTAACCTTGTAATTTGGTAAAGAAAGATGGGTCAGAATTTTAAAGAAATCATAAAATATATGAATTATCATTTAGGAAAAGAAACATCAGTCATTTTGTAAGGTGGGTAAACTGTTAATTCTAAAGAGATTAATATAAAAGTTTAGCAGGTATTAGAACTTACTTCTCAAGACATAATTTAAACAATTTTAACTTGCAATCTTAATTTTTTTGATGAAAATAAAGTAAAATAAGAATCAGTAGCTTAATAAATGGATATTATATAGACAGTTACGGGTGTTCCCTATATTAAACAAACGTAAAGATTAATGACAAAATGTTTTACGTACCTCCAACAAAAAGGTCAATTCCTCCAGCTTCTTTTATTTTCTTTTCAAAAGCATCACATTCTGCTTGTAAATCTGTAGCATTCCCATCAAGGATATGAGCATTATTAGGATCTATATCAATATGCTTAAAAAAGTTATTCCACATATAAGAATGGTAGCTTTCAGGATGATTTCTGGGAAGTCCTAAATAAAAAGTTAATCAATAAAAGTTTAAGTTTTCCAGGAATAAATCCAAAGCTTACTTTCCTGATTAAGCCATAAATGCTATTTACGAATATATAACCTTTATAATTCCATATCCAACTTCAAGGCATTTTTATGTGGAATATATGCTTCATATGACAGATGTTATTTTAATCACTTTACATGTATGCATTAATTCAAATAATTTATACAACATCTACAGAATTACTGTTATCATTCTCATTTTATAGATAAACAACAAAGCACCGAAAAGTTAAGTAACTTTCCCAAGGTCACATTTCTCTTAGAAAGACTGGAACTCAAACACAGAAGTCTAGTTCACATGCATTCAATCATCATACTTCACTTCTAAAACACACAAAAATTTTACCAATGGAACTGATATATGTGTTAAACTCAACATAAATTAATTAGCCACACATCTGAAAAGTCGGTCCAGGTTTCTCCATTTTTCCTATATGCATGCAAAGTATACCGAATCACAAAAATTGTTTAGCTATCATTTAGGCTACCGTTAAAAATGTATTCCTACGTTCCAAGTTTAAAGCAGAGTTAATTCACATCACAGATCTTTCCTGTTAAGTTAGAAACCAATAATGTTAATAGCTTCATAGCCACAAATATAAATGCACTTATATTTGAAAAATCTTTATTTTATTAATTAGTTTTACATACATGGTACTCAATTTATCCCCACCACACTAGTTTTAACTTTGCCTTAAGAAAAAAATAAAAATAAGAATTGAGGGACTGGCTCAAAGTTGCATGATTGGTAACTGGCCGAGCCCAAGAATGAACAGAGCTGTTTTCTAGTCCCGTATTCCTCCCACTATATTGTGCTAGCATCACAAAAATATAGATTTTCTTAAATATAAACTCCCAACTCTCATCAAAAGGCAGTACATTATCTTCTAAAAATAATCCTACTATATTCAAAACATAAATACAATATATTAATTCTTTTTTTTTTAAATGTTTATTTATTTATGATAGTCACACACACACACAGAGAGAGAGGCAGAGACACAGGCAGAGGGAGAAGCAGGCTCCATGCACCGGGAGCCTGATGCAGGATTCGATCCCGGGTCTCCAGGATCGCGCCCTGGGCCAAAGGCAGGCGCCAAACCGCTGCGCCACCCAGGGATCCCCAATATATTAATTCTTAAACTATATTCATTTAAAACATAACATATCCAAATAATATATTCAAATAATATAGCTTACCTACATATTCATCCATGTTAAAGGTCTTCACATATTTAAAAGAAAGGTCTCCATTCTTGTGATATTCTATTAGTTTTTTATAACATCCTAAAGGTGTACTCCCTAAAACAGATAGAGATTCCATTTTCTAACATAACATGAAAAATCTATTTTTTTTAAAAAAGTTTCTATTTACTTTACTCTCAATGATCTTCTCCATTTCTAATTTACTAGGGAAACAATTATTAATTTAAATACATATTCAATAAACACATGTATTACAAATTATACAGACATTTGCAAGATACCTTGAACTCTTAGAATTTGTTGAATGAAACTGGAAATCTGTCAACAGATTATAGTTTGGGAAATTATTCTAGAAGTTATCTAGCATTTGGAATTAATGCTGTATATTCTAAGATTAGAAACTTCTAGAAAGCACATTTGAATTAAAATAAACATGCACACCCCACCTTTGAGAAGAAGCTGATTTAGAGAAGGATTTGTATCATATAAGTGATAACATAGAAAAGTCAAGTTGATGATTTAATGAAATCAAAAGGGAAACCAGAGCTAAATTTAAATATCGCCTCTACTTTCAAAATAGACTCAGAAATTGGCAAGGACTGACTGAGGAACATTAGCCTTTATGATTTTAACTGGAGATTCTGTTTCTTATTTTGTGTTATCTTCAGCATATATCTGCTAAAATGTATAAAGTTAAATGCCTTTCATTTGAGATGAAAGAATAATGCAAGTGGCTATAAATAATAAATGTTGGTTCAGAGAAGTGAAGACTAAGAGATTTTCTTAAAGTTAAAGCAAACATAACATTTTAAATTGCAATTAATAATTTATACAGTCAAATTTAACAATTCCATCTCAAAGAACTATAGCCCACTAACATAAAACCTGTTTAAAACATGGACAAATGTGCTTTTCCTTCTTCCTTTCTAGAAACATAAACAAATCTGTTTGTTTCAATGTCG
Source organism: Nyctereutes procyonoides (assembly GCF_905146905.1). Classification (NCBI taxonomy): domain Eukaryota; kingdom Metazoa; phylum Chordata; class Mammalia; order Carnivora; family Canidae; genus Nyctereutes; species Nyctereutes procyonoides. The sequence goes on along the minus strand of NW_026575021.1, from coordinate 13,611,913 downwards.
AAGAATACTATTTATGGGACTCCTTCAACTTAAGAACATATGATTAAAAAAAGTGAGAAGTCAGAATGGTGATGACAAAAAAAAACCCACATTCATTTTCTACTTTTTAATCAAAGTCACTGAAGAAAATAAATAATGAAAGATATAGTACATGGTGTACTGGTTAAAGAAACCTCATTTTAGTATCTTCTTTGTAAAACTCATTTACTGTAATAGCTATTACCAAGTGCTCAGTATGATTCAGATAAAACAAAGATGAAAACTGTTTCTATCCTTAAACCTCACAGGACAGGTATAGGCAAATACAAAACAACTGGAACAAAGGAAAATATTGTAAATAACCTATAAAAAGTCTGGAGAACTGTTGTAAATCAAAGAAGAAAAGATTATAGTCTAGTTTGTTGGAGGACGGATTCATGAAGATGACATTTCAACTGAGTCTTGAAAAAGGGGTAGATTCCAATAGTAAAAGTTAGAGTTGGGTTGTAGTTGAGAACAGAAATAAGATTGGGGCGGGGGGCAGAGATGACACCCGTATGCTTCCCAGGTGCTAGATGCTACACTGGTATCTCTACACATTAGCTCATGTATATGTCACAACCTCGGGAAATTGGCATTATCTTTCTCATTTTGAGAATGAAAGGATTGGGTCAAAAAGATTGAAGATTAAGGAGCCAGGGATCTGAGAGATCCTTTCGGTTCCAAGGATCATATAGTTTTCATTATATATGAACTATAGCAACGTGAGTGTAAGTAAAGCCAGCATGTTCAGGTCTATTGTTTGAACTACAAGCAGTCTAATTTTCCTATTGTGCCTCAGACTAAGGGAATCAGGGAGTAAGTTTGGGAGGAAGGACGCATGCAGGCCCTTACATGTGAAGCTTGTTAAGGTCACATCAATAAACACTGACCAGGTACTCCCCAGAAACCATGCCGGGTGGAGGGACAATACAGCACGCGACATGCAGTTACAGAAGTGTATGTGCAAACCTCAAAACCAAGGAGGGGGAGAGAGCATGGTTAACATGTCAATGGTCAAGGAAGGAGGAAAGTGGAAAACCAGCAAAGGTCTTCCAAGATACCCCATCGGCAGGTGTGTTATTAGCAGCTAAACTATCCAAAAACAAAGCAAAAATTGTAGATCTAAACACACAAAAGCATGTTTAGGACTGCCTGCAGACTGGGGGAAGATTTCCTGCTCCCAAACTAAAATTACTAATTAAGATCGTGATCAAAGCAGCTAGCCTGGATGCAACCCAGGCAAGGTGATACAGAGATGCTATGTCCAACCAAGAATTAACAGAGCTGTTTTCTAGTCCCGTATTCCTCCCACTATATTGTGCTAGCATCACAAAAATATAGATTTTCTTAAATATAAACTCCCAACTCTCATCAAAGGCAGTACATTATCTTCTAAAAATAATCCTACTATATTCAAAACATAAATACAATATATTAATTCTTTTTTTTTAATGTTTATTTATTTATGATAGTCACACACACACAGAGAGAGAGAGAGAGGCAGAGACACAGGCAGAGGGAGAAGCAGGCTCCATGTACCGGGAGCCTGATGCGCCACCCGGGGTTCCCTCTACTTGGTTAATTTTAAAGAAAAACCTTAACAGGGAACTAGGTACATTAAAACATGCAATTCACACTTATGTTTATTCTGTTATGAAGACAGGCCAGTCTTTGATTTTTCACTCACAGTGTTTCTATAAGAAGAAAATGAATACAGAAATAGTAAAGGGCTAGTAAGATCATGAAAACATAGGAGGCGGGGGAGGTGAAATGAAGAGGCAAGAGTACATACATACGTCAGGTACCTCTTATTAATCATCAGGAAGGCTAATCTACTAACTAGTTATATGAATAGTGAAAGTAGCATCCCTAAAAACAAATAAAAGACTGCTAGAAAAAAGGTACAAAAATATTACGACCAGAACTTAAGTTAGGACATTTCCTCGTGCCTTTGGTTAAGTGATCTGCAATTTTAATACAAGGAAACAGTAATGAAACGTACACTCTAGATAGAGGGACATTTCTGGCTCTATACACGGACATGCTCAATCAGTGATGCGGCAAGAAAAAAGGGGAAACTCTCATCCCATGACTTTACGTGTCCAGAATGGAAACAAAATGCTGCATTACCTGTTGGCAACCCCAGCGTGAAATACCTGTCCTGTCCAGGTTTGAACTGAATGATGCGGTTACAGATGTATTTGGCCGCCCACTCACTGGCCAAGTCATAGTTGTCAAGAATCACAAGCCTCATTGTGGGGACGCGCGGCTTCCAGGACAAGAGGTTCAAACCTGGAGAAGATTCCATTGCAGAGCGCGTTAGGTAACGGACAGACACGCAAACCTAAGTGTCTGAACACTCATGACTTCAAGGAGGACGTTACTTCTCAAAGACACGCACACGCACAAATGCAAGCCGTACCCTCTCTCAGAGTGGCAGCCACGGCCTTCCTCGGGTCCGGGCGGCGGGCTAGGTAATGGGAGTGCCTGCAACAGTCTTCGGGAGTAACTATAACGCCCGGTTTTAGGTGAGAAGGACTCACATAACTTGAGGTCACGCGGTTACTAAAGGACAAAGCCACAAGTGACACCAAGGCACCACACTGCACGGTCTTGACAGGGACGGTACGTGAGCAACAATCCAAGTGTTTGGTAGAGGAAGTGATCACTTCCCACCTCTGGGTTAGTCACGGAAATCCAGAACTCTCTCTATAAGCACTATAAAAACCAGACCTCCCCCCTTTGTTAAGGGTTTTTATAAAAACGATACCTGCACTTCTTAAAAGTTTATACAGAAAGGTATAATAGGAAGAAAAAAAATCAAAATTCCCACGCTCAAAAATAAAGACTGATAAACAAATAAATAAAATACTGTTTTTAGGCATACAACATCCCAGAGGCCTATCCAATGTGCACATATAAAAACAATGTATACAAGTCATTTTTAACAATGAGATCATATCAGACGTGCTGTTTTTAATAAAAAGCGTAATATTTATTCTTCCTGAGTTTAACAAAAGAAAAAGTGAACTAAAACTGCTAACCTCTGAAGAAAAAAAAAAAAAAAGAAATCATTCATAAAAAAGCAGTTTTAGTTCCTAAAAAGCGTATTCTAAGGTTAAGACATAATATTGCACTAATATTAAGAAATCAGTCTTTTAAAAAACTATGATTCCATTTCAGACAATGTGGGTTGAGCCACCACCACAAAAGATATAAAGTCTCGTAAACCCAGATTTCTGTAAAATGCACTACTTTTATATCGACAAGATTCGTGACATTTACATTGTGTTCTACCGCCTTAATTCCCATGTTTTAATTCTTAGTTTCATAGTTAAATGGATCTGTCACCCACACCAACCTTTTAAAATGGCTTCAGCAGTCCTGAGTTCTCACACTTTACATGCAAAAATAAGTCAAATTCCTGACATTAATGGGAATTGTAGGTCTTCTTACAACGAACATATGAAACCTCACTGATATCCTTGAGAACATAATGATTTAGAATTCAGGCATAACAATTAGAAATTATTTTATTATTTTTTAACAATGTCTCAACATGGGCACCCCAGGTGGCTCAGTGGTTCAGCACCTGCCTACTGGCCCAGGGCGTGACCCTGGGGATCCTGGGATCGAGTCCCGCATCGGGCTCCCTGCGTGGAGCCTGCTTCTCCCTCTGCCTGTGTCTCTGCCTCTCGTGAATAAATAAATAAAATCTTAAAAAAAACGTGTTTCAACATTGTATTTGATTTATCTGATGGTGGAGGGGGGTGACAGGCAGGGGGAGCAGAGGCAGAGGGAGAAGCAGACCCGCTGCAGAGCAGGGAGCCTGATGTGGGGCCTGATCCTGGACTCCAGGATGAGGACCCGAGCACAAGGCAGATGCTCAAGCGCCCAGCTGAGCCACCCAGGTGCCCAAACCCTAAGAAGTCATGACCATCATGACTTAGGGTCTGGCGCAGTAACGGGAGACAAACGGCATGTCCAGACAATAATCTACATAGCAAGTCACAAATTCACTGCAACACAAATGCACTTTGGCCTCTATTTAAATTCACTTAAATGATCCAATGCCAGCAAGGATTTCAACGCTACAACCTGCAGCAAAACAGATGCAGCTGCTTCTACAGGGCATGTCCCTGAGAGATGTGCTCACTTCTCACGAGAATATTCAGCGCCCTGATCACTGGCACAAAGAAAAACAAACAAACAAACAAACAAACAAACAAACAAGTCCCACCCAACCCTGTCGGGCGGGGAGGCCGAACATCAGAGCTTCCAAGCTTCTCCCGTTCTGGCCACATTAGGTCTCTTTCCCAACTCAACACACCTGGGAGGGCCGCACCTGGGCCAGGCACCCAAGCTCTGCAGTCCCAAGAACGACTAGGACAGGGGCGCTGCTAGGAGGGGCCTGTGCGCAGGGTTCAGGTCAAGGCCCTGGGCGCCTGGCGCAGGTGCGGGCAGGCTCGCGGGGAGCCCCCTGCGGACCCACACCCACACCCAGGAAAGCGGAATGCTGGGCGCCCGTTCACTCGGATCACAAAAGCGTGTCCCGGCCAGTGTGTGCCGGTCTTCGCAGACGCAGGCCGCGGCGGGCGGCCTGGGCAGTTCCCGGGCGTCACCCCCCGCGGGCACCCACCCGTGACCGCGCCCCCGCGCCCCACTCGGTCACCCAGCTCGGCACCCTGCTCCGGCGCGCGTCCACTCCAGCGCCCGCCGCTGCGCCCGGGCCCCACGACTTCAGAGCAGGACGGCAACTTGCACACGACCCGGGCTGCACCCTCGGCCCAGGGGATCCACGCGGGCACCCCGACTTGCACACGACTCAGGGGGATCCACAGGGCACCCCGACTTGCACACGACTCGAGCTGCACGCTCGCCCCAGGGGGATCCACGGGCACCCCGACTTGCACACGACTCGGGCTGCACGCTCGGCCCAGGCGGATCCACAGGGCACCCCGACTTGCACACGACTCGGGGATCCACGCGGGCACCCCAACTTGCACAGACTCGGGCTGCACGCTCGGCCCAGGGGGATCCACAGGGCACCCCAACTTGCACACGACTCAGGGGGATCCACACGGGCACCCCGACTTGCACACGACTCAGGGGGATCCACGGGGCACCCCGACTTGCACACGACTCGGGCTGCACGCTCGGCCCAGGGGGATCCACAGGGCACCCCAACTTGCACACGACTCGGGGATCCACACAGGCACCCCGACTCGCACACGACTCAGAGGGATCCACACGGGCACCCCAACTTGCACACGACTCGGGCTGCACGTTCGGCCCAGGGGGATCCACTCGGGCGCTCCAACCTGCACACGACTCGGGGATCCACGCGGGCACCCCAACTTGCACACGACTCGGGCTGCACGGTCGGCCCAGGGGGATCCACAGGGCACCCCGACTTGCAGAACTGCAGCTCTGAGCTTCCTTTCCTCCCCCTGCCCTCCGACGTGGCGGTGTCTGGGTGCAGCGCGGCGGGCGGGGAGCCCCGGGGAAGGGCACGGCCGGGCTGCAGCGCCCCCCCCGCCCCCTCTCCCGCTGGAAGGCCCGCATCCAGGGCGGCGGTGGCCGATCCCCGACCGCGCCGCAGCGAGCCCCCCCGCGGGCCCGCCCCGCGCCCCCTGCCGGCCCCGTCCCGGGCCTCACCTGCCGACCCCCCGGCACTTCCCGCGTGGGAACCGCGGATGCCCGCAGCGCCCGGCGACCCCGAGCGACCCCGGCCGGCGAGCGGCGCCCAGGCCCGAAGACCCGGATGTGCTCCCGCCCGAGGCGCGCGGGGCAGGCGGCGCAGCCCGCGGCTGGTGCGCATGCGCGGGCCCGGCCCGAGGACCGGCTCCAGCTCCCCGATGCCGCGAGGACCAGCCCTCAGAGGCTACCGGGGGCCGGAGCGGGGCGGGGCGGGGAGGGCCGGGCCCGGGCGGGGCCGGCCCGGGCGGGGCGTGAGACGCGGGGGCGGGGGCGGGGCGGGGCCCGGGGGCGGGGCGGGGCCCGGGGCGGGGCGTGGGACGCGGGGGCGGGGCCAGCGAGGGGCGGGGCGTGGCAAGTGACGCGGCGTGGGGGCGGGGCCGGGGCGGGGCGTGTGACGCAGGGGCGGGGCGGGGCCGCGCATCCGCGAAAGCATCACCTGGGGCAGCTCGTCAGTGTCGGGGTCCCCCCCGGCGCGCGCAGCTCGGGGTCTGACTCCGGGGGGTCCGGGGCGTTAGGTGCCGCGGGGAGCCGAGCGCGTGCCCGCGGGGCTGCAAGGGCTCGGGGGGGCCGTGCTCCCCGCCCCGTGAATCGGCCTCCGTGACCCCGACGGCCGGGGGGGGGGGGGCGGGGGCGCAGGGTGCAGGGCATCCCGGAGATGCGGGGACTGAAGCAGCTGCAGACAAGGAGGGTGTCGGCACCGGATACAAGGCGGACGGCCCTTGGGAGCTTACTGGGGGGGCTTGGGCAGAGGGACGTTAGCAGGAATGCAGCAGGCTAATTTCTACAGTTTTCTCAACCTGAAAGTCTCTATTTCTAATGATAAGAGGTTTTTTTGTTTTTGTTTTTTTGGAAAGAGCGACAGCATGCACACCGGCAGGGGGTGCAGGAGGAGAGGGAAAGAACCCCAGGCGGATCGGTGCTGAGCTGCCGCTGGCAGGGCTGCATCTCAGGACCCAGAGACCGTGACACCCACCCCCCGGCCCCCCATCAGGAGTCGGGGCCTAACCTACCGAGCCACCCAAGCACCCCTTCTCCTAGCACAGATGTCTTTCTTTTCTTTTTTAAGATTTTATTTATCTATGCATGAGAGACAGAGAGAGGCAGAGACCCAGGCAGAGGGAGGAGCAGGCCCCATGCAGGGACCCGACGTGGGGTTCGATCCCGGGTCTCCGGGGTCACGCCCTGGGCCGAAGGCGGCGCTAACCCTGCGGGCCCCCGGGCTGCCCGAGAAGGACGTCCTTCATACGGCACCTCGGTTTCCTGCTTTCTGGGTGACCGAGGAGGGTCTCCGTCTCCTCGCACCGGGTTTTCCTCAATTAGCCTCAACTCAAGATGATTGATAGGCCAGTGCGTGCGTTTCGGGGCAGCTGGCCCCGGGCTCGGGACTTGGTAGGACGCGGACTTGTGCTGAACAACTGTCAGAAGAGGTAGAGGAAGCAGAGTCAGCCACCAGTCGGGCAGCACAGATCCCTGTTCGGGATGGGGGAGGAAGGAAGCAGGGACAGGGAGGTGCTTGTTAGAGCAGCGGGCCCTCGGGCCCAGGGCGTGACCTCGGGTCCCGGGATCGAGTCCCGCATGGGGCTCCCTGCATGGGGCCTGCTTCTCCCTCTGCCTGGGTCTCTGCCTCTCTCTCTCTGTGTCTCCTGAATAAACAGATAAAATCTTAAAAAAAAAAATCACTCAAATAAGGGTCGTCCAGCCTCACTAATGTTCCCATGAAAACCACCATTTAGGAACAATACCATCTGGCCAACCAACATGCGGTGACAAGCAGACTCAAGGTACCATTTCCTTGAATACGACAAGGTTAAGGCAAATGTAAAAATGCTACGTCCTTAATCTTTCTTTGAAGTTCTCATGGGATGTAAATCCTGAATGTTTCTTGGGGTCAGATTCTGGAATTTTTCAGGCAAGAGTGAAATGATCCCTTGTCAATGATAAGACTTCACAGGGCCACGTTTTTCTACTGAACTGATTAGAGGACAAGATTTCTTTGCACTGTAGGGCTTGAGTTCACTTTACAAAAGCAATTTTTAATGCCTTCCCAGCGTTAGGACCTATCACCTAACAAAGGTCTGTTATACATCTACCGTGGTCAAAAAGACCCGACGCTAATAAAAAAAAGAGCTTTGCAGGGGATATTATCGGAGCATAGAAGGATATTTGTGTAAAGTTTTTTTTGCCCAGTGGTTTTACTTCTTTCTGTGTTTCTGACACTAGAAATAGAAGTCCTGCCCCTACTCCAAGTACTGACTATGGTTAATCTGCCTTCATTGCTCTTTATCATATCCTGTCTCCCTCCTCTTTCAAGTTGACATTTTTTCACCTCCTGCAACCCGTATGCCATTCTCTTTGCACCGTGATTACAGCAAGGGGTTACTGTCCTTAAAAGAAAAATACCCAGTACTAAACAGAAAAATTGTTTTTGACAAAGGTAGCGACATGTGAGTTATTCATTTGTCCAATCGAAAAATACTTGCCAAAAAAAAAAAAAAATACTTGCCAAGATCCTATCATGTGCCAGACACCAACATGAGTAAAAAAGACACACGGTCCTTGCTTGCGGTAAACTAAATCTTGTGGGGATATAGAAATCACCCAGAAAATCCTAAAAAGGCCAACTATTCTCAGTTGAAAGACTCTAATTAAGGTTTTCCTTTAACTCTGGAGATGATTCGAGCATAGAAAGGACGTGAGTCTTGTTTCTCCAAATGAAGCCCCGAGGAATGGCAGGGTTAACAGAAAGGTCCCCCGGACCAAGGCTTTGGATGGACAGTTTGGAAGAAAAGTTTTAATAGACTGTCACCCAGAGAAGGTGACCGATTCACAGTGGCATAGCAGCACTGTAATAGAGGTGGCTGTGTGGGTGACAGGAAAACATGCCTGATGACAGCCCCTGTCGACTGCAGGGCACTGAGAGAAGCATTAGACAACAGTCATACCCTGCCATGCTGAGGGGCCCACCTAGCTGAAGGTAGCTGAGAGGCGCCAGGGGTGGTGTTTTAGTCAGCATGGGTCATGCAAGTGGAGACCAATGGGCAAGAAATGTTTCTGCAGTTACCAATGGGGCCCTGCGCCAGAGACTCAAAATATGCATTAAGAGATGCCTATCGGGATCCCTGGGGGGCGCAGCGGTTTGGCGCCTGCCTTTGGCCCAGGGCGCGATCCTGGAGACCCGGGATCAAATCCCATATCGGGCTCCCGGTGCATGGAGCCTGCTTCTCCATCTGCCTGTGTCTCTGCCTCTCTCTCTCTGTGTGACTATCATAAATAAATAAAAATTAAAAAAAAACATTAAAAAAAAAGAGAGATGCCTATCATCTTAGTAGATGGCAGGGAAGGGAAAATGGCACCAGTCGAGGTGCCTCCACTGGTGCCTCCAAACACCAGTAGTCTCTCTACCTTAGATTCCATTCTGAGTCAAAGGTAGGCAAGAGGTGGGGGTGGGTGGAGGGAGATGCTCAGAAAGGGCAGGATTTATATTTGAGATGACTGAGAAAACTCTAAAACAATTTGATGAGCCTGAAAATAATTGACCGCAGGTTCCTGCTCTAATGAGAATGGGGCCTGGGGGAAAGATTTCAGTAAAAGCCAATATTAAAGATGGAAATGATCTAGAGCGATCACAGAAACATAAGAATGACGTATTGGAATTCGTGGCCTGTGAGATTTCTGCTGCTCCAGGATGTTTTAGCAGGTGTATGTGCCATGATCCAATTTGTATGTCAAAACAAAGCTAAACCCCAAGAGATTGGAGGTGGGTCAGGAGTGGACCACGGTAAGCTGGATTTTTTTCAAGAAAGAGAATACAGAGGGGGGCCCTCTACGCCCAGGAAATAGCTTGCACAAAGTATGCAGCCAGGAAAGGAAAAAGTATGCAGATGGAATTCTTTTTTTATATAATAAATTTATTTTTTATTGGTGTTCAATTTACCAACATACAGAATAACACCCAGTGCTCATCCCGTCAAGTGCCCCCCTCAGTGCCCGTCACCCATTCTGAAGGGCTGCCGTGTAGCTAAGAGTACAATATATTTCAAAAACTAGCAGAGATTGAACCTGGAGAGAGAGAGCCAGAGGTGAAACAGAGTCCCCTTTAGATGATGCGTTGAACTTAAGACTTTTATTGTCAGCAATGGGGAGCCACTTAAAAACTTGCTGAACGTGCCAAGAGATTAAGCAGGTTGTGTTTTAGGAAGGAGGTAGATGGGTGAGGATTGGATTATAGAAGCAGAGACCCAGATGCAGAAAGACTTTAGGCTCATTCTGTATGTTTCCTGCCCCAGCCCTAATATCAGACCTTTCACCAATGGTTGATCACTTTTATTATTTTTTTTAAAAGCAAGAATGGACCTTAGGTTTTATCAGAGACTCCCTGCATCTATTATTGTTTGGTTTTTCCATTTAGTCTGTTAGCAAGTCACAGCGATTGATTTTTAAATGTCAAATACACTTTGCATTGCTGAGACACCCCTGAACGGGGCATAGATTTGGATTGGCCGTTGTCTCTCAACAAGAAGTGACTAACACTCGACTGTGAAGTTTTTGACAAATGCTCCTTTTCCCCAGGGCTGGCTGTAGCACTAGATGAAAGTTCTGAGTTTGACAAAATAAGAGACAAGTCTTTTGGTGACTTCTTTGTTTTTTTTTTTGTTTTTGTTTTTGTTTTGTTTTGTTTTGTTTTTTGGTGGCTTCTTTGAAGATATGTCCAGAATTTTCATAATAACATCTTTTCCATAGACCTGCCACAAGCATTTTCTTTTTCTTTCTTTTCTTTTTTTTTGGAAAATTTTATTTATTTATTCATGGGAGACACACAGAGAGAGAGAGAGAGGCAGAGACACAGGCAGAGGGAGAAGCAGGTTCCCTGATGTGGGACTCGATCCCAGGACCCTGGGATCACGACCTGAGCCAAAGGCAGATGCTCAACCACCGGACCACCCAGGCCTGCCACAAGCATTTTCACTGCATATTTAATTGGCCATAAGGTAATTTTTCTATAAAAGTCAAAACAACAACAAGAAAACTGGTTGACAGTTTGGTTTCATCAACTGGTTGAAGTTAGGTTTCATTTCTCCATTGGCACATTTTTATATTACAGAAATCTTAGCCCTTGTAGTGTTTTTTTTTTTTTTTTTTTTCTTTTTTTTTTTTTTTTTTTTTGGTGGCACAGGGTGTTGAACTCACATTTTCCCTAGACCTTTGGAACATCCATCAGTGGATATGTGACAATGTGCCAAAAACAAACAAGAACATTGAGGCTTTCACAGTGAAATACAAAACTCAGTTACAAATAAGCATCTCAGCATTTGGAAACGGAGACCTCTCAATGAAGACAGAAATTTGAACCAAAAAAGACAAGTTTGATGCTGAATGAGGAGATAATAAGCAAATAAATAAATAAATAAATAAATAAATAAATAAATAAATAATACTATGAATGGAAGACTTGGAAGACTAGTGCTTAGTTACAATCCACAAAAATAAAATCTGTTATTTGCACAGCATTGACCTGAATCTTACACACGTTTCAAATATATTCAAATGTTTTGTATTTCACAGGAGTCTTTTTAATTTTGTCATTCTTTTTTTTGTGTGTGTGTGTTATTCTTCTTTTAATGTTTCATTATGTCTTTTTATTTTTTATGATATTATCTTTTTTGGAAAGCTGCCTTGTGGCCAATTAGTTACGTGGTGAAAATGCTTACAGCGAAAAGTGTGAATTGACCACTTTATCATTATGAAAGGATCTTCTTTATCCTCAGTAATCTTCTTTGCTCTGATATCTCTTTGATATTATTATCATCGTTCTAACTTTTGATTAGTTTTCAAGTGGTATATATTTTCCACTCTTTTACTTTGAACCTATCCATGTCTTTGTTTCTTTCAAAAAAAAAAAAAAAACCTAGATTGATGGAAGTAGGATTGATATATAAGAACTGCCCATATTTAATGCATACAGTTTGATAAGTTTGGGCATGTTTGGGCATAAGTTTTTCTTTTTTAATTTTATTTATTCATGAGAGACACACACAGAGAAAGAGAGGCAGAGACACAGGCAGAGGGAGAAGCAGGCTCCATGCAGGGAGCCCGGCGCGGGACTCAATCCAGGGTCTCCAGGATCACACCCTGGGCTGAAGGCAGGCACTAAACCACTGAGCCACCAGGGCTGCCCTGTATCACATTTTTAATCCATGCATCTGTTGATGGATATTTAGGTTGTTTCCATATTCAGAGTATTCTAAAGAGTGCTGCGATGAACATGGGACTGCAGATATCTTTTTGAGATTCTGATTTCAGTTGTTTGGGATATATATCCAAGAAATGAGATTGCTGAATTATATGGTAGTTTTATATATTTTAATTTTTTTGAAGAATCCCCATACTGTGTTCCATAGTGGCTGCACTACTTTATATTCACACCAACTGTGTTCAAAGGTTTCAGTTTCAACAGAATGAAAAGGCAACCTACACATGGGGGAAAATATTTGCAAACCGTATAGCTGCTAAGAGGCTAATACCGAAAATGTGTAAGGAACTCCTACTACTCCTGCTTGTTTAAATTCTGTTTTTCTGCATGTGCTTTCGGTATATTCAAGACATCATTGCCAAACCAATGTCAAGAAACTCTTCCCATATATTTTCTTCTAGGAGTTTTATAATTTCCAGTTTTACATTTAAGTCTCGAATCTCTTTGGAGTTGAGTGTTGTGTCCAATTTCATTATTTTGCAGTGGATATCCAGCTTTCTCAGCATCATTTGTTGAAGAGACTGTCCTTTCCCCATTGTGCATTTTTGGTTCCCTTGTCAAAGATCAGTTGACTGTGTGATGTATGCATGTTTGTTTTTTTTTTCTCGACTCTCTATTCTGTTCCATTTGCCCATATATCTATCTTTATGCCAGCTCCATACTGTTTTAATTACTACAGTTTTATATTTTGAAATTGGGAGGTGTGATGCCTCCAGGTTCGTTCTTTCTCTGATTACTCTGGCTATTTGGAGTCTTTGTGGTTAAATATGAATTTTAGAATTGTCTTTTCTATTTCTGTAAAAAATGCCATTGAGATTTTGATGGGGAATAGTATTGAACCTGTAGATTTGCTTATGGGTTGTATGGACATGTTAACAAGGTTAAGTCTTCCAATCCATTAACATGAGATGTCTTTCCATTTAGTTTTCTTTAATTTTTTTTAAATTTTTTTATTGGGGTTCAATTTGCCAACATATAGAATAACACCCAGTGCTCATCCCATCAAGTGCCCCCCTCAGTGCCTGTCACCCAGTCACCCCAACCCCCGCCCACTTCCCCTTCCACTGTCCCTTGTTAATTTCCCAGCGTTAGGAGTTTCTCATGTTTTGTCACCCTCACTGATGTTTTCACTCATTTTCTCTCCTTTTCCTTTATTCCCTTTCACTAATTTTTATATTCCCCAAATGAATGAGACCATATAATGTCTGTCCTTCTCCGATTGGACAGCATATTTCACTCAGCATAATACCCTCCAGGTCTTTAATTTCTTTCATCAATGTTTTATAGTTTAAAATGTATTCTCTCACCTGCTTGGTTAAGTTTATTCCTAAGTATTTTATTCTTTTTGATAATATTGTGAATGTGATTGTTTTCTAAATTTCCCTGTTTGGATAGTTCTTTGTTACTGTAAAGAAATGAAACTAAATTTTATATATTGGTATTATATCCTGCAACTTTACTGAATCCGTCTACTAGTTCTAACAGTTAGTGGGATCTTTAGGGTTTTCTGCATTTAAAATGAGGTAATCTGCAAACAGATAATTTGCTTTTCCTTTAAAATTTGGATGCCTTTCATTTGTTTTTCTTGTCTTGCCTAATTGCTCTTGCTAGGACTTCCAGTATTATGTTTAGAAGTAGATATATTTCTTTTGTTTCTTATCTTAGAAAAAAAACTTTTAGCCTTTCACATTGAATATGATGTTAGCTTTGGGCTTGTCATATATGGCCTTTATTATGTTCCGGTAAATTCTTTCTATACCCAGTTTGTTGAGAGTTTTTATCACGAAAGGGTATAGAATTTTGTCAAATACCTTATCCTGTATCTATTAAGATGGTCACATGATTTTTCCCCTCTATCTTGTTAATGTGGTATATTACATTGGTTGATTGAGTCATGTCGTGCCATCCTTTTTTTTTTTTTTTCAAGATTTTCTTTATTTATTCATGAGAGACACAGACAGAGGGAGAAGCAGGCTCCGCAGGGGGAGCCAGACTCGATCCCTGGGCAGGGATCACACCCTGAGCAGAAGGCAGATGCTCACTGAGTCACCCAGGTGTCCCAAGTTGCACCATCCTTGAATCTCAGGAATAAATCCCATTTGGTCATGGTACAGGATCCTTTCATTATGTTATTGAATTCATTTTGCTAGTATTTTGTTGAAAGTTTTTGCATCTGTGTTCATCAGGGATATTGGCCTATAGTTTTCTATTGTCTATTTTGTTTATTTCTGCTCTAATCTTTATTATTTCCTTCCTTTGCTAACTTTGTGCTTGATTTTTTCTTCTTTTCCTAGTTCCTTGATCTGTAAAGTTAGGCTGTTTGAGACCTTTCTTCTTTTCTAATTTTTTTTAATTTTATTATTTATTTATTTATGAGAGACACCGAGAGAGAGGCAGAGACACAGGCAGATGGAGAAGCAGGCTCCCTGCGGGGAGCCCGATGTGGGGATCCCGATGTGGGACTCGATCCTAGGTCTCCAGGATCACGCCCTGGGCCGAAGGCGGATGCTCAACTGCTGAGCCACCCAGGAATCCCATCTTCTTTTCTAATGTAGGCATTTATGGCTATAAACTTCCTTCCTAGTAATATTTTTGTTGCATCCCATTTAAGTTGTTGTGTTGTGTTTTCATTTTCATTTTTTCTCAAGGTATTTTCTGATTTCTCCTTTTGCTTCTTTTTTGACTTGTTATTCAAGAGAGTGTTGTTTAATGCCCACATATTTGTGTGTTTTTCCTCTGTTACGATTTCTACTTTTTATTCCATTATGGTTAGAAGAGATACTTAATATGTTTTTCACCTTCTTAAATCTGTTAAGACATGTATAATGACCTAACAAAATACAGAATATTTCCCAGTTTGGATATTATAGTTTTCATCCCTAAACTTTTGGTTTGATTTCTTTTTTTTTTTAATTGTCCATGTTTCTCCTTAACATCTTCAATCTTTCCTTTAGCTTCTTGAACATATGCAATATAAGTATAATAACTGCTTTAATTTCCTTGTCTGCGTTTATCACTTTGTGTTGTATCTGGTTATCTTTCAGGTGATTAATCTTTTCTCATTATGGTTCAACTTATCCAGCTTATTTACATTCCTAGTAATTTTTATTTGACTTTCACATCATGAATTTTACTTTCTTGTGTGCTGGATGTTACTGTTTTCTGAAAATATCCTTGAGATTTGTTCTGAGACATGGCTAAGCCACTTAGAAATGGCTTGCTTCCTTTGGGCTTTCTAAGGTGGGAATAGAGTAGGGATTTTTCTAGAGCTAATTTCCCCTACCAGTAAAGCAAGAACCTTACTGTTAATATTATAACGTTACCTCATGAATTACGATGTTTCTATTCTAGTTGTGGGAACAGGAATTATGTCTGTCCCTATGTGCTCCTCAGGTGTGGTTCCCTCTAATTCTTTCAGGTGGTTCTCAGTCGCAGGTAGTTTCCTACTATGTTTTTACTGACCAGTACTTAGCTGAGTCCTCCACGGGAACACCCTTTAGATCTTTCAAGTTGTTTGTAATCTTGCGGTTCTGTGGTACCAGGGCTTCTTGGACTCCCAACTTTTTTCCTCAACACAGAGAAACCGTGAGTCTAAACCTTAGTTCTGTTCCCTTGCTACATTGTCGAACTTTCTCTAGGCATCAAGCTGGGATAATCACAGGGCTTGCTTTTCATTCCCCATTATGCAGGGGTCATTGTCCTTCACTGCCTAATGTACAGTGTCTTGAGAGTTGTTTCATATATTTTGTTCAATTTTTTATTTGTTTAAGTCAGAAAGGTGAATGAGATCTCCCTGACTCCATCTCAGCTAGATTTGAAGAATGGTTGGATCCTCAAAATAACATTTAATGAAATTTTACTACCCCAATTCTGTCCAGTGCTGAGAAGTGAGTTGATGTGGTTAGTGGAAAAGTAATATATTTTCTCCTGTCCATGTTACAACCTAAGAGACTTCTTCATTAAGAAGTCCTTATCAGGGGCACCTGGGTGGCTCAGTCGGTTGAATGGCTGCCGTAGGCTCTCAGGTCATGGTCTCAGGGTCACGGGATCTAGCCTTTCATCAGGCTTCCTGCTCAGTGGACAGTCTGCTCCTCTCTCTGCACACCCTGCCCAACTCATTCTCTCTCTCAAATAAATAAAATCTTAAAAAAAAAAAGAAGTCCTTACCAGGGATTATTATAGCTATGTCAAACATAAAGTCAATAGAAAAATGTGTTATGTTCATGGAATCGAGTTCAAATTTCTCAGCCAATAAAAATAAAAATATTTTATTTGGAAGTTTTGTACAAATCAAAACTTAACAGCTTTCTTAATACTTTACATATCGTTTTTCTTTTCTGAATTATGTAATATGAAGAAGTTAATACAACTTTCCACTAGCCTGATATAGATGCCCTCAAAACTCCTCGGATTTACTTAGGTGTGCTGTATGTATATGATGATCTTTTTTTTAAATTTTGTTCTATTATTTTTTTGAGATTTTACTTATTTATTCATGAGAGACAGGGAGAGAGAGAGAGAGAGAGAGAGAGAGAGACAGAGGCAGAGGGATAAGCAGGCTCCATGCAGGGAGCACAATGTGGAACTCGATCCCTGATCCCAGGATCATGTCCTGAGCTGAAGGCAAATGCTCAACCACTGAGCCACCCAGGCGTCCCTGATCTTTTTTGTTATATGTCACATTACATCAAGACATTTGTAAGCCCTTACATGAAAAGTGAGTTTAAATCTTGAGTGACTTTTTTCTGTAACAACTGAGCATGATTGAGCTCATGAGTGTCGGTGGGAGGGACCCAGAAATTTTGTGTATGCCTCCATGTGTGTTTTAATTTTAGAGTTTATAATAAAAGCAAAAGTAAGATCTGATTTGATTCACAAAGGAGATAATCTGATAGTCATTATTAATGGACATCTTGTGGCATACTGATTGCAGAAATGGCTTCAATTCTTTCTCTTTCCTTAGGCCTACACCCCTTCTATCATGATCAAGCTTGGTGGTAGGGGTGGGGGTGACTGGGTGACGGGCACTGAGGTGGGCACTTGACGGGATGAGCACTGCGTGTTATTCTATATGTTAGCAAATTGGACACCAATAAAAAATAAATTTATATTTAAAAAAAGCTTGGTGATGGCTTACTTCACATCATTATTAGAGCAGTTGTTAACTAATACACGTCTGCTGTAATGCATTAGAGAAAGACTGTGATCACGTATGGATCCCTCCACACTCAAACATGAGCTCATACAGATATTGCAGCTATCTGCTGAGGTGGGTTTCATGATTCCTCAGATGTTGTCTTACCTTTTTTGCATCACACAGGAGTAAACGTTGGTCAGTTTAGGTTCTTGGTTCATGACCTAGGCCTCCACAGACAAAACAGACATTGTAGGAGCATTAAAATTTGACAAGCTTTCATTTATAATTTTAGCCAGATATTTAAATATACACTCTATGATGGGGCAAAAGGATTCCTAGGGGAAAGTGGAAAATGCTCATATCATTCATCTCTTGGAGAAAATATGATATACAGTCTGAGAAGGCAATGGGGGCATTTGGATTTTTAATGTAAGTGGGGTTTTGAATCAGTCATTTAGTTGTAATGAGAGACTGAGGAACTTGATTTGAAGCTACATTTCCATAGCGGGCTTAGTGTTTTAAACTAGTAATGAGGTTTATTTGGGATTTGATATACTTAGAGGAGGAGTTAAAGTCACTACACATAGGACTAACCTTAGCTGGATACTCCCCCCAAATACTAGAGGAGAATGAGAGACTCTTATAGTAAAAATAAGAGGGATTGGGCAATTGATTAAATGAGAAATACTCCGTGGGTCTTCATACTTAGGAATGACTGCACAATCCCTGGTAAGAAATACATGACGATCTATAATGGGTGAAACAATAGTCTTTGTGTAATTAAAGGCTAGAATGGGTAAGTATTGATTTAGATATTTCATTAAAGTCAAATTCTCCCAAATATGCCTACCATGGTTTATATCTTGTATTTGTATTCATTATAGAAAAGTTCACTCTGAGCTACATAGTAAGTCATCAATATCGGCCATCACAACTGATTTGCCATTCCTTTAAATCGAAAAAAGAACTTTTGGTTTTGAAAGCCACAAAAACCAGGTAGTAAAATTTGAGGCATTTTTATCAGCACTGAGATTTTCCAGAAGATTTTTTTTGATAAGAATCATAAAAATGCAGATGATAAGAACATATAATGAGATTTAGGAAATTTCAATTTTAATAACGTAGGCTAAAGCATTGTCTCTTGTTGCTATTTGAATAAAGAAAGTTTTCCTGGGAGTGTAAACTATGAAATTATAGCCTGGGAGGCTTCTCAGTGACAACTAACACTGAGATTAAATAAGAGCTTTAAAATTAAACATCACAATGCACTTTACTGAAGGTTATATCTTTGTAAATAATATCTGTAATACTACATCAGCATATTATGAAATTTTTACCAGGAGGAGTTAGGGAGAAAAGTTTAGGGGCAAACAATCAATAGTTTAGGTTTATAAGACTAAGGGAATTATTGACACTGTTTCTTTTGTAACCGGTAAAACTATTTGTACCGTATAATGAAATGTTTAATCTTTGCATGCAGATTTTCTTTTTTTTTTAATTTTTTTAATTTTTTTTATTTATTTATGATAGTCACACACACAGAGAGAGAGAGCAGAGACACAGGCAGAGGGAGAAGCAGGCTCCATGCACCAGGAGCCTGATGTGGGATTCGATCCCGGGTCTCCAAGATCGGGCCCTGGGCCAAAGGCAGGCGCCAAACCGCTGCGCCACCCAGGGATCCCCGCATGCAGATTTTCAAAAAGAATTTAAACTTCTGTGATAATTAAAGTAAGTCCTAAATCATTTCCGTGAAGATGGACCTTGTAGGTCTTACCCGCAGGTGTATCCCCAGCACCCAGCACAGAACCTGGAACAGTGTAGGTGCTAGTTTTCACTGTATTTCAAAACGGGAGCTGCTGTGCTACACTTACACACAAGAGGGCATGATTGAACCTGAAGTAGAACAGGCTGTGCTCTTAGTATGTCTTTTCTTATGAACTGTGGGATTTTTTTGTTCTTTTTTTTCCAATTGTTCTTTATAGACGGTAGTTCATTCTGGCCGGCCTTCTACAGAACAGCCATAACAGACAATAGAGACTATTAAAAAAGGCATTAAACTGAAATGTACTATAATATACAACTTACTATCTACTTTCATTTATGACATTTAAAAGATTTACCAGAGAATGGGAAAAGAAAAAGAGAAAATAGAGTGATATAAAATTTTAGGATCTTTTTTCGCTAACAGCCACTTTTCCACATGAACTGGGACTCTCCTGTCTTAGATCACTGCCACAGGAATTGTGCTTCTATTTCTCTCCATCTGTGTGAGCAGGAAACCGAAGAAAATTAGTGTAAGAAAATTAACCTTGATAAAGAAAATTTATTCTTTAGAATATACAATAGCGATAAAAAGACCTCAAAGGCTAGAAATGAGAAGTGGCTCCCAATACTTTACATGTGGGGAGAAGGGAGGAGCTCTACCGACCATCCTAGATTCTTGGTAGGTGGCTGTGCTGGTTCTGAGGGCTGTGCTGCTATTTCCTGGCAGTTGTAGGTACAATTGCATCACCATTTTTTTTAATAATAAATTTATTTTTTATTGGTGTTCAATTTGCCAACATACAGAATAGCACCCAGTGCTCATCCCGTCAAGTGCCCCCCTCAGTGCTCGTCACCCATTCACCACCACCCCCCGCCCTCCTCCCCTTCCACCACCCTGCATCACCATTATTGATCATTCTTACTCCCCTATCTTTCAGCTCTACCCCTATGGGCTCACATTGCCCTCATAAGAAAATAAACAGCATAACAAATAATTTAAAAATATATCTATAACTGCTTCCCTATCTATTTTTCTTTCTTGGCAATTGTTACTGTGACATATTTGTTGCTAAAATTGATGGGTGTTCTTCATCTTATTTGATTTCTGGGAAGCATTTAGTACCACTGACCTCTCATCCATCTTAAAATATTGCTCTCTCCTGCCTTTTTTGTTTTTGTTTTTGTTTTTGTTTTTTTTTTAATCCAGAGAAGGAGAGAGTGGAGTAGGGGTAGGGGCAGAGGGAGCAAGAGAGAGAGAAAGAATGTCCGGTAGGCTCCATCTCACAACCCTGAGATCATGACCTGAGCCAAAATCAAGAGTTGGATGCTTAACTGGCTGGGCCACTCAGGCACCCCTCTGCTATTTTCTTTATTACCTTCATGGTCTTTCCTTTTCAATTTCTCAAATGGGCTTCTCTTTCCAAGATTCTCTCTTTGGCTCTCTTCCCCTCTTGCATTGCTTAGCTCAGTGAATGTCAATGCCATCTGGACAATGGTCCAAGCCACTTGTCTAAGCAGTTATTTTGACCTCTTCTTTCTTGGCCTCCACAGCTACTCGGGGAGACACTATTGGTGGTCTTTCCAGCAGGCAGTCCCAACTGTCTTTTCACTGCTATTAGAACTTCCGTACCATTACAGAGGCTGAAAGGGCTAGATTTCACTTTCTCAATTTTACGTGAATTTAAGGCATTGGCATTTGGCCTAATATGGTTAATGCAACATGAGGGGAAACCTTCCCAAAGCTTCTGGGAAAGACCTTTCCCTCCTTCCTATAAGGAACATTGTTGTCTGAGGGTGTGGTCCTGCAGGCTATTGCTTGAGAACAATGCACAGAGAAGTCAACAGTTCTGACAGGGACGTAGCAAGGATACACTCTTCATTCCATTCTTCTCCTATAAGAAAGTGACCCCAAGTAATTCTCTTACTTAAAGTTAAATTTTTTTCTGACTTAAAAGTTGTAAAGACACAACTTGAAAGCCAATTGATTTTAGTTCCAAAATATCTCTTAAATCTGTCTCTTCCTTTCAGTTCCCTTTGTTAATACCTTTGTTTGGGCCTTTGTCATTTCTTATGTGGATTATTGCAACAACAGTCTGATCTGACTGGTTTATCTTCTTCTACTCATTTCTCCTTTTCCAGTCCAACTTTCCCTCTGGCATCAGAGGGATTTTATCTTCAAACTTGAAGTCAGATCATGCTTCTGCCCTTGTTACAAAATTTTCAATGGTTTTTCTTACATAGTAGTTATGGTTAAGTGGTCAAACAGTCCCCAAGCAGCAGCTACTACTTCAGCTGCTAGACATTTCCATAAATTTGGTCAGTAAAGAAGCAATGAGCTTCAAGTGGATCTAGATAGTTTATTACTCGTGGGACAGCAGGCAGCATGAGCTTTATGATTGCATTGGTCCCTCTTGTTTCTCCTTCATCATCTGTGGATGATGCAGAGTGGGTCCTAGTAGACACCACACACAACGGGTTTGTATCATAGCTGAGGAACCCTGAGTTTAGGAAACCAGTCTTATAAGGGAGTTGTAAGCTGCAAGCCAATCTGTTCAGTCCTTCCTTCCAAGGGAGATGTTACCTTAATTATCTTGATCAGGAAACAAATCAGCCTTTCAACCTGAAGGGAGACACTCTCTCCAGTTTCTAAGGATGTTTGGTGTGTAAACATCCTTGAAAAGGTAATCTGAGACTTGTAGGAATGCACTGGAGAACTGTTCTCAACTGTTAAGAGCTGAGTTTGGGAATCAAACAGATCTGGAATTACATTTTAATGTCAATGGCTTCTAAATCTTCCTGTCCAGCCCAGAGTCTTTCCACTAAACTCCAATCTGATATATCCTGCATCCTATTCCACGAGTACTCATGACTATCTGATAAGGATATCAAACTTCCCATATCCAAATCAAAGCTCCTGGTATTTCCCAGCAAACCTCCTCTTCCCAGAGATTAATGGCAGTTTATCTTTTTGGCTGCTCAAGCTTCCAATCTTGCTGCCATTTTTGATTCCTCTCTTCTTCTTATTCCCCGAATTCAGTCTATCTGCAAATCCCGTTGACTCTACTTTCAAATATGTTGAGGTAACTCTGTTGTTAACCCGAGGCCCTACATTCTGAGGTCTAGGCTATTGAAAACGTGTTCTAACCTGTCTCCCTGTTTCCTCTCTTCAGATTGTTTTTGGTTTAGCAGCCAAAGTGATCCTGTTAAAGCACGTCCTCCTAGAATCAAAACCCAAATGGTTTGTTTGCCTTTTGTTTTTGTTTCTTAATCAAGAGCAAATGCCAAAGACCTGACTATGAAGTACAAGAGCTGCTCCCTCCACTATGACCATCCAGATCTCACCTTCTGCTGTTCTTCCCTTCTCTCGCTGGGCATTAGCCACACCAACCTCCCATCTCAGGACTTTTCTGACTACTGTTTATTCTTCCTCAAATACTTTTCCCTTCAACGTCTGCACGTCTAACTCTCCCACTATGTTTAAGCAATTATTCAAATGTCACCTTCCCTCATACGTTCGCCGCCTACTTAACAAATATACTTGGATGCCTATAAGTATATCAAATTTAACATGTTCAACATGAGGAGTTTGCTAACCATCTTCATTAAAATTTCAGTCTCACCTCCTATTTCACTTCCATATTTCATTTGTTTTAATGGGTATTGTCATGATCTACTGTTTTATATATATAATCAATAATTAATAATAACATTATTAATATATAATGTTATATATTAATAATATTATATAATAATATAATAATACATAATATATAATAATTATTATATAATTATGTATATAAATATTTTGCATATATTCTATATTCCTCTCTAGAATATAAAAGGTAGGTATTTTTATCTGTTGTCTTCAGTACTGCAACCTCAGGATCTGGAACATGCCTCATACAAAGTAGGTGCTCAGTAATAAATCCATGAAAAAAATGAATGAGCTTTGGTTTTATTTCTTATTTTTCTCAGGCCTTGGAAAAATTAGTTAGCATATCTTTATATAAGCCTCATCTTTCTCATCAAGTAAAATATCTATCAAGTAAAATCACTCTCTCCTTGGTTTATTGTGAGGGTTAAGTGAAACAACATGCATTAAACACTTAGGATTATGCATGGTGCCTGGCAAATAGCAGGCACTCTGATTTCCTAGGAGTGGAAATACCTCACCATCCCCCTTCTGATTTGTGTTAGACATGGATCCTCATAGCATTCTGTGTCTTATATTGTACATTAATTGTTCAGTTCTTGTTTAATTCTTATTTGTGTGCCTATTTTGGTGTTTGACCTATAGTAGAAACTAAGGAGAAAACAAGTGATTTGGCAGGTTACAAGGTATTTTAAATACATTATCTCATCTGATCCTCAGAACTAACCCATGGGGGAAGAGTAATCTGGTAAAATCATATATAAAAAACTGAGGTTTACAAAGGTTGGTAGTACATTGCCGAATCTTATCCAGTAACGATTTTTTCATTGTTTAGATAACAAGAGTCTCATACTTTTCTGAAAGGTACTGAAATGAAAGCATTTTTTTAAACAGAAGCAATCTGTACACCCCTGAATATTAATTTGAGTTCTGCAATTCCCAGTTGTGTTTGACTTTCATAGGCATCTAAACACATTTTTACTATCTTTGCGAAATTGCATTAGAAGTGAGATAACACCTTTATTCTCCTTGTTCTCTTATGTGTCACTTACGTACCTATTATTGGAAAATCGAATACGCAATGACTAGTTTTCTTAAATAGTCTGTTTTTAAGAAGAGATCAACTCATAACACAAATAGCAGATTTGTCTTCTCAGAAATAAAATACCTCATAAAAATTGTTGTGTTCTATTTGAGGATTTAAAAATATATTTTGCTACTAAATTGGTGTCTAAATGACATTAATTAAAATAGCTGTATAATCATGACTTAAATATTCATCAAGTCTTCAGTAATATCTTTCCAAGTAATTGTTTTGACAAAGAAATTTATAGAAAACATCACTACCTTATCAGATTATAATTATCATCTTACAAAGATAGCTTGGGAGTGCTGACAGGTGGTTGAAATAGGAAAGGATATTTGATAGGGGAGCAGCTTCTGGACATGTGGGGAAGTTTGAAACAATTTTTGCAGGTATATTAGTTTCCTATTGCTGCTGTTAAAAATTACCACAAACTAGATATCTTAAAACAACATAGACTTAGTATCTTACAGGTCTGGTCTTCCAAATGCTCAAGTGGGTCCCATGGGCTTAAAATTAGGGTGTTGACAGGGTTGCATTTCTCCTTGGAGGTTCCAAAGGAAAATCTATTTTCTTGAGTTTCTCAACTTCTAGGGGCTTCCTGGATTCCTTAGCCCTTAGCCCCCTTCAGTCTTCAAAGCCAGCAAAGTTTCATGATGCCAGATCTTTGGTTCTGACTCCACTGCTTCCCTCTTCCCCATTTGAGGGACCCTTATGATTGCATTGACCCACCTGGATAACCAGGATAATTTCCTTATTCTAATTTTGGCTGATTAACAATCTTAAATCTGGGCAGCCCGGGTGCTCAGTGGTTTAGCGCCGCCTTCAGCCAGGGCCTGATCCTGGAGTCCCAGGATCGAGTCCCATGTTGGGCTCCCTGCATGGAGCCTGCTTCTCCCTCTGCCTGTGTCTCTGCCTCTCTCTCTCTCTCTCTCTCTCTCTCTCTCTCTCTCTCTGTCTCTCATGAATAAATAAGTAAAATATTTTTAAAAAATATTAAATCTATCTACAACTGTATCTCCCCCTTGCCATCTAGTGTAACAAATTCCCAGACCCTAGGGATAAGGATATGAACATCTTTGGGGGCATATTATTTTGCCTACCAGGGTAGGTAAAGCAAAGAAATAGACTAAAATGGTCTAAGATCATACCATATATTTATGGTTATTTGCTTACGTAGGGAGTTGAGGGATGAATAAGCACTACAATTTAAAATTTTCCCACCAAAAAAAAAAAAAAAAAAGAAAATAAAAATAAATAAATAAATAAAATTTTCCCACCTACCAGGTTGCTACATATTTTAAGAAGTTCCTATCATTTTAGGAAGTTCTGACTGTGCTTTTCTATGACTGTTTGACCCAAGTTGAGCTCATGCAATTACCTTAAGCACTTGCTTTTCTGCTGGTTTGCCACTTCTATTTTTTTAGCCAATGATTTTGCAATCAATAATCTATGCCAGTTGATTTGATGCGAGCTTTCGCCTACTTGTTATCCCTTTATTGTCACCTTCTGGCAGGCAGAGGACAATTTTAATCATCTAATGAATTTTAGGTCATATATATTGCTACCCACCATCAAGAGAAAGGGATAATGTTTGGAATGGGGTGAATGCCAAAATAAGTATAATTTTTGAACATTATTATTTTTTTTTAGAGAGAGAGAGAGAGAATGAGCAAGTGGGGGGGTAAGGGCAGGAAGAGAAGGAGAGAGAACCCCAAGCAGGCCCCATGGACAGCTGGAGCCCAATGCAGGGTTTGATCTCAGAACCCCGAGATCATGACCTGAGAGGAAATCAAGAGTCAGATGCTCCACCAGCTGAGCCACCCAGGTGCCCCTAAGTTTTGAACATTTTTTAAATTGACAAGACCTTTTCCTCAAATGCTATATTCTGTGGAAGTCTATAGACTTT
This sequence comes from Nyctereutes procyonoides, assembly GCF_905146905.1. NCBI lineage: Eukaryota > Metazoa > Chordata > Mammalia > Carnivora > Canidae > Nyctereutes > Nyctereutes procyonoides. The sequence goes on along the minus strand of NW_026575021.1, from coordinate 13,586,396 downwards.
TACGTAAAGCAGATACAAATGGAACTTTTTTTGTTTACAGAGGGAAGCTATAAACTCACTCCTCTACTTCCTACTCCTGGCAATTCCATATTGAAAGAGATTGAATTCATGTGTCCAAAGGAAATGTATAAGGAAGTTATGGGTAAAACAGGTAAAACCTTTTATTTTTTCATTAAAAATGTTTTCTCCAGCTCTAGTGAAATATAATTGACATATAACATCGTATATACGTTTAAGGGATACAATATGATGACGATATATTTATATGGTGCAAAGTGATTAGCACATTAAGGTTAGTTAACACACCTGTCACCTCGCATAGTTGTGAATTTGGTGTGTGTGGTCAGAACTTTTAAAATTCACTCTCAGCGACTTTAAAATATATGATGCAGTATCCTTAATTGCCCTGTGGTATCATAGTCACCGTACCATACCTCACACCCCCAGAATTTGTCTTATAACTGAAAGTTTCCCTTACCCCCAATTGCCCACCTTTAGCAACAAATGAAAACTTTAGTAGAAGGCAGAGTGGAATAAGTGACAAGAGTGAGGTACCATGTGGTGTGGAAGTTCAGAAAACAGAAATAAAACAGTAAATTTCTGGAATTGGTTGGTTTAGGAGTCATGACTTATGGAATTGGTTGGTTTAGGAGTCATGCCATGCCATGACCACCAACACGTGTTAGTCATGGCAAGTCATGACAAGCAAGATCTTGGAAGAGTTGAGATGATGAGGAAGAAGCATGGGCAGACGGCTGAGATGAGTGAGGGTGAAGAAACGAGAGGCCAGGGTACATTTGTGGACAGGACGTAGATCACTTGGATACCAGCATGGGCTAAACTTAAGAGAGGATTGAGAAATATGGGTCAAGATATGGAATGGGGCAAGGCTGGGGGAATGCCTGACATACCAGGGTGATAAAAAACTGAGTTTCTTTGATTCGTTCCTAGTACACTTGCACTGAACATTGGAATCAGGAATTAGAAGCAGATTGTGTTGAAACAAAAAAATGAACCTCAATCATAAACATCGTTGATAGTATGACAAGTCTCCTTTGAGCTAAAAAAAAAAAAAAAAAGTGGGTGTTTATGACCCATGACCACGACCATGCCTTCCTTTCTGTTGTGTGCTAGTGTGTCCTAGTTCACGATGGAGAATGCCCTCAGCCGTTTTCCTGGCCCCGAAGACTTTCCCTCTCCCAACCCACTCCTCTCGTTTCTATAACAGCACATCTGAAATTTTCCTATTCCTAGAAGGGCCTTTAACTCGATTTAAACAGCAGAGCTCAGTGAATATAAAGCCTATTTATATAGCATCCCTGACAATGGTTTCATTTCGGTGAGTTCCCACAAGAAGGTGGATTTGGCAGCTGTGAGTGGACTTCATATTGCCTCAGACCTCAGAGGAAATCAGGGCCTGCTTCCACACACCCTGTCGTTGTTCAATAGATCACGCTGCTCCATCATACGACATGTACTCTTCAATGACAACTTCTTAAAAAAAAAAAGAATTGAGTCTTATGTTGACTATTTTACCTCAGTATCTCAGGCGTTCTCACTCTGTTGTTTGTATGGATTTATCTTTCAGACCCTTGGAAACATGCCTGGACGTTGTCTGGGGAAAACCAGGGCGGGGGTCCTACTAGCTTCATCAATGTAGGTGACACCACCGTCATCTCAGTTTCTTAGGCAAGAAGCCAGGGAGTCATCATTGAGTTTCTCTTTCCCTCTTTCCCATCACTTCTGTTTGCCACAATTATCCACTCTTCTCTGTCTCCATACCCTCCACAAGGTGACTTTGCAGCTTCTCCCATCAAGAGATGGATCACCTTCCTTTCTCCTTGAATCTATGACATTTTTTACGTGTGTATGTGTGATAGAGTCTTTATTATATCATAAACATGACAATATGTATTTTCCCTTGTTCCACATATTTATACTTTACGCATAGAAATTTTTTCTAGTATCGAGTACAATAGACATATTTGCAAATCTATAGTTCCAAGGTCATCCAAGTTTCCCTTTGTCTTGAGCACAATAAATCTTCTTGTTTAACCTAACAACTTTATTGGGATACAATTACATATTATGAAATTCAACCGTTCAAAATGTACAATTCAAGAATTTTTAATATATTCACGGAGCCATATGACTGTCTTTACTGCCCATAGCCCCCCAACCCCTGGATGCTAGGCAACCACTAATCTGCCTTTTATCTTTATAGCTTTGCCTGTTCTGGACATTTCATATAAATGGACTCACGTTGCATGTGGTCTGCTGGGTCTGGCTTCTTTGGTTTGGCGTATACTGTTTTGAAGGTTAGCCATGATGTCTTAGGATGTTGCTGTTTTTCATTGACAACTCATATTCTGTTGTATAGGTTTACCACTTTTTATTTGTCTGTCAGTTGGTAGGTATTTATTTGAGTGTTTCCACTTTTTTGGTTGTTACGAATAATACTGCCTTGAACACTCATGTCATGGGGTCATATGGTAACTCTGCGTTTGACTTTCTGAGGAGCTGCCAGACGGTTTTCTAAAGTGGTTTACCATTTTAGATTCCCACCCTCGCCGTATATGAAAATTGCACTTTCTCCACATTCCCACCAACACGTGTTAGGATCTGTCTTACTGAGCATAGCCTAACTAGTGGGTTTGGAGCGGTATCTCATTATGGTTTCGATTTGCCTTTCCCTGATGGCTAATGACCCTGGCATCTTTCTTTTCATGTTCTTTTGGCCATTTGTATATTTTTGGAGAAATGTCTTTAAACTTATTTTGATTAATAGATGTTGGAGCTCTTTCCAAGCCCAGGCATCAAGCAACCTTGCATACTTCTGCTATTCTCACTAAGACCTCTGTTCTCCCGCCTTGAGAACAAGCGCGGGCTAGCCCCTGCAGGGGTGGAGGGGGCAAAGGACCACGTGGAGTGGGGCTGAATCTACTGATTCATCCCAGCTGAGGCCCTAGAGATGCGAGCCCAGCCAAGACCAGCATAACGATCTTACCCCTCACCTGCCAGTTGACTTACATACACGAGCAAGGCCCTTTAAAACCTTCTGGTGTTAGCTAATCCATAAATTTATGATTTAAATGAATGCTTGTTGTTTTAAGCCACTAAATTTTCGAGTGGCTAATTATGCAGTAATCAGTCTCTGAGTATCATAGCTCTACTTCCTTAATATAATTTCTTCGCATTTCAATTTTTCCTTTACTGCCGTCTATCTCAATTTTAATCCTGTATCATCCTACTATTAGAATAGTCATAGGATTATTCTCCTTAAATCCTTTTAATGGCCCATGATTTTCAATGTAATGTAACATACACTGCTGAAGGGAGTCAATTTTCATGTCATGACCTTCTAAGAGGTCAATTTTTCATGTCAGACTTCTTTAATCTTCCATTTTCTAGCTCTGTGACCTTCCGCAAGTTACTAGACCACTCTGTGCTTCAGTTTCCTCGTGCTTGAAATCAAATAAGAATACTAGCAAACTGATGGGCTTTGTGAGACTCAAATGAGGTTATGCAGGTTGAGTCTAGAATAGAATCTGATGCATCAGAATTACTCAAATGTCTGTACTACAATGTTTACTGCTTAGTAGGAACTGGCCCTTTTATTCTCTCTCTAAAGTCATATTTCACTATGACTTCTTTACAAGGCCAGCCAAAGCCCTCAATTTTTCCAGTTTGTACCATATTGTTTAAAGTCTCCATATTTTTATTCACGTTGCTTCAGTTCTTCTGTACCTGGCCCCTGCCCCTCTTATCTCCTGCTTGCAGTCCCCCTCTCTGCCCATATGACTACTGCTCTTCCAATATGTTCCTTATGCAGTGCCAACCTTAATAAAGTCTTTTCTAGGCTCTGCCGGTATAGTCAGTCATGGCGTGATTTATGCCCCTTGAATATCCTGCCCATACTTCTTGTATGGCATGTGTTGGCTTATGTGCTCCAGGCTGTTGGTGTCTTTTGGGAAGATATTGTGTCCTATGTCTTCTTATTTCTCCATCATCCAGAACAATATTTGACATATATTCTGAACCTTTTAAATGCTGATTACAAATTCAGGACATTATAAAGGGAGACAAAGGAAGTAACAGAAGAAACTGATCAGGCTTTAATTTGCTGTTTCCCAAATGCTCATGCTGGAAAGCTGGGAGCTGTTGGAATGATTGCACATAACTGGGGCTGAAGAGGCCAGTGGGGTCGGGCTGAATGGAGGCACAGGGTGGAGGTATGTTACTCGTGTGAGTAACACTGCAGATCTACATGGATCTTGAAGAACTTGGAGGGTGATGGTATTACTACAACCCCAGGAAGAAGTCGAATTTCAGGAGCCAGCAACTCCAAAGGCACGTAGAAATTGCCCAGTTTGGTCAGAATAGAAGGGTTTCTGCTACTTTAACCACTATGAATGAATACAAGCACAATTTCAGTATATCCGCTGCCAAAGAAGCACAATACAAGCACAATTTAAAATTTAGGATCTTTGAGGGATGCCTGGGTGACTCAGTGGTAGAGCATCTGCCTTTGGCTCAGGTCATGATCCCGGGGTCCTGGGACCCAGTCTCTCATCGGGCTCCCCGCAGGGAGCCTGCTTCTTCCTCTTGCTTTGTGCCTCCTCTCTGCTCATTCTCTCTCTCTCTCTCTCAAATAATAAAATCTTTAAAACAGATTTAAAAATTTAAAAATTTAAAAAGCACCCCAATAGAATCGCTGTTTGTAAGCCAAATATCATATATCTCAATGGAGAGAGGTGTGACTATATATCAATGACACAATAACTCCCCATAACCCTTCCTACATCTGGAAACCATCATTTCCTTTCTGCCCTTGATTTTTGACTACTACAAGTGCCTCATATAAAGGGAAGCATGTAATATTTATCTTTTTTTTTTTTTTGGTGATTGTTTTTTTTTGACTAAGTGTCTTCAAGTTTTACCCCATGTCGTGGCAAATGTTAGCCTTCCTTTCCTAAGACTTAAACATATTCCATTGTGTGTATATAAAACACTTGCTTATCTATTTATCCATCAATAGACACTTGGGTTGATTCTGCGGCTTCGCTGTTGTGAATAACACTTTATAAACATGGGTACACAGATATCTCTTTTTGAGTCTACTTTTGCTTCTTTTGGTTAAATACTTAGAAGTAGAATTGCTAGGCCATATGGTAATTATATTTCTAGCTTTTTGCCACACTGTTTCCACAGCACTTGCTCCGTTCTATATTGCCACCAATGATGTTCAGGGGTTCTAACTTCTCTGTATCCTCAACAATACTTGTTTTTGTTTGTTTGCTTGTTTGTTTGTTTGTTTGTTTTAATAGTGGCGCTCCTAATGGTTGTGAAGTTGTGTCACATTGTGGTATCTATGAAGCAGAATTTCAATGAAATTTTGATTTGCATTTACCTAATGCTTAGTGATATTAAGTATATTTTCATGGGCTTATTGCCATCTGTATATCTTTAGAGAAACATTACCCTTTTTTTTTCCTATTACCCTTTTATGAATTGTCTCCTGAATGTCTGTTGCCTTTTATTGAATCATTTATTTTTAATTGTTGAGTTTTAGGAGTTCTCTATTCTGGATATGAATTCCCTTATCAGAAATATGACTTACAAATATTTTCTCCCATTCTGTGGGTTGTCCTTTGTCTCTGTTGATAGTGTCTTTTGATGCACAGAATTTAAAAATTTTCACAAAGTCCAGTCTATTTTTTTCTTTTGTTGTCTCTGCCTTTGGCATTATATCAAATAAATTATTACCAGATCTATTTCTGTGTATCTTTTGCCCTGTTTTTTTTCCCCCCAAGGGTTTTACAGTTTATGGTCTTGTGTTTAGGTTCATCCTGAGGTACTTTTTTGTACATGCTATCAGATGAGGGTCCAACTTCATTCTTTTGCATGTGGATATCCAACCATTTGTTGAAAATATTGCCCTTTCCCCATTGAATGGTCTGGGCCTCCTTGTTGAAAATCATTTAGATATATATGCTAGGGTTTATTTCTGGGTTCTCTGTTCCATTGGCCTCTCAGTCTGTCATTATACTAGGATCACACTGTTTTGATTATGGTAGCTTTGTAATAAATTTTGAACCCAGGACATATAAGTCCTACAGCTTTGTTCTGAGCGCCTTATACATCTTTGTGACACACTGATCCCTGGGAGCACCTCAAAGATACTTCCAAATACTTGTAGATTTAATGATGAAACTGCTACTATTCTGTAATGTACTCTTTTCTTGCCAAACCTAAAATAATTTCCACAGAACTAATTTCAACAAGAAAATATTAAACATATTTTTCATAATATAAATTATTCCATGTAATACTTATTGGAAGCTGCTATTCTGGTAAGGAAAGAATTGATTTATTCTCACGATGTTTTGCCCTCTTTTATGTTCATTAAAATTCAGGTGATTGGTATTCCAGAAGGAAAAATCTCTTTCAATTTTTTCATGGATTCTGAGCATAAAGTTTTTCAAATGCTAGAAAATTGATCTGACAGGATTTTTTTTATCCGTAGAAAATAACACGATCTCTTTATTACAGTTTGCACTTGATGTTATGGTATGGATTAAAAGTCTAGGGAAATATGATAGGGGATGCTAAGTGGGAAATATGAAGGGGATGTGATATTTAGCAACACCATGATATACAGAAAGACAAAGCAATTAGAATCCAGGGAAGTGACTTTCGGAAGTGATGTGTAAGTCATATGAGGAAAAGAAGTCTAGTGCTGGGGATCCTAGTTTCTTAAATCAATACTTGTTTGTTTTCAAATTTATGGGCATAGCATATACCATCTTTTAATTTTTCTGATTAAGTTTTAGAATTTCAGAATCTAAGGTATCTGAATGTTCACCAGATTAGTTAAGGTAAAGTTTGCTGCCGCAGAGAGAACTAACAATAGTTTAGTGGCTTAAAGAAAATAAAAGTTAATTTTTTCCCCCTCGGTACAGGGTTTTGTAGGCCACACCTGGAAGTGGTGTCACTTTTACTGACGTTCTGTTGGTGACATCGGTCAGTAGGCCACACCTGTCTACAAGGGGCACTGCTTAGGGAGTCATGTCAGCGCTAGCTCTCTGACTACACAGAAAAGGAAAAATAAATTTCAAGTAACTAGCAGTGTCTTCCACAATCACCCAGACCAAAGCCCTCAATTTACCAGTGAGAGAAGGGAGGCTACAGAGACATGATTATTTACCACCCATGTCATCTTGGACCTACAGCCTCTACCACTGATCACCCATCTAACCTTGAATACCTAACCTCTATCATTTATTGCCTATGTGACTTTGGACACATAATCTTTACCACTTGCTGTCTGCATGACTTAGACTCGTGACATCCATAAATACCTTTGTGACCTTTGACTTCTAATCTTTAGCACTTTACACTTATATGACCTTGGTCTATAACCTTGCTAAGAATTTTCTTTTTCCTCTGCTTTACCTCATAGGATTATGTTAGCCAAGACAAGTAACAGAAAGACATTCAAACAATGACTAGCACATAGCACTCAATAAATGGAAGCTGCTGTTGCTGCTGTTACTATCATGGTTACTCATGTTACTGCTGTTTTTGTTATCTAGGTAACAGAAAGCTAATAAACATTCTTTATTTTAAAAAATATTTATTTATTTATTTGAGGAGGGTGTGGACAGAGGCAGATTGAGAGAGAGAGAGAGAGAGAGAGAGAGAGAGAGAGAGAGAGAGAATCTCAAGCAGATTCTCAGCTAAGAGTAGAGCCCAAGGCGGGCTTGATTCCAGAACCCTGAGATCATGACCTGAGCCAAAAAGAAGAGTCAGATGCTTAACCGACTGAGCCACCCAGGCACCCCTAAACTAGTAAGCATTCTAATTAATTTTTCATTGATCATATAGGGGAATGTTCCAGAGCATCCAGGTTAGTTATTGCTAACCATGGAAATGCTCCCAAGTAGAAAGTTATAATCCATATAATATTGCATTGACAAGCATTTAATCTACCTACTTTAACAGTATGTAGTATTCATAGTCTCAGGTTAAATGGGAGAACAACAGATTTGTGTATTCTGATTCTATATGCCAGTTATAAAATTCAAGGACTTGTTTATTGGGTATTAGTCCTATAGGGGAAATTAGAATTTCAAAAGTGAGGTAATTTATTCCAAATATATTCATAGAGTTAAATCAAGCATTGATGTATTTTGTTCATCCTTTTGTTATGCTAACATCTCAGGGAAACTAAGTGACCCTAATGATAATTAGCTCAATGAATAAACCATTTAGTTGGAAATAGAAGTCCCAAAGTAAAAACCCCAAGTAGCAGTTTGTCAGATTTTCTGAAATAAAATTCTGTTAAATTTATAAAAATATACTCACATGTGAATGACCTGTCCCTTCCCACACACAGCAAAATAATTTGGATAATTGAAGAGTCCTTACAAACTAAACGGAGTAAACAAATTACTGTCAAAATCAGAATTAGTTTTTCTGTGTTTCATAGACATCAGAGCAAACATTTTAAATATTCAGCTTCAAATGATGTTAGCTTGCTTTTCTCTAAATCAGTTTATGTTTATATTACCAAGAGTTCTCTTTCAAAGTGCATTGAGACCTCTGTTACTCTAAATGAGAGTTCATAGTTGTTGTTGACCACAGGGACAGTGTCATTTTCATGTGCATGTTTTGATGTATACTTTAAACCTCAGCCATAATTCAAAGTTTTATAGAATACAGAAGATCCTTGATATTTGCAAATTATCCATTTGCATGAATGTATGCATGCAGTACACACACACACACACACACACAAGGATTTAGTGAATTTCTATTATGTTGAAAATAGATCTGAAAAGAAATGAAGGTTTCTGCTGGTGATGGAAATAATAGCCACATAAAATGTCTTACACAATGACTTATTAGAAAATAGAAGCTCAGGACGCCTGGGTGGCTCAGTGGTTGAGCATCTGCCTTCGACCCAGGATGTGACCCCAGTGGGATGAGTCCCTCATTGGGTCCCCTGCAGGGAGCCTGCTTCTCCTTCTGCCTGTGTCTCTGCCTCTCTCTCTGTCTCTCATGAATAAATAAATGCAATCTTAAAAAAAATGTAAAAATATGAATCATCATATTATTTCAGTTAAGTTCTCCAGAGAGAATCAATTTTTATAGCTTTTTAGATGGAAAACTTTGGAGCTATCTTATAAAATAAAAAAAAAGTGTGAAAAGACACTAAATGTTTACATCTAGTTATTACACATTACGATGGAAAGTATATGTGTTATAATATTCAAGAATTTGAGGTGTCTTCATAGACTCAGCCTGTATGGCAATATTTATTTAGCACAGAAATAATGATTGAATTCACTACTGGGCTCTCACTCACTGAACACATACATACGAGACAATTTTCTAGATATATGGATTGTGTTCTGTCTGGGTTTTGCTGAAGTTGCACTAACATTAAAATATAGTTTAAGGTCAGCTATTTTTTTAAACTTTACTGTGATCATAGTTTAAAAGTTTATGTTCATACAGCTTTTAAATCAATTTTCCAATTAATTTTCAGAATATAGTGTCGCTTAGAATTAAACGACACCATTTAACAGCAAAATAATTAGACAATAACACTTCACTCCTTATTAGAGATATTGTATAAAAATTCAGGAGAGAATCATGCAGTTTTTTTCTTTTTTTATTTTAATAAAGGTATATTTACTGGACGCTAACATTCCACAAGTAGTCAACATTGTTCTAAGAGAGCATGCCATTTTTATTTCAGTTCTTTAGTTTGCAGATACTAACAAGTTTTTGCCACTGGGAGTCACTATTTATCTATATTTGGAAAAATCAGTCGCCTAAAAGGTGAAGTGATGTAACTGGCTAACTTGTACTGTGGTTTACATTTTAAAGAAACATTCCTGCAGGAAAAAATCTAAATTTAGATGGAGGTTCCTAGAGACTGAAATACCATCCTTGGTAAATTAAAGGATTCCACAGAGCCAATGATTTTTCTAGAGATTTTATTTAGAGATAACTAAATAGTAATTATGCTCAAAATACCCAGATATGTATTTTTAGAAGTTAAAAATGCTTCATCAGGTGGAGGCAGTTTGGGACTGAATGCTTTCCCAGGGCCCCGGGGAGGCGTGGTGTAAGGAATGGGCTCGTGTGCCCTGGACTCCTTGGGAAGGAGGGCCCGGCGCACTCCATCCCTCACCTGCTAGGGACCTGCTCCAGCCTCTCTCAGCTTTTTCCTTTGTTAACATGAGGGTGGAAATGTCCATGATTTCAGTATTTCTTTTTAGTCCTGTCTTTTTAAAAATACTTGTCAGTTTCTGTCTGGATTTGAAATTTTGGATGAAAGGGAACTAAACTGTTTTTGCTCTTTCATCACCATGATAGACAAAGACAAGACAGCAACAACCAGAAAAAGCACTATTTTTGTTGTTGCTGTATCGAACATTTTATGACAGCAGAATGAAGTAACTGTTTTGAGAAGTTTTTCTTTCGTAGCTATATAAAGTACAAAGGGGAACCTATGCCTTGGAAATTTTTTTTTTTATCACATTTTAGGTCAGGTTAACATGCTTCTAAGCAGTTTTGCCTAAAGAATTTATGTTATTAATGCCTATTTTTCCAACTAATTGATCCAAAGGATGAAAGATTCCTGGCCCAGGAGCTGCAAGATTCCTTTGGTTAAGGAAGATTCACTTTTAGATTCCCTGACCCTTGATCCCTCACCTTCAGGCTTGGTGCTGTTTCAGTCTCCAGCAGTACTTCTAAGCCAGGTATCCCCTGATCTTGTTTCTCAGATCTGTCAATGATGCAAAAAAACCAAAAACCAAAACAACAACAACAACAACAACAACAAAACCCAAAAAACTAGTGTTTGTAGTAGAAAGTCTATAGAGAATTCCATAAAGAATTTCACACGTTGTTAAAACTGTTTATTTATTTGAGAGAGAGGGAGAGAGCACGAGGTGGGGGGGGCGTACAGAGACAGAGGGAGAAGCAGGCTCCCCTCTGAGCAGGGAGCCTGAGTCGGGACTCGATTCCAGGACCCTGAGATCATGACCTGAGCTGAAGACAGACACTTACCTGGCTGAACCACCCAGGGATCCCAAGAATTTCACACATTTTATTTTACTTTCATAACAACCCTGTGAAGCAAAGCAAGTAGTATTACCAACCCCTTTTTTGTAGTTCAGGAAATCACAATCCAGGTTTATCCAAGTGCTTTGTCCAGTTTGTAAGCTGACTATGATGTGAACCCTGATTTTCAGTCTCCAAATTTCATATTCCCTTTTCTCTCTCTCTCTTTTTTTTTTTAACACCCAGCTTACATTTTATGTTAAAGTTCAGTTCAGACCTCTGTTCTGGCATGTTTCCTTGTGTTTGAGACTCTGGACTGGTAGGTGTTCTTACCGTGCCATTGATTATGGGCTGAAGTGTGTCTCCACCAAAGTTCATCTGTTGAAGCCCTAACCCCTAGTAGCTCAGAATGTGGCTATATTCAGAGATGCAGCCTTTAGAGACATGACTAAGTCAAAATGAGTTTATTAAGATGGGCTGTAACCCAGTTTGACTGGTGTCTTCATGGGAAGAGGAAATTTGGACATACGTATAAATCTTGCACAGAGGAAAAACTATGTGAGGACATAAAAAGAGAATGACCACCTGCTAGCCAAGGAGACAGGCACGAGAAGAAAACAAACCTGCTGACACCTTAATCTTGGATTTCTAGCCTCCAAAATGGTGAGAAAATTAAGTTCTACTGTTTAAGCCACTCAGACAATGGTATTTTGTTATGAGGGCCCTCGCTCATTAGGACACCGTCCATCCATCCACTATCCACGACTTAGTATCTAACATGTGCCCAGGACTGTGTTGATCTTTGGGTTACAGACATGAAAAAATATAGTCCATGCTTTGAAGGCCCTCACAATCTAGTATTATGTGTGCTTGTGGTGCTGACCTGCGGGGAGGGCAAGGCAAACGGGTAATACCTTAGGATAACTGTGCTGAGCTTTCATCGGGGATGCAGAGAATCATGGGAATACCCAGAAGGAGACTTTAAACAAAAGAATATATTCATTTTATTTAAACTAAAAAAAAAAAAAATTGTTCACTGATTTCTCCCATCCTCCACACTCTATCTCTTGCAACCACCTGTTTTCTGTATCTATAAGTTTATTTTTGTTGTTGTCGTTTTTAGATTTCTCATATAAGAAAGATCATGTATTTGTCTTTCTCTGATTTATTTCCTTCAGCATAATGTCCTTGAGATCCATCCATGTTGTCACAAATGTCAAGATTTCAATTTTTTTATGACTGTAATAAGATATATATATGACATATTTTCTTTATCATTCATCCATTGGTGGACACATATGTTGTTTCCATGTCTTGCGAATTGTAAATAATGCTGCAGTGAACATGGGGATATATATATATATTTTTTTTTCACATGAATGTTTCAGAGAAGGAGATTTTTGTCTTAGCCTAAGTTAAAATGGGGTAGAGGTAGAGATGAGCACCGAGATGGTAACTTGAAGAACAGTGAAAGTCATATGTTAATATAACACAATAATATATAGTAAAATTGTAATATAATATATAATATAATTACAATATTATTAACATATTATGAATCATTATATTATATATTTATATATTATATCATTAATAATATATTATCAATAATTATTATGTTAATAATATATTATTAATAATTATTATATTAATAATACCCATTTAGGTCTCTGATTCCATGAACCCTTTTCTCATCATGATTTTAGGCTTTTAAATAAATCTCTAGGCGGTTCCAGTTTTGTTAATAGTAGAGTACCTAATGTATGACTAACTCTGTCATAGCTAGCAATTATTATATCTCTAGAGGAGGTATAAAATAAAATAATAATAATATTTTAATATAATATAAAAATATAATTATTAATTAATAATATCATTTTAATATATTGAAATTACATACATATAAGAGTGGAAGTTAGGCTCCCCTCTCCCATAAACCATTTTGTTGGATCTGGTCATCGTCCTGAGATCCATCTGGCTGAAATCCAGTAACCTGCTAAGACATCCTTGAACCTTTAGGTTTTTTCCTCCCTTACTCTGTTGACACTAATAGATCTGATACCTACTGTCTGCCTGAAGTACCTACCCTCTCCTTTCTGTCAAAATCCCTTTAGAAGCTGTGTCTCAGCATGTGCAACGAATTCTTGCCATATCTTATGAAAACTTGTAATTCTATCTTTTAGACGTCGTAATTTCTCCCATCAAGTAGAAGTTAACCAGGCCATTGTAGACCTTGTTTTAAGATCTAAGAGTGTCCATGTGGAGTGATACAGAAATGATATACATAAGTATAGTGATTCAGCTTTCCTGCCAAATATCCCTTATTTATGGACATCTCCATGAGTTTTTGTAGCTCATCTTTATCTGTCTTTAGAAAATTAGGGAGAAATAAGATGTCATTGGTATGGCTACACTGTTGAATACAGAGAAAATATTGTCTACTGTGAAATAGGTTTATGATGTCTGTAAGTAATGTAAGGTTTAAGAGAAGATGACATCATGGAACTATGCCTGGATGGTTCTGTACACGGCTCTATACCTGGATCTACTCTTGAGATTTTAACTATCTAGTATATACTTCAACAAGTTACAACCTCTTCTTGATTAACTGTAAGTAAGTGATTAGTCTAGATTATCATTAGGGACTCTTCTAGTTTTTCACCATATTATTTTCTTTCCTAAGGCTATTTCCTCATAGGTTCAAAAGCAGTCACCTTTTTTTCTTTTTGTCACCCATACTTATTAATTATCTGCTGTTTCCTAGCAATCTTTATTAAATCTTGTATCTTAAAAAATTTGCATTCAGCTTTTAAGATGTTCTAATGATACCATCACTGTAACAAACCCATTTAGGTCTCTGATTCCATGAACCCTTTTCTCATCATGATTTTAGCCTTTTAAATCAATCTCTAGGCGGATCCAGTTTTGTTAATAGTACAGTAATGTATGACTAACTCTGTCATAGATAGCAATTATTGTATCTTTAGAGGAGGTATAAAATAAAACAACTATCTTAAGACTCTGGAGATCAACCTAAGGCAGATAAGGCTGGAAATGATTTAACCCTTGAAATAAGGGAAACCTGGTCGGTGAGTTCAGGATGTTTATTTCAAGAAGGCACATCCTCGGGCACGTGGTGCAGGGACCTATGACCCCAGCAGAAATCCACAACGCCAGAATCTTACGTGACCAGGGCTAGAGTTTAGGATGGCTCGATCAACTGGAGATTGAGGAAGGAAGTGCTGAGAAGGAAGAGTCACAGAGGGGGAAGGCCGTAAATCTGTGTAACCTTCTCTCATGTCTTTGGATAACCCTGAACTCTGTATGCACAGGGCTGATTCTAAGGAATGTAGGCAAAGCAACAGTTTGTAGACTGAAAATGTGAAGCAAAGATTTGAATTACTGCCTGCCATGTGCAGTGACAGGAATTGACATTAAAATCTTTTCAGATGAGAAGGGTTTTTAAGGGCTGTGACTAAGGAATAATTCATATTTCCAAAGGGCTAAGCATTCTTCCTCAGGAGAAGGCTAAAGTTAATCTGAAGCAAACCCTTCCTAACAAAGCGTAAGAGCAAACCTCCATAGGTTCAAAACACATACACAAAACACATGTAGGTATCCGCTAAACAAAAATCAGCATTCTTTTGGGGAAGATTCCAGAATCCAGAGTTTTACTATAATCCGCAATGTATGATATACAATTGGAATTTACTGCACACATGAACAAAAAAGGAAAGTGTGGCCCATCGTCAAAAGAAAAGTAGACAGTAGAAATATTCCTTAAGATAATTTGGTAGTTAGATAATTTGGAAGACAAGGACTTCTTATTTATTTATTTACAAGAACAAAAGTATACACCATTTAATTACTTCTTGGGGGGGGCGCCTGGGTGGCCCAGTGGTTGAGCGTCTGCCTCTGGCTTAGGTCGTGATCCTGGGGTTCGTGGGATCGAGTCTCACATCAGGCTCCTTGCGGGGAGCTCAGGGAGTTCAGTTTACTCTTTCGTTTATGGAGTGGATTGTTCTATTCCACCAGGAGGTTTGGTTCCGTGGAAGAGATCTCCCTCCCTTGGCAGGTGCGATGCTGAAACTCCATATAGAGGAGGGACAGTAAACTCTCAGGGAGTTGGGAATGAGATAGGCCATTTACTCCCCTGTCCCTGGAGGGCCTGGTCAGGCCACTTCACTGTGTGAGTGGCAGTCAAGATACTGCCATCTGCCCTTGGCACCTGTACAAGGTGCTGGTACCCATGCCAAGCCCAGTCGTGGGGCAAGATGTTTATGGATTCGGGCAATCCTTTGCTTCTCTGGAGAAACTGACAAATCCTGAGAATGGGTACAGGCTGTGGGAAAGACCCAAGATGGAGATGGGTGGGACTCAAGAAGCCAGGAAACTATCCTAACGGGCTCTGAGGGGTCTGGTGAAAGTGATCCTGAAGCAGATGTGGTTTGAACTCAATCTCTGCTAAGACCCCATCTGAAAAGACAGACCTGCGACCCAGTGTAGTGTTGGTGGCCTATGGAAAGGACATAGGGGATACAGTCTTCTCTGAGATGGATGCCTTCTGTGCCCCAAGTGTCAGGTGCGGGCCAAGATCACCTCCAGGGAAGGGCCATTGGGGGTAATCAAGGCCCCATGTTGAGCTCATCATTCACTAGCTCCCCAGAAATAAACAAAAGGTGGACAAATCTGGTTGGTACTGAAGCCTAATGTGCTCTAATACGTGGTAACCCTCAGAAGCTTTCTGCTCCCCTGCCCCCAGCGCCATCAGTGGTTGTAGAGGGCAAATGGTTATGGTCAGCAAGGTTCCTTAGACACTGAAAATTGGGTGTTCTCTGCTATGATAATTTGAGGTTTTTATCTCTCTAATATCAGAGACCATATTGGGCACTGACATCCCACAAGGTCAGACTCTGCAAATGTCTATCGGTGCATCCGACCTCCAAGTTAGAACACTCAAGCCAATGCTGAGGGAAAACACCAACCAGGAACCAGTAAGTCTATTGTCCTGCAAGAAGTGATAAATGTCAAAGCATCTAAACTGCTGGAGGTGGGGGGCATGAGATGGGAGAAACTGAGAACTGCACGGGATGGGCGTTGTCCGCCTTGTTCCTAGTGCTTTGGGTAGCCTGGCACTTAAACAACAATAATTTGAAAGATGACTAAGAGATTATAAGGATGAATGAAGGAAGATAAAGACAGAGTGACTGGTGGAGATGAGGTGACAAGTGGTGCTGTTTTGTAGAGGATTATTAGGAAGGTGACATTTGATCAATAACTAAAGGCAACTAAAGAATGAGCCTTGTGGATACCAGGAAGGAGAGGATTCTAAGCAGAAGACAGCAAGTGCAAGTGTCCTGTATCAGAGCAACAGCAGTGGGGCCTGGTGAACCTGGAGGAGGCGAGTGAGCCAGCGGTGGTGGCTGTCATGCCTGAGGGATGTCATGGATTGTCGGTAATGGATTGGAGATTTTGCTAGTTGAAGAGAAGTCGTTTATTTTATTTTTATATTTTTATTTATTTTTAAAGATTTTATTTACTTATTCATGAGAGACACGGAGAGAGGCAGAGAGAGAGGCAGCGACAGGAGAAGCAGGCTCCCTGCGGGGAACTGCATGTGGGATTTGATCCCAGGACCACAGGATCATGCCCTGAGCCCAAGGCACACACTCAACTGCTGAGCCACCAGGCATCCCAAGAAGTCTTTTGGGTCGATTTTTGCCAAACTTTCTGAAATTCCTAAAATTGATTTTAAGTGTTCTAGTTCCAGTTATGCTGGACTTGTATTTAAAACTGGAAACCATTAAATTCTTACATGTTAAACAATTATAAATACACAGTATTCTGGGGAAGAATGTAATTTCCCTGAAGTAAATGACAATGACATCTTACATTGATAAATAATAGCAATATAACTTCATTCCAGCTGTTCTGGGCTCTATGTGGGGGCACCTGGGGGCTCTATCACTTCCAGGTGTTAGAGTAGAACCCGAAAATTGCCTCTTGATATTTCCTCTCACAATAAGCATAATATTTAAGTATTATCAAACACTGTCAAAATAAATAAATATATGTTGGTTTTGATACTGAACTTGTAAGGACCAGGCTGAGTCTGAATCTTTGTTTTGCTACATACTTTATGACCTTGAACAAATTCCCTCAGTATCTTTGAGTCTCAGGTTCTTTATTCCCAGCACGGGTGTAATAGCCCCTAATTCATAGATTATATATGTCAAGCACTTACCCCCACTTCTTACGACAGCGTAAGCATTTTAAATAATTCTAGCTATAATTATATTGTGTTTGCCTCTTCTTCTAGTATTGTTACATATCGAACAGACTAAAATGGGTTACAAGGTTTGCATTCTGTCCACCTAAGTATACTTATTAATATACTTTCATTTTTTTTGGTATTCTAAGGATCTAAAAGTAACACGTACAGGAGTAAAACAAAGAAACAACCTCCGTAAATGAAAATAATGTAAACGGACAAGCAGTACATTCATTGACACAGGTCAATTAACATTAAATTTTTAGGCTACCCCGTGTTATTAGGACTTAGCATTTGTTCAAATAATTTTTGTTCAAAGAATGTTTGACAATTGCCTTATTTATCCTTGACTCATCCTGGCATGTTGCAGAGAATAAATGTTCAATAAATGCTTGCCAAAGAAAGTAAGTGTGTTTGTGTGTGTGTGTGTGTGAGAGAGAGAGAGAGAGAGAGAGAGAGAGAGAGAGACAGACAGACAGACAGAAAGAGAGGGTTTAAAAAGTAAAATGTCTTGAAATTAAGATTTTTGTGGACTGCTGATAGGAATGTAGAATGGTGTAAGCCACTATGGAAAACAAAATGGCGGTTACCCAAAAAGTCAAAGACAGAATTACTACATGATCTAGAAATTGCACTTCTTTGCATGGACTCAAAAGAATTGAAAACAGGGACCCAAACAGATATGTGTACACCAGTGATGACAGCAGTATGACTTGCAGTTACCCCAAAGGTGGAAACAACCCAAATGCCCATCATCAAATATTTGGACGAACAAAACATGGTGTGTACATACAATGGAACATGATTCAGCCTTGGAAAGGATTGGAATTCCGATACGTGCTGTTGCATGGACAGGCCTGAAAACAGTACACAATTTGAAGTAAGCCAGTCACTAAGAAGCAAATATTGTATTATTCTACTTCTATAAGATACCTAATTTGCCTAAACTGGCAAACTCATAGAGGCACAAAGTACAACCGAGGCTACCAGGGGCCGGGGGAGTTGGAGAGTGAGGGGTTATCATCTAATGAGCACAAGAGTTCTGGAAACAGATAGTGGTGATGGTTGCACAAGTTTGTGAAGATACGTAATCCGTCTGATTTGCACACTTAAAATGATAAAACTTTTTTTTATGTATGTTTTATCTCAATGAAAAAAGAAAGCATAATCTTTTCAGAATCCTAAAAAAGCGAAGTATCTCCAAAAGTAAATCGTTTATTGCGTAAATACAATTATTTGTCAGTGATGCCTGTGGGATTATCCATGTATTTATTGAACATCTATTACATACGACGTTTGCTTTCTCAGCCCCTTTCCCAGGGCGCTGTGTACCAGCCAGGGGGCCTGGGGCAGGGCGATTGGGTGGTCATATTTCTGTATCCTCCAGCTTTGTCGTAGCCCATCAGGGAAATTTGAATTCCTCTCCACACAGAGATTGCTTCAGAGATTGGTTCTGCCTGGGTACAAAATGGTGCATGAAGGGTCACGATATTAACGTTTACAAAAGGAGCCTGGCTGTAGAGTAGGCACCTCCGCTCTGGAAGGCTTCCATTCTTCAAAAGTGGATTGTCCACTGTGTGTGTCGTGGACACTTTTATAGCCTAGCACCACAAAACACACCCAACCTATACTAAAAACCATGTTTCAGGTCAATTCCATGGCATGTTTTGAAAGATTCAAGGCTCACCTGTCCTCAGAATAGATGTCAACACTTTGATATTTTTTAAACTTAAACTTCAAGTTTAAAAATAACTCGAGAGTGCTACTGGAAAAACCACTGGCAAACAGAAGAAGCATGTGAAGCTATAAAAAAGTAATGGGTTCTCTTTCTCTTTAATGTGCTAAATACAGAATAGTGCTAGTACATTCCTAGGTTCATTTACCCTAAACTCTGCAGTTCTGCCCAAAAACATTCAGAAGAGATAGTGTCCATCCCCTCCACCCACCCACCCCTCCCTTAGTTAAGAGCAAGAGAATCTCCTGAAGCAAACAGAGACAAATTGTTCCCAGTCGAAAATAAATCACCTTTGGTGGAGGTGGGAAGGGCTTTGACTACAAAGAACACAATAGCCGAAGTTATTTTGGTTCTGCTTCTCTGCTCAGTAAGTGCAGGCCTGTGTCCTTTCTCCTCCATCCCTCTCCCATTCCATTATCTGTTTGTCCAAAGAGAAATAGCAAAAATAAAGTAAGACGAAATAATAAAATAAAAACGACAGAGACAGACTATGGACTCAGATACAATCTTAGAGAAACTGTTTAAAATTCGGGTTTTGATGTTTTAACGATGCAGGTGTACACAAGGTTCATTTTAGTACAGCCTTCCTAAAGGCGGATGCTTTTATGTCTAAGGGGAAGTTTTAAACTGGACTTAGCAGGTAAAATTGCTTTCTATAAATACATGGAAAAGGAGGTTCTATCGGAAGGGCTACCGACTAGGAATCTTCGTGTTGCACATCTTAAGATTTCAAGGCATTTGACCACCATCACCCTAAATGTCTAATTGTGGAGAATAAATTATGAGAAATGGTTATATGTGTTCGGAAACAGTGCTTTGTATAAGTCAGAAAAATGGCATTCAAGGGGGGGACAGGTGGTGGAAGGTTTTAGAATAAACAGATTAAAGAGGAGTGACAGAGCAAAACCCTACAATAGTGTTGAGGACGTCTGGAAACTACCATGTGCGAGGGATTTTGGAGAAAAGTGGCTTCTCGCTGTTCTCCTCTGTAACTGTTTGTGCCTTTTAGTTTAAATATATGTATGTTTATATGACTTCAAATTTCCTATAGTTAAGGAAAGTCTGAGTTTCTATATTTAGAAACCTGATAGCATGAGGAAATCATTCCTCCAGAGGGCTAGTAACAAGAGGAGGGATGAACCCAACACCCCAACCATGGGCAACAAGTGGAGACGTTTTTAGAAAATGATCTGAAAATATTAAAAAGATCCCTGAAGCAAAAAAATTAAAAAACAATAAAAAAAATAAACAAAAACAAAACAAAACAAAAAAACAAGATCCCTGCAGCAAAGGTGTGGTGGGAGGGGTCAGGGTAGGAGACCTGAGGCTGCACTGGAGGAGCCCCCAGACTAAGGAGTCCTCCTCCGTGGTGCCAGGCTGCCCACCTGGTCATTTCTCTTCCACCACATTTGCCTTTCTATATATCTATTATGCAAAGAAAATTATGGTTAGTAACAACACTGAAATGGATTCACTCAAAACTCCAGCTTTTAAATGATTTTTAATAAGTTTTATTTGGTATTTTCCCCCCATTGCTCCTTTAAAGTATTTATTGTTCACATGCACTCAGTCATTTTTAAATAATTGCAATCTCTTCATAGACACAACTTTGAATTCACAGCATTTTCGCCCCAGCCTTTGTTTATGAGAATTACTCCATGTTCCTGTTAGTTTTTTAAATAATCTCACTAGTGGCTATGACTGCCTATTTCTGCAGTGTTTGACAATTAAGTTTTATCATTCTTTCATCATCACACATAATATTAAGAGCAGGTACTAAAATGCCTTTTAGAGGGGAACTGCTTTTATAAAAATACAATGTAAAAGCCTGGGGTACAAGGTGAGACATTAAGGCTTCGGCCAAGACCAAAGGTTCTGAGAACTTGCAGAAGCACATGAGAGAAATATAGGTGAGAAATTATTCAGGATCCTTGTGAGACAACAGAAAGTGAGTGGTGAAAAGAGGCATTAATACTGATGTGGTCACTGTGGATTTGCTTTTTTTCCCCTTCTTTTGTTGTTATTTTTGTTGCTTTCTTTTTCTTATTTTCTTATCTTTCTGATTTTTTTTTCTTTTAAAGATTTCAAGAGAAAACATATGCCTGGTAAGAATTGTTCTTCATAAAAATGCCAAATTATTTCTAAAACTTTGTTACTGACTTTGCCGTCAATCATAAAATAAGAACAGTAAATTCCCTTCCCTATTATCAGCAGCCTCCCTGCGTCACACTGCGCTTAAGGGAACCCAACAGAATCTCACGGTGAATATTGAGTGAGAAAAGGGACCTCAATTGCCTTGAAGAGAAAGGGACCGGGTGAGTGTATGCTGCCTACAATTATATTTGCCAGTTGCATTATATCCACTGTTGTGTTATTGGCTAAAAACCTCTTCTCTAGAAACCCACTCCTCATGCATTCGCACGGTTGTTGTGAGAGTTGCCATATGACTGCTACAAAATTTGATTCTTCCTTGTTAGAATTGCTTGGACTTGATATGAAACCTTGAACCTTGAAACAGTTTGGGTGATTGAGTCCAGTCCCTGGGAATGCAGGTGAAAATTAGAGTCAATTTATCCTTGGTTCCAAGATTACAATGTGAGAGACCCATGGGTTATTGGCTGGTTGTTTCACTGTGTGGACTAAAGAGAAGATGAAACTTGTCTGTGTGTGTGTGTGTGGGGGGGGTGGGGATCATGAGAGAGGAAGATCCAAAGAGAGACACAGCCATAAGATGGAGAAGGAAGCTGTGGCATCCGGGTTCATTGTTCCAATTCCTTCATGATATTTAAATCTTGAATTTTCTTATATTTCCTTCTCTACTCTTGAGGCCTCCCGCATAGAGATGTACTCTTGTACATATTTCTGCCCGGGTGGTGATCTGCTACGGAGTCTGACCTAGGAATTGCATCCTTCTCAGTGATGAATTTTGCTTTTGGTTAACCCTCCATTAACTATCAGTCAAGAAACTTCTTGTTGCTGGAAAAATAAATATCCAATAGACTAACTCACAATGAGTTGCAAATATTAGTTCATGGTCTAATATGCCCCGTTCCCAAATCTGCCAAATCAGATTGGCACAGAGAGACAAGTCTGATTAACAAAATTTATCCTTTGCCCTAGCCATGAGTCACATGCAGACTGATGGATTGGCTGCCTTGTCAAGCGTTCCCGACTGATCTAATTCCAATGGCAGGAAGTGTGGTTTACAGAGAGTGAACTGTGGTCACTTAGGCAGGCACAGAATAGAGAAATCCTTTTAGTAAAGGGGCCGGGAAGACATGATATTAAATGATCCAGTATCTTCACTGAAATCTCAATTCATCTTAACCATAAAATGTGCTAAGAAGAGAAATAATTTTAATATAATAGATAACCTAATAAATCCCTTTCTCTCTCTCCTTCTTCCCTCCCTCCCTCCTTCCCTTCCTTCTTCAGTACAAAAATGTATACACACACACAAACACACACACACACAGTCTCTGGAGTTGCAGTTAATGATCCTAAGTTTACAGAATTAATCATGAAATAACCCACAGTGGTTGTGTTCTCTAGACTGACTCAGCTCTTTGGAGGCATGTTTAGTCTTAACTTTCTTCTTTCTTTCTTTCTTTCTTTCTTTCTTTCTTTCTTTCTTTCTTTCTTTCTTTCTTCTTTCTTTCTTTTTTTTCTTTCTTTTTTGATTTTATTTATTTATTCATGAGAGACACAGAGAGAGAGGCAGAGACACAGACAGAGGGAAAAGTAGGCTCCCTGCCGGCCCCATGTGGGACTTGACCCCCAGGATCATGCCCTGAGCCAAAGGCAGATGCTCAACTGCTGAGCCACCCAGGAGTCCCTTAATTTTCTTTTTCATTTATCTTCCTTTTCTCCATCAGGAAACAATATAGGAAAGCACAATAGGAAGAGCTTTTGGAGACCAACAACTTAGATCTACCTAATTACTGCCAACTAGCCAAATGTCTTTGAGAAGTCATCTGACTCCCTTTCTCTCTCTCTCTCTCTCTCTCTCTCTCTCTCTATATATATATATATATATATATATATATGTATGTATTTAACATAGACAGATGGAAAATTTGATAACTGATATTCCAAGGGTGTATTTATGAAATTGTCACTTTCTCAGATATGAATGGCTATGGTCAAACTTTTGAGTAGCAGTACAAAAATGAATAAATTATCATTTATATAATTTACAGTGATCTAGAAAATAATGAAAAATTTCTGTCTCCAAAGGAAAATAACATATAGATAACATATAAATATTATATATAAATATAATATAACATGATAAATAATAACTATATAACATATAAATATACTATAAAATAAATAATAACTAAATAATAATAATAATAATGAATATTCCTAACTATATCCTGAAAGAGCTATAGGAGTACTAGTCCCTGCAGTCATTAAAGGAATAGGCTCTGGGTGACCTTAAGCAAATTACTCAATCTTTTGTGGCCCAGCTTTCTCACTGTAAAATAGGGAAAACAATAGTGCCTAACTGTAGTGTTATTTGTGAGGATTAAGTGAAATCTTATACACATAACTCTTAGAATAGTACTTGGCACATAGTGAACACATAATAATAAGTTATCATTACTACTAAATTATGGTTATTATTTAAAAAAATATGTCAAAGTAAAATAATAGATTAAACACCCAATTGCATTTCTCTCACAATAAGATTCTGAGCAAGACAAAAGTTTCAGAGTTCTGTGATCTTCAAACTCAATTCAGGGAGATACTTTAAAGTAGATGAATGAATGGACTATCTGTTCTTCAATCATCCATAAATAGTTTCATTCAACCTAGTTTTTGATAGCTATCGATCAGCAGTGATTTTGTGATTATATTCTTTGACAAGTACTTGAAAAAAAGCTTTTCTGAGTTGTGAAGCGCAAAACTTGTGTTTTGAAGAGGCTAAATGGAGATTTCAAGTTGAGGAGCTTGAGGACACGTCTTAATAGAAACTCTCTATCTCTGTATGGAGATGGACAGAGACTAGCTGGGGGCAATTGCAACATTCTAGGTGAAATATAATTTGAGATTTGACCTAGTATCTAGGTGAATGTGCAGTTGAGGCTCCCACGGTTTGGCCAGAGAACAGAAGCACTATGATTTCACCTTGGAATGTTCTGAAAGCAGGTGTAAAAAAAATGCTCACCTCAGCCATAAATAAAAGCTCAGTGAAATACTCATAGAATGTTTAACCTTGAGCAATATTCCTTTCTTGTATGTGCTCCAAATATATGCCAAAGTAGCTAAATGGATTGAACATACTATACAGGTTTATTGATTAAGAGGTGCTTAGGAGTTACAGAATGTGTGCCCAAAATAATCATTTTGGTTATAGAATGTTTCATGGTACAATTTATGCTCAAAATTACTCTGGTGGCTGTCTGTAGACTAGATCATTGGATGGCAATGGTGAAATCAGGAAGCTAAATTAGGATGCTCTAGCAGAAATATGGGCGGAACATTTCTGGCTCAAGGTAGACCAGTTGAAGGATTCGAAAAAGCATATCATAGGCAGCCCACAGGATTCATCCCCAATCCTGATGTTCACATCCCCAGATTCAGCTAAATCCCTCAATGAATATGGGAAATAAAAGCTAAGATGTCATCAAACTGATCTTTTTTATCTTGGCAGTGGATGTGTTCCTTAACCGGGGCGATATATGCTTTAAAACAAACCGTGCACAGCTTGTCAGAGAAATGAACTGAAATCAGAAGAGTTTGCAGTGGTTTGAGCCAGGTGACAGTCCCTTTGCCTTTGACATAGAGAAATATGAACAATTTTTTTTTTGCCATTTCTTTTGTCTGAATGCTGGAGATCTAAAAATCCACAGAAGTATGAAAGTGAGCAGATAATTCCTCTAAAGTCCCAAGTTTCTTGCTGGAAAAATAACCTTAAAAAATTCCATCAGGGTTCTTATTTTTGCCTGTCCAGCTAGCCATATATCAGAAAAGAAATGACAGTAGTTGAAGGTTATGTTCCAGGGAATCCACTACACTAAAGTTAGGAAACTTCTGCATCAATGTATTTAGATTGCCAACCTGGCAATATTAAGTGATATCACCAATAGGGAAATTATGTAAAGGCAGATGAGGTCATATGTGTCAAAGTATTAATTTTAAATTTGGAAGTTTGTCATGAGCTTCCAAAGTAGAGGGTCTGAGATTTTATCCTACTTGCAGGCTAGCAAGTTGGCCTCTTAAAATTTCCTGATACTGGCAGAAAACATGAGACTCCAGGTCAGAGGCCAAGGATTTTATTATTCTTGGCATAGCGGGCGGCTTTAGTTTCCATTTGCATCTGACCACCATCAAGTCCCACAGAAGCAATGTAGAGGTGGACCCAGGTGGATGTGCCGGGCATTTGCATCACAGCTGAAGAACCCCCAGTTTAAGGAACCCCAATCTCTTACAAGATAGCTACAAGCAAACCTGCCCATTCTTCGCTCTGAAGGGAGACATTTATTTATCTATATCATACTTGACAGCAAACAGATCTGCCCTCTGCTTTAGAGATAACATATCTGTCTTCCATGGCTGTTTGCTATTCAGACATCCTCCCAAAGATAGTCCAGAAAAAAAAAATCTGTCAATAACTCTGCTCACAACACATACAGAAACATGAGAGACCCATGGAGAATTTTGTCCTACAATGGGGCACAGCAATAATCTACGATATTCAAATATCATTTTTTTTCAAATATAATTTTAATAGTGGGAAATTTGTCATCATTTTGTAAAAAAAAAATTACTGTAAAAATATTTAGCTATCAATGCCTTGTGACACACTTATATCCCATCGAAGTGCCTGGGTCAAGAAGCTGTTTTGTATATGATATAGTCGGCTTGACGTGGGCTCTCCCATCTTGATCAACGAAGAACAGGTGAGCATTCTTTTTTGGGTCTTCCCAGCAGTGGAACAAGTTCAGTCAGGCTTCTCTGGGAGGATTCCATTTTGTCTCTTCCAACTATGTTTGTTTTTCTCTATTGTTTTTTTACTCCATGTAATAGCGAGAGGCCCTGTAACCTGCGGGGAACCGTGAGGGGGCTACAAAGAAAACATGGTATTTTTTCATTCCCACCGTGTATAATATTGAGACAATTTTCTGAGATTATTGGAAATGGTATGCAGAAAACTAAAACTCTGCATCCTACAAAGTAGCCGTTTTCCTGAATTATATCCCATATTCTTTTCACTGAACTTGGAAAAGAAATTTCAACTATTTATACGTTAATAATAAATGGTGTTAGCACAGCACACCTGTGCCTGTAGCTTTCTTACTGTGAATCTCAGTGCTGTAAGTAATGATTCATATTTTTTAAGAATTGACCTTGGCTCCATGGGTTCGCAGTGGCTCTGGGTGCTTACTTGGCTATCTGGATGTGTGTTTAGTCTTGCTCCTCTTTCTTTCCTTTTTTTTTTTCTTGCTCTTCTTTCAACAAGCCATTTAGCACTGCAGTAAACGAATACTAATCATCCCTTCCTCTTATTTCCCTTTCTTCTCCATTTGACCTGAGCACCAAGATAATGCCATACATTCTAGATCTTTGTGTAGAGTAGCTCAAAGTCAAATTAAATTCCTGTAAATTCACGAAATGTGAATGGATAAGAAAAGGCAGTTACTGTATTTTTTAAAGCTGGCCTGAGAGCCTTGGGAATATATGATAATGGAAGTCCCTAAAAAGAAATCGCTGTCAAATTAGGGTTGGGTGAGTCAGATGTAAATGATTGGGGTGGGGGGGAAGGGAATGGGAAACGTTAAAAGAGCTTGTACTAATATTCCTTACAATGGTAAATTGTCCCCTAGTTTAAAGAAACCTATCCTGGAAACCACAGATATTTTATTTTGTATGTGGTTATTTCATGAAGAAGCCACTGAACTGCAGTCCGCAGACCTATATGGAAGGCCCGGGCTTTGGTCATAGAAAGTTTGGTGAAAGAATATTTGTTCATTTATCCATCTGTTTTTTAATTCTCCGTTTTAACCATGTTCATTTAAGTGATAAATCTTGGTGATAGAGGATACGGGTGGGTGGCTTCCTTCTCCCCAGGTGGCAGCTGGTGGAGTGGGCATGCTTTTGGTCCTTCAGAAAAGCGTCTGCATATGTATATTCTGACCCAGCCTGTGCTGACTTAATATGTGATATTTTGAGGACGATTCATCTCCCCCTGAATTTTCTAGGAGAGAGAAAGTGTTTACCACAAAGCTGGTAAACTATGCATGTAGCTTTTTTTGTTTGTTTTTCGGTTTTAATTTAGTTTTGTTTTTTTCCTTATTCTCACTTAGAATTGAAGTAGGAACATTTACTCATATCATGAAGTCTTAGAAAACGTGATTTTTGGATCTCATGGCATTTCATCAAAATAGTACCTTGTAAATTTACTTTAAAACCCAAATTTTGGACGTTTAGATTACTACAAGATCTACTATGATCATCTTCTGTGCTTGTCCAATTATTCCCTTGGCTATGTCACTAGAGGTGGAATTGCTATTTCACAGAGTATGAATAATTTTAAGGCTGCCGATGCATGCAGCCAGTGAAGAGCTTATTCCAATGTAATAGAGCTTATTCCAATTTAAATTTCTCCCAGCTAGTTTATTGCATCTTATTTTTTATTTAAAGATTTTATTTATTTATTCATGAGAGGCACAGACAGAGAGAGAGACAGAGACACAGGCAGAAGGAGAAGCAGGCCCCATGCAGGGAGCCCGACACGAGACTTGATCCCGGGTCTCCAAGATCACACCCTGGGCTGAAGGTAGGTGCTAAACCGCTGAGCCACCGGGGGATCCCCAGTTTATTGCATCTTATTGAACAACATATATCAACATTTTTACAATCTTTGTCAAATTGTTAGGCAAAGGGACACCTGGGTGCTCAGTGGTTGAATGTCTGCCTTTGGCTCAGGGCGTGATCCGGGGGTCCTGGGATCAAGTCCTGCAATGGGCTCCTACAGGGAGCCTGCTTCTCCTCCCTCTTCCTGTGTCTCTGCTTCTCTCTGTGTCTCTCATGAAAGAATAAATAAAATCTTAAAAAAATATTGTTAGGCAAAAATGGTGTTTATACTACTTTAAAGTACATTTGGTTTCAAGAGGAACGTTTCTTTCATATGTTTATTGATCATTTTTCATTCTTCTTTATGAATTGCATAAACTCTGTATATTTCTTAGGAAGAGACAATGGTGGTTTGTTATATTTACTGCAATTATTTTCCCTATCTTATTACCTTTTAATTTTATGGTGTTTGAAATTGTACAATACGCCAACAAAACTAGAAGTATGGAAACTTCCATGTTACATGTTACTAGTGAATACATTCCAAGCGCCTGTGGAGCCCGGTGTGGGGCTTGAACTCACCACCTTGAGATGAAGACCTGAACTGATATCAAGAGTTGAACACTTAACCTACTGAGCCACCCAGGCACCCTTCAATGTTATTAGTTAAATGCCAATTTAAAAAAAAAATCACGAAGCATTTACATTATTAAAGGGCTTACTTGTAATTAACAGTAAATAAATCAAGCAATTCCCAGATTACTTGACTAGCTAGAGTTTACAAGTTTTAAAGCCTGTTATTAAAAAAAAAGTGAAGAAAGGAGTGCCTGGGTGGTTTGACTGGTTGTGCATTTGACTCTTGGTTTTAGCTGGAGTGGTGACCTCAAAGTCCTGAGATCAAGGCCCATGTCTCCCTCTACAGGGAGGGAGACATTTATTTATTTAAATAAATAAAATCTTTTTTTAAAAAAGTGAAGAAAATTATAATTATGGATTTGCTTTAAAATATGCTGCTTTTATAGTATGAAACATGGTTACTCTCTTGAAAACTATAAGTAGTAAACTTAATTTGCTCATTTAGCCATCCAAGGAAATCCCAAAACATCCAAATTGCAGTTATATTATTGATATGGGGTTGTAGTAGGTCTTTTAGCTGTCTGTGCGAATTTCTGACAGATAAGACCACTTCAGGGCAGGGCATACTAAAAACATGTTTTTAAAAGTAAAGAAAACAAAAATTTGAAAAAAAAAAAAGCCTTGCTGCATTTCATATAAGACTAAATGAAGTATGAGATGTATTTGCCAACTAGATGTCAGAGTACATCTCAACAGAAATGCGATGGCTTTCCTCACAAGAAAAACTAGTAAGACATAAATAGATACGTGGTGTTACAGAGTGGAAACTGTATATATTACGTTATGCTATAAAGGCCTGAGACATTTTAAAAGCATCAACCTAAAAAAAAAAATAAAAAAAAGCATCAACCTGGCAAATTTATTTAATAAAAAAGGACAGATGGGGGGAATCTAGGAAGGGAATTTTTAAAAATCACCAGGAGTAACTAAAATTTTAATATAGTAAAAGCTTAAAAATAGATATTTTTAAAAAACATATTTAAAAAGATATTATTCCTGTGCTCACATGGAAACACAGAAGTTACAGGGAGTTGTCTTTTGATTCCAAATGAAGAAGCATTTTCTAATTTTTCTCACAACTTCTTGAAGGATTAGTTTTCCTCCTATGTTGTCTGACCCCATCCTCTGCTGCTGTACTGCCTTTGCATTTTCTTTTTCTGTGCTGATGTTTTATACATGACAGCTCGAGTGTCCACTTAAGGGGAGTTTACTGTCATCTCTTATCTCCTGTGCTCATGTCTCGCTCTACCTTTATTCCTCTTTGTATAGTGTAGTGTGAAACAGCTGCCACCAACTGTCTGAAACCCGGGTTAAGGTCTGAGAGCTTCTGAGGCAGGTGCAGAATTTAGGTGTGAAAGAAATAGAGGGGGAGCTACTTTCTCGATGGAAGGCCATTCGTTTGCATATGCAGTAGCAAAGTCAAGAGTCTGGGAAGGAGAGAGAAAGGTCAGCCCTCAACTGAAGAACGGCCATTCAGGAGATTGATCCTTGGGTGATTGGCTGCACACTTTTACTAAATTCAGGTATAATTTTACATGAAGTGAAATGCACAGATCTTAAATATATGCTGATAAATTTTGACAAATGTTAGCAGACAGGTATCTGACACCATGATTGAATTAATAGAATGGTTTCGCCAGTCCAGAAAGTGACTTCACATTAGCTTCTACTCAATTAGTAATTGCTGTTCTGGTTTTTACTGCTCTAAATTAGTTTGGTCTGTTCTTGGGGTCATTTAAATAAATACACAAATTATTTTGTATCTGTATCTTACATTTAACGTAAAACTGTGGTATGTATTGAGCTACTGTGTTAATGGATATATCCCAAAATTAGTTTGGTTGCAGCCACATGAATTTTATGCTTAGCTTTTCAAATTTAAAGGAAGTTGTGATAGGGGTGGTGCTGACGCTTTAGGTTAATTTCAGGAATGTTGCCATCCTAACATTGATACTTCTGACTCAGGGACACCAAATGTCTTTCCATTTATTTAGGTATTTTATTTCTTTCAGCAATGTTTTTTATTTATCAATGTACAAGTCTTGTACTACTTTTATAAGATTTACTTCTAAGTATTTTACTTTTTTGATGCTATTATAAATAGTATTATTTTAGGAATATCATTTTCTGGTTGCATATTGCTAATGTATACAGATAAAATCAATGTTGGGATATTGATCTTATATCCTGCAGCCTTGCTTATGTCATTTATTAGTTTTAACAGGTTTTTTTTGTAGATTCCTTAGGATTTTCTGCATATAAGAGAGTATTGCACATGAAATAAAATAGTTTTATTCCTTTTTTAAAAATTCTGGATGACTTTTATCTATTCTTCTTGCCTAAATTACCTAGACAGAAATGGTACAACATTTAATAGAAGTGTTAAGAATGAACATATTTGCGTTGTTTCTGATCTTATGTGCAATGCTTTCAGATTTTATTTATTTTTAAAATCACTTTCCTCATTTATTTATTCATTTGAAGGAGGAAGAGAGAGAGAAAGAGAGAGAGAAAGACAGGGCCCACAAGAGGGAGGAGGGGCAGAGGGAGAGGGAGAGAGAATCCCAAGCAGACTTTTCAATCCCTCCACCTCGAAATCACAACCTGAACTAGAATCAAGAGCCAGACACTCAGTTGAGTGAGCCACCCAGGCATCCCGTGATGCTTGCAGATTTTAATCTCTAAATATGATAGCTACGCATTGTTCATGAATATTTTTTATCAGGTTGAGGTTGTTCCCTTCTCTCTCTAGTTTTTAAAGTAATTTTATCCTTCCTTAATTCATTATTGTGCTCTTAACACTAGGGACTCGTTTTCTCTTATACCTGAATTTGAATCTATTATTGTAGACAAAGAAGGTGTGCCACCCTAATCCCATCTCAAGGCAGGACTTGTTGCCCAGCTGCAGGTGATGCAAACAGCCAAGCCCTTTCCCAGCTCACTTTCTTCAGGGTTGGGCTCAACTGCAGGAAGAAAACTCCACCAAGGTCGTGCATTCCTTAAGTATGTGCATTTTTGGCTCAATGTGAGAAACTATGAAAGACTGTTTTTACTCCAGAGCTCCCTTGTTGTGTTGGCTAAAGCTTTGTCAGATGCATCATGTTTTTACTTTGGTTTCTATCTAGTCCTTTTTCCTTCCCATTTACTTTTCAAGTGTTGATCCCTAATAATCATTTTGACTCTCCAGACTACATCCCGGAGTCTACTTCCAAAGAATTGAACTTCTAATAGTTAGGACCAGCAGTGTTCTAAGAGACTCAGTGATAAGATGGAGTTTTGGAGCTTGATCACTCATAGTTTGACTGGTGGTGAGGTGCTCATCACTGATTATAGGTGGAAGTACAATTGTTTAAGTTTTAACTGCCGATGAATTGGGAAGGAAATGCATGGTGATAATAAATGAAAGGAAATATATGAGAAGTTTGAGATGTAAAGAAAAATAGTAGATATAAAGATAATGGTATTGGATAGTTATTGCTAATTCCACTGGTGCCCATCAGAAAGACAATGAAGATATGAAAGCAAGTAATAGGTGATGGAAAGCTAGAGGTCAAGTCAAAGGTCCTCTTCTGTTGCAGACAAAAAAAGTTCTTAACTCTTCTAGACAGAGAGTAAAGAAAGTAGAGGACCATGGACTAAACTTTTAAACATGATTAAAAACTCAACCAAGTCCAGCTTGTTATATCAAAATAAGGACACTGATTAGGAAAACGTGGGGCCCTGGTCAAAAGGATGGGGAGATCTGGGTAGGTTTTCCTCAAGGTTTTGTTTTTCCAGACTCCTCTGAATATATTGAGGCTGGAGATGGGGTCCACTTCTTTCTTTTAGGATCCTGGCTGTTATAAAACAGTACATAAGAGATCATGTGCCATCCCCCTACCCCCAGATATTTCCTCATTTCATGGCCATTTCTTTCACAACTCTAACTGGGATTAAGAGATAACATACCTCTAGCATATGTATTCTGGAGCTGATAAAAGTGGCAGGACCTACAGGAGTCTGCTTGGGTGTGGATTCTGAGATTGTTTGATCAAGGAAGTCCTTACCTTAAAATTAGATAAAGAAGAGTTTATTAATTTGGGAGTGCTTTCTCAAAATACATGATTCAACACTGGCAGAAGTCTCAGGGGTGAAGAGAACTTGCAATTCAGATGGCTCTCAGAAGTATGGAAAAAAAAAGTGATGACCCACGCTAAGTGAAGTAAAATGCCATAACTGCCATGGCAGATGGTGGAGGAAGAGATTAAAAGGCTTGGGGAAATGGAAATCCTGGAATGGATCTATTGTGTATGGCCAGAAAACGTTCTAGATGACTGTGTTGTGTAGGAAAACTTAGAAGACACACCATTTACTGAGCTATAAAGAATGTGCTGGAGAACGCATCAGCATCCTCAAAGATGTTTAGTGGTGGTTGTCCCCCCCTAGCAAGGGCTTAATGTAGGAGAAGCATTAACAACTTGGCTCCTGCATGACCATGGAGATGAAAGGACTCTGAAACCATGGAGGGCATGTTGTGGCGCTTAGCCACTAGGCATCAGTCTCAATTTATTATCGTCACTGGAATGGCAATCTGGGGAACTTGACACACACAGAGTCACAAATATGCCTACTTGAACTCAGCATCACAAAAGAAAATACATATGGGCTTCCAGTAAAAATACTGGTAGATACATATAATCAAAACAAAATAAGAAAGGACAAGCAGGAGGCTGAGATAGTCACCCCACAAAAATTTTCCAGTTTTCAGTCTGTGGAATCCACTGACTGAAGAAGTCATCCAGCCCCCAGAAGTGTGCTACGACACTGATTCATGTACATACTCTACTTC
Source organism: Nyctereutes procyonoides (assembly GCF_905146905.1). Lineage (NCBI taxonomy): Eukaryota > Metazoa > Chordata > Mammalia > Carnivora > Canidae > Nyctereutes > Nyctereutes procyonoides. The sequence goes on along the minus strand of NW_026575021.1, from coordinate 13,553,045 downwards.
TTCCTCCAGGTCTTCTTTGTTATTTATCTGTGGCCATTTATTCAAACAATGATACTCAGGATACAAGGGCATCCCCAGGCATTTGGCAACTCTCGAATATAGATTCTGAGTTGACTTTATACTCTTGTCACCATAGTCCTCTATATTAGAGTGGGGATGTATCAGAGCAGGTGAAAAATGGAATGCTGGCCAAGGTCCAGCTGATGCTGGGCCCCCCAAGGCTCCAAACCCACCTAATGGCTATTTATCCATTCCTTGAATATATAATTGGGATTGACGTGCTTGGCGGTTGACGCTATCATATACTGATAGCGCTTGGCAGTTGACACTACCATGTACTGAGACTCCACTGATATGTGGAATAATGGCCAATCGAAATGCCCCTCCCCAGTCAAGAGAGTAAACCAAAATCAATAGAGCATTACTGGAGACGGAGTGTGGATGGAGGAGGCTGGAGCTGCTCTTAAGGATCTCAAAGACGAAGGGGTGGTGGTACCTCTATTCATTCACCAGTTTGGCCATTGCAGAAACTAGACGGATACTGTAGGATGACTGTGCACTAACGCAAGCTCCAGTAAATAGTAGCTCTAGCCAAGGCCACCATGCCCGTGTCCTCTCTAGAGGAGATTAGTGCAGCCTGTATCTACATAGTTATGCTCCACGGATACTTTAACCCTCTTTCTCTCTGTCATGATGTGGCCTGAAGATGTCTCGACCATCTATGATATCCTGAAGATTACACTGATTCATTGCATCGACAGCATTGTGTTTTTTTCTGGCTGGATGAGCATGGGGTAGCTAGCTTTGCTATAGACCTGCTAAGAGGAATTTGCTCTAGATGGTAGGATAGAAACCCTGGGAAGATTCTGGGGTCTAGCCACCTGAGTAAAATTTTAGAGGTTTGGCGTTAAGGGCCTGCCAGTATATATCCTCTTTCGAAGTAAAAGAGAAACCGATACATATTGCTTTTTCTACCTGGAGTAAGAAAGCGCAATACCTGGTGGGTGTCTTCGTGTGTTCGAGGCAGCATATTCCACACTCAGCTGATACACTGAGTGACAAAAATGATTTTGCTAGCTTTGAATGTGGCCAGAGCAGTGAAGGGCCTAGCAGGGCAAGCCTGGTTTTTGTGGTACAAGCCTTGCGTTCTGGACTATGCAGTCTGTCAGAACCAGTGTGTGGGAGATGTCAGTGTTAGGTGAAGGTACCAGGTTGATTTTGGGTCAGGTACCTACCAGTAATGTAGGTTCCTGGGGTTCTGAAAGCATTCACATTAGGGAATTGTATGTCTTTTGAAAAATGACTCTTGGCAAACTACTAGGCCTGACCATAGGACTACGAGTGACCATGTGGACAGAACTAATTATCATGAGTTAGGTCCTGTAATTCCCACCCAACCAAAAAGTCAAGTAATACCAACAATAATACATCATAAGGTGGATTAGGAGTTACACCCAGGACTGAGCACAGAAAGACACACAAAAAGCTACATAACTGGAAAGTCCGGGTACCCATGGGCACCACCAGTAGTAGTACCAGCACCTTCCCCCGTTTCTGCGGTTATATAGGCGATCTCGTATAAAAATCAAGTGGTCTATTTGCGAGCCTCTTGGTTCTTTTCTGCCCGGTCATGACTACAAATGAAGTTAAAGCAACTCCAGCTTGGGCGTAATGACCACGGTTGAGGGACTTCTGAGATGAATGTGTGCTCTATGACAGCAGGTAAGCCATCTGATGAGTTGTGTCTCCCCAAAATTCTCATGATAAAAAGCCGACCCCCCGATATCACGCTACTTAGAGATAGAGCATTTGAGAAATAATTATGCTTAGTTGAGGTCATGAGGGCAGGGCCTGCATGCTGGGAATAGTGCCCTTATAAGAAGAGGCGGAGACACCAGAATTCTCTCTGCCATGTGAGAATATAGCAAGAAGGTGGCCATCTGCAAGCGAGAAGAGAGCCCCTACCAAGACCTGAATTGCTGGCACTTTGGTCTTAGGCTTCTCCACCTCCAGAATTCTGAGACATTAATGTCCATTGTAAGCCACCTAGTATATGGCATTTTTTTGTAGCAGCCCAAACTGACTACAACAGCCACCAAGGCCAACAGGGTTGGTAGCTTAGGGGGAGGGAAGCCTAGCCCAGATAGCAAAGGAGACAGCCAATAAGCATCGGATGCCTTCCTAGGACTAACTTCGATACCCTGCGCCTTCCAAGCTTCCCTTCAGGAGAGCGGCCCGCGGCAATCTTGGAGAGGCTACCCTCTGGATGCTCATGAAGTTGGGACCAGTAGTACGAGGTGTGGGCAATGGTGACTTAGTAATACGTTAGGGAGCTACCACTTCAGGGAAGAGCTTGCTGCTCAGCTGTGTGCATTACAGTCAGCAGACAGCCTCCAGCTCTCAGTTCCTTTAGGACTTGCCTCAGTTGTCCAATTGTTCCAGCCCAGGTCACACTCTTTGCAGGAAGGCCCCAAACCGGTAACTGAATAGGTGAGTTACATAAGACCTGGCCATTTTGTCTGACACGGAAAACTGTGACGGCCAGTACTGCCTCAGGAGCTCCCCGCCACTTTGGACAAGACTTTCTCAGGCCTACATCACAGTGAAAATGCTCCCTGGGTCCAATCCCACTTTCTATATCTTTCATAGATCCATGGATTTTTTAATTTTTATTTTATTTATTTATTTTTTTGGATTTTTTTAATAGTATATTTTTTAATCAGATCGTTTTTATTGAAAGGGATCCTGCAAAAAAAAAATGGTTTTTTGGTTTGGGGCCCTACATATCCTAGAGTTAGCCACTAGCCAAACTGACCCAACTCAGTCAATTTCTTGGCTAGTCTTCTACACTCATATTCTACTAAAGAATACCGCCATCTGATGTCTTCCCCCATGTGGATAATGCTGTACCGCTCAGTTCATTCATTCTTAATTTCTAGAAATAAGAAGTCTTGTGTAACTAAAAAAAAAAAAAAAAAAAAAACCAAACCAAAACAACAACAACAACAACAACAACAACAAAACCAAACGTCTTCCCGGTAAAGGGGTGGTCTTGATTGTAACTAGTTTTGACAGTTAACATATTCCTTTCGTAAATTCAGGAAGATGCTCTTTACCTCTTTTCTGCCTCCTAAAACACCTTCCATACTTCCTTGGCAGGCATGTGGAACACCTGCACAGAAACCACAGGTGAAGTATGGAATAGAGGCTTCTGTACCAGCTTCTGTATCAATTTTCTGGGAAGTGATCAGTTGAGGTTGTGTTTGTTCTTCTGAAACTACTGAACCACTGCTCAGAGTCGGCTCAGTTTTGATGACGGAGATTGATTTCTTGGCAACATTTTCCATTCTTCTACCTCATGCTGATAGCAGCTGGGTGAGAACCACATTCACCATTGCTTTCATGCCTGACAGTTGTAGTTGTGACCATGCTAATTGCCATCCTGTCTAACAGCACAATGGGGACACGGCATAGTAGTGACAGTGATTAGAGTCTTGCCTTCTTTGGGAAGATTTTATTGGAAGCCATGTGCAATTTGTAATTAAAGTTCTAGTCATCCTTGGTAAATATATCTTTTTTGTGTATGTGTATAAAATTCTATTTTACTTTCGCTTTGATTATATATTTTGCAACGTAGTTATATCTGGGGATGGGATCCTAAAAATCTCGTGTTCTGTAGCCTGCGACAGAGAGGGAAAAATAACTATACCATAGCATGCCTTCATCTTATAAAACTTTTAAGAAATACAATATATTTAAATGAAAAAAAATGAAACAATATATTTTTGTATTTAAAATCTATTTTGTCGAGGAGTACATAAAACAAGAATATACAGTCCAATGTAATATTATAAAGTGCAAAGTGACCAACCAGGAGATTGTGTGTACAGTTACCAAAACCTGGGTCACCATCCCTGACCCCGAAGTAAACTCTCCTTGACTTTCATAATATATGCTTCCTTTTACCTGTCACTTTTTCCCCTTGGAAAACAAATGTCTAATTATTATGCTATAGTTTTGCCCATTGTAGAACTTTATATAAATCAAGTCATGCAATAAATGTCTCATTTTTTTCTTCTGGCTTCTTTTGCTCAATGTTCTGTTTGTGAGACTCACTTCTATTATTGATGTATATAGAGTTGGCTCATTTTCATTGGTTGAGTGTTTTACAATTTGCTGTTCTCTTTAATGTTGATAGATATTTGGGCTTTTCCCAGTTTGAGGTGTTTATAACTGATATGCATATTTGTAGATGTCTTTTGCTTTACATGTGCCCACGTTTTTCTTGGATTTATACCTTGCAGTGAAATTCCTTTTATAGTGCATGCATATGTTCGATTTTAGCGGCTGATTCCAGACTTCCCAAAGTGATTGTCCCAGTTTATTATCTCACTAGCAATGTTGTATGTTAGTTCCTGTTGCTCTACATTCTTGCTAGCACATGGTTGTAAGATCTTAATTTTAGTTATTCATGGCTTTCTAGTAGTATCTTTTTGTGATTTTAATTTGCATTTCTTTGATTTCTTCTAAGATTGAGAACAGTTTCATATATTTGTTGGCCACAAGGCTGTCTTCCCTATAATGTGCCACGCCACCCTTGCTTATTTTCCGTTTTGATTGACTAGGTTTTTCTTTTCGATTTATAGACATTCTTTATATATTCTGGTATCTTCTTTACATTGGTTTACTTTTGATTCTCTCAATGATATCTTTTTTTTTTAGTTTTTTTGTTTTTTTTTTAAAGATTTATTCTTTCTTTCTTTCTTCATTCATGAGACACACACACACACACACACACACACACACACACACACAGAAAGAGAGACAGTGACACAAGGCAGAGGGAGAAGCAGGCTCCATGTAGGGAGCCTGATGTGGGACTCGATCCCGGGTCTCCAGGATCACACCCTGGGCTGAAGGTGGCGCTAAACCACTGAGCCACCCAGGCTGCCCTCAATGATATCTTTTGAAGAATAAAAGTTTTTAATTTTTATGTAGCCCAGTTATTAAATATTTTTCTTATGTTCAGTGCTTATGTACTGTTTAATTTTTTTCCTATTCCACGATCATGAAGATAAATTCTTTTATATTACATTTTGAAAATTCATAGTTTTGTCTTTTACACCTATATCTATATGTCAGTAAGCTTTGATTATATGTGATGTGGAGTAGAAATATATTTTGAGTTTTTTCCCCCTATTTCATCCAGTTGTTTCAGGGCTATGTATTGAAAAGGCTGCCTTTCTTGCATTGTTCCGCAGTGCTACCTTTATTTTAAATTAAATGTCCATATAGCATAGATCCCTTTCTGGGCTCTTCTGTAATCAACTTCAGTTGTTGTTTGTATATCCAGGCATTGGTATCATATCTTAACTAAGTTTTGCTTTAAAATCTTTCTGTAAATTGTTAAAACAAACATTTCCCCTTCTCCTTCTGTCTTGAATAGTATCTTGACTATTTTAAGTCCATTTCATTCAACTTAAATTTTAGGATATTTTCTAAAGGTACATACACCTATACCTACTCAGTTATAACTGTATCGATTCTTTAGAAGTTTGAGGAGAACTGATACCTTGATAATATCAAGTGTTCCCATGAATAAACATGTTATATAGCTCCATTTATCTACATCTTCTTTAATTTCTCTCAATAATGTTTTACTGTTTCCTCTGTAGAGGTCTTACACTTCTACTATTAGATTTTCTGTACCTCATGATTTGGATGCTATTATAGACAAGTATGTTCTTCAATATTTGCATTTTCTAATAGTTCATCACGGGAACTTACAGAAATACAATAAATTATTCCACTTTAATCATGTAATCAATAATATCCTAACACTATAAAAATAATTTATCAGTTCTAAAAACATACATGCAGATTGTTTTATATTTTCTATATATACTGTCATATGATGGGATAGTATGAGATAGTGGTTAAAAATTTAAATTCTAGGGCAGCCCCGGTGGCGCAGCGGTTTGGCGCTGCCTGCAGCCGGGGGTGTGATCCTGGAGACCCGGGATCGAGTCCCACACTGGGCTCCCTGCATGGAGCCTGCTTCTTCTGTCTGTGTCTCTGCCCCTCTCTCTCTCTGTCTATGAATAAATAAATAAAATCTTTAAAACAAAAACAAAAAAAAATTAAATTCTAGAACTGGGCTGAGTTCCATTTCTAGCACTGCCATGTTTAGGTCCTTTGGTAAGCTATTTAAGCTTTTCTAGTTTGTTATCTGTGAACATGCTATAACAATAGAATCTATCTTGTAGGGATTTTGTGGGGTTTGATGAGGTGCTAAGCTGAGTGAGCTTCCTGAGGGAGCCAGCTAACTATAGGCAGGAAGCCAAGAATGGAGACCCAGAATATATGAAAGTTATATAATATATGAAAATAAAAGTTTTTGGAGTAGATTTAGGTTTACAGAAAAAAATCGCAAAGATAGTAGAGATTCCCACATACTTCATATCCAGTTTTCTCTATTATTAATATCTTATATTAACATTTTTGTCTGAGTGTTCCAAGATTGTATCCAAGACACCATATAACATTTAGCTGCCATGCCTCTTCAGGCTCCTCTAAACTATGGCAGTTTTTCAGACATTTCCTGCCTTTAATGACCTTGAGAGTTTTGAGGAATCCTGGTAAGATATTGTGTAGGATGTCACTCAACTTATCTTTTTCTGATGCTGACTGGCATTATGGATTTTTGGAAGGAAGACCATAGAGATCACTTCATATCTAGGGTGTACACTATCAACATGTTTATTTATCATGGTTGATGTTAACCTTGATCACTGGCTAGATAGTGTTTGTCAGGTTTCTCCACCAAATTCCTTTTCTACCTCTTTCCATATTGTATTGTTTGAAAGAAAGTCACTATGTGTAGCCTCCACTTCAAGAGAGGGAAGTTATGCTTCAGTCTCTTCAGGATACAGTATCCTTATAAATTATTCAGAATTCTTCTGCATGGGATATTTGTTTCTTCTTACCCATTTATTTATTCAATCACTTATTTATTTATGTTAGTATGAGCTTAGGGATACTTATTTTACACTTTGGGTTTTAATCTAATACCACTTTATATTGTTGTTCAAATTGTTTCATTTGGCCTTTGGTAACTTATTGTAGTTAATTCCTATGTCTCTTTGATATATATATATATATATATATATATATATATATATATATATATATATCGCGATCAGCATAGGTTTTTGTTTGATTTTGTTTTTTGTCTTTTTTTGGGGTCTTATTAAAAAAAAGTGAAACTTTTATTAAAGTGCCTCTAGTGGAGAACGTGAAAAATAATAAAGAAATTGCCCCTAAAGAAATTCTAGAGGGATGAGACTTTATGTCTGGCAGAAAGAAAAGTGAGGGAACACTAATTGCCTTGGAGTTTATGATATATCTTGGTTGTTAGAACTGGTATTGCTAATCACAATTCAAAGGGCAATGGATGTTTCTTTGAATATGTAGCTGTGAAACTCTAGAATTGCATAGGCAATCTTGTTCTGATCGTAACACAAAAAAAGAAAATTAGAAAATTAGAAAAGAGTCTTAAGGTAACTGGAAGGAACTAATTTTTAGTGAATACTTACATTATATTCCTGGCACTTTGTATAAGTTGTATTATTTGAACAATGGCCATCTGCCTCTGATTTTCTCTACTCAAAGCCTGGGGGATAAACTCTTATTATCATATTACATTGTATTCTATGAATCATCAAAAGCCAACTGAAGAATTTCAGGAAGTAAGAAACATTAGTTATTTTTATAGAAAGAAGTCAAATTACATCCATATTCCATAGAAATGACTTTCTTGCTACTTTGCTTCTCTTCTTTGTACGTTTCTAATAATAAGCAGTAAGGTACAAATAATAGGATTTGGAACAGCTTGTTCCAAATACATTCAATTGTGGAGTGTCCTTTTCTTTTCAGTTACCAAGAGCACACCACTACCTTCTATAATCTAACATGCTGTTGCTGATAAACACGATTCGCCAGTGGAGAGAGTGGTTCCATGGACCTTTGACTCGTGTGATGCATGATGCTTGGAGACTCCAACAGGGGCCAATCTATTCTCTCTGCTGTGCGTCTGACCTTGGGTTATCACCTGTACTTGGTTCAAGTAATGAGATTCTCAGGTGGAATCACACATTTATTTTCTCCTAGAATTTAAGAAATCTCAGGGACTAGTTATGCTATTACCAGTCAAAGCAGGGATCTTTGGCTCCCGGGTCTCCCTTTGCTCTCCTGACAACAATTTCAGTCTCTTGCTTCTGAGCTGGAGCCCAGAATAAATAGAGGCTTGGGAGCTCCTGAATATTTCCCCAAACTCCTAGACGTGCATGTTTTCTCTGCCAAGGGTTCCTGTACCCACACTGAGATAGAGAATTACCCTCCTGCAATAACCCTTTCAACACAATTTCTATAATGGCTCCTTTTAACCAAATTTCTATAATGTTGGCATATTAGTTTCCTAGGACCGTCTTAATAAATAAATTAATAAATTGCCACTGAATTTGCTTACTATTTATTTTTAGTAGCATTTTTTTAAATTCAGAAAACAAAACAAAACCCCCAAACAAAAAGATTTTCCAACCACACAGAGAAGGGGTATGGGTAGGGGTGTGTGTGTCCATCCAGCTGTAGCCCTCAGCCCATGTGGTTTTGGCAGCAATAAGCGGTGTAAGGTAATGGCCCCCAAAATAAAATGGTGTATGTGTGTGTATGGGAAGGAGAGGGGTGCAAAAGCAGTGCGGAGTGGTGGGGAAAGGACAGATGAGGTCAGCATTGGGAACGCCCCAGGCAGGAGGCCATTTCAAAACATTTCCTGTTGATCATACCACCATGGACACCTTTGGCCAACAGCAGAACTAGCATCTTTGCAGTCCTGGTGACAGTGATGGACGTGGGAGCTCTGTGGGTGCTTTCGGTAGGAAGATCCACGGTAAACTCCCTGCCCTACAGCAGTGAGTCCCTGATAACAGAACATTTCTGGTTCCCAGGTGTCAGTCCATTCACGAAAAACAAAAACAAAAACAACAAAAAAACAAAACTTGACCAGTCTTTACCACCCAGGGTGCCAACCTCAGCTGGCAAGAGGTTGGTGAAGGTTTTTTCCCCATAAGGTGGCCCTGATGGAGGGCAAGTCCATAAAGCCCATGATGGCCAAGTCATGCTAGGGGCCCTCTGCCATGATGCTGTGGTTGTGGGCATTCCACCTGGCCATGGCACTGCTGCTGGGGTTGGGGGCAGGGCTCAGTGGCCTCTGGCTGGCAGGCAAGGGAGGCGGAGTGCTTGGCCCCAGAGCTGGGTCTGGGTAAGGAATCCGCTAGCTGTGTCTGATGGCTATAAATGACAGAAATTTATCTTCTTAGTTCTAGAGTCTAGAAGTCTGAAATCCTGGTGTTGGCTGCACCATGCTACCCTAGGAATGCTGGAGGGAAAAATATTGTTTTGCCTTTTCCATGTCTGGTGGCTCCCAGCAAACTTTGGCTTTGATTGGCCTGGAGCTGCATCACACCACTATTTGCCTCTGTCTTTATGTGGCTTTCTTTTCTACTTGTCTCTGTGTTCTCTCCTCTTATGAGATCACCTGTCATTGGATTTAGGGTACACCCTAATCTAGTATGACCCCATCCTACCTTAACTAAATACATCTGCAAAGAATTTTATTTCCAAATAAGACTGCATTCTGAGGTCTGGGTGGACATGAATTTTTGAGTACATTATTCAATTTATCATGCTCGGCTATTTATTTTCTCAATTCAAAGCAAGTTTGGAATACACACAGGGGCAGTTTAAGGAGCCTTCCAAGGTTGTACAATGGGAAACAATGACAAATGCCGGCTGACAATCTGGCAATGAGGGAAAGGATGAAAAACTCTAAACCACATTTGAATGTTTGGTGTACATTATATCAGAGACCTCAAATGTGTATACGTAATGATTCTATCAGGAACATGTTTGTGTGGAGGTATCGTCCCATTACTAGTTCTTAGAAACCATTTTATGAATTGTAACTTAATTCTTCATAATGAAGCATCCCTTTTTCTATAAAGCAAAGTATCCCTAACAAGTCTGATTTTCTTATTATCAATCTCATTTTCTCATCGAAAATGCAACCTCCTTAAGAAAAAAAAAAGATGATGGATAGTTCCAATATCAACTAGCACAATTTCTCAATAATATCAAGTATTTGTGATGCATGTCCTAATTAATTGGAGGTTTCTATATCGTATTAGCAAACTCTGGTAACAGACTGTCTGGATTTGGAGTAAGGCTCTATGCTGTACTGTCCATTCTTTGGTTTCTTTATCTGTAAAATGGATAATATAGTAGCATATGTTTCATAAGGTTGTATAGGAATTAAATGAGTATACAAATGTGTGTCAGTGCCTGCATGTATGTGTGTATGTGAAAAAAACATGTAGGTATACAAGTAATATATATACCTTATACAAAATATATTACATCTCACAGAACTTATTATATGCTTGCCACTCAAAGTTCTAAGCATTTTATTGGATCAGCGTTTTATTTTATATAATCTTCACAATTAACATTTGAATTAAGTATCATTTTTATCATCTCCATTCTATAAATTAGAGAAAATGGTATTATCTCCCAAAGAGATAAGCAATTTGCTGAAGACCACACAGTGGAGTCGTTAGGACACTAACTTAGGAAGTCTAGTTTCAAAGGTCGTACCATTAACTATTATATAATATTGCATCGCTATTTTATAGATAATTAATACACATGTATTGATGAATTAAGTCTATGCTCTGCTTTCTGCTGGCTTGACTTGTTCATAAATCTCTCAGCTTTCTCTTTAGTGGTGGAAGGTCACTTTATGAGCTATCACCATGCAACTAGTTACTCAAATTCTGGTGGCTTAAAGCAACAATAATTACTTGTTATCTCTCTCGCTTTCTGTGGCTCCGGAATTTGGAACAGTCCGACTGGGCAGGTTCTGTTTTAGGCCTCTTCCTAGACTGTGGTCAGATGTTCGCTGGGGTGGAAGTCATCTGAAGCCTCGGCTGGACCCAGAGGATCCATTTCCAAGGTGGTTTATTTCCATCGTCGGCAAGTTGGTGCTGACTATTAAGGCAGGTCTCAGTCCCTCTTCACGTGGGGCTCCCATAGGGCTCCGAGTCAGTGTCCTTGCAGCATGGAAGCTGGCTTTTTCCAGAGTAAACACTCTAGGAGATCAGGGTAGGAATTCCAATGATTTTTATGGCCTTGACTTGGAAGCCACGAATCTTCTTCACTCCTGCTATATGCTCCTGGTTTCAGAGATATATCCTGATCCAGGGTAGGATCAGGGGACTATTCCACGTCTTAAGGCTTATCAGGGGCCATTCTGGGGGCTGGCTTATATGCACAGCATATTTCTTTTTTATCTTGTAAATATTTATTTATTTATTTATTTATTTATTTATTGCACAGCATATTTCTGCCTCTGACCTCTCTGCTTTGGTTATACTGTCTCTTCCTCTGGGCGATGCCTCTCCTGGATTCCACGATAACCTACGCCTTAATCTCATGTCTCTTTAGGTTTACAAAAGTAGTAGGTGACCTACCTAAGGACAAGCATGTATCACTCCCAGGAGGTTTACTCCTGCAGAGAAAGACACAGATTCAAAACATCATCTGTCTAAATCATCCAGAGGACATAGGAGGGTTGTCTATGAACTTCTCTTGCTTCCCCTGGTTCCTGTTCTTTTCACAGCCCGGGTGTTCAGTTCTTCCAGAATTTCCTGTGCTCTTAGGTAAATCAGAGTTGGTGTTTTTCTTCATCATCAGAAAGTCCTAATAAGTGCCCCCCAGCCCCCCTCCCACACACCTCTAAGTATAAAAGGCATAGTGTGTGATATGTGGGTTAAAAAATCAGGAAGATTCTTTTGTCGTTGTTGCAGTTGCTTGGTGTCTCAGGCAATTGAATCATTTTGCTCAGGGAGGCATGTGATCCCTGAAAGGAACTTGGGAAACCTGCGCTAGAGACATCTTCCTCTTCTTTTGTCAGATCCCATTGTCACAGGCTCAGTACTGAAAGACTATATTCTTTCCAGATCTGGGATTATTATTAATAGGAGTTCTGTTCAGAGAGAATTTGTTAATTTAGTTAACATTTTAGACTCACAGTTTAATCCTCTATGTATAAAAGTCAAAATATGTCTCAGTCTTATATACTATTGATATTTCATTAAATACTCTAAAAAATTCAGTCTTTGGTAAATTTATGACCATCTCATATGCTGAAAGATTCCCCACATGCTAATGTGTACGTGACATTTCCTTTGGGGGGAAAAAAAGAATCTCTTTAATGTAAATCCATTTCAAATGATCTGGTCTTCTTGATTTCATTATTATAAACCATGAACACAAACTTCTAAAATATACTTTCTCAGCTGGAAGTATATCTTATTAGTTTAGTCTTCAAAGCTAATAGAAATAGACATTGTGTTCCAATCTTTTTACAACCTGAAAAACAAGCTTAGGGGAAGAAGGGATAGATTTATGTGTGGGAAGGTAAAAACAAGGATAATAGTTTCTGGCACCCTATTAAGTGTGTGTGGGTGGTCAGGACACCATCAGCTGAGAAAGAAATATAAGACTGTTTACGTAAGGTGCTTTCTAAACATTTTCTGACCAAATTAATGTGTTGAGATTTTTTTTCCCCTGAAATGATTAATTGGTATCAGAGTCCGTTATTCCTTATAAATGAAGCACATGTAAGCTGATGAGTCAGGGATGAACATGACAAAGGCTATTGGACAGTATTTCATTTGAAGATGGGATTTCAGGGCAGCCCGGGTGGCTCAGCGGTTTAGCACCGCCTTCAGCCTGGGGTGTGATCCTGGAGACCCGGGATCGAGTCCCACATTGGGCTCCTGGCATGGAGCCTGCTTCTCCCTCTGCCTGTGCCTCTTTCTCTGTCTCTCATTAATAAATAAGTAAAATCTTAAAAAAAAAAAAAGAAGATGGGATTTCAGTACATTCTAAGTAGAAAACAAAGATGCTTCCTGTCATTTGCTTGATAATCACCTGAAACACTGATGCACACACAGGTATGACTCCGAGCTTCCACAGGGAATACCAGCTTTCTTCTGCACCTCGCGAGGGGCTTGGCTGTTCCCATGTGTAGTGCCTGTGTTCTGGCTGCTGAGAGGGTTTGTAAACATGTGGATTTGCGTGAATATGTGTGGCCAGGCAGACATGTGCATCCTTGTTTGCGTGTTGTATTATCTATGGGGCCTTGTATGTGTCTGTGTGCTTGGATGTCCTCTTACATGTCCTCCTTGTTATCTTATTTATTTACTCATGAGACACATAGAGAGAGGCAGAGACACAGGCAGACGGAGAAGCAGCCACCCCATGGGGAACCCAACATGGGATTCCATCCGGGGACTCTGTTCATGACCTGAGCCGAAGGCAGATGCTCAACCCCTAAGCCACCCAGGCACCCCACATAAGTCCTTCTTAGATTAAATGACTGTTTGAGAATTCACAATCCCTTTTCTTCCTTCCATTTTCCTACACCATTCTTCGGTATTTTACAGAAATCTCTTCACTACTGTAGGTTGACAATATCTAAGACACATTTTCTTTATATGAGAGAGGAGACAGGCAAAGGAAAATAACCGATATTCCATGGAAGGAGAATAGAAGTCAAAGAGCTATAGGGATGGCACCCTTTGGCAGAGCAGGGTGCAGAAGCAATGTATTCATTTATCCGTCCACCATTTATTGACTGTCTTCTGTGTGCAAAGTAGGTCCCCAGGCAATACTCAACAATAGTAATGGTATCCGACTCTTCAAATCTTGCCAAAAGGCGTGCTAAGAGGAACAAATAACTAAATAAATAATGTATTTGTTTAATAGGAAGATCTCTCTCATGAGATAGTTCTAACAGAGCACTGGACTTGAACTGTGAGCATCTACCCAGATACCCCGGCCCTCCAGATCTCCACATTGCAGCCAGAATCTTTATTCTAAAAGGCAAAACCAATCGCATTATACCTCCTTGTCCTTTAAAAGGCTTCCTTGTGTCCTTAGGATAAAGACAGCAAGCCTTAGCTTGGCCTACAGATCCTGCATAGCCTGGCTCTGCTTACTTCTCTCCTTTTATCTTCCCAAACTGCTCCTCTTAGGCTGTTTGCTGCAGCCACAGTTCACTCCTTAGACAACGCTCCATCTCTCAGGACAGTTGCCCATTGCATTTTTCTCTCCAAAACACTTCTTTCCTCGCCTTTCACCTGCTGAAGACAGATTAACTTCCATAGGTTTCTTGAAATGAGGTTGCTCTCCTTTGCATCACTGATCTCCTTTTTAATTGTCTATTTTTATTGGTTGTTATCAACGTTGGCCACTCCCACTCAACTCTATGCATCCCCGGCCCCCAGATTCCCTATGCCTATCAGTTTCTGACATACACAGTTTTTGAAAAATTGAATGTTTGGAGGAAATTATTTAATTGATATGAAACAAAGTTTCAGCAATTCTAGAATGGGGATAATAACTTACTCCATAGATTAACAGAGAATGTGCATTGAAACTTTGAGAATGCTATAAAATATAGGGTAGGATAATAGCTTAATGATAACCAAGAGAAATTGCTATTCGAATTAATGTAGTTAATAGAGAAGAGCTGGTTGTTGATGTGATGATGTGAGGGTGAAGATGAAAAGAAATCATGTTTTCTTTTAGAACGGAAACAATAAGAGGAAACTCTTTCTCCCTCCCCCCTCTCTCCCTACATGTATGTATATCAAGATAGTTTGAAAGGAAATTTTAAGATGAAAGTTTCTTTTTTCCTCTGTCTTCACTTCTAGCTGCAGTCTGCAGTTGTAAGCACTTTAAAGAGTGTTTGTCTTCAGTTCATGTGTGGTTATCACTGCTTCTCTAAATTATGTTTTTATTTCTATTTCTTGATTTATCAACTTCAGACCATATCTACTCAGTTTATATTACCATATTAATATCTACCTTTCCTCTTTCTAGCACCAAATTATTCTAGTATTTATAATTCTTCTAGTATTACACTTATGATTTTAAGTAATGTTTTCGACAAATATTTCTGGAGTCATATAATTTATGAGTACTCATTGGTCTCATATATTTTTTTAAAGGTTTTATTTATTTATTCATAAGAGACACACAGAGAGCGGCAGAGACAGGCAGAGGGAGAAGCAGGCTCCATGCAGGGAGCCCGATGCGGGACTCGATCCTGGGTCTCCAGGACTACAACCTGGGCCGAAGGCAGGTGCTAAACCACTGAGCCACCTGGGCTTCCCCTCATTGGTCTCATATTATCTATGATAAAGAAAGTACTATATTTACATGTTTCTTAATTCTCCTTGCTCATTGTGTCAGCCATATCATCGTTTGGTTTGCCAACTTATATTTTGTTTCATTTTTCTCAAGTTTCATGTTATTACCTGTGTTTTCACTGTAGATTGATTTTAAAAGTTGAAAACAAATCAACCTCATAAAATATTTACATTATGTAAATGTGTTTAATGTTATGCATAAATGTTATATAAACTATTATATTATTAAAATATGTATATATATATTATTTCAATAAGTACTATTGTGGACCCACTGGAAAGGGGATATAATCCTACATAATTAAAATTGTGCCTAAAGAAAGAGACTAAGGTTTTAATGTTCAAAATCATTATATTTTAGCATGTTCAAGATATAGTCTTTGGGCTGGGCTTCTTTTACAGCTTATGGTTCTCTGAAGAGTTTCTAATTCCATTTTTTTTTGTTATTACTATCCCATATGTTTAGTCATATTGGTAAAAATATTTCAAGATCTTAATTATACAGATCATTGAATGGGATCCATCTTCTCCTTAAGGAAATTTTTTATAGAATCTTCTGACTTCCTGTTTTTATTTGAACCAATTGCACAGAGATTTCATTGCATAATTACAATGACTCCAAATCTGCTTCTCTTTCTTGATTTCTTTTTTTACTTTTCAGGAATACAAACTCAAGTTTTTTGAAGGATGCCTGCAAGCATGTAATCATTCTTAACCTTGAAGATCTGAAAATGCCTTTAACTTGTCCTCAAACTTGATTGTTATTTTGACTGAATATTGAATTCCAGGTTTAAACTAATTTCCCTCAGAAATCCCGAAGTCATCTTTCAAACTCTGTTCCATTGCAGAGGCAATGGATTCTTCTTCTCTTCTAGGTCATGTAGATGTATTTTCTAAAGATTTTAAGCACAGTTTTTATTTTGGGATTGAAATTCTACTAGAATATGCATCTGTAGTGATTGTCATATATATATATATATATATATATATATATATATATATATATATATATATATTCTCCATGTTCCTAGGTCCCACGGCTGTAACTAAATTCCATATCCCTATGATTCTATCCTCTCCATACACACTACCCTGCATATACAGAAGTATTTTAGGTATACATGGAAAAATCAGATCTGATCACAGATGAAGACAACCTAACTAAATAGCTGTATTGTCTATAAGTATGGAAGCCAAAGTTCTATGGGTGTGATAGGACACAAAGGCAGGGTAAGGGTACACATAGCACTTTCCCCATTATATTTCTCTAGGGTAGCAATGTTCTTAAATGCCCAGCACACGCTGTTTCCTCCAACCCATTACTCGTATTTGAAGGCATGATTGGAATACACTGGGGCAAACCCATGATCCAAGTGGGTCTAGTCCTTAGTGTTGGCTATACCTCAGCCAAGTCTCCTCCAAGAATCATAGTATAAGTCTGTTCACTACTATAACCTGAAAGCCAGCGGTGGATTAATCTACAAACTGGATGAAATACTTTTCTGATGGCATAAAGGGCAGAGTAAACATTTTTGAGAGCCACAATATCATGGTAGTCAAGATGGCAAGAGTTATAGTCATCTCCTTATTCATGTACTTTATGATGGTGAGGCTAATACGCTGTTTGGTTCACTGGCCCTGTTAACCTCTGCCACAGAAAGCTACTAATCATGAGATTTTTAAGCAAAGTTGATGAGCTTATGTGGCTAAAGGGAATGGGATACAAGGATAGCATTCCACGCTGGTCTGGAATTCAGACAGATCTATATTCAAGTCATTTTCAAATTTGAGAGAGGCAGTTATGGAGTACTATATATCTAATAAAAATGATAAGGTTAGCATAAGCTGGGCACTCAGTACTGAGGCTATATGTATACGTATATGTTGAGGATGGAATCCTAGGGATATGGAACTTAGTTATAGCAGTGGGACCTAGGAAAATGGAGAATGTGAACTTGAACTTCTTACTTTATTCAACAGAAACTTTCCACAAACCAGAGTTAAACCCAGAATCTGTCCCCTCAACCAAAGATGTGAAAAACCAAGATTTTTTTTTTTTTAAAGACCTATGAACTCTCATTGGCCAATTTGTGAATCCTCAGTCCCAGGCTGAGTCAGTGACTTTTCCTGCCAGTGGTACAGTGCTCTTGAGCACAGTTATTGGCAGAATTTTCTTTGCCAGTGATGCGCTGCTCAGTGTGGAAGAGCCAGTGCTCAGTGTCGGTACAAACTTCTACCAATAAATGTAGGTTTCACATCTGCAAGCAGTACTTTGGAGACAAGCTCCCTATCCCACATCTCACTGAAAGTGTTAAAGGAGTCACTTTTCCTACGCTGCAATAGCCTTGTTACTTGGCTAGATGACACGTTCCAGGAAGTAGAGCCCCAGCCACCAGTTGCTTGTCTGAGCATGAGACTGGCTAATGCAATAGAGAAGAGTGTATGCAAATAGCTTCTGTGGAGGAGCTGAACAGACACAGAGTACTGGTTACCATGCCAACAAGCTAAGGTTTGAGGTAAGTAACTCACTCAGATTTTTTGAAAGTTTGATTTTAACCCCCAAATGATCTCTTTTGGTTTAGAGGGCATAATTGTGTTTGCACATGTTGAGATTTCTTTTTTTAGCATAAAGAGGGTCCCCAATTCATCTTTCCCCATAAAGAGCAATACTTAGTTGTTTGCCTATGTTTATGAATGATGATTTAGCATAGGTAGCTGGTACACAGGTTTCTTTAAATTTAATGTAAATAGGTTCAGGAATAGGAAGGGAAGGACAACACATAAAATGATGCAGGATATCTTAAATATAATAGCTTTATTTAGAAAACAGCTAAATATAAATAAAGTTGCAGTACGATTTTTTAATAATGACACTGTTGTCACCATTATTGTGATTGACCAATATTTCCTTTCCCATAAACCTTTGTGTTCATTATATATTGATAAACTCTAATAGAGAGAAGGATATATTGGCTTAAATATTGGCTTAGATTAGATAAAATTCCTGTCATTGTAAGATTGAAAGCCTACTGGATCTAATTATCCTTCAGGAACTTTGGAAGATGCATCAACTTGTCAAACCTGCCATCAATTTAGCACCAAGAGAAAATATTAAATAATGAAGATGCTTTATTGTAAAAAGCCTATGAGTAACTATTTTAACTTATTTTGCAAAGATTTTCAGATGTAATTAGGACAGAAAACAAGCAAAGGAAATGTAAACTGTCTTATGGCAATTCTTTTCCCCTTTGGCACAGAGATGTGCTCCATTTACAGCCCTTAAAGTGCTGGCTTTAAAATAACATTGCCACATTTTATTTTGCTCCTTTGTAGGTTCAGAGATAAAATAACAATATCAAAGCAGTAAATACTACACAGAAGAAATTGATGGAAACAGTAGTATAATAAAAAATATAACTCATTTTCCTATTTATATGGGAATATTGGAAAACAAATCAAACAGAAGGGGGGTGTTCTGAGAAGGGATACGTTTTAAAAAGTGCCATTTATATTTTCGTTTTTAGTTCCTCTTTTTAAAGACTATTTTCTTCATACATCTTCACTCAACTCCACGGCATGACATTAGGGGTGTTAAAATACGAGCCAGAATGACTACTGCAGACACTGAAACTCGTCCTCTAGAGGTCACAAAGGGGAATTCTCCGAAGTGATTGTTTCTTTTTCTTTTTCTTCCCAGTTTTTACTTATATCACATCTTTTCTTAATTTAAATTTAATTAGCCAACATATAGTACATCATTAGTTTCAGATGTCGTCTTTGATAATTCATGAGTTGTGTATTGTTCCTCATTTCATTTACAAGGCAAACAGCTTCCATGACTTTGCTCCCTTGTTCCCTTGTAACTTCTCTTCAGTGCTTCGCAGGGTGATTTTGAGGCACACCTCATTATCAAAAAATGATAAAGAAGGATTTCCATTAGTCATAACCTTGTTGAACTGCGTATCTATCTTGAACTGTGGCCTCTTTTTTTTCTCAATTGTTATGTTGATATTTTTATATTTTTCTTTTTCCATCTTATTTAAAGTAAAAGAACATACTTTATGAAATTTACCTTAAACGTTTGCTTTTCATTAGATAGTGATAGGTAAGTATAACTGATTGTGATAAATTATCTATGTTGTTATTGTAGAATTCTGAGCTTTGCTTAAATTGTCATGAGGTCAAATTATTCCTGCCTAGATGTCATTACTTAAATGGCCCCCAACAGTTGCGTACCGAGCTCTTTCTCTGACTGTTGGTGCCACTCCTGGTTTATGATAGGTGTTTCTTTTCTTATAGATTTGTTAATGGTTCTAAGCTATTGACTAACTAGCCTTAGTCAATAAGACTTAACCACTGGCATATGGCCTTGTCCCAGAGGATAACTTACTCTCTTGTTATGAGGGCTCTGGCACTGAAGAGACAGGGCCTCATTCTAAGAAGCCAAAGCTATTCCTTTCCCAGAGTCTAGTCCAATGAAGTCTCTGAGAACCTTGACTTTCATCAAAGAAGTCCTGAATAGACAATGTGGATTTCATACTTGGCATTTATACCAAATGCTCCAAGGTGGAAGAAGAGGAGGCGTTTCTATTCCTTAGGAGGCTGTTTTACTGAAAGTAGTTCTACGTCATTATGAATAACATGGTTTGTAATGCTGATTTGGAAATACCCAGTATAAAGAGTCTCTCTCTCTCTCTTTCTCTCTCTTTCTTTCCTCCTTTCTGTTTTTAGAGGGTGAGTTGATATTCTTTTTATGAAAGCAATAACTTCTTTGAAGCTCTCCTTAGTACTAAAATATAAGTACTCCTTTCCTGAAACCTTAGGATGTTTAAATGTTCGGTCCTATATTTTGTCTATCTGTACTCTTTTTGTCACCAGAATTGGTACAGTTGCTTCATATTTGACTGATGACCCCAAAGTTTTCCTAGCACTTTGAAAATATGTATGTAATGTATATTTCTATGACATGTATTTCTATAACTATGTTCTAATAACTATTATTACTCCAGGTCAGCTGTCTCTGCATTTTACTGAAGTTTTTATTGCTCTCATAACTAGTCATAATATATCTACTCATACATTTGTCACCGCAGGGCTACTCTTATTTTGCTCTATCCTTATAAGAGTTTACTATATAGAACAATAAAATCAAAAATAATGCACATAAATCTCCTTGTAAGAACTTCATTAATTATAACCTAGTGAGGAAAAGGTGATTCTGAGTGCAAAGTGTATCATAATACTATATTTCATCAGTTTTTTTTTTCACATAGTAAGATCTCTGAAATTAGTTTCATGGTACAATCAATGACTACTTGGATTTAATTAAAAAATGGTGCCATCTACCAGCCTTCTAATGCCCTCAAGCATTTTATATCCAAAATTCAAAGACTGAATTGGTCCAGATATTTTAGAGAATGAATTATATAAAAAGTCTTCATTTTTGAAATGAAGCATCACATCGTTATGGAGATACTAGAGATGTTGGAGAAATCCCAAGAATAGTCATAGTCTAATCAATAGTGTATAAATTAGATCCTGGGTTATAACAATGTCAATTTTTCAAGATCCAATCAGGCAGGGATAATTAGATTGGACTTGCCAAAATTAAAAAAAATGCACAAGATCACAACTGGCACAGTATTGCTGTGCACTGACGGATGTTTGGAAAAGTTGGAAATAACTCCTACTTGAATGGGTAGGTTTCACAGTAAAGTGTTACATATAAAAAAAGATGGAGGCAATGACCAAAACTGTGTAATTTTTTTTCCCAGTATAAAAACTTAATAAGGGAGGAGGCAGAGCCATCTTGTTTAAGTCACACACAAACCCATCTTGTGTTGAAGCCACTTGATCAAACAAAATATACTCTGAAAAAAGGCCATTAAAGGATGATATCCAAGCCCTCTGGCTCCTTTCAGTGGGTGCCCTTCTAGTCCACTGTTGGCTTCGCAGTTACCAAGAGCCAGTGAACGTAGGCTCCTTACATCCTGCCAGCATTTTGAAGTGGGTGAGCTAAATTCACCTGTCAGTACGAAGGATTCTGCAGAGTTAGCATCAACCCTGGCTACAGCTGAGGGCATTACCCAGTAAATCTTCCCCACATATCATTCAAGACAGAACCATTTTTAAAAAGTGAGATATATCTTGGACTTGACAGTCCTGATAAATCAAATCTAGGTTTCAAAGCCAGGAGTAGATTCAACAAAGCCATATGAAGCCAGGAGTTAGTTCAGAGAAGCTAGATGGTAAAACTCAACTTGTTTCCAAATGTCGTAGCTATGCTTAAAAGCCCCATTTGGTTGGAATTTAATAATATCTTAATTAATTCATGTACCAAAATTATGAAGGGAATAACACTGAAATTTAAACAACCCACCAACTGTGCGATTAGATGTCCTATTTTTCTTTTGGGGCCAAACCAGATCAATCGAATGATTCCGAACTTGATGGTAAAAAATAGCTGGAAGTGTTTCCCACTGAATTCTAATTCCTAGTGAACGACTGCAATTAATACATAGAAGGGACAGTGGTGAGATGGAAGTGCACCTGCCGATCTCCCTGCAGGCAGGACTCGTCCACCTGCCCGCCGCCAGGCTCCAACCGTGAGCTCCTTCAGTGTCTGCCTCAGCTGTGGAGAGCTGCCTCCCTGAAAGGGAGAGGCCTCCCAGGAGAGTCCCTACCTACCGGCTAGTTGGGGGGGGGGGCGAAACGAGTGGCCCAGGTGTGCTCCAGAGCTCAGCTGGGACTGCAGTGCTGCCCAGGGGCCTGCCGGGCCTTGGCCTGTGGCCTTCCCTGCCCCCCTGCGCCCAAGTCGTCCTGCTGCCACACTTCTTGTCTGGGTCTGCTTCTGGAAAACCAGCCTGCAAAAGACAGTCTGCAAAAATGATCTCTGCAAGAGAAATGTTAAGCCCCCGCTCTTCTCTGGATGTCACAACAGACAGTTCAGTCTACAGAGGATTTTGGTGCCTTAAAAAATGGCAGCCTGAGCTATCTCCTCCTGGTTGCACCAACCGAGTTCCTTCCTGCCTTGCCAGAAAGAGTTGTAGGTTATTTCCTTCTTCTGCAGATACTTGCCTATGAAATAATAGTTATTGGGCATTTTCTCTCTCTCTCTCTCTCTCTCTCTCTCTCTCTGTGTGTGTGTGTGTGTTTGTGTGTGTGTGTACTATTAAAAAATCTGGTTGAAAAATAATTTACCTCTAGGGGAGAGATTTCCAGAGGAGAGAAACATATATCATCTGTTGCAGAACGACTCCTGGGCTGCCTTACTTTTAACAGTTTATTTCACCTTACATCTTCTTATTTCCACTGAATTAAGCAATGTTAAAATCATACAGCAGAAAATTTAGGAGGCCTATTTTTTTTTAAAGTAAAAGTAAAAGTAGTATTAATCCATCCTTGAAACTCCCACTTTTGACTGTAAAGGAGGTAACTCTCACTATAGGAAGCTTCTTCTTCAGGACGTGCAGCTGGCAGATATGGGATGTGACTTGGTTGCATATGGCTCCTGTCTGTGGTGCTTTGTTCTCATTCTTTTTTACTTTTTAAAGATTTATTATTATTATTCTTGTTGTTGTCGTTGTTGTTTTGAGAGAGAGAGAGAGAGAGAGAGTGGGGTGGAGGGGCAGAGGGAGAAGGAGGGAATCTCAAGCAGACTCCTCGCTGAGTATGGAGCCCCATGTGAAGCTCAATCCTATGACCCTGAGATGGTGACCTGAGCCGAAATCAAGAGTCTGACGCTTAACCAAGTCACCCAGGTGCCCCACTTTGTTCTTATTCTTAAGAAGGAAGTGAAGAGGGTTGAAGATGGATCTCAAGGCATCATCTAAATATACACCATGGCAATCTATTCTCTGACAGAGGCTCTTTGAGCTAATTGCAGTTTCCCTTTCTCTCACATTTCTAGTCCCCCAACACCTGTCTATCAGATACAAAACATCCTGTAAATAGCACTTCCGATGCTTAATTATGGAAATGGAAATTCATCTCTTAGAGCTTCAATGACTTTTAAGTCCCTATCAGAAGACTACAGATCTAATGTATTCAATGCCTTCAATTTTCTCAGTTATATAAAATAATAAATATTAAGAATGTGACACATTCCTCTTGTTAGGTGTTTTTTTGAAGGGCAAAATTATTTATTCCTGATCCCTGAGTATATGTTCCTTGAAGAAAAATCCAGTAGGTAAAAACCACAAAGAAATTATCATTGCTCTTCCCTTTTCTCCTACATACACCTGAAGATTACCTTTATAATCACAACAGAGAATTTAGCTAGCCAGTGAAGTTGCCCTTCCCACCATCCACCATACGTAGCCTCACAACTATCCACCTGGGCTTTCCAGTGAGCATGGAGATTGCTCATGGTTTGACTATTCTGATTTGAGAGTGAGGAGTTTTTCTCTAGTTCCTATTTGAAATAGTAGCTTTTTGCAAACTCTTTCTGAAATGTATTAAACTTAGTGTCATCTAATAGTATCTGTTTTTCTTTCTGTCTTCTCTGATTTATCTTTTAAGAATACAAATATGAAAAAAATAAAAAAATTAAAAAAAGAATACAGATGTGATCTAGGGTTAGAAGTTGATGTCAAATTATGACTAATTTACTCATGCTCTGTCTCTTTTTCCTTTCTCTTCCTACCACCTTATTCTTTTTCACGGTCAAGTCCCACCTAAATGATCAGCAAAACTACATTTTCCCGGATACCCCCGACCACAGCTAAGTGATATTTAAGCAACCAAAGCTTGATATTTAGTGGCTTAATATTGAGCTGTCTCTTCTGCTAGGCCCTCCGTGATATTGTTCATGGTTTTAGTAAATGGGCTTCAGGATGGTTCCTTCTACATGACTTTGCTTGGGTTCTATGCTGGAGAAGTAGGGACGGGAGGAGCTATCCTCCTAATCCTCTGATCTCATCAGGACTCCAGCCTAGTGACTCCTCTTTATTTAAAGAATTAACTCACCTCTTTACTTGAAGAGTTACTAATCTGCTTGAAGGTGTAATTTTCACCTGCTGTATTATCACTAGGATAACAATAAAAAAGGAAAAATATGATGGTTTAGGGTAAGTTTAGAGAAATTGCTGAATAGGCACAACTAGAAGGACTAGGAGGCGAGATGGTTAAGGATGTTGATGACATAGAGATTGAAATAATGGATTCTCAAATTTAATTGATTTGGAAGGAAGTACAGCTAACAGGATTTATAGATTTGGATAAAGTAGATGTATCAACCAGATGCTAGTAAAAAATAGGTGGTATTCTTAAAAGAAGTAAGAGTTTATATACTAATATTTGGGCAATCAAAAAAGCATGGTGAAGCTCCCAAGGACTGTCAAGAGCAGGGAGCTCCGACCTGCCCTGGGCCTGGATGACTGTAGAAGGAAGGGGATGGAGCTGGGGAGAGGGGGAACAAAGAGGAAAGGGGAGAGACTCAGAGAAAGAGGATGATAATTTTGATATTAGAGATGGTCACTTAAAATGAAATGTGGCCTTTGGTAGTACAAGGAAATGGAAGACTAAATCCTCCAACCTCACTCTCCTCCCACCTTCTAATATCACGTTTCCTTGGGTGAACCCATCCAAAAACCAGAGTCGGCGGGGGGTACTGGTTGAGACAATACATCAGTGAGTCTTCTGGGACATAGACCAAGTTAGGGAAGATCAGACTATTGATTTGTGTGGAGTACAGAAAATACCCACTATAAGGAAGGAGAGAATTGATGAGGTTTTTTTTTTGTTGTTGTTGTTGTTTGTTTGTTTTAGTGTGAAGAAGTGTAGAAGCTATGGTATTTTTAAAAACAGAGGTAGATATAATTGGTTTTAAGCATTCAGTGGTGAAGCAGTTTGAAACACGACAACTTCTAGTATGCACTCAAGTGAGTGGC
Organism: Nyctereutes procyonoides; assembly: GCF_905146905.1. NCBI lineage: Eukaryota > Metazoa > Chordata > Mammalia > Carnivora > Canidae > Nyctereutes > Nyctereutes procyonoides. The sequence continues at coordinate 13,527,820 of NW_026575021.1, read as the reverse complement.
TGATAAAATGGAGGGAGAGTGAAGGTCGTTATGCTTGCTCTTGAAGGTAGAGTGAACTGTCTTAGTTTTCTGGAGACAGAGTTTCCTAGAAATATAGGCCTTTCAGTGCTAAAAGTACCCTGAGAATCCTGGGCAAATTGGGAGAGTTTATCAAATTTCTTGAAGGAGAAGTGGATTTGACAGGAATTCCATGCAGATGGGAAACATTAGCCAAGATATAGAAATAGTAGCGCATGGGGAATATTTGCAAGGACAATGAATTACATTTTGGCTGTAGTTTAGGGTATATTTAATAGGAAGAATAAACAAACTAAAAAGTAATATTCCTAGTTTATGGAAGAACAAGAAGCTTGAACTTTATGCTACACAACCAGTATTTTGGTTTTCCAGCTTTGGTGTTGAATCTCACTGACCAATTTACAGATGTCACAGAAATAACCTATAGGTATCCTATGGATACCTCTCATATAGCAGCATATGACTTTTTTGTTTCTTGTTTGTCTGTTATTTTTTCATTTTTATCAACCATTCAAATTACCTGAAGTCTTCAGATAAAATCTGTTGGTGTATGTTTCTGTGGTTATCATTATCCAGGAAACTCAAGTTTCAAATACAGCTTTTTAAAAAGTCATTGAATGAGCCAGTAATCAGTAGGATTGAAATAATTAAAATGCAATTTCTCCCCTAATATTCATGTTTTACAATCCCAGATAGGAAATTAGTGCCAGATAATGCCAGATGTCTCCTTAAGTTTGGAAGAACACAAACATTTAAAAAATCTGTTAGTTAAAGCAATCAACTCAAATTAAGAATAGAAAGGGCTGGACAAGGTAGGGGGATGGGTGAAATAGGTGACGGGGATGAAGAAATGAACTTATTGTGATGAGCAGAGGGTGATGTATGCAAGTGCACTATATTGTGCACCTGAAACTAATATTACAATGTGTGTTTGCTAACTGGGATTTGAATAAAAGGTCAAAAAAATAGAAAATAAAAACAGGAATGGCTGTTAGAGTATGGAATAATAATTCCTCTTACTACTTTAAATACAACTTAAAATTATAAACTATATTTCAAATGATCCAAAATGCTTCATTATGAGTCAATTTTTATTATTTTTTATTTTTTAAATAATTTTTTTTATTTGTGAGAGAGGGTATGAGCAGGGGGAAGGGTAGAGGGAGAAGCAGGTTCCCTACTGAGCAGGGAGTCGGATGGGAAACTCAATCCCAGACCCAGGGATCATGATCTGTGCTGAAGGCAGATGCCCAACTGACTGAGTCAACAAGGTGCCCATGAATCACGTTTTCAAAAGCCTATGTCATATTAATATTGACACTGAATAATATTTTTTTTTCATGGGATTAGAAGTTCACTAAAATATTTAAAGAATCCCAGGACACACCAGAATCACTGCTTTTGTAAAAACGATGTTGAAAGAAGAGTCAACTTTTGGAAGTAGATGAGGATGTTCTGGGGTTGTCATGTGATGCTCAGAAGACTTTAAAGTCTTCATGGCTAGGCAAGCATATCCCTATTAAAGTGGCCACTCCTAAATAATGATGATGATGATAATAATAATAATAATAATAATTTTTTTAAAAAGTGGCCACTCCTGCTCAAGAATCCTAACCAAAGCTGCAAAGCTGGTAGCAGCTGTGAGATTCCTTTTCAGGCTTATTTATCTTAGGAGAAATTCAAAAGAGAGGATGTCATGTTAGATTAAAGTATCATAATATCCACAAAGTAGAATGAAATTTCATCAGTAGCTGAAATTGGTATAATTTTGTTTATTGAGAAGCATAAATTAATCAAATTTTCTTTACCTAGAATTCTCCCTAAAAAGTAATCTGGAAAAAAACTCTGTTTAAGCATGTAATGTGATGTACTTCATGAACTCTCAACCGATATATTTTTAAAATATTACCTTTGAATGTCTATTTGCTCTTCCTGGTCATCCCTTTAGCCAATTCATGTGACCGAATTACCTGAGTAACAGACTGTAGTATTAGTCAGTCCTAGATTTAAATAACACAAGATCGTTCCCTGTTTTCAGAGATGAAATGATTTTTATGAGCCAGATAACCATTCAGTAAGAAACTGTCTATGGTTTAAATACAGGTCTAATTGCGATTAAAAAAAAAAAAAAGGAAAAAAATGGGAAAAAATTTAAAACAAAGAAAAAATAATAAAAATTTAAAAAATGGGGCTAACGTGGCATTTATCCAGCTTATCAGTCATTTCTTATGTTCATATTTTCTTTACGTACTAATGACCTACTAACCTTTACAGAACGGAAGAGCTAGAGAATGTTTTTATTCTAATGCTTCGTTTATTGTTGTAAGTATTTTATTAGTATACTGTGTCGGCTTTACAATGGAGCATTCTGAGCACTAAATAAGAACGGATGAGTAGGAGTTACCAGGAGGTCTCCCCATTCTCAAGAAATACCTGTAGAACTGTTGTGCCATACGTATGCCTGTTGAAGTGTTTAAACCACTTGTGAGTCCTTAAATTGTCAAGAACACACTGACAAAAGTACAGCCAGACCAACTTGGACCAAGAGAGACAGAGACTGAAATTCTAGCCTGCAGGAGGCAGCTGGTGAAGCTGCTCAGCAAGCAAGCAAGGCATATTCTCTGATGCCCTTGTCTAAAGTAGCTAAGATGACAATAAAGAAGAAAGAATAACCCAGAGGGTATCTAGGACCTTTTGGCAAATAGATTCCCCTGTTCCATCCCATTTCTGCGCTCAAAAGGATAATTCAAGGTCAACATTTGATAAGCCATAGGAGAAAAATGTTCTGTTATATACTCCCTTCGGGGCATTAGCTGCCTACTTTGGTTATATTTACATTTATTTTTATAACTAAGAGTGATTGTATAATTTTTTTTCTTCCATAGTAACAAAAATCTGACCAGAAAAACTTGCCTTTTTACTTACAGCAGCAGAAGTTCTTCAGTTAGCAACTCATGCGTGGTTGTGAAGTTTCCTGTGGCAAGGTCAACTTAGAAATCAACTTGCTTTTTTTGTGTGTTTTGGAAAGTGAAAACCTTTCTCTCCTCCCCCCCACCCACGCCCACACCCACTCCACCTTCCTTGGAGTTATTTCTTCACTGTTAGCAGTTTCACATTGCACCTAATAGTCCAAGACATATCTGTTATTAAAATGTGTGAACCATTGTTTACTTAGAATTTTCTGACCCTTTGATCCTTTTTATCTCTCACAAAATGTAGCAAATTCTCGAAGTTATAGCACTGAACAGATTGAGGAAGTCTAAACTCAACTCATAAAAATCAAGTCTTTCTATATTAAACATTATACTACATTTATCAAAACTGCTCTTTATTGATGTCTTTCATTGGGAAATTTAAAAGGGTTTAGCACGATTGACTTCAGAGAAAGGAGTTTTTGTTGTTTTGTTTTCAAATAAATATTCCAAAACTTATATATCCAAATGGGGGCAGTAATGGCAAGGTGTGTAGTGGTGGAAGGAACATGATCTTCCTTCCACCAACTTTAGCTTGGCAAGAGGAAACTAATAATTGCCTTGAATCATTTTAAGTAGTGACACATGATTAAGGGATTAGGTTTATTTTGTTAGCTTCAGATATCAGAACTTAGAGAATTGGTAGATATCTTAAGGAGGCAAATCCAATAGGATCAACCGTGGATTTAAGTAGACCCTGAATGATCACAAAATGCAGATATTACAGATTCTTATATTGAATGGGAGACTGGACAGTATGCTTACTAAGGCATTATCCAACTTCCAATCTCTAAGATTTCACAAATTTTATAATTGGAGGAAGATATAAACTTAATCCAGAAAGGTGAACATTACTCAGATCTTTTTAAAAGCGTTCTTCGTTATTGGAATAATCTTCATAGCTCATTTCTCTCTTCCACAAGAAACATTAAATTTCAAAATCTCTTTCCTGATTTTCATTCTTTTCTTCCTCTATGTGTATCTTCAAACTTCTTTTAATCCATTTTCCCTTGTGATTGATGCACATGGATTCATAGTAATTAGCAGGTCAAAGACAACAATCTGGAATGTCATGTTCTCTGCTGGCGCTGACTAAATAAGACTCTTTCGGGGATGAGAAGCTGTGATATGGACCCAGACCTAGACTGAGAAGCCTTCTAAGAAGTACATTAGAAGCAATATGGCTCTTGCTCATGTATAATATAACAAAAGGACTTAGCATCAAAAAGCCAATAATTTGAGTTTTATACTCTTAAGTCCTAGGATTATTACGATCTCTACTATCATGAGTAAATAAGTGAAAAAAAAAAGGCATTCCTAATGATTTGAAAGTTCATCCAGAATTAGGAAGCACTGCCATTACCCAACTATTTACCACAATTTTAAAAGTTAAATTACTTCTGTATTTTAAGTCTTTTTGCTCATAGAAACTTCTTAACATGCCAGTGTGAACTCTTGAATGGACAATACATAAGGCCATATCCTCTTATAACTCATGAGTACTTTCTTATATCATTTTTCTTTTAAGTAGCAGAGAGCAGCGACCTCATTGAGTTAGGATATGAGAAGCGATGCTATATAGAGCAAGTGTAGAGGAAAGCCTGGAGGGCAGGACTCCATGGGGTTCAAACAGAGGGGCCAAGGACATCGTTGGCAGCTAGGGAGCAGCAGAAAAACATGGAATTGCTGGTAGGGAGAGAGGAGTCCATTGGGAATGGATATGAGGAAGGACTCTGAGACAAGCCAACCTAAATTTGTGGCAAGTGCTGAAAATTCATGCTAAACGATCTTTAGATCTGGTGTTTTCTTTGACAAGTGGTTTAGCCTATATAAGTGTCCTCATCCTCATCTGTAAATCAGAACTAACTCTACTTCACAATGGTTGGTATTTAGGTTAGAAAGAATGATGTTCATTAAAGCATATTAAATTTTTCTAAAGTTATGCATGAATTAATTATATTAATGATGTTTGTCTTAAAATTGTTTCTGAAGTCCGAATGATATATAAAACAATTAACCAAGAATAAAGGCTAATTAAACTACTGAACATTTGAGGGCAATAGCAGTTTCTCCTAAGAAAAAGCTCAATATTACCTTATCAACTACCTCTGACACTCTTAGTTTTATAATTTGGTTTTTCTGTGACCTGGCATTTGAGTAGAAATTCTGACTGGGAGACTGAGACAGGGAAAAACAAAGGATAAGTAATTGGATAATGATACTGCCACTGAGCATAGAATGTCTCTACATCCCAGTGTTTTCCTGATTCTCCCCACTTCTGATTTGCTTTTTTAATTTTTATTTTCATTCTTTTCTAGTAAACACATTTCATATGAGATGTACCCTCTTAATAGATCTTTAAGTGTACAATATGGTACTAATAACTGTAGGCATAATTTCATACAAAAAAAATCTCTAGAACTTATTCATCTTCCATAACTGAAACTTTATACCCATTGATTAGCAACTTCCTATTTCCAGCTCCTTCTCAGCTCCTGGAAAACACAATTCCACTCTCTGCTTCTATGATTGAACTATTTTAGGTACCATGTGTAAATGGAATCACTCAGTATTGTCCTGTGACTGGCTTATTTCATTTAGTATAATGCCTTCAAGTTACTGCAGATTTCCTTCTTTTTTTGAAGATTGAGTAATATTTCATTGTTGTATAAACCCCATTTTATTTATCCATTTATCCATTGATGGACCTTTAGCTTGTTTCCATATCCTGGCTATTGTGAATAGTGCTGCAGGGAATGTGGGAGTGTTAGTATCTCTTCAAGATCCTGATTTCAATTCTTTTGGATAAATAGTCAGTAGGATTTCCAGATCATGTGGTAATTCTATTTTTATTTTTTTTCAGGAGTGTCATTACTGTTTTCCATAATGGCTGCACCCTTTTGCCTTATTACCCGTGTCCTGGGGTTCCAATTTCTCCACATCTTTGCTAACATTTGTTCATGTTAGCATTTTGTTTTCATTTTGTTTTTGATAAAACCCATACTAACTAGTGTGAGGTGATAGCATATTGTGGTTTTGATTTGCCCTTCACTACACTAGTGACATTGAGCACCTTTTCTTTTCTTTTTTTCTTTTTAAAAAAGATTTCATTTATTTGTTTATGAGAGACACAGAGAGGCAGAGACACAGGCAGAGGGAGAAGCAGGCTCCATGCGGGGCGCCCGATGTGGGACTCGATCCCAGGACCCCAGGGTCATGACCTGAGCCAAAGGCTCACCCCTGAGCTCACCCCTGAGTCACCCAGGCATGCCTGAGCATCTTTTCATATGCCTGTTGGTCATTTGTATGTCTTTGGTTAAATAGATGTTGGCTGTTGCTAGGGAACTGATAATTTCAAAGATGAGATAGTAGCTAGCAATTGCTTAGTTTCTGGGGCCTTGTAGATTGCTCCCAAAATACTCATGATGGTTTTTCACCAGTGTTTCCTGCTCTTAATCGCTTTGTAAGCTGCTCCTAGTCGGTCTCCAAAGTTTAAAAAATAAGATACTAATTTAAGCATATGTGTTAGTCCTATTTAACTTTGGCTAAATTTATCCAAATTTGAGTTTATACACAATTTATGTTGTATGTGTTTGTGCATATGTATGTCATGCAATATATACATATATATGTATATATTTAGCCTGTTTTAAGTACCTTAATTTCTAGAAGAACCGTATCATATGTCTGAAATAATGAGCCTATAATTCTACATTTGACTGTTCTATAACTTCTTTTTTTAAAAGATTTTATTTATTTATTCACGAGAGACACACAGAGAGAGGCAGAGACACAGGCAGAGGGAGAGGCGGGCTCCCAGTGAGAGCCTGATGTGGGACTCAATCCCGGGACCCCAGGGTCACACCCTGAGCTGAAGTCAGGCACTCAACCGCTAAGCCACCTGGGCGTCCCTGTTCTATAGCTTCTTAATACATTTTTTTTCTATGAGCATTATAGAATTTCTACACTCTACTTAGTATAGCTCAATAAATGACAGTAATAGCAAAATGACATCCTTTTATTTATACCTTTAATCTGTGTATATACATTTCCAATTGACAATAGCAAAAAAAAAAAAATCACGAAGTCCATGCTCCAGAAAACTCTTTTCCTATCAAGATATGTTATCTTGGTGCTAATGATATTAAATTACAAGATACCTTTTTTCCATCGTCAACTGGAGATCTTCCCTACTGCATTTCTGTAAAAACTATAAGAAACTCTTAAAAACCAGAATCATGTGTGGTTGGAGGTTGCTTAGTTATTTAGAGGTGTGTAGCGTTTTCAGTATAGACCTAGTAGTTTTCAAAAAATGATTAAGCATTAACCTTTTCTGAGGTCTTCACTGTCTGATGCTTTGAAATACCTCCCTCATTAGATTCTTATCTCAAGAAGCAAACTGAACTGTCCCATTAACTATAGGATGATTTTCCTTGTCAGTGATGTTCTCATTTCTAGTAGCATGGGTAAGAGTATGGGTGCTGAATCTAGAGTTCTTGAATTTGATACTCAGTGCAGAGTCTGCTTGAGAGTCTCTCTCCTATTCTCTCTGCCCCTCCCACTCATTCTCTCTTTCTCTAAAATAAATAAATAAATAAATAAATAAATCTTCTAAAAAATAAAAAAAAAAAAAATAAAAGTCCCTATCATTGAATAAGTGCTTAATGCATGTATTGTTGTTTTTTATCTCCATCTGGGTCCTTCTGATCTATGATTCTGTTTCTTGCTTTCTCTCCGTTCTTCCTGAAATTATGGTCTTATAGAATGTAAATGTAAAGAAAAAATGTGGAGAGAGTAGAAAGAGTAAAGATAGGTATACTAGCTAGGAGGTTATTTCAGTTGCCTGTTCATATAACAAAGAAGAGCTTTATCTAATGTATTAGCTATAGCTGAGAGAATGGAACGTAAGGACTAATGATAATAACAGACATTTTTTTAGCCTTTATAATGTGCTGGGTACTGTTTTTTAAAACAGTTTCTTTTTTTTTTAAGATTTTACTTATTTATTCATGAGACACACAGAGAGAGAGGCAGAGACCCGCAGAGGGAGAAGCAGGCTCCCTGCGGGGAGCCCAATGCAGAACTCCAGACCCAGGGCTCACGACCTGAGCCAAAGGCAGATGCTCAACCACTGAGCACCCAAGTGCCCTTAAAACAGTTTCTTAGATTCAGTTTCCTGTATATTTTGTACTAGATATCCCTATCAACAACATTAGAGTTTCCTGAGTTTAAATAATTTGACATCTAATTAATGACAGAGTTAGAATTTTAATTCAAACATCTGAGAGTCCTAAGCATATGCCCTTAACTGCTATATATCACTTTACTCTGGGGAAAATATGTACTCAGGCATTGGGCCTGAAGGAATCAAAAGAGTCTAGTAGATGTGGCTTGAGTTATTTGAAAAAGCTGTCAGAAGATTGTATTTTAATTTTTTGGCTTATTGTTTCAGTAGCCAGAATGGAGGCTTTCATCAGAAGCAGCTTCAGTTTTGATCTCTAAAAGCTATAAGGGTCTTATCAATAACAAAACACCTGACAGTAATAAAGGAGGACTCATTAGCCTTATCTCTTTAGAAAGGCTCAACCACCAGCTACCTGGAGTTGTCCCATACTATTTTATCTGGGCACAAGATGGTAAATGGCAAAGCTGCCCTTTAAAAATAACTCTTTCCCATAACTCTTTTTCATTCTTGCTGCTTCTTGGTCACTACTATGTGAGGAAATTAAGTAAAGCTTGCCTGCCTTTGCTCTGAAGGAGAAGCAATGACAGATCTCTTTTATAAATGATCCTCTTTTTTGCACAAACAGAAATGTCACTCCTTAACATAATTTACAGCAGCTCTTACTATTTATTTCCCTGAATTCACACATTAGTTAAATCAATCATGGAATCTACACACCAGGGGCCGATGATAAACTTGAGTTTTGGTTGATCTAATTTTTCTTGATTATAAATATTGGAAAGGGAATGAGTTTGGGAAATAAATATCTCTAAATAGATTTCTGTTTTAGAGGCACCATATAACATGCTATACTCAGAGGTTTAAGAGGACAACCAAAAACATAGTTATATCTGCAAGCACAGACATTACACATATATTTAAAAAGTACAGATGTTCATATATACAGTTTTGTCAAATTGCATTTGTGAGTTTTGGATAAATTCAGCAATCTAACATTTCAAAAAATTCAAGGTCTTATAAAGCGATTTTGTTTCTAATTATCAACTCCTTTTAGTTGAATACATGTTTATTTTTTTCCCTATAGATTTGGTAAATTTCTCCCCATGCTAAATATAAAAGACTTTCTTTTAGGAGTATCTATATTTCAGTCATGTCTGATAAATAAATAATATCTTTATAACATTTACTCCATCAATATGTATTAAAGGGCCAACTACATACACACTCCTAGTCACTGTAAAAAAAGCAATGAGGAAAACAAAGTCCCTCTGCATATGGATGTTACCTTCTACTGAAGAAAGACAGGCAACAAATAAGCAAACAAGTAGTATTTCATGGTAATCAGGACTATGACAAACAATGAAGTCAGCAAAGGTGATAACTGTCAGAGTGCTATTAAATGTCAGAAAGTCTTCCCTGAGAAAGTTCTTCACCTGCCCATGAATGAACAAGCCTTGTTGTCTAAGACATCAGTCTTCTCAAAAGAAGAAATTTCAGAAAGGAGGCAACTGAAGGTAAACCATACCTACCCATGTTTACGTAGGTCATGCAGATACCTGTTTTTACCCAGACTTGAACCCCAAGTGGCTCATTTTACCCAAGACTAAGATATTTCATAGAACTTACCATTTCAGTTAAAAAACCAAACCAATTAGTATCAGAGGAAACCAAGACAGAATGAACAGGAAAAGTAAACCTTCTACGGAGAGCTAGAGTGAAAGCCAAATAGCTCAGGATTTTTTGGGGTCGGGGATGGTGGCTTCCCATAGATGTGGGAGAAAGAAAGTGTAAAATGGACAGAATGTAGCAGAGGGCACTAGTCTTGGTGCTTTTGTGCTTCTTTACTTCAGCTGCATTGGAGTATTTAATAATCACTTTGATCTTTAATTTTGTCTGCAAAATCTATCTCTAGAAAATAGTTTCTAAGCAGTGTCCTCAACGGTGATTACATATGCATTTCTGAAATGTTGGAGTAATAACCTCTGATGATCCACATCTCCATAAGAGCGATGAGAATAATGGCAAAAAATCCCCCAAATCAACTATTTCAGAAATCTCTCTGGAAATAAAGCAAAGACCTGTAACAATCTTTATTTTTTTTATTGGTTGGATCTTGGTATGAATGGTGAATTTTGTAGCATTTTAATATGCTCTGTTCTCATCCTCTTTTCCCTGCAGTCCACAGAGGCCTTAAAAACAGCAATCTCACAACCACAGTATCTGTGAAAACAAGGAGACTAGTCCCACTATAAGAGGCACATAGTTTTGGATCCCCCAAAAAGTCCCATTCCCTGAAATTTATCATTATTTGACTTGGCTGGCAGCACTCTGGGAAAACACCATTCATAGGATTTGCCTTTATATGACCTAATGCAGCACTCACTTGAGAAAAGTTCTATCCTCGGGAGGGTGTATTACAAACAATTGGTGGTATTATTTGACATTGCAGTTGCCTAAGCTGCAATACTAGTTGATTATAACAAGGGACTGGCCAAAAAAATCTCAAAAGAAAAATCTAGGGAATTAGATGTACATAGGCTTTAAAGAGCTTTGCCATATTTCTGGGGGATCTAATAGGTTGTTTTCATACACAGAACTGTGTCCATGCTTGAAGAATATCTAATTTGGCCTATATCTCTCATCTCTTGCTCACTTTGAGACTCTGTATGAGCAAGAAGTAAAGAGTAAATAGAGTTGTAAAATACTAAGAGGTTAAAGGCTTGCCCCTAAAAGCAAAAAGGCCAAGAGGCTTGTTGGTTTAAGACATTTAGAAGAAATCCCTGTCAATCACTAGCAGACTATTAAGCAAACCAAGTAGAGACTTGGCCACATGTGACAAAGATTGCAGACTACAGAATTAGCCCAGGAAAGTCACTAAACTAACAAGCAGCAACAACAACAAAGAGCAATAACAACAAGCCCTGGAGAGGAAGAGGAACCAGATTTCCAGAGTTGTCACATTATATTACTCAAGATGTCTAGTTTTCAACAAAATCTATAAAACCACACAAAGATACAGGAAAGTTTGGCCAATACACAGGGAAAACGATCCAGAAAAAAATCAATGTAAATTTTCCCTGAGGTGGCCCAGATATTGGACCTCTTAGACAAAGACTTAAAATCAGCTATTGTAAATATGTTTTTTTTTAATTTTTTTTATTTATTTATGATAGTCACAGAGAGAGAGAGAGAGAGAGGCAGAGACACGGGCAGAGGGAGAAGCAGGCTCCATGCACCGGGAGCCTGACGTGGGATTCGATCCCGCGTCTCCAGGATCGCGCCCTGGGCCAAAGGCAGGCGCTAAACCGCTGCGCCACCCAGGGATCCCTGTAAATATGTTTTTTAAAAGATAGAAAGGGAATCATCCAACTTGTGGATGAGCTAATTGAGATTATCTTAGGCTGAAGATCAAAATGAAAAAAAAAGGAAGAAAAATGAACAGAGTTTTGGAGACCTCTGAAACGCCATCTGGTATACCAACATATACATTATGGTTGTCCAGAAGGAAAGGAGAGAGAAAAAGAAGCAGGGAGACTATTTGAAGAAATAATGGCTGAATTTTCCAAACCTTGATGAAAAACATTTAATCTCTACATCCAAATAGCTCAATGAATTCTAAGTAGAATGAACTCAGAGACACACACTAGGTTATAATCAAACTATCAAAAGTCAAAACCAAAGAGAGGATCTTGAAAAGACATGCAGAAATCCATATGCAAAAAAAAAAAAAAAAGAATTTGACTGCTACCTCATACCATATACAAATTATAACTAAAAATGTATTATTGACCTAGATATATGAGCCAAAATTCTAAAAATCTTAGAAGAAAACATAGAAGTAACTGTTCATGATCTTGGATAGGGAATTGTCTCTTAGCAGCAAGTGATTGAAGAAAATATTAATAAATGGGCTTTGTCAAAAGTAAAAACAAAATGTGTTCAAAGGGTACCATCAAGAATGAAAAGACAACCCACAGAATGGGAGAAAATGTGTGCAAATTATATATCTGTATATAATTGTATATAAATATATATCTGTATATATTGTATCTAGAACATATAAAATGCCTCTCACAACTCAACAATAAGAAGACAATTCAAGTAACACCTGGGCAATCAGTTTTGAATAAACATTTGCCCAAATAACACATAGAGATAGCTAATATGCATATGAAAAAATGCTCAATACCATTAATTACTAGGTGAGGAACTGGTTGGTAAGAGGTCCCAGGGCCATCAACAGCCACAGAGGATGGTGCCACAAAGGAGCATGTTGGGAGTCAGGACTGCCATACTGTCAGGAATGGTCAGACATGGGGGTTCCTGGGAAGGAACCCCCAAGTGCTCTTCTAGAGGGGCTAGGCCTTGAATTGGAACTGTCTGGCCTGCATTTCATCCTATCTACACTGCTGCACTCATGCCCCAAAGCTTTCCTGAAGGATGAGACAAAATGTGTTTTCCTTGGCCATTCAGAGCCCAAGTTTTCAGAGCCAACAGTAGAATATGAGAAAATGCTTTCAAGTGTAGAAAGTAGCTCAGACTATCTGCGGATAACACTGGGATTACTGGCTCTACCAGCTTTCAAAGTAGCAAATCCATTATGGCCTATTTAAGGTACAAGGAGGGAACAATAAGAATAGTGAGATTGATTTCAAAAATGCAAATGCACATCAAAATCGATGCAAACGCAAATCAAAACCAAAATCAGATACCTCTTCACACCCACTAGAAGGGATAAAAGACAGACAAAAACAAGCGTTGGCAAGAACATGGAGAAATTGGTATCTTCATTCATTGCTAGTGGGATTATAAAATGGCTCAGCTATTTTGGAAAACATTTTGGCAGTTACTGAAATGTTAAGCATAGCTACCCCGGGATAGAGCATTCCGTATATCCAAGGAATAGAAAGCTATGCCCATATAGAAACTTATAGGTGGATGTTCATAGTGGAAATGTTCCCTTTTAGCCAAAATGTGAAAGCAACTCAAATTTCCATCACCTGAAGAATGACTAGACAAAATACGGTATATCTAGAATATGCAATATTACCAGGTAGTAAAGAGCAGTGATGCACTGATACGTGCTCTAACATGGAAGAACCTTGAAAACATTAGGCTAGGTGAAAAAAGCCAGTCAGAAAAGACCACATATTATATGATTGCATTTATATGAAATGTCTAGTTTAGGCAAATCCATAGAGACAAAAATAGATTTGTGGTTGCCTAGGGGTAAGTTGGGATAAGGAGCAACCCGCTAGTGGACATGAGTTTTCATGAGCATGCAAAATATGTTTTTTGGGGGGGTAATAAAAATGTCCTAAAATTGGAGAATGGCAATGTTGGCACAACTTTGTGAGTAAACTAAAAAACAGCTAATTGTAGTCTAAGGAGGAGAATTTTATGGTATATGAATTATAAGTCGATAAAGCCATCATTGAAAAAAGATGTTCACAACATTTATCAATATTAAACTCATCCAGACTTGTAAAAGCCACTGAAACTATTAGTTTAGAATGAGCTGAAGGATATCAGTATAGTTAATCTTGGTCTTAATGGAGCTTCCACCCTCATTTTACTTGTTATCCTTCTATACATTTCTGTTCCCCAAAGTGCGCTGTGGACTGTGCTGACCTCCCTGCTGGACTTGTTATCTATTGTGCAAGTGTTGGCAAAAATGCAATTTTAGTTTGTTTCTAATGCACATACTTTCTCACCTGCATTTCTTTTACTTTGGCTATTTGCTACTTCTCGTACTTTGGCTACCCAGATCCGTGTGAGTTAAGGACATTTATTCTACTCCAATGTGTGCTTGGCCATAAGGAATCCTCTTGTCTCTCTAAACCATAATGTATTGGCAAGAAAAATTATATAGATACTCCTGTATTTTAATAAGAAAATAACAACTTGTGGGGGCACCTGGGTGGCTGTGGTTGAACATCTGCCTTTGGCTCAGGTTGTGATCTAGCCCTGCATGAGCTCCCCACGGGCAGCCTGGTTCTCCCTCTGCCTGTGTCTCTGCCTCTCTCTGTGTGTCTCTCATGAATAAATAAATTAAAAGACTTAAAAGAAAAGAAAATAACAACTTGTATTTGAATGCTTCCTGAAAGTTTTGTCATGTTAGGAGTTTATGTTTTAGCTTGTATTGTTTTACGTGCCACATTATCAGATTCCTGCATATTTTCTTTTAAACTATAGCAAGTCCATCTGTGGGTATATTAGTTCTCCAGAGAAACAGAACCAGTAGGATATTTAAGTGTATATTTAAGAGGAAATTGGTAATAGGAATTCACTCATGTGATCAGAGAGGCTGAGGAATCCCACAGTTCGTCTTCTGCAAGCTGGAGAACCAGGAGAGTTGGTGGTATAATTCAGTCTGAGTCTGAAGGGCCGGTAGTGTTAAGTCCTGGAGTCCAAAGGCCAGAGAACCAGGAGCTCTGATATCCCAGGGCAGAAGATGAGGGATATCTCAGCTCAAGAAGAGAGAATTCATCCTTCTTCTGCCTTTTTAATTCAAGTCTTCAATAGATTGGATAATTGGTCACTTTGGTGAGGGATCTTTACTCAGTCTGCTGATTCAAAAGCTGTTCTCTTCCAGAAACACTTTCCTGGAGGCACCCAGAAATAATGTTTCACCAGCTTTCTGGGCATCTCTTGGCCCAGTCAAATTGGCATGTAAAATTAACCATCACAACAGGTAATTGTCATGTGAGGTGGACAAAATGCATTACCCCCCTAAGATAGGACTGAAACGTACTGCTCCTGGGAGTGCCTGAGAGCCGTACGCTCTACGTAAGTGGCTACGTAGGCAAGTATGTGTATATCCTGTTCTTGCATCTCATAGTGTGGTATGTTATTATTAGACTTCTTTAACCTTCTTTGTGTTTCTGTTGAATTAGGCACATGGGCAAAGGCTACAGATGACACAGGGTTGGGCCCAAATAAATTTTGTTTTTTGGGGGCCCAAAGAAATTTTGCAGGTGCAGGCTGGTCATGCACTTTTCTCTCTTGGGCAAGGTAGGGCTATATATTCCATAGGTTTCGCTCTAGAAGGAAATGTGGCTTTCCTGGGGCTTCTCATACTGGAGGAAGGCAGGGATCATCCTGGCTGGAACACTGAGCTGAATAATCTGGGTTTCGGTCTTGTAGGAAACTTACCTGTTTGCATATTGGCATTGAGTTTAACTGGAGGCCTTGCCACTCACAACCTCCCAGCCCAGAAAGCTGATTCCTAAACTATCTGAGGAACTGCTGCTGGGACCATCCAGAGAACCCACCATTTTTCTCCTTCGCTATGTCCCATACTACCTCGAAAGCTACCTAAATTCCCTTCCCAACATTTTCCAGCATTTTGTATAGTCTCCAAATTAAGTTTCTCAAGGGTTCTATCACAGTGTGAAGTTGCTAATGAACAAAGTATTGGGAAACATGGCTTACGTAATTTTGTCTCTGCCCGAATTTCAGAATTTGAGTCAAATAATTTCTATCAAATTCATCACTAGTGTGATGAAGTATGACGAGATGATCTCCGTTCCCTTACAAATCTGTGATTCTGTAATGCCATGCAATATTCAACACATTTACTAAAGGGAATAACTCAACTTCTATGCTTTTACACAGGATCACTTTCCAACTTTTTCACTGAGAATATTCCTCTTTATTCCAGATTTCTATTTACCTTATTACCCCTGTCTCTTAGAAAGGATAAGGTAACAGAGTGTAAGGGAAGAAAAGCCTTACATGTCTGACCGCATGTGGCTTCTATTTCCCTTGCTGCTGTGACCTGTAACTTAGGAATGTCTGCTTAGCCCAGCGTGTAGTCCTGCTATAACTAAGATTTGGAAAAAAACTCCACTTTTTAAAGGTTTATTTTATTTATTTATTTGAGAGGAGAAAAAGTATAAGTGGAGAGGAGGGACAGAGAGGGAAAGGGAGAGCAGACTTGTCACTGAGCAGAGAGCCCAAAGCAGGGCTCCATCCCAGGACCCTGGGGTCATGACCTTAGATGAAAGCAGACGCTTAGGGATCCCTGGGTGGCGCAGCGGTTTGGCGCCTGCCTTTGGCCCAGGGCGCGATCCTGGAGACCCGGGATCGAATCCCACGTCGGGCTCCTGGTGCATGGAGCCTGCTTCTCCCTCTGCCTATGTCTCTGCCTCTCTTTCTCTCTCTCTGTGACTATCATAAATAAATAAAAAAAAAATTAAAAAAAAAAAAAAAAGCCTTAAATAAAAAGAAAGCAGACGCTTAACCAACTGAGCCACCCAGTTGCCCCGAACATTCTTTACCCAAAACCTACCTCAGAAGATGAGGAACTATGTCCAGAAATGATGAGGCTGTATTTAAGATTTACGGGAACGACATGACCAGACTCCTGTTTGCAAGACTCAACCAGGAACAGAACCATTTCGTGACCCCCTTCTGATGCTGGCAGGCACCTGCATGCCTACAGATGTACAACTTTTGACTCCAGTCCCCTCCTGCTTCCCCTTTCCTAATAGAAAAGAAGCTGTAGTTTCATGGAGGCGATGCGGGGTGGAGGCTCGTGCTTCAGGACAGTAGCCGGCCATCTCCTCAGTTTGCTGGCTTTCCACCTACAGCTGTCCTCCTTGTCCCAACATCTTGTTTCTCAGCCTATTGGCCTGCTGTGCAGGAACCCGAACATGCTGGGACGCGGTCAGTTACAGGAGCTATATCTTGTTTGGGGTTGGAGTGCATTACATTTATCTTACTGTATTTTAAATTCAGTGAATCCAAATGTCTTTGACCATAATGGCATCTCAGAAGTTCACACTGCTGTCGTCTGGTCTTTTCTCTCTTAATGGATATCAAATTGGCTACCAGGAAAGAAAAAAAAGAAAAGAAAAGAAAAGAAAAGAAAAGAAAAGAAAAGAAAAGAAAAGAAAAGAAAAGAAAAGAAAAGAAAAAGCTTTTTAGCACTTTATATATACCGAGACCAAATCAAATGTCATTTGCGTGGCTGTCACTAGTAGGATGATCATGTTGTGTAATTAGCACTGTATCACGTTCAATTCTGCTTATACTTAGGAGACAAACACTTCTTACTGTCCCTGAGAAACAGCTAAAAATGAGCACATCTTAGATGACAGCAGGAAAACGACCATGTCTACATTTCTTCCTTTGGCGTCTGTCCATTGGGCTTGAGTGAATCATGGAGTTAGTATACTTATTCGTCAATTAGTACATTAGATGAACTAGGCAGTAGGAGTGTCTTTTAAGTAAAAATTAGTTTATACCAAAGAAACAGTACTTTTCAGATGAAATATTTATTGAAATATCTCAATAAAAATTTTCTCAAGATTTTTTAAGAATCTCAAGGTACTTTTCCAAGTGCCCAGAACCAATTATACGTAAATCAAAGACTTTGCTCTTTCCTAACTTAAGAGAAAAATGCAAATCAATGCCAAGATTTCTGACCCCGTGCTTCCCTGCATGTGAAATTCTGTTTCTACACAGGTGGTATTTGGCAGCTCCTACGGTGGCTTCAGTGTGGGGACCTTAGAACTGAAGTTTCCCTTCTTTTGGGCAAGTGGGAGTAGAAATGTCCTTGTACAGGGTCTCTGCTGGCGAATATCTGTAAACTGGTACAAAGATATAACGTGAAAAAGAATCTAATGGATATTCTATGATTTTAAACAGGTAACTCTAGATTTTTCTAGGCCAGGTTTTCTCAACTTTTCACTACTGACATTTGGAGCTCCATAATTCTTTGTTGAGGGGCTGTCTTGTGCAGCGTAGCATGGGTAGCAGCATCTCGAGATCGCCCTCCCCTCTCCAGTTGTGGCGACCAAAACTGTCTCCAGATAAGCTCAAATGTGTCCTGAAGAGCAAAAATGCCCCTCGTTCCCCTGCTTCAGGGAAAGCCACTGTTTCAGGAAAAGCCGTGACGTAACATGTTTTCTCTGATCTGGATGCTGCTGCATGGTCCTGACAGGGGATCCACTGTGGTAGGAAGTACTGGGATGAGGTGCATGGATTCTTTATAGGTTTTGGGCACTAACTCCTTATCAGATGTATGATCTGCTAATATTTTCTTCCAGGGATGATCAACCAGTCTTGTGTGCATGGGAGAACGATTGCGTCCATTAGTATTTCTGTAAGGTCACCAGGAGCCGGGGCTGATCCTTGGGAGTTGTGGAGCACCTGCAGGCTCTTTGTCCAGGTTAGCATCATTTGTAGAAAGTTGGGTTCCAATCACCCGTTGGCAGTTTCCAAAAAGGCCATTAGGTTTCTACTCTCTATTTCTTCAAAGGTTTGTGGACATCATTAACATTCTCCTCAAAGTCCTTCCAGCTTCCTGGGCACTCTTCCCCTTTCCAAAGACACTCTCTGATTTTTGTTTTTGCTTTTGTCACGGAGAGACTCCACTTCAAGGTACCAACATCTGTCTATCTGCGGTGATCCAATAAATTACTCTAAAACTCAGGAGCTTAAAATCGCAGAGGTTTTCAATGCCTCACGCAGTAGGGGGGGTCAGGAGTTGAGGAGCTGCTTAGCTGGCTGGCTCGACCTTGATGACTTTGGTTCAGCTGCAGTCAAGTTATCAGCAGGGTCTGCAGTCCCCTGGGCCTTGGGCTGGAATTGGAGGGTGGGTTGCCAAGGTGGCGCGCTCACACAGCCAAGGGTTGGACTCTGTGGCTCCTTTCTGGCTGATGGCCCGAGGCTTTGCAGGGACTGCCACAGGGATGCTTGGGACTCCTCACAACATGGCGCTGGGCGGCCCCCAGAGTGGACGAGGGACTGAGGCAGAAAAGCCCTAACATCTTAGGACTTAATTGTGGAAATCACACTTGTTCTTTCGGTCAAATTCTGTTGCTTGCAAAGTCAGCACTCTTCAGTGTGGGATGAAATCCCTGCAGAAGGATGAAATCCCAGGAAGCAGGCATCCTTGGGGACGATCTTGGGGGCTGGCTGCCACCATCTCTGAGTTTCTTTCTGTTCTTCGCTTTTCTCTCAACTACCAGTCATACTTTTTGCCTCTTTACATGTCTAGTCACTTGTATGATGGGCTTTGTGTTTAAAGACACATTGTTTTGGGACACCTGGGGTTAAGTGTCTGCCTTCAGCTCTGGTCATGATCCCGGAGGTCCTGGGATCAAGCACCGCATGGGGATCCCTGCTCAGGGGGGCCTCTGCTTCTCCCTCTCCCTCTCCCCCGTTCTCTCTTTTTCTCAAATAAATTTCTTTAAAAAAGAGGTATTGTGTTGAAGTTCCAAGTGACGTTATCTTTCACCTGAAAGACTTTGCTTTTATTAAGCAGGTAGGCAGAGGTAGGCCTAGGTTGGATCAGGGATCTAGCTTGGGCCCAGATTGGATCAGGGATGGAGTGAAGGCTCGTGGAGACCCTCCCTTTGAATTTTCTTTCCTCTGTTGCATCCTATCCAGGCTTTTTATTGAGAGCCTGGTAAGTCACTATCTCCTCCCTGAGAGATAATACACGTCACATGGGGGAAATTGATTATATGTTTAGGATTCATGGCGTCCCCAAATTATTAAATAATCCTAGCACTGTGGGACTATTGAAGCTTTTCTGATCTGTCTCCCAGTAGAGGACCACTTTGTGGGCCAAGCCATCCTCGGCTTGAAGCCAAAATTGGCAAATGTCCTCACAGAATAGGGTCTTTGGCAACCCTACGACAGAAGAACATGTTTGGTAACAGATTTGCTTCCTCACAGAGCCTCTCTCGTTCCTGATATTCTGATGTTTCAGGTTATTGCTCCTCTTCCCTGCAGCTCTAACGCTTGAGTGGGAGCATAGTGCGCCAAGGAACCTAGCATTGCTGCATTCTAATAGGATGCTTTCTGGGATCCCAGAAAAGAAAGTGGGCTATACCCTTTACAATTCTGTAGAGATTCTCTGGTTTTCCCGTCGGTATAGTCTAACAGGGAGAGTTTGGTGAATTTGTGCTTTTGATATATTTTGTGTGTATGTTTTCCCATTCTTCCTCACTTAGCAGAATAAAATCTTAGATTTCTGGGCTGGTATGTTTGCAGCTCTTATCAGGAAGCCTAAGAACTAACACCCTGGAAGGACTTTAGTTCTTGCAGAAGTTCGCTTTGGGAAACTTGTACATCAGGAAGAGCATATGGCCACCTGACAGGAGATTGACGTGCTGTGCTCCTACAGCTCCAGTGACAGCCAGTGCAAAGTCACGGTGCTCAGCTGTCATGAGGCCAACCTGCCTGCGGATGTGGCCAATGCTGAACAGCTTTTCTGGCACGGGGGTGCCGTAAGCCATGCAGCATCACCGTCACAAACACACTCTATTATCATAGTGTCTGTGTATGTTTTTAGGACATTTATTTTTAATTACTGTCTTTTTTACTGAATCTATTCTTGAAGACTAAATTTACTTACCAGAGCTCAAAAGTGAGTTGACTTGGTAGGCCTCAAAGGTTGAAATCAGTCTTGGAAATTAGTGGCACATCCTTGTCATAACTCCATGCTTTCCCACAGTTGTGCTAATTAGAAGTCTCCTGAGGCCCTCGGTTTGACACTTGAGATGAAGCAGCTGCGTTGAATTCCAGAAAGCCAAATGGGTCACTAGGGTCACACCTTATGAACAGAGCGTTGCTCACTAATTACACACATTGAAACATATGTCGTTCACTCGAACCGCTCTTCTTTGAGGGAATCATTGAATCAAAGAACTGGAACAGGTTTCAGGGATTACCTAAGAGAATTCCTTCTGCTGGCAGCCGCCTACCTGTTGACTCCTGTAAACCCAGGTAGATCCTGATTATTTGTGTCCCACTTTTCCATCCTGCCCTCACCTTTCTGCCCACCAGTGTTTATTGTCTTCAACTGTATGCCATTCTATGTAACTAAAATGAGTCCCTACTTCCCTTTCCTTTCTTTCCTTCGACCATATTTTGTTGGAACTCATATTTAACGTCATTAAATTTCTATTTCTGATATACTTCTTCCATCTCTTGATGCTACCCGAACCCCAGCACACTGCTTCTGCTATGATGATCTACACTCACAGCTTGCTTCAAGGCTTGGTCGGTTTATTTAGATTAATAGCAGACTTCCCAGGTCCTTCACATTTGTTATTCCCTCTCCTGAGGACCCTCTTTTTTTTTCCCCCAAAGATTTATTTATTCATTTATTTCAGAGAGAGAGAGAGAGGGAGGGAGAGGGCGAGAGAGAGAGAATCCTTAAGCAGACTCTGTGACGAGCATGGGGCCCTACTAAGGGCTCGATCCCAGGACCCTGAGATCATGACCTGAGCTGAAATCAAGAATTGGACACTTAACCAACTGGGCCACCCGGGTGCCCCCTGAGGATCCTCTTCTACATGCTGAGATCTAGAAAGACAGAGATCAATGGCCGACTACCTCTGAGGAGGGGACCCTCAGGTACACACCTGCCACCATGCTGGGAATGTTGTGTGTAGTATGCCCTCATATGTGTTGTATTAACTAGGAGTGATTGAATCAATAAATAAATTTTGAAAGGTGGCTCATGTTTACTGTTCATATTTTCTCGCCTTCTTTCCCTCTGCAACTTTTTAAATAATTTGCTTGTTCCTCCCATGGGCATGAATTTCTCGGGTTGAAAATGACCTTCAGAGCACCAGATTTCTAAAGCCAATAGTCACTCACCTTACTGATTGTTCTGGCCTTGCTCTTCACCTTCTCCTTTCGCAGTCGTCACACCCTTCAGAGGAAAAGGAAGCTCCTATTAATTGCTACTTTGTTGTTGAAATGAAATGATTCCTAAAACTCTCAAATTAAAACTGAAATTGTAAAAATATGTGATGAACTATAACATATCAAGGATTTGTCAGTAGGTTCACGTCAAGTGAAGGTTATTGAAAATAAAAGCAGTGCTTCTATAATAATTTGAATCGCACATGTCTCCCAGTTAAACTGAGAGTTAAGGCTTGATTTCTGGTTGTAGGTGTGTCACTAATTAGCTGAGTGACCCCGAATAATACCTTTCTAAATCTAATATGTTAAGCATGCAAACTACATTTAAATGATATTCATTGCTTCCAGTTGAAATCCTTATGTTATTTTTTTGTTCCGTATTCTTAGAAACCTAATACTGATCCTTAATAGAATCATTTATTTAAGAAACAGTTATTGAATGTCTGCTTATGTGCAAGCGATTGTAGGTCATCTCCAAAGATAGGAAGACAGAAGGAGAAAATTAACATACCCTTTTGTATTATCAAGCTTCATGTTTTTCTCAGAATATCCCTTGATATTCATTTGCAGAAAGGAGAGTCCAATTTGCTTTTATGCAACCCACTGAGATATCTGTGGTTCCAGATTCCTCCTGGGGTTTAAATATTTATGACTTTAATTATTTTTTCAAATAGATTCATCCCTTTGTACAATTCAGCTTGTTTTCTATGGTAAGAATCATTTCAGTAAGTGTTCTATACACATTTGTCTCACCAGTATATCTCATTTGATGTCCCCTAGGTAATTGTATAGCTTTATATTTAAAAATGAGCTGCAGGTATTGTAGGGAGCAAAGCCCAGCAGTAAGGACTTGGGCCCAAAGGGCATGTCTGCAGAGCTGGGGTCTCTGCAAGACAGTGGATTCCAGTGATTGCCATTACAGGATGGCTCTGTTTTCTCTGTTCTATTTTGTAGATGTGGATATTAGGTGACCGTTCCAGAGCAACAGCTTTTATAATTTTCCTGCTCTTGAAATCTGACCTCATGTGGCATTTTAAATTTAGGCGTTAATATTACTATTAAATAATAATATCAACTGTTATTTATCAAAGGTACAATTATATGCCAGATGATATTCTAGGTACTTTATAAATATCACTGCATTTAATTCCCCCAAATCTGTAAGGTGGATTTTGTTATCATTCTGATTTTTCCCATGAAGAGTGTTAAGCAGCTTGCCTAAGGTCCTATAGCTATTAGCAAGAAATAGAGCAGGAATTTATATCTCAGTCTAACTTCAATCTGCTATTAGCCTTTATTCTAACTACCGAGTACCATTTTAACTTTTAATTATATATTATTCCCTAATTGTCTCCATATAAATCTTGTTTTCTATCACTGACGAAAGTAGAGCCTCTATTTAAACCAGCTTCGTGGATCTGCATTCCACTTATTGTGTAAGTTATGTGTAATGTTATGTGTGAAAGCTAAAAGATATTTAAAGAAAGATATTAAAAAATATATATCAAAATCAATGTTACATATTTCAAAGTTTAACTTGGGAGTCCAAGTACTTATATATAGGAAATGCTGCCATTTCTTAAAGTGGTTTTGAAAATAATTTTCCTATGGGGACACTTTTTTTTGGCATTTATTTTCCTGTTTAGGCACAGAAAGATAAAATGCTTTCATTTATGCACAGATAATTACAGTATTCATAATCTTTAGAAGTCTTTATTATTATTATTCTCTTTCCTTGTAAAGTTTCTATATTTACTGAATTTTATAGCAGTCTTTCTTCCAGTTTGCACTTAAACTAATTTTTGAGAGAAAGCAACATAATTTATACCTTACATTGTACAGTATTTATGAAGCTGCATTTATTAAATCTTCGCAGAAAAATGCACTTAGGGCTCGTTGGCATTTTTTTCATGGTTTGGATTGATTATTCAGTGTTGATTTATGGCAGTCTTCCTTCTTCACAACTCGAGATGATTCTCAGTAATAACAAGGAGAATCCTGTAACTACATTTACTGTAGAAATTATGATTTCTCAGCCTCCTTTCTATATAACAAGTTTAAGGGTCTCTTATTTTCTGTTAACATATTATCTACTAACATAATTTGCAGCTTCTTATCTATCTTCTCTCTGCATTCTGTCAAAATAAGCAAAACAGAACAGTTTTTCATTGCTTAGTTCAGGATGTTCAAATATGCTCAAACATATTCTATGTTCAGAATGAGCAGTGTGTAGATGTGGGTTATGAAGTCAATTCCTGGGTTCAAGTTCCACTTCCACTGTTTTCCAACTGTATGACCTTGGGGCATATTCATGAAATTCCATAAACCTCAGTTTTCTTACTTGTAAGATGGGATTCATACAAATAAGTGCTAACATTAATTGAACACTCTGTATATGTGAAGGATTATTTTTAAAGCTTTATATTAATTTACACATTCAATTCTGACAACCACCTTATAAGGAGGTATAATCATCATCTCCATCTTATAGATAATTAATTTTTTTAGATAAATAAATTAAAGGACAGAAGGGTTGAGGAGCTTGTTCAAGTTCTCACGGATTGCTGAGAGGATTGTCAAGTGACTAACAGAGTGCTCAACGGATAAAACAGGAGAGGAAAAAAAACAGGAGAGGAATTTCTTCAAACATACAAGAAGAGCTCTCGGTCACATATTTGTGTACTTTTAAGAATAAATAAAAGGAGTATAGGCTGTTCTCTGCTGTCTGTGTAAGTAGTTGTTTGTATTCAAAGTTCTGGCAATTTGACAGAGACCTGTCATCTCATTTTATATATGAAGAAGTAGATACTGCTAGGTGACACGACTTAGCTAAGATTTCTTAGAAAATGGGTTTGTACTTCAAAGACTAGAACCCAGGTTTTCTGTCTTGACCATGGGCTATTCTCTCCCATAAGCCCAATGTAATAGCTCCTCATATTTCTATCAACTTATTGGCAATTCATGTTTTCATTAAAATTATCCAAGGGCAAGGAGGTGTGGCTTGTCTACTTCCCAGGAAGTAGTGAAGACAAATTACCTTGGTACCAGAATTACAAACTTTCGGCAAGAAAAAAAGAAGTGATTTATATTTATACTTTGTCCTACATAATCACAATTTATGTTTGGCTAAAATAATGTAAAATAGTTCCTATAGTTACTTTTGTCTGTGGGGAGAGTATGGAATGTCTCCTTCATTAATCTTTCAAATCATCTAATCAAATTATCTAAATTAGCCTTTATTATTTAGTACTTTCTTTGGACACTGTGTGGGAAAACTAAGTGTCCGATAATGACTCTTGAGTAAAGGGTCAGACAAAGCAGATAATAATTAACATATCCAGGACGGGAAAAGTTTTCTAAAAGTAAGTGAAAAATCTAATATCACTTTTATTGGTTATTATTTGCTTTATGGTTTTGAAGTAAAGATAGCAAGTTTACTTCAAAACTAAAAACAAGGCAAATCAAAACCCCCTAGAAGTTTAGGGAGCATTTTTATGCGTGGAACATTACTACATACCCAAGTCTAAAGTTATTACTCAACCTTTAAATATTATCAAACTACTCCAGAAATAGTGAATGTCAGGGTTAACGTGACAACTGGTCTTTATGTGTATAGTGTATGCACACCTAAGAATTCTCCAAGTCCCAAAAGCAATTGAATTGGTAGATTTATTTTGACTTTCCACATAAACACAAACTTACACTGAATAAGAATTTCTTTTTTATGTTCCTTTGTATTCTCTGAGAGTTACCTTTTTCTTTCCTATTGCTTTCTCAGTATGCCTGGATATGCATATTTACAGTCTAACTCAGATTGTCAGAGGTGCTGAAAGAGATGAAGATTCTAAGTGAGTTTAATCAAGATTTGATTGAATTATTTCAATCTGAATTGATCCCTATTCCACTACAATGTTTGAAAAACAAGTTGCTTGGGCTTTGAGGATTTTTATATTACTTTTATCTGATTCTTTCCCCTGGCATTTAACATCTAACAATTTTATCTAATACAAAAACATTATTTAGTTTTTTTCTGTATATAATAATTGAATAGATATTTATCAAATATGTGGACAAAATGGCATGATCTTGGTGGTTAAGTATTTGAGTTTTGGAGCAAGACTGAATGCCCGAGTTTCCATACCAGCTTTTCACTCACCACAAGACACTGGGAAAATTACTTGTCCTTTCTATGCCACAGTTCCCTCCTCTGTAAAAGGAGAATAATTATATGTATGCTGCAAAAAGTTGTGAGGAGTAGATGAGTCCGTATGTGTTAAGTGCTTAGTATAGTGCTTAGCACAGAGTTAGAGGAGGTTTTCTATGATTGCTGCTTTAATTGTAATCAGTTACCATTGACGTTGCAAATGTTTTTGTTTTTTAACCATTTATATTTCTTCTATGATTTCTTGTTCATGTCACTTGCCCATTTTAATTATCGTGTTTATCTTTTTTGTCTTACTGATTTTTAAAATGTGTATCATTTACTGACATGTCGCTCTGAATATCATCAATGTCAGTGTTCAAAATAATTAATTAAAAAAAGTATTAGCCAAGCACATGCAATGTCTGAGACGCTATGCTAGGTGGTATGCAGAATTGCAAAATGAATGACATTGTCACTTTCCTCTGGGGTTTTCAACATAGGAGAGGGAAAAGTTAACATCCAAAATAGTTCTGTGCAATGTATCATGATAGAGTTTTCCATATCTGTGCTTTTGGTACATATGGGAGACATTAAATCAGTTTGGAATCACTGTGCAGCTTCCTGGAAGAGGTCACATTTAAGATTCGATTGAATAATGAGCAAAATTTTGAGAAGCATAGATGGATGGACAAAGGCATTCTAGCCAATTAGAATATTAGGAGGGAAGACAGAGCGGAGAAACACAAAATTCCTTTAAAAAACTTATTTTAAAATATTTTATCCATATGTGACACTTGTTTTATACAAAGCAAAATAACTTTATGGTTACTTCGCCCTTAGAGCTTTGAATCATCAGGGAAAGACATGACTTGTGCTTAACTTGACAGAAGACTAAATCAGGAATTCAACCTGTGGTGCAAGTGATCCATTGTCTGCTGCAATTGCATTAAAAGGCTAAACCAAATGCATAGGCCTGACAAAACAAACAAACAAACAAACA
Organism: Nyctereutes procyonoides; assembly: GCF_905146905.1. NCBI lineage: Eukaryota > Metazoa > Chordata > Mammalia > Carnivora > Canidae > Nyctereutes > Nyctereutes procyonoides. The sequence continues at coordinate 13,500,830 of NW_026575021.1, read as the reverse complement.
AACAAACAAAAAAACAAAAAACCAACAAAGACATTTTTGTGTGTGTGTGTGTCAGTATTGAATAGAAAAGGTGGATTATGGCAATTCCAAGGTTTAAATATCTAGGGTGTAGTAAACAGGATTTTGTTGCAAATTCACGAGGGCAGATTTGAAAGAAGCCAGTTAGTGATCCCTGATAGAAGCAGGGTTTTTCAACCTGGCGCTACCGACATTTTGGGTCAGATAAGTTTTTGTTGGGAGTGGTATGCATTCTAGAATGTTAAGCAGCATCCCTGGCCTCTACCCACTATGTGCAAGTAACATCTCTCCTCACCCCAAGATCATGACAAAAATATCTCTACACATTGTTGAATGTCTCTTGAGGGACAAAACTTGCCCCTGGTTGAGGACCACTGAAATAAAATGTACAACTGTTGCTTTATTTCAAATCTCGTTTTACTGTTTACCATATTCTCAGGAACCATATTGTATTATTTATGGTTATAATACCAAAAACCTACCATGTATTGGATATAACCTTAAAAGCTTTGTAAAACTATGTGTAGGTTCCATATAAAGTACGTCGCATTAAAAAGAAAAGCACAGGCCCAGAATGGTGACACTCAGACTGAGTTCTCAAACCAGGGCCTGATACCTAGTCTCATACAGTTTCAACCTCCCCCAGGAATATCATTTTAACTGGTCAGTCAGGAATTTTGGTAAATTGTAATTTTGGTGCTGAACGAAAGCGTTGGCCGCTGGGGCCCTCTCCATCCCCCAAAGGAAGATGAGGTAACCTGGTTGGTAAGACACTCACTGCTTTCACCCCAAAGGGAAGCCTTCCCTGAAACAATGCTCTTCTTTTGCTGGGAGCTTTCTTGCCTCAACCTCCTTCTATAAAAGCTTTCCCTTTCTGTACACTTCCCAGAGCCCCACTGTCCTTGCTAGATAGAATGCTGCCTGAATCATGAATCATGTAATAAAGCCAATTAAATCCATACAGTTTACTCTGTTGAGGTTTTGTTACTGAATAGTTCCAGAAGTGAAAACTCTACAAACCGAGCTGAGCTAATTTTCTGAATCCACCCATGCACTAGCAATTGCCTTCTTTATCTCTTGCAACTTAGGACTCGTGCTGTGAAAAATCCAGCAGGTTCCCCTAACTAAAGAACACCTATGGCAAAGTGCCTGGGTTGCTCAGTCCGTTAAGCTTCAGACTAGTGATTTTGGTTCAGGTCATGATCTCAGAACCTGATATTGAGCCCTGCGTCAGGCTCTGCACCGGGCTTGGGGCCTGCTTGTGATTCTCTCCCTCCTTGCTCTCTGCCCCTCCACTCCTTAAAAAAAAAAAAAAAAAAAAAAAAGTGGACCTATAGAATTACGTTCCTTTACAAACTTTATATTTTGATATAATTTTGGAATTAAATTCACTGCATTGTGTTATTTCTGTGTGTGTGTTTTCTTTTATTCATTATTTTTTTAAAAAAATATTTGAGAGCTGTTTTGAGAGAGAGAGAGAGAGAGAGAGAGAGAGAACAAGCAGAGCGAGAGGAAGAAGCAGACTCTGCAGGGAGCCCAATGCAGGGCTTAATCCCAGGACCCTGGGATCATGGCTTAAGCCAAAGGCAGATGTTTAACCGACTGAGCCACCAGGTGCCCTCTTTAGTCTCTTTTAATACAGAGCAGCTTTTCATTTTTTTTCTTTTTTAACTGTTATTAGACTGGTGTTTGTGTTCCCTTAAAATTCATATGTTGAAGCCCTAACCCCTAGTGTGGCTGTATTTGGAGAGGGATCCTCTAAGGAAGTCAATGAGGTGGAGTGAAGTCAAATGGTGGGCCTCTGATCCAAGGGGATCAGTATTCTTACCAGAATAGACACCAAAGAGCTATCTTTTGTTCTGTGTACACACAGAGGAAAGGCCATGTGAAGGCACAGGGTGGTGATAGCCATCTGCAAGCCAGGAAGATAACTCTCGCTAGAAACCAGCCCTGCAGACACCTTGGACGTCTAGCCTCCAGAACTGTAAGAAAATAAATTTCTGCTGTTTAAGCCAGTCAGTGTATTTTGTTATGGCAGCCTGAGCTGACTTTAACATTTTTGAAGACTGCAGACCAGATATGGTGCTTAATTCTTAGTTTTAGAATTTATCAAATCTGTGATCAGCTGAGAGGCTATTGCAGTTACACAGGCAATGCATGATGGTGGATTGGTCTAAGATGTGGGCAATGACGTGATGAGATGGTCTGTATTCAGGGTATATTTGATATTAAAGCCAACAGGCTTCCTAATACATTGGGTATGAGGCATGAGGGAAAGAGAGGACATCCACTTTCAACAAACATAACAAAGATCTATGACAGTTTGCCACAAAGCAATTTCTATTTGGAAATAATTTTCAGTCTTAGTGGCATAATATTTTTTATAGATTTCCTGTGTAAGTTTATGGAATGAAAGATGACTGGTTGGATGAATAAATAGCTTCATTTATAGCATACTTTTATTTCAGGATAAATTTAACTTTAGAAATAATCCAAAAGCCATAAGTTAAATAAGTTGGATGACCACTTTAAGCAATAACATTTGCAGCCAAAAATATAAGTAATGACTCTGATTTCTTTGCATTGTTCTTTAACTGGTTCTGAAAGCAGTTCCAAGGGAGAATTTTCAAAAAAGCTTTTAAGCAATGAAAGCATCATTAGCAAAAGTGGCTGTGTCTTAAAGATTATTTTTCTTTGAAGGTAACAAAATTCAATAATATCCATAGATAATGTACTAGCTATTTCTATCTGTAAATATAAATATATCTATTAAGTTGTGTTATTTTTCATTATTTTTATGTCTCTGCCTGTAGGAGACTAAATTATTTTCTTTTATTTTTCCTTTTTTTCTGGACATGGCTATCTCTAGGGTACCCTGATGTGGTGATTAAAGAAATATCTATACCTAAACCTATCTCTATCTATATACCTTTCTATATATTTACATCTCTGTATTTACAGGCACAGACCTAGATATATGTGGCTGTTATGAAGAGGCCTTTCTCTTTAATCTGATCATTGCTGTTGCATTGTTCACTAATTTCTTCTAGACCTATGGATGTGGAAAGAACTTAGACATCATCGACTCAGATTCTCTAATTTAGCAATGAGGAAACTGTGATTTTCTTCCCAGATAGACGTTTAACCAGCATTCCATTACATAGTATTCTAAATCCTATTAAATCTAACGCAGGTTCCCTGTCTTCTAGTGGCTCACTTTCTGGCTTCCAGAAAGTTTTGCGTCCTCACATGGCTGAGAGAGCAAGCTCTGGTCTTTCTTCCTCTCTTTATAAGGAGATTAATCCCCTCCTGGGGGGCCCTACCCCCATGAACTCATCTAAGTCTAATTACCTTCCATGGGCTCCACCACCAGGTACCATCATATTGGGGATCAGATGTATGGATTTGGGAAAGGAGGCGATGTAAACATTCAGTCCATAACACATATCGATGTGTTTTCAGTCTAGTGGGAAAGACATAAATAAAAATAAAATTCTGGTAAGAATACTGATCCCTTGGATCAGAGGCCCACCATTTGACTTCACTCCACCTCAATGACTTCCTTAGAGGATCCCTCTCCAAATACAGCCACACTAGGGGTTAGGGCTTCAACATATGAATTTTAAGGGAACACAAACACCAGTCTAATAACAGTTAAAAAAGAAAAAAAATGAAATGCTGCTCTGTATTAAAAGAGACTAAAGAGGGCACCTGGTGGCTCAGTCGGTTAAGCATCTGCCTTTGGCTTAAGCCATGATCCCAGAAAATTTCTGGTGTTACCCAGTGATGGAATAAGGTCCTTAAGAGGGAAGAATGGAACATTGACCTTAGGTACACTTTTCGGGAAAGTCCACTCTCGGGAAATGTTTGCGATCCGATGGGTCCTAGAGAGCCAGCCTTGGGCAAAGAAGAGCTGTTCATTCAGAAAGAGGCAGTTTCACTTACTGAGGCCCTGAAGAGAGAGAAATCATGGTGTGTTTAGGGAATGAAAAGAAGGTTTTCCAACTAGGGCACAGAGAGAGGAGCACGCAAGGCCCTAGTGCCAGAAGCCAAATGGTGTGGCTCTTTTGGGCCGTGCCAAGTGCAAACAGATACAGACAATTGTGAATTTTTCAAACTTCACTTTGCTTGCTCTGGTAGCCACTGGAAAACTTAAACATCAAACTTGATGAAAATGTTCGCTGAGGAAAAGAAAGGAATGCGGTTTGCTAATGCCTCTCTTGCTTTATGTATTTAAGAAAACGCTCTTTTGTGTTTTACTTGACAAAGGAAAAGACCTTAACGACAGGCAAATGTATTTGGAACAGGTGTTTGCCAGGAAGTCACCCAAGGGGGCATGTTGCTAATTCTTGCTAATTCGTGGTAGACTGTGCATGGAGCTTAAGCCCCCACTTTGAACCTGCTTCCCCTTTTGCTACATCCTTATCTCCAGAGTCAAGAGGGAAAACATAGACAAACAAAAAGACTCTCCTGGAACCCAGGGCCCTAACAACAGATCTTCTGGGCACAGCTTCCTCCTCTCTGTGGCAGGCGTTCTCCGGGCGCCCTCGCAAGCTACTCCACACCAGCGGGAGGAAGCACTTGTTTTCTCACACAGTTAAGCCATGGTTTATTATTTTTTCTTTTTTTATTTTATTTATTTTTTAATAATAAATTTATTTTTTATTGGTGTTCAATTTGCCAACATACAGAATAACACTGGTTTAAATCTCAGGCAAGTGGCAGGCTGGGGCTCTGCTCTGAGACTCCATCTGTTCTTCTGATTTTGGAAATGATTTAAGGGATTTGAGATATTCCATTTCATCACGTGTAAAAAAGCCAACTTGACAGTTCTTTTTTAACCCATGACCACTATATTCCTCGAAGACCTACAGTTTCCGTTGAAAGGCAAGACAAGGGAAACAGCTCAATGAGATTAATTCTGGCAGAGAAGAAAATTCTATTTCATAATGAAAAGACACTTGCAAAAATGTTGTCATATTTTTCCATCTCGTCCATTAAATATATTTACCCAATTGAAGGAAGGGACCTTTTTTCCCCCCCTTATAGATGATATATCCATCAAAGCTAAAGAAAAGATATAGCTGCTTCAAATGCAATATTCTGTTTGTACAGAAAACGTTGCTTCTGGAAGGTTAATAAAGGTGTGTTCTGGATCAATAAGCATGACGGGTGTATCTGCTTTCTACAATGAAAACATTCTATGAAGAATTTTATTTTAAGTCTGTTCTACTGTAAATTGGAATATGGGAAATTTGTAATGAATTTGAAAAATGCAGGTCTGTTTTATGTTACCTTTCCCCTAACTTACCTGGGGGGATTGAGGCAATATTTAAAAGTAACCGTATCTCGATTGAATTGGCACAGTTTGAGATTTTACCAATGAGTCTGGGCTGAACAAATTGATGTTTTTAGTAAGAAGGGTTAAAGTATCACCTTAGGTCTTCTGCTATAGCCACTATATTGTAAGTGGAAAGAAAAAAGGTTTGACCTTTTTATCTCTTTCATGCGAGGGAGGGGACTAGAATAAAAGATTTAATTTAAAATGTGTAAAGGAAAAAAAAATAAAAATAAAATGTGTAAAGGGCCTGACTCCAATAAGTTATTTCTTAATTTTTAATCACTTTCTTTTTTTTCTGCAAGGTGGCAAAATAATTTGCATGTTAGTGCACATCATATTCCTTAAACTCAAAGTTCTTTAAACCGACAATGCACAGAGAGACAGATGTTGTTTATTTATTCTAAGGACCTAGAAATGAGACAGCTTGAAGATGGTGTTTAAACAATCACCAGCTAGTCAGTTTTAAATATGCTTCCTTCCGCAGTGTTTTTTCTTCTGTAAATGAAACGGTAAACATATTCAGCTTTCCCACATTTACTGGCTACTGTGTGCCACGCACGGTGCTCGATACTGCGCATGTTAGATGACTATGGCATAACGCTTGCTTCATGGAGATTTTAGTCTTGTTTGGAAACAAAATACTTAAAATTTCAGGTAAGTAATCCTCCCTAATTAAAAAAAAATTTTGGTTTCTTATCATAATGAATTATCCCGTTGTAAGCTATTCTTCTTCCTTCCTTCCTTTTACAGCGTTCTTGAAGGATAATTGAAATATAAGAAACCATGAAGTATACACATCTGCTAAGGTTTGATATATGAGTGTAGTGTGACGTCATCACCACACTCAAGGTAATGAACATACTCTCTACTCCTAGAGGTCCTCTCCTGTCCCATTGTGATCCCTCCCTGTTGCTTATGCCTGCCCAGCGCCCCCAGCCGCAGACACCTACTGGTATGTCTGCCACTGAATTCTAATTTATACTCCCAAGACCCTCACACAGTCCTAGTGGGCATTCTTTCTTGCATAGTTTCTTTCATTCCACATGATGATCTAGAGACATCTATTTTATTGCATGCATTAATAGTCCATTTGGTTTTATTACCGTGTAGTAGCCCAGCAGATGGATACACCACGATCTGATCATCCAGTCGTCTGTGGATGACCATTTGTGTTGTTTCCAGCCTTTGATTATGATCATGAACAAAATTGCTATGAGCATCTGTGTGCAACGCTTGTGTTTACGAGCCTGAGTCTTTGTGTGGACATACGATCTCGTTTTCTTGGGTAAATAGCTTAACGAGGAATGGCCGGTTGATATGGCAGGTTGATATACAAATTTTTAAGAAATTGCCACACTGGCCTTGCCCAGCCCTGCCCACTCTGTGCCTGCCCTCAGCCGGCGCCTTCTCTCGTGTCCACCACTCCACGGGGAAGATGATGTGCCTTGGTATAATTTTTATTTTAATTTTTTTCATATCTCTTGAACTTGGGGTTTGTGGAACATCTTGAAACCATGAGTCCATAGTTTAATTCAAGCTTGGAGAAGTTTTGGCAGCAGTTTCTTCAAATGATTTTTGTCACCTCCCCACCCCTGTTGTAGGGACTCATGTAACATGCATATTTGGCCACTCGAAGCTGCCCCACAGCTCTTTGAATTATTAGTGAGGCTCTGCCCTCTGGTCTATGAACTTCACAAGTGCTTCTCATTTGCCCCCTGTCCCCCATCTAGGATGGACTAGAAGGCTCCAGTGAGCTGGAGTGGGGTATTTCCCAGGCCTCAGTCACGTCGGCTCTAATACAGCCCACCTGTTTAGGCTCTGGTAACTAGCTCTCCCTGAGGACAGGCCTTGTTTAGAAGCGGTTCCTGCTGTATTTCAAAATTATTCCTGTTCCTCTCTCCCTGCCACAAGGACGGAGGGATTGTTCTCAGCTGTGGGAACCTGGTGGCGCCCCTGGAGATAAAACTCAACAAAAGTGAGTGGAAGCTTCTACACTATTGAGTGCTGGCTATTTTTGTAGTCTCTATATACTCTTGAAGCTTTGTTCTGGGATACAGTTAGTTTACAAGGAAAGGAAAGGATATGGTTCCTGTTGAGTCTTGCTTCAAAGCTTAGTGAGGTGGGATGTGCAACATTTCTCTAGAGCTAATTTTGCCACAGGAGTAAGAGAAGTCTTCTGAGTACTCGGTGTTGCTCGCTTTTGAGATTTTCCTTCAGCTGGTGGGACCGGGAACTGCTCTTGGACTACTGAGAGTCTTCCTTCCGCGGCCCTTTCCAGCCCTTGGTAATTTCTTCATATGCATGAGCCGATAATAACCTGGATGGTTTCTAGGGGGGCCTCCATGCATCTCTGCGGGTCCTTATGTAACTCTCTGGCCACCATGGCCTTTCTTGTTTTCCAGCAACACCTGCTCAACTCATGGAGAAGGCCAGTCTTTGCCTGGTTTCCCTTTCTGGTAAACCTTTTCGAGGAATTATTGCCTAACATCACCTGAAGCATAATGTCTTGAGAACTGTTGTTTCATACATTCCCAGTCCCAGCCTGTTGTTTTAGTAGCTTGAAGTTAAGAGGGGCCTGTTACTCAGTTTTGGCCCGAAGCAAGATCCCTTCATTTTTAAATTTTGTTTGTAACCGTTATCTTAATTGGGTGGTTATGATCTATGTGTATATGGATTTTTTTTAACCAGTGGCATTGAATATAAATTATATTCAAATTTAATTTGAATAAATTATAAATTATAATTAATATAAATTATATTCAAATTTAATTTAGGATAATTTAGGAATTTTTATTAACCTTCCATGTTTAAATTTCACATTATACAAAGAAATACTCCAACAACAACAAAAAGAACCCAAGAAGTTTTAGGAATTGTTTTCACAATGGGACAGATCAATGGGTTGTAATGTAGGTTCGTGCTACTGACACATTTTGGTACCATCTTTTGTTTAACTTGGTTGAAGTATGTTGGGTTTGCATTTTGCAAAATATTCAGTAATGAGTCAGTTATACAAAGTGTTGTTTATATAAATCTATCTCCTGACGGGGAGGCATTATTATCTTTATCACCTAAGGGTAAGAGCTGAGGCTCACAGAGCTCTTGACATTTGCTTAACTGTGTAACTGAGAGAATCAGAGCAAGTAATGAGACCAAAATATTGCAGAGTTCAGAAATAAATGCTTTCTGCTATTCCACATTGATTGAGTAGTTGCTGTAAGTTCTTAGGTACATTTCTGAATTAACAATGCAAATGTAATGAGTTCAATATATTTGTAAGGAGTTGAGGAAGCTATATTTATGCTTGCTCCAGATTCTGTTTCACGAAGCTCTAAGTGATTACGTGTAGTGATGTTTCTTAGAGTCCTCTATGGGGAGGGACCGCTCACTTTACTTCCCAAAGGGAATCAGTATCCCTCTAATGTTGTTTTCCTCAGAAGGAGGAGTGAACTGACTAATGGTATTTGGAAAAGAGAGTCTGAGCCTGGGTCTGCTCCACCCTTTCCTGGTTTTCTTCCTCTTCCTTTTCCTCTCCATCTCTCGCACTTGCTCTGATTTGCCTCTTACTTCTGCTTCCTGGAGGAAATGTGGGACGGAGCACCATTGGGGACTCTATAGGTCTGCCAAACTCATCCTCTTTCTTCTGTTTCCTCTCTTAGGTTCTTGGGCTCTTTGCATTTAGCTTGTTGAGAGGAAGGCCGGGATCCTGTGGTTAACTGGCAAGGCCACCTTTGGAGCTCTTAGGGAATTCTTTTTGGCTTCAGTTCCTAGCCACACACAAATCTGATGTTTTAAAGTTTGTTTTTATGTGTTCTTAATTTTTTCAATTTATTTTTTTATTTGAAAGAGAGAGACAGCAGAGTGAGAGAGGGAACATGAGCTGGGAGGAGTGGTAGAGGGAGAGGGAGAAGCAGGCTCCCCACTGAGCAGGGAGCCCAACCTGGGGCCTGATCCTAGTACCCTGGGATCATTACCTGAGCCAAAGGCAGACGCCCAACCAACTGAGCCACCCAGGTGCCCCTAATGTTTGCTTTTCAAGGGGAAAGGATCACCTACTTCACAAACCACAGCAAGTGTTCAAATCAGATACTTACTTCCTAAGCGTAGGACGGATATCTCTTTAAGTAATCATGGATTTATTTATCAAGCCCATATCTCTAGCATCAGATTAGTATTTAGCACCTATGTCCTGGTATAGGTACCCCGGTTGTTCACTGTTGAAATGCTGGCATCCATTTTGATCCTCAGACCCATGGCACATAGGCTGTTGAAAAATATTGATGACTATCCCTGCCAAACATGTTAAAAATAAGGTAAACTTAAAACTATATTGTAAAATATAATAGAGAACATAAAAACAACCTTTGCTTACTAAAATTGATGTTATTTTTCAAAAATTCTTATGTGAAAAACTGCACAAAGTGTATCATTTTTTTCCTCTAGTGGCATATAAAAAAAAACAATATGAGATTTAACTTAAAAGAGGGCAAAAAAAAAAAAACTTATGTAGTCAAAATCTGCCTTTTCTTGACAAAAAAAAAAAGATTTGAAATGGCTTTTAGGAAATACATATAATAGAAACACAAAATAAAATACAAATTTGGATAGTCACCAAAGTGAGATGAAACTAAAAATGTAGATTTCTAGGCTTCCTGCACTATGCAGTTGCTTAAGGTGGGTGATAAATTTCATCCTGAGACTCCTAGCAGTGAAGTTTAAAGAAATTCAACAACAGAAGAAACACAAAAAGAAAAGAAAAGAAAAACCATTGTCAAATATTTTTATATCTCTGGATGAATGATGACTTTTGACCTTAAAATCAATATACAAAATCATGATGGAGAAATGGTAGATTTAACTACAATAGTTTTAGATGTATATGTCTTTCGAGGAACATAACAGGCTCAAAAATAGTTTTAGGAAATATAACCATGCGTAATTTTTTATTTTTTCTTCTGGATTTGCAAAAGCTGCTTAAGAACTCTGAAGGAAAAAAAAAAAAGAACTCTGAAGGATTGTCTTTGGTAGGTTTTTCTTCTCTTTCCTTTCAAATATTTTAAATGTCTGGCCAAAAAGAATTATGAACCTACTACATGACCCACTTGATTATGACCAATTCTCCTCCTTATTCTGGAACTTTGTTCTCAGATGCATGCTTCTGGTAAAGTTCTACTTGGTATAGAAATTACAGGTTGGTTTTTTGACTCCCAGGTAGTTTTCATCGCTCAGATTCCAACTTGGAGGTGCTGCTTCTTGGCCCCCATTTGTACAGCGGGCATGTGTGTCAAGTTTTTTAATTTTATTTTTTGCCTAACAAAGCCAAACTCCATTCCCGAACACCCTTCCTCTGTGGCTCTGAGGAAGCCTCAACACAGTGTCCAGCCTCCCGTCTCAGTCTGGGCCAGCTTAGTCCCTCCTGCCCAAGCCCGGAGGTTACAGCACCTCGCAGGGGCAGGGGAGAGGCAGAGTGGGGAGGGGGGGCTTCCTCATGCTTTCTTTCAAACAAAAACCACAACCTTATTTTTCTTTACAAAAGCAAAAAAGGAAACCAAAAAAGATACCAACCTTTGAACTATACAAAAAAGAAAAAAAATAACCTACCTATAGCTTGCTACCCTACCTATAGCTACAGATAACTGAACAGTTGATTTAAGCCAATGAGCATTTTCTAGGAAGATTTTGAAAGTGAATCTGGGTGGTTCTCATCAGCCTGGCATCAGTTTTAAGGGTGAACATATGCAGGGGCTATTGGTGAAGACAGCTCTCTGTTATGAATGCTATTAAGCAGATAAAATCATTTTCAGAGGGAGAGAAGAGTGGCAGGTCAGCAGAGAGGAGAGAGAGAGAGAGAGAGAGGATTTTGTGGGTTTTTTTGTTGTTTTTGTTTTTTTTTTTCTCTTCCCTATGGCTTTTCAGTTATTGATTGGCTCCATACCCTTCTTTGGCCTCAGCAGAAATTCTACTCTTCCCCTTTCCTGAGGACCTTCTGTGTCTTTATGGTAAGTCTCCCTCTCTATTGAAGTTAGCTGCCAAGCAATTCCATGAAAACATGGACCCATCCGAACTTTTGATGTGCGTCCTCACCTAAGTTATGCCTGAGATGGTAACTCCCGGGCCCTGCGCCTTGACTTCTGATTGCTCCTCAAGAGTTTGCCTCTGAGACAGTGTCACCTACCCCTGCACCTAAGGTGTGCAAGTCTTGTGTGCACTTGAATGCCCTTCCATCTTCTGACTTCTCCAGGTTCCATTCATTTTATCTCACGTTGCTTTTAGGTTCTGACTCCTGTGATTCCTTCACTTTCTCATCTGCTCATGGCACAAAGAAGTGAATTAAGACACATTGACTTTTCTGGCAGAGCCAGCATGAGAAATTTTTTCTAAATATTTTTACATGACAGTGTAACTTGAAAATTCAGTGTTAAGTCTAAACCTCCATTATTGTACCTACATGACGTTTTGCTGTACTTTGATGCTACAACATTAATCTGGGGATCCCTGGGTGGCGCACCGGTTTGGCGCCTGCCTTTGGCCCAGGGCGCGATCCTGGAAACCCGGGATCGAATCCCACGTCGGGCTCCCGGTGCATGGAGCCTGCTTCTCCCTCTGCCTGTGTCTCTGCCTCTCACTCTCTCTGTGTGACTATCATAAATAAAATAAAAAAAAATTTAAAAAAAAATTTACAACATTAATCTGTTAAATTGAAATTAATAATTTAATGAAAAAATATGCATTAGTTGGATTTCAGCTTATTCCTGTAGGGTCCCAGTATGTCCTGGGAATATTAGAATATAAAGTGAGAAATCAGCAGAATGTTTTGAAGAGTGAGGACTAATTTGTAATTCCTTAAAAAGAAGATGTATAGAAATAATGTGTTGCTTTTAGCATATAAATTCTAATTAATATATCGTACAGTAGGGATTATACGGAAAAACACTGCCATCCTGCGTTGTACAGTGATGTGTTGTTATCTTGTGGGAAGAGGTCTAGTCCACGCTATTTCAGAGATTTCATGGGAGGAATCTTCTTATTGAAGCTTCTGTCACTGTGCAGTTTGTCCTTTGAGTGCCTTGTTCAACAACTTATGATTTGGGTTGCTGTAGTGTAGACTGCTAAGAACCTTCCAAATGCTTCATATAATGGAAAAGTTTTTGGAGTCTTAATTTCTCAAACATAAAACAATATAGCATCCTTGCTGTTTATTATAACGGATGCAAAACCTAGTTTTCAAGAGGGGACCAAGGAGAATTAAGTATATTTATGATCAACATCCATTTAAATGTGTTGCCCCCATTGCACTCAAGAGAAGTTGGCTGAAGACTCTGCCCCTTTCCATCCACGCTGCTCCTTAGAAACATGAGTGCAGTCGGCCGGTGGGACCCCTGCCTTGGAGGCGCCTGTACCGAAGGGCATTTATATACTTAGAAAAAAACAAATCACATCCAGACACCGGAACACTTTCACCCTACTAAAAGCCAGTGGTATCTAGGCAAGATGATCCCATATTAAGAAAAAAACTTCTAGGGCTCAAATGATGTTTGATTGTTCTCAGCTGTTCTCTAATCCAAAGCCAGAGAGCTGCTTACTCCCTCAGGGAAAACAACTCCACAGCAACTCATTTTACACCAAAATGATTAACTGAACTTAATTGGCCATAGCATTTAATAAAAAGAGTCTCCTTTGGGAAAACAATTTTTTTATGTGTCTGCAGCCATGCAGCATAAAATTGCTATGATTTGTGTGTGCGCGTGTGTTCTAGTAACAACTTTATAAGGGACTCTGGAAACCATAACTTCTGCAAGGTGTTTGCCAGATTGTTAACTATTAGAAGGATGTCCATTTCTTTCTCTTTTTTTTTTTACCATTTCTCTTTCAGTAATTTAATATGCGACTTCATCTTCTGGCCAGTGGACTAGAATAAATGTGATTTTGTTTGAAAAGTCTTCCTCTTTGAAGAACCCCCTCCCCCCCCATGAACTTCTCTATGGTGACATGTAGTTCAAGCTTTGTTTTCTGTGAGAGTGGGCAATTCCTTTTGAGTATCTGAAAAATGATGAAAATACAAATCGGTGAAGTACAGAGTGTGATACAGCTTACTGGTGCTTTTAGAACATTATTTTCCCTGTCCATTAAATTGTAAAATGGAACATTTTGCCCCAGGGTAATAATATGCATCTTATTTGACATAGGTAAGAATGCCTAACACTATGTTGTACAGAAATTTAACTTTATGCATTATTTGTACAGTATTTTACCTTAGTTTAATAATATAAATGAAATAACTTTGAATTTTTAAAAAGCCTTTAACCATAAGTTCTGAAGGGGAAAAAATGACAAAATTAGTCTTTTTACTGTCAGTGAAGGAGTAATGTGAATACAAGAGAAGATATGAAAAATATGCTTATTTGTCGTTATTGGTTTTAAAACTCAATTTGAGTAGAATGGAAAAGAAAAGATTTTATTCTGATTCCTTTTTGTGATAAATCTAAAAGCTCTTAAAATTTTAGACCTGCTATTTCAGGACTCGTTGGCATAAATATTTGTAAAACTCTTGCCTTAAAGTAAGAACTAAATGTTTCTCAGAGTCCATGTATTTGCACAGATAAGAGCATTTTAAAATAATGTTTTAAAGTAAATATAAAATATGGAATATTTGGTGCTCTGATGCTTTGTATTCAAATATAAACCTGAGTGCCTTGAAATTATGGAGGTTTGCCAATTCTGGAAGTCAAAAGTCTCTCACTTAGGCATGTAGTCCTTTGATCGGAGTAGAAACTAAAGCATGAGCTCTGAAAACAGCATATGCATAATGAAATAGATTCACCACAATTTATCCATAAATATGTCTAGTTCTACTGAGGTCAGATTCATTAGATCCTGGAAATGGTTGTAAATAGCTAAAAAAATAATTTACTTTTCACTTGGTTCTTGTGCTTTTTCTGATGTTTGTATTGAACTGCGATTACAAAAAATGATCTATGGAATGACTGCCAGGGATCAAATTCCAGCTTGGCCACTTAGAAATTATGTGACCGTGAGCAAGTTATTTAACCACTCCTTGCCTCATTTTTCTCAGCACTACCACGGGGATATAACAATATTTACTTTCTAGGGTTGTTACAGAGGTTAAATGATTTTTTTTTTGGTTAAATGATTTAAAACCGTTTTTGAATAGTGCTTAGAATGAAAATGGTAGGTTCAGCTGGATAAGCCCAGTACATGTGAATCAAGGTCCTCTATTTTTCCTATGATGAAAAACTTCCATGAACGACTTTGTGCTTCTACTTTTTTAAATACAAATATTCAAATATTCAAAGCAGTTTTGTATTTAATAACCAGAATGTGGAGTCAACCCCAGTTATTCTTCAAAGATGAATGGCCAACAATTCATGATATGTACATACTATGGAATACTAACGACTCAATAACAAAGTGGAACAAAGCATTGATACAGGAACTTGGATGCCTATGCAGGGGATATTCTCAGTGAAATAAACCAATCCCTAAGGTTAAATATCACATTATCCCGTTTATATAACATTTTTGAAATGAAAAAAAAATTGCTAAGGGTTAGGGATGAGGGCTCAACAGGGGGAAGGTAGATGTGGTTATCCAAGGGCAACATAAGGAATTCCTTTTTTAAAAATATATTATTTTTTTCTAGACTTTATTTATTTATTCATGAGAGACACACAGAGAGAGGCAGAGTCACAGGCAGAGGGAGAAGCAGGCTCCCTGCGGGGAGCCCCATACGGGACTCGATCCCAGGACCCTGGGGGTCATGCCTTGCCTGAGTCAAAGGCAGGTGCTCAACCTCTGAGCCAACGTGAGGAATTCTTATCATGTTGGGACTGCTTGGCATCTTGACTGTGTGGTGGATGCACAAACCTACAATTTTGGTAATATCACATAGAACTAAATATGCCCCTCCACACAAACA
The DNA here is from genome assembly GCF_905146905.1 of Nyctereutes procyonoides. NCBI lineage: Eukaryota > Metazoa > Chordata > Mammalia > Carnivora > Canidae > Nyctereutes > Nyctereutes procyonoides. The sequence continues at coordinate 13,485,534 of NW_026575021.1, read as the reverse complement.
CGTGCACATGCACAAATGAATATAGGTAAAACTGGGGAAATTGGAATACGATGTGCAAATTTTATCTATTCAATATCCTTGTTATATTTTGCAAAATATCATATTATAATGGATAAAGAAAGTAGAGGGCCTCTATATTACTATTTATAACTACGTATGAACTACATTAGTTGTAGATTCAAATACAGTTCTATCTCCACAAGAATTTCAATTAAAAAATGAAATAAGGCAGTGCCTGTTTGGGATTTTAAAATTACTATCTGTAAAAAAAAAAAAAAGAAAATTACTATCTGTCATCATGTGTAGGAGTTAGACCATTATAAATTAAAAGTGGACTACTGTATAGAATAAGCATATATAAAATATATCAAACAATATAATAGAACATGAATAGAAAGAGAATCCAAAAGACACTTGAAAGATAACTGCATCCAATGAAGATTTTGTTACTCTTTGGCAAAATGGGAAACGTAAGTATGATGGTAGTGGTGATATTGTTGGCATAAATTTTCTAACTATCCTAACTTGGAAAGAAACTATAGTTTATTCTGAGATTATGTCCATCCTACTTTTTGATTTTATAATTTTCTTTCTTTTTACGAAATACGTAATAATAGTTACTTGGTGATGTCTCCTTCCTAGATCAAGTAAAAAGTTGACAAACTTAAAACTGGAGTAGGTGCAAATATGCTGTTCCCCTTCCACCAAAGATTTTAAAAAAGGGATAGGAGAAACAAATGAAAGTAACATTCATTAGGGGCACCTGGGGTACTCCATGGTTGAGTGTTTGCCTTTGGGTCAGGGCATGACCCCGGGGTCCCGGGATCGAGTCCCCCACAGGGCTCCCTGCATGGACCCTGCTTCTCTGCCTCTCTCTGTGTATCTCTCATGAATAAATAAAATCTTAAAAAAAAAAAGAAACACTCATCATCAAAAATATGGCACCTGAGTGGAAAAGAGTAGTGATACGGAATATCCAGGTAGATGTCTGTGTACCAAGGTGAGGGAGAGACTGGAACCTGCGAGAAAGGTGAAGAGAAGGGAGAGAAAGCATGGGTTGAGACGGTGTTGAGAAATGCAAATGGAAAGTGTAGCCAAGGATTTTCCACACTGATGACGTGCACAGGATTTGTCTTCAGAAGGAGCTCTTACGGTTTGGGCAGGTTTGGGCCCTCTCTGGTGGCCATGGAACATATTCTGTGGTTTAAAAACTGCCTCCATGCTTCCTACTCAAATACCTTCTTTCCTTCCAAGTTTCCATGGCGTATGTGGGGTGGGAGCCTAGCTAAAAGATTGATTCGAGTTGGCAAATTCATAAGCTTAAGCTTCAGATTCAGTTCTTTTGAGTAAGAACCTCTTGGGAATTTTTTCCACGTTCACAATTTTTATAGGTTTTTCACTATCACTGCTTCTCGGGGGTTTATTTAAACCTAAAGTATTAAGGACAATTTTAGTTTAGGGGGCATGTTTATGAAATCATCTGGGGAGGAAGCAGATTGAAATACTCCTCACCGTGTCCCACAAGCTCATCCTTCACCCAGGCTCTCTTATGAGTAAGCCCTTCCCTTTGGGGAAAGGCCACTCCTGCCAAATGTCCCTTTTTGCTTCTCCATCTGGTCCTTATGGCTCCGGGGCCAATCCATACTAACACGAGCAGGCCTCTTCCCTTGTCACTTCTGTATTTCCAAACCATGTGTTGGATCATTAAAATTGCCCTAATTGAGATTGATTTTCTTTTTCTTTTTTTTTTTTTTTTTTTTTTTTTTTTTTTTTTTTTAATTCTCAGTACATTTACAAACTCTGCACACTGCCCGTCAGGCCATAGCTCCTCATCAAGTCCTCCACATTTCCCTGGGGTAGAGCCTGAGGACTCAGAGCAGCTGGGTGAATTCAAACAAGAAAACACTTTGCAGAACCCAGGGTCTTATGAAGACATGCACTCAGACACGCGCATGCACACCAGTTTTTTAACCTCTGTTCATACGTGACAGCCCACATATTACTACAGAGCTAGTTCAAGTACTATAAAAACTGATAAAGCTCAGGTTTTCCTCCTGGTGCTAGTGTCATGGATTTAGCACCAACTATGCATTCTGAGCACATTATTTTGGAAGTAAATTATACATTCAAATTATGGATACTTTTAGTGGTAGAGGATAACGAGGAAGAAATATTTAGATAGATTCCTGTAGTATCAAAATTCCCAAGCTGGATTTCTTTGTTTAAGAAAAATACAATTTCTTGGGGCTCCTGGGTGGCTCAATCGGATGAGTGCCTCCCTTTGGCTCAGCACATGATCCCAGGGTCCTGGGATGGAGCCCTGCATCTGGCTCCCTGCTCAGTCTGCGTCTCCCTCTCTCTCTGCCATTCCCCCTGCTTATATTCTCTCTCTCTGTGTCAAATCAATAAATCTTAAAAAAAAAATTCCAAATGAGTATACTGAGAACAAGTTACACTCAGAATATCTGTTTGTTGTGAAATTACCAAAGAATCTGTCAACCTTTATGGTAAAGTGATAGCTTGGTATTCTCTTGTATTTATTCAACTTTCTCATGAGTAAGTCCCAAAGTAAACTTTTTCTCATCTTGCAGTCATAGGAGTAGCCTGTTTTATACTTAAATATTACTTAAAACATTTCTGTAAGGATTCTATGTATTGTGTATTAAAAAAAATCATCTCTTCAGTGGTTAATCCCTGATTTGGTATAATAGTTACCATGATTATTCTCTTTGACCTACCAGAGACTTATATTTTTGATCCATATAAGGCTTCGGCTCTTTCTTGCTTGTATTTGTCTACACCCTCTGCTAAAGATCACCAGGAATGCATGGGTAGTTGACCAGGTAGGGCTTGTTTCTCTTGGAAGGAGAGAGACTGCATGCCATTGGGTAGTGAGTATCATCTTGGTAATGGGGTGTTCGGGAGGACTTATTGTAGGATCTGGGCTCATGGTAGGTGGTTTGGGGAGAGTTTAAAGATGATTTTCTCTGAATTGAATGCTATCAGGAAATGTGGGTAATTCCATGATTCTGTATTTTAATAGATCTTATCTAAAAGGAAGGAATACCAGAGCAAGGCTGAAGCTGGAGTTTATAAGAAACAGCAGTTCCTCCTATGAACCTGAATGGGGGAATGTTGTTATTTCTATGGTTTGGACAATGTTTATGCTCAGACCTGTCCAAGGATTGGTCTTGCTTTTTGTCATGATACATCATGACCCCTCTGTCCGATGTTTATATTCTACAAAATGAGTTATGTTCATGGGAAAACTTTGAGACCTGTCTGTATCAGGTAACCTCCTAGCAGCACCAGGGTCCGGCTAACAGTACCAGGCCAACACCGGATGGTAAAGGCAGCTTTTCCTTTTCTCACATTTATTTTCTGTATCTCCCTTCCATTTCCAAAAGATAAGAATGTCTACTTTTAAAACTATGTTGTCCTCCTTTGTCATTTATCATCTTGTCCACGCCATGAGGAAGGTTTCAGTAGAAATAATGAAGCTATTTTGGACTCTGTACTTAAATGGCAGAGTGCTCTGCTCGATGGTTCTCTAGTAAATCATCCTCCTAGTGATACAAGATGCATTACTTGTCACAGCCTCCTTTTGTCTTCCTGAACTGGTGATAATCCACAGTGCCTTTCAACTTAGAATATTTTGACTTTAACTTACCTCTAGTTGTTAAGGATTTGATTTGGCGATGCTGGGTATGTTTAAGGAACGTGGAGACCAAGATGAGAAGATGGATGTCACAAGTTTCTGAGACCTCACATAGACAAGCTGAAAGAAGACTTCCTTGGGCAAACATTGGTGACTGAAGGATAGAGTTCACTCGGCAGGATGGGGGAGGGTGGGTGGGTTGGTTGGCTGGTTGGTTTCCTTTTTTTGTGTGCTTGCCTTGCTCCCAATGTCTGTTCTGGAGTAGGTCCCAGCTCACTATGGGCTATAAAGATCATGGCATTATTAAAATCACCTAAGCCTTTGCAGGTCAAACTATTCTGATTTATTTTACATTAAATTATCCTAGGACTCTTTAAAGCTCTGGCAACTCTTAAGGATTTCTAGGCCTCAGTAGCAGAGGAAACTCTCTTTCTTCTCATAGTCTTCTTGCGGCTCCCTCCACCCCCCCCCCCCAAAAAAAAAACATTTTGGTACCCCATGAGAACAATACAGGATTGTATACCATTTAAACAGTTGTAAAGCTTTTCTATTTTTCTTTTAATGATAACAAGTGCTTCCGTGGCCTTGTTCTTCCATGTAGGACATAAAATACCTTTGTCATCTCTTCTGTTTCACTGGAAAGTGTATGATGTTCGAGAAAGTGAACTCCAGAGCCAGACTGAGTTCAAATCCTAGCTCCACAGATCCTTGTGTGACTTTGGACAAGTTATTTAATCTCTCTGTTGCTCTATTTTCTCATCTGTAAAACTGGGTATTAACACAACCCTCTCTGTTGGGTCATTGTGATAACTGAATGCATTTTTATAGATTTGTAAAGTATTTAAAATAGTTTCCAATACAGTAAGTATCTGGATAAGTTCAAGCTATTAATTACCTTTGAATATCAGTAAAATATGTCAGTTGTCTTTGGGTTCATCACAAGTCTTACCAAACACAGTGGTATAATACAACTGCAATAATTTATTATTATTTCTGACTGTTTTGGGGATTGACTGGGCTTCAGCTAGTTGGTTTCTGCTCAGAATCTCTCATATGATTGCCGTTGGGTGTTGACTTGAGTCATCTCAGAAGCTGCTTCTCTCATAATTCTGGCTGGGAGCTGGGAGCTCAGGAGAAGGTGTTGTCTGGAGCACCTACATATGATCTCCAAACACAATCTGGGGTTCTCACAGCATGGTGGCTAGGTTCCCGGGGCAAGCTTCCCAAGAGTATGAGCTGGAGGGATGGGAGTTGTATCTGGTTTTCTATTTAATCTTGCCTTAGAAGCAGGTTAAGACCATACTCAAGAAGAATTAGATTTCATCTCTTGATGGGAAGAGAATCAAGGAATGCGTGGACATGTTTTAAAATCATCTCACCAACTATAACAAAGTAAAGCAAAAAAAAAAAAAAGGATGGACATTTACTGTAGATCACTCAAAAAATTCTTCTCAACTCCTACAAAATTTATATGACAATGAACAGTCAAGTACTTCCTTATCACCTCTCCCATTCCCACCCCTACCCTCAATAACTGGGGCAGGGCAGAAGGACTGGTGCGATTGATGTAGTTTTCTAGATTTCATAATGACTCATTTGGATTTATATATGATTAAAATTCATTGGAAAGCTGCAATATCAAACGTATCTGAAATAATAAACTTTGTCTATTATCATAAGCTGCTGTGATGGTTAAATTTTATGGTCAGCTTAGCCAGGCCACTAAATAATGCTAGTCTAGATGTCGCTGTGAAGCTATTTGGATGTGAGTAATATATAATTAGTAGACTTTAAAGTAATGGAAAATATTCTTAATAACGTGGGTGGGCCTCATCCAATCAGTTGAAGGTCTTAAGAGCACAGAGTTTTCCCAGAGAACAATGAATTCTCCCTCTAAGACTGCAATGCAGAAATCCTGCCTGAGTTTCTAGCCTGGTGACTCCCCTGCAAATTTCAGACGTGAGGACCTCCTACTATTGTAAGCCCATTCCTTAAAAGAACAAAAACAAAAAATACCCTCTTAATATACATTTATATCTGTCTTCTTGGTTCTGTTTCTCTGGAGAACCCCGACTAATACAATTGCTATTTAGCATCTTATAATTGTGACTTTTATACCTTTAAGTACATGACAGGGACATTGAGTGCAGGGAATTTTATTCTCCAGGAGTATGCCCTATGAATATTATTGAATGAATCAATGAAAACTTGGTGACACTCCCCCCATAACTTCTAATGCTCTTTATTTCATTAGTCTTCACTGATGGTTAAAGGACCTGAGGGTCAACTTAGTTTTTCTAAATCAACACAAAGTCATTTATATGTTAATTTATAATTCAGACTTTATCTGTATTTTGAGTGAGTAAGACTAGATACAGAGCAAGGTTAAAAATGACTGGGTTTGCTCTGAAAACTGAAATTGAAATATTTGAAAATGCAAGCAGGCTTCTCATTTTATGCCCTGATCTCCATTTTATTAACATGTATGCTATTGAGAAGTATATTACTCCAATTTTATGTATATGACCAGATTCAGAAAGAGTATTTAGATGTTGCACCATAGATATCTTGAACTGGCCATTCCCTACAAATGGGATTTGGTTATCAGTATATTGCTTAGATTTTTGTTTTCTATTTATTCATACGCATCTTCCCAACTTAAAAATTTTCTGTTTTTTTCTTTGCTGCTTCATACTTTCAAATTTAATATGAATTTAAAAAATGATCGTTGTTTGAGGTTCAAGAATCTAAAATTTTTAAGAAACTCAGGATGTGAGTTGGTGGAAATTTCATTTGGTTTTATGTTGTGATCTTATTAGCATACGTAATCGAGATGAGGCAAATCCTGACACATACCACAAACGTTTTCTAAATGTTTTTTTTTTTTTAACCTGCGTCCCATCCCAGCTTCTGTAGTAGAGTATTTCCCAAGTATTTTTACTCATTATCTTAACGTCTTAGTAGAATTTCCTTATGTAAGAAGAACTATTTTTTCAAAAATTTTAAAAGATTTTAAGTAATCTCTACACCCAATGTGGGGATCTAACACATGACCTTGAAACCAGGAGTCCCATGCTCTTCCTACTGAGGGACCCAGGAACCCCAAGAATTTTAAATATCATTTAATTATTGAAAGCTGAGTTTTTAGGATCTTGGCCATCAAGAGCATATGGATTTTTTATGGCTTCTGCTACAGTGATTCCCAGATTTCCCAGATTTTGTCATTTCTGAACCACCCCATTTTACTTTATTTACCTCTTTAGCTTTTGCAGGGTAAGGGTTGCACCCATATGAGCAAAATGGGTTCTCTTCCTAGAACCAGATAGTATTTTGCCCAATTTATACTCTTTCATCCCATTCCCTCTTGCTTTTTTTTTACTCCCTCTCACCTAATTACTTAGGTTCAGAATAAGACCTTGATTCTACACACAGGCACAGGAGAGAGAGAGATGGAGGGAGAAAGAGATGGAGGGAGAGAGAGGGAAGGAGGGAGGGAGGGAGGGATGGAGGGAGGGAAGGTAGGGTGGGAAAGGGATGGAGATTCCACTGGATTCAGGGTCCTTGTTCTGTGGTTCAGTGGCACTCTGTACGCCGTCACCTCCTCTCCATCCTGCAAGCTTTGTATTCACAATGTTCATTAAGTCGCCAGTGCCTAGCCAAGACACCCACGCATTGTAGACACTAAGGGTAAACACATCAGTGCCCGGAGATTTTGCAATCACTTTTATATTCAGGTAAAGAACAATCTTTGAAGGAAGGCCAAAGTGTTTAGAGACCAAAAGCTAGCAAAGAGATACTTAGAAAGTTTTTGAAAAACCTTAGGTATTTGATCAATTGCTCATTTCTAACATTTTTTTCCAGCCTGACTCCCAATTACCTGAACTCAGTGTATATTTTCATATGTTAACAAAAAGATAATATAAACAATGAATCTATACAGGGTATGCTTATTAAGAAAACTGTAAATATGAAGAGCCCATGCCCTTTTTAGACAATGGATGTGGCATTGAATTTTATGTTTTTTTAATTAAAAATTTTTTAAAAATATTTTATTCATTTATTCATGAGAGACACACAGAGAGAAAGGCAGAGACACAGGCAGAGGGGGAAGCAGGCTCCATGCAGGGAGCCCGACGTGGGACTCGATCCCGGGTCTCCAGAATCACGCCCTGGGCCGAAGGTGGCACTAAATCGCTGAGCCACTGGGACTGCCCTTTTCTAATTGTTTTTGAACTTTGTTATGCTTTAAGTATGTTTTTATTTGTACAAAATTGTCTCTAGTAATTAAGTGATGAAAAGAAAATTATTTTTAAGATGTAAACCGAAAAGAAAATTATATATATATATCAATAATATATGTATATTTTACAAGTATATTATGTATGTATGTGTATATATGCATTTGCATTATGTATGTGTATATAAAATAGTACATACTTCATAGGGTCATTAGTAAGAATTAGATATAAGTGCTTTGAATGGTGACTGGAACATAAAAACATTTAAATTTTGTTAGTATTATGGTAATCAGATTTATAATTATTTTTTGGGTTGAGGCAATTGTTTTTTTTCTCTCTTTTCATTTCTACAGAAAATAAAAAAAAATTTTTCTGGTCATCAAAGCTAGTTATCACATAGTGACAATTGTGTTTTGAGAATCAGTGGACCGATAGTGGCATCCACATCAGGTCAAACTAAAAGATTATGCATCAGTGCTTGCAGTCAAAACACTATCACCCTTCTTTTCTTGAGACAGAGGAAGGTGCTCTCTGAGGTCACCATCAAACAGGGCCTTTGCTCCTAGAGGTGACCTTGTGTCAGTTCCTCTAAGTTTCAGATTGTAGCTTTGTATCTCCTAGAATTTAAAAGCTCTTAGAAATTTTCATCTGAAGTTAGTTTTCTAGGGGACCCTGAGTGGCTCAGTCATGTAAGCATCTGCCCTCCACTCGCATAATAACCCCAGAGTCCTGGGATCAAGCCCTACAAAGGGCTCCCTATTTCACATGGAGTCAGCTTCTCCCTCTACCCCCCACTCATGTGTGCTCTCTCTCTCTCTTTCAAATAAATAAATCTTCAAAAAAATAAAAAAAATAAAATTAGTTTTCTAGAAAACTCACCCTAGCTTTATTTTTCCTGATGTATTTCGTTGCTTTCTCTCTGAGGCAATTGGGATAAACTTAGGAATTTCAGATTTATTATTACTTCAATAGACATCTCTCTGTACACACTCAATGCTGTCATTTCTGCATACTCCTTAGCATGATCCTTTCTACTATGTCTCGCTTAATGAGGTGCTTGCTTGAAAATAAAGGAAGGGCAATGAATGGCCACTATATAAAATTCTGTTTAAGTGGAATAAGTATGTTCAGGCTCTATATTTTTATTTTATGGACTTAAAAGTATATTTTATTGAGTGTATTCCTTCTTTTTAAAAATTATATTTACAATATTCTACTATTTTTCATTACTCTTTCCTTTCCCAATTTTTATATTTCTAAGACACAGCGGGATCCGACCTACTATGAGTTGTACAGCGATTTACAATTTTTAAAGCTCTTTGTGCTTTCATTCTCACAAATCCCCCATGAGATCATCATGTCAGGGAAGAACGCTCTTCACCCCTTTTCCTGAGATACAGTAAAAGATGGTTTAGTGACCTGACAATGTTAAGCTTCCCAGTAAATATAATGCAGTGGTTTGGTCTTACGTTGTTGGTCTCACAAATATGTGCACTGCATCATGCTACTTCCAATACGAAAAAGGCTTAATGTAGTGTGATGATTCTAATCTAAAAGTAATAATAATTTCAAAATGAATCATATACTTAAGTCTAAAATGTAAAACTAGAAGGTTTTTGGAATAAAACATAGGGGAAAGTCTTTGGATCTACAGCTTATTGAAGAGTGTTTAGTCATGCCATGAAAAATATAATCCATAAAAATCTTAAAAATTGATGAATTTGACTTCATAATATAAAACAAATTTATTTGCGAAAGACTACAGAAAATGAAAATGCAAACTCTGAACATGGATAAAATATGTGTAAACCATATACTTAAAAAAACTATTAGAATATGTAAAGAATTCTTAAAACTTCAGAAAAACAGTCCAATTTAAAAATGGGCAAAAGACATGAAACAACAGTTCATCGAAGAGCATAATATGGGTGGTAAACAAGTACGTGAAAATATGTTCAACATCACTAACCATCACAGAAGTGGATATTGAGACCTCAATGGGATATCACTACATACTTAATAGAGGAACTAAGTAAAACAGGTTTTTTGTTTTGTTTTGTTTTGTTTTAATGGTAGTGCCACATACTGAGAGAAGATGCAGAGAACTGGATCTATCACACATTGGTGATAGGAATGTAAAGTAGTACAGCCACTTTGGAAAATTATTTGGCAGTTTCTTTAAAAAAAAAAAAGAAATGTATGCAAATGCTGTATATGCTAGCAGTTGCATTCTTGGGCATTGATCCCAGAGAAATGAAATGATACATCTACACACAAAAAAATAAAAAAAATAATAAAAAAATAAAAGTAACAATGTGGAAAAGTCATTTAACAATGCAGATTTTAGGAACAATTCTGGCCCTAGTTTCCTTCTTTGTGTTAACAAGAAGAAGACCCAGCTTCTCCCAACTTGCCCTCATGAGTTCTTCACATTCATCCACATCAACAGTAGTCACAAGAGGAAAATAGAGCATTTCTCCAGGGAAGTGAGCGATGAAAGAGAAGAAGGTGAAAGAGGAGGTTTGGAGCTACCTATCCACCCAGTTTTCTCATCCTGGTACCTTGGCAGGAGACTCTGCAGCAGGCATTTTCCTTCAGGGTGTGTATGGTTAGAGGCCCCCTTGGCCCCTTGGCCCACTGACCGACTTCTGTTTGCATCTTCCTCCGCCCACCCCTCTCTTTCTCCACTGAAGCCTCTGTTGACCCCTACTTCTCCCCCAGGACTACCACTCTAGACTGTAATGACTTTTCTTATTTTCGTTCAAGGTCTACTCAGAGAAGCAGAGTTCTATTAAAAAATCAACTGCTTTATCTTGTTCAGCAGACAAATTTTAGAAAAAAAGAAATTGAACTGGGTCATTATTCATGACCAACACAGGTTTTCTCTGAGGCATTTATTCAAAGAGATACCTTCAAAATCAAATTATATTTCAAATAACTGTTACGTTAATTATACAAGCAACCCATTAATTGCATTGCCTTCATTAATAATTAAAACATGCTGGATAAATCTAAGTCCCCTTTATCATGACTGCAATCATGGGCCTCTTCCTCCTTCTCCAGAAATAACTACAGAAATAACTCCTCACGTATATCCTTTCAGTGTTTTTTTTTTCTTTCTCATATTGGAGTTGCATAATATACCAAATTGTAGAAAACAGCATTATTTTGTTTTTGACGTAGAAAACACTCTGTTTTGCAATTTGCTTGCCCCCCTCACACTCAGTGATAAATCTTAAAAGATCTCTTTATACTACAATAGAAAGATCTACCTCATTCTTTTTTATCTGTTGTACTGTATTTCATCATATGATATCCTCTTGTCTATTGTCATTTAGGTTATTTCTGATTTTTACTGTTACAATTAAAGCCACAATGAGCATCACTGAACGTGACTCCTTAAGTTCTGGTGTCAGCGTTTCTCAAGAATGGATATGCAAAACTGAAAATGGAGGATTACAGATAGGGTACCCATAGTCTCACTTATGCTAGATATTGCTAAATTTCCACCATGAAAGCACTATCACAAATAATATTATATAAGCAGTGAACATTTTTCCACAATTTCAGTAACATTTGCTCTACAACTTCACATTTGTGCCAGATTGGTAAGTGAAAAATGGTTATAGGTTAACTCTTCTTTCTCCAGGGTGGGATAATCATAATTTAAAAAGTGCTAAAAATAATGTTACCTGATACATTAAGCAAAAATCAAGTGGATTTATTATATTTTTTTCTTTATTTCTGTTTTTGTTACATTATGAAGTCAGACATCCTTGGTCAGAGACTGGTTTAAGACTCTGTTTAGGGCAGAAGTCCCTCCTCTCATCACAGTAGGACGGTTAATGGGTTTTTTAATCTGATTAGTGATTCAAATCGGATCAACAGTAAAAGCACTAAGCAATTTATTTCATTTTCACAGTCCATTGCCAAGAAAAACCGCTGATAAGTTCCCATGAAACTAAGAGATGGCCTGTCCTCCTAAAAAGCAAGCAATTGAAAAAAAAAAAAAAAAAGAAAGAAAGAAGAAAGAAAGAAAGAAAGAAAGAAAGAAAGAAAGAAAGAAAGAAAAGAATCTGAGTACTTGTAACTGATGACTTATTAAAGAAGCCCTTCCTTAAAGCCAGTTCCCCAGGTTTGGGATTATGAGAAGAGTCGGAGCATACTCAGGCTTTCACTGCACTTTGCATTGTGCACAGCTGCCTACTTAGGATAAAAGCAAGAGGTGAGCTTTAGGGCCTCAAGGCCTGGCTTGAACAATCAAATCAAGTTATTTTTAGCACTAGGGCTACATCCACAGCTTGGGGGGGGGTGTCGTGCTCTGACGGTGATAAGGAGGCCCAGGGGCCCAGAGAACTCAGGCTTTGAGCAGGAATAAAAAGGGAAGCCCCTATCTCAATAAAGGGTGTCAGGGAAGAGGAACGTGCTGCGCTCTTCATTATCCACAGCAGTGCCAGTGCTGAGAAGTGAACTCTAAAGTGTGTTCAATGGATAAGCATTGCAGTTAAATGTCGTAGTATTTATCATAGGTGAAAGAAAAAGACATTGTATAAAAAGGCAAGTACTTTTCAGTCAATGAATGTGGTGGCATAATTTAATTATTAAACCATACCGAAATTAATATCAAAGTTGTATATAAGCATTTTGGTCATATACCCTATCCACATGGCTTCGTGTGACACATTAATCTCTTTACCTTTTTATTTACTCATGTATGAAATGGAGTCACTAATATTTACTATGAGAGGAGAGAGCATATAAGTCATGTTGGGCAACCTCTACACCACAATTATGGATTCATTCACTTATTAATCTATAATCTATTCAACAAATAGTTATTGAGTATATATTATGTCCTAGGAATACACATGTATACACACACACACACACACACACACACTATAATATATATAATCAATTTTGGGAGGGAATGGGGATTCTTAGCTACTATGACAACCTGTAGCAAGAATTCTTATCCTCGAGGATAAATGTAGGCAGAAGAGGAAATTAAAGCAAGGCCAGAAGTGTGAGTTTAAGTTACTCAAGCTAGGGGCAAGGGGTTTAGGGGAGCAGAGACAAGGAGTACTTCAGGTAGAAAAAAAGCATATAAAAAGTCTTAGGCAGAAGAATTAGGAACTTCCTTGAGCATTTCTGTAGGTTTTTTTTTATGCTCTTTCCCAACTCTTGTATAGTAAAATGTCTATATCATGTAATTCAGCATATTTGCTTCAAAAGCTTTCATTTTAGGATAATGAACTAACTTATTAAAATTAAGTAATTCTTACTTGAATTATATGTCCCAGTGGCACATAGAAGGCTTCCAAAATCCTTAATTCACTTTTTTTTTCCTTAGGAGTTTTATATACACATGTGCATTTGTTCCATTTCTTTATTTTTTTATTTTTAAAATATTTATTCATGAGACAGAGAGAGAGGCAGAGACATAGGCAGAGGGAGAAGCAGGCTCCATGCAGGGAGCCCAACGGGGGACTCGATCCTGGGCCCCCAGGGTCACGCCCTGGACCGAAGGCAGACGCTCAACTGCTAAGCTCCCCCAGGGATCCCTGTTCCATTTCTTTAAAACTAAAACCACAGTCACTCTGGAAAACTGTGTGGAGGTTCCTCAAAGAGTTAAAAATAGACCTGCCCTACGACCCAGCAATTGCACTGCTGGGGATTGACCCCAAAGATTCAGATGCAATGAAACGCCGGGACACCTGCACCCCGATGTTTCTAGCAGCAATGTCCACAATAGCCAAACTGTGGAAGGAGCCTCGGTGCCCATCGAAAGATGATGGATAAAGAAGATGTGGTCTATGTATACAATGGAATATTCCCCAGCCATTAGAAACGACAAATACCCACCATTTGCTTCGACGTGGATGGAACTGGAGGGTATTAAGCTGAGTGAAGTAAGTCAATCGGAGAAGGACAAACAGTGTATGTTCTCACTCATTTGGGGAATATGAATAATAGTGAAGGGGAATATAAGGGAAGGGAGAAGAAATGTGTGGGAGATATCAGAAAGGGACACAGAACATAAAGACTTCTAACTCTGGGAAATGAACTAGGGGTGGTGGAGGGGGAGGAGGGCGGGGGGTGGGGGTGAATGGGTGACGGGCACTGAAGGAGACACTTGACGGGATGAGCACTGGGTGTTATTCTGTATGTTGGTAAATTGAACACCAATAAAAATTAATTTATTAAAAAAAAAAACTAAAATTACAAACTCCCTTTAAACACTTCCAGCCTGTATTAGGCAATGGCTGAATCTTACAGCAGACTTCATTAGTTCCTTTCTCATACAAAAAAATGTGAAGATAAAGAAGATGTGGTCTATGTACACACTGGAATATTACTCAGCCATTAGAAACAACAAATACCCACCATTTGCTTCAACGTGGATGGAACTGGAGGGTATTATGCTGAGTGAAGTAAGTCAATCGGAGAAGGACAAACAGTGTATGTTCTCACTCATTTGGGGAATATGAATAATAGTGAAGGGGAATATAAGGGAAGGGAGAAGAAATGTGTGGGAGATATCAGAAAGGGACACAGAACATAAAGACTTCTAACTCTGGGAAATGAACTAGGGGTGGTGGAAGGGGAGGAGGGCGGGGGGTGGGGGTGAATGGGTGACGGGCACGGAGGGGGACACTTGACGGGATGAGCACTGGGTGTTATTCTGTATGTTGGTAAATTGAACACCAATAAAAATTAATTTATAAAAAAAATGTGAAGAGGTATTTTGTAGGCATATTGAGTTAGTGATTCCCGTTATATTCCTTTACTGCTAAACAAGCCATTTTGTCTTTAGGTGATACTCATTTATAATTAATGCTTTTCTGAGTATAAAAATATAGATGTCATGGAACACTGTCATCAGGCGGAAAAGTAGAACATTTTAAATGATGCTACCGCTTAGACATTGCTAACGTTTTGGAACATACATTTACAATCTTAATTTTTTGGTCATAAGCATTTATGTCTACTTAAAACTGACATTACTTAGAATGCACATGAATGTATTCAGCTCTAATATCTGTATTTCTCCTACTAATAAATATTCCTTAGAACTACTTTAATATCTATAAAATGTTCAACAAAGTTGACCTAAACACAAAGCTTACTCAAAAATACCTATTGCTGAATATCTAAGTAGTTGCAACTGCTTGCTAATGTAAATAATGCTTTCCTAAATCTCTATGCTATGTGAATGTTTGCGTATATATCTGATTTGTTCCTGGCAATTTCTAGAGATTTTATAGCTAGATCAAAAATAGCAAGTGTTCTTGATACATATTGCCAGATTGCCCTCCAGAAGTAATGTACAAATTTATGTTTTTGTCAGTGTTTTTGTGTGTTTTCATATATTCCACAGGAATAGTCACTTATTTTAAAAATCTCCTGCCATTATGATAGTCTTCAAAATGTGTCATTTGCTTAAATTTGAATTTCTTAGATTAAATTCCTCATAAAAAGAATTTTTTATTTTTATTTTTAAGTTTTTTTTAATTTTTTATTTATTTATTTATGATAGTCACAGAGAGAGAGAGAGAGAGAGAGAGAGTGAGAGAGAGAGAGGCAGAGACATAGGCAGAGGGAGAAGCAGGCTCCATGCACCGGGAGCCCGATGTGGGATTCGATCCTGGGTCTCCAGGATTGCACCCTGGGCCAAAGGCATGCGCTAAACTGCTGTGCCACCCAGGGATCCCTTATTTTTATTTTTAAACAGTATGTATGTTTTTATTTATTTATGAAAGAGAGAGAGCGTGAGAGCAAGAGTGGGAGTGGGAGGAGGGGCAGTGGGAGAGGGCGAGAACCTCAAGCTGACCGCACTGAGCGAGGAGACTGATGCAAGGCTCATTCTCAAGACCCTGAGATTATGACCTGAGCTAAAATAAGAGTCAACATTTAACTGACTGAGCCAACCAGAGGCTCTGAAAGACTTAATTTAATTT
Organism: Nyctereutes procyonoides; assembly: GCF_905146905.1. Lineage (NCBI taxonomy): Eukaryota > Metazoa > Chordata > Mammalia > Carnivora > Canidae > Nyctereutes > Nyctereutes procyonoides. Next base: position 13,469,677 of record NW_026575021.1, on the reverse strand, counting down.
AATTTAATTATTTTATTTTATTTTATTATTTTATTATTTTATTTTACCTTAATATTTTATTATTTTATTTTATTTATTTTATTATTTTATTTTATTTTTTAATTTATTTTTTTTTGAAAGACTGAATTTTAATTGATTTTTTTTTGATGTAGAAAAAGCTATGTGTAATGTATAAAACTTTGTTTGGAAATCAGTGAGTATACATAGGTGAAACCATTTCCATGGTCTATTCCATAAACTTACCTAGCACCGCAAAATTTCCTCCCACCTTCTTATTTATTATTACTATATATATATTTTTTTGTTAAAACACCTAAGACTGAACTTCGTAGCAAAGTTTTAAGTATATAATATATTGTCATTAACTATAGGCACTGTGCTCTACAGGACATCTCTAAGACTTCATTTGTATGAACAGCTTGGTACCCATTCCTTCTCTCCCCATTTGCCCCTAGGCCCAGTTTCTGGCAACCAGCATTCCACTCTCTGCTTCTATGAGTTTTACTCTTTTAGATTCTTCGTATAAGTGGTATTTGTCTTCCTGTGTCTGACTTATTTCACTTAACATAATGTTCTCTCGGTGCATCACAGATAGCAGAGTTTTCTTTTTATGGCTCAATAATATCCTGTTGTATTTACCAATTTTCTTTATCCATTCATTTGTTGATGGATATGTAGATTGTTTCCGTATCTTCACTGCTGTGAAGAGTTTTATAATGAACACGGGAGTGCAATTCTCTCTTTGAGATTCTGATTCAGTTCTTGTGGATAAATACAAGTGGGGCTGCTAGATCATATGGTGGTTACATTTTAGTTTTTTGAGGAAGCTTTCCACTGTTTTCCAGAGTGGTCGCACCAATTTATATTCCCACTGACAATGACCAAGAGTTTGAATTTCCTCACATCCTACCCTACATTTATTATTATTATTATTATTATTATTATTATTATTAATAGCCATCCTAGTAGGCCTAATGTAATACTGTGAGTTTTGATAAGCATTTCCTTGACGATTAATGATGTTAAACACCTCTTCATGTGTCTGGCATTTGTACCTTGGGGAAATGTCTATTCAGTTCCTTTGCTCATTTTTATTGGGTTATTAATTTTTGCTGTTGAGTTGTAAGCATTCCTTGTATATTTTTATATGACTCCTTTATCAGACACATGCTTTGTAAACATTTTCTCCCATTCTATAAGTTGTCTTTTAATTTTGTTGAGTGATTGCTGTGCAGTACCTTTCTAGTTTGACCTAATCCCATTTTTCTATTTTTACTTCTGTTGTTTGTACTTTTTGTGGTCCTATCCAAGACATGCTTGCCAAGGCCAGAATAAAAAAGCTTTTCTTCTAGGTTTTTATGGTTTCAGGTCTTATATTTAAATGTTTAGTTCATTTTGAGTTGACTTTTGGGTTTGGTGTGAGATGTCTACTCTTCATAACACCATTTGTCGAAAAGACTATTTTTTCTCCACTGTGTATTCTTGAAACCCTAGGCAAAGATTAGTTTGCTGAGTATGTGTGAATTTATTTCTGGGCTCTCCATTCAGTTCCGCTGATCTATATGTCTGTTTTTATGTCAGCACTATACTATTTTGATTACTGTACCTTTGTAATATATTTTTGAAATCAGATAGTGTGATAATTCCAACTTGATTATTCTTTCTCAACATTGCTTTGGCCATGCAAGGTCTTTTGTAATTGCATGTGAACTTTAATATTGTTTTTCCTACTTCTGTAAAATATATCACTGGAATTTTGATGGGAATAATATTGAATCTATAGATCACTGTGGATAATATGGACATTTAATAATAATTTTTCCAATCCATGAATTGGGGTGTCTTTCTATTCATTCTTGATGAAATACTCAAAAATGATTTTTCTCTCTGCACTTATTTTCGCGTTTACATGTTCTCCCATTTTTTTTCTGTTGTTTATAATATTCTTATTGACTTATGGGTCCTGTGTAGATGGAAGCTTTTACCATTTTTGTGTGCTTATTTAAAGAAATTAGTATTTTTTTTAGTATTATAAAATTGGAAAATGAAAGGATATTTGATAAATGGTTCTGGTAAATGATTTTGGTAGAAGAGTATTGGGAGAAGAGGTTTGAACCACATATTAAATCATTATACTTTTAAAAAAGTTCGCTTCAGATGGATCGAAGAGGTAAATGTAAGAGGGAAAAAAAAAACACCTCATGAAGTAAAGAGTAAATGACTTATTTTAAATATAAAGTCATAATAATAATGGACAGAACTGAACAATACAGATACTATCTCTTTTTGGTTTTTTAAGTATGTTGTTGACATACTTTTCTACAATCAATACCTGCTTTAATTTCATACTCTTAAAGATGTAGAACTATTTTATAGTAAGTTATGATTCAAGTATAATTGGAATTTCATATATAACAATCCTTTTGAAGTAAATTTCCTTTGTATTTTGGTGATGGTTTATTAAAGAAAAGATATTGCCTTTCTAACTAGCGTGAGTTGACTTTTAGAGAGCCCTTCATTTTAATCTTTCTTGGGTCTGAAGTCCAGGTGAAGTGCCCATCTTGAATTCCAAACAAATGTCACTCAGATCCTGATGATGGATGACCACAGCCCCAGTCTCTTTTTTGGGCTCCAGGCTGGTGTTTCCAATTCCATATTCCTGTTCTTGGTGTCATCCTGCATTTCCCCTTCTCCACTGCTGCAAGGATCTAATCATTTCCCAATAATCACTGGTGATTCCACAAATCCCATCTCACTTTAGAAATCCTTTTATTTTCTTCCTTCCCTCCCTTTTTAGAATATTGTATTTATTTATTTGAGAGAGAGCGAGAATGAGCATGAGCAGGGGGCTGGGCAGAGGGAGAGGGAGAAGCAGACTCCAGGCTGAGCAGAGCCCCAGAAATGGGGCTCCATCCCAGGACCCTGGGATCATGACCTGAGCTGTAGGCAGACCTTAACTGACTAAGCCACTCTGTCACCCCCCTTCCCTCCCTTTTTAAATGGTATTTCTAGTTTAGGTTCTTCTCATTGATCACCTTGCTCTTCCAAGAACTTGCTAATTGGTATTTTTTATCTCTTTTCCAAAAACTAGTTAGATGCTCAAAAAATAGCTGTGAAGAAACCCTCTTTGTGTGTTCTGGAACATTCACAACTGTGAAAAGAACTTGAAGAAAATTTGTTCTCTGTAACATCTCATTTAAACTTCTCTGCATATCCCCTCACACACATTTTTTTTTTAAATCTTGGAAATTCCAAGTGTTTCTCTAAGCAGAAGTAACTCTGCCAAGTAAGATACAGAGATAAATTAAAGTTATGACTGAGTGCTTGCCAGTGATTGTGGGTGAAGGACAGGAAGAGGGGAACTTGAGAGAAGAGTTAATTAATATTTACTCATTTGCTTGACCTCCTGCTCAGCTTTCTCTCATCTCCCCTTCTTCTTGGTATTTATCTTAACTCTTTATACCAAGGAGCATGGTTGCCTTTACTCAGTACACTAGCAAGGAATACACAAATAAGTTGAAATTTAATGAAAGATGGGTTAAACACTGAAATGAATCACTAAAACCAAGAAAATATTTTTAATTCTAAACTTTGTCTCTCTGTTTTTATATTTGCCATAATCAAGCACTACATAAATATAATTTACCCCTCTCCTTCTCTGCCAAAGTAAGGAACTGTTGTATTAGGAAACAGGTAACAGTGATTTTTGATGTTGATTTTTAGTGATTCTAGATTCATCATTGTAGTAAAACATTGGGATAGATGTCTAAGAAGAGCTAATGAAATCAGTGAAGTTATCCCCAGAGGTGAATAGAATACTTAGTAATTCTTCTTTAATCTCAGTCCACCCACCATCATTTTACCGTAAAGTTATCAGCAGAACAAAGAAGGGAATACACATTTAAATACAGTGAGTCTTTCAAGTAGTATATCTTCTTAATCATAAAAAAAAATTGATTTATAAACATATCAAATTATTCATAAACAACCAACTTGGTAGTTTGTCATATAGATGTAACCAAAGTGAAATGACCAACAATTATCATTCATTACACTTGAGATTTTTCTCTATAAAACAGGAAGTCGTGATCAGTTTGGTTAAAAATTTATTTGGGTAATAAAATTATCTTGTATGAGTTTCTGTGGAATTTTGTATGAGATCTAGAGTCCAGTCTTCCATATGTACATATTTAATTGATTAAAGAAAGAAAGTGAAAATTTTCCAGAATATAATTTAGAATTAATTAATAGAAAGTTATATTTAGTAATTTTTGCTTAGCATATTTCAGAAGTATATTTCTTTGTAGTAGCCACACTGTGGAGTATTGAGGAACTTATGTAAAGTATTTTGAAGGGAGAGGGTCCTCCTTGTCTCTCTCCCCAATAACTGATCTTTGGTATGTTTTTAAAAGAATGAGGATAAGCTGTCCCTTATTTTTGGTCTTTGCATCTCATATGCCGTACCACAATCATAACAATTTAATTTCCTCTGAGTCGTAGAATAATCATACAGAAGAAAAGACAGTGTTTCATCTCCTCCTTTATACATATAAAATTATGGAGATTCATTCAGAAGCTTGATGAGAAGTTCAATGTAAGATCTTTAAGTAGAAAAATACATATAATAGTAAAAGTAACTTCTGTTTAATGAGCACCTGGTATGTGCCCAGCACCATGCTAGATGCTCTGTAAACAACATCTCGATCCTCCCTGCGATTCTTTTCATTTTTTAAATTTTTTTTAAAATTTTTTTCCTGTGATTCTTTTCAATGCATCATTTAATAAAAGTGATTATCTGGCATGTGCCAAACAAACCATACATTTAAATAATTTACTTAATTACACGTAAAGCCATTATTAGATCCTCCGTATATTAGATGCCAGGGCTGGAGGAATAGTCTGCGGTGGTTCCCTGGTTCTTGAGAAGAACCGATCACCTAAACCAAGTTGTCAGTTGAATTAAGGCAGATCTGTTTCAGAGTATGCAAGGAACAAAAGCAGATGGGGACAAAGATGATAAACGTTTTTTTTTTCCAACTTCTGCTCTTGACTTTGCCCACTTTGCCCCTCTACGCTGGCTCCCAGCACCTTCCTTATTCACCCTCCTGCCCCCACAGCAGAGCTCCCCTCAGCACTGGCTCTGTCTCTCCACAGAACATTCATCAGGCCTGTCTGGTTGGTGTCCTGGTCTATTAGAGCCCTTTTATGTCCATTAGCTGAGAGAGTGCACTATCTGGATAAACCAGTCCTTTTGTGTTAATAAGAAACTGTAGCTTATGTGGTGCCTGGGTGGTTTGGTCAGTTGGGTGCCTGACTCTTGATTTTCACTTACGTCATGATCTCAGGGTCATGAGATCAAGCCCCGAGTCAGGCTCCACGTTCAGTGGGGAAGTCTAGTTGATGTTCTCCCTCTGCCTCTCTCCATCACCTCCCCCCACTTGCTCACATGCACTCTTTCTTTCTCTTATTCTTCCCCCATCTCCTCTCTTTCTCAAATACATAAATAAAATTTTTAAAAAATATTTTATTTATTTAGTCCTGAGAGACCCAGAGAGAGGCAGAGACACAGGCAGAGAGAGAAGCAGGCTCCATGCAGGGAGCCTGATGTGGGACTTGATCCCCGGACCCCAGGATCATGCCCTGAGCTGAAGGCAGGCATTAAATCATTGAGCCACACAGGTGTCCCAAGTAAGTAAAATCTTAAAAAACAAAGCTAGCACTTATAAGATAGTCCTTCCAGGTACAGGTGACATTCTCACTGAACTCTTGCCATAAAGTGTCATAGAATATTTGTAGGAACTGAAAAAAGGTGATACAAGAAAAATGGGTATTTAGTTCTCCTCAGAGTTCATCACTTGTAAATTATTCCTCTAAGAAATATTCTTTCCTTTATTCAACCAGCACGGTACGTCCCATATGCAAGACCAGTGTTAGGTGCTGGGTGACACAATGGTGAATAACACGGCATAGATCTCATGCAGTCCACACCTAAGTCTGTACCATGTTTCTAAGGTCTGTAAAGTCCTAGGAGGTGAGTAAGATCTAGACGTTACCCTCAATGAGTTTGCAGCCTCAGAAGCTGTAACTAAGGTATTTCAGTGATTTTTTTCCTTATTAATTATCTATCCCATATCTATATATGGGATAAAAAAATGACCTCTCCTTAAGCAGCCTTCAGGGTACTTTGTTAAACAGCAAGTCAACACTAACAGTGTTTTGGGAAACTGTGTACTCTGGTCACTCTGTTAGGAATATAAATCCCATATATGGACCCAGGAGGCTAAAAAAATCAGTGATGTCAACTGAATAGAAGACAAGACAGGTTGCTGGAGACTTGTGTTAAATAAAATATATATATATATACTAATAACATTCAAATACAATACTTAAAAACACAGTGCCACCCAACTTGGCATAACTGAAGACCCCAGAATTTGATCTCCATGCTACAATATTTTTATCTCTGGTAGGATTGTTCATGATATTCAAAAAGATCTTTAACAAATCTATGAATTGTGGTTGTATTTATGGTCCCATTAGGATGCATAACTACAAGTCAGCTTAAGTACTATTATATTAGTCTATTTAAAAATCGTTATTTTGTGCCTACTGTGTCCTAGGTTCTGTTCTAGGTACTTGGGATATAACTGTGGCAAGTTAGATGAAAATCTCTGTGTTTATGGGGTTTACATTCTAGCAAGATAAAGAAATATTAGAAATGATTTTTTAAAAAATGTTATTTGTTCATGAGAGACACACACAGAGAGAGAGGCAGAGACACAGGCAGAGGGAGAAGCAGGCTCCAGGCACCAGAAGCCCGACGTGGGATTCGATCCCAGGACCCCGGGATCACACCCTAGGCCAAAAGCAGGTGCTCAACCACTGAGCCACCCAGGCATCCCATAGAAATGACTTTCAAAAGTACTGTGATAAAAGAGAAAAGGAGACAGGTTAATGGTAAGTAGAAGATACTTGTAGTTGTTGCAGTATTTTAATTGAAGTATAATTGACATACAATATCCTATTCATTGCAGGTATAAATCATAATGACTCAATATTTTGATGCATTACAAAATGATCCCCATGATGAGACCAGTTATCACCTCATTACACAAAGTTATCACAATATTATTGTCTGTATTCCCTATGCTATATATTATACCCCCATGACTTATTTATTTTATAAGTGGAAGCCTGTACCTCTTAATTACCTTCACCTATTTCTTTCCACCGCCCCCTTGAACCTAATAACCCACAGTTTATTTCCTGTATCTATGAATATGTTTCTGTTGTGTTTTTTTGTTTTTAGATTCCACATATCGGTGAAATCATATGGTATTTGTCCACTGACTTATTTCATTTAGAATAATACCCTCTAGGCTAAGTAATATTCCGTTGTGTGTGTATGTGTGTGTATAAAATCATCGTTTTCCATTCATTTATCAATGGACAGTTAGGTTGCTTCCATATATCAGCTATTGCAAATAATACTGCAGTGAACACAGAGGTGCATACCTCCTTGAATTGGTTTTCATTTTCCTTGGATAAATATCCAGAAATGAAATTGCTGGATTGGAGGGCAGTTCCATTTTTAATTTTTTGAGGAAACTACATACTGTTTCCCACTGTGACTGCACCACCATGTTTTCCTACCAATAGCTACAAGAGCTCCCTTTCCTCCACATCCTCACCAAGTATTATTTTTCGTCTTTTTGATAATAGGCAATCTGATGGTTGTGAGGTGATATGTCATTGTGGTTTTGATTTGCATTTCTCTGATAATGAGTGATATTCAACACTTTTGCATATGGCCCTTTAGCCATCTGTACATCTTCTTTGGAAAAATGTCTGTTTAAGTCCCCTACCCTTTTAAAAAATCTGGTTGTTTTTTAGATATTAAGTTGTTTAAGTCCCTAAATTGTGGATATAAACCCCTTATTGGATGTGTGACTTGCAGACATCTCCAATTCAATAAGTTGCCTTTTCAGTTTGTTCGTTTCTTCACTGTGCAAAAGCTTTTTAGTTTGATGTAGTCTCTTTTGTTTGTTTTAGCTTTTGTTACTCTTGCCTGAGGAGACTGTTCCAAAAAAAAAAAAAAATTGCTAAGACTCATGTCAAAGAACCTACTGCCTATGTTTTCTTCCAGGAGTTTTATGGTTTCAGGTTTTAAATTCAAGTCTTTAATTTGTTTTCAAATTTATTTTTGTATGTGGTATAGGATAGTGGTCCAGTTTCCACAACACCATGTATTGAAGAGTGTCTTTTCCTCATGGCATATTCTTGCCTGCGTTGTCACAGATTAATTTACCACATGCATGGGCTTATTTCTGGGCTCTCTATTCTGTTCCATTGATCTGTCTGTTTTCATGCCAGTACCACAATGTTTTGGTTACTATAGCTTTGTAGCATAGTTTGAAATCAGGGAGCATGGTACCTCCAACTTTGTTCTTCAAGATTGCTTTGGCTATTTGAGATCTTTTGTGGTCCAAAACAAATTTTAGGATTGTTTTTTCTAGTTCTGTGAAAAATGCCATTGGTATTTTGATGGGGATTGCGTTGGATGTGTTGGTTACAATTTTTAATGGACAATCAAGGGGAGCATACCGAAAAGTGGATTTGGGCCAATTCTTCAAAGTCATGATGGAATTTCTATACAGACAGTTGGGAGTGTGTTCAGGCTGAGGAAAATACACTTGGGAAGATAGTTTGTGATTGCATGAGGCCTTTTCTAGTGACATTAAGAGGCCAGTGGCTGGATGAAGTGAATGAGGGGTAAACTAAAAGGCTAAGGGCTTTTTATTTTATTATTTTATTTATTTATTTATTATTTTTGATTTATTTGTTTGTTTATTTATTTATTTATTTTGTTAAGGGCTTTTTAAAACTATTTTAAGAACCTGCTTTTCTCTTAGAGAAATGGGAACTGTTGCATGGTTTAGTTCAAAGGAAATGATCTAAATTCCAGCTATGGTGTTGAGGATAAACTCTGTGTGAACAGAGGTAAAAATATGGAGACAAGTTTGGAAGCTATCTTAATAACCCAGGCAAAAGACAAAAGCTCATAGAATATTCTCCTGAGACAATATGTAACACTGTCACTGAACTCTTTTTTGGCAATAAACTGTCAAAGTATTTCTAGGGACGGATGAATATCTCAGACCAGGGTGGTAGCTGGAATTTATAGTTGTTGAGAAATATGAAAAATACAGGGTGGTAAATGACAGCAGCTTTGAGTTATCACCTGATGACGTGTGATTCAAAGTTCTTGTGTTATTGGGTTAGAGGGATCAAGAATGTTCTGCAAACAGGAATGAAGACTAAAGAAGACAAGTATGTTGCCTTCAAACCCACTAGTACAAAGACTGTGTGTTGGGGGGTGGGAAGGGTCATTCTGTAAGACAGCTATGGGAAATCACAGTCCTTAGGGAAGAACTGGATTTCAATTTCAGAAAGAAAATAAAGGGAATATCGAGACAGGAGTTTGAGAAGGAATATGGAGGATCCTTGTATCCCAGAGAGTGCAATGGAAGATTTTTGGGGTTGAGTAAGGATAGGAGAAAGATACGGAAGAGGCAGGGTGAATATATAATTTATTTTTCAAAAGGACTTTTTTTTTTAAGAGTGAGAATGCATGTATGTAAGTGGTGGGGGGAGGGAGGAAAAGAGGTGGAGAGAGAGAGAGAGAAAGAGAGAAAGAGAATCTTAAGCAGGCTCCATGCTCAGCACGGTGACTCACCTGGGGCTCTCTCTCATAACCCTGAGATCATGACCATGAGCCAAAACCTAGGGTTGGATGCTTAACTGACTGAGCCACCCAAGTGCCCTTCAAAAGGGCCTTTTGTGGGGACACTGGGTGGCTCAGTGGTTAAGCATCTGCCTTCGGCTCAGGGCATGACCCCGAGGTCCTGGGATCAAGTCCTGTATTGGGCTCCCCACAGGGAGCCTGCTTCTCCCTCTGCCTGTGTCTCTGCCTCCCTCTCTCCGTGTCTCTCATGAATAAATAAATAAAATATTTTTTTTATAAAGGGCCTTTTTTTTAAAGTTTAAGGGACACCACGATGTATGTACCAGGAAAACAGATATAAATAGGAACCATTCCAGGCCCACCTGGACTCATGGTATAACGGTAGCCCTTAATGCCTTATGAGGATTGGAGTGTGAGAGATGATGGCTACTCTGGAATCTAGTGTTTGTTTTTTTTTTTTTTTTTTGGAGGGAGTGGTGAGGGGAGAAGTTAGGGTAGGGATGGAGGAAGAGGGAGAGAATCTTAAGCAGGCTCCATGCCCAGCACGAAGCCCAATATGGGGCTCCATCTCACGACCCTGAGATCATGACCTGAGCCAAAATCAAGAGGCAGACGTTTAACAGACTGAGCCACCCAGGCGCCCCTGGAAGCTGGGGCTTCTTGAAGTGACAGCCATGAGCAAGGTTGAAGGGATTAATGAGCTCAGTCTTGCTGCAGTCAAGGCAGGTGGCTATTAGCCGCCGAGTTGGAGTGTAGAGAAGAAGCTCACATATTTGAGCTAAGACCTGAATGAGAAGCAGAAGCAGCCTGACTTCATTTTGGTGGGAAAGAGAAAGGGCTCCAGAAGAGGGAGCAGCGGGGGGAGCAGCTGGGCATCTTCCAAGACTGTAAAGACCCCTTGTGCCCAGAGTATAATGAACAAGGGAGATTTAAGTCAACAAGAACTGGAAAAAGCATCCGTTTTTCCAATTTATGAATTATCATCTGAACTAGGCATCTTTTGAGAGTAAAGGTGGTTCTGTTATTGATCATGCTGTGAAAAGAATGTAAACTGGCTTGTCTTCAGGCACATGGGATGTCAGGTCATCCAAATTTTGAAGCAGGCTAATAAGGAACTCAAAACTTGCTATGGACTCTCTTATTTACATCAGCCGCCTGATGGCAGTGTAGGACAAGCCAGGATATTTTCTTGCCTCCCTGACCCCACAGTGACATTTTCAGGAAGGCTGGATATGCGTGTTTTTAAAACCTACTGCAATTTGTTAATTGTATTCATGGAATGCATCCATGCATTTTTTTATTTTGTGGGATCATTTATAGACTGTAAAAAAAAAAAGAACAGCCACCCTAACGGACAGTCTTTTATTAAAAATAGATAAAAACATTTCTCAAAATGCCAGTCATCCTACCTTATAAGGAAAGCCTTGTTGCTTTGTGACAAGATCATGAACAAGGTGTATACATTTAAAAATCAATGACAGACTAAGAGCTGACCCTCCTTTGGTTGTTGCTAAGTTGGCCAGATTCCAATGAATTTAGGCTTGTCTGAGAATCAAGACTTCTACATCATTGTCCTTTTCGGCTTCATCTTAGAAATATAAGGCTAGACTTTTCCTAAATGGTAGTGTCTAAACTTTGCTGTTGGTTGTGAGATGAGCCAGCTTGGGAATCAGAGCCTCCTGACAGGAGGGGCCTCTGGAGGGGAAGTGCAGATAGGTCAATTGTCATCCCCAAGGAAGTCCAGGGACAGCCAGCCAGACAGGTGGCTCTCTTGGCGGGCTGGTGGAACATGGCAGGAAGAAGCATTTGGCAGCCAAGTAGTCGATAAAGCTCCAGGATCTTTGTCCGTGTCTGGGAAATTCGGCAGTAGAGAAGGGGCTTAACACCCGAACAGGGATTTAGTCCTTGGATAAGGAAGAACAGCTAGTTTTGATCACATCTCCACAACTTCTATGCTTAAGGCTGAGAGTTCCTGGAATACTGACCAGTTCCCTCTAACTGTCTTCGGGAGAGGCTCAGGATGACCTCGATGGAGTTGGATGTACGTTCTGAACAGATGGACGGAGGCTAGGACCAGACAGATACCAACAGACCTTAAGACTACAGCACTGATAACTTCTGCTTAAAGAGCTGTGGGCTTTGCTCTGGCACATTAACCCCCAGAAACACTAGGGCTCCTCGTCCTGGTGCATGACAGCAATCAGGGCTCATTCTCTTGTCAGGTACCAGGCGTCATAAAGACCTAAACACCAGATGGGATCCCCAGGTATTCAATGAGGACACTTACCTGCAAAGGGGAGTTTGATTGACAAAGGGGCTCGGAAACTAGGATTTCTAAAGGCCCAGAGGGAGGCAGACCTAGAATCACCAAACCTGATTTTTACTTCTTTAACTTCCATATTACTCAGCTAAGAGAAAAACGTTTTCTGTAATGTACTTGGTATTATCACATGCACAGAAATTTCTGTGAAAATCTGGTAAAATGTTAACAAACATAAAAGGGACTTCAGAGAAATTTAGCCTTATTGCTAGACTTCCCCTTGGCTTGCCTTTTCCTCTGGGTGCTGTGCAGGTAGGCATGAAAGTGCTCCCAGCTGTGTTAAGCATTGTTATTAATAACAAATCATCCCTTAATCCCTCACTAGAAACAATCAGCTCCCTTTCCAGAAGCTCAGTAGTTAATTTTATCTTTCATTTACTGCCTAAGACTTTTGTCATTATGATGATTGTAATTATTATTAGCTGCAAAAATAATCAGGGTACTTAAAAATGCAAAAGATATTTTAGGGAGGAAGAGAGGATAAAAATAGTATGTCTTGAAGGAATTTTAGGATATGAGGTTCATTTTTTTTTTCTCCTGCAGACTCACGTACACTTGTGAAATTTCTTCCATTTTTTACTCTCAGGGAAAAAGTAATGGTGGTTGTACAAATTCATCTTTAATGTGATTTTTTTTTAATAGTAGAGGGATTTCAAGAGTTATCTGGTGTTGGCTTCCGCTTGACCTGTGATGGGAGCAGCCTATTATAAATTATATAGAAATTTTAGAAAATGTTGACTCTGCTTATATAATGTGCCCGTTTATTAAGGTCATATAGTGCTTTCTTCTAGGAAGATCAAAGTAGCATTCAGAGAACTATCATGAAGTGAGTGCTAACTTCCTTCATGCACGAAGTGTAGGATAACTAAATAGGAGAGAAGACACGAGACACACTGAGCGCTGAAAGGCAAGAGAAATGTGGAAAAGCACAGAACAGAATGAGTGATAAAAGGATTTTTTAAAAGCTACCATAGAGCATCTGTTAGTCTTCTCTGTGTATTTGGAAAGCTGCACTTCTATAGGATAGTGAAATAGGTGATCGCAATTAGGCTGTCGAATCATGACATTGTAGTTCCAAGCTGTTCAGTTTTTAAAGTAGCAATCCTGATGGGGCGAACATCCGTGAGCGATAGGTGCCCAGCAATAACATTTAATATGGAGAAAAAGAACAATGAAAAATGTCAAGGAGTGGTCACTTGGCCTCATTGCTTCATGTCAAGGCTGATGCACCTTTGTGACAACAAATGCTAACAATGGATCCGTCCCATCAAAGAAGGCGCAAAGTTTAAGTTCATCTAAGGTGAATTAAATAGATTGGGAATTCTTATGGCCATTCTCCTATTACCTTCTTGGTGTTACCTTGGAAATACAAATGATAGCTACCTCTCTATCAACTGCTTTCTCTGGCATTTAAAATGTAGATAATGTGGGTGGAAAAATTTATTTGCTTACACGCTGGCAGCAGAAGTAACTTGGGAAGACACATTTTTGCGTAGAGCAGTGATCGTCCCCTGGTGACCCCCCAGAAGGCCTGCAGACATAATGACACGAGTGATACATTTTAAAATAAACTAGTATTTTAGACTTTTAGGAGATGTTACACAAGCTTTGGATTCCAGATTCCTCAAAAGGCCAGATCCGTCTACCCACATGTCAAACACTCTTTGTAGCAAAGTATTAGGGCTGTCCCCCTTAGACTGGACGTGCCCTTTGCAGCTTGCTGTGGTTCCAGTCAGTTCCTCTTAGCCTCCCAACACTGAAGCACCGTGGCAGTTGCCATACGCCATTGGACTCACATTGCTTTTTACTGACATCCAGTTTGTTTATTTGCTCAGGTATTTTTACAACCTGTTTATTTTATTCACATCATCCTTTTTCTGGGTGAGTACATGTCTTTTTATCCTCTTACGTTTTAGAAAGGAAAAATGCTTTTATAGAAAGTAGTGGATATGGTGAGGGCAAGAGCCAAAGCAAAGAGTTGCAGTTCATTAGAAAAAAAAAATTGCCTCTGCGAAGGAATAGGGGAAGGTGGGGAATACAGGACGGGGAAGATCTGAAAGATTTTGTAGCAGTAGGATAGGAGTTCAACACTGGGTGGTGCGACCCAGGAAACTTCCCTGGTGTTAGGCAGGTCATAGGTCATTTTAATGGGAGAATCATGAAAGCATCAATTTCTAGTTTATGTTGGTGGTTATGAGATGGTTGGATAGTCCCTTAACTGATACTGAAGCATAAAGCTAGAAGCCAGAGCACACCTTGATGATGTCGGTCCCCCCACCTCAGAAATTGAAAGGAAGCAGGAGGAGGCATTTTGTCTAGTATAAGGTTTAGAATGGAATTTCGGAGAGATTTTATTTAGATTTCAGGAAGCTAGTAGATCCCTTTTGATATGAATTTATACCATGATTCCTCTTTGGAGTATAAAGATCTTTCATAAACTTAGAATTTGAGAACTCTGAGAAGTAGTGAAGAACTGGATTCATTAAAAAAAAACACTCATTAAAAATGAGTCATGTTATATTAACCTTTCTTCTGTTGGTCGGAGTCGATTAGGGAAATGTAGCAGATACAATATATCTGAGCATCAGTGAAGCTTTTGACAAGGATTTATGATATCAAATAATAGGTTGGCAGCTCTACTCGCATAGTTTGTAATCACTTGAAAAATTGTTAAGAGTTCCTCTAGGCAGATGTTTGTTGATCACATATTGAGTCAACGGGACCCGAAGCTGGAAAGCTATAATATTGTGAGGTTTCTGGAGCAATAAGAAACCGTTGAATTGAAAACTTTTATTAATTTATTTGATGATGAGGTAAAAAGAACTTTAATCAAATTTGTAGATGACTTGAGGCTGGAAATGAAACTGGAATCTATTGCATGGGAACCTGATTCAAATGTCTCGATAGATTTAAATACAAGTACACACAACTGCTCTAAGAGAGAGAGAAGATTCCATAAAGTCTGGTACTATGTCATAGCGACATAAATGAAAGAACGTTGATGTATCTTGTAAAGACATAAGCTCGCCATGAGTTAGTTAATGGTTTATTTTATTATTTTTATTTTTTTATTTTTATTTTTTTAGTTAATGGTTTAATGTGATTGCCGAAATGGCTAGGTTAGTCTTAGTCTGTTAAGGGAAGTACAGCCTCTGTAACAGGTATGAAAAATTGATTTTATCTCACCTGTCAACTCTGATTAGCGATAGAGTCTGCTTTGAAGACAGTGTTGAGGGGGAATCTGAGGCTGTATCTAAGCTCCACAGGGGAGCCCTGCCCTCAGCTGGTGACACCCATCATGCCTACAGCATGGAGGGGTGGTGCTTTTACGTATCTGCTGTTCTTGGTGGGGAACGAGGTCGGTGGCATGATCAGCCTCATTTTGCTCTATAAATAGTTCCATTCTTAAAGATGGCTTTGAGTTCTCACAAGGTTCATATATATAAAGTCATTATATTATGTAGCCTAAATATATACACTTTTTATTTGCCAATTATATCTTAATAAGCTAGAAAAATATAGTTTGGGTCTTTGTCATTCTTAGATGGAGATGACTCCTTTCAGAACTTTTTCTTCTTCTTTTCTTCTTCTTTTTCTGGTGTAAATCAGTTACATTTGGTACTTTTTACTTATTAGGTTGCTGGCTACATACTGTCTCTCCCTTTTCAATATGTTTTCATCTTTTATAGTCTTTTGCTCTGACCTCAAACCTTCTATTCTGGTAATTTTCCTCTTGTATTAAGGGAGAGAATTCTCTGTCCTTGCCCTCAACCCAGGTTGATTTTTGACCCGCACAAGATGTTATTTTTGGTTATCACAACTAAATAGTTGCCACTGGCATCTAGGGGCTAGAGGCCAGAGATGCTGCTAAATATCCTGAAGTGCACATGGGCTTCGACAACAAAGAATTATCCAGTCCCAGAAGTCAGTCGTGTGAAGGCTGATAAACCTTGCCCTAAATTACCGATCCCTCTTTCTCAGTCAAAAACAGGCTGGCCCCAGTAGGTCACTGTTCCTCTTCCTTTGGATTCTTAGTTAAAAAGCTAAGATGAACCAGCACAAGTTGTTCTCTTATTAATATCGACTACCCTTTTGATATGATAGAACTTCAGCTATTTTGAACAGCTCTACTAGGAGAGACAGTACGATGTAAAAGACTGAACCAAACATGCCTTAGCTGTATACCTTAGTTTCCATTTTTGTAAAAGAAAAAAAAAGATAATAATGATAATATTTACCACACGGGGTTGTTTTAAGAATCAATTGAGTGAACATACATGTATATGTGTACCTGTATGTATACATCACCAAAAAGGCTGTATAAATTTGTACATTCATCAAGAGAAGCATGGTATCAAAAATAGATTTGATTTAGAGCAATATGTATTATATACTTGTTATCATTCATCCTGAGGTTCTTTTCTCCCCCTAGACTAAATATTTCCATTTATTTCAACTCTTTAGCCAAGAACATGGTTTGTGGCCACTCTCACTGGATTGCTGATTTCAAGGGACCCTGTAGGTCGCCTTGAGGTGAAGAAAAATCAAGATTTGCATTGGATTCCAGGGTTAATCTCTTAGAACCACTCATTTATTAAACATCAAATAAACATTTTTTCCTCTTCTTTTAAGGGAATCTCAAAGTCTCAAAACACTAGACAGTAATGCCTTCGTGAGTCAGTGATTGGAAATAATTTGTCAACCATGATTTGTCAACTGTCTTCAAATATTCAGGATTGGAGAGAACAGTAGTATCGACTTGGTAAAAAGAATAACTTTTAAGTCTGAATACACTATTCTGACCTTGAGATGCATGAAATCACTGTAGTAAAATTTTTAATTGGAACTCAATTTTCTTACATATATATAATATAATAAATATATGTTATATATATTTATTATATTTTCTTATATATATATAGAAATTCTTGATTTTATCTCATCTGTCAACTCTGATTAGCGATAGAGTTTATATATATATATATATATATATATATATATATATATATATATATATTCTTTAGAGAGAGCGCACACATGAGTAGGGGATGGGGTTACAGACTCACCGCTGAGCAGGGAGCCCAGTGCAGGTCTTGATCCCAGGACCCTGAGATAATGACCTGAGCCGACACCAGACACTTAATTGACTGAGCCACCCAGGTGCCCCCCTCAGACTTTTGTTAGAGCTGCATGGGCAAAAGTTACTATTCATCATTTAAGATCACTTGCATTACGGAGATATTGAGTTCTCTTTGGAGTGGGGGGCATGACCAATAAATTCATACTTGTTCTAACTCAGTATTTCTTATAGCCTAAAAACTGAAATAGCTTTTTTCTTGTCTTACCATTTTGCTATAGAATGAATCTTTGCTATAGAAAGAGAATGATGGCATTATTAATGGAGATTTTACTTCTAAGCATTTATAGTTGTTGTTTCATAAATAACTATTCAATTGAATTCCAATGAAGTCTTAGGACTTTCAGCAATGTTCAAATAGAAATTCCTATATATCTTTAGTGTCTCCTTTACATGGTAAGGAGATATCCCTTCGGTATCCTGTGAGTGAAGGGTCAGGCTGAGTTCCCTCAACACAGAGCCTGAGGCAGGGATTTTGTACATGAAATTGACTGGGGCTGTGCTCTTCAGGAAAGACCTATATGGAAAGAAGTACAATGAGATAGGAGAGGAAAAGACTATAAGAAGATATTGCTTCATGTCAAGTGGAACCTTGGCTTCATTCACAGGGAGATTCTGAATCATGAACTACCTCTGTAAAGGTCTTTCCCCTTGAGGCAAGGTGGCCAGCCATTTGTAACTTGTGTCACTCAGACATTTGCTATAATTCACCTTGAGAGTAGCAGGTGAGGCATAATCCCCGTTCTGAGGCTGCTCCCTGGGGGCAATTTCTAGAGAAGTAAGCAGCTCTATTCCATTAGCATCCAGCAGTCACAGCAGCTAGGGTACATGTGCAGCCCTGAAACATCTCCTCTAAAAGAGTAAATAATTCTTCATTGTATTTTGAAACCAGCTAGGCTTCTGCAGCCGTATCTGTGATTTAAATACTAATGATTGGGTGGCCTGAACACCTAGCTTCCAGTGATCAAATGTTACGAAATATTTGAGCAACCACATCCTAAAGTTGACTTAATTTTTATAAAAGATATTAGGAAGTTTTTTGTGCTCGTATTTTCTAGAGCAATTTACTTTAGAATGCTGTAGATGAAGGAGAAAAATTGTGAAGAAGAAGAAGGTACTCATCTTGGAGGTACTGTCTTCAAGAAAATACAAAAGAATGGAAAGAATGAAATGATGACATAACTTAGTAGTAGAACAAAATGGAGTAAATTAGTAATTGTCACTTGAATGTTTATTAAAGTTTCTTAAAGTGAATAGACTAGGGCAATGAGTCCTATTTAAGGAGTTTAAAGATTCCCAGGAAGAGAAGAGATCCTACATGGAATAGAGCATATTTTGGATTTATCAAAAGCTGAACTCTGTGAAGATTTATAAATGAAATCATTTGACAGTCCTTGCCGATGAATCACACAGAACTCTTTATGTAAAAACATTTCTTTTCACACTGCCAGGCTCACTCATCTGTGTTTTTTAGAGTCTAAATGTACCACTACAATGATGGAAGAGAGAAAGTGAAGTTTCGTTAAGAAGTAGGAACATCTGTTTTCAGAGTTCAGATTTTTATAAACCCAAGATATGTAGGTGTCCAATGTTTACACAGAATGAAGCGTCAGAACTTGGTTTCCCCCATGTTGCTGACTTATCTGTGCAGACCGTGTTGGTCAAATCACACATGAGATTCATGTCCTGTCTTCTTCCTTCTCGTATCCCTCAATCTCTGCACCATTTATTTTTCTATCTCCACACTGCTTTCAGAGTTATCTTCATAAAACACACTGTCTTCCTTAAAGTCTTTGGTGCTTCCCTCTTACTTGTCTAAACTCCTTACCAGGATAGTTGAGCCCTCAGGATTGGGCATTAATTTGCCTACTCGTTTGTATACACTTTAGAAGCCATCCAAAACTACTCACAAAGCTGCAGTCATCTTCAGTACTTTTATTAGATGAAAATGCTCCTATTTTTATTAAGCTGTATTACATCCTTTGACCCACTTGCTATTCTTCAAGCTCTTCATATCCTAGGATATACTTTCTTTCCTGTCCCTGGCTAAGAGGGCCTGAAAGATTGACCTACCACCAGACAATACATTATCTTGACAGAAAGTAGAGAGGAGTCTGGAGGCCTTCATATTGAGTCACAAGCAAGATAAATTGGTGTAATCCAGTTGATGGAAGGGTAGGGGGAGCAAAGTGGAGCAGCCCAAAAAGAATAATATTAGTAAACCCTTAAGTAGCACTTACTATATGCCTGGCACTATCTATGTGCTTTGCATGTGTTCATATCATTTAATCCTCACCACTCTGTTTCCCTGTTTTTAAGATGAAATTAGGCCAGAAAGAAGGTCAATAACTTACCTCGCTCAGATCACCCAGCTACAGAGTAGGTAAGCTGGTATCTGAACCCAGGAAGTCTGGTTGAACTGGAGCAATCGATACCCAAGAGATGGAGAGACAAGCCTCTCTTCCAATTCTTAGTTCCAGGTCCCATCAGACCTCTCCGGTGTACTTTGTTTCTTATCTTTAAATTTTTGTGAGGCTATTTGGCCTACTTCAGTTACTACTTTAAATGTTTTTCCATTTCTTTCAACCACAATAGTCTTAGTGAGACTTGACAATGTTCACCTTTAAAAAAAAGTATAAATGTACCCTGAATTTGAAATGCCTTTTCCACCATTTTTATTCTGTTGAAATGGTGCTAATGCTTCATGATCTAGCTCAAGCCCTTCTGCTTACTTGTGGCTTTTCCCAACTCCCACTCTCAATTAGGATTGTTTTTCCTTCTCTTTGTTCTTAATGCACTTCTTATTCTATTCAATGGCTAGAGAAATCTACTTTTGATATTTTAAGTTCTATACCTATTTTCCATAATATTGGAACCATATGAAATTGTCATCCCTCAGGTATTTTTAACTTGCTAAAATTGCAGTTTCACGCGGTTAATTTTAGTATTTTGGAAGGAAACTGATAGGGAGGTATCTTAATAATCTGTGTACCCTGGGATCCCTGGGTGGCGCAGCGGTTTGGCGCCTGCCTTTGGCCCAGGGCGCGATCCTGGAGACCCGGGATCGAATCCCACGTCGGGCTCCCAGTGCATGGAGCCTGCAACTCCCTCTGCCTATGTCTCTGCCTCTCTCTCTCTCTCTCTCTCTCTCTCTGTGACTATCATAAATAAAATTTAAAAAAAAACCTGAAACTTTAAAAAATAAAAAAATAAAAAAAAAATCTGTGTACCCTGATATCTGATACATGCTAAGAATTAAGTATTTCTTGGATATATTACAGTTTTAGTGACATAGCCTAAGTTCCCTAGATATTTTTCTGGGGATAGTAAAATGTTTAGAGGAATAAAATCACCATTTCCCCTGTTTTCTACTCCTGACCATGATGTTTATTTCTAAAAAAAAAAAAAAAAAAAAAAAATCCTAAAGTATCTATTCAGTGTTTTTGTGTATGGAAAACCACAACTGGAGATTTTAATTTGGCTGCCTAGAGTAAAACAAGTTCACACCTACTAAAAGCACACTTATATAAAAAAATAAGTCATTATTTTAAAAATAATAACCGGGTAAATGGATCAGAATATTGCAAATAAACAAGGTTCCAGTTCTCCAATTTGATGGAATAGCAAGGGGCCACATACACAGGCAGTTCTTTGGAAAGTCAGAAAATGGATCTGTATCAGGTCGTTACCATGGAAGATTTCACAAAGAAGCTGAGTTGGAATTAGAGCAGGAAAGAATATGGGGTGTTGCAGAGTGAGTACAGAGCTTATGAAAACTTGGGAGAGCTGCAAGTAGAGCCATTTGAACAAAGTATGTGGAATATAAGGTAAGCTGTGTGTGGGGGGCGAGAGACAGGAGGAGTCCCTTGCACATTTTAAATAGGATATTAACATTGCCAAATTATGCTTTCTTAACAGCACAAAGCCAAAAATAAATAAATAAATAAATAAATAAATAAATAAATAAATAAATAAATAAATTTTTAAAATCAGGAATTACAAGAAAATATAGAAACTGCTAAGTCAAATGAAGTGAACTCTGGCTAGATTGCAAAGGATGATGAACAGAGAACCAGGGAGGCCAGGTTGGAGATGACTGATATGACCTGAGCAAGGAGGAGAAGGTCCTTGAATAAGGATGTGGTCAGGTAAATCAGGAGGAAAGTGGATTCAAATAATATAGGAAAACAGAATTCACAGGAATTGGAGATCAGTTAGAGGCTGGGAGTAATTCCATTTGTGTTGACCTGGTAAGTAGATCTAAGTAATTTCTTTATTTAGAATAGGGCTGGATCATTTTAAGGTCAACTTAATTGTGAATTATGCTTGCAACAAAGTCCTCTGTGAACTGAATACTTTATTTAAAATATGTATACGTAGCCCGGAATAAGTTGTTGCTTCTCCAAAGGTACTCTTTTGAATGGAGTTTCATATAAATTAAACATTTCATGATGGTGAGTAAAATGCACTTCAATTTAAAATATGCAATAGTATTAATTAAACCAAAGAAAGGTGTAAATTGATGTTGCCATACATCTTCACCTTCATCTATTTTTATGAAACTGGATTAATGTTTCTTTTGAAAATATTGAATATCATTTTTATCATTAAAATGTGTGTGCTTCCTTGATAGTGTCAGTTAAAGAAGGTGATTATGTCACTGTTATGAAGAATAAGCTGAGAATGACAGGACAAGCTTCCTGGTTTTTGTCTTGTTCTGTTGTTTGGTTTTTGTGGGTTTTTTATGTTTTTTTTTTTTGTATCAGCATTATGTGACACTCAAAAAAAGGTGTTTTATGATATATTTACATTTTTTTGGCCTACCATTTAGTTGATGTTGAATAGATTTTCCTAAAGAGTTAAAAATTATTTTTTTAAAGAGAATCAAAATGCTTATTGTAATGTTATACAGCAAGGTTTCCAGCTATAAAATGTGTATTATAGGGGCACCTGATGGCTCAGTCAGTTAAGCGTCTGCCTTCTGCTCACATCATGATCCTGGAGTCCTGGGATTGAGGACTTCAGCCTCCCTGCTCAGTGGGGAGTCTGCTTCTCCCTCTGTTCCGTACCCTTTGTGTTCTCTCAGTCTCTCTCTCTCTCTCTGTCACTCAAATAAATAAATAAAAATCTTTTTAAAAAATTTAAAAATAAAATGTTTATTATAAAGGATTGGGGAAAGAAAGGGATAAGTTTTTAAAGAATGGAATCACCAATCTCATGTAATATAAACATGTCAAGTTCATTGAGAGAATTAGTAAGTTCAAAGGATTTTTTTTCTATGTGTGTGTATGTGTTTTGAGTATTGTTGACACATAATTAGTTTCAGGTATACAACTTTGTGATTTGACATTTTGCCATGTTCACCACAAGCGTAGCTACCATGGGCCCCATTACATCGCTATTACAATATCATGGACTCTATTCCTTGTGCCCTGCTTTTTATTCCCCTGACTTACTTCATAACTAGAGGCCTGTAGCTTCCTGTCCCCTTCACTCATTTTGCCCAACTCTCCATTTCCCTTCTCTCTGGAAACCATCAGTTCTCTGAATTTATAATTCTGATTCTGCTCGATTTTTATTTTATTTTTTTAAGATTTCATTTATGAGTGGAATCACATGGCATTTTGTCTTCCTCAGTCTGACTTCTTTTCACTTAGTATAATACCCTCTAGTTGTATCCATGTTGTCTCAAATGTCACGGTCTCGTCCTTTTTATTGCTATGTAATATTCCATCATGTGTACACACACACACACACACACACACACGGACTCTATATCTACCTTATCTATTTGTCTATTGATGGATACTAGGGTTGCTTCCATGTCTTGGCTGCTGTAAATAACGCTGCAATAAACATAGGGGTGCATATATCTTTTGAAGTTAGTGTTTTTGTGTTCCGTGGGTGAATAGTCAGTAGAGGAGTTATTAGATTATATGGTATTCTGGTTTTTAATTTTTTGAGGAACTTCCATATTGTTTTCCACAATGGCTACACCAATTTACATTCCCCCCACAGTGCACGAGAGTTCTCTTTTCTCTACATCTTGCTGACATGTGTTCTGTTTTGTCTTCTTGATTTTAGTCATTCTGACAGGTGTGAGATGATACCTCATTGTGGTTTTGATTTGCATGTCCCTGATGATTAGGCATCTTTCCATGTATCTGTTGTTGATCTGTATGTTGTCTTTAAAACTAAGTCTGTTCAATTCCTTTGCCCAATTTTTAATCAGATTGTAGGGTTTTTTGATGTTGAGTTTTGTGTTATGATTTTGGATATCAAGTACTTATCAGACATCATTTGCAAATATCTTATCCCATTTAGTGGGTTATCTTTTTGTTTTCTTGATGGTTTGCTGTGCAAAAGCTTTTGATTTTGATGTAGTCCCAATAGTTTATTTTTGCTTTTGTTTCCCTTGCCTTAAGAGACATAACTAGAAAAATGTTGCTGAGGCCAATGTCAAAGAAATTACTGCCTGTGCTCTCTTCTAGGATTTTTATGGTTTCAGAAGTCTCATATTTAGGTTTTTAATCCAATTTGAGTTTCTTTTTATGTATTGTGTTAGAAAGTAGACCAGTTTCATGTTTCATTTTTTTTTTAAGATTTTATTTGTTTATTCATGAGAGACACAGAAAGAGAGGCAGAGACATAGGCAGAGAGAGGAGAAGCAGGTTCCATGCAAGGAGCCCGATGTGGACTCCACCCTGGGCCTCTGGTATCACACCCTGAGCCAAAGGCAGATGCTCAACCGCTGAGCCATCCAGGCATCCTGTCCAGTTTTGTTCTTATACACATAGCTGTCCAGTTTTCCTATCACCATTTCTTGAAAATACAGTCTTTCCCCATTGTATATTCTTGCCTCCTTTTTCATAGATTAATTGACCATATAAATGTGGATTTACTTCTGGGGTCTGTATTCTGTTCCATTGATTAATGTGTCTTTTTTTTTTTTTTGCCAATACCATACTATTTTGACTACTATAGCTTTGTAATATATCTTGAGGTACAGAATTGTGAGACCTCCAGCTTTGTTCTTCTTTCTCAGGATTTATTTGGCTACTCGAGGTCTTCTGTGGTTCCATACAAATCAGTATTATTTGTTCTAGTTTTGTGAAAAATGCTGTTGGTATTTTTATAGGGATTGCATTGAATCTGTAGATTGCTTTGGATATTATGGATATTTTGACAATATTAATTCTTCCATAAGCATAGGATATCTTTCCATTTCTTTGTTTCATCTTTAGTTTCTTTCATCAGTGTCTTAGTTTTCAAAGTTTAGGTTTTTCACCTTTTTGGATAAGTGTATTCCTAGGCATTTTATTCTTTTTGATGGAATTGTAAGTGTTGTTATTTTTAAATTCTCTTGCTGCAACTCGGTTGTTAGTGTGTAGAAATACTACCAATTTCTGGGTGTTAATTTTGTATCTTGCCACCTAACTGACTTTGTTTATTCTAACAGTTTTGTGGTGGAGTCTTTAGGATTTTTGTATGTGTAGTATCATATCATCTGCAGATAGTGACAATTTAATTTCTTTGTCAATATGGTTACCATCCATTTTTTTTTCTTGTCTGCTTGATGTGTCTAGCACTTCCAGTACTATGTTGAATAAAAATGGCAAGAGTGGGCCTCCCTGTCTCGTTACTGACCTTAGAGGGAAAGGATCAAGAAAATATCCAGAAACAACCACAAAACAAGTAATAAAATGGGAATAAATATATGTTTATCAATAATTACTTCAGGTGCAAATGGACTAAATGCTCCAATTAAAAGACATAGGGTGTCAGGCTGCATTTAAAAACAAAAACAAAAACAAAAACAAAAACAGTATGAAGACCCATCTATATGCTGCCTACAAGTGACTCATTTTCGACTTAAAGAACTGAGTGTTTTAGACTTAAAATGAGGGGGTAGAAAAACATTTTTTACACGATGAATAACAAAAGAAAGCTGGAGTAGCATACTTATATTGGACAAATGGCTTTAAAACAAAGGCTGTAAAAAGAGACCAAGTAAAGCATTAAATAATCATAAAAGTGACAGTTCAACAAGAAGATGATAACAATTATAAATACTTATTAATCAACATGGGAGCACTCAACTATATAAAACAATAACAAACATAAAGGCGCTAAATAATAATAAAACCATAGCAGTAGGGGACTTTAACATCCCACTTACATCAATGGGCAGATAATCAAATAGAAAATCAACAAGGAAATGATGACTTTGAATAACACACTGGACAGATGGACTTAACAAATACATTCAGAACGTTCATCCTAAAACAGCAGAATGCATGTTCTTTTCAAGTGCACATGGAACATTCCCCAGAATAGATCACACATTAAGTTGCAAATCAGGCCTTAACAAGTACTAAAAGATTGAGATCGTACCATGTACCTTTTCTGACCACAGCACTGTGAAACTAGAAGTCAACCACAAGAAAAAATTTGGAAAGACAAGAAATAGGTAGAGGTGAAAAACACGCTGCTAAACAATGAATGAGTCAACCAGGAAATCTAAGAAGAAATTAAAAAAAAATACATGGAAGCATGTGTTTTTTCCTCTCCCTCTCCCCCTCTTTTCCTCTCTTCTTTTCCTCTTCTATTCTCTTCTCTGTGCTCCAGCGTGACCAGGGTTGGTGTAGACCTGCAGCTCCTGGGCCTTTGATAAAGTCGCAAGCTCCCTGTGACAACTGGACCTAACAGTTTTGGCTCCTGGGCCTCCCTTTTGGGTTTGCAGACTCTGTTTCCACCTGGATGTTGAGGGACGGGGCAGCTGGGGTTCCCGCATTCCTCAGCCCTTTTCCACCACACTTTTCTTCTGTGTCCCAACAAGGGCAGGGAGGGTAGTCCATCTGAGCGCCATTCATGGTCACTAAGTATGGCATCAGAACTTGCCCCTGTGGCATCTGGACCCTGTCCCTGTCTGGGCTTTGTAGTAAATGGGGAGAGGGTGAGGGAGAAGGTTCCTGAAGTTCCCCAGCCCTTTTAAACTTTGACTTGTTTCTCCGAGCCCCAGCCCAAGTAGGGTTGGGGTGTGTCTGGAGCCTTGGGCTCACCAAAGTGTCCGGTTCCCCAAGTTCCCCGAGATGCCAGGGCTTGCCCATCATTGTGTCCTACTGAGGCTTTTAAGGTGGGGGTGAGGGATGGACACGGGGTGGTGTGGTCCTTTGGTGCCTCTGACCTGGAGAGCTTTCACTGCAGTCTCTTTAATGCTTGGCAGAGTTCTAGGTTGTCTCCTTTATACCCTAGTTGCTCTTTTGAACCCTGGCCCTTTTCTTCTGTGCTCAAGGGCAGAGGACTTTCCCAGTCCCTCAGTCCTGTCCCTCCACTGGGTTCACAGCTTTGGAGGTGGGGGTTCCCTTTGTTCCTGCCTCTCTGTCTTGTTGTTCTTGCCCTCTCTCTGTCTTTGGTTGTTCAGGAGCTGTTGGGTCAGCCCTCAGTTCTTCTTCAGGAGGAGTTGTTCTATAAATAGGTATAGTATGAAGTGTCAGTGGAGAAGGCTCCTTGGGGGTCTTCCCATATTGCTGTCCTGGTGCAGAACCTCAGTTCAAGTGAATTTAAACATCACCCACGTTGTAGGCAGGCAGGGATGTTGAATGCATTTACATGGAGTTGCAGAATTGGTTCCTATATATAGGGAACTAATCAAGTGCCATTTACTAGGTACAATTCGTTTGTGTTACTGTCAGTTTTCTGTAACTTAACAGGTAGCTCAACTAAAATATGTAAATATATTTTCTGTACTTTTATGTACTATATGTAAGATGTGTAATATATAAAAATTCTACAAATATATATTAGGATATATGAAATAGGTAAACTATCTATAAAATGGCCCAGAGATGATAGCAAGTACCTGTTTCAACCATTTCAAAGTCTTGTAATCTTTCTTGACATTGGAAAATACGATAGGAATACAAATCTTAGTAAGGTGGTCAGAGAGACTTGCTCCTCCAAACCGATCCCATGGGTCTCAGCACATCTCCCTCTTCTTGTTTAGAGGCCTGTAGTTCTTCTTAAGGCCAAGTCCCATTTTGAGCAAGAGAATAAACGTTCGTCACATCGTTCACTTCGTCAAGACCTGCATCTGAGGCCTTGGTGTGTGCCAGCTGCCGAGGGGCTGCTTATTCATGCTGTGACAGTAGGGGGACAATGTTGTGCCTGCCCCTCTGGGCCCACATTCCAGGAGGGAAAGCGACAGGTCTCCGGCCAGGCCTATCACTGTGATGAGAGCAGGGCAATGAATCAGTGCAGCTTCTTAGAGGAAATAAATTTGGGCAAACATGAGTGGGGGATTCTGATGATTTCCAAAAAAAGGAGGTACAAAGCATTCCAGAAAGTGGGGCTGTGTGGTGGGTAGGCCAGGGTGTAAGAGAGCACCCCAACTGAGTGGCTTACAAACCTTTTCCCCACGGCTCACGTAGAGCCTCATAGTTTGGCACATACATATTGCAAAGGCTTGAAGGGAGTTTCATGTCACTTGCCAGGCCCCCTTTGAAAAAGTCTTTTAAAATTTAACTTTTAAATTTGCCTTTATCTCTGTAATTTATCTTGAAATGATGAAACAATTTAGGGAGAATAATCCAAACGTTTAGAATTTAGAGCTAGTTAAATTCACTGTAGTTTCCCCATGCTCGTCTATCCTTTTGACACAGTCTGTTATCGTCAATCCTTCCACAAATCCCTTAACTCCTCTACCCTGTGACTCCTTGTTTAGGTGGAAGGAGCTCTTTTTTTTTTTTTTCTGGGCAGGGACTATTTTTTCATATCCCCATGCAAAAGAGAAACAGTGTAAGTTAGCTCATTTATCCCTGTTGCTTGCAACCCAATAATAAAATAACCAGTTCACGTTAATGTTGCAAAAGGAGTAAATGTAGAAGGTAGGAAGCTGTGCTTTAAAAAGAAAAGTACAATGAAATAATAAAACTGTACAGTCCAGAACTAAGTACTTTCAAGTTCACACATGATACATGTATGAAATATCTTAAGGCTGTTTTTCTGTTTATTGTCTTGGGGTTTTTCATCATTTTGATACATTTGGGTTATATATTTATTCAGATGCTGGGTTAGAAATCAGATTATAAAACTGAGGTAGATAGTAACCTATCAGCAAGTAAGTTAAACTATAGAGAGCAATGGGGGAGAAACCCCATTCCATCCCTCATAATACAGTAATTAATGACTGCAATACTGTTCTTACTTCAAGAAAAAGATAATTATTTTCAGTATTTTCTATTTAAAAAATATGTAATGCATTTTTAAAATTATCAATTAGAAACAGTACGACAAAAAAAAAACATTAGGTACATGAATAATCAAGCTTTAATTATCTTGGAAGTTATAATGGTGATACCTACCGATTTCCAAGTGATGACTCATCCTATGTGATGTAATAGGACTCTGGCTATTAATAGTATAAAACAAGTTTACCATAGTAGGGAGCAAGATTGTAGAGTAGAGTCCTTGGGTTAAAGGGTGAAGGGTCATTAGAAACCAAGGCTATGTGACAGTATTCTAAATAAGATCGACCAAGGAAGCAGATATGGGGAGTCATGGGGGTGTCTAGCCATAGTGATGAAGGGCTTTTACCAATGTCTCAGGCTGATTTGGAAAGGGTTTGTCTTGAAGGTGATCCGAATAAACAGGCAGCAATTACTGCAGAGACAGCTCTTCTGGCAGGTGGCCACCACTGCAGATTGATCCATAAGGGTGCTGGGGATTGCTTTGTGACAAGAAGGTGGTGAGGTCTTGAAGAGGACAAATCTAAGTGTCTTGGAAGTTCCATGGTAGTAGCATGATCACCACGGGGATCTACGGGACAAAGCACAGGTTTCACCTAAAGGTAGGTGATGGCACTATAGGCAGTGGTTGCCACCAGTCTGCCCCCTGGATGTTTGATAAACGTTATGCTGTATTTTCTGCTTATTAAATTTAAAATAAATCTGTGTCAAAAGTGCTAATCTGGCATTTCAGATGTTCCCAGGAGAGGCCCCCTGCCCTCTGAACTCCATTGTTCTCAAGCTGCTTTCACCTTGCTCTATTTTTCTTTGTAGCTCTCTTTAATTTTCTGACAAGGTGAGGTTGGCAGGATAATGTCCCCTAAGGATGTCCATTTCCTAATCCTCAGGATCTGTGGACATGTTATCTTACATGGCAATAGAGACTTTGCAGATGTGACTATGTTAGGAACGTTGAGTTGGGGGGGGTGCTTATTTTGGATTATTTTGAGTAAACCCAATTTAATACCACAGGCCTTAAAAGCAGAGAGAACCTTTCTGTAGTGAGAAGGCTACAGGACTATGGAAAGATGATCAGAGGGGTGCAAAATTGTTGGCTCTGGAGATGGAAGAAAGGAGCCACATGAGAAGTTTCTAGAAGCAGGGAAGACAAGGAAACTGATGGCTAGAACTTCTGGAAATGAATGAAGCTTTACCAACACCTTGATCTTAGCCCAGTGAGATAGTGTTGAAATTTTAACCTGAAAAACCATAAGGTAATATTGTGTTGCTTTAAGCCACTAAATTTGTGGTAATTTGTTATAGCGGCAACAGGAAACAAATACATCTGGTAGATGTTTTCTCATTGTCTGTCTCCCTCCATTTCCTATATATACACATTAGAATGTAAACCTTAAAAAGGACAGGGGATATTCATTTTCTTCAGTGCTCTAATCCTAGGATATCTTGAAATACAGCAGGTGTGCAATAAATACTTATTGAATGAGTCTAATACTTATTGGATGATTCCTTGTGAGAACTATTTGAACAGAATTTATGAAAATTTGCTCCAACAAATGTGCTAAAATAATCATATCAAGTGATACATTTTCATGATAATTTTGATATAGTTTTGTCTACATTTTTTTGAGCTCCAGAAACACTTCCTGTATCACATTTTACAAATATGGAGGTGGGTATTCATAAGCATTAAGAAGTGTACCCATATTCTCATCAGTAAGACTAACAGCAAACTAACATTTCAAGAGCAACTTAAGCATAGAGGAACCAGATAAGTACCATTGAATTTGATACAGTTAAGAAACTGAGAAACATTCATGTAAGGAAGAAAACTGGCATCCAGAGACGCTTCCCAAAGTAGTAGTGACTTTAGGTCTTTTCCGTAGCCCAGGGTTTTGGTCTTGCCTTTACAGATCTAGACACGGGATGCAGTTATTGCATTTGGGAGCAATCAGGATCTTAAGGGACAACACTCCATCCATCCATCCATCCATCCATCCACCCATCCATCTATCTATCTATCTGTCTATCTATCTATCCATCCATCCATCCATCATCGATTCAATAATATTGCCAAGGACTTGCTCTGTGCTAGATACTGGTCTAGATAATAGGGATACATCAAAGTACAAGGTACACAAAACTCCCAGGCCTCATGAAAACCACATTCTAGTGGGGGAGGTAGACAGTAAGCAAAACAAATACTGAAAATATCACATCTATTGTATAGCAATTAGACCTGTGGAGAAAAATAGAGCGGGGCAAGTTGGAAACGGAGAGAGCTGTGGTGTTTTTTAATAAGGAGGATGTCAAGGGAAATCTTCAGAGAGCAGGTGAAAGTGGAGCAAGACTTAAGAAACTGGAAGAAAGACAGTCTCTTCAATAAATGGTGCTGGGAAAATTGGTCATCCACATGCAGAAGAATGAAACTAGACCACTCTCTTGCACCATACACAAAGATAAACTCAAAATGGATGAAAGATTTATTTTTTTTTTTATTTATTTGTGATAGTCACAGAGAGAGAGAGAGAGGCAGAGACACAGGCAGAGGGAGAAGCGGGCTCCATGCACCGGGAGCCCGACGTGGGATTCGATCCCGGGTCTCCAGGATCGCGCCCTGGGCCAAAGGCAGGCGCCAAACCGCTGCGCCACCCAGGGATCCCGGATGAAAGATTTAAAGGTGAGACAAGATTCCATCAAAATCCTAGAGGAGAACACAGGCAACACCCTTTTTGAACTTGGCCACAGTAACTTCTTGCAAGATACATCCACGAAAACAAAAGAAACAAAAGCAAAAATGAACTATTGGGACTTCATCAAGATAAGAAGCTTTTGCACAGCAAAGGATACAGTCAACAAAACTCAAAGACAACCTACAGAATGGGAGAAGATATTTGCAAATAACATATCAGATAAAGGGCTAGTTTCCAAAATCTATAAAGAACTTCTTAAACTCAACACCAAAGAAACAAACAATCCAATCATGAAATGGGCAAAAGACATGAAGAGAAATCTCACAGAGGAAGACATAGACATGGCCAACATGCACATGAGAAAATGCTCTGCATCACTTGCCATCAGGGAAATACAAATCAAAACCACAATGAGATCCCACCTCACACCAGTGAGAATGGGGAAAATTAATAAGGCAGGAAACAACAAATGTTGGAGAGGATGTGGAGAAAAGGGAACCCTCTTACACTGTTGGTGGGAATGTGAACTGGTGCAGCCACTCTGGAAAACTGTGTGGAGGTTCCTCAAAGAATTAAAAATAGACCTGCCCTACGACCCAGCAATTGCACTGTTAGGGATTTACCCCGAAGATTCAGATGCAATGAAACGCCGGGGCACCTGCACCCCGATGTTTCTAGCAGCCATGTCCACAATAGCCAAACTGTGGAAGGAGCCTCGGTGCCCATCGAAAGATGAATGGATAAAGAAGATGTGGTTTATGTATACAATGGAATATTACTCAGCCATTAGAAACGACAAATACCCACCATTTGCTTCAACGTGGATGGAACTAGAGGGTATTATGCTGAGTGAAGTAAGTCAATCGGAGAAGGACAAACAGTGTATGTTCTCACTCATTTGGGGAATATGAATAATAGTGAAGGGGAATATAAGGGAAGGGAGAAGAAATGTGTGGGAGATTTCAGAAAGGGACACAGAACATAAAGACTTCTAACTCTGGGAAATGAACTAGGGGTGGTGGAAGGGGAGGAGGGCGGGGGGTGGGGGTGAATGGGTGACGGGCACGGAGGGGGACACTTGACAGGATGAGCACTGGGTGTTATTCTGTATGTTGGTAAATTGAACACCAATAAAAATTAATTTATTAAAAAAAAAAAAAGAGAATTGTCATTTGGAGAAAGCTGAAGAGTGAGCCATTGAAACCCTGGGGGCAAGGGAAAGTATTCCAGGTAATGGAAATGGTAAATGCAAAGCCTTGAGGCACGGTAGACTGATGTATTTGAAGACTTGCAAGACCATTGCTTATTTATAGTACTTACAGTATTTCATCTGTATGCAAAATGTGAATTAAAAAAATTCTAGGGTTTTCTACGTCAGTTCACATGAACTCTTTTAATTCTGTGATTATCATAGCTCTTTCTCTTCAATGAGGTTCTGGCTTAGAGATCTTGGCTTTGCTGACGTGCATGGGGGGAGGGGGTCAGTACCAACCACAGGGATGCTGTGCTGGGGTTAAAAAGGACTTATTTTGAATTACCGAGTAACTGAACATAATATCGACTATATAACTTGTGATGGAGGACACAACTTTCCAGTGACCATACATACACCACTTTTGCCTGGGAGAATGGCTCACTAATGGAAGGTTCTTTGGACATGGCATCAGACCAAAAGCAGATAGCATGTCAAGAGAAATATTTCATCCTGGCCATGGTAAGGACAGATGAGCTCTTTGTGCCCCAAGTATGTATGTGTATGTATGTGTGTGTGTGTGTGTGTGTGTGTGTGTGTGTATCCAATTTATTCATTCTTTCTTTCAAACATTTACTGAGCCTCTCCTTAGTACCAGGCACTCTTTTCTGGGTTAAGGATATGGCAGAGAAGAAAGCAGGTAGGAATTCCTGTCCTCCTAGGATTTATACTCCGGTGGGAGAAAAAAAAAAGTCACATGATGTCAATATTTTCAAAAGTAGGTTTTTGTTTTCAAATTCTTTTACTTCAGGTTGTTCACTGAACTTTTTTCTATAGTGTCTCTATTACTTGTAGTGCTGGATAAATATTTTTTTCTTCTGGGTTCCTTCTATAGTTGCTGTGAAGACAACTATACTTTAGCTTGGCCAACTTTTTAAATTCCATCTGTTTGTGATTATGGCGTTGGCTTTGTTGATAGACATGTGTTCGTGCTTATGTGTCCTTACACTTTCTCAGTTACCTGTTTAATGTCTGCTTTTTTAGAGTATTTCTAAAGATGTCTCCTCTCATCTACTACATTGAATATATCATTTTATTTATTTTTAATAATAAATTTTTTATTGGTGTTCAATTTGCCAACATACAGAATAACCCCCAGTGCTCATCCCGTCAAGTGCCCATCTCAGTGCCCGCCACCCAGTCACCCCCACCCTCCGCCCTCTCTCCCTTCCACCACCCCTAGTTCGTTTCCCAGAGTTAGGAGTCTTCATGTTCTGTCTCC
Organism: Nyctereutes procyonoides; assembly: GCF_905146905.1. Taxonomy (NCBI): domain Eukaryota; kingdom Metazoa; phylum Chordata; class Mammalia; order Carnivora; family Canidae; genus Nyctereutes; species Nyctereutes procyonoides. The sequence goes on along the minus strand of NW_026575021.1, from coordinate 13,436,065 downwards.
CTTTCTGATATTCCCCACTTATTACTCAGCCATTAAAAACGACAAATACCCACCATTTGCTTCGACATGGATGGAACTGGAGGGTATGATGCTGGGTGAAATAAGTCAATCGGAAAAGGACACAACATTGTATGGTCTCATTCATTTGGGGAATATAAATAATAGTGAAAGGGAATAAAGGGTAAAGGAGAATATATCATTTTAAAACTGAAAACAATTTACAGGAGTTGTAAAAATTTCAAAATACAGAGTGTATGAGAAAATACCTGGTTCTTTAGCTAATTTCTCTCCTCAAAAGTTGGGTGACTGTCTTCCTATATCTCTCCTCTAAACACACCTTTTCCCCCTCCAAAACAAAATCCTTCATTACCTTTTTTTCCCCAAAAAAGTTTAACTGTTATTTGATTTTTATGGAAATATAGAATGTTTTCCAGTTATCAAATATATATCCATGTCTATATTCACATGTTAACATCTTTTTCTATTGTAAAGGTGAAAGAAGGAAAAAGATAATACAAAACTTTTTGGTTCTCTAGTAATAATTTTGTGGGAAATTGATTTTTAAATATGTACAGCTTCTCTAAATAAGGTTATTTTAACTGAATTTTCTCAGCCTTGAATTTTATTTTTATTATCTGTAACTCATTGAAATAGGCTTTAAAAATTTCTAGTTACTTGTTATAATTAACTTTACATGGAGCGTATGTAGTCACCACATTGCTTCAGTAGATTTCAAAATTGCAAATAGCTGTCCAATATCATGAGCTAAATGAAGCTTATGTAGATTCTCAAATAAAAGTCTTAGAAATGTAAGCAGTAAGAACTATTTGGCCATGGCACAGATGTTCTGATCATTATAGGAATTGTGTCTTTAATTAAATTTGTACTCTAGTGCCAGTTCAAAAACTTTGTTTTTCATACAAAAACCCAATTATCTGGCGAAAAGGATGTTCATGCTCCGATGAGTTGAAAGTCAAGAAGCAAAATGTTATAGTATTAATGCAAACTTTTTATTTAAGCAACTGATGTTTTTTACTACATGATAAAAATATCTCTAAGGAGTCAAGAGTTTATTCTTTTTTTAAATTTAAATTTAGGGATCCCTGGGTGGCGCAGCGGTTTGGCGCCTGCCTTTGGCCTGGGGCGTGATCCTGGAGACCCAGGATCGAATCCCACATCGGGCTCCCGGTGCATGGAGCCTGCTTCTCCCTCTGCCTATATCTCTGCACCTCTCTCTCTCTCTCTGTGACTATCATAAATAAATTAAAAAAAAATTTAAATTTAATTTGCCAACATATTCTTCAACAATAAAATACTATCTATACCAAGTGGACATTGACCTAAAATTTAAAACCAAGTGTTTTTGTTGGTCTGTTTCTAAGTTTCTGGCATAGTGATATTTTGTATTTTTTCATTTAACAATATGTGCTTATGATATAATACGTGCTATTTTAACATCTTGAATTTGTATTTTAATTAATAAATTCTCCTTATATTTAATTCATTTATACTTCCCTTTTCAAATAACTTAAGGCTTTTAGAGAAGATCAAATAAACCAAAACACAAGTAATATTTTTGTTTCTTTGATCTAGAATTAATGCTATAAAAAAGTAGATAGACAAATTATAATATTTATTTAACATAATGTGAACCAAAAGGATGAAAGTATTGTCCATTATGTAGTTATCAATAGTGTCCGTAAAACTCACACAACACAGCTCTGCATATGGTTAATGCTCTAGAACATGAAGAATGAAAACTTGACATTTTAAAATCTTGACATTTTATTCTTTAGCTTACTAAAAAATATAGACATCTCAATTGTTTTGCAGCAGTGAATTTTATGAAACTATTACAATTCTGTAGTGTCAAAATCATGGGACTTTTCACTAGATGCTTTCCATGGAGTCGATTTTCCAGAAAGTAAAAAAAAAAAAATTAAAGAAAAATGATAGAAATATTTTACAAAAAGCAGAATATTTCAGTGTTTTTTTTAATGAGAAAAGTTATTATTCAGTTGTGTTGTTAAATCCAGTTTTATTAGATTGATACTTTGCCTCTTTTATTCTTTTTAGTATTTAAGAATGGAATGATCTAGGTTCAAATCACACAACTTTTTTGGAGCCAATTTACTAAGATTTTTTGGTTATCTAGTTCATTCATTTTATATATTTATAACAGAAAAACCTTCCTTATTTGTAACCTGAGGGTAACCCAGGCAAAAGTCCAGTTTCTCTAAACCTGGTTAAAAAGGTCCACACAGAAATTAAGATGAGACAAATCTGAGAGAAAAAAAATTCACATTGGTGAACTTAACTTTTTTTTTAACATTTTAAAAAATTTAAGTTCAATTAAATATATAATGTATTTTTTTAAAAAAATGTTTGTCAGAGAGAGAGAGAGAAAGGGAGCACAAGCAGAGGTTGCTGCAGGCAGAGGGAGAAGCAGAATTGCCACTGAACAAGGAGCCCGATACAGGACTTGATCCCAGGACTCTGGGATCATGACCTGAGCCAAAGACAGACATTTAACTAACTGAGCCACCAAGGCATCCCCATCAGTCTTATATAACACCCAGTTCTCATTACATCACAAGCCCTCCTTAATGTCAGTCACCCAATCTCACCGCCCACTTCTCCTCCAGCGACTGTTTGTTTCCTATGATTAAGGATCTCTTATGATTTGTCTTCCTCCCTGATTTCATCTTGTTTTATTTTTCCCTCTCTTCCCCTGTGATCTTCTGTTCTGTCTCTTAAATTCCACGTATGAGTGAGATTGTATGATAATTGTCTTTCTCTTATTGATTTGTTTCGCTTAGTGTAATATCCTCAAGTTCTATCTACATTTGTTGCAGATGGCAAGATTTCTTTTTTTTTTTTTTTGAGATGGTTTTGATGGGATTCCTAGCTCAAATTTAGGTCTTTCATCCATTTTGAGTCTATTTTTTGTGTATGATGGTGATGAAATGGTCTAGTTTCATTCTTCTACATGTGGATTTCCAATTTTCCCAGCACCAATTTTTGAAGAGAGTCTTTTTTTCCATTGAATAGTCTTTCCTGTTTTGTGAAAGATTAATTGATTAGAGTTGAGGGTCCATTCCTGGGTTCTCTGTTCTGTTCCATGGATCTATATGTCTGTTTTTGTGCCAGTACCATACTGTCCTGATGATCATAGCTTTGTAATAGAGCTTGACATCTGGAATTGTGATGCTACCAGTTTTGGTTTTCTTCTTCAACATCCCTTTGGCTATTTGGGGGCTTTCCTGATTCCATAAAAATTTTAGTATTGTTTATTCCAACTCTGAAATAAGTTTGTGACATTTTGATAGGGATTGCATTGAATGTGTAAATTGTCCTGGGTAACATAGACATGTTAGCAATATTTTTTCTTCCAATCCAGAAAATTTTTGATTAGTTTTATTCCTAGATATCTTAAAGTTTTGGTTATAATTGTAAATGGGATTGACTCTTTAATTCATCTTTCTTCTGTCTCATTGTTAGTGTATAGAAATACCCCTGATTTCTGTGCATTGATTTTATATCCTGCTACTTTGCTGAATTCCTGTATGAGTTCTAGCCATTTTGGGGTGGAGTCTTTTGGGTTTTCTATATACAGTATCATGTTATCCGCAACGAATGAGAGTTTGATGACTTTGCTGATTCAGATGCCTTTTATTTCTTTTTGTTGTCTGACTGCTGAGGCTGGGACTTCTAATATGTTGAATGGCAGTGGTGAGACTGAGCATCCCTGTCATGTTCCTGACCTTAAGGGAAAAGCTCTGTTTTTCCACATTGAAAATGATGTTCACTGTGGGCTTTCATATATGGCTTTTATGATATTGATGTATATTCCCTCTGTCCCTATACTGTGAATAGTTTTAATCAAAAAAGAATGTGGGCACCTGGGTGGTTCAGTGCTTGAGTGTCTGCTTTTGGCTCAAGTCGTGATCACCGGGTCTTGGGATCAGGGCTGCATCAGGCTCCCTGCAGAGAATCTGCTTCTCCTTCTGCCTGTGTGTCTCAAGAATTAACTAAGAAAGAAAAGAAAAGAAAAGAAAAGAAAAAATAAAAAGATCTACTTTGTCAAATGCCTTTTCTGCATCTATTGGGAGGATCATATGGTTCTTATCCTTTCTTTTATTAATGTAGTGTGTCACATTGATTGATTTGTGGTTGTTGAACCACCCTTGCATCCGAGAGATAAATCCCATTTGGCTGTGGTGAATAATCCCTTTAATATACTGTTGGATCCTACTGGTAGTATTTTAGTGAGAAATTTTGCATCCATGTTCATCAAGGATATGGGTCTGTAATTCTCCTTTTTGATGGAGTCTTTGTCTGGTTTTGAGATCAAGGTAATTCTGGCCTCATAAAACAAGTATGGAAGTTTTCCTTCCATTTCTATTTTTTTAAAAGCTTCAGAAGAATAGATATTAAGTCTTCTTTAAATGTATGGTAGGTAGAAGTCCCCTGGGAGACCACTGGGCCTTGAACTCTTGTCGGTTGGGAGATTTTTTATTACTGCTTCAATATTCTTGCTGGTTATGGGTCTTTTTAGGTTTTCTATTTCTTTCTGTTTCAGTTTTGGTAGTTTATACGTCTCTAGGAATACACTCATTTCTTCTAGATTGCCTAATTTGTTGGCATATAGTTGCTCATAATATGTTCTTATAATGCTTTATATTTCTTTGGTGTTTTTTTTTAATTCTTGGATTTTTTTAAAATTTTATTTATTTATGATAGAGAGAGAGAGAGAGACAGAGAGGGGGGGGGCAGAGACACAGGCAGAGGGAGAAGCAGGCTCCATGCACCAGGAGCCCGATGTGGGACTCGACCCCGGATCTCCAGGATCGCGCCCTGGGCCAAAGGCAGGCGCCAAACCGCTGCGCCACCCAGGGATCCCTATTTCTTTGGTGTTGATTGTGATCTCTCTCATTCATGATTTTATTTATTGGGGTCCTTCCTCATTCCTTTTTGTGGACTTAATTCTTGAATCTAACTCAAGTGGTTCAATCTAACACCTCAATGTGTCTCTGTTTCCAGGAATGATATAATATAATATTCACCTCCCTCCCCCACCTCTTATATTTTCTGCTGCCCTACAATAGACATAAAATTCCTTACTTTTAAAATGTATTCTTTATATTTGAGGATGGAGTAGGGGAATATTAAAGTAAAAATTACCTTACCTTAATGTTGTTTATCATAGTCTTAATTCTTTCAAAAGAGTAAATAAGAGTATAAATAAAGGACTTGATATTGTTACTGACTCAGTCTCTTCAGTACTCTTCTTTGTGTTGAAAATGAGATTCCAAAACTTGGGATTGGGTTGCTTCTATGGCTGTGAGTATTAGGCTAATCTTCCTGACTGGAGAGATGCATGGTCTAGAGACTGAATGATTCAAAACCCTGTGTGTAATTGCAATGGGAAGCTGGCATCCTCAGCTGGCTCTAACCTTGATTTTCCATTCTTTGCTTATACACATTAGCCCCCCCGCCCCCCCCCACACACCAGATTTTGGAAATTTTATGTGTTTTTGGCACTGTTGCCCTTTCTGGCTTTGAATCCCTTGAAAAGATCAAGATCAGTTGGCCTGCAGGATTTTAGGAAATGCAGGTTATTGAACTTCAAATAGTTGTTGATGTCATGGGAATGTCAACTGCAACTCAAATTTACTTCAAAGTTGCAATTTTACTTGTATTAAATCCTACTCACTTTAACAACCTCACATTTAGCTCTCTCCAAACACTGTATCAACCTCAGTGACTGTAGAATTATTATAGGAGACAAGAGAAACCATCCTGTGTATGTAGTTTTCCTTCTCCACTTCACTACCTTGCCTGTCATTTAGAGATGTGTGTCCTTGGTGGGTCTCATTTAAATCTTACCTTCTTGGGATGCCTGAGTGGCTCGGTGGTTGAGCATCTTGCCTTCAGCTCAGGGTGTGATCCCGGGATCCTGGGATTGAGTCCCGCATCAGGTTCCCCTTAGGGAGCCTGCTTCTCCTTTTGCCCATGTCTCTGCCTCTCTCTGTGTCTCTCATGAATAAATAAATGAAATCTTTGGAAAAAAAATCTTACTTTCTTTTTGACTCATGACAAATCATGGCGTCAGTGTTGGTCAGTCTATTCTGGAAAACTGCATAGTTCTAGTTATTTCTAGACATATGTCTTCCAGAGTGTTCAACTGTGATGTCTTTATTCCTTATATCTTATTAGAGGAAGATATCATGTATGTGACTGAGAGAAAATTTATCCATAAATATTCCTATCTATAGATATTGAAACAGCATACAAGGCAACAGGGACAAATATTTATATATTGGAATAAAAAAAGTTCAGACTATGGCTGTTTTTTTAGGCATTAGCATACTGTTTAGCTCTGTGGAATTGGTTGGTACTTATTTTATTATATTTCAATATGTTTGGGTGTCCTTTGTTTTAGACATGTTCCAGCCTTTTGTCATTGCTACTATTTTAGAGCTCACTGGCCATCTATATGTGGAACTGTTAAAAAGATTCTTTGGCAAAAATTTCTACATATTCATTCAAGTCCACATTTCTTCTTTGTTTCTCATTGGACGTTCAGGTAATATTTCCCCATCTCACTTACTGTGAGGTGTGGCCATGTGACTAGCTTTTAGCTAAAAGATTATGAGTAGAAGAGTTGTGTGCATTTCCAGCTCAAGCCTTTTATGAAACTAGTGTGCCTTCTCTTTACTCTCTTTCCCCTTCACTGGTTAAATGCAAACAATGGTGGGGCCCTTGGGGATGACTTTCAAATGGAAGGAGCCTGAATTAATAGGTAAAAAGAATGTTGACCGGGAACCCCTTTTTGGATTGTTAATGTGAGCAAAAATTCAACTTCCATCATGATTGAGTCACTCTATATTTTGGAGTTGGTTTCCTCTAATAGATATCAACATTTTATTAACTGTATATTTTTTTCTGAATTGGTTTAAAGGCTAAAGACATAAACACCAGTACGTGGTAGTTACCAAGCAAATATTTTTTAATTTGGTAAAAGTGTCAGCTCTTCCTTTGTCTCTACTTTCTAATCTAATACTGAGTATTGGACTTCCAAGAGTATAACCATCCCTGAGGGCCTATTCTTGAGTTGGCCCATCTGTTCCTACAAGTCTCCTAAGTATTCTATGCACAGTTAACTTTCTTCTGCTCAGAGTGATTTATCTTTGCTAATTATATTCAGCGACCGATTCTAAGGATGATACTCATTTGGGCTAAGTGAGCATATTTTGCTATGAGCTCTCATTGGGTAACCTAGGACAAGGTTACTATAGGCGTCATGTGGTCTCAATGTTTATTCACTTTAAACAAAAATCTTGAAGATTGTGTCAGATAGCTTCCTACTACTTTACAGCTAGGACTCCCACTTCCTATGTAAGTGGTGCTGCTAGTTCTTAGGTCATCTGCAGAGGGGCCACAATTGACATATCTGAGTTCAGTTAATGACAGATTTCTCAGTTATTTGGCATCGTGTTGCAAGAAGACTAGACGTTGTAATGTAATAGAAGACTAGATTGAATTTTAGCAACTTGGGTTCAGTAAGGGGCATCTGCCTATCAACTAAGTATATTATTGAGATTTTATTATCTCTGCTAAAATTAGGAATAAAAATAACTCTTAGTGCAGTTAAGAACTTAACTTGGGTTGCTTGGAGGATTAAATAAAATCATCACCCTGGAAGCCCTTCACAAATGTCATACAAATAAGTTATTCATATAGTAAGGATAGGTACCATGTTTCCAGAGTGCCTCAGTGTCATTACAGTATATACTATTTTAAACACTTAATGATATTTAATAAATGCACAAAATGTAAGTGGATGCTCATCTCCTATTATACATTGTGGTCTTGTTTTCTCTTGATATATTCAAATGATTGTTCTGGCTTTCCTTTTTCAAATATATTCTAAATAAACAAAGACATAAAATGAAGAGCATTGAGTAGATGAGGAACACTGCAATGAATCCTGAGAGCCCACTGAATTTCAGTCATAGAAAAGCAATTCCTGAAGTCGGCTGGCCTCTGACATCTGCCTGCCTGTTTCATAGCCTCTTGGTATACAGAATGTTGTTTTGGGGGGATAGCTTTGTAGTTACACAGCAAGGCCTCCTGTCTTGGGATATGAGCTGAGCCATTTTAGGAGATGACTACCACAACCAAGAAAATAGGCAGATGCTATTAACTAAATCCAGTAGGAGCCATGAATAAATTACATACCATGAAAACTTCTTGTGAACTGAATTTTCCAAAGATCCTGCTTCACGTTATGCTCCATTTCTTTTAGCTGCTTCTTTTTTCTTTTACCTTTTCTCTGGTGTTAGCAGTGCTGAGGGGTTTTGCCTATGATGCATTTTATTTGTTTATTTTTAAAGATAACACACGAGCTCTTTAGCTGAGGGGTAAATAAGAGACTGTATTTTCCAAAAGTAACAATTGAATTCCTACATCATTCTGCATTGTAAAATAAGCTTAAGATTAACACTGTTTATCAATGGTCTACTTTCTGCCTGCAGTACAATTCCTGACACATAGTAAGCATTTAATGTGTAATTTTCAATAAATGAATGATATACAATACTAGTTGAGAATTATTGCTTGCATCTCTTCTACACTGAAAAAAGATAATTGTTATAACTTCTAGCTTTTTCTTCAGGTAAAAGATGCTTCAGATACGTAGGTACTTTTATAAAGATTTCCATTGAGAAATATATTTATTCCCTGGAGGATAGAGTAGATTTTCATATAGCAGCTTTAGTGTGGGTAGGGATAATGTATACCTCTAATAATTAAAAAGTGACCTGCTTATATGAGGCAGATATATGTTTGCCTAAAAAATCTTAAATAAGAGGAAGGAGAGCCATTGAGGAAAACAAAGGGTAACTATTTTAGCTGTCTGACAGTGTCCTATTGGCAGACTGTACTTCAAAACAAACCACAAACAAAAAGACCCATGGGAGATTTCTGATGTTTCTTCATATAAGTGTATTAATCCCATCATGGGGACCTCACCCTCATGCCATCTAAGCCTAATTATGCCTAAATAGCTCTCTCTTCTAATGTCCTCACAATAGGGATTCAATACATGATTGAAGGGGAGATGTAGACATTTAATCCATAGCATATCTAGGGGAACCTGTGCCATCCACTTCACTGAAGTAGAAATGGCCTTGTCATGGTTAATTGTAAATACCCAGATATAACAAAACAAGTTTCAGAAGTGCTTCTAAGGGTGCTCATTGAGAAACTTGATTAGGGTTATCTAGTGGTTTACAAAAGAATCAAGGATAGTATAAATACATCTCAAATTTTATAACATGAAGTCAACACAAAATAATATTAGTGTAATAATCAGTGATGGACCTTGACTTAAGTAAATAAAGTGGAAAATTAATGCCATTGCTTAGCTTTTCCTGTATTTACTTTTATTACTTTGTATTTATTGCTAATGTTTTCCATTAAAGATTTTTAATGACTCCTCTTGAAAGCTAAACTTCTTCTAGAAAAGGAAATCATACACATTAAGTTCTTAGATATGAAGAAATCCTAAAGTTGGTACATTAGAAAATAAAGTATAGGAAAACTGGATTATAATGAATTTTAAGTGTCCTTTCTGTAACCTTTTACAACACTCAGAAATTTTATGGATGAAAGCTATTATTTATTCAAGATTTTATTTGTTGTACTTTGAACTAATTTTGTCTTGCAGTTTTCCATAATGATTACCACTACTTGCCTGTTTAAATACACTAAACCATGTTACCTACTACTGGGTTTATAGCAAAATGCATAAAACTAATTCTACAACCTAGTTGGGTTGGTTAAACATATCTGCATGAAAGGCTAAGTACCATGAACTGTTCTTTACCCAGTTGCAAGATACTAGGAAGATAATAATCTGAATGTCCACATGCAATACACACATTAAATTGTCTTAGCAATTGTCTAAAAGTTAATGAGGGGATAATGGTTAAATGCCTATGATCTACTAAAAATGTTTTCCTAGGCCTTAAATTCAGACCTTTAAAATCATTTATAAAAAGCATATTTTTGTGAGTTACAGTCTTACAAGAAAGAATAGTTGGATAGCTAAGACTATTTTTTTATCAATTCCTCTAAGAGGGAAAAGATGATAATCCAGATACTGAAGATAAGAGAGAGTGAATGTTGAAAGAAGTGGCAAGTTTGATGGGAATAAAACCTATTTTGCCTTTTTTCTTTCTTTTTCTTTTCATAACTCAGTGGCATCCTTGTCTTCCAAATTGTTTCTTTCCCCGAAGATATTTTCAAATAATCTGAAGATGGTTTAAAGAAACTTAATTTAATTTTAATTAAAGAAAGAATATCATACATGTTTATGGAGAAGATGAAGGACTTTACTACATCAAATATAGTATATCAGGTTGTCTCAATATACAACATGTTGGTAATCAAAGGTTTTTGACATTGTATACTAGAAGAAAATAATCTTTACTCATATATTATCATAAGTTTATTCCATTGTTCTTGGTGATACTGTACATACTTCATATTGTATATCCTGGCATAAATATTGCTTGATATTTTTTCTTATGTCTTATTTCCAAACTGCTATATTAAAAAAAAAAACCTGTATGAGGTATTAAGAAAATGTCTTAGCCTATTGATGAGTTACTGCTATATAACCACTACCCAACAATATAATGACAAGTAGTTCTGCCTCAATGGACCAAACCTCACATTTCACTTGGCATAAGCAGACATCAGAAACCAAAGAAAAGAGATATCCTCCTGTTAGAGAGTAAAAGAAAATTGTGTCTTTCAAAACATGAGTCACTAAAGTGAATGGGTTATGATTGCCCTAGGAATACACACACACACACACACACACACACACACACACACACAACTTAATCTATCACTTTTCTAAGTGGAAATTCTAAAGGAATTTCACAGGGACTATCACAATTCCAAAGGTATTGAAATGAGAAAATAGGAGTAGTCTGATGCAAAGAAAATCAAATGGTCCATTTTTGTCACTTGCAGCCCATTTCAGGACAGTCTGCTCTTCGTTGATGGGTTCTGTTATCACATTGATAGTTTGTTTCGCCTTGTGTGGAAGGACACAAAATTTGGATGTCCCACCATGATCCTGCTGGCACCTTGCCGTAGGCATGGTTCCTTTGAGAGTTCCTCAAAGGGATGTCAGATGATTCATCTGACTTTGCTTCACTGGGAGCACTCTTTGCAGGGCAGGACCAGTATGGTAAACTCTTGTTTTACTTTCTTGGGCCTCACTGTTATTAGTCTGAGGGCCGATGCACGCAGTATCCACCTACAAGAGTCTGCACATCGGCCATTCCTGTCTCAGATTCATCTCGGTAAAAGAAACAGGAATCTGAATTTTTCCTTTTTGATTAATGAAAAATAATCAGTTTATTTTCTACCAGTCTATAGAATCTTGTGGGTGACTAAAAGCAATGCAGGTATGATAAGTTTCGTCCTTGGAATAGTGACCTATTTGGTTAGCGATGAAATCCAACAATAGTTTTGAACTATTAGGATCTTTTGAGGGCCTGAAAGTTTATTGCTAAAAATAACAACTTGTAGGTTGACCAGCAAATAGTTGGTCAACGTCTGTGTTGATTATTGATCATTAGATCAGGCTCTTCTCTATATATTTTCATTCCTTACACCAGACACTATGAAGGGGTGTATATACAGACACTCAGAGGAGGCAGGGCATCCATCCTCTGACACAATCCTAAGCCTCTGCCCATTTATGGAGGTGTATGTCACACTCCGAATCTTTCTTTCCTGAGTACAGCTTTGCCATTTCCCCTCCTCACTCATACCCAGCCCTAACCCTCCTCTTGTCATGTGTCCCCTGACTCTCCAGCTTGTCTGGCAAAGAACATGAAAGTCAGTGATACAGCGCTGCAGGCATCTCTGCTTCAGCACTCCTCGGTTGGCTTTCCAATTTCTGGCTCAACATTTTTGAGGTATCCCATGTCGTTAACAGCTCTGATTTATGAGCAAGGGTTGTTCTCCAATCCCTTTTCACACCCGGACATCCCTCAGTTTAACCAGGCTGTATATTTTCTTTAAAGGAAAAGGACATATCAGTTTGGTCAGTTTCAATTCAAAACAGTTGACTGGACCCCACTGGTGTGGATAATTGTGCCTAAGTGAGAGATCTCCCCCATCTGATTGCCCACTTTTCCTTGATGTTGTAGGCCCAGAAATTCAGGGTGGGCCTCTCTTTTTCTTCATTCTTCCAAGCCTGTACCTAAGAAGGGGTGGACAGAGCCTGATGTGTAATGATGAAGTTGATGGTGGTGATGATGATAATCATCATCATGGTAACTAATATCTATTTGGTGCTCACTACTTATGCTCCCTTGTGTAAAGCATTTGCATTGGCATATTCATTACTTACAACTCTAGGCAAAGTGGATAGGATTATTCCATTCTACAGATGAGAAAAATGTACAGAAAAGTTAACTCATTTGTCCAAGAAATTGACATTGCTGAGATTGAAACTAGTCATCTTGCAGCTTCTTTATTCTTGACTTCTTTTTTTTTCCAAGTCAACTCCTAAGAATGAGGTGAGATCTCAAGATTCAGATGTGTAAAAGGAAGGAATGTGAAACTTGATGGAGAGGATAAGAACTTTGGTTAGATCCCAAGATGAAAATGTGTTTGGACTCAGTATTTAACAGGGTACTGCAATAAGGGTATTGAGTGGTATTAGATTTTCATTTTCCTACTGACCTGAAGGATAGTGCTTTCAGAAAGTTTGTGGGTTGAATTTGAGGGTATAGCGTGTTAATCGACAAGACAATAACTGGCCATTTATGCCTCTAATGTCAACTATCTTCACTTAAAACCCACCATTATTTCTAACTTATGTAATTTTATTTGCACCTTTTTAGTTAACATGTGACTGGTTTAATTTACCTTTTTATAGTTTCTTTCCATTAATTAAAGGTAGAGACTTAAAACTTACTTTCTTTTCATAGTCTTCAAATATTTGAAAAGTCAGTGTGTTGAAGTGACCAGAGTAGAGTGACTATTTGATTTAAACTTTCGTGGTCCATTGACATTACAGTAAGAGGACAGAAGAGTCATTGTGTAAAGGTCTGTGTCCCATTCAGCCTAAGACTAAAATATGCTCATTTCAGGTCAGATAATGAGAATGATGCAAGAAAACTATTTGCGTGGAGGAACTTTTGATAATTCCATCTTAAAATAATTAGACAAGCGTGGACTCCTAACACATGTGTAGAGCTCAGAATTGAGTCTGTTTATATTACGGTGCTGGTTTATCAGATTTGTTCCTTGTCCAGCCATTAGGGCCTCACTTATATAACCTGGAGAACAAGGTTGGAGTGGAGTTGGCAGGGTAAGAGAAAAAAGGGGAAAATCAACCAAGGTATCTGGAAACTGATGAAGATAATTTGCCTAAAAAATTCTTAAGATTAAGACATTCGAATCCGTATTTCCTTGTTGTTCTTTCTCGATGTTTTTTAAAGGAAATAAGCATTCTTTTTCCCCACTCTTTTTATTGAACACATAACCTGAGTTTGAAAACCTGATGTTGAATAGAGTTATACATTACTCTGTTGTCGCTAGTCTCCAGAGTATGTAGCTACAGAGCTGCTCAGCAGAAGGAGCACTCAGAGGGCTTAGGAGGGAAAAAAAAAGAAGCTCAAGAAGAGATGAAATGTCTTCAGGCAGCTTTGGGGGCAGCAGGGCCTCAGCAGCTGACAAATATTAAAAAGGGCTGGAATAGAAGAAATAATTCTTGGATGCCCCGTGGTTGCTAATTGACATGGTCATGATATCCAGAAAATACACCGCAGGATGACTGGAGTGATTTTGGCAGGGAAAGTCTTGCTTTAAACTGGAAATCCTGTAATAACAGGTGGACAGTAAAGGAGCAGAAAACTAGGAATTTTTTTTTGTTTTTCCTAAATTTGACGCTTCTGTCAAACCCTGGTCTTTCTTAGTCATGTAACAGATTAGGTGTCCGTGTCTGTGGATCATTTCTAAACTCCCACTGGATTATATGAGTCTCCGTTTACTAGTTAACAAATGGAAGATATATTAATATGTATTGCATGTTTGATTAGGGAATAATTTATGCGATAATATGTAGTCAGTACTGTGCCACTTGCTTGGGACAATTGGGAAATCCAATATATTTAGGAGGCAAAATAGCATGCAAACATGAAAGTTTCCATAATGGGTAGAAATTCACGTTGTAGAAAAATAAATGTTTAAGATGTATTTTCCCACAGAAAGAAAAAAAATACAAATGGCTTGCATTAGAAATAGTTACATAGCAAATTTTGAACTCTAGAATGTTCTACAAAGACATTTTTTTCTTTGCTGTATGTTGAAAACTCAGAACAGTGCCTGATGTATAACAGATATTGAATAATTGTTTGCTAAATGAATGAATACAGAATTGTTAAAACACTTTAAGACTATTATATTCCTTTTTGTGATGACATTTGAGATGATCTAATTAGAGAGGAATTTTTCTCTTTGGACTTAAACTTGGCGGTGGATATGGCTAAGGTTGATCAATTTCTGTCTCATATCAATTAAATCTTTCATTTTTTACTCAAATGCAGTCTTAATGAGCAGCTGCCCAGGGCAGTGATAATAATGATGATAATACATTGCCCTTACACCATCTCCCTTACCCATGGAAACCTAAGTGCTTTACCAACAGTAATTATCATCATAGCTCTTATGGGAGGTAGGAAACTATAATTAACATCATTTTACAGACAAGAAGAGTTAGAGATATTAAGCAACCAACTTCAAGAAATGTAGTAAGCCGGTTATTATTTAAAAAATATCAGTCTTCAAGAAAATATCAGTCTTCAAATCTTTTTTATTGTATTACTAACATGTATTCATTTTAAGTGTACGGCATAGTTGATTTGATATTTGTATATAGTATGAGATGATCCCTGCAATAAATCTGGTTAGCATCTGTCACTGCAATAAATCTAGTTATGCATTATTTTTCTTGTGATGAGAAATTGTAGGGTTTATTGTCTTAGCAACTTTTTTTTTTTTTTGGAAATCTTAGCAACTTTCAAATATGCAATACAGCATTAATAGTTGCTGTGCTGTACATTACATCCCATGACATTTCTTCTATAATTGGAAGTTTGGACCTTTTGACTCCCTTCACCTATTTTGCCCACTCCCCACCCCACCTCTAGCAACCCACAATCTGTTCTCTATATCTGAGCTTGTTTTTTTGTTTGTTTCAGATTTCACATAGAAGTGAGATCATGTGATTATTTGTATTTCTCCATCTTATTTCAGCTGCTTAATACCCTCAAAGTCCATCCATGTTGTCACAAATGGTAAAATTTCATTCTTTTTGATGACTGAGTAATATTCCCTGCATGTAGATCACATTTTTTATCCATTCATTGTCAATGGATGTTTACACTGTTTCCATATCTTTATGATTGTAAATAAAGCTGCAATGAACATGGGGATGCATATGCATATATATTTTCAAGTTAGTGTTTTCATTTTCTTTGGATAAATACCCAGAACTAGAATTTCTGAATCATCTGTTCAATTTTTATTTTTGAGGAAACTCTATACCAGTTTTCTACAGCAGCTAGGCCAATCGACACTCCCGCCAACATTACACAAAGGTTTCTTTTTCTCCACATCCTCACCAACACTTATTATTTCTTCTGTTTTGGATAAGGGCCATTATAACAGGTATGAGGTGATAACCTTTTTGTGGTTTTGTTTTGCATTTCCCTGATGATTAGTGATGCTGAGCATCCTTTCACATGCCTATTTGCCATATATATCCTCTTTGAGAGAATGTCTATTCAGTTACTCTGCCCATTATTTAATCACTTTATTTTTGCTGTTGAGTCATAGGAGTTTTTTAAAATATATTTTGGATATTTCTCCCTTATTAGATGCATGATCTGCAATTATTCCGTTTGATAGGTTGCCATTTCATTTTCTTGATGGTTTCCTATACTGTGCAGAGAATTTTTGGTTTGATGTAGTCCCACTAGTTTACTTTTGCTTTTGTTGCCTTTGCTTTTGATGTAAGATCCAAACATTTATTGCCAAGACCTATGTCAAGGAGCTTACTGCCTATGTTTTCTTCTAAGAGGTTTATGGTTTCATGTCTTATTTTCAAGTCTTCAGTCCATTTTGAGTTAATTTTTGTGTATGGTTTAGGATAGTGGTCCAGCTTCACTTTTTTGCAGGTAGCAGTCTAGTTTTCCCAGTATCATATATTAAAAAGACTATCCTTTCTCCGTCATATGTTCTTGGCCCATTTGTCATAGATAATTGACCATACATGCATAGGTTTATTTCTAGGCTGTCTATTCTGTTCTATTGATCTATGCGTCTGTTTGAAAACCACATGGTTTTTATTACTATTGCTTTACAATCTAGTTTGAAATCAGGAAGTATGACGCCTCCAGCTTTGTTCCTCTTTCTCAAGATTTTATTGGCTATTCAGGGTCCTTTATGATTCTAAACAAAATTTAGGATTGTTTGTTGTATTTCTATGAAAAATGCCATTGGGATTTTGCTACTTGCTGCTTTGAGTATGTAGATTGCCTTGGATAGTAGGGATATTTTAACAATAGTCTTCCAGTTTCTAACATGGATTATTGTTCCATTTATTTGTGTCATCTTGAATTTCTTTTATCAGTGTCATTTTTCAATGAATTGTGTTTTTTTTTTACCTCTTTAGTTAAATTTATTCCTAGGTATTTTATTCTTTTGAGGAAACTGTCGATGGGATTTCTTTAAATTTATTTTCCTGATGGTTTGTTGTAGTGTTTTAAAATGCACCGGGTTCCTGTATTTTGCTGTTGTATTCTTCAACTTTACTGAATTCATGTATTCTAACAGGGTTTTTTTGGGGGTGGAATCTTTTTTTATATATGTCTTTTTTAATATATAGTATCACATCGTCTGCAAATAGAGACAGATTTACCTTTTTCCTTTCCAGTGTGGATGTTTGTTTCTTTTTGTTGCCTAATTGCTCTGGCTGGGATTTGCAATACTGTGTTGAATAAAAATGGTGAGAGTGGATATCCTTGTCTTGTTCCTGAATTAGAGAAAAAGCTTTCAGCTTTTTAAGATTGAGTATGATGTTAGCTGTGAGCTTGTCTTTATTATGTTAAAGTATATTCCCTCTGTGCAGTTTGTTGAGAGTTTTTTTTTTATCATGAAATGATGTTGAATTTTATTAGATGCGTTTTCTTCATCTCTTTAGATGATCATACATTTTTTTTTCCTTCTGTTAATGTGGTATATCATGTTGTTTTGATTTATGGATGTTAAACCATCCTTGCATGCCAGGAAAAATCCCACTTGATTTTGATGTATGATCCTTTTAATATATTGTTGAATAGACTTGTGAATATTTTGTTGAAGATTTTTGCGAGTATGTTCATCAAAGATATTGGCCTGTAATCTTTTCCTTAGTATCCTTACCTAGATTTCATATCAACATAATGCTGACCTCATAAAAAGAGTTTGGAAGTGCTTCCTTCTTTTCTATTTGGTTGGAAGACTTTGAGAAGGAAGTATCTATTTGTCTTTATTTATTTTTATTAATTTGTCTTTAAATGTTTGGTAGAATTCACCAGTGAAGGTTTCTGGTTCTGGACTTTTTATTTTTATTGGGAAGTTTTTCATTACAGATCCAATCTCCCCTTACTGGTAATTGATCTGTTCAGATTTTCTATTTCTTCATGTTTAGTCCTGAGGGGTTTTATGTTTCTAGAAATTTATTTCTTCTAGATTATTCAATTTGTTGGCATATATTTGTTCATCATAGTCTCTTATCATCCTTTGTGTTTCTTTGGCATCAGTTTTAAGTCTCATCTTTCATTTCAAATTTTGAATCTTCTCTTTTTCTTGGTAAGTCTAGTAAGTCTAGCTAAAAGTTTGTTAATTTTGTTTATCTTTTCAACTATGAGTTCTTGGTTTCATTATCTTTTCATCTTTATCTCATTTATTTCTGTTGTGAACTTTATCTTCTATTAATTTTGGGCTTTGGGTCTTCTTTTTCTATTTTCTTGAGGTATAAAGTTAGGTTATTTTTCTGGTTTCCTGACAGTAGGCATTTATCACTATGAACTTCCCAATTAGAACTGCTTTTGTTGCATTCAGTAAATTTTAGTTTACTGTATGTTCATTTGTGTCATGATATCTTTTCTCTTTTGATTTCTTTAGTGATTGGTTGTTCAGTTACATGATGTTTAATCTCCACATATTCTTGAATTTTCCAGTGTTCTTTTTATTATTGATTTTTAGTTTCATATCATTATGGTTGGAAAAGATGCTGATATGACTTCATTCTTCTTAAATTTGTTAACAATTTTTTTTTTGTAGCCTAACATATGATCTATCCTGGAGGGTGTTCCGTGTGCATTTGAGAAGATTGTGTACTCATTGCTTTTGAATAGAATGTTCTGTATGTACTTTTTAAGTCAGTCTGGTCTAATATGTCATTTGAGGCCACTGTTTCCTTACTGATTTTCTATCTCTACCATCTATCCATTGATGTAAGGGGGTATTACAGTCCCATACTATTATTGTTTTGCTATCTATTTCTCCTTTTAGTATTGTTAATGTTTGCTTTACATATTTAGATGCCCCAAATATTTTATTATTGAGCTTCGAAATCAGTGAATGACCCATATCTGGTAACTGTTAAAATTATTAGCTTCGATGATATTAAGATGATGGAAAGGAAGATAAATTTTGATCTTTATCCATCACTGTACTTCTTGAGATCTGGCTTGAATTCTTGTACTAATTGAATTGGGTGCTAATAGGTTAAGAAAAGTATACATCTTTTGAGAATCTTCTCCAAAAGTTTATTTGATTTGTATAAATTTAGGAATGCAGCAATTATTCAGTTATCATGTTGAAGTAATTGTTAGCACATGTTTGGGTCCCTGTTCTCAAAGCTCGTATGCCTTTTTTCCCCCTGCTTATAAAAATGTCCCCACCCTAGACACTAAGATCAATCTTGATCTGTCAAGTGGATCTAAAGAACAATTAGATTACATTGAGTCATGATTAGGATAAGCTTACTTTTGATTTTAACTTGATCTAGTTTTTTTTTAAGATTGTATTTATTTATTTGAAAGAGAGCATGTGTGTATGAGCATGGGGAAGGGCAGAGGAAGAGAAGAATCCTAAGCAGACTCCTGCTGAGCACGAACCCAAGGTGGGTCTTGATTCCAGGACCCTGAGATCATGGGCTGAAACCAAGAATGAGGTACTCAATCAACTGAGCCACCCAGGAGGCACTCCTTGATCCTGTTTTTCACTTCCAGTGTTGAAAATGCTTAATTGATGTATATGTGTGCATATGTGTGTGTGTTGGGAAGGAACACCAACCATTTATTTTTCTCTTCCTTTGTTAATAGTTATACTTCTATCAGGGTATTTCTGATACAAGTGACAGAAAACCAAATCCAAATGGATATAAGCAAAGAAGTTTATTGTCTCTTCCAAGTAAAAACTTGAGACGTAAAATTGGCTTCAAGTATGATCTCCTTAAGGTCAAACATAGTCAAGACTGAGTTTTTCTTCCTCTCATGCTCCCCTCTCATAGGTGCATTGGCTTTACTGTTGGGCTAGATGTGGTGGCAAGACAACAGCAGCAGCTCTAATTATGATCTTTCAGGTTCAATGGAGGAGAGTATTCCCAGAATCCTCAAAGCCTCAGAAGCATTTCCACTTTACTATATTGGCTCTGACTTTATGACCTCTTATTCTTTACTACATTTTTTTTTCAAAGCATGCTATTGAATGCATTAGATTGAAAAAAATTAGGGTCCACTCTTGAATGTGGGGTTGGAATAAATTCACACTGAAACCATAATGCTTGCTGTAACATTATGATGTTTATCTCACTCCTAACCTTTAGGGAATTCTTTCTTCACCAGATGTAGCTATATGATTAGTAGAGCCACCAATCACAGTACTGCACAGTAGTAGTACCTCCAATACCCCACACCAGGGCTGGATATGTGACATGGATTGAAAGTCATGATGCTGCTTTTCCCAACTAATGTTACTGGTCCAACGAATGACCAATGACAAGTAAATCAGAGTCTTTCTCTGGGATAAATGGATATAATCAAAGGGGAAAGTTGTCTTAGATTAAGCAGCGGATGCTCAGAGATAAGCTGAGGGTTTGAGAAATGAATTTATAGGAACATCTGCTGGCTTTAGGCACTGAGATTACCAGAACATCCCTGGTTTCTAAAGCAGGTTTCTATGTTTTATTTCTATGATCTTTCCAAAGCTTTTGTTGTTGTTGTTAGCTTAAATTAATTCTGATTATATTTCTATCAATAAAAAGAATCTTTGTTCTCTAGACTTGACTTCCTACTTTTGGTAAATAGAACTTCGTCTTATTTCGCTATGACTGAAAAATTGCCTAGTAAATAGACGCTTTTAAAATTTCTACTGTGACATGTTTTCAGACTTACAAAAAATGTATATAATGGTACAAAGGATTTCTTTATACTAGATCACCCAAATTTTAACATTTTACCATGTTTGCTTCGATCTCTTTTTCTCTAAGTACATTACTCTTGTATAAATTGAGACTAAGTTTCATACATGATTCTCTTGACCCAATATCTTCAGTATGTTCTTAATAAAAACATGTACATTGATCTTGCATAATTGAGATAAATAATAAAAACCATGAAATTGTCATAGACAAGTAATAGTATTTTTGCCAATAGTCTCAATTATCTTTACAGCAAAAGAAAATCCTAGATCGCACGTTGTTTCCATCAGTCATACCTCTTTATTGTCCTTTAGTCTCCTATAATTTTTTGGTGCCTCTTTTTCCCCTGACATTTTTGAAGATACAGGCCAGTTATTTTGTATTATGCATATAATACTGATTTGTCTCAAAGCTAATGTGAACCTTGATCAAATGCCATCTGCTAATTGCTTCATAAAGTTTGCCTTTTTTTCTTGTAATTAAAATATATGTTTTGTAGAGGTACTTTAAACAAAATCCTTTGTTTCTTCATATTTCTATGCTCTCATTTTTGCGTTGCCAGGTCTTTATAAATTGTCTTTATTCTCACCAATTTTCTCTGTGAATAATCATCTGGTTTCTCCCACTTGCAGTCTCTATCATCATTCACCCATCATACAGCATATGTTCTGTTTCTCTTGCCTATTCTTTAACTAAAGTCTTGCTCTGCAATTACAATATGCTAAGTGTTCTTTACCTGGTCTTTGTTATCATCTTAGGTACTTTGTCATCTTGACACCTTATTAGGCACCTTGTCACTCATCTGCTAGATCTACCATTTAGCATTGTATTGAAACTAGCCAATATATTTTTTAAAGATTTTATTTATTTATTCATGAGAGATACAGGGAGAGGCAGAGACACAAGCAGAAGGAGAAGCAGGCTCCATAAAGGGAGCCCGAAGTGGGACTTGATCCTGGGACTCCAGGATCACACCCTGAGCCAAAGGCAGACGCTCAACTGTTGAGCCACCCAGGTGTCCCAAAACTAGACAATATTAATGCCTATTTGTTATCTGTGGCTTTATGCTCTAAATAATTAACTCCACCTAACTAAGCGTATGACTGTCTATCTGTAACAAGCTCCTCCCCCAATGTGTAGGTATGTATTTTTACTTTTAGACCTTCCTTCTCCTGGTTATCTTTTTTTTAATATTTTATTTATTTATTAGAGAGAGAGAGAGTACACACAGGGGAAACAGGAGTGTGAGACGCAGACTCCCCGCTGAGCAGGAACCCACACATGGAGCTTTACACCAGGACCCCTGGATCATGACCTGAGCCAAAGGCAGACAGTTAACCCAACTGAACCACCCAGGTGCCCCTAGCTATCCTATTCTATCTACCCTTAATATCTGTTCAGATAATAGATTCCAGTACAAGCTGCTCAAAGCTGGTAAATTAATAAACATGCAAAACATTGTGGAACAACTCTGTTGTCTGGCAATAATGATGATACTATTTTCAATAGGCAAACTTCGTATTGTACCATTTTGAAATTTGGATTTTACCATAAAATTGTAAAAACTAATTTTGGTGCTTATACTAATTACACGCACAGAAGAATGAGTGTTCAAGCCTGAAAGCTTCGTAAAGAAAATTGTCCTACTGAAGCAATGGGGACAATCAAAAGTTGTTTTAATTTCAGTTTTTGTATTAAGCTGAGGACAAGATCACAAACACTAGGATACTATGTAGAGGGGGAGTAGGAAACACCCTCCTTGTGTTAACACAAGAAGAAAGGTGGGACATAGAAATCAGAAAGGATTTCTATCACTATGACAACAAAGATATTTAAAAAAAAGAGTTGGGATTGTTTCCATAAGAATTTAGTAATGTTTCTTAAGCTGCATAAATTACCTGATGTTTATTATTTTTTATCTTTTATTTCCTCATGACAAATAGCAATACAACCTTTTAGCAACAAGTATGGCCCTCTGGACAAAAGCAGAAAAAGGACAGTTAAAGAAAAGGGCTCCTAAACAGTGACACCGACTCAGGAGGATAGAACAGGTTATGTCCCTAAGTCCCTGAGAAAAGGTAAAAAAGGCATTGTAAAGCGATGTTCTTGCCCGAGAAGCAGTCCTGTGTTTAGGCATAAATTGGCCCACAAGGGCTTCCTGACACCGCTACGGTTCTTTCAAACCCAGAGGATTATGGTTTCTTTATTCATATGTGTTCTTCAGCCACAATATTATCATAGATTCCAGATTCTGTGTCCTAGTCTTTAGAAAGTTTTATAGGCATTTTTCATATTAGTTTTCCCAGCATTAGTGAAAAATATAAATCATGTTTTTATTTTTTATAGGGTTAGTATTACAAGTGAAGGGTTCTGAATACTTCTTTTTTCGGTCTGTAAGCTCCATGAGGACAAGTGCCAAAATCGTTTGCAACCATAATCTGGGCATAGTGTTAGCTGCAGAGCATGTAGCCAGTAAGTAAATAGTCACTAAAAGGCTTGCTTAGGCACAGCTTGTGGGCTGCAGAGACAGCGTGCGGCCTGTCCACGCCTTCCCCTTCAGTAAAGAACTCGATAAATCCGACGGTTGACTTTATGAAAAGATATGCAAGAGCTTAGAGAAACTTGACACATTTATTATTTACAGATTAGTGGAAGAACTACTTTGAACAGGTTATAAACCGAGTCAAACCAGATCTGTTTATTCTAAACTGTGGAATTGAACTACATAATAGAAGGAAATGATCAGGGTAACTGGTGGATATTAGGGTGGTGTCTGTAAATTATTCGAGTTTGGAGGCTGATTGTTTTGCCCATATCTTTCTACAAGGGCGGAGAAGAAAAACACACCAAATACCCAAATGAGTGACTGATACTCATGACTCGTCTCTTACCTATTTGAAATAGAGTTTGTACCCAAATTTAATAGAGAGCAACCTTATCCAGTTTTATACTTTTAATTAAATGCAAATTCTGGCCCTGTTAAGAAAACTGGCATGTTATCAATATTAATAACATCCAGCCTGGAGAAAAATGTGAAGAGTCTTCATGATTGACTCTCCCTTGGCTGGCCAGGGTTCAGAGAGAAGACCCTGAGGATGACATTAGCTCTCTCTATACTCTCTCCAGGGTTTGATCTCAGTGTCCCCATTTGGGAGACCTCAATCACAGGTTTGTAAACCTATTGTTGCATCTTAATCCTTCTCAAATTCTAATTAAGTTATGGTCTTAATGCAAAGTAGTTATATTTACTGACAGACCTATGATTAATGCAAGCCACAAAGCAATTAGCTGAAGAGAGACAAAAATGTGGTTTAATATCATTGACTTACTGGTCCTAAGCAGAATTAACATTATCTTTGAAATGTGGGCCCTTCTACACAGATCATTGACATGGTTGTCATAGAAACTGTCTGTCTTGTCATTACTGCAGTCTCCAGGCATCTGTTCCAGGTTCAAACACTCATTGACATGTGCATTCATTTGGTCAGATAAGCTGTCTTATCTCAGCCACCTTTATTATCCATTAATATGTTGACTCACTTCAAATAATGAAACACCACTAGAAAATTAGTAACCACAGATGTGTCAGAGTTAGAGTTTTGGTTAACAATGGCTGACAAAGATCACCGAGACCTAATTGTGGCTAGTGTTATATGGATGTATAGCCAGCTATAAATTTCTTACAATAATAGTAGACAGCCCTGGGATTTAAGAAATATTAGTTGTTTGGTTTTTTACCTAAGTCGAATATTTCTTGGAATTCTAAGAGAGATTTTACAAATATGCATGAATATAGCCCTAAAGAGTTTGATGTTGGAAAAGAAAAATCACCAAGCTTCGAACAAAAATGAAATTATATGAGATCTAATCACAGAGAACTAGTAAAACTATTCAATTGCCCCTATTATTCATTGGCTTAAATCTCCTAACCCCTTTGCCTGCTGCTTGGCATTAACTTTCACAGTGACATTTTGAGCAAAATAATTCTTAATTTTGCAGCACTGTTTTTAACATTTTAGGAAGTTAACATCCCTGTCCTCCAAATATTAAATGCCAGTGGTAGTTCTCTGTCCCAGTCTCAGTAGTAACCATTGTCAGATATCCCCTATGTGTGGAGCATGGGATGGAATGGGAGGGTGGCTAGGAACCACTGTAAAATTCTTAAGATATCTTTTCTAGATCTTCCATTTTCTTGGCAAATGATTCTTTTCTTATTATAACTAATTTGTTCAGATGTGGATCTCATAGTAATTGCAAACTATAAGGTTACGATTGCTTTGAACTATCAAGAATACTACAAGAATATCAGGAAAAGAAAAAAAAAAACCATGAAGCTAAAAAGATTTGATAACCTGAAAAGAAACTGATAAAAGAAAAATCACCAGGATAACAAATATTAGGTAAAATAGTTTAAAAGAGAATAGGTAAGGATTTATATCTCCCTCTGCTGAAAGTTGCAAATAATATAGGAGTGGATTATTCATTAGAAAGAAATATAAGATAAATAGGTTGCAAGACTGAGTCTGTGTTATGTAGAAGGAATTCACAGCAATTATAGAAAAGTTAAGTCCATAGGGCCAAGAGGAGATGTCTTCTGGTTTTACATGAAAGAAACTTGAGCAAGTAAGTCTTTGGAGAAGTTATCTGGTGGAGAGAGGCCTCATATTTTTCCTGTAACTTGAAAATTCATGGAAGAAAAGTAATGATACTCTTTGAGTCTACTGAATAACAGAAAAGTATTTTTCTTTCATCTACAAAAGACTCAGGCATAGTTCATTGATTTATATTTCTCTCCTATTGAATTGTACAATAAAGATGTTGCTAATGTAATATAATCACTGTAAAATATTTGCTGCCACAATCATAGTCTTGGTACACAATAAATAATAACTGATTAAAAATAAATCCAGGGGAGACTAGAAATAATAACAACAACAGCAATAATAATGAACACCTAACCCTAACAGCACTTGCACTGTGTGGGAGACGGAATCAATGTTGAAAGGCATTTAAAATATCTCCTCTGCTACTTATCTGCAGAAACTGTCTGAAAATATCAATACTTGGAATTGAAATATAGAATTGGGAGTCATCAGATTTCTGCATAATTAAAGTGGAACTTTTTCCTAGAAGGTGCTTAGAAATGATGGTAGTTAGGCAGTTTTGGAATTCAAAGGCCAGGGCTTGGTGGATGTTAGTTTGGGAAAATATATTAACTTAGCCACTGTATATCAGTTAGTAATGACGAGAGAGAAGAAGAGATGGAAACAAACAAACAAACAAAAAAAGACAAAACTAAGGGTAGGAAGAAAAAGTGCTGTCCTGTGTTAATGTCGAGGACTATGACATTTCAGTGGCTTGTATGACTGACCAGTAGTCTGGATGATTGGTTTTTCATTTCTGTGTTCCTTACTTGAAATTAGCCAGGGAAATCATGAATTCTTTGATTTACAATTTTTTTTTTGCATTTTGTTAAATTTTGATGGAAATAATGTAGTGCTAGATCCATAAGCTAGATGGGTAGGGTGTTTTGATCAGATTGAGATCTTTTTTTTAAGATTTTATTTATGTATTGTTACTCATTCATTCATTCATTCATTCATTCATTCATGAGAGATACACAGAGAGAGGCAGAGACACTGGCAGAGGGAGAAGCAGGCTCCCTGCGGGGAACCCGATGCGGGACTTGATCCCGGGACCCTGGGGTCATGCCCTGAGCCAAAGGCAGATGCTCAACCCCTGAGCCACCCCAGGCACCCCAGAGTGAGATCTTTTAATTTAAGATTTCAGAAGCAGAAGAGTTGGTGGGTGCTTGCTGGATAGTCCAGCATGCTCACAGTGGCTAGGGGAACGGAGTGGGAGCACAATACTTGGGATTCTGAAAAAACAAAATGAAAGGCTGAAAGTCAGCTAGCCTGGTCATTAAGTTTAGTGAGGATGGTGGTAGATACTGGCGTTAAAAGGAAAACATTAAGGCAGGAACCAAGGTGTTTGATGAGTAGATTGGAGTGATAGGAAGTTAAGTCGATGCAGAGGAGGAATGCTGGAAGATGAAGCACTCACGGTCCAAAGAGCCATGAAGTCTATGCCTCTCTTGAAGTTGCACCTTCTGGGCTCTGCATAAAGTAGAATATGAGAGAATAAGAAGGCAGCACTTCTGAGGGAAGTTTTATAAAGGGAGTAGTGCTTTGTCTGTCAGCAGTCTGCCAGGAAGAAAGTGGAAGACTCTAGATATTTCAAGGATGGTATCTTATAAAGAGAATTAGAGTTTTACAAAAACAGAGATGCTACTCTGTTCATTCAAGAAATTTATTACAGGGGAAAAAAATAAGGAAACCACTCCTAATAATCTTAGGTGCTGCAGATGCAAATTAGGAGATTAACAGAAGGAAGCACCGACTCCTCTGGATACGTCTCATATCCAGTCATCTGAATGCCAACCTCCTTGATCTTCTAGCTTCCACATGTCATAGACCTGTCTCTCATCACTGGACTCTAAACCAGAACTCTGCTGGTGAATGAGTCTGGAGGTGATTTCCACAGCCTCCATCCCTCTACCTGCTCAGCAGGTAAGAATAGCACTGGGTGTGAACAGATGACAAGGAGAAGTATCTTCAAGTCAGATGAGTTAAGGGGAGGTAGAAAGGATATCAGTCAAGAGGTTAAAGATAGAGAGGCAAGTACTCAAGCAGTCAGAGGAAAGAAATTTCGAAAGACAGAGCAACAGGGGACATTGCATCAAAACCAAGGAAGCAAGTAACTTTACGGGACCAGCAAAATTCTAGAGGAAATAGTTTTTGGGGTGTTGATTAAATGTCTCCGTGAAGTGAGGCATGGTAGGCTTAGTTGACTTCGGGTTTCCTTAAAAAGGAAAAGGTTTCACTTTTTTTTTCCTAATGTAAAGAAAAAAATCAGGTATTCTGGTTGAAATTTGGATTATTGATGTAGTCATGGATTATTTATGTAGCCATGGAAATTCTAATCTTGTGTGCAGATAATAATGATCCAGGGTCATGATTATCTGTTAGAAACAGTGGCAACTTCTGATAAATGGCAGCATGCTTCTACTGCAATTGGGAGTTGATCTTAAATGCTTTAATTTTCTTTTTTACTTCAAAATTCTGGAAAACGTTAAGAAAACATGTGAATAGCAAAGAGGAAGCTATAGTGTAGTATGTGAATTAGATTGTATTATTGTCCCAATTACCTAGGAGTCCTTTAAGAAGATTTTTGATTCCCATTCCATTGGCCTGGTTTTGCTGAAAAGAAATTTGAGTGGATATGTGCTATTATGAACAGAAGTTTAGGACACATCATATGTTTCCATGCTCCCCCTTTCCACTCCGTCAGCAGCCTAGCCCAGCATGTCTCAGGCAGGGTCTACTCTCTAATCCAGGGTCCCCAAATGATGAAGTCATGGAAAAGCCCTGCAACTGACTAGGAAGGAACTGACATCAAAGAACATCCACTGATTTTTGTAACTGTGCTTTGAGATTTTGAGGTTGTCTTTAACTGTATTAATACTTAAAACATACAGATTCTATTTCCCAAATATATTTGACCATACATATCTTTTTTTTTAATCTCAGAGACTCTAGTAAGCAAGTTTCATTGAAAACATGGAGAAATAGTGGCTTAAAGTTATTAACTGTGTTTTCTCTTAAAAGACATTTTTTTAAGAAAAAAAAATTGGCTCCTGGATTGTCGATCTTTAAGATACAGTCAATGAAATTATCTTGATTATGTTTCTAAGCAAACTGTCTAGTAATTTAACAAGATACATGCTATTTTATGAAACAGTAACATTAGTAAGATTTAAGTTATTTTTCTGATTGTTTTGTAATTGCTTTTTTAAATATATATCACATGTGACACCCAATGATTATTTTGTGGATTTCCTCGTTGACTTTGGTGTGACAAAACAGAAGTTAGGGGGCGGGAAAAGATTGCATCTTTCATTCCAGTCCCTCCCCACTGAAGTCATAGATGAAGACTTTCATTGTTAGTGTTGGGTCTTGAGCTAATTCTTACTGGGAGAGGTAAACCTCTGTAGAAGGTAGCGGGGTGTACCGCTAAGTGGTTAACAGTAGGCAGTTTGGGAAAAGATAGGAAAAAAAATAAAAGCTCTGATTTCTAGCATTTGCCAACTTCCAATAATTACTCCTGTCTTAGGCACTTTCAGACTCTGCCATAAAGTTCCTGACAATGGAGGTGGGGAGAGACATACACACTTACTGGCTTCTGTACTCGACTGGAGAATAGCCTGAGCCTTTTAACTGAGGTCCAGATGTCACCGTGCAGTGACTGAACCGGTCATCACAGAAGAAGCCCTAGATGCCCTTAAGTACTAAGTGTAAGTTACAACGTCCCCTCATTTGCTTTTTACACCACTTTTGCCAAATCAGCCTGAGAGAGTCTGGGGCCTACTTCTTTACACTATTCAGGTTTGTCTTGGTGTCTGGAATCCTGCGGTGAGTTACAGCCAGTTTTCTAGAAACCTGACAGTGCTTGTTCTTGACAGCTCTTTCCCCTTTGGAGCTGAACTCTATACTCTCTACCTTCAACCCCCATCTTTCTTTCTACAAATAGATGCGCCACCCATGATACTGATTCTTCTCACCTTGTCTTCAAGAATTGGTTTTCATCAATCCTCATTCTCTACTACCACTCCCTCTCCTGAATTTCACTTTTTCCATCATTGACACCTGTCCACATCATCTTGGATTTGCCCATTTAAACATCTCAACCTGCCCGGTTATCCTATTGTAATGACACTATGACTTTTTATTATCTTCAGTGCGGGCTTCACCCTGAGCTCCTGAGTTATAACAACAATTGTGAGTAAATGCAATACAGATGTTTAGACAGCTTGATTAATTGTTTTTTATTAATGCATTCCAAAGACCCAAGGCAATTTAAAACCTCACATTTATCAAGATTTAAGGTAGTTGAATTTCTGAGATATATCATCATGTAAAACTATTCAGGCTGAAAGGTATTTTGCATAAAGTCTTGGTTTGGTAAATAATCTGGAAAAAATGGAATATATATATATATGTATATATATAGAGAGAGAGAGAGAGAGAGATAAACTTGATAAGATTACTTGATAAGATAGCAAGCAGGAGGCATACCTAGAACTATGCCTTTTAAACCAAAGCAAATCTTAAAAATTCAGAGTAGCAATGCATTATGCAGTGATACTTACAAAAGAAGTTAGCAGAACAGTGTTACTAAAAAATTTGCAGCATCTGTAACACACCATTAGAGTGTGTGACTGGGGTAATGAAAGTGGAAAATGGGTTATTTGAACAGATGTTGCAGGCTATTTGGCGAGGTGTACCCACTCACCTCTGTGTCTATTTACCTTCAAATGGTCAGACTGACCCTGCTTGAACGTGGAGAACATCCTTTTTAAAAGAGTACAAAATAGCTTCTGCTGTGTCCTAGCTAGTACTTGCATTGCATGAAAAGTTGGCCAACTGGAATAAACCAAAAGTCCCATGACTCATAATGTTCTTGAAAGATTTTGAAATTTAATTTGAATATTATATTGTATAGAAGCCAAATATAATATCATGTAGTAACAGCTATTAAAATCTTTTTTTTATTTTTATTTTTTTGCTATTAAAATCTTTAAATGAAGAGTGATATGTTATATAAAATAAAGCAATGTATTATTTGGAAGAGAAAAAAAACTGATTTATCTTTTTCTTCATGGACATGGCATTTTTTTCCCTAAGCTTTTCTTTAATCTGTAAATTATATATGCTAGATATTTTTGTTCTTATATTTTGTGGGAGGAAATGTTGTTTGGTGCTTGAACTAATGAAATACATCACAAGCATTTCAGCACATGAGAAATGGTTTACTTTAACAATTAATCAAGTTTTATTTCCATCAAAGAGGCTAGAATTTAGGACACAAGAGAATCCTTAATCCCCATGCAAATTTATTCTTTTGTTGATGTCCTAGAAATACTAAGAAATTAAAGAATGTTATATTCATTGATTTTTGTATCCTGTGCCTTTCCTGAATTTATTTTTCAGTTTAGTAGTTTTTTGGTAGGGTCTTTAGGGTTTTCTATATACAGTGTTTCACCTGCAAATAATGAAAGCTTTACTTCTTCCTTTCCAATTTAGGTGCTTTCTTTTTTCTTTTTCTTTTTTTCTTTTTGTTGTCTGATTGCTGTAGCTAGGATGTGTAGTACAATGTTGAATATAAGTGGTGAGAGTGGACATCCTTTTCCTGTTTCTGACCTTAAAAGGAAATCTCTCAGTTTTTTCCCATTGAGTATCATGTACACTGTGGGTTTTCATATAAGGCTTCTATTATGTTGAGATATTCCCCCTAGACCTACTTTGTTGAGAATTTTTATCAGGAATGAATGTTGTACTTTGTCAAATGCTTTTTTGTGCATCTGTTGAAATGGTCATATGGTTCTCTTATTGATGTAATTGATTGAGAATTGCTCTGAAAATATTGGACTACCCTTGTATCCCAGGAGTAAATCCCACTTGATTGTGGTGAATTATTATTTTTTAAATGTATTGTTGGTTGGGTTTGCTAATATTTTGTTGAGGATTTTTTGCATCTATGTTCATCAGAGATAGTGACCTGTAGTTATCTTTTTTTTTTTTTTGCTTTACCTAGTTTTGGTATCAGGGTAATGTTGGCCTTATCAAATGTATTTGGAAGTTTTCATTCTCTAATTTTTTGGAAAAGTTTGAGAACAATAGGTATTACTCTTCCTTAAATATTTAGTAGAATTTCCCTGTAAAGCCTTCTAGTCCTTTTGTAAAGCCTTCTGGACTTTTATTTATTTAGAGTTTTTTGATTACTGATTCAATCGCATTGCTTGTAATCAGTCTGTTCAAATTTTCTATTTATTCAGCTTCAGTTATATAGGTTATATATATATATATATATATATATATATATATATATATATATATATATATTTGGAATATATCCATTTTGTTCTAGGTTGCCCAAATTTGGCAAATAATTTTTCATTATATTCTCTCATTTGTATTTCTGTGGTATTAGTTGTTACTTGTCCTCTTTCATTTGTGATTTTATTTGAGCCTCTTCTTCTTCTTCTTCTTCTTCTTCTTCTTCTTCTTCTTCTTCTTCTTCTTTCTTCTTCTCCTTCTCCTTCTCCTTCTCCTTCTCCTTCTTCTTCTTCATGAATCTGGCTAGAGTTTTACCATTTTTTAATCTTTTCAAATAACCAGCTGCTGGTGTTTTGAATTTATTGCATTTCTATACATTAATAATGGAGCAGCAGAAAGAGAAAATAAGAAAATAATTCAATTTACATTTTCCTCAAAAATAATAAAATACCTAGGAATAAACTTAAGAGGTGAAAGACCTATATTGTGAAAACTATAAAACATTGATGAAAGAAATTGAAGATGATACAAAGAAATGAAAAGATATTCTATATTCATGAGTTAGAAAAACAAATATTGCTAAACTGTCTGGACTACCCAAAGCAGTCTACACATTTAATGCAATCTTTATCAAAATATTACCAGCATCTTTCACAGAACTGAAGCAAATAATCCTAAAATTTGTAGGGAACCACAAAAGACTGAATAGAAAAAGTAATCACGAAAAAGAAAAACAAAGCTGGAGATATTACAGTTCTAGACTTTGAGTTATATTACAAACCTATAGTCACCAAAACAGTATGCTAATTGTACAAAAATGATCAATGGAACAAAATAGCCCACAAGTAAACTCATAACTACATGATCAATTAATCTTTGACAAAGGAGTCAAGAGTATGTAATGGGAAAAAAGACAGTCTCTTCAACAACAACGGTGTTGGGAAACATGGACAGCAACATGCAAAAGAATGAAACTAGACCACTTTCTTACACCAAATACACAAATAAACTCAGAATGGGTTAAAAACCTAAATGTGATGCCTGAAACCATAAAAATCCTAAAAGAGAGCACAGCTAGTAATTTGACAGTGAGCATAGCAGCAACCTTCTAGATATGGCTCCTGAGGCAAAGGAAATAAAAGCAAAAATAAACTGTTGGAATTACATCAAAATAAAAGCTTCTGCACAGCAAAGGAAACAACTGACAAAACTAAAAGACAGACTACTTACTGAGAAAAGATATTTGTAGATGATATATCAGATAAAAGGTTAGTATTCAAAGTATTTAAAGAATGTATACAGTTCCACACCTAAAGAAACAAATAATCCAAGTAAAAAATGGGCAGAAGAAACAGATGTTTTTCCAAAGAAGACATGATGATGGCCAACAGACACGTGAAAAGATGCTCAGCATCTCTTATCATCAAGGAAATGCAAATCAAAGCCACAATGAGATACCACCTCACACCTGTCAGAATGGTTGTAATCAAAAACACTAGAAACAATAAGTGTTGACAAGGATGTGGAGAAAAAGGAACCCCTGTGCACTGTTGGAGGGAATGAGAAGCTGGTGCAGCTGCTGTGGAAGACAGTATGGAAGTTCCTCAAAAAACTCAAAATAGAGAGGTGCTTGAGTGGCTCAGTCGGTGAAGGGCCTGACTCTTGGTTTCTGCACTGGTCATGATCTCAGGCTTGTGAAATCAAACTCCACGTCAGGCTCTGCACTTGGCATGGAGCCTGCTTAAGATTCTCTCTCCCTTTCCCTCTGCTCCTCCCCACCTCCCTTCCCCTCTCTTAAAAAAAATGAAAATGGAACTACTGTGTGATCCAGTATTCACACACCTGCATATTTAGCCAAAGAACATGAAAACACTCGTTCAGGGGCATATATCCACCACTATGTTTATTGTAGCGTTATTTACAGTAGCCAAACTATGGAAACAGCCAAGTGTCCACTGATAGATCAATAAATAGAGAAGAGGTGAGATAGACAGATAGGTAGATAGATAGGTAGATAATGGAATATTATTTCAGCTATAAAAAGACAAATACTGTATGTTATTCGTATGTGAAATTAAAAAAAAAAATCACAAAGAAAAAAAAAGAGAGAAACCAAAAACTAGATTCTTAACTATAGAGAACAGTTACCAGAGGGGAGGTGGGTTGGGGGTGGATAAAATAGGTGAAGAGGTTTAAGGAGAGTGCTTGTGATGAGCACCAGGGGTTGTATGGAAGTGTTTAATCACTATATTGTACACCTGAAAGTAATACAACACTGAACATTACACCAAACTTTAAAAAAAATCTAAGGAAAAAACACAAGAAAATATCATATTCATTTTATTTTCGAAATGAAAAATAGCAAAATGAACACATACTAAAAACTCATACGTAAGAGTCAAAAGCAAAAGGGAACAGAGAGACGTTCTAAATGTCAAGGCTGCTCCATTTTTAAATTAATAATGATAAGATTATAGTTCAAATTCTTGTTGATCTTATACTTTTCCATATTTAAGAACACATTTTCCTCCATAAGATATAGTATATTAGTGTATAATTTGCTGCCAAGCAGTCAAAATTCTAATTTTAAATATTTTTTTTACAAGTCAAAACTAAAGCAGCTTTCTGATGTTCACTGACACTTTTATTATTTTTAGAAATCTGTTAATACACAAAATCTTCATAATCCATATTTCCAGAGTATCTCGTTCCATCCCTTTTACACAGCAATTACTCTAGATATCTTATGCCATCTCCATGCCATTAAGTTATTTCTAGTTACCACGAGCTATATGAATGAATCACTTACAAATTTTGAATTTTTTGGAAGGTGTGAAATAATTCTGATATATTACCAACACTTGGCAAAGACTGTATTACTCACTAAACCATATTCAGTAAGAGAAAGAGAGATTGATATCAACTCCCCTGGAAAGAAAAAAAAAAAAGGTGGGATGTTCTTTAAGCCCTGGGGTGGGGGGGGGGGGCGGATCTAGTGGAAGAAGAACTGGAGGACTGTAGGGTGGAGTTTGATCAGTGGGATATGTCCAGCCCAATGAGCTATTCCTGACTTTACAAAATGTTTTTCTTTCACTAGGAAACACCATGGGAGTTTGGCTCCCATCCTTTAACTAAAGGTTGGGGGTACTGTCCCCTTTGATACTTACATTTCAAGGAGGTGGGTCCCAGGTCCTTGGGCAAGACAGTCTCTGGATGTTAAAACCAGCAAGAGGCTGGGAGCAGATTACATACCTTTCCAAGGGGCAGCGAAAGAATTCACAATGGTAATTTTTCTAGAGCTCTAGGAAATGATGTCAGGGACCTAGGGTCGGGAAGAAATTGGTCTAAAGCTAAGTCAAGCTGAGGGGAGCATTAATGCCTTCGTGATCTGGCTCAAAATACCTTGCCTAAACTTGACCTTCCACCCATTGGTTAGTGACCTTGCAATCTCCTGCTCCTTTTGCTGTAACCGTGACTTCTTATGAGTCATGGGGAACCCTAACATAAGACTGAGACCGTTGGCCAGGATTTGGGGGAAATTTTATTGGCACAAGACACTACTGTCAACCTACTGGAAACCAGAGCGCTCACCAGGAAGCCTGATTCAGAAAGACTCCTGTCCATACGTATGATGAAGCTCAAATACTCCACCAGCCTTCTAAGCTTCTCCCTCTCGGAGCTATGGGAGCGCACATCACAACGACAAAGTGGAAGGGCATGTTTTCGGTGCTGTGTTGTTGATGTGCCTTGTGCTGTGCTGTCTCGGGGCCCCCTGCGTCACCCCAGAGCACCCTCTGCTGAGCCTTGGCAAGGGGGCCTCTATTCTACAGCTGGCAAGGGCTGCTTTCTCACAGATTCCAGGAAACTCAGTGGCATGCCCAGGTGACTACCGGTGACAACTACAGGGACAAGGCACACAAAACCCGTGCATCCACTTGGAGCCTTTCACAGCCCTCCTGCTTTCTGGCCAAGAATGAGGGAGGGTGTATCTTCCTCCTGGATCTGTCACTGAGTCATCGGATGTCCCATTAGTAATTCTCCTCTGGGGCTGGGCCTACCTGAGAGTCCATCCTAATGATTATCACTCATTCCAGCATTTGCACTTCTACATGAACTCTTCCACACTTCTGTGGATGTGTGTCTTTAAATTCACATATTTATGTCTGTTCCCCAAATCCCCATTACTATGGTCCCCGAGTGCCCACCATCCTCTGCCTGGCTGGGTCACACTCCCCTCCTTGCAGTCGCCACCTGCCTTCTGGAGCATTTGGAGCACTTGGTGATTAGGCCTGCCCTAGGGGGGTGGCCCGTGCACTGGGTGTCCGACCTTGCATGGAACTCACCTCCTCCTGGGCATCAGAGTCCTCACACACAGTGTAAAGGGAGCACGGAAATCTGGAGAAAAGGCATCTACTAAGAGCAAGTGCAACACGTAGGAGTCAGAAGCAAGGAGCCCTTGTCCCCAGTGCTGTTATGAAGGGAAGAAGAAACGCAGAAGCTAGAAGGCAGCACCTGCATAGTCCTCACTCCAAAGAAGAGTCAAGGGGGACTAGGAGAGTTGTTTTGACATTGAAAGTGGCATATAAAAAATAAATAAATAAATAGTTACAAATAAAATTAAAAAAAATTAAAAATGGCATACAAGGTGTAACCAGAGATGGAGTAACCCATTTTATTCATTCATTTTATTCATTTCTTACCCACATTATTCTCACTCAGTATTTATTCAAGAAGTATTCTTGAAGCCCTTAATTTTTGCTAGAGGGAAATGCAATCGCCTGTAAACAATTCTTGCCCTCAAGTAATTCAAAAAGCAGAAGGAAGGATGGTGGGAGGATAGGGTGAGTGTGATGCAGGGAGCTGAGCCCCTCTACGGGGCTTCGGGAGACATGTGAATGATTGATCGCAGGGATGGTGAACCAAGCTGGGAGCCGCCAGCATGGCCCCCGTGGGTAGAAGATTCCAGTAACTTGCCTCCACAAGCATATGTTGGTTTTTCTGTCAAATGTGTTACCAGAAGTGAAACTTCAACACTACTTGTATATTTAATTTTGCATGCTTTTCTCAATTGCCCTCTGAGCAGCTTCCACCAGCTTATTCAAGCCCTGAATATTTTTATACCCTCCCTAACTTTGCGTATTGTCAAGAATTTAAACTCTTAACATTCTGACTTCTTTTGCCTTCTTTTCTCAAGATTTTTATTTTGAGCAAGGCTGGGCATCTCTTCATCGGGTTATAAGCTGATGATTTTTCTGTGATCCCTCTTCATGTCCTGCGCCCACTTTTAGAAATTGTAGTTTTCAATGTAGGAAAGATGTTGGGGTTCAGAGTCAACAATGAAGAAAGAATTATTGAGATGTCTTTCATGCAAAAAAAAAAAAAAGTGATTTTATTAAAGCATGAGGACCGGAGCTGTGGTCAGAAGGAGCTGCACTAGAGCTGAGGGGTGGAGATTGTGTACTTTCAGGTTGGGAGAGGGTTAGGGATATCACAAATCTCTAAGGAATTTTGGAAAGAAGTTTCTAGAACCTTGAGGGGGCTAGCTATTGTTAGGAAATGGTCATTTATTACCGTCTAATAAAACCATGGTCATGAGGCCCCTCAGATGTATATCATGGGTCACAGGCTTGAGGGATGATCGCCAACATGTAGCTTGGAGGTGTTAGAGATCATGGAAACTTCCAAAGGAAATTTTATATGTTAAGATAAACTCATAGGATCCTGGGGTTTGGGCTAGGATTTTGCCCTTAGTGAAGTATTGACACCAAGGCAGCTGAGAGCCTACAGGAAGGTCCCTCTGCCTGTTTGAAGGATTTGTGAGTGGACTGTAAGCAGCAAGGAAACTTAATTTTCCTTTTTTCTTAGTTTCTCACATCAGTGTTGGCCTTTTCAAAGATGTATTAATTTATTTGAGAGAGAGAGTGGGGGGGGGAGGGTGGTGAGGGGTCGTGAGAGATGCCTCAAGCAGATTCCCTCTGAGCAGGGAGCCCCATGTAGGCCTCGATCCTGAGACCTGAGGTCATGAGCTGAGCTGAAACCTGACTGATTGAGCCACACGGGTGCCCCAGTTTTGGCCTCTTCTTGATTCTTGAAAAAAACTCATGCTCTAGTCGGGAAACCTTTTATCCTGCATTGTAAAATTTTGCCACAGGTATTTTTTTTTCTTTTGACTCAATAGTAAAATTTTTTTTTTTTTTTGCACAGAAGTATTTTATTTTTACGTAGTTTAATTTACCCCATTAAGGGATTACTTCCTCTATTCAGGAAATGCTGTTTGGATAAAGTATCTTATATTGAAAAAAAAAAAGTATCTTATATTGTATTTTCTATGAATAGCAATTATCCTATGCATGTTCTTCTGTAGTCAGCGCCGCTCTTCAAACCGCTTAATAGTACGCAATGCAAAATTTGGAGTATCTCTGACCCTCGCTTAATCTCTCTAATAACTGCAGACATTTTCCCCATATGACTCTGCAATAATTTATGTAACCAGTCCCTTATTAGTGTACACATAACCTTTATGGCTTCTAAGGAGGTGAACGTAAGGTTTTCATTTTTTAAATGAATATTACAAATTCTGTTAATGAATTCCTAATATTGAGCTATTTGCCTCTCTATTTTATACATTACCGGTGTTAATTTGCTCATCTTGGAGAGCCCGGATGGCTCAGTCTGTTAATGGTTTGCCTTCTTCAGCTCAGGTCATGATCCCAGTCTTGGATTGAGCCCCCCATTGGGCTCCCTGCCCAGCGGGAAGCCTCCTATTCCCTCTACCTCTACCTGCTGCTCCCCCCACTGCGTGCTCTCTCTCTGTGTCAAATTAATAAAATCTTAAAAAAATAATTTTCTCATCTTCTATTTCAGATTTTTAATATATTATTCATTTTTTAATCATGAAATTAGCCTGATTATTTTTCAGAGTATAACTAACCTTTGCTGGGTTGGGATCAGTATTCTGATCTCGTAGTAGATTGGTGAGCTGACTTCTCTTTATGGTCTGGATCAATTTAGAGGGAATTAACATTTTCTCTTCTTTCAAAGTACAAGGAGACTAACTATACGCCTGATGCTTGCTTAAGGGACAGCTACTTGATATTCTCAAATTTCTAGATTCTCTAGAATAGAATTTGAGAATTGCTATTTAATATCAGGTAACCTTTAGTTTATTTTATGAGAAAATAATAATTTCACTTTTCAAATTTATTTTATAGTGGTGGTTAATTTAAGTAATTGATTTTATAATGGATTTATATCTGTGAATTTCTCCCACTTTATGGATTTTGACTCTTTTTTAAAGATTTTATTTATTTATTCACGGAAGACACACAGAGAGAGAGGTAGAGACACAGGCAGAGTGAGAAGCAGGCTCCCTGCGGTGAGCCCGATGCGGGACTCGATCTCAGGACCCCAGTGTCACAACCTGAGCCAAAGGCAGACACTCAATTACTGAGCCACCCAAGTGCCCCAACATTTTTTTTTTATTAAACAGTTTTTCTGAAGCTCACTTATTCTAGTTATTTTATTGATTTTTCTCATCAGAATCAGTTTTTGGATTATTTACTTTTTTTGGGTAATCTAAAAAATACTAAGTTCTCCTTTCTGCTTCACCAGTTTTTTGTTCTGCTTTCCTTTGGCTTCAGTGATGTGTTTCTTAAAGTTCTGAATTTAACCCGTTTTATTTTATTTTATTTTTTATTTTTTTAAAGATTTTTGAAATCATTTATTCATGAGAGACACAGAGAGAGGCAGAGACACAGGCAGAGGGAGAAGCAGGTTCCATGCAGGGAGCCCGATGTAAGACTCCATCCCAGGACCCCGGGGTCACGATCTGAGCCAAAGGCAGATACTCAACCCCTGAGCCACCCAGGCAGCCCTAACTCATTTTATTTTCATTCTTTGTTTATAAATTACCTACTTAACTATATCATCCTCTGATTAGAATTTTGGTTATATGCCATAAATATAGTTAGATTTTTAAAGCATTCAATTCTTGAGATATTTTGTAAATTTTTAACAATGTTTTGAGCAGTAGTTGCTTCAGAGTATTTTTGAATGGTTCATTATTAATATGTTTTTATACTTTGTATTCTTTGCAGTTTATGATTTATACCTTTTCATACTTTCATTTTTGGTACATAAAGTTTTACGGTATGTTTTTTTGTGGCTTAAATTCCTTAAAATTATAAAGTGGCCACTAAAAAATCGGTGCACTGGCATTTAGTGTGAATTAAATCTTGCTTGGTAAGTAAGCCTTGGTTCTCATTTTAAATGTTTTTGCATCACTTGTAGGTATTGTATCCTTAGGTTTTGTTTTGAGCCATTTTTAGAGATTTTTTTGTTTATTAAGTGAATTTTTTTTACCTCTTAAAATGTCAGGAAAATTTCTACCTATGCCTATAGTTTATTTTTCCCATATTTTTTATTGTGCCTTTTTTTTAAAGATTGTATTTATTTATTCATGAAAGACACACACACACACAGAGGCAGAGACATAGGTGGAGGGAGAATCAGGCTCCCTCGGGGGAGCCCAATGTGTGGGACTCGATCCCAGGACCCCAGGGTCATGCCCTGAACCAAAGGTAGATGCTCAACCACTGAACCACCCAGGTGTCCCTTTATTGTGCCTTTAAAAAAATTGCTCACTATGTATGTTTTGGTGTATATGCATGTGTGTATGTTTTAAGCTTTATAATCTTTAAATGGTTACTTTACAGCTATTTATCAGCAATCTTCAAATATTTTGATCATATCCATTATAGGTAAGAAAAAAAAAATCCAGGGCACCTGAGTGGCTCAGTGGTTGAGCATCTGCCCTTAGCGCAGGGCATGATCCTGGAGCCCCAGGATCGAGTCCCACTTCTGGCTCCCCACAGGGAGCCTGCTTCTCCCTCTACCTGTGTCTCTGCCTCTCCCTCTGTCTCTTATGAATAAATAAATACAATCTTAAAAAAAAAAAGGAAAAAAATCCAAAACACGATCTTAATGGGTATGAAATTTGTTATATGTAAAATTCTCGATATTTATATTAGATGCATGAAAAATACATTTCTCTCATATTCCAGATACAAATACATGGTGATATTCTATTTC
The DNA here is from genome assembly GCF_905146905.1 of Nyctereutes procyonoides. Classification (NCBI taxonomy): domain Eukaryota; kingdom Metazoa; phylum Chordata; class Mammalia; order Carnivora; family Canidae; genus Nyctereutes; species Nyctereutes procyonoides. The sequence goes on along the minus strand of NW_026575021.1, from coordinate 13,395,511 downwards.
AATATTCAATATTCTAGGGAATTTACTATACATAGTTTGTGTGCTCTGGAGAATACTGGATCTTAATGTAGTCATTTTAGACATTATCTATGGACTCTACACTCTAGAATAAAGTAATGTGCATGCCCTTATTTCTTTCCAGCTTCCTCAATCTTAACCATTTGATTATATAACTAATCTTCTTTAACCTTCACTGTCTGGTCATATTATCCTGAGCTCTATTGGTGGTAGCTGATAGCATTTGTATCTTTTTTTTTTTTTTAATTTATTTATTTGAGAGAGAGTGAGCCAGAATGAGAGAGTGCACAAGCAGGGAGGAGGGGCAGAGGGAGAAGCAGACTGCCCACTGAGCATGGAGCCCAGTGTGGGGCTCGATCCCAGGACCCCTGGATCTAACTGACTGAGCCACCCAGACGCCCTTGGGTAGCATTTGTACCTTAAAGGAAATACTTATATCTCTGTGACTCAACTTACTAATTTTAAATATTTTCCATTGCATTCTCTTTGCTCTGAAAAATGGAGTCATCAGTTTATAGTAGAAGCTTCTCTAACTGATCTCCATTAACATGACTCGTTTTAAGTAATGCTTTTCCATTGTCTCTGTAAAACATAGCTGATGAATGTCCACCATGTGTGAAAAACTTAAATTCTGGGTGGCCCTTCTGTATCTTGCAGCAGCAGATTGTATTTTCCAAAAGCATCCTTTCATCCCACACAGTCCTGACCTTGCTAACTTGCCATCTACGTCTGTTCCCCTTGAATCTTTGCAGACTTGGCGTGTGGCTCTTGACCAGTAGTAAGCAATGGAAATGATGTGTTAACTGTCAAGAGTAGGTTAAAAAAAGACCGTGCAGCCCCAGCTCAGGGTCTTGAGACGTTCTTTTGGTGACTGTCACTGGACATGGAAAAAAAAATGAGACTGTCATGCTGGAAAGGCCACATGTAAATCCAGAATATGTATAAATACATTTTTTTACCTTTATTTTTCGAAGTCCCCTCCCCACACCTTTTTTGCTGGCCGAATAACTATCCCACTGTTTGAGTGTCTTCTGTTGTGGAATTTCTTTCTTAATATCTTACAGCTTAAAGTTAAATTATTATTTTTATAGATGTCCCATTTTCTTTTATGTCATGTTTTAGTTCAAAAACTGCTAGCCACCATTTTTATTAGTTATGTACAAGTTTTTTTCTCAAAATCTCCTGAACTGCCTTTATTTTGTGACTTTTTTTTTGTATGGTTAATTTTACATAGATGTTTCTAAATTACTACTCGTATTTGAGTTGAGGTTGTCCTTCTGAGATCAGATAATTTATTCTTCCATAAATAATGCAAAATATGCCTGGAGAATGAGCAGTTATCACAGACAGCTTGAGCTTCCTTCTGTGGTCGGTGGGAACTTTCTCATCAACACTTGATTCAGTTCCCTGTAAGTTGAAAGTCAGAAGGAAGCCATGCAGGTTTTTGCTTTTTTTGTTTTTCTTTCTTTTTCATCTCTCCTGGCGCGTCATTCTCTTTAGATAACAAAAATTGGCAGGTGCAGAGCTTCTTGTGACTTAGAATTTTTCCCCTTTCTAACACAAAGATAACCTGCTGGCAAAGAGGTTAGTACAACTGCAAATTTCTAAAATCAGTGCAGTCTTTCTGTCATGCTATGATATGAAACTTAGTTCAGGGATCAAATATATATTTGGTCTTTGTCCTCATTTCCAGCACCAAGCTCCTGAAACTCTTGGAAGGTGTCTTTTGTTATGTTAGTGAGGCGACTTGGGACCACAACTAAAAATGGGTTGTTTTCCAGGGAACTGACCAATTGATTAGAAGGTTGGGACTTTAAGTCTCACTCCCCGGATGTCCAGGGTGGGAGAGGGGCTCAAGAAGTTGAATCAATCTCTCATGGCCAGTGATTTAATCAATCATATTTACATAATGAAGCCTCCATAGAAACCCAAAGGGACAAGGGTACCAGGACCGTGGAGGTGCTCAGAGTGACCTGCCTGGAGAGAAGTCCCGTGCCTTTTCCCAATATCTTGCTTCTCTTTCCTTTGGCTGTTTCTGAGTTATATCCTTTTATAATAAACTGGTGATCAGTAAACAAAATGTTTTTGAGTTTTGTGAACCACTCTAGCAAGTTGATTGACCAAAGAAGATGGTTGTGGGAACCTCTGACTTATAGCTAGTTGGGCAGAAGGACAGGTAACAACCTGGGCTCATGTGTGACTGGCGTCTGAAGTCGGGGTAGGAAGGCAGACTTGTAGGACTGAGCCCTTACCCTGTGGAATCCGATGCTGTCTCTGGGTGGATTGTGTCAGAACCAATTTGAGTTGTAGGACACACAGCTGGGGTCCAGAGCATTGCTTGTTGGTGTGAGTGGAACCACCCTCTCCTATACATTGGAGTTGGCTCCACAAACCCAAAAGAGGGGGACTTCTAGGGACAGCCCCTGCTTTTTCTGAGATCCTGTTTATAACTTTGTAGGAAGGGAGAAAATAATGACCATCCATTTAGAGTATAATGAGTTTACCCAGGACATTCATCAACGTAAAACTGGGTAATTATAGAGATGTCTCCAGCTTTTTCTGTGGCCCACCTGTAAAAAGATATAATTTGCATATCTAATATTTTATTATTCTCTTTTTTCAAAATAGAATTGCACCATTAACCTGTTAACCTTCTCCCATTAATTCCAAGTAAAATAAATTTAGTGCCTTGTTAGGCAGCTTCACTTACTTTAGAATAATCTTTTCCCTGAAAACTTTGTCTTACAGGGATGTTAAAGCCCTAGATTTTATAAGTTTAAATTTCACAAACTTTAGTCTCTTTGGCAGTTATTCTTCATATTATATGACTTGTGATTTTATGTATTATTTCATCAAATATTATTTTCACTCCATTTTATTATTGTTTTGGTGGGATTTTAGGCAGAAAATGAAATTGCTGGAGTCTCACATCACTTTTTATTTTTTTATTTTTATTTTTTAAATATTTTTTTCTTTATTTATTTATGATAGCCACACAGAGAGAGAGAGAGTCAGAGACACAGGCAGAGGGAGAAGCAGGTTCCATGCACCAGGAGCCCGATGTGGGATTCGATCCGGAGCCCCAGGATCGCGCCCTGGGCCAAAGGCAGGCGCCAAACCACTGCGCCACCCAGGGATCCCATCACATCACTTTTTATAAAGTCACCTGGGTTTTCATTTTTAAAGAAGTCCTCCCTGATAAATGGCTATTGGGGGTAAAGAGGAGAATGAAGGTTGGGAGATTGGTCTGAAGACCTCTAGTAAGCAGAGTTATGGACTACCATATTGGCATCAGTAATAAAGAGAATAGGAATAATTTGAGACATGTTAAGGAAGTAGAACTGAAGAATTTCATGATTGTTTTCATGCCAGGCTTGAGAAAGACAACAGAATCAAGCAGAACATATCAGTTTGGTGTTAAAACACTTTAGGTTGATTGTCTGCCATCTTCTGGGTTAAGGAGAAATAAAAGTGTGTTGTTAAAGAGGATGAGTTTATTGTTGGAAACGGTTAACCGTGTCCTTTCAAGTTGTTCGGTCTGTGGTATTTTGTTACAGTGGATCCTAGCTGACTAATACAGCATCCACTGTGGAAGATTCATTGAGTGCTACCCCAGAGTAACAAAGATAAATTTTTCTTGAAAGGAGTCATTGTTACATGGAGGAAAGGACACGCCATAGGTGTTACATAACAGATTAGGTTCAAGATGGAGTCTTGGGGTGCCTGGGTGGCTTAGTCAGTTAAGTGTCTGACTTTTGATTCTTGGCTCAGGTCATGATCTCAGAATCATGGGATCCAGCCTCATGTCAAGCTCCTCATCAGTGGGGAATCTGCTGGAGTATCTCTGTCTCCTTCTCCCTCTGCTTCCCAACCCCCAAATAAATAAATAAATAAATAAATAAATAAATAAATATTTTTTTAAAAAAAAGATGGAGTGTCTCATGCTAAACTAAACAAAACTTAACTTCCTGTGCTCTGCTTTACCAGAAAGGAGAGGCCTAGATCAACCGATCAAGGGTTACCTGCTCAGCATACATTACCTGACCTGGCTCCCAGACTTCCTTTTTGCTTCATATAAGGGAAGTTACCTTGCTGTAACCAATCAGCAAATGCCCAGTATAACTTCCTTGTTCCTGCTCACCTTGGCCTATAAAAATCTTTTGCTTGTACCATTCTTCAGAGCTCCTTTTTATCTGCTAGATTTTACGTTGCCTGATTTAAGAATCACTGACTAAAAACCTACTAGATCAGTAAACTGTGGGAAGTTTAATTTAGGAAATTCTATACCCAGGAATGTTCCATGGCCAGGCTGTTGAGAAACTTTAGACTTGTATCGAGAGGGAAGGTCCAAGAAAAACCTAAAGCATAGAAGAGCCTCAGGGTTAAACATGGACTTTGATTTCTGACAGATATAGGTTTGAATCTCATCTTCACCTGTAATTGTAACTTTGAGCAAGTTCATTTACTCAATTTTAGTTTTCACACCCCAAAACTAAGATATTAAAGTATACTTTATAAGGTTTAGACATAGACATTCCTCTAAAGGAATGTCTTGATATACACATTTGAAGTATCTAATCAATTATTTGAGTGAAGGGCTTGAAGAAGGAAACTGAGTATTATAGATTCCTCTGTATTCTTTAGTAGTTTCTATTTCCAGTGATTATATTGGGTAATCACAATATATAATTGTTTATACCTTAATTTTTGTTAATGGAGAGGGCAACAAATATGATCTACATATTGACAAGTTTTGTTGTGCTCAAGGTTAATAATGCTGATTTTCAAAGTCCAAATGTGTACACTATAAAAGAAAATAATAGCTGGAGCTCATAAATTCACACACATATTCTCATTAAATTTTCATTGCCACTCTTTTAAAAGGCATTAGGTGCTATGTTCCTCTTTTTATTTATAAAGAAATAGGAGCTCAGAATGATTGTTTAAGATTACAATCAGTACTGGCAATGAAAGAATTCAAATACAAGCTTCTGACTATCTGAAAAAATAAAGATATAATATCTGCTTTATAAGGCTCTTGTTAGCATGAAAATAAAGAATAAAGCTACAAATGAGGAAGCCCCAAGTAGAGTCCCTACCACATACTAAACAGAAAAATTAACCATTCCTTCCACCTACCTTTAGTCCTCATATATATTTTTTTAAGATTTTTTAAAATTATTCATGAGAGACACATAGAGAGAGGCAGAGACACAAGCAGAGGAAGAAGCAGGCTCCCTGAAGGGACTCTGATGTGGGACTCGATCCCAGGACCCCAGGACCACACCCTGAACCAGAGGCAGGCCCTCCCTCAACCACTGAGCCATCCAGGTCTCTCTCTCTCCCTCTCTTTTTTTTAACAGAGAGAGTATGTAAATGATAGGGAGTAGGGAGGTGGGGAGAGGGAGAGAAAATCTTAGATAGGCTCCACACTCAGCACAGAGCCTGAGGCAGGGCTTGGTCTCATGATGCTGAAATCATGACCTGAACCAAAATCAAGAGTCAGTTGCCTGACCGACTGAGCCACCCATGCACCCCCAAAAGTGATGGATTTTTGATATCAAAGAACTTATTACACATATCAAGATCCAGCTCATGGTTGCATGATAGATCCTTACCCCAATTCTGCTGAAAGATTTTTATTATTGAACCGGGCAGAAAATATACTCATTAAGTTTGCAGCTGACAGATATTAAGACTAGAAGTTAAAAGAAAGCTGATGTGTAAAAGAGAGATTCAAACTTCTAAGTTCAAAGAATTTAGAGAAGAAATTGGGGTAAAGTGAATTATCTGATTAAATATCCATACAACAACTATTTATTGGGTGCGTACATGGGCCTTGGGAATGGCAGTGAAAAAACAAAACATACAACATACCTGCTTTTATAGAGCTTACATTCTAATTGTAAGAGAAAGATGACTCACATGTGTCTATTTATAGTATATCAGACAGTGTGTGTGTGTGTGTGTGTGTGTGTGTGGTATATCAGACGGTATATATAAATATATGATATATCAGATTAACTATGAGTGCTGTAGAGAAAAATAATGGAGATTATGAGAGATCTGGGATTTAGTTCATACAGGACAGTCAAGAAAGATCTCCTTTGCCAAGTAATATTAATCATTTATTCAATTTATTAATTCTATAATATTTATTTGGAGTGTACTCTGATAGGCACTGGACAGCCTCTGATGATTCAGTAAATAACTGTGGTCATGGTTAACAGAAATGGTTCCGTTTATCAATGATTCTTAACATTTTTGGCAAAGGAGTTGCCCTTGAGCATCTTTCTGAATGCTGTGAACCTTTTCCTAAAAAGATGTCTGTTACATATGCAAAAAAAATTGTGCTTTTTAGGGATTCCTTGAAACTAAAACTCAAAGTTAAGAAACATCTATTTAAAGTTGAAATTATAACTTGACTAAAAGCCAGCGACATGGAGCCATTTTTAAATTTCAAATGAATCATGGTCTTATATTTAGGATGGACAAAATTATGTTCTGAAATTACAGTATTCTGTACTTAAGAGAAAAAAAACCATAAGGACCATTAAATGTTTGCAGATCGCATTTATGAGAACTCTTTACATTGGAAGAAAGGAGGTGGGGGGGGAACCCCACTATTCTTGAAATGAACAAATGATTTTTTTGTAGTAGCTTTATTCTTTTTTTTTTTTTTTTAAGATTTACTTATTTTACAGAGAGTGTGGGGAGGGGCAGAGGCAGAGAGAGAGAAAGAGAATCTCAAGCATGGAGCCCAATGTGGGCTTGATCATCATCTGAGCTGAAATCAAGGGTCGGACACTCAACTGACTGAGCCACTCAGGTGCCCCATAGTAGCTTTACTCTTACATAATATATGTAATTTTATGTAAGTGTGGTATGAAATGATAAATGTAGATATAAAACCCCTCTCTATTTGTAAAGGTAACTTTTTCTAATTTCTCTTTCTCTCCTTTTCCACCCTATGTGGCTTCAGTTCTTCATTTATATTAACTTTGTTAGGTTCACATCATCCCCAGACTAACTCTGATAGTAGCCTCCAGTGCTTTTTTTTTTTTTTGTGATTGTTCTCATAGGAGCATAGACCTTTAAACATAGGTGACTTCACGTTACCACATTGTCTAAGTGATTCATCTTGCAGTTGAAGAAATTGAGACAAAAAAGTGAAGTGACTTGCCTAAGTTTACACATTTAGTTATAGTATAAAATAATGGCTGATATTTAATGAAAAGGTAATATGAGTTAGGCACTAAGAAAGCGAGGCACTCATGTCATCTTCGCTCCACGATGTGGAAACGGAGCCAGAGAGGAGAGACACGCTCTGCCCTGGGTCCCAGAATAAGTAAGTAGCTGAGTTGGGGAAGAAGACCAGGCTTCCAAACTCCCCAGCCCACCCATAATTGCCTGTCAGTCAAATTTCCTGCCTCTAAGTCCTTTGTACTCTTTACACAGCCCCAGACTCCTCCATCCTAAACTCTCCCACTTCCTATTCTTTTATAGCTCTAAATCTCTGTTCCCTAAATACAGCAGTCAGAGACAGGTGGAAGATTGTTGTGAAAAGAACAGGCAGCAACATTCTTGTTTAGCCTCTTTTTATATCTATTTTTTCCCCCTACAGATTGGGGTATTTTTCTCAATTATGCATACTTATTCATTCTGCCAAAAAATTCTTTTAAGGCTGTTAAAGCTGTAGTCAATTTTCTCAGTTTGATGTTCCAAAGGAACCTGCTGTGTCTTTTTCATTCTGTGCAAAAATAGGCATGGTTGGATCCACCAGCTGCTAAAGTCATCGGATGGCTTAAAAACTTTCTACTTGTTTTCTCTATTGTTACATTTCCATAGTTTCGGAATTTGTGCAGCATTTAATTCCTTTCTGCTTTATGTTTTCCTTCAGAGAGAGAACACGCTGGTATTTGTTTGTAGATGTTGGAGGAATACTTTCAAAGAGAGAAATTATTCTTCAAATATCCATGACCACTGAATACTAAATAATGCTGCAAAACCTACTTATAAAATAAAAAAAAAAAAAAAAAAACCCCATACCAACCAAACAACAAAAATCCTGCAAACCAGAAAGTGGAGTAAGTCTCAGAATATGGAAATTGTTCTTGTTTCCTGAATTGCAAGGATGTTTTGCTGTATAGTTTCTAGAGGGAATCCTGATAGTATTTACCAAGGACCACACAGATACAACCATGTATAATGTAGCATATTTTGTAAAAAGAAAGAATCAGAAAAAAAAAGAATCAGAGACTAAATGTTAAACAATAGGGCATTCATTGAATGAATTATGATAGAATCACACAATAAAGTATTAGATAGCCATTATGATGATGATGACTTAATACCAATGTTATTTATTAATATGAGAAGTCATCCATAATTTTTGGTGAAGCCATAACAGAAAACAAAAATCTTAGAAAATAGGATGTACAATATTATCTGGTATTTTCATTTTCTTGTTCTTGTTCTCTCTCTCTCTCTCTCTCTTTTTTTTTTTTTTTTTTAGAGAGAATGTGTATGTGCAGGGGAGGTGCAGAGGGAGAGAGAAAATCTTAAACAGACTCTGTGCTCAGTGCAGAGCCCAACATGGGGCTTTGTCTCACAAACCTGAGATTATGACCTGAGCTGAAATCAAGAGTTGGACACTAAACCGACTGAGCCCCCAGGCACCCTCTATATTTTCTTATGGCTTGCAAAAGTAATCCCCAAATTCTTTGCTTTTTCACAAATGTCTTATTTGATTACCATTCTTGCTACTTTTTATGACTTTGAACCTAATCTAGTGACTTTTTGCCCACAATATTTTCTATGTGCTAGAGAAGTCAAAAAAGAATGAGAGCAAATCTTATCTGTCCCTGCTTTAATGATGCTTGCCAGTTAACAGTGATGCGGGTGTTAAACAACAACAAAATATAAATATGAGGACTGCTAGGGAGACAAAACACAGGATGCTCTCTGAGTAGATAATAGCAATCCTTCTTGCCTAAACTCTAGGATGAGTTTTTGCACAGGATTTCATACGAGAAGATGTTTTCTTACCTAGACAGAAAGAAAATACAGTTGTCTACTTTTGTAAATTTGGACTTATTAGGCATTGCTTTTTTTATTGATTGGATTTTTACAGATTCTTAGAGGTTAAGCCTCATCCATTTTTACTCTTCCAAAGTTGGAGTCATTTCCCACTTTTAAAGCCCTCTAGTACTATTTGTCGACTAACTCATTTGATACCCAGCAAATGCCATATTTTATGTGCATATCATCTTTCTTAAAATGATGGGAAATCCCTTCAAAGCAAATATAGCTATTTTTCCTGACTCCTCAAAGAATTTATTACAGAGCCCAATAAGTAATAGAGACTAAATAAATGGCTAGGAAACAAAAAGCCTCCATTCAAGGCTAGTTACAACTAATATGTGTTCTGTACAAAAGCAAGGTAAATCTCTTTAGGAAGGAATATGTAATTGCCCTCCTTTGATTCTAGGCTCAAAGACCTTCCAATTAAGATAATTTCTCTATGTGTATCATTAAATATTTCTGAGAGGATAACACTCAACCTTTATGAAGCATGCCAGAGACTATAGAGTGTGATCTTTGGAATCGGACACATCTAACATTTGAATTCTAGCTCCTGAATTGCTAGCTGTGTGACCTTATGTATATATGACAGTCAACATGTAGCAGACCTAAAATGCTGCTAGAGGATTTCATGAAATAATCTTGGTGAGCCACTTAATTCTGTTTTTTTTTTATATAACTTATCCAATGAACAATTCTCATGACCTCTGTGTAGTCCAAGTAGCATCGTTTTACCTTTGACTAGTACATTAAGCCTTCTAAATGACCTCTCCATTTTAATCCTTGCATTGAATTTTATTCCTCTTATGGGCTGAATGGTGTTCCCCCAAAATTCATATTTTGAAATATTAACCTCCAGAACCTTAAAATGCGACTTTATTGGGAGATTGGATCTTTAAAGAGGTAATTAAATTAAAATGAGGTCATCTGGGAGGGTTTTAACCCAACCTGACTGGTATCCTCATAGGAAGAAAAAATTTGGACACACAAGGTACAGAGGTAAGATGATGTGAAGACACGAGGAGAAGGTGGCCATTTATATGAAGAAAGAGATATCAAAAGAAACCTAACCTGAAAACACCTTGATCTTGGACATCTAGCTTCCAGAACTGTGAAAACTAAATTTCTTTTTTTTTCTTTTTTCTTTTTTTTAATACATTTATTTTTTATTGGTGTTCAATTTGCCAACATACAGAATAACACCCAGTGCTCATCCCGTCAAGTGCCCCCCTCAGTGCCCATCACCCAGTCACCCCCACCCCCTGCCCACCTCCCCTTCGACCACCCCTAGTTCGTTTCCCAGAGTTAGGAGTCTTTCATGTTCTGTCTCCTTTCTGATATTTCGCACTCATTTTTTCTCCTTTCTCCTTTCACACTCATTTGCTTATTCCCTTTCACTATTTTTTATATTCCCCAAATGAATGAGACCATATAATGTTTGTCCTTCTCTGATTGACTAATTTCACTTCTTTCTTTCTTTCTTTCTTTCTTTCTTTCTTTCTTTCTTTCTTTCTTTCTTTCTTCTTTCTTTCTTTCTTTCTTTCTTTCTTTCTTTTCTTTCTTTCTTTCTTTCTTTCTTTCTTTCTTTCTTTCTTTCTTTCTTTTATAAATTAATTTTTATTGGTGTTCAATTTACCAACATACAGAATAACACCCAGTGCTCATCCCGTCAAGTGTCCCCCTCAGTGCCCGTCACCCATTCACCCCCACCCCCCGCCCTCCTCCCCCTCCACCACCCCTAGTTCATTTCCCAGAGTTAGAAGTCTTTATGTTCTGTCTCCCTTTCTGATATTTCCCACACATTTCTTCTCCCTTCCCTTATATTCCCTTTCACTATTATTCATATTCCCCAAATGAATGAGAACATACACTGTCCTTCTCTGATTGACTTACTTCACTCAGCATAATACCCTCCAGTTCCATCCACGTTGAAGCAAATGGTGGGTATTTGTCGTTTCTAATGGCTGAGGAATATTCCATCGTATACATAGACCACATCTTCTTTATCCATTCATCTTTCGATGGGCACCGAGGCTCCTTCCACAGTTTGGCTATTGTAGACATGGCTGCTAGAAACATCGGGGTGCAGGTGTCCCGGCGTTTCATTGCATCTGAATCTTTGGGGTAAATCCCCAACAGTGCAATTGCTGGGTCGTAGGGCAGATCTATTTTTAACTCTTGAGGAACCTCCACACAGTTTTCCAGAGTGGCTGCAACAGTTCACATTCCCACCAACAGTGTAAGAGGGTTCCCTTTTCTCCGCATCCTCTCCAACATTTGTTGTTTCCTGCCTTGTTAATTTCTCCCATTCTCACTGGTGTGAGGTGGGATCTCATTGTGGTTTTGATTTGTATTTCCCTGATGGCAAGTGATGCGGAGCATTTTCTCATGTGCATGTTGGCCATGTCCATGTCTTCCTCTGTGAGATTTCTCTTCATGTCTTTTGCCCATTTGATGATTGGATTATTGGATTGTTTGTTTCTTTGCTGTTGAGTTTAATAAGTTCTTTATAGATTTTGTCTTTCTTTCTTTCTTTCTTTCTTTCTTTCTTTCTTTCTTTCTTTCTTTCTTTCTCTTTCTTTTCTTCCTTCCTTCCTTCCTCCCTCCCTCCCCTTCTCTTCTCTTCTCTTCTCTTCTCTTCTCTTCTCTTCTCTTCTCTTCTCTTCTCTTCTCTTCTCTTTTCTCTCTTCTCTTCTCTTCTCTTCTCTTCTCTTCTCTTCTCTTTTTTCTTTTCTTTCTTTTCTTTTCTTTTCTTTTCTTTTCTTTTCTTTTCTTTTCTTTTCTTTCTTTCTTTTCTTTTCTTTTTTCTTTCTTTTCTTCCCAGTCTATGGTGCTTGGTTTTGGCCACCCTAGAAAACGAATACACTACTCAAATAATGGGAAACCCTTTACAACTTTAAAATGTCTAAATCACAGCAGAATTTACCTGTCCCCTCAACACACAGCTCTTCTAATGGATTCGCATCAGACTTAGAACAAAATCCTAAGGCCCATGATGCCACAGGTAAGTACACTGTGCAACCTGGCTATTTCGCTTACCTTGATTTCTGTCTTTCTCCCAGTCATTCAGTCTGATCCTAATTTATCAGCCTTGCTCTTCCTCAAACATATCAAATTAGTTCCCACTTGAGTTTGTTTGTTTGTTTATTTCTTGCTGTTAAGCCTGAAAGATCTTCTTTCAGATATTCACGTTTCTTGTGTCATTCTGGTCTCTGTTCAAATGTCACCAACTCAGAGAGGCCTTCACTGACCATTCCACCTAAAGTGGGCAGTCTCCCATCACTTTCTATCCCTTTGCTTGGCTTTGTCTCTTTTCCCAGTACTTGCTGCTGGCAGATGTACTGCATAAATATTCTCAAATTATTTGTGTATTTACAGATTACCTCCTTTCACTATAATATAAATGTTATGAGTATAGGGGCAACATTTTGCTTGCTCTTACAATCCCAGTACCTAGAAATCCCTTTGCAAAAGGTGCGTACTGAAGAGATATTTCTATAGTAATAAATATAATTATTAAAAGTTCATTTAGTTAATAATGTGGAAGAAGTTGCTGTATTTAACTTAATGAGCATACCGAGAAAACACATGAATCTCAGTATTTTTTACTGTGACAAAACTTAAAGTAGCAAAGTGGTAAAACAAACCTTAAAAAAATCCCCAAATATTACCCATATCTAATCAATAGATCGTATTAGTTTTGTCACATCCACTTTGCCATATATTAGATTATTATTAAAGAAATTATGGAATGGCCAATTATAGTCATGCTGTTGTAAGAAAATTTTATAATTCACTTGATTCTTCTTTGCAGTCTTATACAAGTTTAAAACTTGGTTCTGATCTTAGTCTGTTATTTAATAAATCAATGACCTGGGACAAATCTTTTAATACCACTGAACCTAACTGCTTCATCTGTAAACTGTGAATAATAACATTGGTCCTGCCTGTCACACAGGGTTATAGCAAGGCTCCATTTTAATAACACGTGTATTTTGTTACTTGGAAAGCATTCTGTAGTGATGAGCTGTCTTGTGATTTCAGGCGGAGTTCAATTAAAATTGGGACACGTGCCATTTTCTGTTCCTAACATTTCCAGTGCTCTGATAGAGTCCTCAAACTAGGCCCTGAATTTAATACAGAGAAGTAACATAATTGGAAATTTTTGTATTATTAGGTCTAAGGATACTTCACCTGGTGTGATAAAATATTAATCTAGTGACCCTCAGATAATTAGCAGGGAATGCATTATGCATTGCCCTTCAAGGACCTAAGAGGACTTGCAAATTTGATAGGAAGCCAGGCACTGAGAAAGTTTAGCTGAGGCAAGATCTATTAACACCTCGAGGGAGGAGTGGTTAGAGGCACCCTGACACTGTGTACAGCTGGGATGTTGTGTCATAGGGGAGTGCGTCACAGAGTGGCAGGAAGTACCTGAGATTAGGACAAAAAGAAAGAGTGACAAAAATGACTTTGATTTAATAAAAATTTGCTTAGATAAGTAAGACCTGTCTCTGTTTACTGCCTCTTGAGAAATCATTATTTTACAGGGAGTGTACATATTATTAAAGGCTAACGGTGGTTGGCATTCAAAAATGGAAAAATAGCAATCCCCTGGATCATATTTTATTTATGAGATCATTTGTACCTTTTGCCTCAGATGTGTTTAAATGTAAAAATACCCTTTTTAACATAATTTAAAGCTATGGAACAAAATGTGAAATTCAGGCCTATGTATAAAATTTTAAACACAGTTTTATTCAGTAATGACAGAAGTTCAGATATTTTCAATAAAATGAAAACTACCACTAGTTTTGGAAGAGAATTATAAATAGAGCTATAGTGATGATAGTATATAATAGTCTTAACTTTTGTGTATTTAAATCCATGTTCAATCCTTAGCTCACTTATACATGCATATGCACATTTGAATATGCTCCATAGCATACCATTTGTGGAGAATGCAAAGAATGCCTAAAAAAATTTGCCATTCAAAGTCTCCTGGACTTTAGTTTCAAAAAAGGTCTTAAATTAGAGATAAGAACTCTAGTGATGCAGAGCAGATAGGTGGTTGCCCAGGACTAGAATATGGTGCTTTTTTGTGGTGATAGAGAAGTTCATATCCTGATTGCAGTGATGGTTATATGAATCTATGCTTCATTGGAACCATAGTACGCCATGCACACGTAAACGTACGTAAAAACCTTTGAAATCTGATTAGAATCTGAACCTGAGTTAATAGTATCGTACCAATGTCCATTTCCTGGTTTGGGCAATCTGTTATGAATATGTAAGTAAGATATGATTATTGTGAGGGGAGGCTGGTTGGAGATGCCACATTAATTCTCTTTACGATTTTTACAGCGTCTTATGAGTCAAATTATTTTAAAATAAATAGTGTTGGAAGAGAAAAAAATTGAAAAGTTCTGAAATCAAATTGTTGCTTTCTTCATTATTAGCTGTATGAATTTGAGTGTAGTATTATTCAACATCTTATCTAGGCCTCAGTTTCCTCACCTTAAAATTGAGTTAATAGCATGATTTATACTTTATAGTATTGCTATGATTAATCAGATAGTATATGTAAGTGCCCAATATTGTGTAGAGCATAAAGCTGAAGCTTAAACATTGAGTCCCCTAGTTCTTTCTGTGACTGTGTGTGTGTGTGTGTGTGTGTGTTTTAAGATTTATTATTTAGAGAGAGAGAATGCACACACATATGCGGGGGGGGGGGGCAGACAGAGAAGGAGAGAAAGAATCTCAAGCAGACTCTCCACTGAGGGAAACCTGCCATGGGACTCAATCCCACAACTCTGTCATGACCTCATCCAAAATCAAGAGCTAGACACTTAACTAAGTGAGCCACCCATAAACCCCTGTGGCTATTGGTTTTTAAGATCTCAAGTGGGAAACTTGTTCTAAAAGAGAAAAGAGGGATCCCTGGGTGGCGCAGCGGTTTGGCGCCTGCCTTTGGCCCAGGGCGCGATCCTGGAGACCCGGGATCGAATCCCACATCGGGCTCCTGGTGCATGGAGCCTGCTTCTCCCTCTGCCTGTGTCTCTGCCTCTCTCTCTCTCTGTGTGACTATCATAAAATAAAATAAAATAAAATAAAATAAAATAAAATAAAATAAAATAAAATAAAATAAAATAAAAAAGAGAGAAGAAATGGGTGGCTGTATCTCAAAGCACTGACTGAACAAGGAGGTTATTCTCTATACCTTGAAAAGTTCTTAGTCTTCCTAAATTGTTTAGGCTCTATTTGGTCTTTCCAAACCATAAATTTCCAAACCAATAAGGAATTAATTCTCACTAAATTTTTTACTCATATCTAATCAGTAGATTCAGGGACCTAAACTTTATTGGCATGTTTGCTTTTTAAAATTTATACTAAAAAATAAGAAGAAGAAATAAAATAAAATAAAATAAAATTTATAGTAATTAATTTAATTTCTATTTATAATAATTTTATGATATTTGTACTATACTATATTGCTATAATACTAGTAATTTATACTAGTTTATATTAATACTCATTTTAAACACTTCTTCAGTAGGTGATAATTAACTAATATTCATTTATTATTGTTTTCCAGTCATAACTGATTATAGTCCATAAGCATTCAGCATTTTGGTCTTTTCAAATATCTAAAGGTGAGATAATGAAAATTGAAACTAAAAAAATGCCCTAATCGGAAGTCCTGTCTCCCCAGCTAGATAATACATTTTTTGAGGGTAAAGACTCCATTTCATTTTCTAGGAAACACACACACACACACACACACATGCAAATATAATGGAGCATCAACCTTCAATGGAAAGTGAAGAGGGATGGTGTCAAACATTTCTTCCCTCTCTGCCATGCATTGATAACTCTGTGAGATTCTAGTTAAAATAACATGTGACACACACACACATGAATATTACTCAGCCATATGAAAGAATGAGATCTTAATATTTGCAACAAACACAGATGGACCTAGAGGATATTATGCTGAGTGAAATAAGTCAAACAGAGAAAGACAAATTTCACTTATATGTGGAATTTAGAAAAACAAAACAAATGAACAAAGAGATAAATAGAAAAGCAGACTTGAATACAGAGGACAAACTTGTGGTTGCCAGGAGCGAGGTAAGTGAGAGCGAGCATGCATAAGATAGATAAAGGGCACTAAGAGGTACAAACTTTTAGTTATGAAATAAGTCATGGAGATGAAATGTATTAGCATGGGGATCATAGTAAAAAATACCGTAATAACATTGCTCAGTAACAGATGGTAACTACACTTATGGTGAATGTTGAGTAAAGTATAGAATTGTCATATCACCAGGTCATACATCTAAAACTCATAGAACATTGTAGGCCAATTATACATATATAGATATGGGTATGAATATACATACACACACAGAGAAGAACACTATTGTGGAAATAAGTAGTTCCCAGAAGGCACATTCTAGTAGGACTGACTAGAGAGGCTAGGAATGCTCATTTTGAAAAGATGAAAATGGAAAGAAAATAAAATGAAAGGGGACAGAATATCAGAAAGGCTTGATACTGTGCTCACTTTGTGACCATATTTCTGTATCACAGGGCAAGGGAACATCCTATGAAGCTCCAAAGGAATAAATTCAGGATGCAGAAAAACATTTATTCTGACAGTGTGTTCTAGGGCTAAAGGAGGCTTTACCATGAGAGTTGGCAAAGCATAAGAACAAACTGGCTCACAAATGTTTTGGTAAATTCTAAATTTTCACCTTCTAAGTGATACACCTATAGAAGTCTTATTATGTCTTTTTAAAAAGCATTATATGAAGCATAAAATATAGTTGATTTCAAATAATAAGAAGTAAATAATATGCATGGGCAAATAAATAGTAAACTTATAGACTCATGTATTTCACACATTATTGAGTGACCTCTATTGAGTATCCTGTACCATTCCAAGAGCCTAAAGTTCAGCAATACACGTAATAAACTCACCTCAGTACACATATAAACTCAGGGAGCTTATATCTGAGTTGATAGAGAAAACAATAAACAATAAAATGAAATTAGTAAAATATTTAGCATTTTAGATGACTAGAAGTTCTGTAGTAAAAAAATAAAGCAAGAAAGAGGGATGGGGTTGATGAAGATGTTCATGTAAAAGAGAGTATCTAGGAAAAGTTACACTGAGGTGATATTTGCATAAAGATCTGAAGCGGGTGAAGGAATAATTTATGGAAACATCTGGAGAAGGAGTTTTCTAGACATTTCAGAGACAACTAAAAGACCATTATGACTGAAGCAGAGTAATGGAGAGAGGTGGGAGGGGAATTGCTGATGAGGAGAGCAGAAAAGTAGGTAGGTCCTCTCGAGGGGTAGTGCTTCTCAAATTTTAATCTGCATGTAAATCGCCTGGGTGTCATATTAAAGTGAAGATTCTGATTTAGGAGGTCTAGAGAGTTTATATTCCACACAAACTTCCTTCCAAGCGATGCTGTTTCTACTGGTCTAGAGATCACACTTTGAAGGATAAAAGATTGAGACTTGTGTTGTAAGGACTTTGGAATTTACTTTGCTGTGGGTTGAAAAGCACCCCTTGCCCCAAGGACAACCACAAAATATTCAGGTGGTAATTCCCCCTGCCCATGCATATGATCTTATCTGATAATAGGATCTTTGCAAACATCATCCTGTTACACTAAGGTCACAGTAGATTGGAGGAGATGGGCACTAATCTAATGACTAGTGTCCTTCTAAGGAGGGAAATGTGGACAAAGAGACACACAGGAGAGAAAGCCACGTGAAGATGTAGGCAGAGTTCAGAGTGATTGCAGCTAATGCCGAGGAACACTAGGGACTGCCAGCAGTCACCACAAACTAGGAAGAAACAAGGAATGATGTTCCCCTAGAGCCTTCAGAGAAAGGACGGCCCTCCTGATTATTTGATTTCAGACTTCTAGCCTCTAGAACTGGGACAGAATAAGTTTCTGTTGGTTCAGGTCACCCAGTTTGTAGTAATTTGTTACAACAGCCTCAAGTAACTACTGCACTGAGTGGATGGAAGAATTTAAGAGGAGTGGCTCCATCTGACCGTGTCTTAAGGGACTCATTCTGTCTGTGGAGGTGAACGTAGGCTGAAGGGAATGTGGGCAGCACAGAAGCAGGGGGCCCAGTGAGGAGGCTGTAGCAGGCAACCTAACTGGATACGGAGACACCAGGTTAGAGCCAGTGTGGTAGGGACGGTGGTGAGACATGAATGTACTCCACATCTACCCCGAAGCCAGTATGGACAGGATTTGTTGATGCAGTGTGGGTTGTAAAAAGCTAGGGGAGTTAAAGAGGAAACCAAGGTTGAGGGCTTAACTAGAAGGACGGAGCTTATTGACAGAGATAGTGAAAATAGTAGAGATTAAGAGCTATGTTGGCTATGCTAATTTAGAGATGTCTATTATGCCTCCAAGTGGAGATGGTAGGGAAGCACCTTGGCATGTGTTTAGAGTCCAGCGCAGAGCTTTCAGCTGGAGATATGACTGGTCCGAGTTATGAAGGAAAAGCACCATGTTTGGGAAAGCCCCTACATTGTGAGATGGACATTGGGAAGGACAATTATATATAGACTTCTATAGACAATTATATATAGGGGGCGTGGTCTTCACCGCCCCCTGTCATAAATTATGCTAGGCCATGTATCTGGCCTGTGACAGTTCTGACATTGGTTGTAGAGAGCACCAAGAAAGAGTCAGGAGATGGATGTTCTTCTTACCTTAGGGCTTGCTATGAACTGAATTTTGTCCTCTTCCAAATCCATATATGTTCAAGTCCTCGGCCCAAATGTTCTCATATTTGCGGATGGAGACTTTGGGAGATAGTCGGTTTTAGATGAGGTCATACGATTGGACTCTCATGATGGGATTAGTGCCCTTGTAAAATCCTTCTCCTCCTCCCCACCCCTTCCTAATCCCTGCAATGTGAGGACATAGGGAGAAGGTGGCCATCTGCAGGCCAGGAAGAGACCTGTCGCCAGAATCTGACCCTGTCACCCCCATCTCAAGATTCCAGCCTCCAGAACTGTGAGAAAATGCATTTGTCTTGTTTAAGCCGCCCTGGCTGATGTTTTGTTACGGCAGCGCAAGCTCAGACAGGGATCTTCTCCTTAGAAACTCTCAATTATCCGTATCTTTAAGGCTTCCAAGATAATCAGTGTAAGAAGGACATTATTTTTTGCTAGCCTTGAATTTGATGCTTCACTGCAAGAAGCCTGAGCTCGCTTACGTTTGTGTGAGTGATTTTGAAAAACATCACACTGGCCTGAGAATGTAAAAACTCATTATTTAGTACTTTTGACAAAAGTCAGTCACTCTGAACGTGGACCTTTTCTGAATGCGGACCTCTTGTGCACTGCACCTGGCTTGTGGAAGAAGCAGGAATTACGTTGCATGCATTAAGTGTCACCTACTACCTGCTTTGATCACATATATTTTCTGCTTTGGTCTTAGAAGGATAGATTCACCCCAGAAACATGGTACTGTCAGGAATTATTTGCAGATGTAGTCATATAATAATTCTTTCCATCAACATTTTAAGAAACATCCCGTCCATTGGTGGGGACAGGAAGGTGGAGTAGGACAGATGGGTAGATTTCTAGGGCACTTGCGGCCGGGACGGTAAGTTTGTCTTCAGTAATAGGAAATCCATTGTTACTGCAAAGACCTTCAATAGCTCTTTTTAAAGTGAAAACTGCCATTTTGATCTCTGTCTGCCTGGATCTTTGTCTGTCTGTCCCACTTGGTTCAAAACTCTGACAAAGAAAAAATAAATATTTATCTGTGCCTCAATATAAGAACAGAAAGGAGAAAACCCACCTGTGTTGGAATAGGCAACCAATTCCCAACAACAAAGCCGTAAGTATACTCTTGGTTTTCTTCTCCATTGCCAAGAGGAAAAACAAACAAAAAAGGCATAATCTGACCCAATTTAATTAGCCTACATGGAACAGCAGAAATTCTACTTGTTGGAATTATTTTTCTAGCCATGGAGGATTTGCCCTCCCGAGCAATGAAGTGTTGCTGAGACTGACCAAATGCTGTAGTCACCGTCTACCTACTTGTTATTGCCGAGGTAATAGGTGGCATTTTTGCTCTGCGTAACGTGCACTTACTAAGTCAGCTATTGGCCATAGCTTTTAGGATCTCACGTGACCTATCTGAAGACTAGAATATGCATTGAAATTCGACATTCGTAGAGTGTTGTCTACAGAGCATTTGCTCATCATAATGAGATTGATCCATTTAACACCAGCAAATGGTCTGTGGCAAATTCCAGCTATGTCTGGTTTCACACATAGCACTGATACTGTGCCTGTTCTGGTTGCATTTCAGTTACTCTCCCATGCCCCTGGTGCTACTACATTACCGTATTGGTAACAGCACACTAGTTCTGTTTCCTAAACCTCCTACATCAGTTCAATCATGTATATTTACTTTATTTATTTATTTATTTATTTATTTATTTATTTATTTATTTATTTAATTTATTTATTCATCAGAGACACACAGAGAGAGGCAGAGACACAGGGAAGGTAGGTATTATTTATGTCCTTATTTCTCAGAGTAAGACACTCAGGGAAGTTGAAAGTCTTTTTTTTTTTAAGATTTTATTCATTTATTCATGAGAGAGTGAGAGTGAGAGTGAGAGAGAGAGAGAGAGAGAGAGAGAGAGAGAGAGAAAGGAAGAGACACAGGCAGGGGGAGAAGCAGGCTCCATGCAGGGAGCCCGACGTGGGACTCGATCCCGGGATCACTCTCTGGGCCGGCGGTGGTGCTAAACCCCTGAGCCACCCAGGCTGCCCTTACATATATTTACTTTAAAAGTTTTTGTTCACATGAGCTCCCTCTGAGCTACAGTTTGTTCAGACAAGATGCTTTGTCTCATCCTGTGCCAGTGATTATCAAGATTCTCTACACTTAATTACCTCTGTATAGAGGTTGAAACCAACAGGGATCCTGTCTTCCCATTCAGTGCATCTCAAAAGTGTGGTCCCTGGATCATTAGCATTAGACGTACCAGGGATTTGCCAAAAATGCAAATTATCAGGTGCACCCCAGACCTACTTAATCTGGTGTGAGGCCCAGGACTCCGTGTTTTTACAAGCCTTCCAAGTGACTCCGAAACATGCTAAAGCTTGAGAACCCCTGTCATGGTTGGTTAAATCATCAAAGAGATAGCCTAGGCATGGATGTATGATATTTTGAAGCTCATTACTTTTAGGTTTTCTAAAGAGAATGCATTGAGAAATAGGTCTCTCTTAGGTCTCATTAAATAGTATTATTATAAAAAAATAGTATTATTACATATTAAAACATTTCCCTTTTATGAGGTTGTTATTGTCAGTCTGTCCCAAAGTATATATATAGTGAGTAAACTTGAGTTTCACATATACTGAGAAATAACCCGACATGTTAGGGAATAAATCTGCAGTGATTTGGATATTTTTCTCTGTCTTATGATTAAAAACATATATATTTGAAAACATATATGAAAACCATAAATAAGTTGTTTAAACATTAGTTGGTTTTGATATTAAATCGACCTATGTCCAAAATCACCACCATGAACTAAATTTAAGCCTAGTGGAACTTTATTTTTTTTTTCCTTTCTCTTCTGCACCTGCATAATGGACGTGACCCTTCACAGCTCTATCAATAATAGAAATAATGAGCCCTTCTATTCATTTAATCATCAACTCTCTCACAAAGGCTCTGTGAAATTGTAGGTATTACTGACTTTGATTTTTCCAGGGGTTTGTTGCCCTCTGGTTGCGTAGGTGATACTTAGAAAGTTACAGTCCCTCCTTGGGAGGGTCATTTAGTACTTTGAAGCCCATAGTTTAAGAGGATTTTTTTTTTTTTCACTAAAGAAAGACTAAGCCAGGAGAAGAATTGAAAGTAAATTGTCCATTTTAAATGCAGTAAGAACCTTACAAGAGGAAGAGCAGGGTCACCGGACCATGGCTGCGAGGGCCAGCCTAGGGGCCTGCACGGTGGGCCCTGCCCTGGGGCTGCCAGCTTGCCTCCTGCTTGCTTTGTCTGGTAAGCACCTCCTCCTGGGGGTGGATCTGGCTTCAACTGCTCCTGCTCAGTGATGGTCTCCTGTGCCATATGATCCCTCCAGGCCCTCTGGAATAATAAACTTTCAATTCTCGCTCACACTGTGAATAACTGGGTATCATACGGTGGTAGTAATTGGGAAAAATGACTCAAACTCTTCCAAAATTTGCAAAGTATTTATTGTCGATTTGGGGATCCCTGCTCTTTCAGTGTTTAGGGATACTTTTTAAAGCAACTATTCTCTCTGGCAGTTGAGCCGTGACAAGCTTTCTGTTTTAATTTTTTTATATTTTTGTAAGAAATTTGGAAGGAAGAACAGTAAAGATGGGTGGGAAAACTATATGAATATGGTACAGCTTTTATTCAACACATTTAAGGGCTTTTAACTACAAAAGTAGCAGTTTCAGGCTCCAGCTAATATATCAGGAATATAGGAGCTCAGTTTTGAAATATGATAGAGAAAAAACAAATTTTACATATTTCTGGTACATATTTCTGAGATTGTGCTTGACATCCATTCCCACCACTATATTCATTTTAAAATTTATTGTTATTCTGTGTGTATAAAAGATTATCATCCATAGTGTGGCCAGTTTTTTTTTTTTTATATATCCTTAGGGAATCAGATAAGAAATAGACTTAATCGTTGTTAAAGAGATTAGGTCATATTTAATAACTAAAACATACTATTAAGATGATTTATTACCAGAACTGGCTATGAGTGATATTTTCAGCTTAAGTTGAAAGATTCCTGAATTTTTAGAAGTTTTTTCAAGCTATGATAACATCTTTTGAGGGTCTGAAATATTTTATTCTTAGCATCTGGAGATTGTTCTGTTATTTTTTCACCTCTTTCAAGTATTTTTCTATGATTTAGAATTTCTCTGTTCTCAATTGAATGCAAAATAAAAAGCATCTTAGCTTCCTGTACGTACAACATTGGAAAAGAAAAACTAATAAGAAGCAGTACTCATTCTTATGGAACTATGACACTTATTTGGAAACATATAGGAGACTATTAGACTGTTCCATCTTTTTTTTTAAATAATTTTATTTATTTGAGAGAGAAAACAAGTAGACTAAGGGGTAGAGGGAGAAGCAGAATCCCTGATGAGCATAGGGCCCCATGTAGGGCTCTATGTAGGGCTCGAACTGCGACTTTGGGATCATGACCTGAGCCAAAGGCAGGGGCCTAACCCACTGAGCCACACAGGCCCCATGTTCCATCTTTAAAGATTCAATTCAAATGTCACTTTCCACATGAAAGTTTCCCCTATTGTGAGAAAGTATTTTGTCTTTACCAGGGTGATAGCAATACTGCATCAGAGCATTGAAAATTAGCTACTTTTATCTGCCTAACAGCCCTTCTATGAATCTTTCAGGGCAAGATATGTGTTTTCTGATTCCTTTTTTTTTTTTTTTTTTAAGCTACAGATAATGGGCTTTGTGCAGAAAGATGTGTTGAAAATATGTTTGGAAACCTGATCTTAAACGTACACATGAATAAAGCCAAAATTAGACACGTCACATGGGTAAGCATTGCCTGTGATGTTGGAAATAGCATGTTAAAAGGTCATCATATGCTCACAGTTTTCTAGAATTGAAAATATATTGGAGAGAATTTCTTTCAACTTTGTTGGATTCTTCCAACTTTCTTGGATAAAGAAATGGAGGTTTAGGGAGGCTAAATGACTTTCCCTAGGATGTTGTTGGCATGTTTTGTGTTCCTTAACATATAAACTGTTTAGTTAATGGGAGGGCAGTTATATCCTATACATAATTAGATAATATCATTATGCAATTAAACATTAGGTTAATAACATTTTAATACAGTTTACTTTAAACAAGTACTTTGTTCCATTGAACACAGTCTTTCCTTTTTTAATATTTACAAAGTTGAATCATATTTTTGCTTTGGCTTCAAACTCATAAAAGCTGGTTTATTTTTTATTTTTATTTTTTTCAAAGCTGGTTTAGACAATGGCTTCTTACATGTAAAGTGGGAGGGAGCGAGTATGCACAGGTGCACACCCAAGTGTATGTGTGACTATACTTTGGATGACCTTTCAGGCAATGGTTTGTAACATCATCACAAAAAAACCAATGCAACTGACTGCATAGGAATTGGTATTGTGTGTATCAGAGCCATATGAGTCCAAAAGGGTGGACAAAGGGGGTTATCCTTGCAAGCTACTGCCCAGCAGGATGGCTTTTACTAGGATCTAGATGACACAGTTTTTTTCTTCCCCCATGAACAAAGAGCTTGTCACCTCCCCAGCACATTCATTCTCCCCTGCATGGAGTTATGTGGCCCCTGCTGACTTTCAGACCTCAACCTGCAAAAATTCCCTCTGGAAATACCTTTCATTTAGATTATTTTCGAGAGAAGCTTGCAAAGGTGAATTTAATAGTGAGTCACAGTCATTGTAACAGTTTCCTATTCTTTTGATATAAGAGACAGGTCTTGGAAAAAGGCTCTGTATGCTTAAATCATATCAGCTTTGTCTTTCTCTTCTTAATTGTCATGTGTTCAATATTCATTAGAAAGCATATTTTTATTAATATTTTTTACTGAGAGTTTTGAGGGTATTTTCGACAGCTTTCCAAACCCAAGATTCTCAGAGTACATTATCAATGTTATCACCAAATATATAATTACTAAAAATATTTTAGGTTTATTTTTCCAAATCTTTCAGTTCCTATTAAAGGGTATATCCCACTAAGAATATACAATCAAATTACCATGTCTTAAAATTAATTGGAATATTTTTTCTCTTTGTACTTTGTCAACTATTTATACAGGTTCACTTGTTTCATATTATTCTCAGTTTTTAGGCACTGCTTTTTTACATATCATTTCATTTTTTAATTAAGTGGAATATTTACATTGTTCTTATGTAAAATTTGTGAAACAATATTTATTCAAAGAAATGTAGTTCCCGTCTTCACATTCTCTCTACCCCATTCTCTTTCTCTCATTATATGTAAATATTTTAAAATTTTTAAAATATTTATTAATATTAGCAATTAGGCACATACATTGTTATTCTTACTGAGATAAATTGTGGCACATTGCATACATTTGTATTTTGCTTTTTTATTTAATAATATATATAGCAAGATCACACATAGTACTATTTAGAAGAATTCCTTATTTCTTTTTCAAAAAGCTACACAATGTTGCATGCTGTGGATATACATAGTTTATTCATCTAGTTCCCCATGACGGGTATTTTATTCATTTACTTTTTCTACTTACATGTTGAAGGACTGAAAAAAATTTTGAATAGGTTATACTCTCATTAGTCTCTAGAGCTTTTGCCTTACTGGATAATCAGATGAAAAAGGGTCATGTTAAACAGTTTTCAAGAGTATAATGAGTAGTGCGGCCCGGGTGGCTCAGCGGTTTAGCGCCGCCTTCAGCCCAGGGCCTGATCCTGGAGACCCGGGATCGAGTCCCACATCAGGCTCCCCATGGGGAGCCTGCTTCTCCCTCTGCCTGTGTCTCTGCCCCTCTCTCTGTGTCTCTCATGAATAAATAAAATCTTAAAAAAAAAAGAGTATAATGAGTAAAACATACATTGTGGGAAACACAGACAACATGAATTCTTCAACCGCAAATACAAAAATGTAAGGAAAAATAAGATGGAGACATAGATTATAAGAAGATTAAGAGATATTTAGTAGTTCTAATGTATGAACCCAATTTTGGATCCCAATTAAATTTACAAGGAACAGTTGTGGACAGTATATTTGCTGATACTAAGGAATTATTTTTGATGATTTTAAGTGTAATAATATTTAATGATTTTAGATATATAGTA
Source organism: Nyctereutes procyonoides (assembly GCF_905146905.1). NCBI lineage: Eukaryota > Metazoa > Chordata > Mammalia > Carnivora > Canidae > Nyctereutes > Nyctereutes procyonoides. Next base: position 13,369,491 of record NW_026575021.1, on the reverse strand, counting down.
TTATGGTTATGTTATACATCTTAGAGATACATGCATGCTGAATATTTACCGATGAAATAATATACCTGAGATTTGTTTCAAAATAGTCTTGGGAGGGTGGAGGTTGGTGCCAATATAGGTGAAACAAGATTACCCCTGACTTGACAAATATTGATGCTGGCTGATGAGTATACGGTGACCTATTCTCTTGTTCTTTATATCCTTAAGTTACCTATATAATTTCTTAAAAATTTAAATATCTTTAGTTAATAAGATATTGCTTTCCAGGATGAAGTTGTCTTTAAAAAATTGCATATAGTGTAATTTTCTAGAAGGATTTTGAAAAGCTACACTTGATGAAGTTATTGGCTTTTAAAATATATCAATTTGACTTAATACATCATTTAAATGCAGGAACTAGTCTATTTTAGTTTCTGGATATTATAATGAAGTATTGTCTGGGATGCTTATTAGTATATAAAACAGAAAGGAAAAGTTAACAAATAAGGAACATGGGAATAGGAATAGAGGTGGGACGCCTGGGTTGCTCAGCGGTTGAGCATTTGCCTTGGGCTCAGGGCATGATCCCAGGATCTGGGATCAAGTCTCACATCAGGCTCCCTGCATGGAGCCTGCTTCTCCCTCTGCCTGTATCTTTGTCTCTCTCTCTTTCTCTCTCTCTGTGTCTCTTATGAATAAATAAATAAAATCTTTTTAAAAAAAGGAAATAGGAGTAAGTTCCAAAATAAAGTGTTCATAGATTTTTTTCCACCTTTGATCATGATTTCTCCTTCCTTTGGAGGAAAAAAAAAAGCATGTTATGAAAATCATGTCTTTTATAAATTCTGGAAGCCATAGGTGTCTTTGAAGCTGCAGCTAGGCACAGCAACTTAACTGTAGTTTCCATAACTCAACAAAGGATGATGGAGAAGCTATATGAAAAAGTACATAGAGAAGGGAAAATACATAGCATGTTGAGACGTTATATAGTCCATCAATGACTTCTAAAGGACCTACCCTGGAATGTTGAATGATTTGCACAAAATTTAACTGTAATATTAGTATTTGCGAGGCTGGGAATTTCATAATTTCAAAGGGCTTTATCCGAACATTGTGGAGCAGAGATGAGTAGTGAAGGGGGAAGATATTTGCAGTTTGGTAACTGAATAATTGTTTTTCTAGATCATGCATCGTTTCTTTTCATGCTACGTATATATAGCTTACTATTTAAGGTCATTTATGCTTTGAAATTTTACCTACCAGTAAACAAAAAGGGAAGTAGAGAGGCAGGAAATCAGAAATTATGGAGTTTGTGGGTTGAACTCCAAGATCCACAGATATAGGGAACCTGTCTGATTTTACACGCCATCCCATCCTCCACATCCAACCCAGAACCTTGGTTATGGCAGACCTGCAACAAGTTCTGTTGCCTAAGATATTGTGTGCCTAAATAAGATGAGAGTGGAAACTAGGTGAAGGAAACAAGCAAAAACAAATAAATCGATGAAAGCATTAATTATCTGACCAGCCCTTCTTTTGTTAATGTAGATCCCAGAGCATAAATGCCCATTGGTATTCTCAGAGTGGTTTACCACCTGTGAACTTGGTTTTAAATAGTTTTTAACTCCCCCTTCCTTTGCAGAACACCCAAAGAGTAAGGCACTTCTTGAATCATGTTTGCTCAGCTTAACTTTCACAGAGGCAAATTTAGCTTAATCACTTCCTCATTCATTTATCCTAGGACCTTTTTTTTCTTTTTCTGTTTAGAGTGTGTCTTTGAGAATTTTGTATTTATATAGTAATACGAAGGTAGTCAATTGAAGATGGTATTCAAAATATATCTCTTTTTACTTATATAGATGTATTTGCTTGAGTCAGGTAAGAAAATAAACTCAGAATAACCATATTTAAATCTTTGGGCAATACAAGTATGGAAAGACATTATGGAAAGTGGGTCTAGAAATTTTGGGAGGTAGCTTAGTTATAGCAATGGCACTTAGAGAGGCACGTGGGTGGCTCAGTCTGTTAAGCTGCCAACTCAGTTTGAGCTCAGGTCATGATCTCAGGGTCCTGGGATTGAACCCCGCATCTGGCTCTGCCCTCAGCAGGGAGTCTGCTTGAGATTCTCTCTCTCTCTCTGCCCCTGCCTGCGCTCATACTTTCTCTCTCCCTCAAAAAATAAATAAAATCTGAAAAGCACAACAATAGCACATCTAGAACCTTAAATCAGGTTTCACCACTAGAAATGCAGCCCTATAAGACAGAGAGAGCCTATGGATATATAATGAGAAAGTATCTTCCCATATTCCAAGAAATCTGTTAAAAAGTAAAAACTAACAAAAATCGATAAATTCCAGATACTGAAGTTATTGAAATTATATCTTCTGAAGGAGGGGGTGTGGAGGTAGAGGTTTATTTAATATTAAAACTATATTCAGGGATGCCTGGGTGGCTCAGTGGTTGGGCATCTCCCTTCAGCCCAGGGCGTGATCCCAGGGTCCCGGGATCGAGTCCCACATGGGGCTCCCTGCATGGAACCTGCTTCTCCCTTTGCCTGTGTCTCTGCCTCTCTCTCTCTCTGTGTCTCTCATGAATAAATAAATAAAATCTTAAAAAAAAACTACATTCATATATTCATTCAGCATATACTTACTGGGTATATACCATGTGGCAGATAGTTTTCACAATGCTGGAGATAAAGTGGCGAACACAATAAACAAGGTCCTTGCTATAATTTTAATGTAATTCTAATTTTGGATTGTAGGATTTGGTGAGGTGGAGAAAGACACATAAGAAATGTGGTAATTTCAGATATGAGTGTTATGTCTAAAACAGAGTGGAATAAATGACAGAGACGGATTGGGGTAGATATTGGGAAAGTGCTTCACTGGAGGACTCAATGAAGGATATCTCTGAAGGTATTTTTTTTTAAGCTGGGGTCATTTTATAGTCCTTTATTAGTGACTGGTTTATAAATCGAAGTTTATTTTTAACCAGACTAAATTAGTTGGTCAAGCAAAATAGCCAGATACAAGATCACAGACAGACATCAGTAACTTTTCTTGTGAATAGCAACAAACAGAAAATACAATAATAATAAGGAGAATATTACTTATTTTTTTCACATTAGTAAACAGAAACTCTCAAAGTACATCAAAGGGATGGCCTAAAAATTATTGCAATTTTATTCTACCATTATGGAGAAAGTTTTCAAATTTAGTGAAGGGCACCTGAAAAGACCTAAATAAATGGAAATCTTTACTATGTTTACAAAAGAGGAAGCTCAGCATCGTGAAGATCAAGATGCTGATTCTCCCCTAAATTCGTCTGTGTTGTAGTTTCAGTTGGGATTGTCACAAGCTTCAACAAACAGTTTAACAAATTCACATCAAAGCGTAAGATTAGCAATGAAAAAAAAATTAAAAGAACAGAGAAGAGTGGTTTGTTCTGTCAAATAGCAATAGATCATAAAGCTGTGGAAGTTAATAGTGCAAATTCTTGGTTTATGAGTGAATAAGTAACAGAATAAAAAACTATCGTGTGTATTTGTATATATGAATTGTATTCATAATTTGATTCAGATTTTCATAATTTATTCACTGAGCACAGGTAGAAGATACACACATATACACACACCAAAATTAATGGGAAAAAACAGTTCAATAAATGCCAAGCCCATTATTATAACAAAAAAATAATAGTATAAAACTAATTCATACCTCATACCATATAAAACTAAAATCTAAACACATTTTAAGCTTAAGGAAGCAAACAACAAAAGATAATTAGGAAAATGCAGATTAAACAAGAATTCCCTTAATCTTAGAAAAGTAATAAAAACAGTTAATAAAAGCAATCATTTGTAGAATTGTGGGACAAGTGCTCCTCACACTGTAAAGAGGGAATATAAATCGATTCAGGCATTTTAGAAAGCAATTTACCAGTATTATTTGAAACAAAAATTGCATTGACCTCCAGGAGGCAATTTCCCTCCTAAATATATATCATTAACAAACAAAGTAGAGGAGGAAAAAAAGGGACATTTTTTTATTGCAACGCTAATTGCAATACCAGAGTATTGGAAATGGTCTAAAAGTCTTTTATAGAAAATGGCTAAATGATACAGGTATTCCTAACTTGGAATTCCACAGAGCACTTTTAAAAGGAACAAACTAGACCTTTATAGGCAGTAATGCTGCCATTTCTTTAACCTATATTTTGAGTTAAAAAAAGAAAGCATCTTGTAAATACTAATTACAGGGAAAGATACTATTGTGATTTCAGTAAAAAAATGAACATAAAAAGGAACACTTAGGTGGTTCAGCGGTTGAGTGTCTGCCTCCGACTCAGGTCATGATCCCCGGGTTCTGGGATCGAGTCCTGCATCAGGCTCCCCGCAGGGAGCCTGCTGCTCCCTCTGCCTGTGTCTCTGCCTCTCTCTCTGTGTCTCTCATGAATAAATAAATAAAATCTTTTTTTTTTTAAAGAACATAGAAGTACACGGGTATATTTATTACCGTTCAGTAAACAAAGACATGATAAAGATCCAGTGATGGAGTACAAAGGAGAGCAATGACCCCTGTAATTGTCCAGTTCCTTAGTTGTTAGAGCTAGTCAAAGATCTACACATGCGGGCCTGGCTGCTTCTAGCCTATACTGTTGAATCCAATAAATACCATTTTCTGTGCTTCAATCAGAGAATCATCACTTCCAAGAGTCTACACTGAAAACTGTATTTCAAACTTTGGTGACGATTCTGGTTCTCCAAGAGTGTTGCCCTCAGATGGATCTTGGAGTGTAGCAGGAGACTGTAGTTACCTGCTCTCTTGGCATATGTCTGCATATTTGTTTTCTGGTTTATAGCAAATTGAAGTAAAAGTAATCTAAACCCAGTATCATTTTTTCCCCAATTTTTTTCTATCATTTATTTGGGGTGATATAACAAAATACCGTAGACTGGGCAGCTTATAAACAATGATAATTTAGTTCTCACAGTGCAGGAGGCTGGGAAGTCTCAGATCAAGACACTGGTCGTTGAGGTGTCAGCGGACTTCATGATTCATAGATGGCCATTGTCTCACTGTGTCATCACATGATGGAAAGGAGAAGGAAGCTTTTTGATGTTTCTTTCAGAACGCCAATCCCATTCATAAAAGCTCTGTCCTGATGGCTTTTTCACCTCTTGGAGGTTCCCTCTCCAAATACTACCATGTTGGGGGGTAGGTTTCAACATAAGAATTTTCAGGGGACGTCATATTCAGTCTATGGCAATAACTAGATCACTTTAATGACGTGGCCTATCTCAATTTACTTTAAATTACTTTAAGAGGCCTGGAAAGGTGGACATCAAAATCCTAACAGTGGTTACCTTTGGGAATGGGGGATAAGTGGAAGAGGGGGCTGAAAATCCAAGTTGTAGTTTTTAATTTAAAAGGTCTTTGATTTCTTATATTTTACTATATTGTTTTAACTTTTTACTTTTAAATAATTATGAATTCACAGGAGGTTGTTAAGACAGTACAGAGCTTCTGTGTTCCCTTTCCCAGTTTCTCCCAATGGTTCCATGACATTTTATGCTATTATTAATGCCAGGAATTGTAATTGGTAAATGTGTTTCCAGTTCTTTTTTTTTTTTTTTAAGATTTTATTTATTTATTCATGAGAGACACAGAGAGAGGCAGAGACACACACAGACAGAGGGAGAAGCAGCGCTCCATGCAAGGAGCCCGACATGGGACTCGATCCCAGGTCTCTAGGACCATGTTGTGGGCCAAAGGCTGGCGCTAAACTGCTAAACCACCCAGGGATCCCCTGTTTCCAGTTCTACATCATTTTATCATATGTGTAATTCATGTAACTACCACCGTATTTTGCTATATTAAAAAATTAGAATGCTTGCAATTATGTTACTTGAATAATTATTTTTTAAAAGGTGATGGAGATGACTATAACACAGTTCATTTATTTATCCAAACATTAATGGCTATATCACTTCAGTTGTTTGGATCATAATTGATTTAACCAATTCTCTGTTCTTAATCATTACCAGTTCATTAGGTATTACACATGAAACAGAAAAACATAGATGTGCACAAAAGCCCATATTGCACAATATTCTAATAGTCTTTTTTCCTGCAAACATGATTGTTGAATTAAATCATATGTAAATATTGAGGATATTTCCATATTGCCTTTCAGAAATGTTGTATTAATTTAAACTCTCATTAGGAGTCTAAGAGAGTTAGCATTTCCTTGCAATCACAAAGGTCATGAAAACTTTATTTTTAAATATTTCAGTACTTAGCAGTGTCCAGCACATAACAGGCACTCAAAAAATATTCATATAAGAAATAAGTACATACAATAATTTACCAATTTTAAATGGAAAAAGAGTAACTTCTCTTAAACTCATTTTTTTCCTTTGACTAGTAACAAAAGGCACAATAGTCCTTTCCTATTATAATTGGAATTTTTTTCTATGAACCTTTTTTTTTTTACATTTTTTCCCATTAAAAAATTATACTTTTGTTTCCCATTGACCCTTAATATCAATCCTGTGTTAAAAATATTAACTTCTTGAGGTGCCTGGATAGCTCAGTTGGTTGAGTCTCCAACTCTTGCTCTGAGATCAGGTCTTGATCTCAGGGTCATGAGTTCAGGCAATTCATTGGGCACCACCCTGGGTGTGGAATCCACTTTTAAAAAAAACAAATCAATTCTTGTCTGTTACAGACCCTGTTAATCTTTCTCAGTTTTTAACTTCACTTTAAATTTTGTCTGAGATATTGTTGACATAAAATAATTTTTATTTTTTATGTAATCAAAATCTAACCCTTTCCTGGTATCTCTATTTTTGCTTTTAATTAGTCCTTTCCAATATGAAATCAGTAAATATTCACTTGATGTGATCTAATTTCTTTGTAATTAGTATCTTAATCGAATGTTTGATTGTGTATGTTACTGTAGAGCTCAAACTATCTTCTCCAATTAACTAGCCTCATGTATGAACACTACTTGTGTATTAAATTTTTCTTTCTCCTCTGACTTGCAGAGTGATTTTGGAGGATCCCAAAATATGCCAAATATAGGGAACTGTACCTGTTTTATTTTGTTTGTTTTCTTGCATTTTTTTAGTAGTCTCAACTTATTTTAATATCTTAGCATTATAAGATATTTTATTGTCTGGCAGTGATATCCATACACTCAATCTTATTTTGAAAAACTGCCATTTCAGTTAATATTTAGAAACATAGGAAACTCAACAAAATAGCCTTTATGTTATTTGTGATGTCTCATTTTCCTTATAATCAAATCCCAGTAACTGTATCTTTTAGTATATATTCTCTTTGATAAATTCTGAGTAAAATGGTATTGAAAACACAGACATTTAACCAATAATTACTTCTTCCCCATTCCCTTTCCCAAAGAAATAAGAGATTATAAAGGAGAAGGCACCTGGGAATTGGAGAGGTTAGAACAAAAGTGATGTTTATTAGTGAGAAATTTGAGGAGTTTCTTCAAATTGAGGAGACAGAGTTCTATGCCTACCCAGGAATTAATTGTAGAATGTCTCCACCTATACCCTTACTTGGGAAGGTGAAAAAATTTTCAAATGAAAATTGAGATGGTATCACATGTTAAAGACACCTATATATTGGAAGCATTCATTCTTCTCTGAACTCCAGCCTCTTATTTTCACTTCTACTCAATATGTCATCTTGAAAATTTAATAGACATTTTGATTCTTGACTTAGCACTACTGTCTTCCAATTCTTTTTTTTTTTTTCAATATTTATTTATTTATTTGAGAGAGAGAGAGAGCAAGTATGAGCACAGGGAGGGGCAGAGAGGTAGGGAGAGAGAAAATCTCAAGCAGTTTTCTTGTTGAGCATGGAGCCTAATGTGGGGCTCAATCTCAGGACTCTAAGATCATGACCTGAGCTGAAACCAAACGTTGGACACTCAACCAACTAAGCCACCCTGTCTTCCAGTTCTTAATCCACTTATTTCACTCCCTCGTTTCACAAATGTCATTACCACACAGTTACCCCAAATAAATGCCCAGGGGTTATTGGCTATTCTGTGTTCTCCTCTTTCCCTTATTACCCACACATCTTAGCTTGAGATGCTATAATAGAATAACATAGACCAGGTAGCTTAAGCAACAAACATTTATTTCTCACAGCTCTTGAGGCTAGAAAATCCAAGATTCTCTTCTTGCTATACTCTCATATAGAGAATAAAGGATGAGGTAGTTCTCTGGCTTCTTCTGAGGTCACTAATGCCATCGTGAGGGCTCTATCTTTATGACCTAATTACCTCCCAAAGCCTCCACCTCCAACCACCATCACACTGGAGATTAGATTTCAACATACAAATTCTGGAGGGACACAAGTGTTCAGTTAATACTGAACACAGTTAATCTGTCATCAAGTTCTCTGAGATATTTCTTAATAATTTAACTAAAATCTTGTCTTTTCTCACCTTTTTAACTACTGTCTTTATCATTATTTAGCTATTTAAGCCACCAACTCCTTTTACCTACAATGTTACAGGCAACCTCTTTTCTATTCTTGTTCTAGTAAAGTTGATTTTACTGACTTATCTTTTTAAAAATACAGATCAGAATATATCATTCCCCTATTCAAATTCCTCCAATAGTTTTCTTCACATTTATCCATGGCCATCTTACTGGCACTTGCCCACCTCTTATTACTCCTCACCCCATCCTTATGCTCTCTGCTTTGGTCCAGTTGGATTTTTTGTTGCTTCTCTAATAATTTCCATCCCTTTTCAGGGGTTGTAACATTTGCTATTCCCTCTGCCTTTTCCCTTAGTGCTCTAGGGATTCACATCATTGAGATCTTCTCAGAATTCACATTCTGAGGAAAGTCTTCCCTAACCACTGTATTTATTGTATCATGTCTATTTGAGCTATCCATTCATTCAGCAAAAACTTAATTTGATCTTGTATATTTTTACACTTGTCTTTTTACTGTTAATTTTTTCTTCAGTGTACTTAATTTCTACATGTAGTTATAATATATATTCTTTTTAAAAACTATGTTTTCACTGTCAATTGTAAGTTCTCTAAGGACAGAGGCCTTAGTATAAGGGTTAGGTGTAAGAATGCAAGCCTTGTTATGACATAGTGTTACCTAAGCCTTTATATAAAAGAGGAGGAAGCCTATGTGAAAGTAGAGATTCAACACGAGCAATAAGTGAATTAATGGGAGAAAAAAACTCTGGAGGGCAAGGAAGAATTGGAAACAATTGGATCAAGATCATAAAAATTAGTTTTTGAAGATGAAAGAAGAATGAAGCAACAGTATTGGGTTAATCTAAGGAAAATAAGAGTTAAACAATTTGGTAAAGGTAATGCAGAACGTTGATTTAGAAGTCTGAGAAAAAGGGAGAAATGTTTGCAGCAACTCATGTGTCTATTGTGAAATATCATCAGTAATAGTTCAGCTAAGATAAATAATTTAATTGGAAATTTATAGTGGCTTGGTTAACCAGCTTTCTTGGTCTATTTTTAAAAATCCTCTGGATATCTTCCAGATTATTGAAAGTCAGGAAATAACCATCAATTGTTATAATAAAGATCAGATAAATTTTGTTGCAAGGAAGGTGCCTGGAACCAGACCTGTTCCACTGTTATGAATTCTTTAATTTCTCCTTGCATTGGATTACGGGCACCTTAAGACAGATATTATCGTAAAGGACAGGAATATAAAATGTACCAGTTGGTGGACACCCATATTTTGATTATATAATACAAATCCATTAAAACTACTTAAATCTAAATACCTAGTTGAGGTAGATTTTCCATAATGCCAATGAAGCTTACATTACAGGACACCTGATCTTTACCAGGCTTCTTCCAAGGACCTGGGAAGAGTTATAGGAAGAATCTTAGCAGTTTATTTACATGGTAACTTGTTATTATAAAATATATTAAGTAATATATTTTAATCATAATGGATTAAGATCATCGTCTCCATTTAACCTTTCTTCCATTATACTTCCACCTCTATTAGGGGTATTCTTGTGGTCATGGTATTTTTGGGTGCTAAGGTAAATTGAGTTATGGATACATTTTGTTGGATTTAGTGGGATATATTTTAAGTATGGTTAATTTACTGCTAGCCATTCATCACAAAAATGAAATGGTAATTATGTGATATGATGCAGGTGTTAGCTAACACTATGGTTGTAATCATTTTGCAATGTATAAGTGCGTCAAATCAACACTTTGTACCCCTTAATCTTACATGATGTTATATGTCAATTATATCTTGTAAAGCTGGAAAAAAGGAGAGAATTATGAGAATGAGGATACATCCAAAAAAGGGAAAAATAAACAGAAAGAAGAGAGGAGTAATGATAAAGAGAAACACAATTTGTATGAATAGAATCAACACGAAGAAGAGCAGTAGCTTTTTTGGACAAATGTGTTGACTTTGATAAGTACAACGATCTCTGATAAGTACTGTTGTTGTGTTATTGTGCACTGTATGTGAATAATGGCTTCTTTCTTCACATTTGTGGTTCCAGAAATACTTGTAGAGAATCAAAGAGAATATATAATGCAAAAAGATTAATCCAAAACAGATATTTGGAAAGGAAAATTGGAAATATTTCCAATTCTTACAAGATCCTTGATAACCTATCCCAGCTCTAAAATTTGCTTATATTTTTATCAGTTGTTTATAAACAAGACACAACATAGAGACATTGTTTCTGGTCAAGCTAGATGGATACATCCAGAGCCTTTAAAAATCATTAAGACAGTGCTTTAAAAAAAAACCCAAAACAACAAAACTATATTTACTTAAATTCCACATAGAAGTGAAATTACATAGTATTTGTGTTTCTCTGATTTATTTTGCTTAGCTTTATACTTTACCCCCGTCCATGCCATTGCAAATAGTATGATTTCATTCCTTATTATGGCTGAATAATATTCCATTACACAGACATACACATACACACATTCCACCTCTTCTTTATCCACTCATCAATCAATGAATACTTGGGTTGCTTCCATAATTTGGTGCTTGTAGATAATGCTGCTATAAACATAGGGGTGCATGTATACTTTTGAATTCATGTTTTCATATTTTGGGGGTAAATACCTAGTAGTATGATTGCTGGATATTTACTGGATCATAGGGCAGTTCTAGTTTTAACTTATTGAGGAAACTCCATACTGTTTTCCAGAGTGTTTGCACCACTATGGATTTCCGTCAACAGTGTAAGAGGATTGCCCTTTCTCCACATCTTCACCAACACCTATTCTTTCTTGTTTTTGATTTTAGCCATTCTGATAGGTGTGAGGTGATATCTCATTGTGTTTTTGATTTGCAGTTCCCTGATGATGAGTGATGTTGAGCATCATTTCATGTGACTTGGCCATCTGTATGTTTTCTTTGGAGAAATTTCTATTCATGTCTTCTGCCCATTTTTAACTGGGTTATTTGTTTTTTGGGTTTGAGTTATAGAAGTTACTTCAATATTTTTGGATACTAACCCTTTATTGGGTACGTAATTTGAAGACATCTTCTCCCATTCCTTCCATTGCCTTGTAGTTTTGTTGATTATTTCCTTTGCTGTGCAGAAGCTTTTTATTTTGATGAAGTCCCAATTGCTTATTGCTTATTTTTGCTTTTGTTTCCCTTGCTTCAGGAGACCTACTTAGAAAAAAGTTGCTATGGCTGATGTCAGAGAAATTTCTACCTGTGTTCTCTTCTAGGATTTTTATGCTTACAGATCACACATTTAGGTTTTTAATCCATTTTGAATATTTTTGTGTATGATGTAAGAAAGCGGTCCAGTTTTATTCTTTTGCATGTTGTTCTCCAGTTTTCTCAAAACCATTCGTTGAAGAGACTTTTTCCCATTAGATATTCTTTCTTGCTTTGTCAGAGATTAATTGACCATATAGTTTTGAGTTCATTTCTAGGTTTTTTATTTTGTTCCATTGATCTCTGTGTCTATTTTTGTGTTAGTGTCATACTGTGTTACTTACTACAGCTTTGTAATATAACTTGAAGTCTGGAATTGTGATTCATCAACTTTGCTTTTCTTTTTCAAGATTGCTTTTGCTATTCAGGGTCTTTTGTGGTTCTAGACAAGTTTTAGGATTGTTTGGTCTAGTTCTGTGATCTAGATTGCAATCTTTGATATAGATTGCATTAAATGTGTAGATTGATTTGGGTAGTATAGACATTTTAGCAATATTTGTTCTTCCAATCCATTAGCATGGAATATATTTCCATTTCTTTGTGTCCTCTTCTATTTCTTTCATCAGTGTTGTATAGTTTTCAGGGTACAGGTTTTATGCCTCTTTGGTTAGGTTTATTCCTAGGTATCTTATTATTTTTTGGTATAGCTGTAAATGGGATTGTTTCAAAGGAGCATTTTTGAAGTAATAGAAATGATATAATGATGATCTACAGTTTGTACCAACACTTGAAAATTACAAGGTAAAAAAATGAAAACATTTATCTAAAGGAGTTTGTGAAGAATTAAACAAAATAATTGGAAAGCATGGATAAAATGAAGCAGTAAATCTTACAAATGAAGTAGTCACTAAACACTCTTCTATTGTAGGCTCTTACTGGATATGATGAACAATGACTAATTAACTGATAATTATTTTCCACTATTATTATAATGAAAAATCCTCCAAACAATTTTAAACTTTCTTGCCAACTAAAAATTATCTGTTACTAATTGTTTTCAACAAATGAAATATGTTTGAGATTATTGTAAAATGTCCTTTAGCAATTGATATTTGTGGTCAATCATATGACTAAAAGGTGATAACAAAGGCTGCACGCTTTTTATAAACATAAACAAACAGGCAGCATATGTCTAATGTGTTCTTATTCCCTTGTTCTCATCAGAGAAATAGTCTGCATTCAAAGTCCTTGAGGTTATTGACAATTTTTTGTATTTTATAATAATAGGTTTTCTTTTGCATTTGCAGTGTTGTAATACATGCCAACTCCTTCTTTAAAGATAATAAATTTAATGAGATAATCTGCCTATTGCAAAAACAGTCCAAGTCCTGGACTCATCAGAGACACAGAGGCAGAGACATAGGCAGAGGGAGAAGCAGGCTCCCTGCAAGGAGCCTGATGTGGGACTGGAGCCAAAGGCAGACGTTCAACCACTGAGCCACTCAAATGCCCCTTACTGGAATTTATAAAATAGTCTTAGAACTGTTTAATTCACTTTTTCCCTGCAAGTGTACATGAAGCATTCATCAGAATGGATCCTATGCTGAGTGATAAAATGCCTCAATTGTGGAGGCTGAGAAAATTAAGGCTATTCCACCTTAAGTTCAGCGTTAGCACAAGTACAGCCATCTCAGGCCCCTGTGAATAAGAGCTGAACTTTACCTTACTTCAGTTACAGGGAAAAAAAACAAAAACAAAACAAAAACAAAACAAAAAAACAAAAACGGCTTAATGCCTTTGAAAGCCCCATATTAGAATGAGAACAGAGCTCAAGGGAGTGGCAGGAAGCCCCATATCAGAATGAGAAAAGAGCTCAATGCCCTTGAAAGCCCCATATCATAATGTAAACTGAACTTGAGAAATTCCTCCCCTCCTCCTGGAGGTCCCCTAGACCAGCCCATAGAACCCAGCTGGAACCCCCTCGGGGTCCAAGTCCCTGCTCTGCTGTGTCGGGTATACTTGGACCCCAGCTCCAGCTTGTTAATAAACCCTCATGTACTTGCATCAGTGTTGGCTCCTTGGTGGTTTCTCAGATACGCAATCTTGGGCACAACATCAATAAATTTCAGATTATAATCTTAAAGAGTATGTTCTATGATCACAGTTGAATTAAATTACAACAACAAAAGGATATTTAGAAAATCTTCAAATATTTGGATATAAAAATGTACTTCTAAATAACCAATGAGTCAAAGGTTATATCACAAGTGTAAATAATAATATTTTGGAGTAAATGATAATGAAAACATGTCAAAATTTGTGAGATACAGATTGGAAAGTGCTTATGAAGAAATTATATTTTTAATGTTATAAACATAGTTTTAAAATCAATGGTCTAAAGTATTTAAGAAGTTAGAGAAAGAAGAAAATAAAAACTAAGTAAAATCAAATGATAAAGATAAAAGTAGAGATCAGTGAACTAGAAAATAAACAATAGAGAAAATCAATCAAATCTGAAATAATTTCTCTGAAAACATCAATAAAACTGATAAATTCCTAACTAAAGTGGTCAAAAGAAAAATAAAGAATATGCAAAAGGTAAACATAGAAAAAGGGAGCAAAACTGAGGTCCTAAAATTAGAAAAAAAATTTAAGGATTATTATGAACAACTTATGCCAATAAATTTGTCGATTATGATGAAATGAGCAAATTAAAATGGAAACAAGAAATTAAAAAATTAAAATAGCTTCATATTTGTGAAAGTAACAATATTCATAATTTTAAATTTCCTAGAGAAGCCTTTGCGGTTAGGTGGATTCCCTGGAGAATTCTAGTAAACGTTTAAGGAAGAAAAGACAAAAAACTCTCAAAATCCGACTCATGTGACTAATCGTAGAAGCTCTCTTATAGTTGACTCCTGAACAACACTGGAGTTGGGGAACTGACACTTCTATGCTGTCAAAAATCACTATAAATTTTGATTCCCCCAAAATTTGACTTTTAATAGCCTTCTGCTGACCAGAACCCTTACTGATAATATAAACAGTCAATGTACACATATTTTGTATATCATAGGTATTATATAATATATTCTTAAAGCAAGCTAGAAAAAAGCAAATATTAAGACAATCATAAGGAAGAGTAAATACATTTACAGTGTTATACTGTATCAAAATCTGTGTTGCTCAAGAGCAGATTGTATAAAGTTTCTAGCTAGGAAAAAAAAAAAAAGAAAACAGCTTCCTGACCTGGGGATAGGCATTTTTTTTTAGGGATCAAAGATCACAAACAAAAGAGACCATAAATTAGATTTCATCAAAATATCTCACCAAAGGTACCATTAAAAATAAATAAGTAAGCAGTTGACTAAAAGAAAATCTTTACAATGCATATATCTGACAAAGGATTTATTTAGAATACATAAGCTACTATTATAATTTGATAATTAAAAGGACAAACCTCATATTAAAGGACAAAGATTTATTTTTTTATATATATTTTTATTAGAGTTCGATTTGCCAACATATAACACCCAGTGCTATAAAGATTTAAAAAGACATTTCATGAAGGATGATGTACACAAGGCAAATAAGCATATGAATAAGTTCTCACCAATACCAGTTATTTAGGAAATGCTAATTAAAACCACATGAGATTCGATATGGATGGTTAAAATTAAGAAGACTGATAGCATTAAATATTGATGAGAATGTAGAACAACCAGGGATTTCATACACTGCTAGTGAGAGTGTACATGGTGCAGCCATTTTGTGAAAAAGTTTGGCATTTAAAGTTAAACATAAATCTCTGCTATCAGAAAGACATTCCATACTAGGTATTTATCCAAGAAAATCCCAGATATATATCCATAAAAAGACTTATCAGTAATGTCCATATATCCATAAAAAGACATATTCAATTTTCTTGTTTATAGACAAAAACTGGATATAACTTAAATGCCTTTCAATCAGAAAAATATATAAATTAAACGTGGTCTTTTTATATCATGAAATAGTCTCATATACAGTGACATACATACAACTTCAAGATAATAAAGATAGACACAGAGAAGCAGAAACTGCAGTCACAGGGAGCAAAATTAGTAGGGGAGAAAAATTTGTTACCCCTAAATATGTGTCTTTGGCCTCTGAATTATTTTAGGCTGGTTATTTTTAAGAAACAAGTTTCAGGAAGAGCCTTTGACCTTTCCCATAACTGCCCAGTAGAATTTAGATAAAGCACCTGCTCCAGGAAGGGAGCTATTACCGTAGAGAGCTTTAGAATACTATAAACTTTGTGTGGTAGGGAGGAACTCAGCCAGGTCTGTCTGGAAATTCCTCTTTAAAAAAAGATTAATTCCAGTTAGGAGACTTGATGTCCTTCAGCAGATGATTGATAAAGAAGCTGTGGTCTACATATACAATGGACTCTTACTCAGCCATCAGAAAGGACGGATTCCCTTTGCTTCAACACGGATGGAACTGGAGGGTGTTATGCTGAGTCATGTAGGTCAATCAGAGAAGGACAATCATCATATGGTTTCACTCATACGGGGAATATTAGAAATAGTGAAAGGGATTATAGGGAGAGGAGGGGAGCTGAGTGGGGAAAATTAGAGAGGAAGATAAACCATGAGAGACTCCTAACTCTGGGAAACAAAAAGGGTTGCAGAAGGGGCGGGGAGTGGGGTGACTGGGTGATGGGCACTGAGGAGGGCACTTGACGGGTGTTTTACTACATGTTGGCAAATCGAACTTCAATAAAACAAACAAAAAATTAAAAATAGAAAACCAACACATAATTCCAGTTAGTTAACATAGTGTTACATTAGTCTCAGCTGTACAATATGGTGAGCCAATGATTCCAATCATCACCTGGTGCTCGTCGGGACAAATGAACTTCTTAATTCCCATCTTCTAGTTAAACCATCCCCCTACTACCCTCCTCCTTTCTGGTAACCTTTAGATTGTTCTCTAAAATTAGGAGTCTGTTTCTTGCCCTCTCTTTCTGCCTTTTTCCTTTACTCTTTTGTGTCTTGATTCTACATATGAGTGAAATCATATGGTTATTTGTCTTTCTCTGACTGACTGACTTTGCTTAGCATAGAATTCTTCTCTATGTCCCATTGTGTCTGTATGACTCAGCAAACATTTGTTCACTGAATATTTACTCTTTTTCACCTTTGTGTGAATTGCTTTCCTTCCCTTTGAAGTTGAGACTCCTACCCTTTCTCCTTAGTTCAGAATGACACATATGCCTCATGATGCTTTACTGTCTTTGGAATTTTCTTGTGTTTATGTGGATGCCCTTCATGTACATGATTAAATGTTTTGTTTTGTTTTGTTTTTACATAATTAAATGTTATTTTCTTCTGTTAATCTGTCTCATGTCAATTTCTTAGATCAGCCAAACGAATCTTGAAAGGTAATGAAATTTTCTTCCTCCTCAACAAGTCCATATTCATGAATTTTATACCAGATAAACCTGGTGTAAGAAATTAGCACAGTAGTAGTTTATGCAACAGAGTGGAGACTGAGAACAGCATGAGACAGAAACTTCAAGGGTTAATGGAAATATTTTTATCTTGGTATCTATTGGGTGGGGTACATAGATGTGTGCACTTGTAAAATGCATGGAGATGTTACACTCAAGATCTGGGCATTTCACTATAAATGACACCTTGTTAAAAATGCTTCCCATTTTACAGGTTAATTTTCTGATTTTTGTTTTCACTTTCATCACTAGTTCCGAGGTTAAAATCTCCACCGTCTCTAGGGGTAAAGTGGTTTTAGTGCAATTAAATTTCATTTGCATTGTCTAAAGCACTTCACAGAAAAAGTTTATGACCTGAGAGTATATGTTGTTTCTGCTCTGAAGCATTCCATTGTCTGGCTTGTAGAAACATTCACAGCATGTTTGTTTATTTAGTTGTCCATTAGAAAAATGCAATATTCCTTTTTGAGGAATGATTTTATACTGCTGTGCACCCAGCAATTATCGCTATTCTAAACAAACATGCTCTGTTGGTTTAATCCCCAATTCTAATACAGCGCTACACTAGAAATGATTATACGGTGTGTAAGTCTCATACTCTTTCCATCGTTTTATGGCACTTGGGCTTCACGCATTTGGAGATGGCATCCTGATGTCAAATGTATTTCTAGTTTTCCCAAGCAGCCCATTGCTTGAAGGACACGCAAAAGGAAGCTATTCTGACAATTTGGCTGAACTCATGGAAATTTCAGTCTGGCCCAGATGGTGAGACTCAGCTGTTGTGTGAAACAGGTAAAGGCACCATTTAAAATGCTACTGGCAATTTTCCTGAGCCTTGACAACAACAGGTGTTCCAGATTTCCTTTTTCTAAAATATTCTCCAAAATTGCAAATTATATGACATTATGTTTATTTTGAAAACAAAGGGACCTTTTCCCCATCAGCATGATAAGCAATTGTGACTACTTTAATCATATTGTTGGGACTCCATGTCTACACTCTAGATGATTGAGGGATGGTGAAATCATTTTTTCACTAAGATAAGGCTATGTAAGGAATATGGAAAATTCAATTTATTATTCCAGCAGAGCTGTGAAAGTGATAGACTCTTGGCAGGTGATACAGTGGCAAGAGGGGGCACATATGGACTGTAGCCACTAAAGTGCTTTGGTCAGGCTCAGAGGGATGTTTGTTCCTGTAAATGTGTTGACATCACAGCCAAGCCCTGAGCTATGTCAATTTTGCACAATTGAATTGTATTTGTCATTTTAATCACCAAAATCACCAGCACTATTCTAGTTATCTGGGTCATTAAACTGACTGAATTAGATTGACGACTCTTGATCGGATTGCTCGCTAAGAAATTGATCTTCAAAGAGATAATCCTGGCTACTCTTGATAACAAAACATGATAATGAGATGCTAAACAGATGTAAATTGGGAGCCTCTCCCAAGAGGCTCGAGTTTTTGCTTGAAAAGAGTCACGGGAATTTGTAAGGACCTTATGGAAATTAACAAAGAATTTGCCACTTCCATGGAATTGTTGCTTAATGCAAGAAGCTAGATAAATAGTTGAATAAATATGTGAGAACAGTCACTTTCAGTTCTTTTAATTGTCTCCTTTTTTAGACTCACTATTTTTGTGGAGTTTAAATACAAGTTCAAGAAAATATTTCTTAGACTACTAGGTAATTTTTACTTCTGACCTCAAGGAAGCCAGGAACAATAAAGGGGTGGGGGGGGGTGGAAATTAGTAAAATAGAAGCCAACGGATGCAGTGACATAAAAGGATGCTATTTGAAGAAATACTTCTTCACCCCTCCAGGTTTGGAGGATGTACTACTAATAAATCTTCATTTCCTATCAATTTCTCTCAAATTGCCTTTTTCCCCACGTCTTCATATACCTCTCACAGCTGGCTTGCTGTGTACCTCTTCTTAATAATCCAGGTACACCCACTGTTCCTCTTCCTGAAAGAATCCATCTGCCACCATTGTGTGGCAGTTTTGTCTGCTGCAACATTTATTATTAGTCTTTCATCCTCTTCACTTTGGCCACTCTTCCTGCACGTGGATATGGATGCTTTGGTGCTATGCTTGTATCCTTGGGAGCAAATTTGTGTCTCTCTGGTATTGAATCGTGTGCACCTAGTGCCACCTGAGGGAAAGCAAGCACATCATTCATTTGTTCATTACTTCGACAGATAATTATTGAACCTTCCCACATGCTGTAAGCTACAGCCATATATAATACTCACTACATTAAGTGGCCATCATTAATTCCTCTATAGCCAGAAAGCAGAAGAGCTTTTCTAGAGGGGCTCAGTTCCAGAGCAGACCAAGTGCTTTATTTCAGACTGTAGCTCCCAGCCAGCTCTAGTTCCTTTTGGTTATCTTTGCTGGGAGATCACATGCTTTTTTTGGAGTTGAAGAAGTTCTGATAGATGCCATTCCTCTTCCCCACTTGAGTGTTGAAGCAGCATATATATATATATATATATATATATATATATATATATACACACACACACATTATATGTATATATACATGTATATATTATATATAATATGTGTGTATGTGGCATAAGGCAAATATGGATCAAAATAGAAGCCTTTCTACAGATGAAGTAGATATTAAGCTATGTCTTATATCTGCAGCTAGTGGGATGTGGGCAGATTTCCCTACTCCGTTCCAGGACAGAGGCAGAGAGGCAGTCTTTATAAAATATGTAGCAAGGAAGGTTCAGCAGAGCTGCATTCCATTGGGAATGAAGCCAGGTGGGTTAGAGGAACCTCCACTGAAGGAAATTTGAAAAGCAGAGGAGAAACACCTTCAACAGAATTTACTACAACCACTTTTCTTCTACCCCTCAGTAGGGGATGAGGAACTTCCACGAAACTTACTTATATTTCCTTTCCTTGGACACTATTCTTTTCTTTTTCAGCTTCCATTTAGAGTCAGACATTAATTCTGTAATCACTCTCTGGAT
This sequence comes from Nyctereutes procyonoides, assembly GCF_905146905.1. NCBI lineage: Eukaryota > Metazoa > Chordata > Mammalia > Carnivora > Canidae > Nyctereutes > Nyctereutes procyonoides. The sequence goes on along the minus strand of NW_026575021.1, from coordinate 13,349,342 downwards.
GTAGTATTTAAGCCAAGACACAAATGATGCAAAGAAGCCAGAATCTGTGAGCCAGGAATGGAGCTATAAAGGCTGATGAAGCAGAAAGTGCAAAGGCTCCTTAGAAGAAGGCCGATGTGCCTAAGTCAAGGGAGTAGAGATAGGCCCAGGCCACTCATCAGCCTTGTAAGTTTAAGACAGAATTAGAATTTGTTCAAAAAAAAAAAAAAAAAAAAAAGAATCTGTTCTACTTACAAGATGAAGCTGTGGGAGACTCCTAAAGAGGAAAATGCCAAATCTAAGGATCAACGTGCTATTTTGCAAATAGTTTAAAAAGAGGACGGTGGATACAGAGACTGTCGTAGGATTCTAGGTGAAACAGTGTTGATGGCTTGGAGTAGAGCATATCAGTAGAGAAGAAGTGATGGATTAGGAATATTTATTAAAATTAGATTAGAAGATGGATCGCATATAGGGCATGGGAGAGAGGACTCAAAACTACATGCCAGGTTTTCAGTATAAATGAGCAGATGGTGAAGCTCTTTACTGAGATGGGGAAGACGTATGGAAGGATAAATGTTTGTTGTGGTGATGGTGGTGTTTGTTTCAGAAAACCCAGAGCACTCTCAATTGCTTTTTTGTATTGTCAGGTTCATTTTGAAATATCAAATATTCAAATGCAGATTGGATTGGCGGTTTGGTACATAAGTCTGGAACACAAGGAAAGGGTTAGGGTAGGAAATGTAAACTGGAGAGTCATCAGTATACTCATAATATGATATTTAAAGCCATATGATTTTAAAAATGTAAAAAAAAAGCCATATGATTGAACTAGATCCTAAATGCAGAAGGTTTAGATGAGACCACAGGTCATAATCCGAGTTACTTCCATATTCAGCCACTTGCCCTAGAGTTAATATAACATATTTGTCTAAAACCCTTTGTCCCACTCTCTTTTATTAGTTTAATATATGCATCTATATGCTCTTTGCTCAATTACTGGAGGAAGAGAAACTCCTATGGTGGTAAACGGAATTTTCTATTGACACATTTGAATCAAGATGTAGAAATATCGTCTCTCCCAGCTGTTGAACTGTATTTGTCTTTGTAGATAATGTCCAAATCTTCAGATATTTTTATACTTATTACATTAAAAGGTAATCTGTCCAAAAGTTGAAGAAATTTCAAGCAAAGTAAATAATTGCTAGTGTCATCTGGGGGATAATTTTCCCAACCAGTTCCCTGAAGTGCTTAGTAATTGTTCTTCCTGTTTATTGAATCAGTCAAATAACATAATCATAACCATATCCTAAGGGGATTTCAGCAAGTTGGAGTCACTATAATATCCTGGACAGGGAAAATGAATATTCACCAGCTTTAGTAAGGATTAGCTATACCTCCTACTGTTTGGGGTAAAATGTAAGAGAATTTAAATGCCAATCTGCATTCCCAAGAGATTCTAAAATGGAAAAAAAAAAAGGCCCACAAAACAAAACAAAATCTTATAATACAACAGTTAACTAGAAAGAAAATCTGTCCTTTAAAAAATGTGCATAATTAGGTAGCTTCCTTGCCTTCCATATTCATTTTCTTGAAAAGTTCATTTAAATCCAGAAATGTGATTTTCAGTTTGTGAGTGGCCTTTGGTTATCGTAAAAATAGTAGGAAGCATTTTTCCGGGGTGGGTATACTGTAGGGTACATGCCACTGGCCTGGCTGTCTGTTCTTAGTTGTGGGCCTAAAATCAACACCAAGAAAATCTATGTCCAAGGGCACATTATTTAACTTCTTTGAAATTTAGTGATCTGTGAAATGTTAATGGCCCATGGACAGTTTTAAACATCCTCGTTCATGGCATTTAACATTTTAACAAATTTGAGCTTGTGAGGGCTATTCTAAATATAATACAATAAATGAATAAGTAAGTGGATCTAGTATATTCTGTGCCTGACAATCTACCAGATGCTTTCCACGTGTCTCCACGAATAACCCTAACAACTCTATGCCTAAAGAACTGGCATTTACATACTAGATGTAAGAAAATGGAAGTTCAAAGAGTTTAAGTAGCTCACCCAATAGTGTGCAGTAGATAATGTCTAGGTTTATATAACTTCCAATTCTATAATTCTTCCTTACCGAGTTTCTACTTGAGGCCCAAAGATCAAGGATTATTTTTGGTTGGTAAATAAATAAATAAATAAAATTTTTAAAAAAGGATTATTTTTGGTGCTTGTTGTTTTTTAAGACCTATTTAGGATTTTATTTTGGCAAGAACACCTAATATGAGATGTACCCTTTTAACAAAATTTTTCTCCTGAATAAATGAAATTTTTAAAAAATAAAATAAAATAATAAAATAAAATAATAAAATCAAAGACTAATTCTTCTCTCAAATGTCTCTCTCATTAGCCTGTGTTTCTCATCAAAGTAAGTAAAATTTGGGATTCCTAAAATGTCCCATTAGAAATACAAATATTGAACTCTAAGGGGTTAGTATCAGTTCACTGAAAGCAGAACCAAATAGGCACAAAATTACTTTTTCCCGAGGGAAGGCAAACAAAGTTTTCATGGAGATTTTAATAAACTCCTGTTACTTGAGTTGAACTCTGAAAACTGTCAGCATGACCACCTTCCAGTGGAACACATTCCACCAGAACAACCCAGTCAGAATCAGTGGTGGGAACAGGCTGCACCCTGAGTTCTAAAGAAGGTACATCCTCGCCATCTAAGTGCTATTTCTAGAAAATTGCATGAATGCTAAATTTTGGGTCACTGGCCTCAATATGATGAGGAAAGAATCAAGGAGGAATAAAGTTCAAACTCAATGAATCAGGAGAAAATTTGAAATGAAAAATGCTTTTGAAAAATCCCTTGCATTTTCCATGAAGTATGGAGTGTGCAGTTTTCAATATACTAGCCTGTAATGTTAATAAGATATGAAAACTGCATCGTAGGATATGGTGTTTGATCCCAAGGTGTTTATGTTGGGAACAACTCATTGCATTATTCTATGACCTTCATCTTCATTTTCTAAGATTGTTTTTCCTTTTAATTCTTGTCTGAATAATTTCCTCATTTTTTTTTCCCCTCTAGAATTTTTAAGAAAACCCCATCACCCATGTGCAGGTGATTTGAAAGACGTCACTTACTTCTGTGTAAATGGTGGGAGAAAAATGTCAAAGTCTCTTATTCTTACCTTTCTTATTAAACCAACGTGCATAGACTCCCTTTTTCAACTATAAATTCTTTATTTTATTTGTAAAAATTATTTTAATTAAATTCGTTTCTGACATATAGAAAAGTTATGAATACAGTACAGAATTCCTATGTGCCCAACAACCAGTTTCTTCTGTTATTAAACCCTGATAACACTATGATATGTTTCTTACAATAAACCAATACTGATACATCATTATAACTAAAGTCTGTCCTTTATCCAGTCATGGAGCCCAACTCAAGGAGCTCTCCTTCCTTGAATGAGAGCACGTACATAAATTACTTGGAATCCTTCTGCCTTAGAGGTTAGTCTGTTTTCTCCCATTTGTATGTGTATTTAAGCATTTATTTATCTTATCTGGACTCATGGATTTTTTTTTTAATACTTCAGATTTAGTTCAGGGTGTTCCATCTATGGCAATTTGGAGGCTTTTCATTTAGTTTCTGTGCCCCTTTGACATCTTAAACATACCCTCATCATTGCATTGGGGGGTGGTGTGAGTGTTTGACCACTTCCTTACTTCCTGGTGTTGGAAGATGCTCTAGGCTCATGTTGTATGATTTCTGTTTGGTTCTGAAATAGCTTTTTTTTTTTTTCCCAAAGAGCTCTGATTTAATATTGATCATGGGCTCTTTTTATTTGATTGTATCCATTTCCTGTTGGCATTGGACTCTTAGTGGTTATGGTGACAAGCTGAAGAATAATACAATTCACATGGATTCCTGTGCCAAGTAAATGCATTTTTGTATTTTGAAAGTTAATGCTTGCATGTTTTGACCTTGTTATATCTTAGAGGCAGGCATGAAGGTAACATTAGTAGATTTAGGAAATTAATTAATAAGCCCTGACTTCTTAATAGTTACAGCAAAATTCTACTTTTTAAGAGAAATTTGGGGCTCCTGGGTGGCTCATCTGACTTCGGCTCAGGTAATGATCTGGGGTCTTGGGATCAAGCCCCAGGTCAGACTCCCAGCTGGGCAGATGCGTCTGCTTGTCCCTCTTCCTCTGCCCCTTCCCACACATTATCTCTCTCTCAAATAAATACAAAATAAAGAAATGTATTTTGAAGTATAGAACAGAGGTAGATTCTGTATAACTTATATGTTTTTCAAAAGTTCATATTAAAAAGAATATTTGCAAATGCTCTATGCAGATGATCAGGATTCAGTCAATTTAAATATAAGTATGTAAATGTATATGCATATTCCTAAATAATACCAATTTAAAATTAGCTCAATCTTTTTGCTCCATTATAACAAACAAGAGATCGACATTTAATTTTTAATAATTGACCTTTTACTTCACACTTTGTTAGTACTTTCTTGTTAATGTGTTGGAATAGTGTTGATAGAAAAGTATATCTTGCCACTGCCTTTATATGTAGAGTCTACAGTATTTGGGGATGTTTGGTGATCACCAACATTTGTATTGTATTTTACAAATCACATTTTACATTTCTTATTTAACCCTCAATTTAAGTAAAAATGTCAACTTAGGGATCCCTGGGTGGCTCAGCAGTTTAGCGCCTCCCTTTGGCCCAGGGCATGACCCTGGAGTCCCGGGATCAAGTCCCACATCAGGCTCCCTGCATGGAGCCTGCTTCTCTCTCTGCCTGTGTCTCTGCCTCTCTCTCTCTCTCTCTGTGTATCTCATGAATAAATAAATAAAATCTTTTAAAAAATGTCAACTTAAAGGATAGAAATTCTGCTTGAGGTTATCTAAACTTGGAAAATTGGTATAGAAAAGATACAGCAGATTTTGGCTCAGACAGAGGGATTTTCCATTGCAGAATATTTCTATTTTTCTTCTAGAGAAACAGAAAAGCAAAATCCATACTAAAAATATTAGAACGAGGCAGTAATTCTATTTTGGCTTAAAATGTAGAATGACTCAAAAAAAAAATTTGCACTAGCCAACACAACTTAACTAAAAAAAAAAAAGTTCTGATTATATGAGATAGAACAGTTATGTCAGTAGTAATTAGACTCCTACTCCTCCCACTGATTTTTTTTCAGTGAGAGATAGTTTACATTATAATATTCATGTTTCTGAAATGTAAAATTCAGCACTTTTTAATATAGTCACAAAGTTGTCTAATCATGCCTGGTTTCTAACTCCAAAATCCTTAATGACCTCAATACAAAACCCTATTTCCATTAGGTGTCGTGCCACATTTTCCCCTTCTAACGGCCTCTGGTAACCACTGATCTACTCTGTCTCCATGGATTTGCCTATTTTGGACACTTTACAGAAATAGAGTCATACAGTTTGTGGCTTTTTGTCTATGAAATCTATCACTTTGCATAACGTTTTCAAGGTTCATCCAAGTGGTAGCATGATTCAGTACTTTAAGGTTAAATAATATTTCATGTAGGGATATACTACATTTGTCTACGTACTTGTCAGTACATAGATGGACATTTGTTTTCTTCCTCTCTTTTTTGGCTGTTATGAATAATGTTCATAAGAATATTCATATACAGATTTTCTTTGGATATATGTTTTTCAGTTCACTTGGAGATATACCTAGGAGTGGAATTGTTGAGTAACGTGGTAACTCTATGTGTGATTTTTTAATTTAATTTAATTTTTTTTTTTGGAACGGTTTCTTAAAGCAGCTTCACCATGTTACAATTTTTTTTTTTACCATGTTACAATTTGATCGGCACCATTTGAAGGTTCCCCTTTCTCTACATCCTTGACATTTATCTGTTTCTATGTCTATTTTTTGTGTATTTTTAATATAGACATACTAGTAGATATGAAGTGATATCTCCTTGTGGTTTTGATTTGCATTTCGAATGACTAATGATGTTTACCATCTTTTCGTGTGCTTATTGGCCATTTATATCTTCTTTGGAAAAATGTATATTCAGTTCTTTGTTCACTGTTTGATTGGGTTGTCTTTCTGTCGTTGATTTATAATAGTTCTTTATATATTTTAAGTATTAGACCCCTATAAAATACATGATTTTCAAAGACTTTCCCATTCTGTGGGGTTGTCTTTTAGTTTTTTTTCTTAAATATTTTATTTATTTATTCATGAGAGACACAGAGAGGCAGAGACATAGGCAGAGGGAGAAGCAGGCTCCCTGAGGAGATCCCGATGCAGGACTCGATCCCAGGACCCTGGGATCATACCCTGAGCTAAAAGCAGATGCTCAACCACTGAGCTATCCAGATGCCCCATCTTTTAGTTTCTGTTGAAAAAGTTTGTCTGTTGAAGCACAATTTTCAAGAATTTTGATAAAGTCTAACTTAACGTAGATATTTTTTCTTTGGTCACTTGTATATAGTCATCATATCTGAGAAACCATTACTCAAGAGGCTAAAGATATTTCATATTTTTCTTCTAAGAGTTTTGTACTTTTAGCTCTTTCATGTAAGTTTTTGATATTGTACCAGAACCATTTATTAAAAAGACTGTTATTTCCTCATTGAGTTGTCTTGACATCCTTGTCAAAAATCAATTACTGATACCAAATGGGTTTATTTACAGACTTTCGGTTCTATCCCATTGATTTATAGGTATATTCTTACTTACTGTACTCTAGCTTTGCACAGTGGCAGTGTTGTAGCCAATGAAGTTAATCTGAGGCACAATTACTATTTGTTGAAAATTTTTACTTACCATATGCTGCGATTACTGTATATTTTGAAATGGAGAGGTATGATTTTTACTGATTTTTTCTTTTTTTAAGATTGTTTTGGCTGTTCTGGGTTTCTTGAATTTCCATATAAATTATAGAATCATCTTCTCAATTTTTGCACTGAAAAAGGCAGCTGCAAATTTTGATAGGATTGCATTTCATCTGTAGATTAATTTGGCAATAATTGCGTTATTAATATTAAATCTTCCAAACTATAAACACTGTATGTATTTTCATTTACTTAGGTCTTTATTTCAATGATATTTTTAGTGTATAAGTCCTGCAGATTTTTTGTGAAATTTATTTTGAAATACTTTTTTGATGCTATTTTAAAATAGATCTGTTCATTTTATTTTCAAGTTGTTCATTGCTAGTGTATAGAAATACAATTGATTTTTGTGTATTATTCTTATAAACTTTCTGAACTTGTTTTTTAACCCTAATAATTTTGTTACAGATTCCATAGGATAAAGAATAATGCCATTTGCAAATAGAGTTTTACTTCTTATCTCCAACAATCAGGATACCTTTTTTTTTTTCTCTTGTATATCTGACCTTGGAGGGCACTTTAATTAAAATACATGTTTTTATGTATTGAGATGATAATTGTTTTCTGTCCTTTATTCTCTTCATGTAGTATATTGCTTTGATTGAACTTTCTATGTTGACTCAACCATGTATTCTTGGGATAAAATCTACTTGATTATGATATATATCATTTTTATATGGTGTTGGATTTATTTGGTATATTAAGTTTCCTATTAATGCTATAACAAATTACCACAAACAGTGGCTTAAACAACACAAATTTATTGTCTTTCAGTTGTGGAAATCTCAAGTACACAATGCATCTAACTATGCCATGATCACACTACATTCCTTCCAGAGGCTGTGGCAGGAGAGGGATCTGATCCTTGCCCTTCCAGCGTTTTGGGGCTGCCTGCATTCTTTGTCTCATGACTTTTCCTTCATCTTCACAGCTAGCAGCATGCATCTTCAAATATTTCTTGACTCTCTTCTTTTTTTTTTTTTCTTCTTCTGCTTGTGAAGACCTTTGATTATATTGTACCCACTCAGCTAATTCAGGATCGTCTCCCTGATTTAACTTCAACAGATTAATAATCATATTCTAGTACCACCTTGATTCCCCTAATTCACATTTATAGATCCTAGGGATTGGGACACGGACATCTTTAGGGAGACAGTATTCTATCACTCAAGATTTGTTAGCATTTGTTGAGGATTTTCATATCTATATTCATAATGGTTATTTGTCTGAGGTTTTCATTTATCACCATGTGTTTGTCTGGTTTTGGTGATGCAGTAGTCTCATGGAATGAGGTGGGTAGGTATTTCAGTCTTTTTCAATTTTTTTTGAGGGGGAAGGATGGGTGAATTTATGAAGGAATACTATTAACTCCTTAAGTATTTGGTAGAATTTAGTAGGGAAACCATCTGAGGTTGGACTTTTCTTTGTGGGTAGATTTTTGGTTATTAGTTCAGTTTTCTCTACTGCTATGGAACTATTAACATTTTTAATTCTTCTTGAATAAAAGTAGTTTGTTTCCAAGAATATGTCCATTCCACCTAGGTTATCTGATTTGTTGACCTGCAGGGCTTTCTTAGTACTACCTCCTAATACTTTTTATTTTCATAAGATTGGTAATGATATCCTATAACTTCTGATTTTAACAATTCTAGTCTGTTTTCTTTGTCAGACTATAGAAAGGACAGTAAATTTTGTGGGTCTTTTTGATAAGCCAACTCTTAGTTTCCTTACTTCTGTTATTTTCTATTTTATTTGTTTACTGGAACATTTATTATTTCATTGCATTTGTTTTCTTTGGGTTGAATTTCCTCCTCCATTTCTACTTTCTTAAAGGAACAGGTGAGCATATTGTGATATTTTAAAAAATTGACATTCTTGCCTATAATATTTCTCTATGCACTGCTTTACCTGCACCCCAAACATTTTGATATGGGTTTCCTTGTTTGGTTTTCATTCATCTTCTAGTATTTGTAATTTCCCTTGCAATTTCTTGTTCAACTGATTAGTTATTGAGGAAAGTGTTTAATTTCTACATATTTATGAATTTACCAAATTCCCTTATTTTTAATTTGGCTAGAGAATATACTTTATGTGATTTACATCCTTTTAAATCTATTATGACTTGTTTTATGGCTTAACATATGGTCTGTCCTGGATACTACATTATGTACAGTTGAAAATAATATGTATTTGGTTAGTGTTGGGTAGGAGTGTTCTATCAATGTCTGTTAGGTTTAGTTGGATTTCATGTTAAGTCTTCTAGTTTCTAGCCAGTTTTCTACCTAGTTTTTCTGTCCTTATTGAAAATAGTATATTGTTGTCTCCAACAGTTATTGTTTAATGATTTATTTCTCTCTTCAATTCTATCTTGAGTTTTGTTTTATATATTTTGTAGCTCTGGTCATAGATGGGTGCGTGTATATATACACATACTATTTATAATATATATTTACAATTTTTATATACTCTTGACAAAATGATATTTTATCATTATGAAATATTCTTTCTTTTTTCTAATAAAGCCTATTATGATATCAGTATAGGTACTCCAGCTCTCTTCTAGTTACTGGTCACATGGTATATGATTTTATGTTCTTTTAATTTCAACCTATTTGTATTTTGAATCTAAACCATATATTACAGACAACATATAGTTGAGTAATTTAAAAAAAATGAATTTGGCCTATTTCTGCCTTTCAGTTATTATATATAATCCATTTACATTTAATATAATAATAATAAGGTAGGTTTTCCATCTGCTATTTAGCTATAGACTTCATTTTTTAGAGCAGCTTTAGATTTCAACAAAATTGAGAAGTAGGTGCAGAGATTTTTCCATTAACCATGCCCCCCACAATATTAGGAGCCTCCCCCATTACTAACATCACTTACTTACCAGAATGGTACCTGTTTTATCAAGGATGAACCTATATAGACACATCATGATTATCCAAGTCCATAGTTTACCTAAGGCTTTATTCATGGTGTTATATATCCTGTTGCTTTGAAAACAGTATAATAACACACATTCATTATCATAACATTTATTTTCACTGTAAAATTTTTCTATGCTCTGCCTATAGATTGATCTCCTTGCTACACCTTTGGCTACCACTGATCTTTTTATCATCTCCATAATTTTGTCTTTTTCAGCATATCATGTAGTTGGAAGCACACAGCATGTGGACCTTATAGCCTGGCTTCTTTCACTTAGTAACATGCATTTATGATTCCTCCATGTGTTTTCATGGCTTAACAGCTCATTTCATTATAGCACTGAATAATAGAATCCTGTAGTTTATTTATTCACTTATTGAAGGACATCTTGGTTTTTCAAGTTTGGCAATTATGAATAACCTGGCTGTAAACATGTATGGGTTTTGGTATAGATACAAATTTTCAATTTATTTTGATAAATGTCAATAAACACAATTCCTGGATTATATGATATGGAAAAATATGTTTAGTTTTATTGATTAAATGTCAAAATGTCTAACACAAAGTGTACCATTTTTGCATTGCCACCAGGAAAATGTAAGAATTCCTGTTGCCCCATATAATCATCAATATTTGGTGTTGTCAGTGTTTCAGATTTTAACCATTCTAATAGGTGTGTAATTGCTTTACATTGTTGTTTTACTTTGTGTTTCCTGATGGCATATGATGTGGAGTTTATTTCTGGACTCAACTATTTTGTTTCATTGTTCTATTTTTCTATTTATCCACCAATACAATAGTATCTTGATAACTATAGCTTTATAGTAAGTCTTAAATTTTGGTAGTGTCAGTCTTCCAACTTTTACGTTCTCCTTCAATATGCATTGCGTATTTTCAGTCTTTTGTCTTTTCACATAAATTTTAGAATAAGTTTGTCAGCATCCATAAAATGGCTATGTTGGGATTTTGATTGGTATTGCACTGAATCTATAGGTAAAACTGGGAAGAATTGACATCTTGACAATATTGGACCTTTCTTTCCTCGAGCATGGAATACTGTTCCATTTATTTATTCTTTGATTTTGTTCATCAGAGTTTTGTAGTTTTACTCATACAGGCCTTATACATATTCTGTTAGGTTTATACCTAAGTATTTCATTTTGAAGGGGATGTATGATCATGTAAATGCTATTATGTTTTTAATTTCAAATTTTGCTTGTTCATTGTTATATATTGGAATGCAATAATAGACTTTTACATATTAACCTCGTATCCTGCTTGCTATAATTGCTTATTAGTTCCAGGATATTTTTTTGGTCAATTCTTTTGGATATTCTACATAGACAATCATGTCATCTGGAAACAAAGCCCTCCTTCTAAATCTGGACACCTGTTATTTCATTTTCTTGCCTTGTTGCATGAACAAAGACTTTCAATAAGATACTGAGAAGAAATGGTGAGAGGACATCCTTGCTTTATACTTGCTCCTATAGGAAAGCATCTAGTTTACCATTAAGGATGTTAGCTGTAGGCTTTTTGTAGACTATTAAGTTGAGGAAGTTCCCTCTACTCCATATCCTGAGAGGATTTATCATGATGGGTATTAGATTTTATCATATGCTTCTTCTGCATTTATTGATATGATCATATTGTTGTTTTGTTTTTTTAGGGTTTTTTGGTTTGTTGATGTGTGGTGGATTTTATTAGTTGATTTTCAAATGTTGAACTGGACTTCCATACCGTGGATAAATTCCACTTGGTTGTGATGTATAACTTTTTTATACATTGTTAGAAATGTTTACTTTTAAGAATCTGCTATATTTCAGTCTGGCTAATAATCATCTTATATCCATGATCAGAATTGTCTTTTTTAAGACTATGAAATAAAAACTAAGTTCCTGGGATGCCTGTGTGGCTAAGTGGTTGGGCGGCTGCCTTCAGCTCCGGTCATGATCCTGGGATCAGGGATGGAGTCCCACATCGGACTCCCTGCGAGGAGTCTGCTTCTCCCTCTGTCTGTGTCCCTGCCTCTTTCTTTGCATGTCTCATGAATAAATAAATCTTAAAACAAAACAAAACAAAAGCCAAGTTCATCTTACTGTAATGTTGTACTTTTTCTGTAGTTACATAATTCTGTGATTCAGCCATCGTTGAATGCATTATCCTGTCATCTTAATTGGTTTCTTTTTCCTTACACATGGAAACACCTGTTGGCCAGTCCTAGTTCTATGTACTAACTTGCAAACAAACACAGATGCTGTCCTTAGGCTGAGCATAGATGAAACAGCTATTCCAAACTACATGGGTTTAAAAAATTATATCTATGCTCAAACTGACAATATTATTTCAGTGTAATGATTTGGTAATGAAAAGGAAACTTTTGAATTAAAGCATTATTATTTAATCTTGAGAATACTGAAGAGCGATGCATTTAAAGTGGATATATCTAAATTTGTTACTTGGAAAATCCATAAATATATTTAAGGAATATCCAAACATGGAAAATGTACAAATTCCATATATAACTAATATACATAAAAATATGGAATCCAATATAATGTTGGATTATATATAACATTTATAAATTTAAATCTATATATAAAATACATAAAACTTCAGGAAAATAGGTATTGTGTTCCATCAATTAATAGCTGATTTCAGCTTATTTCTTTTTCTAATTCTAGAAAGATATTACCACTCTGAGTGTGGTGTTCAGTGAATTCATAATTGTGCAGTTGACCTCTAGAGTTCATGTTCTTGAACATGTGTCAGTGTGGATTGGAATAATAAGTGCCCACCTTAATGCTCCTTGTCTTTTACTTAATGTGATTTAAATGCATTCTGTTTATATAAGATTAAAAATGTGTTACTCACTACTGAGTATATCATTCTGAAAATGTAGCCTGAGTGCTATTCATTGTCAGGTGAAAACAATTCCAGTTCTTCTAGGCACAGAAGCAGCTTGTCCTTTTGTAACCATGGAGACCTACCGTGGGTTTAGGACTCTAACTTGTGTGTTCCATTTCAGAAGAAAATAGCTCTGAGAAGATAACAGAAATCACAGTTCAGCCTATAGGGAGAGAAATGTTAGACAATGTTCACTCAAAGTATTACAGATTCACACACTTTAGATTTGGCTCTGATATTTGATGCTTTAGGTCAACTCTATTCAAAATTAGAACAAAACAAAAGCAAAGCAAACTGAATAGTTATAAAGTTATTTCAAGTCAGTAAATTTTAAAACAGAGTCGATTTTTTCCCCCTAAGGCAGAGCTGTTATCTACAAACCAATAATCTCTTCAAACAAGTTTGAAATACTTCATCTGATTCTGTAGTCCATCTGACCTTTTTCTTTCTTCCATCCATGCCTTCTTCCATTTGTTCACTTGATTAAAAACTATTTTAAAATAAGGTCCTTTCCATGTGTTACAAATCCTTATCAGTTTGCTCCTGCTATTTCTCCTTCCTCCTGTCTTTTTACCTTGCATTGTCCTTGTCTCTGCTTGCAGGGTGTCTGCCCAGCTATTTACGTGGCTCATCTCCCTCTGTGCCCCGCATACTGCGCAACCCCCCCCACCAGTCTTTGTCTCACTATCCTTTCTGTGCTCAGTTTTCTGCTCTTTCATGTATATATGTTTATCAAATACCTGGCCTTCCAATTCCTACCATAATCCTAGAATACGAACTCTTAGGGGAAAATACCTTGTCTGTTTTACTCGCTAACCTATTTTCAGCACTTATAATAGTGCCTGGCATATGAGAAGTAACCATAAGTATTTGTTGAATGAATGGATGAAATAATTTTTTTAAAGATTTATTTGAGAGAGAAACAGAGAGACAGAGAGAGGGAGGACACAAGCAGGCGTGACAGGCAGAAGGAGAGGGAGAAAGAGACTTCCTGCTGAGCAAGGAGCCCAGTCAGTTCTCCATCCCAGGACCCTGAGATTATGAACTGAGCAGAAGGCTGATGCTTAACGGACTGAGCCACCCAGGGGCCCCGTGATTAAATAATTTAATATCTCCATTGCCCTTTGATTATAATTACAATAATGTGCAATCAGGTTAAAGTAAAATTAGTTTTCCAAGAGTTTTCCAAAGGATAGGGATAGGAAAGCAAAAATGATGGTAAAAAAATATTTTACAAATGAGCATAGAATCTCTGAATTATACTTTAGAGCTAGGAACCTCCCCCACCCCCTTAAAAAACCCATACTAGACAGGTAACAACTCTCTAGTAAATAAGCATATCAACTTGATATTCATTATGTCCTATTCTTTTAAGTTATAATGAAAATATGATAACTTTCTGTGTTTTAAAATGTCTGTATCAGAGAACATAATGTTATGCTTGTGGGTCTAAAAACCTGATCTGATTCCCATTTTCTCTTCTTCAAACTAAGCTTCTTAATGATTTTATTATTTTTCTTACAGTCACAGACATTGACTCAAACATTCAATCTTACAAGTTCGATGACATTTCTAATTTTCTTGCCTTTACTTAACCTCTCTTCCCTGTTACATTGGCCATCAAATCATATATGTCTCAGTTTGTGGAAGAAATTACTAATTATATAACCTGATACACATTTAAAAAATCCAATCTTAGTTTTTGCCTACATTAACAGGACTGTACTTCCCAGCTATTCCTGCAGTTATAAAAGTGGCCACAGTAAGTGGCCTTATTCAACTTATTGTGTGAACTTATTCACACATAAGGAGCTGTCACAGAACTTTTAGATGCTTCCCAGGAGAGCTGCTTAAAGAGAGCAGACTCAGAGGGAAGGGGGTCCTCTTTTTTGTACTTGTACTTTCTTTTCCAGACCTACAGTGAGGATATAAGGATGGAGATCCAGCCGCCATCTTGGGGAACATGAAGAGGGAAGCCATACAAGCATGGCTAGTTAGGATATTCTAAAAACTCCTGAGTGTTATATTAATGGTCTTCCTTTAAATGAGAGACATACGAACTTCCATCATGTGTAAGCCACCCTTATTTGGGATTGCTTATTATACTCATTTAATTTCAATCCTAACTAGCACACACCTCGCAAATGATTTTTTAAAAATGTAGTTGCCGTCTTCCCAGTGGACAATTGTAGTAGTTTTCTACCTGCATCCAGTGCTTCCTACGCATGCTGCCAGATTGATTATTTTTAATCTTGGCTCTGGCCATGCTGTTGGCTCAAAAGCTTCCCATAGCTTACTTTTGCCAACATGTAAAACTGTCAACCTTCAACTGCCACTAAATATTTTCCATAATGTTGGATTAACCTATCTTGCACACTTCAGCTTTCTCCATTCCTTCCACTCACTCTGCGTTGTCACCAAAGCGAAGCATGTCTTTATTCCACCTGAATTCCAGTTAGGCCACCACCTGACAACTGCCGCCATATCCATGGCCTTTTCTGACCAACCTCTTACTGTGCTCATTCCTTCCTCTACTACTACAGCATGTTATCTGTATTTCTCCTGTAGTCCTCCTCACATTGTACCTAACATTCTGGTTATTGGTATACATTTCTTTTGAGAATAGGTTCTATTTTATTTAGTTTTGAATATCCCATAGACCTTTATACATAATGAGTGCTCAAGAAGTAGTTATTAAATAAATGGATGGGTAGATCAATAAATGGTTATTGGCCATGTTTCTTTTCCAAATCCTCACTTCATCTCACACGCTGATTCTAGCAAGTTTGTTCTTCTTGGGGCTACAATAGAATATTTGGTTTATTTCTTATTAATCACTTTAACTGTATTTCACTGTGATTCCTAAATAATTTTCTGAGATAACATGCAATTGAGTGTTCATAAGTTTACTTTTCTTCTCTCATGGAAAACCCCATTGCACTGTAAAGAATGTGTGCTATTGTGTGCTATTTGCTTGCTTCTGTTGAAAAAGAAGAAATATAAAGAAAAAAAAGAAAAGAAAAAAAGAAGAAAGATAAAATTGAGATAAATTTATCTCAATTGATAAAATTGAGATTTGTGCATGATTTTCCAAAGACCGTTGTGGATTCTCGGTATATTTTTTTTTAAGTAGAAGAAAAAATGTTTTTTAGTTATTATTCCTCAAAATAAGAAGTAGGATGTTTTTTCAGCTTACTTTTTTCCCCTACTTGTATAGTTTTGTCTACATGATTTACCTGTAACCTCAATGCTTACAGCAACTGGTACTTATATGACACATTACAGACAATCGAACATCCAGGCTCATCTGGTCTTCACAGCAATCTGGTGAGGTAAATAAGGTGGAAATGTATATCTACACTTGAAGAAGAGAAAACTAGACCTCTGAGAAGTTGTAATTTATCTGAAGTCACATACGTACGAGTGACAAAGGATTTGTGTTTTGATTTCTAGTCCAGAGTCCTCCTTTGCCCTTCTACCTTCTTATTCAGTTTGCAGTGAACACTTTTCCTTTCCTCTGCTTTCCTTTTCTCTTTTCTTTCCTCTTCTTCTTCCCTCACTCCCTCCCTTCCTTCATTTCCAAAACAAATGATCACATAATCATAGTTTAAATGAACTAAACTTATGCATATCAACTATATCTGTTTTTATATAGGACTTATTAAATAAGTAAAATGTTTTGCCTTTTTTCTTTTCTTATTTTTTAAAAAACTTTCTCATCACTTTCCGTATGCCACTACCATCCTGGTTCCGGGCACCATGGTCTCTCACCTGGACCACTGTAAAAGCCACCCACCCTGCATGTCTTCCTATTTCTGCAGTCTGTTCTCTAGGCGGGTGTGATCATTTTAAATATGTTATTTTTTAAGTAGATCATTCAAAACAATTTTCGAGGCAGAGCATAATTTTAAATGTCAGGTCATATAATTCCTGTTTATTACTCCCACATGGTTTAGGGTTGCCAGACAAAACAAAGAACTCCCAGTTAATTGTGAATTTCAGATAAATAACACTTAGTATTTTGGAAATAAGTATGTCCCAAATGTCATACATATTTGTACTACAATTATTCAGATAATTTTTTTAAGATTTTATTTTTAGGTAATGTCTACACCCAATGTGGGGCTCAAATTTACAACCCTGAGGTCAAGAGTCATACTTTGCATTGACTGAGCCAGCCAGGCACCCCTCCGATAATTTTTTAATATGAGTTTGTCCCAGATACAGCATAAGGCATACTTCTACTAAAATATATACTCACTGTTTTTCTGAAATTGACATTTAAATGGGCATCTTCATTTATATTTGCCAAAGATGGCAATTTTACATGATTTTCTCTTCTCTGAGAATAGAAGCACCATTTTTACTGCGGTCCACAAGCTGTGTGGGAAGCCTCCCTGACCTGATTTTGTCTTCTATTACTTCTCCTTCACTCTGCTTATTGTTTCCTGACAAGTCAGACATTTCTGCTTTAGAGCCGTTGTTTTGGGTATTCTTTCTGCCTGGAAGCTACCCCAATCATCCTTTTTAATACTGCAAACCCTCCTCCCCTCAGCATCCCTGATCCCCCTTACTCTGCTCTGTGTGTTTCTGCAGAGCTCTCCTCTCCTTCTAGCATCTATATTTATTGGGTATTTATTGGGAGGGCTTACAGTTTGTCTTTCCTCACTTGAAAGAGAGTTGTGCAAATGCAGGGGCCCAGGTCCACCATTGTGCCCCAACCGCCTAAGTAGGTGCCTGACATATAGAAGGGAATTAGTATGCGCTGAATGAATTGCTAATGAAATGTGAGGATGCATAAGATGAAAGTCAAAAAACTGCACAACAGTCTTCTATGCAGTAGGGAGATGATTGAACATAGGTAGTCATGGATCAAAAAGAAAACCTAAAGCATTGCATTATGTTTATTGTTTATTCCGCAGATTTATTTGTGAGAAGAAGATATGTTTTTACCTAAGATACAGACCAAATGTTTTTCTATTAAATATGATAAAAACCAGTCTATTGTTACTTTCTAAGTGCCTCATTCCTTTGTTACCTGTTACTTTCTGTTGGCATTTTAGGACTGGAGTTTTTCTGTATGGCTCTGTTGATGTCAGGACAATAAGAATATTCAAATGAGAAAAGAGGACAATGCACTTGCTTGATACTTCCACTGTACTCTCCTATTTGGAAGGGTCAACATTTTTGTTTTTCTGGCTAAGGGTGACAGAACCATCTGTACTACACGTTGCAGCTTTCAGCCCACTCTGTTGGTGCTCAAATATATTTGTACCCAGAAAACATTATTCCTGCCTTGGATTTTAGGTCTTAGTCCTAAAGATTAGACAAGGTTCTTTTTTTAAAAGTTTGCAAAGAAAATTAAAGTTTCCATTGTGGTGATGAGGCGCAGAGAGAGAAAGGAAGAATAATAATCGGTCTGTTTCTTGTAGAATGAGGATAGATCGTTATGTCTCTGGGACATAGAAATAAGATGATACACTTATGAAAGGTCACCCCATTATTAGGGGGAACTGAGGTGTGCAGAAGTAAATGCTGGCACGTCCCATACCTTCTTCCAGTTATCAGATGCTGGTGTATAGACCATAGCTGATACATTCTTTATTATCACAAATATGCAAAGTAGGTTGATGAAACAAGTCTGGGTGAGAAAACAGAAGAGAATCGGTTAGGTGGAAAAATGAATGTTTCCCTTCCCTGTTTTCTCAACTTGTTGTGACATTATTAATTGTGTCTGGTAGTTAAAACAGTCATGTAATATAAGATGGGAGCTATGGGAGATGGTAACGGGGCTGGGGTCCTGGGCCATGAGAGCTCAAACATTTTCCTGGCATGAGTGATTAACTTCTGTAGGAAGAATTCTACGATTGCTGATCCTTCCCAAACCAAATAATGTGCGCTAGTGTTAGAGACAATGGGGAGAAAAGGGACTTTCAGACCTGACCAATTTAATAAAAGCCTTTTATTTCTCTTTTCAAAGGAACATATATCATGTTTTCCAAATCTGTGAAGTTCAAGTTATAGTGATTTTCATTTATCAGAAGCTCAGAATCATCTAAATTAGTTTTTTAGATAATTATCTAAATTGGACAAGTTTAGATTCACATAAACAGAGTGAATGGTATAGGAATCTTAAATAATAAAAAGAAATGATCATCATATATACCTGAATCTCTGTTCTCTCTCTCTAGACTTCTTTTTCTCTTCCAAGAAAATTATCTGTTTATTCTTTTTTTTCTAGGACAAAATAAACCTCATAGTTTGATATCATCATGAAAAATTCTTTGAGTGGCCATAACCACAATTATTTAAAAGTAATATATTTTTCACATGGGAAAGCCACATCTCTCAGTCACTTTACTGGAAAAAGGAAGGCCTCGACCTAGATGTCTAGAAGTTAACAACTAAATTATAATACACATAAAGGATGTGTCATAACCACATTTCATTTGAGAAAATTAAAATATAATTGGAGAATTTAAGGGAGACTATGTTGATTTTTTTAAGATAAAGATTAAAGATACATAGAAACAGGTTGCTTTTAATAAACAGAAATACCTCCTTCGCTATGAATACCCTTACTCTTACACACACACACACACACACACACACACATACACACACACACACACAGGTAGATACAAAGAGAAGCATGGAGAGAAGAAGTTTAATGTACTTAAATTAACTACCCAATAATTCCAAAATAGAATGCCTTACTTCTGGTTTCAAAATACGTTGAGCTCTATCTAGTCTAGTAATAAATTCTATCTAGAAGGGCCTTTAGGAATGGTGGGAAGGATATGCTGTTATGCTCAACAAGTATCATGAGTTCCATTGTTACCACCTATCGCATTCTTGACCTTGGGAAACTACTTTATAAACATAAGTCTCTGTTTTCCAGGTTATAAAAAGGAACAACCAATTCTTGCTTCACTCTAAGCAATGCAGTTCCATTGGTGTTGACAAGGTCAAACTAATTCTAATAGAGCTGAAACAGTTCTAAACTACCTAGTTAAATGGACATATTATGATGTGAAGAGAGTGTATTTAGATCTTTTAAAATTGCATGTGGCATAATGTGCATATATGACTAACTCATTAGTTGGACAAGACAGAAACATTGGATTATGGAGAAATCACAATTTGCATAACTTATTTTGCTACTGCTTCCATTATGAAAGATTATATTATTGACTATCTGGACAATGAGAGTGACACAGGAATTGCCAACTTGTGCTTTAGCTAAATAAATGAACAAGTTCACCTGCATCAATCAATGAAGGGACTGTGTACTAAGATGTCACGAACATGGGAAATACTCTCGTCTAGTCCTTGTTCTAGTTTTGTTTTTGTTTTCTTCTTCCCATGCTGCTTAACTGTAAATGAACCCAGGGAAGGCTTGGTTATCATCTCCCAGCTTTGTCTTCTCTGATAGTGCAGCTAGAACTGTAGTCACCACTGTGGCTGTGTGCTAGAGGCTTCTATTCATACCCCTGGTATGGGTGGGCAGGTAGGGGACCTCTCTTCTGCTGTCTTTATCCCTCTCTCTGCTTATGTGTGTTCTGGTGGAGAGGGTTGGTTACACCTACCGTTTGCATGGACTTGTTTGGAAAGAAATTTAGAAAAGAACTGCCCTATGAGTTCATCCAGATAACCTGAAAGGTCTGTGTTTGCTTTTCAAGGCACATTCAAAGGATAAAATGATGCTACAAGTTCCTTGGTGAAATATCCTTTGAGAACTTCATAGTTTGGGGTTGCCATGGTTTGGTATAGATTCCATAATCCTTTTTCTCCTTGACCTTATTGCCATTTCATACCATTATAACCTCACCTTGGTTCTTGTCTTCTGGTTTTTCATTTTCTTCTTCTTCTTCTTCTTCTTCTTCTTCTTCTTCTTCTTCTTCTTCTTCTTCCTTTTTTACCTCTCAATACCTTGTTTCTTAAAACCTTTTATTCCTAGGACTGCTACACAATCATAAATCTTAGTTTATACCACTAAGTTTAGGAAGGGGCTTGTGGGTCTCTAAAATACTTTAGTTTCTAATGTTATTTCATTTTCATCTCACCAATAAAAAAACTTGTTAACACAACTTTGCTCAGTGGAACTATGGGTAAAATAATTATGTATCCTGTTTTTCCTTGAATAGTCCCAGTTGAATAACAACATTCCTTGGTTTTGGAATAACTATTAATAACTCCCTTTTTGACTCTAATTTTTTTCTAGTCTATATGAAAAATGACGTGGTCTCCTAACTGTAGAGAAAATGAAGGCAGTTAACCTAATTCACATTGCTTTATGAATGACTACAAAAGTCATACTTCTACAAATAAGTCTCTGGAATCTATTCTAATAAGAAGACAAAAGGATTATCTCTGATACTTTGATTAAACATTGAACAGAGTTTCTGGGGAAATCTGAGTAGCAAAACAAAAGCATATTTGATGGTTAGGGATAGGAATGTGAGTATATATTTAATCTCAGATGTGTTCCTTGCCCATAAAAATACTGTTAGAACTCCAGATAACCATCTATGTGTCTTATCTTAGTTGAAACTGTCACTTGTGACATTTGACACTTTCTCGCTCCTACTTGAGACATCCCAGGACATACAAAATGAATCAGGTTCACTAGTAATACTTGCACACTGCTGCTGGGGAAATCTCTTACAATTATTCACATTTTATTATAACATGCTCCTTAAGCAGTATCTCCCAGTATCTATTACTTTAGATAAGTCGTTTGTTATTCATTTTTAGTTTAAGCAAAGCATTACTTATATTCTCTCTTCAAACAGTTCTGATTATAAAAGCAGAAGCACTATGGGTATCAAAGAAGAGTATATCTAGGTGAATAGCTATGCTTTGTAAGTGGTACATTGACAAGGGCATAAAAGGCATTGAAAGTGGAAATATTTTCTCCACAAGGAAAGGAAGGTGTGTTATGGTTGTATTATGTTCATAAAATGTTCATTTCTTATCCAGAATCCAAATAATGTGAAATGACAAATATATGAGCAACGTTTGCCCTCTACTTTTATGAGAAATGGATAGATAACATCAGAAAGTAGATATCAAATCATTCATTGGGTCTGTTTTATTATCCCTAGAGAAATCATCTGATTTCTCATCATCTCTTTAACTGTAAAATAAAATAAGTAGTGGTATTCAAAATGATAAGCCTATAGCACTGAAATATTTTAAGTGTAAAATATTACTGAGAACCCAAAATGTGCATGTTAATAAATGATATATGATTTAGTTAGAATAGTTCCTGACACATAGTAGGAATGCCACCAAGGTATTGAAAACTAAACAGTCCTGCGCTTAGGGAATTTATGATCTAATAAAAGGCCTTGAGAGAATATACTATACAACAGAGTGAATCCAGGGTAAAGAGGTATCGCCTCTCTCATCCCAGCCCCATTTACAGATTTCACAAAATAGGTAAAAAGAGATACGTGATATTAAATTTAATAATGTATTTTATTTAACCTAACATATCTAAGACATTATCATTTCAACATGTAACCAATATTAAACATATTAATGATAATTTTTTACATTGTTTTGCATTGTTATACATGTTTTTTCATAAATTGCCTCCTAAATTGTACATTAACAGCATTTCTCAATTTGGTTGCTAGATTTTCAGTGATTAGAGTGTGTTTAGGATTATGTTTAGTAGAAAAATAATTGCATAACATTTAAGCTTTTATATTACTTTATTTTTTAAAGATTTTATTTACTTATTCATGAGAGACACAGAAAGAGAGGCAGAGATGCAGGCAGAGGAAGAAGCAGGCTCTACATAGGGAGCCCGATGCAGGACTCGATCCCAGGACCCCGGGATCACGACCTGAGCCAAAGGCAGAGGCTCAATCATTGACCCAACCACGTGCCCTATATTTAAGTTTTTAAACACAAATTCAAACAAATTAAAATTTTAGATCTTGAGCTGCAGTAGCCGCACTGAGAGGGCTAAAAAAAACTGCCAGTGGCAAGTGGCTAGAGCAGGGCTTGAGGCTTGGGCCTCCTGTCTTTACCTATATTTTCCATAACAATTTTATTAGAAAAATCTCTATTTGGGGAGGATCTTCGGCACTTCCCAAGCCATAAGCATTTAGGTGTGCACATTATTTTTGTGTAAATGGGGGAAGAGAGAGTAGCAGAAATGAATAAATCTACATTTGAACATAATCCACTGGATAATGCATTTAAGGCCATGACTGGATGACTGGCTCACGGGCCAACTCCTTAATTACAAAGCATCTTTTGAGAGATAAGAATTTATGGAAGATCCTTTAAGACTTATTACAAATAGATGATTTCAATTATTTCCCAATAAAAAAATAATTGAAATTTCTAGCTGGGAGCTTTTTGTTTTTAAAAATATAGCTTATTTATTCATGAGAGACACACACACACAGAGAGAGAAAGAGAGAGAGAGAGAGGCAGAGACACAGGCAGAGGGAGAAGCAGGCTCCATGCAGGGAGCCCGACGTGGGACTCGGTCCCAGGACCCCGGGGTCACGCCCTGGGCCCAAGGCAGACGCTCACCCCCTGAGCCCCCCACGCATCCCTCTAATGTGAGGTTTTCTGGTACACCTGGAGCATTCATGAAAAGTGAGACCAGTGTAGAACACACTGGGGATGTGGGAGGGCCTCGAGCATCATGAGCACCTAAGACAAACGACAGAAAGGCCCAACACACCAGCATATCCGTGCCCTTAAGTAGAACAAGAATAAGCTGCAAACGTAAACGTTGGCTCCCTGGGAATTGGAGCCCAGGGCTTATTGTGCTCTTGGCTATTTTTGCAGCTGATGAAGTGAACGCAGTGGATGGTAATGAGACAGTCACAATTCTGTCTGCAGTGCGAGCACCTATTCAATAAATGTCCAGTCCAGACAGATGAGGTGCAAAGGCAAGATGTGCCAGGTCACCGGCTTGCACGAGGTCTGACGGGTGTTGCCATGTGAACAGCACTCTGGCGGGAGACACTTGGCTGAGGACAATGACTGTTTCCTGTGAATAAGACACAAAGCTTCATGATACGGTTTGGAGCTAACCCCAGTTAAGACTACTGAAGAGGCCTTGCGCTGCTAACTGGTTTGTTAATGGGTGTCGACGTGGATTTGATGAAATTGAGGATATTTTAGTGCACACCTGCAGCAGATGGCCTTTGCTTTTCAGCTGCTCCTATGATTTAGCTACAAGTATTTTAAATCCCAGCTGTCAGCCCATAAGCAGTGACCGTGAATGTGAAGATTCACAAGCAGCATTGCCAGTGGCAAGAACACGCTTGCGGGGGTCATCCTGTTGTGGGGAAAATGACTCAGCTGACCTCTTTGCTCGGGGTTACTTAAAGATGTCAGAAGAAATTGCAAAAAGAGGGCAGCTTCATCCATTCGTTGGTACTGCCGGAGCCACGTAGAGATCTTCTCTCCTCCCGAGAGTAGGACTTTTGCAAAATAAATCAGTAGAACACTTTGATATAGTCACTAAAATGATACTAATTTTAATCCTTTATATTTGCATAACGTTTTGTCAGTCAAAAATATTTTTACATCCATTATCTTATTACTAAAATCTCCCTGAGTGGTAAACAAGGCAAAAGTGCTATTTCTTTTTATTACTTGAAGAGACTGAGGGTCGGGAGGTGTTAGGTAATGTTTGTGCATATGTGTTTTTGATGATATTCAAGATGACATCTTAAGTAAAATCATAGGGGTAATCAAACTAAAAAAAAAAATTCCCATTTGGGTAAACAAATAGGATTTAAGAAATTGCTCTCAGATAGATGTCAGGTGTTTATTTTCTTTTGCTTGAGACTTCTGACCTTTTGATGCAGGGGAATGAAAAATAGCTTAAGGGTGATCCCTAGAATGGGGAAGAGCAAAGCCCTACCCCTCCAAAAATGGATCATACTATCTGAAGTAGAACCGTCATCAAAGCAACCCTTGTTTCTCAGTAATAGAATCACTGATGTTAAGCTGGCCTACGGTCATCCTGAAAAAGACAGTATTTCTCATCTTTCATTACACTAAGTTCTGGCAAAAGTATTGTGAGCAACTTCCAGATAATGTCCTGAGTGGGATTATATTAGACAGTAAACAGAAGCCATTCCATTTCTTCCAAGCATTGAATAAATTAATATAGAGAATTAGGAGCTTACGCCATTACTGGAAGAGCAAGAGAAGCAAATGTCAGGGAAACGACTATTTTCTTAGCTTGAAGTAACAAATTGAGTGGTTCTTAAGAGTTTGCTAGAGATATGCTGAAATTGTTAAGACTCTGGAAAACTCCCACCAATTATCTCTGTCAGCAGTAGCGAAGTGAGTTGTTCTTAGGACTCACTGGGAAGCAGCTGTGAGTCACAAACGACAAAATATCTGGTTATAATTGCCTCCAGAGATTATGATCTTTGCTTTTTTTTCATCCTCTGAATCTCAAGTAAATGCCTCTCATTGGCACCTATAACCTCATACCGTTGGTAAAAGGATTGGGGGGAATGTAACAGTTCATTTCTCTTTTGTTTTGCAAGGAAACCTTAGAATGAGGTTGTGGTGCTATTGGCTTGCCAACAGACAGTCCAACACAGGCCCCCCCCTTTGTTCAACTCACCATCCACAAATGGTATTTAACTCATATTAACTTCCAAGTAAAGACCATAACACCACCGCACTCTGCCTTTCATAATATAACTCCTCTTGCATAAATGGGGCTATGCAGAGGCCCATATATCACTTTTCCACCTTGAGATTATGTTCATTTTTTTTTAAGCTCACTTACCTTTTCTTTTGTGATACTGTAATGGGAGTATTGAACTACAAGTTAACTATTATTAGTACACCTATTAGAAAGGGAATGTGAAAAGAAAAAAAATCAGTTGATGTATATAGATATGCACATGTCATGGTCAGAAG
Organism: Nyctereutes procyonoides; assembly: GCF_905146905.1. Classification (NCBI taxonomy): domain Eukaryota; kingdom Metazoa; phylum Chordata; class Mammalia; order Carnivora; family Canidae; genus Nyctereutes; species Nyctereutes procyonoides. Next base: position 13,323,679 of record NW_026575021.1, on the reverse strand, counting down.
TAAAATATGCATAGCTGCTAGTGTCCTGCAGTTGTAGGTTGTGTTTAAAACTTCTCTCTTGGGACGCCTGGGTGGCTCTTGGTTAAACGCTTCCATTCGGCTCAGGGCATGATCCTGGGGTCCTGGGATCTAGTCCCACATCAGGTTCCCTGCATGAAGCCTGCTTCTCCCTCTGCTTGTGTCTCTGTCTCTCTCTCTCTCTCTCTTTGTCTCTCATGAGTAAGTAAATATTAAAAAAAAAAAACAAACTTCTGTCTTGACTATTGTTTCCTTTGTCATAAGTTATCATCTCAGTTGGTCATGGTTCTTTACTAGGATCTAATCCTTACCCATTGAAATCCTTACCTATTGGTATTTGTCATCCTGCGAATACTGCTTTGCAATAGCTTTTTTTTTTAATCACTTTTTACTATTGAACATAGGAGTGCTGAGTGGTGCTCCTATAATTTTAGCCTCTAGATATACCTCTCCACTATCCCATTATCCCGTGGTAACTCTATTTCCTTTTGAAAACCAGGAACAATTACCCTGGCCAGAAAGTAACTCCCTTATTTACCTGTAGACTTAGTGGCATGAGGAATCCAAAGTGATCTAGTAGAAATTTCAACATCCATTTCAAAGAAACTCTTGTTTAATTCTCTGGTAGAAAAAAAAAATTCCTCTTTGGAGAACTTAAATTTCTAAAACCAACAGATGAAATAACTATTTTCCTAGTTCATCATTAAGGATACCAGCTGAGGCGTCAATCCCATTTCTGCCCTTTGATTCCCAGATTCAAGGTTCCTTACTATGGGGGAAAGATCATGACCTACTGGCTACTATTTACAGAGCATATGGGTATTATCAATTGATAGGGCCACTGAGTCCTCATTTCTCATGAGGCAAGTCCAGAGGTGTCTAACACATTATTACATGAGCTTTTTTGTTGTTGTTGTTGTTGTTGTTGCTTTTATTACAATCTAATGCTAACTTCTACATCACTACTGATTTGTTGATATCTTTAAAAACTTAGTCCTCTTTTATGTTCTCTAAAAAACCCATAGGAAATCCATTTTTATTTTATTTTTTTATTTTTATTTTTTTAGGAAATCCATTTTAAAATTTCCATATTAAAATTTCAGATGAGCATTTTGTTGGCCTATGTTATTAGTGTGGTGAAGGGTACAGAAGGGCATTGTTATCATTTAGAATATTTTCAAATTATACATTCTTAAGTAATAAATTTCCCTCTGTATTCTGAAAAGTTTTGGAAAAGAGGCATGGAGTAGCATGCTATATATATATATATATATATATATATATATATATATATATATCATATATATATATCATATATATCATATATATCATATATATCAATTCCATATATAATATATATATATATATATATATATATATATATATATATATAAATTCCAATGAGAGAGGAATAACAAAAAAGGAAGGAGGTAAAAGTAAATGAGCATAACATGAAAATTCTCCTGTTGTTTGTTTGGAAATCAATCACCACCCTCACTTAAGAGCCATGGATGTAGCATTTATTTCTCCTTCACTTCATCTTCTTATCCATACCTACATGCTCATGATTTTAAAATCATATCTGTGTCCAAATCTATAATCCTGACCTTTTCTTTGAGATCCAGTGTTTTAATCTGTTCCTAGACACATGGACCCCTTTATTATGTATTTCTAATTAACTTTGTACGTTGTTGTGACGATACTATGACTTAATACTCTAGTATGACAATCACAAGCACTTTGCATGGTGGCTAGCACACAGTACTCAATAATTGCTAGTTAAAATATTGCTAATAATAGTAGATGCACTACCTTTTTATACCATTATCAAAACACCCGGATATTCCACAAACATTTATTTAGTATGCATTTAAAGTTCTATCTTTTTACTCTATCTTTTTACATAGAGGCCGTGCAAGTGCTTGCAAGGATGTAAGATGAAGTTAGCAGTTCTTGGGCAAACACTAATATTTGGGTCAGGCTGTCTCTGAGGGTAATGAACATATTACATTTTCCTTGTAATCATGTTTTTCCTCATTTTGCAAATCATATTTGAAATAAGAAAGGTCAGGACTGAGTGTCTTAACATAACAAGCTCCAAGCTCAGGTACACTAATTTAAAGTAATAATAACATTATTCTTATGTGTGCCAGGTACTGTTCAAATTATTTTAATAAGTGTGCTCATTTTATACTCAGATTGCTCATATGAGATAGGCAATACTGTTATTCACATTTTATAATTGATGAAACTAGAGCACAAAGGGGTTATATCAATTAGTTCACGTTCTATTAGATTACCTCCAGATTTAGTGCTTTATTACAAAAGCCATTTATTTAGTTCATGATTCTGTAGGTCAGCAAATTGGTCAGGATTCAATTGGAAAGTTCTTTTGTCATGGCTGGGCACCCTGATGCTTCTGTGGTTAGTTACACATGAGAGAAAACAGATATTTTAGTAGGAGGCTCTGCCCCTGGGGGTTGGGTAAATGTTGGCTGGGATGACAGTAGTGATGGAGTCATATGTCTCTCATCAGCCAGCAGACTGCTCAGGGCATATTTACATGCTAGCCTGGTAGACAAAAAGAATTAAAGAGAGCAAGGCCTAGATTTGGAGCACAGCCTTATTTACCACATTCTATGGGTTATACCAAGTCAGCACTGGCCAGGACTCAAGGTAGCGTACCCCGTACTTGATGGGAGAAGATGCACAATTTGACTGTAATGGGACGTGGATAATGGGCCAAGTTTGCTACGTAGCATTTAAACTAGATGGGGTGAGGGTGGGAGTGCACAAGAGAGTGAAGGGTAGGGGGGAGAGAGTATGGGAAGGAAGGGGGGTGGAAAGAGGGAGAGAATGTCTAAGTTTGTTGGGGATTCTTTACTCTTTAAACCTAATTATTTGGCTGCTCATGATATTCTATCAAAGTTCTAGTGAAACAAATATTAGCATTAGTGTTCCAAAGGCTTCCTTATTCTGAAATTCCGTTCCTGTCTTCAGGTGCGGAGAGCATTGCTGCAGAGCAAACCTGTTAGTTTGAAAATTTCACAAGGCCTTTACCTGGTGTGATGTTCGAAGTAGCAGACAGAGGTCAAAGAACTTTTCTCTGAAAATTCATTACCTGTAATGGCTTTGAGCCAACTCTTGTCTTAAATTTACTCATCACACAGCAGATGGAGAAAGGTTGTTTTGTGATTATATGCTAAGATTGTCTCACCTTACTCTAAAATTAAACAGTTTTTAAGTGAACATTTATTGAGCCCCATCCATAAATCAGGCACTTTGCCACAAGAACCGAGATACAAGATAAAAAGACTCTTTTCTGTCCTGTTGCAAGACATAAGCAGATACATATAAATGTAAATCTAAATTAGGATAGAGGCACCAACAATGAAATTTGAGACAGAAGACTAACTCACCTTAGAGTTAGGATGTTGGCAATTTGGGGGAAGATTTCCTTGGAGCACGTGATTTTAAAAGATGAGTTGTAATAACCAGGCAATGATGGGGATTGGAAAGGTGAACTATAGAAAAAATGCAGAAATAGCAACTAAAAGAGATTATTAAGTTGTAGTTTCAGTTGTATATGGATAAGAAATATTGAGAGGTTGATACAAGAGCAATGGCAGAAATGGGAAGAAGGAGGGACATTAGAAATGTGTAATTGGTAGATTTATGGAAATTAGTGACTGATGTGATGTGAGGGCCAAGAAAATAGGATGACTTGAGGATGACTTCCAGATAATTCCCTTGGTCATATAAAAGTACATATCTATGTTGCTAGTGTATCTACTGCATATGTGCTAAACAGAAGGGAGGCAGAGGAGGAGAGCTTCCCATAGATGTCAATATAGAGAATATTTATGTACAAGTTTGCTCACTGTAGCATGAGAATTTTTAAAACCAGTATTCCAAAAATACAGTGGAATACAATATTCCAAATATATATATATATATATATATATATATATATATATATATAGAGAGAGAGAGAGAGAGAGAGAGAGAGAGATGTAGACAAAATGAAGATATTTCTCTAAAATAGATTTGTAACCTTTAGATATTTAAAGACATTTTATAAACATTTTCATAAATATTTTTAGACTATAGATTAGTAACCTATTTGGCTTATGTTAAAAGCATTTCCCATACCGTTACATGTTCTAAAAACATGCATTCTATACAGGCCACATACTACTCTGTCACACAATGCTGTTATACTTTATTTTATTCATCCCGCTAATGTTAATTATAACCTGAGGACTTGTATTTATTTATTTTTTGAGGACTTGTATTTAAATCTTTTACCACACTGTCATCCAAGTAAAGGATGACCTGTTCATGGCATTGTCCCTCCTCACGATCTTCTCCATGGAGAGAATGGTCATTTCATCATTTGCTCCGAAGCTCTGAAAGCAAACCTCATCTCATGCACAATAAAAATATATGCTCCCTCTTCTCTGAAGCTGATAGGAAGGACTTCTCCCACGTTAGTGGCAAGATTTGGACTTAAAGGAGAGAGGTTAGGTAATACTTTGTTCCTCCCTTTCAAGTCCACCTGTTTTAGGAAACGGATCCCTTCACGGACTCTTAGATGTTACAAGGGTGACTGGGACCTTTAACTGGGAGTACAAGATACCTGCACCAGTTGTCCTTGTAAGTGACTACAATGTGATTAGCACCAGGTCACCTTTATCAACACATGTTTACTATGCATGTATTTCATTCAACTAGCACATACTGCATTTCTGCAAATGCACTAGAAGAGATAAAAGTGACCTTTCACATCTTCTTTGTAAAAAGGGGAGAAGTAAATACTACATTACACTGAAGGTCAAGGCAACTAAGTCCACGATGGATGAGGCCCTAAAGTAAATTATAGATATACAATTATATACATATATATGTTATAGGTTTGTGTAAACATATACATATTTATTTTGAGAATATAATGTATACACATGCATATGTGTAACATTTGTATATTTACACACACATGGAAGTAGGTCTACATATAGAGAGAGGGAGTCAATGTTGACCTCCATTTTGGAAAGTAGTTGAATTGATTCCCATCAATTAGAGATAGCAAGATTTCACATAAATATCTGGATTTTTTTATTTTCTTGAAAACCAGGAAAATTGAGAAATCCTGTTCCTGAATCTAAATATTACAGCATTTCTGTATTCCTGCATGGCAAGAGCTAATTAGACCGGAGTAGCTAATGCGTTTCTAGCACTTTTCAGTTGTACTTTCTAAATGTGTCATTGTCATGAGCTTTCCAGTTGGCTACACTAGAATAATTCATTCATTTTTACCTTATTTGGTTTCCGTATTTGAGTTTGAAAATCCTACTTCATGCCATATAGTGTAAAAAATTTAATTTCAGTTCAGAGAATCTGTTTCTTTGAATATCCTCTTCACAGATGTAACTGTAGGAAACCAAAACAATTGACTAGTTCAGCTACCTCAGTCAAAAACTTTTCAATTTAGAGAAAAGTCTGCGAAATTGATAGTTTAAACTTGAGCAAATGTTTGAATGCGATAAAGTATTTCTGTCAAAGCAATAAGCCTAGTAACTCTATATGGATGCAACCTATATTTTTATAGACACAGTGGATATTTCACTTTTGTCAGTTCTTGCACGTCACTAAGAGTGATGATTTATGCTTGAAGTGTGCTACACACAGACTATTATTTCAATGTTATGTTGGGTGACATTCTTGCCACCTATTCTATTTTCAATTTCTTAGAGAAACTAATGTCTGTGGTCTTGTTCAGATGTTCCAGAGATTTTAAAAATCTATAGCCCTCACGAAATGTTTTTTAAAAGGACAATATAATAGTAACTATAAAATTCTTTGTTTATAGAATGGACTTTGATTCCAAATTTCTTTCCCTTATGTGATTAATTCTCAGGTTTCCCACTAGGGATTTGTGATTTAATTATATATGGCCATAGAAAATACTCTTCAATGATTATTCTGGTAATGATGATAGCTGACTACACTGCATTGCAAAATCAGGTATATTTATCCTTTTATCATAGCTGAGCCCATTTATATTCACAAGGAAGGCATTCATGTGAGAACCAAAGGTACACATTTGGCCTCGCATGTCATTAAGTCAACATCAATAATTCCTTATAATCTCCGGAATAAAAGTGAAAATTCCAGTCAATGTTTTAAGTTTTTGCAATACTGAACTTCTTATATTAGCAGACTTTCACCCCTAAGAATTACAATTTATAAAAGTATTATTACTTTCTTTTTATCTAAACCCTAGGTTAAATTATTATCTTTAATGGAAATAGTATATGTTATAGTGATACATAGGTTCAAGTTTATCTCAGAGTGTTACATTATAGTTTTACAATATTGAACATGAAGTTTTTCACCAGCTAACATTTATTCAACTTTTTTTTCCCCCATAACCATGTTAATTCCTACCAGGGATACAAAAAGACCCAATTTAAGCTCTTTTGCATCTTCCAATAGAATACCAGAGATTGACGATTATAGATAATGTTCAGTTATCAAAATTTAAAAGCTTAATTTTAAAAAATATGAAACAAACTCCAAACACATGTTATAATTTTGTTTAACTTATCAGTCCGTCAGTAGTTACTTTTGGAAAGGATCCTTTGAATACCTAACCTCTGCATGTGTCATCTCTTTTGGTTCTTCTATTTGACTGATTTCTTTCTTTCTTTTTTTTAAAGATGTTATTTATTTGACAGAGAGACTGTATGAGCAGGGAGAGCAGGAAAGGGAGAAACAGGCTCCCCACTGAGCAGGGAGCCTGATGTAGGGCTTGATCCCAGGACCTTGGGATCATGACTTGAGTTGAAGGCAGATACTTAACCTACTGAGTCACCCAGGTGCCCCAATTAAGTGATCTATTTTTACACTGTTTTTGCCAGTGCTCCATGACCATCTTGCTAAATTTTTTTTATGTTTCTTCAAGGGAACTATATTTTTCTTTGTAAAAGTTAGGTGTCTAAAGCTTTTCAAAGACAGGGTCTCGTTTTCTGTTCCAGAAAGTCCGAGTTGATGGGATTTTTTTTAAGTGAAGTTATTTTCCTTGAATCCCATAAAAAATATAATTTTGAAAAAGATGGACCTTACATTTTTATCTACTATATATTTTGATTTATATGTTCCTGGATCAAGATATATTCTTTTGGGATGTGCCACAGGTCCATTGTTCTCCAAAAGAATTCTCTTGATGTTCACTGGCAAAAGTCAGTGTTCCAAAATCTACTATAGACTGGGTCTTTTGTCTTTGTCCTTTTCTTTTTTAGAAACCCTCTGGAATATAATGTATTATAATACATATAATACAATATACAATACATTATACAATACAATATAATGTTTATAACATAAGGCATAATGTTTAAATTGTTCTCCAGGAGGAATATTAACAAAATACCTTGAGAACATCTATATCTGCTGGAGTAGATCACTTTCCCAATTCAACTGGGGGAGATGTGGAGATGCTGCATATGAACTTGTATGGATGAGTAGGATGTGAAGGGCTGAACTGGGAGAAGAGAAAAGAAATGTAAAGAATAGGACATAATAAGATATATGGACACTGGCCTTTCAATCAGAAAGAATGTAGCAATTTTTCTTGCTATCTCATTCTGAGCTTGCTAATTATTTCGTGAATGCTCCATCTGAAATATTGAAACCGTTCTCCTAACCGTTGTCACTAGGTTTGGGGCATAAAATAGCTATTTTGTCAAGACTAGAGTGTCACTAGTTGCGTGTCTCTAAATGAAAGTTCCGCATGTTAATGCTAACTGTGACATGAATAGTAAGATTGGCATTAGAGACTTACTGAAATGAGACCAACATTTGTGATTAACCTATGGAGTGTAAAAATTGAGAAATCATCTAGTAACTTCATGAAGCTATGTTGCATTATAATCTCATTTTCATTAGCGATGAAATTGTTACGGAATAATAAGGGACCTTGAAGTGTAATAAGTTTGTCGGTTGAAAACAAATGGCTGCACCTGGATTACAACTTCCAGTCATTTTAATAATTTACAATTTTCCTTTAACTCCCGAACTAAAATTTAGTGATGGACTTTTTGTTTATTTATACTGTTGGCATACTATTTATGAACATATCAAAGATGATTACAGCTGATCATGTATTCTTAGATCCAGTTACCATGTTCCTCAGTCTCAGTTGGGAAGAGAGGAATTAATATTTATTGGCTGTCTCCCACATGCCAGGCGGTTTACATGTGTTCTCTCATTCAATCTTCCCAGTGAACCAGTGAGATGGTTGCCATTATTTACATTTTACAAATGAGAAGACTAAAATTAAGGGGAATTAAGTAGAGTGGATATGTAAATCTGTTTGTTTCCTTTTTTCTTTGTTTTTGAGAACTGCACCTTGCCTCCTCTTGTAGCATGTGATATTGTTAAAATCCTCAACCCTTCCTTCCTCACTCCAAGAGGGAGCAGTCTTAAGATCTGTGTAAACTTAAAAACAATGATTAATTTGCATGTGGGCCCATGACTGTAGCAAGGCCAATAAATCCTCTTTATTGAGGATTGATATAAACACTGTGTAAGATGGGATCCTTTTCTTTTTGTGATCCTGAACCTTACAAACCACAAATCCTGGAATTCTTCAAGCAACTATCTTTGAAGAGATCTTACATAAGAATAAGGCCAAACTGGAAGCAGCTGAGATAACCATCTACCGATGAATGGATACAGAAGATGTGGTGTATACATACACAATGGAATATCACTCAGCCATCAGAAAAGATAAATACTTACCATTTATAGTGACATGGATGGAACCAGGGGGTATTATGCTAAGTGACATAAGTCAATCGGAAAAAGACACTTAATCACATAGTTTCACTTATTTGTGGCATATAAGAAACAGCACAGAGGATCATAGGATAAGGGAGGGAAAATTGGGAGAAAAAAGGGGAAAAAAAGAAAAAGAAAAAAATTAAATGGGAAGTCATTAGAGAGGGAGAAAAACCATGAGACTCTTAACTGTAGGAAACAAACTGAAGGCTGATAGAGGGGAGGTAGGTGGGGCCATGAGATAATTGGGTGATGGGCATCAAGGAGGCCATGTGATGTGATGAGCACTGGGTGTTATATGTAACTGATGAATTATTGAACGCTACATCAGAAACTAGGTATGTACAATGTGTTGGCTAATTTCTTTTAAGTTAAAAAAAAAAAAACGAATAAAGCCAATAGAGAATATGGCATAACTGAGAGGGAAAAAAAGAATCTCATTCTGGGGCTAAAATCTGAAGTTTAAAAAAGTCTGGCCATAAAACCTCATAGAGGAGAGTCAGGTATCTGTGTCGGTACAGTAAATACTTGCAAAAAATCTTTCTTGAGCACTTACGCCCTCTTCACTAAAATGTGCTTCATTTCTCAAGCAGTTGCAAAGTCTAATTCTTCGAAAAATGTAGGACATATCTACAAAAGTTGTTGATATTATGGTAATGACTTTAGTGAATAAAGGAAAAGAGAATCCATGAAACAGGTTGAAAAGAAGAGTAATCAAATTTAGTGTAAACGAAGAAATTAAGAAGGAAATTCTGTTGCGTAGTTCTGGGTAGTTTTAAGGACTGGCAAGCATAGTGTTAAGTCTTTATGTTACTGAGTCTGTGATGTCTGAATTGTGAATGTGTTTCTATGAATTTGCAAAAGCAACATGGAAATACCAGTACAGAGATCACCCTCAGGGTAAATTCTATATTGGCCTTAATCTATGATGGCCTTGTGGGCTTGGGTTTAGCTGTCTCCTGCTATTCTCGATTGTGTTTGAGTCTTCAAAGGGCATTATTTTTCATTTGATATGCATGCTGTATGCAGCAGTCCCGTAAGCAGGACCATCCTGATGGTCTGGAAGTGTTGATCTCCTCTAAAGAGGGTAGGTTTTTCCTTCCTGGAAGTAGTTCTCTCAGATGCCAGCTGATGCCTGATGACTCTGAATCTACCTTTTTTGAAGGAGGATAATAACACCACTTCCCCCACCCCCACCCCCTTTCCATTGTGAGGGGAAGAAAATGTTCCCCAAAGGCTCTTCTAGAAAACAGCTGTATAGATGATGGTGCTTGATACTGATAGTAGCCACTAATTGTCTCCTAACTACCAGGCGTTAGGTGAGGAGTGAATATTGTTCATCTCCACGGCCATTTTGTAAGGTGTAACTGATGAGGAGACTGAAGTTCCAAGAGGGTCTAAGCGATAGAAAGCTGCATGAAGATGAAATGAAATGATACACAGGAGAATACCTGGAACCGACATTGTATGGGGGTGGGGGGTGTAGTCCATTTCAGCTGTGCTCTCTCCTCCCCTCTGCTTTAGTCTGGGGTGTGTGTCCTCCCAGAACTCCAACTTTGAAACCCAATGGCCTGTGTGAGGATAGTAGGAAGTAGGGCCTTTGAGAGATGATTTGGTCATGAAAGTGGAGCTATCATGAGTGGAATTAGTGCTCTCCTAGGAGGGCCCCCAGAGAGAGCCCCTCACCCCCCACCTGACACATGAGGTTACAGTGAGAAGGCAGCCCTCAGTGACAAAGCTGAACCCCACCAGATGCTAAACCCACCAGGGCCTTGACCTTGGACTTCTGGGTCTCCAGAGCTGTGACCAGTCAATTTCCATTGTTTATAAGCCACCCTGTCTCTGGTATTTTGCCCTAGCAGCCTGCGACGACTAAGAGACCCTTCTGTCCCCCTCTCCATCTTTTTCTCATCTTCTTGCTTCCTTTGTTGAATATTTAAAGCATTTTCCATTCAGTCTTCTCTTTGTTTATTACAATGGCCGATTCGACAACTGGTGAAATTTTCAAGCCTTTTTCAGTCCTACGTTAAAACCCATGTCGATTATTTGGTGAATTTTGTACAGTTCCAGTTAGAGTGAATGCTCTATATTGACCCTGTTTATCAAGCACAGGAAATTCCCAGATATTGTCGCTGCAGTGGATCTTGCATTCACGTCAGAATGAGCTAAAGTCTAAAAATAGATTATGTTCTGTACGTAAGATTCCTCCCTAGTGCTTTCAACTTCTGTTTCTTAGGAACAGTTGATGCGGCTCAGAGGCAGGGAAAGAAAAAAAAAAGTGAGAGTCACTCCATAATTCGCAGTGGAAGGAAATCATATTAAATTCCTAATGAGTTCTGACATGTAACGTCAGAAAGTGCTGTAAGTCACAGTAACATTTTGAGGAGCAGCTTTGCTGAAAAGTTACATATTTCAAACTTCATGATGTGGCCATGGTTTATATATTTATAGCTTTATTTATATATTTATAGGATATGCCTTTGTAATCTATTTTCTATATATTTAATCTATATATAATGGCAATTTCTAATACTTTTGGGAAATCACCTTTTGAAATACCCTCTTTTTTCTTGGTTATACAACATATATGTTGTATTATAACCAACCAACCAACATAATGTTGATTATACAACATTCTTCTTTGATTTTTACCCCATTTACCTAGGATGACATCCTTATCTTAAAAAAAAAAAAAAAAACAAAAGGCATGTCTAGAGTTTGCTGACTGCATCAGTAGTCATAAAGGAGTGGCTGTATGCCACTGAATTTGAGGTCTCAGATTGATTTGATGTAAATTTGATGATTTGTGTGAATGAGACCAACCATCTACAGGTGGGGGGTGTTCGGGTGTGGGGGATTAATAAGACCGCAGCTAATGGCTCTCGTAGCTATCCTTCCAGACCTTTACCAGGGCACAACACGTGTTCTATCTTTCCCCCCTTGTCTGTGTTTGGTCACCTAGAGGAGAGCAGTCGTACCGTACCCAGTCTCGTGCTGCCCTCACTGCTTCTTGTGATGCTGGACACGTATTCTCTCAAACGCCCTGGCAGAGAAGAGTGAATGTGGGACCTGGGGGAGCTGAGGATATGGTTTGTCGAGGTCTGTAGCTACCACAATGATCTTGTGAAGGTTTCATTTTGAGAATTCATTTGGGCTTTGATTCCTAATAGCCATCTCCTGGAATGGGAGAAAAAAAAAAAAGGTGATTGCTTTCAATTATGTGATGTTGAATAAAATTGCCGTTCCAAACATGTGTTGTATTGACCCTGAAATACATGAGGAGGGATACCTAATCAGAGTGTGTTGACTCGAACTGAATTTAGCAATCTGGTTCCCAGAAGCCAGGGAATACAGATAATTCAGTTGAAGACAAGGTGGATACAGTCTTTAATCTCCTGCCTTCCTTTCAGTACCCCCTACCTGCTTTGCTCTTGTTCCCTCATCTTCACACCTTCACTGCTTCCAACAGGCTGGATACCATCACCTGCCATCACTGTTGATGGGACTTACAATGACTATTACACACAGGCTCCGGGTTCACATTGTCGCTGTTAAAGGATGTTACTGTTCAGCTGAGGGGCTACAGAAACGAATAAATGTCCCAGTTGGGTCTACTCTAATGGCTGAATTCCGATTTTTGAATTTACAACCAATATAGCTTAATGGCAAGAGCAGGGGCAGTGGGGCCTCCTGGAGCCAAATCCGGATCCTGGCTCTCTCTATGCCATTTGCATATTCTTGGGCAGATTCAAGCTTTCTGTGACTGGCATTGTTTTGGCCGCTCCATATATCTGATTTCACGTATTTCTCATTGCCATTTCCCTTGGTGTCTTCACTGTGCACATAAAAGGGCACCATGTCTTTAAGGGGTAAACAGTTGTCTGACGTGTGCGTCTACAGAGTGGCAGAGTAAAATTGAACTCCATCGCTGTAATGTTAAAACACTCTTCCTGCAATCTACTATCATTTAGAAATGACTGAGGTCTTAGAGAAAATGCTTCCAATCATTGTAATGCACCTTTAGTCCTATTTGTTAGAACAATGTTGGAAGTACAGAAAAATTGAGAAGATAGTAAAAAAAAAAAAAAATTGAGAAGATCCAATACCCACATACCCAACCTCAGCATCCTCTATTATTAACACCTTACATTAGTATGGTATTAACGAACCAATGTTGACACACCTCATTATTAACTAAGGTCCATAATTTATTCACAGTTGCTAAGTTTTGACCTGATATCTTCTTTCTTTTCTAGGATCCCATCCAGTCTATCATATTACATTTAATTGTCATGTCTCCTTAGACTCCAATAGGCTGTGACAGTTTCTCACTTTCCATGGTTTTGATCATTCTGACAGGTTTGGAGAGTGCTGGTGAGATGTTTTGTAGGATTCTCCTTCATTGGACTTTTTCAGATGTTTTTCTCATGCCTCGACTTGGCTATGGGATTTAGGGAGGAAGATCACAGACATGAAGTGCTGTGCTCATCACATTATATGAAAGATGTATACTAGCATCATGACTCATGACTATTGATGAAAACTCTGGCTGAGAGTGTTTGTCAGACTTCTCTACTGTAAAAATTACTCTTTTCTTCACCTTTCCATACTTTACTCTTGGGAGAAGCCACTCCCAACAGCCCAGATTTATGGAGTTGGGATTTATGCTCTTCCCCTGTAAGGAAGAAATATCTACATAATTATTTGGAATTCTTCTGCATGAGACACTCATCTCTTCTCCATTTATTGATCTGTTCCATTATTTTTATACACTGGTATAAATTCATAGATACTAATTTTATATTTTGGGTACTAACCTGAATTATTTTCTTGCTCAGTTTTTTCCAATTTGGGCTATCGAGAGCCTTTTAGTCAGCTCCTGTGTCCCTTTGACATCCTCCCACATAACTCCAAAGATATGCTTTGTATTTTTTTGGTTATGTTTTTTAGTTTTTATTTTAGTTTTTATTTTTTGGTTACATATTTTTAGTATGTTCTTACTTTCTGCCACACCACACTTATCTTCTATAATTCCTACCCCGATCCCTGAATCAGCCATTTCTCCAAGGAGCTTCCGGTTCCTTTTATAGGAGAATGGCTTTAGAAACCAAGATCTGGGACACCCAGGTGGCTCTGTGGTTTCCTGCCTTCAGCCCAGGGTGTGATCCTGGAGACCCGGGATCGAGTCCTGCATTAGGCTTCCTGCGTAGACCCTGCTTTTCCCTCTGCCTGTGTCTCTGCCTCTCTCTCTCTCTCTCTCTCTGTGTGTGTGTGTGTGTGTCTCTCATGAGTAAATAAAATCTTAAAAAAAAAAAAAAAAAGAAACCAAGATCTGTGCCCTTTGCCACTGGGTGGACCTCTCAGCTGACAGCAAAAAGAAATGTACTGTATGTGTGTGTACTATGCTATGTAGATACACATATCTATACATATTTCTATTTGTAACTATATATAATATATTAAGCTAAATTCTTACTGATGTCTCCAACTCCAATCCATTACTGCATGAATCATTCTCACCTCTTCCCCTTGATTATCATAACACATTTTTGTTGTTGTCAAATGACCCTTTATTGAAATATCTTCTTTTGTAGTTTTGACTCGTGGGGTAATCCACTACGCCAGTGTTGATGTCATCTGTGATGTCATGAGGGGGGCAGCCATCAGCATTGCAGCCTACAGATTGGGCGGCCCCTAGGATCTCTTTAATAGTTCTCTGGCTTCAGATTGGTGCCACATCTATTGGGCAATGTTGAAAATCTCATTAAAAGTGGTATTTCCACTGTGTTTGATGTTTTTCTGTTGCTTTCTGTCTCTTAGTGGTTCCCTGAAAGCTTTGATGACCAGGGCAGAGGCAAAAGGTACCACTTCAATCTGGGCCTGTTCTGAATGGCCAGTCTCACTGTAACCCTCAGATTCTTCCAACCACCAGTTGTCTTGAAGTCAGACCCAGGGGGCCAATCTTTAGGGCCAGGGAAAACGTGGCATTGACTTCTCCACCAGTGTGTGTCAGGTCTATGACTTTGATCTCGTTGGGGTTGAACTTCCGTGCCATGGTGGAGGCAGCTGGTGTCACATGAATCCAGATTCAGGATAGTTGCACCTCCCCTCCTCTGAGCCAAAAGCCAAAAGCTGTAATGCATTTTTAAGAGAACATTTAATTCTTTTTTTTTTTTTCTAATTGCTAATGGTAAGGATAACATTTTACTGTTGGCTTACTATGTTTCAGGCATTGTCCTTAGAACTTTATTTGAATTCTCTCTTTCAGGTCTCACACCTGAGACTGAGGGTAGCGAGGACACTCTCCACCTTTTTTTCAAGTTTCATTTGAACAATTTAATATTGCTATATTTGAAACTTCATATTTACAACGAGAAAGGAATAAACTCAGAGATACTCAGTAACTTGGCCAACATCATGAAGGATCGAGTGCAACAGCCTCTATTCTCTAACTTCAGAGCTGGTCCCTAACTATTGTGCGGACTAACTCCTGGTTTCCAGTCTTCTTTGGCTTCTTGTGGTGGGACTCATTGAGATAAATACAGTTGTTGACACCCTCAGAACTGGCCAGAGCTGAGGCATTTATATGACCAAGCACATTAGAGATGCTCAGTATTTTTTATTGTTTCAGGGTAATATCCATGCACATTTGTTATAACCAAGATATTTTAGAAGAGTTTAATACGTTAAACTCAGAGAAGCTTCTGTTTGTTTGTTATTTATTTTCATGCAAACCTTCCATCTGACAGCTGCTAGATTCTTTTAAAATATTAAAATTGTGGCTTTTGGGAATATGTGGACTAGGGAAATATGAAAATAATGCATTAGGGGTTAGCAGGGGCAGTCAGAACTGCTTGTTCATACATCCTGAATGTGTGTTAATAAATGGCTATGCCAAATGGTCAGGACAATTACTGCCTTCACTTGTATGAATGTGGCAAGTTTGGCTTCTAAGGTCCATGAATGAGGAAAAATTCAGAGGGAATTTCTCTTGGTCATAAAAGTATATAGAGTCCCAGGAGGAAATGTATGCTGACAAGTTGAATTGGGGAAACAATTGATTGTTACCCTGTGATCACTGGCAGTACTGCTTATGTGTTTTAGCCGTGAGTAAATATGAACTCACCTGGGGTTAGGTGGGAACCTGAATTCTCTCGGGCCTTTCTCCAAATGTGAGTATTACCATCTTTTTAGAGCTATATCTTTGCCGTGCCAAATGACTGGTCAGTTCAGTTGTTATTCTCTGTTCTGGTCCTTACCAGCTGTCTAAGAACTTCCCAGGTTATCATGTGGAATTGATAACTTCTATCTTCAGTGTTTGTATAAACTCTGAGCCAGAGATTCTCAAAAACAAACACAACAACAACAACAAAAATCCCAGACAGTTATTGGTCCTCTATTAAGCAAAGCACTTTTAAGAGCACTTTACATGCAATCTTTCATTTAATCTTCATGACATGGGCATTATCATGAAAGGGGCGGATTAACTACTCTCATTTTATAAATGAAGACTGTGAAAGATGTCAAGAAACTTTCCCAAGTTCACACTTTTCATATGTGTTTAAATATGTTTGTATTTAAACCGAGGGGACTTTTGCGTCTCTAACTGCCACTCTGTAGGGTATAAATCCAGGTAAATGGCAATAACAAGCAATCCCAAATGAACAGTGGCTAAACTGAATTATGTTTATTTTTCAATCACGTTTCATGCCCAATACATGCCAATACGTGCCCTCCTTGACACGGAGGCTGTGATGAGGCTCTGCAGTCTCTCTGAGGCCCAGGCTGACGTAGGCTCCATCATCGTGTATTGTCTAAACTGGAGCACAAAGTCTTCCCCGTCACTGTGGCAGAGAAAGAGATCACTAGAAAGTTCTGTTTTAGCTCATTTATGCTTAGATCTCAAAGTGACAACCTTGTGGGCTACAACTAGTCCACTGTCTAACTGCAGTGGGCTAGGAAATATGTAGGATAATTGAATGGTATTAGAGACTGTGTAATGTGACTCTCTAAATTCCTATGTTGAAGCCCTAGCCCATAATGTGACTGTATTGGAAATAGGACCTTTGAGGGGGTTACTTAAGTTTAGCTGAGGTTCCAAGAGTGGGGGACTAATCCCAGAGAGCTGGTGCACTTGTAAGAAGTAGAAGAGACATCCGAGGCAGGTAGCCGTCCTTGAGCCAGGAAGAGAACTCTCACTACAAACCAAATTTGCCACCACTTTGATCATGGACTCTGAGCCTCCAGAACTGTGAGAAAATGAGTATTTGTTGTCAAAGGCACCCAGTCTGTTATTTTCAGGGGGCTACGGGAGCACGGTAAAGCAGCACCACTGTGTCAGTCATAGCAATGTGATACATATCCCAAGGCGTTGTTAGGAGAATTAAGCTGAAAGTACGTAAAAATATTTTAAATTTAATTACTGAAAAAGAATTGATGTTCAATAACTGTCAGTTTCAAGGCTTTCAAGTTTTACCTTGCATAAGACTAAACACTTCAAAAACTATTGCCGTTTAGTGCTTCTAAGCATTTTATTGCTTAGTTGTTTTGATTGGCAATCCCCTATAGCATAGATTTTCCATTGTAGGGTGTATTAGTCAAGCTTCTGGAGAAAAACAGAATCACTAATCAAGATGACACATAAAATCAGCCATGAGAAAACATGAAAACATGAAATATTTCAGAAGGAAAGAATTAATGAAATTTGTAATCATCAACCTCTAAAAGAATCTATTTAAAGGACAGCCTAAGAGTTGTTAAAATGAGGAAGTATACATATTTTAATATTGATTTCTCAATTGCATTTGCAGAAACTCTTGAATACTTTAACATCTTAATCTGATTATAGATATAGAAATAAATACGTGAACATGTATATGGTCTATAGTAGTAAATATTATGCTATGTGACTTATATGCAATATTCAGTCATTTGCCTTTTTATGAATTAGGTTTTTTTCCAAATTCAGCAAATACCATTTTTGTTCCAATTCATAAACACTAAGTAATAGCTCACAAAAGATTTTTGCAATTATCAATAAAAATATTGAAATGTTATTGCTTAGTTCTCTGAAAGCACAGAAATGTAATTTTGTGTTTGACTTTTAAAACCATACATACCAAAAAAATAAAATAAAACCATACATACCTAACTTTAGAAGGGCCCGGTTATATGTATTTTACATGATAAATATTGATATGTGTATTTTCTTCTCCACTCCCTTATTTTCCCCTTCCAGGTTTAAATTTAGCACGGTTGAATAATTGCATTTAAATGCTATGGCACTTCTGTTGTCAAAGTGAAATTATTTCTATTCAAGTTCCCAAAAGTTCAAAAAACTACTCAGAAAGTTTCTGTGCCAGATAAGAGTATATGTATTTGTATGCATGTTTGGAATGATGGTACATGGAGAAGATTTGTAAGACTTTCTGCCTCACCATGCATTTTAAAAATTATTTTAACTTTTTTTTTAAACTCACGTTATTGTTAACAACAGAGGTGCATATCCTAGCTGACTCACCGGAGCAAGAACTAGGACAAAAAAAAAATAATGTAGATAATGTCACAGTTAATAAAGTATTTGAAAAATTTTTATCCCAGCAGTATATAAGAAATTCTATTCCTTTCCAATGTCTCAAACTTAATACCGTTTGACTTTTTAATTATTTCTTTTTTAAATTTATTTTTTATTGGTGTTCAATTTGCCAACATATAGAATAACACCCAGAGCTCATCCCGTCACGTGCCCCCCTCAGTGCCCGCCACCCAGTCACCCCCACCCCCCGCCCTCCTCCCCTTCCACCGCCCCGAGTTCGTTTCCCAGAGGTAGGAGTCTCTCATGTTCTGTCTCCCTTTCTGATATCTCCCACCCATTTCTTCTCCCTTCCCCTCTATTCCCTTTCACTATTATTTATATTCCCCAAATGAATGAGACCATATAATGCTTGTCCTTCCCCAAATGACTTACTTCACTCAGCCTAGTCCCCTCCAGTTCCATCCACGTCGAAGGAAATGGTGGGCATTTGTCGTTTCTATGGCTGAGGAATATTCCATTGTGTACATAGACCACATCTTCTTTATCCATCATCTTTCGATGGACACCGAGGCTCCTTCCACAGTTTGGCTACTGTGGACATTGCTGCTGTGAACATCGGGGTGCAGGTGTCCCGGCCTCTCACTGCATCTGTATCTTTGGGGTAAATCCCCAGCAGTGCAATTGCTGGGTCGTAGGGCAGGTCTATTTTTAACTCTTTGAGGAACCTCCACACAGTTTCCCAGAGTGGCTGCACCAGGTCACATTCCCACCAACAGTGCAAGAGGGTTCCCTTTTCTCCGCATCCTCTCCAACATTTGTTGTCTCCTGCCTTGTTAATTTTCCCCATTCTCACTGGTGTGAGGTGGGATCTCATTGTGGTTTTGATTTGTATTTCCCTGATGGCAAGTGATGCGGAGCATTTTCTCATGTGTGTGTTGGCCATGTCTGTGTCTTCCTCTGTGAGATTTCCGTTCATGTCTTCTGCCCATTTCATGATTGGATTGTTTGTTTCTTTGGTGTTGAGCTTAATAAGTTCTTTATAGATCTTGGAAACTAGCCCTTTATCTGATATGTCATTTGCAAATATCTTCTCCCATTCTGTAGGTTGTCTTTGAGTTTTGTTGACTGTGTCCTTTGCTGTGCAAAAGCTTCTTATCTTGATGAAGTCCCAATAGTTCATTTTTGCTTTTGTTTTTTTTTGCCTTCGTGGATGTATCTTGCAAGAAGTTACTGTGGCCGAGTTCCAAAAGGGTGTTGCCTGTGTTCTCCTCTAGGATTTTGATGGAATCTTGTCTCACATTTAGATCTTTCATCCATTTTGAGTTTATCTTTGTGTATGGGGAAAGAGAGTGGTCTAGTTTCATTCTTTTGCATGTGGATGTCCAATTTTCCCAGCACCATTTATTGAAGAGACTGTCTTTCTTCCAGTGGATAGTCTTTCCTCCTTTGTCGAATATTAGTCGACCATAAAGTTGAGGGTCCACTTCTGGGTTCTCTATTCTGTTCCATTGATCTATGTGTCTGTTCTTGTGCCAGGACCACACTGTCTTGATGACCACAGCTTTGTAGTACAACCTGAAATCTGGCATTGTGATGCCCCCAGATATGGTTTTCTTTTTTCAAATTCCCCTGGCTATTCGGGGTCTTTTCTGATTCCACACAATCTTAAGGTAATTTGTTCCAACTCTCTGAAGAAACTCCATGATATTTTGATAGGGATTGCATTAAATGTGTAAATGGCCCTGGGTAACATTGACATTTTCACAATATTAATTCTCAGTGGGGAAACACTGGGAGCCTTTCCCCTAAGATCAGGAACAAGACAGAGATGTCCACTCTCACCACTGCTATTCAACATAGTACTAGAAGTCCCAGCATCAGTAATAAGACAACAAAAAGAAATAAAAGGCATTCAAATTGGCAAAGAAGTCAAACTCTCCCTCTTCGCAGATGACATGATACTCTACATAGAAACCCAAAAGCCTCCACCCCAAGATTGCTAGAACTCATACAGCAATTCGGCAGTGTGGCAGGATACAAAATCAATGCCCAGAAGTCAGTGGCATTTCTATACACTAACAATGAGACTGAAGAAAGAGAAATTAAGGAGTCAATCCCATTTACAATTACACCCAAAAGCATAAGATACCTAGGAATAAACCTAACCAAAGAGGTAAAGGATCTGTACCCTAAAAACTACAGAACACTTCTGAAAGAAATTGAGGAAGGCACAAAGAGATGGAAAAATATTCCACGCTCATGGATTGGAAGAATTAATATTAATTATTTCTAATCAAATGGGTAAAAAACGGTTTTCATCATGAACTTCAGTTACCTTTATATGACAAGTTTGGGCATATCATCATATCTTATTAGACATTTAGATCCCCTATTTGTAGCTGTGACTCTTTTAGCCTCTCATCCATCGTGCTGTTTTTGTCCTCTTCTTTTTGATTTATGGTACACACACATACACACATTCACGGGCACATGCCTACAAACATAAAATGACTATTAAAATACTTCTGCGGCAGGATAAGGAAAAACGCATGAAGCATATGAGTACATGTAAATTATTTTTCAAGATCTGGTTATTGGATTTGGTACTAAATTCACAAGTGCTCCTTACATATTTTTAAAAATACATAAGTATATAAATAAATAGAATAAAAAAGGGCTCAGATTCAGATCAATAATTACAGTGTATTATGAACCGAGTTTTGTGAGTGATCTCAATCTGTGTTCCTGTGTTCTGTTAGAAAATTATTCCCTGATAAAATGAATACTCAGATAATGTAGGGTCATCTGGGTGGCTCAGCCGGTTAAGCGTCCGACCCTTGGTTTTGGCTCAGGTCATGATCTCAGGGTCGTGAGATCAAGCCCCACTTTGGTTCCCATGTTCAGTGTAGAGTCTGCTGGAGATTCTTTTCCTCTTCCTTTCTGTCGGCCCATCCTCCCTTCTTGCACATGCTCTCTCTCTCTCTCTCTCTCTCTCTGATAAAATAAATAAATCCTTTAAAAAGCCTTTTAAAAATAATTTATACTTAAGTGTGATGATTGTATGAAATAAATATCATAGCATGATACTCATGACGATGTATGCAGGGGAAGCAGCTGTGTTCTGGTAGTAGCCCCGGACTGGGATTAGGAGACAGGATACCATTGCTCATTAGTCACAAGTGAAATGATGTGTATCATGCTTTGTTTCCTCTAATCTTAATGCATATAATGCTGATTATACTGTTAAACTACTAATTATACTGTAATACTATTACACCACAGATACTGGAATTAATTAATACTTGTGATAACATTGCAAACTTTTAAGCTTCTATGTGAATTAAATAAATCAAGGTTAGGGATGCCTGGATGGCTCAGCACCTGGTTGAGTGTGGGCCTTTGGCCCAGGGGGCGACCCCGGGATCCTGGATCAAGACCCTCATCGGGCTCCTTGCAGGTAACCTGCTTCTCCCTCTGCCTGTGTCTCTGCCTCTCTCTCTCTGTGGGTCTCTCATGGATAAATAAATAAAATCTTTAAAAATAATAATTAATAAATCAAGATTAATAATTGCACTGGTGGTGTTAGCTAATCAATACCAAGTAAATATATTGACATAATTAGAAATGACAAATGAAATCCCTAACTACTTTCTACTTGTATTTTTAAAACCCAGTTTTGTTTTTTTTGTTTTTTTTCTGCCAGTAAAAGTGAAGGTGAGGGTGAGCATATTCTCTCTAAGTAAACAGGCAATGTGAGGAGGACTTGGGAATGAGATGTGGGGAAGAATATGGGGATGAGATTTTGGAAAGAAAGCAAATATTGCTAATGGACCACTCAGACAAAAGGACCTTGGTCTTTTTTTTTTTTAAGATTTTATTTATTTATTTATTTGAGAGAGAGAAAGAGAGAGAGCACAAGCAGGGGAGAGGGTCAGAGGAAGAGGGAAAAGGAGAGTCTCCACAGATCAGGGAGCCCAAGGCGGGGCTCCTTCCCAGGACCCTGGGATCATGACCTGAGCCAAAGGCAGACACTAAAGGAAAGGAACCCAGTTGCCTAGACACTGCTGTACTGGGTCGTCTTATATGTTTTCTCAGTTCTCACAATAAACTTTCAAAGCATATATTTTGCTTTCTTTTTATGTATTATTGAAATGAGATCAAAGAAATTCAGAAACTCAAGCAAGGCCACATGTTTGGGATCCACCAAGCTGAGGTGTGAACATCAGACTTGGGCTTTATTATACTGACCCATTATGCGAATATTTCAGTGTCCTATAGGAAATGGCAACTCTCTTGTCTGTTTTAGTGCTTATGAAAAGGGATAAAACAGTTTTGTTGTAAGCCAACTAATGAAGTTATGGAGATGAAGTTTTTTGCTTTTACAACTGAATGTCTCTAGGTGGAAAAGTTTTATGCTTTACCCCACATATTTTAAACACTTTACTCACAACTGTTATTTAGTTAAATCTTTATGTATGGGGAGAAATTGTTTCAATTTCACATTTAACTAAAAATTTCAAACAAAATCAAACTTACCTGATTAAGTTCAGGGGAACTCAGAACTAAACAGGATATGTCAACAGGCTCAATTAATCCTCAGCAGAGTCCTACAATATTAAATATACACTAGCATTCACTTGAGACATAATTTATAATTTTAATATGGAATTTTGATAGCACATGGTGACTTAATTGTTAATATTAAAAATTTACTATTTTTCATAGATGACTATATATTGGTAGTGTTTTCAGTTTCAGTAAACTTTTAAACAGATCAAATCAATTATCAGATCTTCTCGTGGTTGGTTGGTTATGGCAAGACGGTTAAGTTTCTATGGAATCAGTTTCCTTTTCTTCCTCTGCACATAACTAGAGTATGTTTCCAAATTAGGGGTGACTATGTGACAAGTTCTTGTCAATGGCATGTGCATGAAAATGATATGTACCATTTCTGGGCCAAGGCTTTTAAAACTGCAGATAGGCCTTCTTTCAGCTCTTCTCCTTCCATGGCCTGGGTGAAGATGATAATAAAGTCCAATAAAAGGTCAGGCAGTGCCATAAAATGGATCACCCTGGGGCCCTGAATCACTTCCTGAACTTGCTGGTCAGACACCAGCCCTGGACTACTACAGAACAGTGTTCATACTGTGTGAGAATTATTATACATCTTTCACTTTAATTTGTTATAGCAGTTTGCTTATCGTCTAATATTTAATGCTCCTCACACCTTTTTCCTGCATAAAGAATTGAAGGTCTAATAGCAGATATAACACGGAAGTTAATAAGACAGTCTCTGAAGCCAAATTGTGTTGAACATCTGGTCTACTACCTAATTGCTAGAAAATCCTGGAGAATTTCTCAATTTCTCTGTTTCTGAATTCCCTTGTGTGGAGTCAATGATAGCATCTACTTCTAGAATTGATATTTTAACAACAACATGAATGTTAATAATATGTAAAAAAGTATTAAAAGTGTTTAGAATATATTGGGCATATTTGACACAATATATAGTAGCAGTTATAACCTTTATTTAATTTTGATAAAATTAGAGATATCTCCCAAGAAAACTAATTAAAACTTTTTGGGGGGATGAAGTAGAGACTAGGTCATTCTTTCTTCGGTTTTCATTTGTTTGTTTTTAGCGCTTCAGACCAAGGGTAAATCTACCCTGGAAGAGGAACGTAATAGGCATTTCTTTGAAGAAGCAGGAACTCATGGTTTCCTTTTCTCATCCAGCTTCAAGCAGGTTATAAATTTCACTTTTATTTGATCACTTTTTATTTTTTTCCTACATAGTTTGAGAAACAGGTTTGCTCCAATAAGGCAGCAAAGAGATGAGTGTAAGAGTGAATGACAGTTCATTCTAATTTGCTCATTGGCTGAAGGGCGTCTCTAGTCAGGGTGCTTGACCCAGACTTCTGCAGGGACACCCACATTAGGGAGACAGCCAACATCAGAGAGCCCCAAATTTTGTTATGACTGTGTAGATAGATGAAACAGAATGGGGTAGACTCACTACTTGGATGGACACATCTATTGATGCATTATTTCTTGCCCCTGAGCTTCCTCAGGGAGTGTTTTATTTCTGAAATATGCTATTTTCTCCACAATCTCACAAGAGGTGTTTTTTCTTAGCATTGCTTATGAAATCACATTTTCTACATGAAACCACCCTAGCAGCTTACGAGAAACAAAAAGGATATTGCTTCCCTATGTAAATATGCATAATTCCATGACTATACATTACATGGTTTGTTTTTAATGTAATATAAATATTAATATTCATCTTTCTGAATACATGATTATGTTTCTGGATGTCAAGCTAGGTTATTTTCCTTTCAGCACTGAGATGTACAACAAAGAGTTATTAGCTTCTTTCTTGGTCACATTTTAAAATTTGTCACATTTTATAGTGCTTCTTACTGAGAACGATGTCCAAGATTACATCATAGGATGCCGTTGTTGTACCTTATGCTCCGATTTTGAGAAGATTCTTGTAGCGTTAAGCATCTCCAGAAATGGTAGCTTTCTACCAGGCTCAGATCTTTTACTTTTACACTACTTCCCGAACATTCATAAATTCTCAGATGTCTTCCTTAGGTCACAAATTGCCTGCCTTCTCTTTCAAGCTGGAGTCACACTGGCCACTGGTGCCAGATGTCCTTTTATGTTAGAGATTTGTGAATGATGTCTAAGTTAGTGATGTAGTTGAATACAACACAAATGTGGAATAATTCCCCTAAATCAATGTCTTTTTATACAGGGAAATAAATGGAATCATTAGCGATATGGAATATTGGGGAAAAAAACTTTCTAGCAAAGCAATATTTATGCTTTCAGTTGTCTGTGTTTCCTTATCAAGAAGCAACGTGATATACTAGAATACATTTTAGGCTATAAATTTAAAATGTAAAAACTTTGGATTCTTAGCTCAGCTACCACTCACCCAGCCTAGAGCAAATGATAGAGTTTCTGGGAGATTTAGCTATTTATCTTTAAAGTGGGAAGAATAAGCTCTGTTTACCTCAAAGTTTGCTGTGAAAATCAGGCAATATTTAACTGGCTTTCTGAAGCACTTTTTTTTTTCAAAGAGGAAGATAGCAAGAAAAGGATCTGAAATAATGTAAACTTTTATTCAAAGGTTAAGTTATTGCTAATTCTTTTATACATAATTTGCTCTTTTTAAGGGTGATCTGTGCATATTAGTAATTATAATTCCATTAATAATGTCTCACCTGCAAGTGACATTTGTCAAGAAATCAAAGACTTTTGCACCACATAGAATGTTTTTTTTTGTAACAAAGTAAACCAGCTGTGGACCTTTGATCAATACATCAATATCTAGATTTTTTTTTTAGCTTCTATTTCTGTTATATTTTTCCAGTCAGGGCTTTTTTATATAAAGAAAATGAACAGCTAGTGGTAACACATTGGTGTGTCATTCTGATGAACTTTAGAATGCTTAATATCATCTTGTTTAATTTCATGTTTCATAAAAGCTTCTCAATTGCAGGATCAATTACTTTCAATCTCCACATCAATCAGTCCAGATGGTTCTCATTATTTGCTAAGGATAGCTGCAAATTGAAATTTTTGAACCCATGATGCATATTGTGTTAATCCTTGATATGGAAAGGTCCTTCTGCAGAATAAGTGGAGCTGAAAAAGGTGTGTTTTACATTCACAAACTGCGTATCTTTTAAGGATTGAAAGGGACTCTTTAGAGTGTTCGAGTGAGGTGTTACATCACACGACTAGGATGAGGACAGTGTATAGAAAAAAATGCGGTCTTAAGAAAAATCAAGTCACTTATGTATTCATTGCTGAAATAAGAACATCATTTCATTTCTGATTCTAATCTGAATTTTGATTTGAAGGTGAAAAAGAAAAACCCTCAGGATTGTTTTGTATCACAGAATGAGCTACAACTTGTTCTGTAAACACTATTTGTTGTTAGACTAAAAATGTGAGTTACCCTTCTTTGTGTATGATACCATTTTTTTACTGTCCTTTTTTTCCTGAACTTAAGTCATAGGTAGAATATGTTGTTCCAATATAAATAGCTTGTAAAATAAGGTATCTGGTATATAATAATAATTTCATTTTTATTACTGATTTAACTAAGGTAGTTTTTGATAATTTCTAGTTAGTTGCACTTTCATCTACTTCAATCATTTTTTGTATTGCACAAAATTATGAAGATTTTTGTTCAATCCTACTTTTAAACAATATAATATGTTAAATCTGGGAGGGGGAAATCAAGAATCTGTTTATTCTCAAGTTTATTAATACATTTATTAGAAAAAGTGCACAATTCTCCCAATTGTTCAAGCAAGTAATGGAAATTCACTAGAGACAGAAATAGTAAGTAAAGGGTCAATTCATTATGAGGATATGACAATTATGTATCCATTCCAACGTTGGAGGACCTAAATATTTAAAGCAAATATTAAGGGAATGAAAAGGAGATATAGACAACAATAATAGGGAACTTCAAAACATCACTTTTAACAGTGGATCGATTATTCACATGGCAAATGAAGAGGGAAACAGTAGACCTGAATAACACTGTAGACCAAGTGATTTTAATATATATGGAATATTCCACCCAACAGCATCAGAATATACATTCTTCTCTAGTGAACAGGGAAAATTCTCCAGAATAGATCATATGTTGGACTATAAAGCAGCCTTAACACATTTAAGAGAGTGAAATCATATCTAGTACCATTTCTGATCACAGTGATACAAACTAAAAATCAATAACAGGAGAACTGAAAAATTCACAAATATATGGAACTTAACACACTCTTGAATATCCAAATGGTCAAGGAAGAAAACATAAGGAAAAAATATCTTGAGACAAACAAAACAACATACTAAACTCAACATGCCAAAATTTATGGGATACAGCAAAAGCAAAAGTTCCCAAAGAGAAATTTATAGCTACAAATACATGCATCAAGAGACCAGAAAGATGTCAAAACCTAAAGGAACTAGAAAAAGAATAACAAACTAAGCTCAAAATTGGCAGAAGGAAGGAAATAATAAATATTAGAGCAGAAATAAATGAGAGGTGTCTAGATAGCTCATTTTGTTGAGTGACTGACTCTTAATTTTGGCTCAGATTGTGATGTTGGTGTCCTGGGGTCAAGCCCTGTGGCAATGGTACAGAGTCTGCTTTGGATTCTCTTTCTCCGTCTCCCCTTCCCTCTGCTCTTGCTCTCCTCTCTATCTCTCTCTAAAATCAATAAATAAAAATTTCAAAAATAAATGAAATAGACATTAGGACAGTAGAAAAACATTAATGAAACTAACAGTTGATTGTTTAAAAGGATAAACAAATGGTTAGCTAGACTAACCAAGAAAGAAAAGGTAAGACTCAAATCAACAAAACTATAGATGAAAAAGGGCGCATTACACTGACACCACAGAAATGCTAAGAATCATAGAAGACTACTATGAACAATTCTATGCCAAAAAATTGGATGACCTATAAGAAATAGATACATTTCAAGAAGCATGACCTTCCAAGACAGGATCATGAATAAACAGAAAATCTGAACAAACCAATAATACCTACGAAGATTGAAGGAGTAACTTAAAAAAAAATCCCCCAAAAGAAAAGTTCAGGACCAGATGGTTTCACTGGTAAATTCTACCAAACATTAAAAAAAAAAAATTAATGCTAATCCTTTCTCAAATTCTCCAAAAATAAAACTGAAGAGAGAAAATAATCCCAAACTCATTTTATGAAATCTGCATCACCCGATTACCTAATCCAGATAAAGACACAAGAGAAAACTACAGGCCAATATCCCTGATGAATACAGACATACAAATCCTCACAGCATTCTAGCAAACAGAATTCCCTAGCACATCAAAGGGATCATACACTATCATCAAGTAGGATTTATCCCTGGGAAGCAAGGATGATTCAACATACACAAATCAATAAACATTATACACTTCGTTGATAGAGTGAAAGATAAAACATATAATCCTTAAAATAGATGCAGAAAAAAAAAACTGATGAAATTTCAACACCCTTTCATGAAAAAGAAAAAAAAAAGGAAAAACTCTCAAGAAATTGAGTATGGGAAGAACAAACCTTAGCACAATACAGGCCATATGTGACTTAAACACAGCTAACATCATACATAACAGTAAAAAGCTAAAGCTTTTCCTCTAAGGTCAAGAAGTAAGAAAAGGGTGCCAACTCTCACAACTCTTTCAAAGTAGGACTTAAATTCTTATCCAGAGCAATTAGGCAGAAAAAGAAAGAAAGGGGATTGGAAAGGAAGAAGTAAAATCATCATTGTTTGTGGATGAGGTGATTTTATATATAGAAAACCCTAAAAGACTCCACAGAAAAATTCTTAGTGTTAATAGATGAATTCAGTAAAGTTGCAGGACACAAAATCAACATATAGAAAATAAATAGTTGCCTTTCCATATACCACCAATAAAATATCTGAAAAATAAAACCATTACATTTACAGAAGCATCAAAAACAATAAAATACTTAGGAATAAATTTAACTGAAGATGTGAAAATTCTGTAAAGCATAAGACATTAATGAAATAAGTAGCACAAAACACAAATAAAGGGGAAGATATCCTGTGTTCATGGATTGGAATTTTATATTTTTCAAATGTCCATACTACCCAAAGTGTTTTACCGATTCAGTGTAATCTCTATCAAAATACTAATGGCATTTTTCACAGAAATATAAAAAAACCCTAGAATTTGTATGGAACCATTGACAACCCCCAAATATCCAAAGCAATCCTGAGAAGAAAGAACAAAGCATCACCTTAGCAGCATCATATTGCCTGTTTTGAGGATATACTATAAAAACTAAAATAATCAAAACAGTATGGTACTGGCATAAAAACAGACACATGGACGATTGGAGGAGAATAAAGAACTCAGAAATAAACCTCCACATATGATCACCTAATATTTGGCAAGAGAACCAAAAATACTCAGTAGGGAAGGTTAGTCTTTTCAAGAGATGTTCTTTGCAGAACTGGTTATTCATATGTAAAAGAATGAAACAACAACCCTATTTTACACCACTTACGGAAATTAACTGGAAATGGATTAAAGGCAAATGTAGAACCTGAAACTGTAAATCTCTTATAAGAAAACAAGGCAAAAGCTAATTGGCATTGGTCTTAACCAGTGATTGTTTGCCTCTTACACCCAAAGCAAAAGCAATGAAAGAAAAAATAAACGTGGCTACACCAAACTAAAAAGCTTTTTTCACAGCAAAAGAAACAATCAATAGAATGAAGAGCAACTCATGGAATGGGAGAAAATACTTGTAATCCATATAACCAATAAGGGATTAACATCCAAAATATATAAGGAATTCATTCAATTTAGCCCCCACCAAAACAAAACAAAACAAAAAAATAATTAAAAATGGGTATAGGACCTGAATAGCTGCTTTTCAAAGAAGACATCCACCTGGCCAAGAAATACATGAAAAGATGCTCAACAGCATTACCTATTAGGGAAATGGAAATCGGAACCACAACGAGATATCACCTCACCTGTGCTAGAATGGCTATTACGAAAAGGATAGTAGTTGGTATTTTCAAGGATGTGGAGAAAAGGGCACCCTTGTGTACTATTGGTGAGACTGTAAATTGATATAGCTATTATGGAGAAAAGTACCGTGGTTCCTCAAAAAATAAAAAAAATAGAGCTGTTGTGTGATCTAATGATCCCACTTAGGGTAATAACCTAAGGAAATGAAATTTTGAAGAGATATCTGTACTCCCATATTCACTGCAGCATTATTCACAATAGTCAAGACATGGAAGTAACCAAAGTGTCCACAGGTGGATGGACGAAGAAAATATGATCTATATAATGGAATATTACTAAGCCACAGAAAGAAAGAAATCCTGCCATTGTTGACAGCATGACTGGATCTTGAGGGCATTGTGCTAAGGGCAATAAGTCAGAGAATGGCATGTACTGTATGACCTCACTTGTATGAGGAATCTTAAAATGTCTCTTAAAGTTTATAGAGAATATGATGAGGAATGACTAAGAACTGGGCAGTGGAGGAAATAGGGAGATGTTGTTTACAGGGTATGAACTTCTAGTTATAAGATGAATACGTGCTGGGTATCCTACATTCAGTAGGGTACCGTAGTTAGAAGTGCTGCACCACAGCAGCACCTGGGTTCTTCAGTTGTCTACGTGTCCAACTCATGATTTCAGCTCAGGTCATGATCTCATCAGGCTCCGTGCTAGGTATGCTTAATATTCTCTCCCTCCTTATCCTTCTTCCTCTTCCCTCTTTCTCACAAAAAAAAAAAAAAAAAAAAAGCTTGAATGTGCTGAGTGTAGATCTTAAATGTCTCACCACACACACACAAAAACTGTTATAATTAGGTGAGGATGACTGTGTTAACTAACCATATGCGATGATAATTTTACAATATTTCTGTGGATCAAATTCATATTAGATACCCTAAATTTATACAATTAAAAGTTCTATTTCCATAAAGCTGAAAAAAAGAATAATTGAGAATATTTATCACCTTGCATTAATATTCCTTCTTTGTTTCTATTCCTTTCAGTAGATTTGGAGCTCTTGAAAACATTGACCAGGTATTCTCTTTATTAATTTAACCAATATTTTCAGGAAATGTATGAACGTCGTCCATCCATGGGGAATATTGACAGTAATAGACTAGGTGATTCAGGAAAAAATGCATCCAGCATTTTGAGGGGAAAAATGTGAATAAATCCATATGATTAATGTGGACAATTCTTTTAGGAAATAGATAAAATTGGATTATGATAAATAATGTGTTAAAGAAGGTAAATCCTGAGTGACTAGATGGCAGATATAACAGAATCAGCCCTCTTGTTTTTACTAAGTTCCTCTTATTTTCTATCAAGTGTTACATGTATTTGCACTCATTATGGTGATTGCATTTCCAGAAACATTGCGACTAAAACAAGCTTTCCAAAAGTATGAAAAATTTCTACCTCTAGGATAGTCTAATCAGGGAATTCTGAGAATTTGATAATAGAGGATATGTAGCATTGTATTCCTTAGCTCGATTTTTCTTTTTCTCATCAATGTAAAACTACAAAGATTTGAATGGAGAGGGGATGTGAAAGTCAACCTGTGTTTGTCCAAAAGTTTGTATGATGCCTTCTCCTTTGAGGATATACATCTGTTTTTCTTTTAAATCCTATTTATTCCTTCATTCAAGAATCATTTTTTTGCGAAGCATAGTGTCATGATTAAGAACACATTCTCTGAAGCCAAACTGCTTCAGAGTCCTAATTGCAGAATAATTTGCAAGGAACTCGTAATTGTGTCTTTCGTTTGTTTTTTATTTTTTTTTTATTTTATTTTATTTTTTTTTTTAGAAAACTGCCTTTATTCTATTAGTAGTTGGAAAAATTAACTGGTACAGAAAAAAAGTTTAGTCAGCTGGAGAGAAGAAATTGAGTGCCACCCAAGAGAACTGGTGGCTCCTCTGGTAGGGAACCTGGATACAGTGAGGAAAAAGAGCACTGTGAACTAGAGCCAGACCCTGCAGTCCAGGTGAGAGGTTATGCCACCTTTTGAAGTGTCTGAGTGTCTCAGGCATGAAACCAAATTCTTATTTATTTAGCCCAGCTCTGGGGAAGGGTACTGGGATATGTGGGGCTGAAAACAGGTGAAACGGGCCATCTTTTATCAGGGAAACTGACAAAATGGGAATTTTAAAAATGAATTTTCCATCTGACTTTATTTTCAAATACACTTTCTTTTTAAAAAAAACCAATACACTTTCTGCAGGGATGACAAATATCAGTATTAGGAAATCCAATTATACAAAAAATACTACATCTAGTCTGGGGTAGATAGATTTATTTTTTGGTAACATACATTGAGTGGCACTAATTACACAGTAACTATAAGGTAACTAACATGAAACCACAGAACTGTAACTCTGCCACAGCTGCATGGACTTGAGCCTTTCTTGATAAGCAAATTTTCAAAAAACTGGATGACCATCACAGAGCTATGCCAATAAAATCTGTTAAGGAGTAAAGCTCTGAAGTGGGGACTCACCAGAGTACCTTGCAGCTGACAGATGACAGGCAGGACATGTTAGTTATAAAGTAGTTACAGCCTAATTCACAAAAGTTACCAACTGTAACTTAAATTAAAATTGTGAGTCTTCCCCATAGCAGCTGCGTGACTTAGAGTAAACTACTAGGTTGTAAATTAGGGATGATAAGAGCAGTATCAATATGATCCTATTATTGATCATTATACATGAATTAATGTATATAAAATATTCGCATACAGTACACATTCTATAAATTTAGCTATATTTGTTTATTGAACACAACATTTTTTAATCTTTTTATTTTGAAATCATTGTAGAGTCACAGGAAATTTCAGATGTATCACACAGATTTCATATTCCCTTTACCTAGTTTCCTCTAGTAGATTCACCTTCTTTTTTTTTTTACACCTTCTATGATTAGAATAAAATATCAATAACAGGAATTTGACATAGGCACAATGTGTGCACATAGTTCTACCTCAGTTGTTCATATGTGTAAATTCATCAAGATCATCTTGATCTTGCAATCAAGATATAGAACTGTTCCATCACCATGATGCTCTCCCTAATTCTATATAGTCACACCCACCCCAAACCCTCCATCATCTCTACCCCGTGGAAATCACTAATATGTTTTTTACCTCATATTAATTTCTAAAAGTTACATATGGGATATGAGACCTTTTTATTATTTTTTTTCCCCTACTCAGCACAATGCCTTTAAGATCCATCCAGTTTACTGCATGGTTCGGTAATCTATTCCTTCAAAAAATTTAATTGAAGTATCATTAACATAGAGTGTTGAATTACTTTTGTGTATACAATATAATGATTAGGCAATTCTATACATTACAGTTTATTTCTTTTTATTGCTGAGTGGTATTCCATCATATAGATGTACCACAATTTGTTTAACTGTTCACATATCCAACATTTTGGTCGTTTCCAGCCTTGGGCTTTTAAAATTAAAGCTGGTATGGAAGATTCTGTGCAGATTTTTATTTCTTTGGGATAAATATCCAGAAGTACAATTGCTGGGTAGTATTTTAGCATATGTTTTAGTTTTTTAAAGAAATTGCCAAACTATTTTCCAGAGTGCTGTACCAGTTTGTGGTTTCACCAACAATAAATGAATGATGTGATTTCATCATTCATATATTTCTTGCCAGTATTTGGTATTGTCCCCCTCATTTTTTTCTTACTTTTAGCTGATATAATAATTGTGTGATCATCTAGCATTTGACAATAGCTGAGAATACAAGTTTGAATTTGACCTTGATCTTAGGGAGACACAATAAACAAGAAAATAAATAGGAAATAATAATTGAAGATAATGGGGGAAATAAAGTGAAGAGGTAGCTAGTAAGCAGGCAAACAACTTTCATTAACTAAGGTGAGTCAGGAAATTTTTGGCTGAGATTTCTAAGGAATAGTAACTATACAAAGGACTAGAGAAAGGATATCCTAGAAAGAGAGAAGACACACACATGCAGAGTCATAGGCTGGAAAAGGGAAGGCATATTCCCCAAATTGGGAAAGTGATCGAGAACCTTTGGGGTAAGAATCAGTGTTATGGACTAAGGGTTTGTGTCACCAGCACATTCATGTGTTGAAATCCTACCCGCCCCCCCACCAGTGTAATGGTACTAGGAGATGGGGATTTTGAGAAGTAGTTAGGTCATAAGGGTAGTGCCCTCATGAATGGGATTAGGACCCTTGTGAGACGAAACACAAGAGAGGTTTCTTCCCCTACTCTCTCCACCAACTGAGAACATGATGGGAAGATAACCATCTGTAAGTGAAGAAGCAGGTTCTCACCAGAACATAACCAGGCTGGCATTTCTGATCTTGGACTTCCCAGCCTCTAGAACTACGAAAAATAAATTTCTATTTTTTAAGCCACTCAGTCTAGGCTTTTTATAACAACCAGAACTATGACAAGAAAAGAAAGGAATGCTGGGAAGTGTAGCTGGAGAGGTAGACTGGAAAATATCAAATTTGGATTTCTATTCATCATAAAGGAGGTTTTTTTTTTTTTATTTTCTTAGTAGCAATGGAAAAACAACCAAGGAATCAAAGCAGAGTGTGTGGTAAGTTGAAAATCAAGAGCCAAGAGTCTCGGTGTGCCTTGGTGGCTCAGTCATTTAAGCATCTGACTCGATTTTGGCTCAGATCATGATCTCAGGGTTGTGAGATAGAGCCCCGTGTGGAGAGGTCCACACTGGCATGGAGCCTGCTTAAAAGATTCCCTCATTCCCTCTCCCCTGGCCCTCTCTCTCTCTTTCACCCTCTTTATAAACAAAACAAAACAAAACAAAAAAAGGAGCCAAGATCTTGTGATTTTTCAAAATATCACTATGGCTACTGTGAAAATAGATAACCGAGGGAGGGGTTGACACGTAGGGAAGTAGGGAGGCAGATTTGGGGATGCTTGTCATATTCAAAGGAGAAAGGAAGTGGCTTTGACTAGAGTTTACAGTAGAAAAAGAGGCAAATGGGAATATTGGGACTTGGAGAGTGATGGAAAGGTTGACCTCTGGATATGGGGCAGAGTTTTCAGGGGCACACTGTGGTGCCATTTATTGAGATGAGGAGAACCATTCAAGAAAATTTGTTTTGTGTTGTTTCACTGGCAGTGTGTGTGGGGGGATATTTGGTAGTTACCTTGATTTTCGACACACTATGTTTGAGATTTCTGTTAATTATCAGATTTCCAGTAGGAGGTTGCATGTGTGTAACGTATTACATTTGTGAGTCTCTTCCTTCACCTGATACTAACTAGATATTCTTTAAATGCATTGAAGTACAGTGGAAGATTCCCATTAAACTTAGATCTGGGTTCGTATTGTGTTCCCTTCTTTCTTATCTATGTGACTAGAGTAAAAATCTCTCAAGAGATTGTTTTCTCATTTGTGCAATGGTAATAATAATTAATAATGCCTATTTGATATTCACAGTGTAGAAATCAGTACAGTTATTCATATAAAGTAGCTCCAACACTGAATTTATAAAATTAAAATTGTTTGGAGTCCAAAACAAATATGCATTATCCTCCATTTAGTTTTCCCATTTTTGAATACATAAGACAGAACAATGTCATATGTCCACATGCCCCTCCTATCATGTTTGTAAAGATGTCTCAGTGTGTAAGTACAGTTGTTTATTTTTTAATAATTCATTTTGAATAATACTCAAGCCTAATGTTACCATTAAGCCTAATGTTACCATTTTTACAAAGAGGATCAATCAGGATATTGGTCTTAAACCATCAATGCAGTTCACACTTGTGATGCTACTGATATTAGTGAAAAAATGCTGCAAACCTTTGCTTCTTTCTGTGAAAACGGTTTTATTCATTTTCTTTTTCTAATTTTAAATATGAGGAACCTAAGAATCACTAACTTGCTCACAATTTCTAGAACCAGGTAAAAATCTCACCCACAAATCTGATTCATATTGCTGTTACATTGACGTCAAGATTTTAGGCATTTGGAAACACCTTTTAACTTACTCCCATTCTGCTTGGATATGAATATATTGTGTACAATTGGAGGAAGAATGTTGATAGTTGTTTGGTGTAGTGCTATTGTAAAGAAGAACAGAATATATTTTGACAGGCATGAGAATAGAGGTGGAAAGTTCTCTTGACTCTTCATGGTATTTTTTTTTAAGTGCTACAGAAAGAAAAAAAAACTTAAAAAAGAAAGATAACCTCTTTTATAAATTAAAGAATAATTCATATTAGCCACCACTACCTGAGAGAACAAAAGGTGCAACAGAAATGACAGTTCATAACCAAATATGGTGATGAGACAAGAGCTTGAAAACAGACTGCTATGAATGAATGTTTTCTTCCCTTCTGAATCTGAGAGATTTGCTGTCCTTGTAAAAATACTAAAGCCCCTTTTGTTTTTTTTTTTTTTTAACTCATTTTGTATCTCACACTTTCAGCTTAATAGGACGTGAGGCCTCATGCATTTTTGTCCAGGAAGCAGGAGACATTTTCTGTTATATAAAACTAATGTCTTAGAAGGGATGTCAGTGCTTCAACTACATGTGGCATTTTCAGTAAACAAGACATCTCTCAATCTAAGGGATTTTAAATTTATCTTGATTATATTATGCCCCAGGCTAGAGTTCCCTAAGGTACCTATATATCTCCCATATATTAAATATGCATTATTAAGGATGAATAATTCTTTTTCATAACATTACACAGCATATTTTTAATAAAATAGCCTATGATGTCCTGCTAAGTATGAGATGTCCTTGGTCACCCATCTCTGAAGTTTGAAAAACTTCAAGGAGACTATTTACTTTCTTTGTATTGAACAAGTTCTCAGAACACTGCACATTGACATAATTCTTCAACAGTCAAAATATTACTTGCTATAGGTAGTTTTTCCCCCCTTTCCTAGAAGTCCAAGGGGGTAGGTAGAGGTTTGTACAAGCAGTCAGGTACCTCTCTCCAGAAACGGAGAGAGAAGAACTTTAAGCATGTTTACATTATTTAAATTAAATATTTTGGTTCTGTAACTAAGATTCAGTATTTAACTACTTTCCTTTCCTCCCACCTCTTCTGATTTGGTAATCTGAAACTGCCCTTGACTTTCTCAGTCATCTGTAAATGCCCTAAAATGTGTTTGCACTTTCAGAAGTGACGGCCTGGTGTTTTGGAAATGAACAGTCCACAACCTCTTCTGTCCTTTGGCATCTCTTGTGAGGTTTCTACATTTTCATGAAGAGGAAGGATAAGAAAATTGGAATATTTGACTAGGTGTGGACTCCAGGCAATGATCCGTCATGGTCAATGTTACTGTCCTACCTAAGTAGGTATGAAAGACCTTTTGGTCGCCATTTTGCCTGTTGAAAGAGGGTGAAGAGTAAAAGATAGTCTTTCAGACAAACTGGGGCACTTCAGCATCCTACGGTGCCTCACAAAGTCCTGCAGCTTTATGAATACTTCTAGGTGCAGTTTGCTGGAATGACAGGTCGGTTACCCATTCATCTTGAAAGTCCCATATATCCATGACATGATTCAATAGACACACTTGTTTGGATTCTTCTCAGGTGGCCGTTATCTGTTCCAGGTACAATTCCAGCTCAGCCCACTCCATACGCAACTGCCTGTTCTCATTGTCTAACTCTCCTTTATTTCTGCTCAGTTTCTGTTTTAATGGCTTCATTTAACTCGCTCATCTGCATTCTGCTTTGCCTTTTGGCTCACTGCTTGTTTTCTTTGTCCTGGTCTTGGAAAACTTGGCTAAATAACTGGTGTTTTTAGCCTCGTTTAGCCTTAAGATTCCCTCACAATGTTCCCTTGGACATCTCATGTAAATAGTTGCTAATATTTCTGAGCACCAAATTCTCTTGCTCCGTATTCTTTCTCATTGCTATGGAAATGAAAGGTGAAGAGTCTAGGCTTTTTTTTTCTGTCCTAGAAGAAATGACCTAAAATTTGCCATAGATCTATAATGTTACAGTTAATAGTAACCTCTGGGTGATCTGGAAAATGCTGGTAAGCCGTATATAAGAGTATGTGTACTTTCGGTAGATCTCTTGCCATCTGTATAGAGAGAGTTGTTAAACATCTATGTAAATATTTTTATATGAATAAATTGTGTGGGTTAAAATCCAGTGAACAAAACAGAACTATACATTCATGATTTGGAAGCTTTTTCTACACAATTCCTTGAAGAATTGTTCAGTTGCTAATTGTTTCTGCCTTCTCTGCCAGAAAGACTAATATTTGGACTTAAAATGAAAAAGAAAACCATGGTAAGGGAAAGTAGAATTTCTTTATGAAATAACTATAGAGCGCCCCACAGGGAGAGTGAATCAGATGAAAATAATCACTGTAGGAATCTCCTTGTTAGAGAATATCCCTCCTGGCCTTGGGGAAAATGTATCTCTGTCTTGCTGTTTGTTTCTTATTCCATTGACGATGTCAATTCCAACTTTAGTAAAACTATTCCCCATTCAAGAACATCCTTCTCCTAGGTGAAGCCCTCTATTGCAATTGATCTTCCTGGTTCAGTTATATTCCACTTGGGCTCTTCCTCTGTTCCCTAACAGGTGTGTGTGTGTGTGTGTGTCTGTCTGTCTGTATACACACTTAAATTTATACTCATAACTAGATTTCCATCTCTGCAATACCTCTCAGATTAATCTTGAGACCCAAGATGGTTGGAGACACACTGGGATTTTTAGTACTGAAAAGTTGTGCTCAGTATACTTTAGAAATCTGGTTAATCTCCAAATGGAATTGTAAAATGCAAGTCTATTGAAAATGGTAAATGATTACAATAGAGAGCCATCCCCTTACCTCACGCATCTTTGTACCCCTATCATGACTATTGGTGATCACTTATGGTATTTCCAAGTACAATTTATATTTTAAATGGTTTTGAACTTACAGGACAACTATTTAATACAACATTTCATAAAATAAGATTTAACTCTAATTCTATTTGTAAATAATTATATATACTAATTATATACATGGAAAATCTCCTACTGGTTCTGCTTTTCTGGAGAGCCCTGACTGATACAGATACAATGTAAGAGTTTAGAAAGGTCTAAACTTTTTGCTTTTAGGTCTATATTATGGAAAAACATGTAGTCTTTTTAAGACATGTTTGTGTTCAGCAAAGTTTACTTAAGATAATTTTTGCTTTCAGGGCATCTGGCTGGGTCAGACAGCAGAGCATACAGCTCTTGATCTGAGGGTTGTAAGTCTGAGCCCCATGTTGGGTGTAGATTACTTAAAAATGAAATCTTAAAAAAAATGTTATTGTTGCTTTCATTAGGAGCTAGTGTGTTGAGTTTGATTGAGGGGCCATGTTGTAAGAAACTACTCCAGGTAGTTTATGCTCCAAAACTAAAGAGAAATACATATGAGTAAAATATAAGAAATGATGTTCTTACTTTTGTAGTAAGGCATGCCAACAACAACAACTACAAACAACTGTTTGTAGGCATGTAGTAGTCTCCTGAGAAGTACTAATTTCCCTGTACATAAAAAGATTCGTGAATCAGAAAGGACGTGGACTATTTAAATGTTCAAAATACATTCAAACCTTGGAGATTGTCAGTGTGTGATGGTAATTATCATCCTATAAGAGTATAATTAGCTTTTTTTAAGAGACATAGTAGAGTCCCTGACTCATCCCTAGACACACTTTATCCCAATTGCCTGGAGAAATGTTGAACAATCCACACAAAATTACTCTCAGTGAGGCTTAGAGAAAACATTCTTGTATTTGAAGAGCACCAGAGTGGAGGAAAATATGGTAGAGCTTATAGCTTGGTTTATTATGCCTCTGGTTCTGAGGACTTGAGACCATGGTATATGCCAATACATAGGATGCTCACAAGAAGGTAATTCAGAGAAGTGTGATCAAGTCCTTGCTGTGAAACACTAATCTATAAGGCCCATAAGGTCAGACTACCTGTTTTATTTTTACTGATTGGTGTTTTTTTCATTTTGTTTTTGGACCTATTTATAGAGCACCTCTACTAAATAACAAAGATATCACTATAACATAGAGACTGGGTCTCCTTGATAAAGAGATATACTCCCAGGAAATTACTTTTAAATGCCCTTCCATGTGAAAAAGAATAAATTACACATACTTATTACCTGTATCACATTTTGAATTGTACCATTTTCAGTTTTAACCTGGCCACACAGCGTATCTTCCTTATTGCTGTTCAGCATGGTAGTTTAATGATTCTGATAAACTA
Source organism: Nyctereutes procyonoides (assembly GCF_905146905.1). NCBI lineage: Eukaryota > Metazoa > Chordata > Mammalia > Carnivora > Canidae > Nyctereutes > Nyctereutes procyonoides. The sequence goes on along the minus strand of NW_026575021.1, from coordinate 13,283,440 downwards.
TTTTGCAGAGACATTTAAACTCAGAGATTGATTGCACAACTCCTCCGATTATCTGAATTTTAAAGGAGTCCTCGTAACCATGTTTTATTTTCATTAGTTACTCACTGACAAGTTGATTTACCATCTCATCCTTACCACAAGTGTCAGGATTCCAATATGCATTTAATTGTTTCTAAAAACACTGTCCATTTAATTACATCCTTATAGTTTCTACCAGTTTTTATTTGTCCTCATTTAAATAGAGTTAGAACATTTCTCAACCAGGGTGGAAATTTCTATTCCTTTCTAATTACTAAAACATAAAATGGTTGATGGGAAATCTTATTTCACTCCTTACAACACATTTAACTCAAAATGGAGAGGCGTTATTATATAGATATCCCTAATAATGATAAATGTTAAAAGCAAGATTTTAGCATCAGAGTATCAAAATAGATCTCAGAAAATCTATCAATTCCTCAGTATTGTGTTTAACAATACTAATATCTGCATACAATTTTCAGTTAATTGAGCCTGAGAATATAGATTTTCCTAAGGAGAAACTTTTTGGCTTACCTGGACTTTGGCTAGCGTTTTATTTAGCATTCGCTAGACAGAATCAGGGTAGCTAGTCAGCACGATTATCCTGGGGAGAGACTGGAAATGCTTGAGTTCTCTGTTGTCCAACCCAGTGGAATCTTATGTTGTGGGTAGAATTATGACTATATTAAGCAATTTTGAGACTAAACCAGTGAGTCTAAATCAGAATCACTGACTGATTGATTATTTGGATTTGTTGGTGCTGTTTGTTGGTCTGTTTCCAACAAGACAAAATGAAGGTCACCATTTATTAGATTTCAGTATGAAATTAGGGAGGATTGTTGTTTTCTAATTTTATTTTGATTCCAGTATAATTACTGTGTAGTGTTATGTTAGTTTCAGGTATACAATATAGTGAGTCAGCAATTCTATACATTACTCAGTGCACATTATGATAAGTGTACTTTAAAAGGAGACTCATTTTAAACAAAAGTTTACTGTGGAAGAAAATAACAGTTCAGGGTTGTGATTCTTTCTTTCTTTCTTTCTTTCTTTCTTTCTTTCTTTCTTTCTTTCTCTCTCTCTCTTTCTCTCTCTCTTTCTTTCTTTCTTTCTTTCTTTCTTTCTTTCTTTCTCCTTCCTTCCTTCCTTCCTTCCTTCCTTCCTTCCTTCCTTCCTTCCTTCTTTCTTTCTTTCTTTTCTTTTCTTTTTTCTTTCCTTTTCTTTCTTTTTTGTTTTTAATTTAAATTCTAGCCAGTTAGCATGCAGTGTAATATTAGTTTCAAGTGTAGACTTTAGTGATTCGTCACTTCCATACAACATCTGGTTCTCATCGCAAGTGCACTCTTTAATCCCTATCAACTATTTAACCCATCCACCCACCTCCCCACCCCTCCCACCTCCTCTCCAGCAACCCTCAGTTTGTTCTCTCTAGGTAAGAGTTTGTTCTTTGGTTTTCCCCTCCTTTTTTTTCATTTTTTTTCTTCTATGTTCGTCTGTTTTGTTTCTAAAATTCCACATATGAATGAAATTATGTGGTATTTGTCTTTGACATATTTCACTTAGCATTATACTCTCTAGCTCCATCCGCATCCTTGTAAATGACAAGATTTCATTCTTTTTGATGGCCGGGTATTAATACATTATCTGCATCTAATAACACCTCTTCTGTATCTATTCATTGGTTGTTGGCTATTTAGGCTATTTCCATAATTTATTTCTGATAATGCTGCTATAAACATCAGGCTGCACGTATCTCTTCGAATCACTATTTTTTTTATCCTTTGGATAAAGACCTGGTAGTGTAACTGCTAGTTTGTAGGAAGTTCTAATTTTAACTTTCTGAGAAATCTCCATACTGTTTTACAGAGTGACTGCACCAGCTTGCATTCCCATCAACAATGTAAGAGAGTTCTTCTTTCTCCACATCCGCACCAACACCTGTTATTTTGTGTGTTGTTAATTTTAGCCTTTCTGACTGGTACAAGATGATAGCTCATTGTGGTTTTTATTTGTATTTGCCTGATGATGAATGATGTTGAGCATCTTTTCATCTATCTGTTGGCCATCTGTATGTCATTTTTGGAAATAGTCTCTTTGTGTCTTCTGCCATTTCTTAACTGGATTATTTCTTTTTTGGGGGGTGGGTGTTCAGTTAATAGGTTCATTATAAACTTTGAATACTAATCCTTTATTATATATTATATATATAATTATATATATATATATAACATATTATATATGTTTTTTTTGCAAATACGTTCTCCCATACCATAGGTTGCCTTTCAGTTTTATTATTTCTTTTGCTGAGCAGAAGCTTTTTATCTTGATAAAGTCCCAATAGTTTTCCCTTGCCTTAGGATATGTATCTAGAAAGCCTTTGCTTTGGCCAATGTCAAAGAGGTCACGGCCTGTGTTCTCCTCAGGAATTTTGATGAATTACTGTCTCACATTTAGGTCTTTCATCCATTTTGAGTCTATTTTTGCATGTGGCGTAAGAAAGTGGTCTAGTTTCTTTCCTTTGCATGTGGCTCTCCAGTTTTCCCAATACTCTCTTTTGAAGAGACTGTCTTTTTTTCCATTGGATATTCTTTCCTGCTTTGTTGAAAATTAATTGATCATATAGTTGTGGGCAAATTTCTAGATCTTTCATTCTGTTCCATTGATCTTTGTGTCTGTTTTTGTGCCCGTGCCACACTGACTTGATTTCTACAGCTTTGTAATAGAACTTAAGTCCGGAATCGTGATGCCTCCAACTTTACTTTTCTTTTTCAAGATTGCTTTGGCTATTTGGGATCTTCTGTGGTTGCATACATATTTTAGGATTGTTTGTTCTAGCTCTATGAGAAATGCTGGTGGTATTTAATAGGAATTGCATTAAATGTGTAGATTGCTTTGGGTAATATAGATATTTTAACAATGTTCTTTCAATCCTTGAGCATGGGATGTTATTCCATATCTTTGTGTCCTCTTCAATTTCTTCCATCACTGTTTTATAGTTCTCAGAGTAGGGGTCTTTCACCTCTTTAGTTAGGTCTATACCTAGGTGTCTTACGGTTTTTGCTGCAGTTGTTAATAGCATCGATACCATGATTTCTCTTTCTGCTGATTATTATTGGTGTACAGAAATGCTACAGATTTCTGTACATTGATTTTGTATCCTGTGACTTTACTGAATTTGTGTATCAGTTCTTGCAATTTTTTTGGTGGAATCTTTGGAGTTTTCTATACAGAGTATCATGTCATCTGGAAATAGTGAAAGTTTTACTTCTTCCTTGCAGATTTAGATGACTTATTTCTTTTTGTTGTCTGATTGCTGAGGCTAGGGCTCCCAGTACTATGATAAATAACAATGCTGTGGGTGGACATCCCCTTCTTGTTCCTGACCATAGAGGAAAAGCTCTCAGTATTTCCCCATTGAGCATGATTTCAGCTGTGGGTTTTTCAGATATGGCCTTTATCATGTTGAGTTATGTTTCCTTTTATCCCTACTTTGTTGAGGGTTGTTATCATGAATGGATGCTGTACTTTGTCAATTTCTTTTTCTGCATCTATTGAAAGAAACATATGACTCTTATACTTTCTTTTATTAACGTGGTGTATCACATTGATTGATTTGTGAATATTGAACCATGCTTGATCATGGTGGGAATAAATGGGAATAATAAGCACTTGATCATGGTGAATAATTCTTTTAATGTACTGTTGTATTCAATTTGCTAGCATTTTATTGGAAAGTTTTGCATCCTTGTTCATCAGGGATACTGCCCTGTAGTTTTCTTTTTTAGTGGAGTCTTTATCTGGTTTTAGAATTGGCCTCATAGAATCATTTTGGAAGTTTTCCTTTCATTTCTATTTTTTGAAATAGGTTGAGAAGAATAAGTATTAACTTTTTAAAAATGTTTGGTAAAATTCACCTGTGAAGCAATCTGGTCCTGGATGTTTGTTGGAAGTTTTTTTGTTTTTTGTTTTTTGTTTTTTTAAACTGCCGCTGCCTTGCTCCTGTGCCTTCTTTCCAGGAATAGGGCAGTGCCCTCAGGGCTCTGTTCTAGCCAAGCCCTTAGACCTCTAAAGCTCCAGTCTTTGAGAACAGCTGGTTGCAAAATCTCACAAAAATCAGCCCCGCTCATTTTCCCAGCCAATGGCTTTGGGGAAATGTTCTCCAGGTGCATGTCCCCGTGGGCTCCCCCTCCTGCCTTTCTCTATGACCAGACCTCCCACCCTTGCCCAGCATCCTGGACTACTCCTCCTCTAACCCTCTTCTCCACACTCCTCTCTCTCCAGTTGTGCAGGTTTCTCTGTCAGTCTTAGGTCAGTTTCTTGGGTGTTCAGAATGATTTGCTAGTTATTTAGCTGTTTGTGCGGGAGGAGGCCAGCTCACTCTTCCTATTATGACTCACCCCAAATTTATGGATGTTAAATTTTGCCTTTAACCAAGCATGTGGTGGATCACTTAATAATCACTTTGATAGACCTCAAATTCCACGAGTTCACAGGGCAGATTTAAGGTAACGGCTGATAACATGATTTCTATCAAGTGGGGTAAAAATTCCCGAGATATAATACAGAGCTCAGTAAGACATCCTTGGGAGCACTTTCAAACAGTAGCAGGGGGAAGACAGTGGCCTATTTTTACTGCCAGATTGTACTGCCCTAATGTAAATTAATGTCCATATCCACCCATTCAGGAAGGCTTTAAAAGCTGAGACCTCCCTTAGCTCTGAATTTCCCTACTAAAAAAAAAAGATGACATTCCTCTTTTTGTCCTGTTACCACTACCTGACCAGAATCCCCACATTAAAAAGTCAAAAAGAATTCCTTTGGATTACAGTGACTCTGACAGATGCTAAAGGTATCATGGAGGTTATGGGACATTAGGTGGTATTTCTGACCATTGCTGGACATTTTTTTATAGCACAACACACTCCCCCTAGGACTCTCTGTCATTTAAAGTAATCATTCTCTAGGCTGAGGGGAAAGGAGGCCAACCCCGGTCCCAGGAAGACAGGTGCCCCAGGTAAGGAATCCCTGCACCATATAAACCAGGATTAACATTTAGGAAGTATTTATCATTTTATTTTTATCGGCTTTTCCTGGCAAGGCGAGATGAATAGGAATTAAAATATGATTCTCACTAGTTAGGTAGCAGATTAGTTAATATAACAATAGCAAAAGTAACAAACTCCACTGGGTATAATGGCCCAAAAAACAAAACAAAACAAAACAAAAAAATATCCAAATTCTAAAGTGGATGTTCTCTATACCAGGTGGTTTCCCTCCAAGAGATGTTCCAGGGACCCAACCTCCTTTTTTCTTGTGGTTCCACCATGATCTTGTGGATAATTGTGTTTATTTGCATAAAGCCAGAAAAGAAAAGGAGAGGGAAACACAAAAAATCCCATGGGGTGACATTTTTATAACTATGACCCGGAATTAATGCTCACCGTTGCTACTCACGGTCTGTTGGCTAGAACATGCTCTCATACCCCTTGTCCCCATGTGCAAAGGAGGCTGGGAAATATTGTCTAGCAGATTTCCTGGGAAAACAGTGAAATAGGTTTGGTGAGCTGCTAGCACCTGCGGCCGCACGTCACAGCATGAACATTGAATATTAGCATCTGATGCATGGAGACAGACATAAAGCAGAGAGAAATGAAATGGGACTAAATAAAGATTATTTTCCAAATTTATTGCTCAGAATTCCCAGACTTTCAAAAATCATGTATTACACTCCGTATTCAAATATACATTGCTGTTCATGCTTGCCATCAACTTTATCTGTGGAATTCTTCCAATTTCTGTAATACCTGGACTCCTGGCTGTCCACTTGGTAACTCTGGAGATCGCACAACCTGAGGATATACTTAGCAGACAATAATGACAGTTAGAGGAGTGACAGATGAGGTTGAGTATTAGAGGAATTGCAGAGAGAAGGTATTGTGAAATTCAGAAAACATGGCTATTTTTTTTTTTTTTTGCTTTATGAATTTGCCCCACGACGTATCTATCCACCCAGCAGGCCATGTAACGTTGCAGACACGGTTTACTCACACCTGCAGGTGAGAAACAGCTGTGTTATAAGAGAAGTATTTGCGAATATCTCGAATGGCTGTGTTACTTTGAGCAAGTCCCCTCACCTCTCTGGCTTCCCACTGTCTGGAAGATAATAGAGAAACTAGACAACGAGACCTTTTTCCTTTCTCCCTCCTTGACCCTATTTTCATTCATCATCTTGTAAAATACTCTTTTTTTTTGGGGGGGGACGTGTTTCTGAATATGATTTAAAAGTTCTTTAATTACCTTATAAAATTGCATTTCAAGGTGAAGGCCCATGTGAGGGAATCTTTTGTCAACCCTTTGCGTGTCAGAATCAAAATGACAATTTCACTGCTTACAGTGGGGTAAAGATAAAAGGAATGCCTCTTTTACTAAAGTGGGAAGTCCAGGAGCAGTTTAGGGTATAAGATTATGGTTTTTTTCTTTTTTTTTGAGCGGGGAGCACCTGGGTGGCTCAGTCATCTAAGCGAGTGCCTTCAGCTCTGGTCATGATCCCGGGGTCCCAGGATGGAGCCCCTCATCTGGCTCCCTGCCCTGCGGGAGCCTGCTCCTCCCTCTCTTCCCCGCTCATGCTCTCTCTATGTCTGTCTCTCTCTCAAATAAATAAATGAAAAGTTTTTGTTTAATGATCATTTATTTATTTTTGGCAGAAATGTAGATAATTCTTTTTCTTTTAAGATTTTATTTATTTATTCATGAGAGACAGAGGCAGAGACACAGGCAGAGGGAGAAGCAGGCTCCATGCAGGGACCCCGATGTGGGACTCGATCCTGGGACTCTAGGACCAGGCCCTGGGCTCAAGGTGGTGCTAAACCGCTGAGCCACCCGGGCTGCCCCAATAATTCTTTATTTAATCCAGAAAGCAGAATGTTTTCACCACATCCTTAAATGGACAGGATTGTTATATACCAAATATATTACTGTTAGTGAAAAATGCATCATGAATATACCAAGGTTGCCTTCCTGAAAGAAAACAGTTGTTTTGTTTTGGTGCACTCACTGCTCCAGCTCCTCTTCCTGCTGGGCTCCCAGCTCTGAGGTCATTAAGCACACCGAGCTGACAGCAAAACTTTTTTATTTATTATTTTATTTTATTTTATTATTTTATTATTTTATTAATTAATTAATTTAGATGCAGCGCAGTGGGAGGAATTGGTTCTTGATGTTGGACAAGTAGGAACAAACCCCGAAGATATTTGACTCTTTTCTCTGAAGTCTTTCCCCAAATAACCTTTCTTGTGCCAATCTTACTTCCTACCCTTTTATATTAGTTGTAGTTTTAGACTTTTTTTTTTTTAATGACCATGCACTCCTCAGCCTTTTAAAAAAAAAATGATGTTGGAAATTTTATGACACGTTTGGGGAATGCAGGAAGTATTGATAGAATGAACAAAGCTTTCTCTATGGTTTATTCATGCGGAGTGAGTTAACGAGAGTACCCCAAACGAGCTGCAGGCAGGGAGATAGAGGCAGAAACAACATTAACATGCTGCACACTTGAAGTTGCAAGTTTGAAATCATTTGGGCTCTCTCCTGGAGCCACAGATTTTTCTCCATAGGAAGTTCTTATCTGTTGCAGAGGGAAGATTAGGTTCTATAAGAGTAAATAAACATCGCAGGTTGCAGATATTCTGATTCGACAATGCCATCAAATTTCAGACCTCAGCATTATGAACTCTTAACCGGGGAAGTCTGGCCATGAGGGACTTTCAAAAAGAAGAAACAAATATTTGAATATCTCCCAAGCTTCATGCCCTGTGCTGTATTTCCTGCATTGAAAATGTAGGCTTTTGATAATTGTGCATAAATATAAATGGAAGTCTGCTTGTCTGCATAGTGAGTTCCAGGGAAGATTTTTTAGATTAATACTTTTGAGAAAATAATGCATTAGGAAGCTAGAAGCATCAGAGCTCTAAGGGGCTTTGAGATCATCCTATTATTAATTATTATTATTATTATATATAATTTTTTTGGATGGAGAAAAAAGCCCTAATTAGGTTGAATGACTGTTGCCCAAGTTTACATATGGAGTCACATATATTGAAGTCTGACAGGTCTCCTGATTCTCATTACAGCGGCCTATTACATTAAATATGTAGCAGCAGAAAAACAATTTACAGCCCACATCCATTTTTGCAACCTGAAACAAGTGGCTTTTTTTTTCAATAGTCATAAAATGTATTAATTGTAAAGATATAGAGTTTTGCTTTGTTTCCACCAAAGAGTTTTGCTTTGTTTCCACCAATCAAATGAGAAAAAAGAATGAGCAATCCGTACTTTGAAGTAACTAAACAGTTGAGCTAAGATAACTGACTATAGCTTTGCAGAGTCAACTTCATGTACACAGAAGGTCAACTAAAAATTACCTAGGTAAAAAAAAAAAAAAGCAACATTAGCAGATCAATCACAAAAATGGGAAAGCCGAAACAAAACAAAACAGTGGAGAATCTTACAATTTCATTATTCATGGAAATAGTCTCATGTGCACGTTATGGATGTGCCTGTGTGGAGAGACATCTTGAAGGCACCTAGTAGCATTTTTCTCTTGTGAATGTATAATAGCATGCACACATGACGGAAGAATTCTTGGGATTTTGGTAGTGTTCTCGTGGTAACCAGTCGCAGTGGGGATGTTTGTGGGTGCATCTTTATAGGCTACACTGAGAAGGAGACAAATTGAAGGAGGGCTGTTCTCTCTGAATGAGGGTAAAATATGAATGATGGAAAGAGGGACATTTTCCAATTATACACTCAGAAGTCTTGCTTAATAGTGACACATGGACTAAAATAACCAACTCTATAAGGCCAACGAACTTGTTTGAAGTTTTTGTCAGGACATTATTATAGGACATGTAACATATAGAAAAAAAACAAGGATGCAAAGATTATTTGCCACAGTGTGAGCTGTATTTCCACTGAGCATCAAGGAAGAATTTATGAGGCATAAAATGATTACCATTATAATGTACATATTAAACCCATATTCGTGTGCTGGAGTGCCTTGCTTTTTCATCCCAGGATACACCAAACTTGAGTGTCTATGTGTGGATAGTCTCATTGAATAAAATTCCAGATCTTTAAACTCCATAAAAGCTAGATATAAAATTTATCTGAGAATACACCATAAGCGTGCTCTCAGAACTACAGTTCCACTTAATAGACTAAAGGCAGAGCTCTCTCCTGTTTTGTATCTTACTACAGTGTAGTATCTGGAATGTAAAAAATCCTCCCTCCTCCCCTCCCCTTGCCTTGCCTTGCCTTGCCTTCCCTTTCCTCCCTCCCCTTTCCTTTCCTTTCTTTCCTTTTTTCCCTTTCCTTTTCCTTTCCTTTTCCTTTCCTTTCCTTTTCCCTTTCCCTTTCCCTTTCCCTTTCCTGCTAGCTGTTCAGAGCAGTGTGAAGTGATATCTCATCCTGGTTTTTATTGATCAATGATGTTGAGCATCTTTTCATGTGTCTATTAAATATCTGCATGTCTTCTTTGGGAAAATGTCTATTTAGGTCCTCTGCCTGTTTTGTGATTAGATTTTTTTTGGTGTTGAGTTATATAAATTCTTTATATATCCTGGATATTAATCCCTTATTGGATATATCATTTTCAAATATCTTCTCTCATTTCCTAGTTGATGGTTTCCTTCACCATGCTAAAGTTTGTGTGTGTGTGTGTGTGTGTGTGTGTGTTCATTTCCCTTGCCCGAGGCGATATATCCATAACATCCCAGAGGAGACATATCCGATGTCCTAAAGACCTCTGCCTATGTTCTCTTTTAGAAGTTTTATGGTTTCAGATCTCACACTTAGATCTTTAGTTCACTTGGAGTTTATTTTAGTGGGTGGTATAAGAAAGTGATCCAGTTTCATTCCTTTGCATGTAGCTGTCTAGTTCTCCCAACACCATTTATTGAAAAGACTATCTTTTCCTCATTGTCTCTTCATGCTTCCTTTCTTCATAGATTAATTGATCTTTTGTATATAAGGGTTTATTTCTGGAGGACTTTTTATCTTGTTCCATTGATCTCTGTGTCCATTTTTGTGCCATTACCATATCATTTTGTTTCCTATTGCTTTATAGTATATTTCTGGAGTGTATCTTGAAAATGAAGACATTAATTTGAAAGTATATATGGTCTCATATGTCTACTGCAACATTCTTTATAATCGCCAAAATATAGAAGAACTCAGGTGTCCATCGATGGATGAATGGATAAAGAACATCTAGTATACAAAGGAATATTACTCAACCATAAAAAAAGAGTGAGAGCTTGCTATTTGCAACAACGTAGATGAACCTAGGGGGGTTTATGCTAAGTTAAATGAGTCAGGCAGAGGAAGACACACACAATATAACATAACTTATATGTGGATTCAAAACAGAACAAAACAAAACAAATGAATAAACCAACCATCTATGAAAAGCCCACAGCAAATATCATTCTCAATGGGGAAGCACTGGGAGCCTTTCCCCTAAGATCAGGAACAAGACAGGGATGTCTACTCTCACCACTGCTATTCAACATAGTACTAGAAGTCCTAGCCTCAGCAATCAGACAACAAAAAGACATTAAAGGCATTCAGATTGGCAAAGAAGAAGTCAAACTCTCTCTCTTCGCCGATGACATGATACTCTACATAGAAAACCCAAAAGCCTCCACCCCAAGATTGCTAGAACTCATACAGCAATTCAGCTGTGTGGCAGGATACACAATCAATGCCCAGAAATCAATGGCATTTCTATACACTAACAATGAGACTGAAGAAAGAGAAATTAAGGAGTCAATCCCATTTACAATTGCACCCAAAAGCATAAGATACCTAGGAATAAACCTAACCAAAGAGGTAAAGGATCTGTACCCTAAAAACTACAGAACACTTCTGAAAGAAATTGAGGAAGACACAAAGAGATGGAAAAATATTCCAACAAACAAAACCAAACAGACTTCTTAATACAGAGAAACAAACTAGTGGTTGCTGGGGGAGAAGGACGTAAGGGGATGGGTAAAACAGGTGCAAGAAGTAAGAAATAAAAACTCCCATTTATAAAATAAATAAACCACAGGGATAAAAAATATAGCATGCAGAACATAGTAATATTATAATAATGTTATAAGGTGATACGTGGCAACTATACTGACTGCGGTGGGCATTGAGTAATATATAGAATTTTCAAATCAATAAGTTGTAAACCTGAAACTAATATAACATAGCATGTCAATTGTACTTTAATAATAATAATAATAATAATTAATAATAATAATAATAGGGGCAGCTGGGTGGCTCAGTGGTGGAGGATCTACCTTGTGATCCTGAGGTTTTGGGATCGAGTCCCGCATCGGGCTCCCTGCAGGGAGCCTGCTTCTCCCTCTGTCAATGTCTCTACATCTTTCTTTCATAAATAAATAAATAAATAAATAAATAAATAAATAAATAAATAATAAAATTATTTAAAAAGTAATAATAACAATAACAAAATTGTTGGCCAGGGCTGCAAACTTATCTTAAACTCATCTGAAGTCCTCTTCCAAACTCCTTAGTTGTTGGACACATAAATTTTCTTGAAGATGTATGACTGACATCTCTGTTTTCTTGGTAGCTATTGACCAAGATCAGTTTCTACTCTGAGAGGCCATCCTCTGGTCATTGATATGTGGCACCTGCCTCTCAAAACACGGCAGCTTACTTCTCATAGGCTGGCAGGAGAATTTCTTTCAAAGAAGGACTCAGTCCCTCTTTAGAAGATCAAGCCATACTCAGCTGGGATAATCTTTATTTATGTTAGCTCAAAGTCAACTGATTTGGGATCTTCATTTCATCTGCAAAATGCCTTCACCTTTGTTTTTTTTTATTTTTTTTATTATTATTTATTTATGATAGTCATACAGAGAGAGAGAGAGGCAGAGACATAGGCAGAGGGAGAATCAGGCTCCATGCATCGGGAGCCTGACGTGGGATTCGATCCCGGGTCTCCAGGGCCGCGCCCCGGTCCAAAGGCAGGCGCTAAACCGCTGCACCACCCAGGGATCCCCTAAACCGCTACACCACCCAGGGATCCCCTCCTTCACCTTTGTCATTTCATATAATCCTATAATGAGAGTGACATCCATCATAGTCACATCTACCAACACTTGAGGAGAGGATTGAACAGGATGTGTGCCCCAGGGGATGGGGATCTGGGGATCGAAAAATTCTGTCTACAATAGTGTACTTTCCAGAAGCTAAAAAAGACAAAAAATAATCTCAACTGTTGGTAAAAATCTATATTTCCAGGCATGTATCTCTAGGCATTTCTCCTTTATCTGAATCCTCACTATCTGTACTGAGAAAAATGGATAGATTTGGATTTTTTTTTTTTTTTGAGATAGGGCTAGTTCTCCCTTTCCTGGTTTCTCACAAGCATCAATTATAAATGGATCAGATTGCTTGGAGGTTATTAGATCTATTGGACTGAAGATGCCAGAAGAAGCATCAAAGACCAAATATTAATTATTAAAGATGTTTCTGTCAAGATTCAAAAGACATCGTTCGTGAATTGGTTTATGACACTCTTCCTAACTTCTTTCTAATGAAATTTCCTGAACTGCAGAGGCTGGAAAACTGGAAATCACAGTACTGGGATTCCTTTCCAAGTTAAGACTCCAGAGTGATTTGGAAATATTTGCACGCATTTGGAAAGCAGAAAGCGAGGCTGATGCTGGAAATTTGCTCTCTTTGAGAATCCGGCTGGTACGCAGTATCATGGAGCCTTATTTATTTTCCTATTTAATAATGTGCTTATTTTTTTATAATGTGCTTATTTATTTCACCAGACACTTAGCAGAGATATCAGTGTCCAGTTAGCAACATCATAGGCATCAAGAGGACCGAGTGGGACATTGTCTTGGTCATGACCATACAGCATGGTCCCAAAACCAGTAGCACTTTATCAGTCGTGGAGGGGCTCTCTGATTACAGTGCTATCGTGTGGACTGAGAAGACAGAGCTCTAAGGTTAGTCTCTTAATTCATCAGTGGCTTTCTTATTGTAGAAGAGGAGGTTCTTCGGTGGTTCATTCTCTGGCATGGCTTTGGGACTCTTTCCTGAAAGCACAGCCTTGATTCTAGGTGTGCACTCCCTGTGATTCTGTAAACTACCTCTTTTGACTTTCCCTGGAATGTGTTCTCTGTTATTGGGCGTTCCCCATACTAGTAGCATTCTCTTGTCTTTCCTTACCTTCTCTATTTCTGGAGAGACAGTCACGCAACTGCGTAGAACAATAATTTTGGTTGCTTTCTTATACCTCTGAGGCCCTTTGGATATGAATCAAGCAATTCTCTTTACTGATGTTCTTTTCTTTTTCATGTGAGAGATTTGAAAATGACCCCCATATAGTGTGAACCTATTATATTTGTACTTAGGGCATTTATTCTCTAATCTACTTGGTGGAAGGGATGTGGGTAGTTTGTTCTTAAAATTCAATGCCTATTAAAACATAAAAACAAAGCAAAACAACAACAACAAAAAACTTCAATAGCCCAGAGAGATTACATTATTGCCAGTTACAGATTCAGCAGGAGTTTTCAAATTTAATGACCTTTTTTTATTTTTTATAGTTAAAGTGTATAGATTAAATTGCCCATTTTTCCCATGGTTATTTTCCGTGTAGGTAGTTTAATTTTCCTCTTTTAATCTGCTACTTTGAAAGTTTGGTTTCATAAACCCCAATAATTACTTGTCTTTTTTTTTTTTAAGATTTTATTTACTTATTCATGAGAGACACACAGAGAGAGGTAGAGACATAACAGAGAGAAGCAGGCTCCCTGTGAGGACCCCAATGTGGGACTCGATCCTGGGACTCCAGGATCATGCCTTAGGCTTAGGCCAAAGGCAGATGTTCCACCCCTGAGCCACCCAGGTGTCCCATACTTTCAAAAGGATGGATTATCATAGTGTTTGAGAAAAAAAGTTGAATTGGGGCTTCTTCTCTATTTTGCCAATGCTAGCATCCCGTTCTGCGTCCAAAGTCTATACCACAGAAAATGAAGTGAATATAGCAGAAGAGATATTTGGGTTTAATATAGTGAGGACTTCTAAGCAGACAGTCTGTTTGGCATGACGCTTACCTTAATGTCACGTCACGTGCATAGCATGAGTTAGTCCTCAGAGAATTTCCAATATTTGAGTTTTGATTATTCTGGATGATTGGCTGAATTTTTTGTGTTTTACCTTGATGTACGTTTCATTCAACCACACCTGGTACCTGCCAGCTATGCCCTTTGTGCCTCCCCTTTCAGATCACTCACACTCCTGTAACCCTCGATGTGTCTACAGTCATTAAGCTCTAAGTTCTACGAAGCAAATCAAGTTTACTCCAGGTCACTCAGGGAGAAAGGGGCTCATCCAGGATTCAGGTCCGGTCAGTCTGAGCCAACAGATGAGATCCTTAACAGCTACAAGGGGAAAACTTCCCAGTTTTGACCACCTTTGATTGTAAAACTTGAGAGATCAGTGGTAAAAACAGATGCCACATTAATAGACTAATGGGCTCTTAATCTACATTTTGTGAGTTTATGGTAAATAATTATGGTGTATAGCACATTTTGTGAAGCTATTACAAATAAACATGCCACTGAGCATCCACATGAGAATCCAGCAACAATAATAATAACCATTTATCACATTCAGAGAATTCATTTGAGTTTTTAAAAGGAGACAGGAACAAAAGAGGTTTTCAAAGATTCCGTTGGAGAACTTATTTGCCAGTAGCTTTTATCTTTACAGTCTGTTTCCTCTCCTTATTTGATTCGACTCCTCCCTTCTTATTCAGATTTTTCCACTAATGAAAATTGAGGCGGGAGGGTTCTTGCTGGGGGCTATAATGACAGTATTGTAAAGTAGCAATTACAGGCTCTGAAGTTTTTGGAAATGGCTTGTACTGGGGAAGAATTCTTAAGTATTGACCCTGATGAAAATACTCGGTCTTCGAGAGCACTGGCCCAGGAGGACAAGTTGAGGCATAGCACAGGGGCTGCTAATGACGCAATAGTGTCTACCACTGTCTCTTAAACAGTGTGGCAGCTCCATCAGCACTCTTAAAAAGCTGAGGGGAAAAAAAGAAAATCTCTGATTTGCTAGAGCATGAATGCAATAGACCTTATAAAGCCTGTTACACATACAAAAAAAAATTGTTACTCCAAGATCATTTAACCTAATATCTGAAAGCTTTATGTGGACATAGAATTTTCTCTGCTTTTGATAGTAGAACTGAATCCTGTTTCTACCCTTGCTTCCACAAGAACTCAGAAAGTACCAGCAGTCGATCGGCCACATATGCGATAGTAAAAATGAGATGGAAGGTGTGGAATTCGGCTCCTGCAATGCCCACTTTACCCTCTAACCCCCCATATGTCGCTTCCTGTATTGTAGAACCTGGGCAGCTAGACTGATATATCCCATGCTCCTCTGTGGCTAGTTTTCCAGATGTGATTTAGGTCTGAGAATCACATGCACGACAGGGAGACCTGAATTCCAAAATGAGGGGACTAGAGAAGAAAGAAGCTACCAGAGTCCATTTTTCTGGTGCATGGTGTGTGTGGCAAAGAAATTCCCCAGTCTCCATGTACCACTTCTGTGACTCAGTGGCTTTCTACAGTCAGGGTGGCCTTTACCCCATGATGGCAGGCGGACGATGGTTACCAGTTTTCTGATTTGGTAGCTGAGACAGGATGCTTCTGACGGGTGGTGGTTTCCTGCGAAGCTCCTCCAGCACCTGCTGCCCATCTGCACCCAATGTGATACACTGGGATACTGCACTCCATCAATTGTACGTGCATTTTCTCACCTTTAACTGGCGATATGTTTATATTTCTCAGTAGTACATGAAATCATGACATGTTTTATAATCAGTCAATGCAGTCAGATCTGTGAAGTGTTGTGAATTTCTTTTTCTGGAAACTATGGAAGAATTTCTTCCCTGGAAGGAACCATGTGGCAAAGTTTCTGCAATTCAGTCCCATCTGGTAGGAGTGTCTTTGCTTCAGTCTTAGTCAACAGTTTGCGGTATAATGAAAATGAGTATCTGACCTTTAAAATTCTACTCTACAACATGGAGAAACGCAAAGTCTGCAGTTTTCTCTTCTAATCTCCGTGTTCTAACTACCAAAAACAAACAAACAAAAATGAACTTTTGTTCAGAAAAACTATCCAGTGGCATATATATTGCTGCGTAAGATGGATAGGATGTCTTTAGAAGGCAGGTTTACCATAATTTACTAATAGACATTAAACTTCACCAACCTGCAATCCCTGAAGAATAAATAATTCTGATTTGCTAGACTTTCCCAAATTGATATTATTCAAAGCTATAATTTATTACTTGCTAGAGATTTTGTCCATTGCTTTTTCTCAACTCCATATTGTTGTATCTGAAACATCAAGACAAGTTTAAGGAAGCAGGCACTATGTTGGAAAAAATAATTTTATCTTTTGCCTCAACTTTCAATGTTGATCAATACATTCAACCTATAAGTACTGAGATTCAGAATATGAAATATTATGATATATAGGACTCATCTGAAAAATTCAACCTTGTGCCAACAATAAAGGCACAGTTGTAATTATACTTGTGTTGTCTTAACAGGCAAATGTTAAAAAACCACTTGATAAACAGCTTGCTAGTTGATGCTTAATTCTTTCAGGGCTTCAAGAATTCTATTTTGATAGAAATGTCTCTAAAATGTCTTTTCTACCTTCCTCTTATTTTAAGTTGTATTATGTCTCTTATGATACATGCTTATGCTATAGTCATCAAGCATCATGACCAAGTCAGTGCCGATCTAGGTGGGAAGGGATGCGTTACCGATGGGGCATCGATAGCCATGTTGGCTCTGAAGCCTTTCTTGGAAAAGAATGCCAGTTCTCACATCCTTGTTTTCATCTCTCTCTTTTCTGAAGGTTGAATTTAAAATTCATTGCCTCATGACTTCCTACGCTGAACTCAAAAAGCTGTATTTCTGTAAAAAGATTTTGCGCATGAAAGGCTGAAGTGGAAAGTGATCATTGAGTAGAAAATTACCTTATTATTAACTCTTCTCATCGTGTCCTTTGACTCATTTGCACAAGTTTCAGTACCATTATTTCTGTATCACAACATCATGAATCAGAATGCCCTCGGTTTTCTGTTTTGTTTCCCTATTTGTATAGATTGAATATTCTTCATTATTTCAAATATTTAGGACAACGAATTTCTGGAAGACTCAGTGAAAATGTACATATTCTTTATCCTCATTGGAAAATATCTGCTAACCGAATACTACACTACAATTTTTGTGATGTTTTACTTTAAAGTGTTACGCGGACACTGGTAAATTTATAATTATGTCTTTATTCTAAGAACAATATTGAAAGTTCTCTAATGGATCTTTTATGTGATAGCATTTCACACGTAGAGGCCGAATACCACAGTTCATAGGTTGAATATATTAGGTGACATTGAAAATTCAGGTAGGTAATAAAAAGCATTTTTCTAAGCTTATGCTTGCTTTCTTAAGAGTTTCTTGGGGGCGCCATAGGCAACAGAAAACTGTTGGATTCTTACTATATGTCAGACCTTGTATTAGATCTGCCAAAAGAAACATCTAATAATGGCCAAATGACATCTTAAAAAAAAAAGCATCTATTTTGCTGAAAGTGCACAGAAAGGAAAAAAACAATTACAACGTGATTTTCATTCATCTATAACTAGTTTCTGTTCTGTTGGCAACAAATAAGAGTTCTTAACAAACACTACTATCTAATTAATACAGTCCACTATTGAGTACTGAACCATAGTTTTTGATTAACTCAGAAGCAGGGAAAATAGGTAGCTATTATGTTTGATTTCATATCTGTAATTTCATAAAGAAATACTGTTTCAAAATATTTCAGAGTATCATCAATAATAAATATTAAATTTATGTTTATAAATGATAATATCAGCAAATAAATCTAAAGTATGATTGTTTTTCTTTCAACAATCACCTGTTTAATGGAGTTCAAATTTATGAAAAACTAAAATCTACTCTGCAGTGAGCCTCTATGTGCAAAAACCTTGGTACATTATTCTAATTACATTCTTTGGATATATTCCAAAAATGGTAAGAGAGATCCAAAGAATATGCACATTTTAAATGTGTTTCTAGGGGTGCCTTGATGGCTCTACTGGTTAAGCGGCCGACTCTTGATTTTGAGTCAGGCTGACAGAGTTGTGAGATCAAGCCTTATGTTGGGCTCTGTGCTCAGCATGGAGTCTGCTTGAGATTCTCTCTCCCCTTCTCCTTTTGCTCCTCCCCCCACTTTCTCTCTCTGTGTCTCAATAAATAAATAAAATCTTTTAAAAATTGGGAAATAGTATTTCTATATATATATCTTGAACTCTGCACAATATTTTAATGTTACTATACTTTTTTTTAGGAAAGATTATAATCCATAAAGATGGATGTTCCCTGACCTATGTCTATTTTTGTTTCACTGTTTTGAGTGAAGATTATTGTTTAGCCTGCAGCCCTCACTTGTTTTATTGCTCATTTTCTCTTTGTGATGTCCACTTAAACCACAGACAGTGAGTAAATGTCCTCTTTCCAACGCCCCAGAACATTGACTCTATTGATTAGTATAATCTCAGTGACACACAATAGGATCTTCAGTGGTTACAAGGACTATGCCAGTGGCTATGAGTCTCCCTTCTTGGTGCACAGGGATCTTGGAAACTAATTAGAAGAATACTCCCAATCAACCGTCGCTGATTTATGGGGCAACACAATATTGGGCACTTAACACCTGAATATTAAACAATAGAAAGTATCTGATATAGGGAATAGCTAGCAAATAAGGATAATGCATTCCCAGAATTGAGATGTTTTAGTTCTTTCAAGTAAACTAGCCAATATATCATATAATTTCACATAGGTTTCCTTTTGCTGTTTGCCTTATAATTTTGATAAAGCTCCATTTGAGGTTTCAGTTCATCATAGTATGGGCTTTGATAAGTGAATCAAAGGAAATACATCTGGATTGAGCACAGAGCTGGGCATGAGGCTCAATCTCATGACCCTGAGATGATGACCTGGATGGAAATTAAGAGTCTGATGCTTAACTGACTGAGCCACTCAGGTGCCCTACAAAGTTATATGTCAATTATAATGATCTCAATAAAACTGGAGAAGAAAAACCAAAGAAGCCAATAGTGGACTC
This sequence comes from Nyctereutes procyonoides, assembly GCF_905146905.1. Classification (NCBI taxonomy): domain Eukaryota; kingdom Metazoa; phylum Chordata; class Mammalia; order Carnivora; family Canidae; genus Nyctereutes; species Nyctereutes procyonoides. Next base: position 13,264,165 of record NW_026575021.1, on the reverse strand, counting down.
CTTTCTATTAAACCTTTGCTGAATGATTTCTCTTAAAACATGAATTTTTGTGTAATATATATATTACATATACATAAAAACTTATGCAAATATATGTGTGCATATGTAATATATACGTTTTATATATGTAAAACATATATATTTTATATATATTATATATAAATATATATTTATATATATGTTTTTATATATGCTTTATATATGTAATATATATGTTTTAAAACATATATATTAATATATATTATATATGTTTTATATATATGTTTATATATATATATATAAACCTGTTAGAACTTGCTTTTATTTGTCCATTATTAGTTTCTGTTAATGTGGATTGTTGCTACCCAAAATTTTATTTTGTTTGCATAGATGCAAAGAAGCAAATTAAAGTGCAAGAGATGTTGCAATAAGCATATAAGTTTGATCTCTGGCCCACTAATGGCGTATAATGAGAGCGACATACACACATATCAAATCTAAGTTAACCCAAGGACACCATACAAAGTAATGTAAGTCATTTGGTAAAAAACAAATAACTCTAAACATTATGATACTTGTGTATGATACAGTGAAGAATAATATGCAAAATTATTTACATTGTCAAGTGGTGCTTTTTAGTGGATACAAGCGCAGGTTCTAAAATCAGATGGAAACTGTCCATCATTTAGCACTTTTGTGCCCCTGTGGAAATTGTTTCAGCATTTTATATCTCTTTCCAGCTTTGAAAATTGCCTGTCACCCATTTACAATAGTTTATATATATATTTTTTAAAAAAGTCTTAATCACTGCTTTACATGCCCAGCTGCTCTCTGAAGTCAAAACATCATCCAGATGTATGTAAATGGTCATAAGTTGATACTCTCAGGACATCCCTTGTCAGGAATTCCTGACTTTTTACTAAAAACAAAATACCAGATTTAAATTTATGTAGAGAAATGCCGTAGGAAATGCATCTCCCATAAAAAGTGAAAGCTGGCTGGCAGCAAGGATTTTCATCTGTCTTCTTCGACTCTTACAGATCACCAGTGCTCCCCAGACCCTCTAAATCCGGGAATATGCTGCTTACTTTCTAAATTTCTAACTTGTAAAGTATGGCAGGTGAATAAATCAAATATTGGATCCATATATTTTGTTTTTCTTTAGTACAGCTAAATAGAAAATAAACCCAAAATAGTTCTTTTGTTTTTTTTAAAGCATATCTTTAAAAGTTGAGGTAAAGAGAATGACTTTAAAAAAAAAAATCAAATCTATTTACAGTATGTAAGGTGGAACTTTATAATTGTAGAAATTCAAATGCCACATCCCCATCAGGGAGTATGAGTGATTCGATATACGTAAATATTATTAAATGATTTTCACACCCAGGTTAACACGTTCATTGCCTCCATAGCGTGTTAGTTTGGGTGAGGATGTCTAAGGTGGACCTTCTCAGCTATTTCAAGTTTACACTACAGTATTATGAACTATAATACTCGGAACTCATCTCATAACTGAAAATTAGGGCCTGTTCACCAGTTTCTCCCCATTTCCCCAGCCCGTGACAACCACCATTCTTTCTGTGATTTTTTTTCTATATTCCACAAATAAGTGATACCATATAGTAGTTTTCTCTAGCAGTCTTTTTTCACATAGCATTATATTCTCCAGGTTTATCCATCTCTTATAAATAGCAGGATCTCCTTCTTTTTTATGGCTAGTACTCTGCTGTGTATATACCACATTTTTTAGAAATCTATACTTTGTTGTTTCCATATCTTGGCTCTTGTGAATAATGCTGCATGGAACAGGCGAGTGCATACATCCCCTGGAGATAGCAGTTTCATTAACTTTAGGTAGGAGTTGCTGGATCCTACAAGAGCCCTATTTTTAATTTTTGCTTCCATAGTGTTTTTCATTATGGCTGTACCCATTTACGTTCTTACCAACAGGTACAAGGTTTTCCTTTTCTCCACAGCCATGCTAGCTCTTATTATCTCTTATTATCTCTTATTATCTCTTATTGTCTCTTATCTTTTTGATAATAGCCATCCTGGTTGGTGTGAGGTGGGATCTCATTGCGGTTTTGATTTGCACACCCCTGGCAGGTAGTGATGCTGAGCACCTTTCTGTTAACTTGCTGGTGATTTGTTTGTCTTTAGAAAAATGGCTGTTCAGATCCATTATGGATTTTAGTCGAATTATTCAGGAGTCTTTTGGTTTGGTTGGTTTTTGTTGTTTTGTTTCTGTTTTGCTGTTGAGTCCTAAGAGTTCCTTGTATATTTTGTATATTAACCCCTTATGGGTTATATGGTTTGCAGATATTTTCTCCCACTCTGTAGTGTGCCTTTTTATTTTGTTAACTTTTTCTTTCGCTGTACAGAAACTTTTTCTTTCTTTTTTTTAAAGATTGTATTTATTTATTCAAGAGAGACACACAGAGAGAGAGGGGCAGAGACACAGGCAGAGGGAGGAGAAGCAGGCTCCATACAAGGAGCCTGACGTGGGACTTGATCCCAGGAATCTGGAATCATGGCCTGGGCCAAAGGCAGATGCTCAACCCGCTGAGCCACCCAGGCGTCCCTCTGAATAATTTTAAATTCAGAGTAAATTTTACATAGCATTGGGATCATAGATTATCTGGTAATCATTCTCTTCACCATGTCCATTAGACATTTCTGATCCTGAATAAATTTGGTAGATTCTGAATTAGCTGTTAAGTCGAACAGAAACATCATTGAAAATTTGAATGTTGCATTTAAAGTCATTTGCCACTCATTACCTTTTTGGATTTTTTTTTTTTTTTTTACCTTTTTGGATTTGAAAACAGTACATTTGGCATGCAGATGCTGAAGTAATTCACATAATGTACATAAATGAATATTCAAGCACTGGGAAGCTATTTATTTATAATAAGATGCAAATATTACATCGAACTTTGTTCATTTATTTTTCATATTTTATAATATGAAACATACAATAAGTTGTATAAATTATTTGTATACATTATCAGAGGTTAATACTTTTTCCTTTTTCAAAAATTGATTATACTCTCTAATCCCAGTGGATGTTAGGCCTTATTTATCCTTAACGAGCTTATTGCTTAGAGTTCCCTACGGTATGTTAAACACAGAAGGTAATACCAATTTTTAATTATATTTCTACCATTGAGGTATTTTAATGTATTGCTTTCAAATTCCACCTGGATAAAATTCTGTAAATCACTTTCTCTAGAGGTAATTTGAATTACCGTCATTTTCCCCTTTACAATGACAAACAATTTATATGCTATGGAAGCAAATCAAAAGCTCACAAGAATTTTAACTAAGAACCAAAATTTGACTTGTTTGTTATTCTCTTTATGTTAAAGCTGCTTGACACTGGAGGAGCTCTCCATTTTCATTCATTTATTTGTTCTTTCAACAAACATATAGGAAGCATCATTACATACCAGATACTATTGCAAGTATTGAGGACACAAAGGTATCCACTCAGATCAGTTTTTGCCTAAAATGGCTCACTCTCTACTGGGGGAAAAAAGAAAAGTCCATAGTTGATTATAGCTTTTAAATAGTCTCTTTATATTATGGTAAATGCTTTTAGAAGTAGTATACTTATGTAGACTTACATGGATCTTGTTCACATACCGTTCTGGACGAGCAGCTTATTGAACTTGCTTATCCTGAGTATTGTGCACTTAATTGCATTAATCAGGTAAGATCTTTCAAGTTCGTAAATGTATCTGTAATGCAGAAAATGCAGGAGAACATATATATATTAAAACTATAAAGTTTTATATATAAGTCGGAGTTTTACATACCCCACAAACAAAATTAGTTGAAAATGCTTTATCCAACAATATAGATGAAATATTTTTCTATGCAGTTTAGTATAAACACATTCAGCAACTGTAAGGATCGTGGTAGATTTTTTTTTAAGATTTTATTTACTTATTCATGAGAGATAGAGAGAGAGAGAGAGGCAGAGACACAGTCAGAGGGAGAAGCAGGCTCCATACAGGGAGCCCGACGTGGGACTCGATCCCAGGTCTCCAGGATCACGCCCTGGGCCGAAGGCAGGCACTAAACTGCTGAGTATCCAGTGATCCCCCCCGGGGTAGGTTTTTATATGAATCACTCGATCTTTATAGCTAAGTAACTTGTACAAACAGTACAGGTGAGAGGGTCGTCTATTATTTGGCTGAGACTTAAGTTCTTTTTTCCTAGGTTCTCAGACTCTTCTTCACTGTCACATATATTTATTTACAACATGATAGATAGATGTGAGATGCTGCTTTCTAGCTTCAGAGGCTTTATGGCAAGTCTCTGCTTCTGCACCAGTCTAGGAATTCTCCTTCCATACGGAAATCGTGAACTCCATCCTGTAAAATGTCATTATATGCAAATTGATTTCTGTATGTATTTTGAGAAATGTAATAATTTGTACTCCAATATATTTGAAACAGAATTTGGCACTGCCCTAAATATATTTTAACTCCCATTACTTTAATAAGGCAGGAAATAAATACATTTTGAGACGTCAAAAATGTATGCTAAGAGGTGCAGGCAATGGAAGCAGGAGTTAAATCAGGTAGAGAAAGATGTGCCATTGTTATGGAGCAGAGGAAGAGGCAAGTGACAGAAAGTAACCCTGAGGCTTGCACTTGCCTTGTTGCCTCTCGTCAGTGAGGGGAAACTGGACTGTGCTTAAGATGAACTACTTGATCTGTGCTGGGATGAAAAATTTCTGTGGGTGCAGTTAAATTCTTTAACCTGGTGGAAACTGAGAATTGCTTCATCAGATTTGCTGAGTAGTTTAAACAAAGGACGCTCAATATTTTCCCATATTTCTTGCATTTGAGTTTTCTGTGGACCAGAGGTTATATCAGGAAGATAGTTATCAGCGGTTCTAAGTGGTAAGATTGTGGATTTTTAAGATTTTCTCATTATGACCTCCACATACCAAGCAAGCTTATAACAACATATCTGAGATGTTCCCAGATATTCAGCTTTGGATTTTCATCAGAATAAATAGGAATATATTCAAATAGGTTTAATTCCATTTATAAAATTACTATTTGGAAAAAGAAAAAGTAATTTTTTCTAAACAGATTGCTGAGCTTTGTTATTAAGATCAAATTGTCTCTTGCTAACAATGCTTTTACCCCCAAAATGTCAAAAGCATAGCAGAATTTTGCCTAAGACCTAAGTATGTATTGGTTCAAGGTGACATGATAGGATCATCAGCGTACTTCCAAGTTCAGGGTAGTGGTGGGATAGTTAATTGTTTACCACCAATATTGTTTTCGAATATAAATTTGTACTACCTAATATTTACTTCTTCTTTTTGGAATTCATTTCCACCATTACTGGTCTAAAAAAATCATGTTAGATGGCAATATAATTAATGGTTTAAGATAAGCAAGTTTGCAATAAAATTCCTTATTGCCACAAAAGTATTTTCAAATCTAACTCATATTTAGGGGAATTGCATACTGAAAATCTTAATTATAGCAACCCTGATTTATATGACACCGTTCTTAGCAAATTCAAGAGTTTGGTATCGCTAATTCCTTACGTCCATATACTTTAAACTTGTTCGTGCTGTTTTGCATTGTCCTATGTTTCTGTTTGGTTCCATGTTGTTCCACTATATTCCTTTCCTCTTTCCTTCACTGAATCCACAAATCATATTTTCCCTTAGGTGCTGTTTATTTCCCTGAATTTCTAGTGAGTCATTATATATTGGCCAGGTTATATGCCTTTGCTCTGCTACTTTTTACCAAGAAAGCTAGAATCAAAGACTTGATTCTAAGACTTACCTGCACTCAGATGTTTAGCATCTAGAAGAAAGAGTGTGAAACTCTTCAATACAATGGCTTGGATCTGTTTCTGTTATTTTTCTAATTATGACAAAGGTGGATAAAGGATAGATAAAGGTGGAATTTCACTGTTTTCAAAGCTTTGGGAAAGGTCTTCAAGTAGTTTCATTAAATCCCTTACAAGACCCGGTCTTAATTATCTAAACTTCAAATTCAGTATCAAAGAATATATGTTTGCCTGGGTCAATGAAAGGGGAGGTTGAAATGGGAATTCTATTTTATTTAAAAAAATTATTTATTTATTTATTTATTTATTTATTTATTTATTTATTTATTTAATTTGTTCTTTTAGAGGGAACAAGCAAGCAGGGGAAGCAGCAAGTAGAAGGAGAGGAAGAAGCAGGCTCCACACCGAGCAGGGAGCCAGATGTAAGGTTGGATGCAGGGCTGGATGGAGGCTCGATTCCAGGACCCTGGGATCATGACCTGAGCCACCCAGGTACCCCTGAAATGGGAATTTTAGATGGCAGTAAACGACATTTTGGGACACAGAGATGTAGATAATTACACTGAATGACTTTTATATGGGTACAGTGCTGGCTGTTGTGGTGCCTAGGTATGTGTGTACACAGCATTTCCTTGATGGAGGACTGGAGTTTCTGTATGGGCTAAGCCTGCCCCCATTCAACTATTGATACAGACGATAGATTGTATTTTGGGTGAAGGCTACTTCGTCCCTGATGCTAATCCTGGTTCCTCCAGAGTCAGCTCCATGAATCAGAGCCCTAACAATCCATTATCTGGTCATGTTCCATTTAATAGTTTCTCCTCTTTCTAGCTGGTTGAATTTTATTTTACGATAGGTTAAAAAAAACAGTTTATTGAGCATTCTTGTCAACATAGGCTTTATAATTACCTACATGTTTTGGGTTCATTTAGTTTCATAGGGTCTAAAGAACTCATCTTGTTCAAATAATTAGACCTTGAAAATCCCTTGAAGCTTACATTTCTTTGTGTGTGTTTCAAGAGTCTACTCTGAAATAGTAGGATTAAAAAGTGAAATTTTATTCGCCGTGTTTATTCATTTATCTAGCATCAATATTGACTGAGGCTTTACCATGTTCTAGGCATTGTTTATGGTGCCAGAGATAGAGAAATAAATTAGACAATGAAAGCCTTGGCTCTCTTAACACCTGTATTCATGGGGCGAAATGGAGGCAAACGAACAATTGAGTATGCAAGAAAAATATGAAAAAGTAATAGCTGTAATACAGAGAAGTAAAATAGGATAGTATCATGCTGTGCTTTAATAGCCAGGCCTCACCATCCCCCAGGAAGTAATCTGTGTGCTGAAATTTTAAGAAGTTTTCTATCATTCATCAACACAAGGACATTGACTATATTTATCCTGAATGAGAGAAAATACGTGGAAATGAAGGACAGAAGACAGATAAGATGTACCCTCAGATTTCAATAATGTTTCTCTAACTTTATTGTGTATTAAGATTATTGATGCCACGTTTCTATAATCCAGAATTTAAAGGCCATTTATTGGGTTTGGAGTAGGGCTCAATTACATGAATTTTTATCCAATTCCCAAATGGTCCTTGGAATGTACTTTGAGAAACTAACCTGTTATAAATCCATTGAGACAGGATAGGCTTGAGTTTAAAATTTGATTTGGATGTTGAGAATGATGCTACAGATGCATCGGAAAGATCTAGAGAAATACCACAATGAGGCTTTCTGGGGAGAGCAGGGCAGGCTTCCCAAGCTGATTCAATAGTGGCTGCAGAGAGTAGAGTTAGGGAACTGGTCCAGGCTTCTTGTGGCAGTTAGGGGAGAAATGAGGTAAAGGTCTTAACTTTCTGTTGGCAACAAACGATGGAGCACCTGGACAACTTATTCTGATGTGGGGCAGAAAAGTAAGAGGGAAGAGGATGTCAACAAACCCAAAATGGAGCAAAACTAATAAAGTTTTATTTATTAGTTTATTTATTTATTAGCAATAAACCTGTTTTAGAATAAATAGTCATAGCATTATGTAATCTACCTTGAGTCTGAAATTAATTCTGTTCTAAGACTTCCCAAATCCTGTTCAATTCTTTTTTTTTTCTTTTGAGCTAAATTGAATATATGCTTTAGTATATCTATATCTAGCTATATCTATATCTATATATGGTGGCACACTTAGATAATAGTTTTACTGGATGTGGTATATTAAATTATTGTTTAGCAAATATTCACACTCTCCCTTAACATGGAAGGAGGACAGTACTGTAATCCACAGATGTTGGACTTGCCCATGTGGTTTTCCTTTCACAAAAGATGGAATATGGGGAAAAAAATGATGTATCCAAATTCGGAAACTTGACCTTAAGAAGAGGCCTTGTGTGTTTCCCTTCACCTCTGTGGATGATCGCAGTCTCAGCCTGACAAACAAACAGATAAACAAACACGCCTGCCTTGAATAGCCTCTGATGTAAAATTATTAATGTTTGAAGCCAATTTGGACCAAATCCATCGTTTGGAGCCAAGACCAGCTGAACACAGCCCTAACCAGTCAAAATCCATCAGAGTCTTCAAACTGCAATTTGAAAAGGAGCTTCTCCCGGCAACTCAAATGTTTGAGTGAGAATAATACGTAATGTATGCTACTGAGTTTTGAGGTAGTTTGTTGTACAATAACAAACTATAGCCCTGATATATCTATGTCTATAAAGGCATATAGACTATAGAATTCTGCTCTTGTCCATTTCTTCTTATATGGCTCTATTCCCTGGACATGGATCTTATATTTCTCCTTTCCATACAACCACATCCTGCTTCTCATTTGTTTATGATATGGAACAAAATACTCTATTTTAAGATTCACATGATCTTAAATTTATTTTGACCACATCTTTTATGTTCAGAACCTGGAGAAATAGGTAAATCAAAAACATGTGGACGAAGGCAAACACCCTGAAGTTATGTGCCATGCATATTCATTATTTTCTGAACTTTAGGATTTTAATTCTGCTAACTCTTTAACAATAGTGCATTTTGGAATATGTATGATTTCTCGTATGTTAGCATCTGACTTAACCATTTCTTCAGAATTTCCCCTTTCTTGGAAGCATTTTGTTTTGATAATCACAGTAGATGCTTCCCTTTCGCTGTAATCCTCACTACTATTTCCTAGGAAATGGGTGGAAGCTAAATTTTCTGCCCTGAGTTTTTATTTGGAGGGAATAGAGGTAGCATATTAGCAGTTTTTTTCTTTTTTCAACAGCAGAATAAACTTGGTAAGGCTCCTGGAACTTACTGGCACATAATTTGTGTTCAATCAGATTGGTTGAGTTAGTGGATAAATGGATCAATCAATAAATTTCCAACAGCCTAAGCCAAATTTGATTTATTAAAAATATTGGCAATGTCAATAGTTCTGAAAGATATTTCAGAATTCAAAGCACAACGTAAGTGTTACTTCTATGTGGTAGAGCATCAAGATAGAGCTCAAAAAGTTTAGGCTATTTCTAATATTCGAAGAAGATTAGTAGGCGTGATAATAAGAGCCTCCATCTTGATGCGGTGTATGTATTATGATATGTAATCATAGTAAGATAGCTACCTTGGACCCCATAGTATGGAAAATTATTTTCCAAAGTATTTTAAATATACATTTTCAAGTTATTAGCACATTAAAGTATCTCTGTGAGGATTAAGCCTTATTTGCATCATTTTATAGAAGAAAATAGAGACTAGAAAATTTTTAAAAACTTACTATGTCTATCAGGTCAGGCAAGGCTATGTTGTGATAACAAGTAACCCTAAAATTCAAGCACCTTAGCACAATAAAAGTTTATTATCTTATAAAAAATGCTGCAGGTCCTGGTGATTCTGCAGGGCAATTGCCCGTGCAATGGCAATCCAATTATTCAGGCTAAGGGAGATTCCAAAGCCCATAGCTTCCCAGACATATGATCCCCCGAAGAGCTGAACATTGGTTCCTACATGTTCCTTCACTCAGAAGTAGTGCAAACCGTGTCTGCTCAAATTTCATTAGCCAAACATAGACTCAAGTTTATTCCTATGCTCGAGAGGACAAGAAGCAGAATCTTCTATTGCTTAACAGGAGAGAGCCACTTATCATTGGAGAGTAGCGACCATGTTCATCTGAAGTTATCCAGCTAATAAGTAGAAGAACAGGGATTCGAATCCAGATCTATCTCCAAATTTTGTGTTCTTAATCTCTGGGCTTTCGGTCATCCTTTGCCATAAATTAATTAGCGAGACTTTGGGAACTCAGAACAAGAAAATTCAAAGAAGGGAGGAAACTAAGAAACTGATTTCTTTGTGGAAATAGATTACTAAAGGATTTGTAGGGTAACTTGAGATTCCGGAGGCTTAGGTGTGTTGCACATGCTACTTAAATCTCTACCTAAGCCTTTGGTGGCACCTGAGAAAAAAAACACTCTGGCAAATTTAGGAAAACGTGCATCCAGAAATAATTAATGTTCTGTTCTAGGTTTTAACTCTGATTGACAAGCCTTGACTAGGTAGGCAACAAATGTTTTTAGGGTGGGACGACATACTCATACTAAATATGATGTCTAAAATGCATTCTGCATCTCAGATGAAAACCTCTGAATATTGGATTCGGATAAACAATCTGTTTGGATACTTGGCCTTCTGTCAGATTGAAAAGGGACTCTCTTGAGATGTCTATCAACAGAAGAGGGCTTCTCTGTTAGGATAAAAAAAAGTTAATTAATGATTGATTGACCTGTTGAAATGTTAGCTGAGATATATAGCTCACCTTGGCTGTGTGGTCACTTGAGAATTCTCACTCCTCTTTGCTATACAATGGATTCATTAGTATTCTAACTGCTTATTTTATTGTCACTATAACTATGGCTGCAGTTACAGTTTTACTGAGCAATGATATTTTTATTTTGAAAGTTAAAAAAAAATCCTTATATTATGGTACATTATGCCAGAGTATAGCTGCTAGACAGATTAAGGTCAAATGAAGCAACCAGTCTAGGGTCTCATTAGATTTATATGACTTTATGTAATTATTTTAAAAGAATTACCATGTATAAGTCCAAAGTGATCTTTCACTGGAATTTGCTTTTAAATTTTAATTTTTATATCATTTGACAGCCAAGTTAGTCATAATATCAAAAGCTTAAAAACCTATTGGAGAGCTATCCATAATTATAACTATTTAAAATTTGTAGTCATATGAATAAGATTGGAACAAAAATAGTTGTCAGGTTGATTTGATTGATCACAGGGCTGTAATTAACTTTTTAAGTCTATCGTACTTATCATTTTATATTACAATAAAATGACCAAGAAATGTTTAGAATGAATCTGAGGAATATATATACATATATATATTTGCACATTTTAGCAGTCACAAGGATGAAAATACAATTGAAAAGCACCTTTCTAATCAGTGTGTGGCCCATGTTGACACTTTAAGAAACAAGTTATCACTACTCTGAAGAAGATATAGTACTGGAAATGGCCATCTGAGAAGAAATTTATACCTTTAGTGTCAGCAGATATAGTAACTACTAATTTACCAAAACTCACAGGAAGAAGCATTAAATAATGCTTGATGTCTTTTAGAAAAAGCTCTGCACCCTCCTGACTATGGTTTCTGGGATTAGTCACACAGATTAGTTTTTCAATTAACACCTCTTTTAATATTAGATTTATTTTTCCATAAGAAAACATAGATACATTGGTTTCCTAAAATTCATGAGACTCCCAAAGCAAGGCAGGTATTTTAGCTTATTGCTATCACATGCAAACAAAGAAAATATAAGAATTCAGTAGAATTTTGAAAACTCTAATTTAATTTGAAGATCACTAGTAAAAGCTTAGATTTGCAAAGCAATTCCATAGGCATGTCTATTATGCTTATAACAGAAGTTCTGCATTGTATCTTCCAGTAGGTACTTCTGGAAATGGGAATGTTTCCTAGTTGATAATAGACTAAAAGGAATAATTACTTAAATTCATGAATATAAAAAGTATATATGTACACAGACACATACATACAATTCATATTTTAAATATGAAAATGTGTGCTCGTGAGTCATTAAAGCACATTCTGTTTTTTTTTAATTTGTATTTATTTATGATAGTCACCGAGAGAGAGAGGCGCAGAGACACAGGCAGAGGGAGAAGCAGGCTCCATGCACCAGGAGCCCGATGTGGGATTCGATCCCGGGTCTCCAGGATCGCGCCCTGGGCCAAAGGCAGGCGCCAAACCGCTGCGCCACCCAGGGATCCCGACATTCTGTTTTTTACTTCATTTTTCAGGAGATCCATCATTGATAAGGTCTTAAAAAAATAAGATACCTAGTGGTTTGTGAAGATGCATTTGACCTATTTTTGAAATCTATTTAGTTATAGATTTGATTATAGATCCAAGTCATTGAATCTACATTTCTGTTTATGAAAACCAGGAAAATATCATAGTTGGAAAATACTCATTGATTTTCAAACAAAACAAAACATAGAGCACTTAATATTTGGCAAAGATTTCACCTTAAGTGTGAATTTACCCCATAATTTTTTTAATGAGCTTAAGAACTGGTCTATTATAGAAAAAGTATAGAATAAGATTCATTAATCAAACAATCTCTATAACATGAGAGGCAGAGTATGAAGCAAGATGGAACAAAACAATGTCGAAAAGTTGAGTATGCATCAGAAGAAAAATAATGTATCCCTCGGTTCTGATACTTTCTGCCTCTTTGGATTTGGGGAAGTGACTTTCTGCTTTAAGCCTCAGTATCCTGACATAAAATGGATATACAACCTCTCAATTATGTTGCAAAGAGTAAAGGAAACCAAAAAGAGTAAAGGAAACCATACACGAAAAAGCTCTTTAAATATTGAAAATCATGATACAAATTGTTATTCAACAACAGAATGACTCTACTGGAATCACATGAATTTGAAACTGTCTTTTTGTTATTATATATTCACCTTGTTCCATGTTGACCAGCAATACTGTTTTACTTTCTTTTGCAACCAATTCTTTGTTGTTGTTGTTGCTGATTTTTAGCCTTTTTGGAATTTTTTAAAATTTTAATTTTATTTAAATTAAAGCTACTTAACATCTAATGTATTATTAGTTTCAGGGGTAGAATTTAGTGAGTCATCAGTTGGATATAACAGCCAGGGCTCATTACATCAAGTGCCCTCCTTAATGGCTCATCACCACTTACCCCATCCCCAATCCACCCCACCCCCCACCCCCGCCAGCCCCGCTCCCAGTTTGTTTCCTTTAGTGAAGAGTCTCTTACGGTTTACCTCTTCTCTCTGTTTTTGTCTTATTTTATTTTTCCATCCCTTCCCCTTTGCTCATTAGTTTTGTTCCTTAAATTCCACACGCGAGTGGAATACTTATGTACAGCCACTTCTTCATTTTGAACAAGGTTTCTCTCATGTCCTCACCCCTATTTTTAAGCAGTTTATGGTCCTACTTTACTTCTGTATTGGCAGTGTCCTAAGGAAACAGATTGAATAAAATTACCAAACAGTGAGAAATTTACAGGAAACTGATTTACATTCTCCATCCTTTTAAATAATGCTTTTCTTTTTCTTTTTAAAGTTATTTCTTTTAACTTTTCCTCCACTATCCTTTTTGTCTTCTAATACTAGAACCAAAAGAAGTAAAAAATAAAAATAGAATCAGAAAAAATATACTAAAGCAGATGCTTTACCTATAACTACTATTATATCTGTTCCCACTATTATTCCTACACTGATTGTTGCTGCTGCTGCTATTAAGCCTGACTAGTATATTTTAGTCACTGATCCCAGCATTTTATGTTTATTGGGATTATGGTGATTGGGATCATCATGACAAGCTCATATGAAGGTTCATTTAATATCCATAATTTGTGGTCCAAATAAATTACCCAGTTCAACGTGACTACGTGCACATCCATTGAGGTGAAATGGGTGTTCGGGGGACATGTCAGAGGCCAGAAATGAAGGAACTCAAGCTAGTCAGAGCCCAACATACACTATGTACCCAGCAGGCAAGTTTCCAATGAGATGAACCATTCTCACCTGTCCTCTAGCAGAGGATAACACGTGAGTGTCATAAAGCATGTAACACACGGAGTCGCAGAAAAATAATCATCAGGTGATCCTATCTGCAAGGAGTACAATGGAGTGCAAACTGCTGCACAACACATGATGACTTTTTTAAATAAATATGAAAGATTTTCAGAGACATTAAAGGATGGCATAATGCTACTTCTCTCATTCAGTCATCCCCCGGACATGTTTTAAAATTTGTCTTTGGTGATACATGAATTAGGTTCACTTCTCAGCTCCATCATTAGGCTTTCCAGCGTACATCATTGATTGGCTTTTCTGGTTCTTCATCTCCTCATCTATAAAATGGGAATAATAATAGTATCTAACTAGAACTATTATTAGATCTGAATTTGACCATCCAAATAGCACATCTCACAGAGTCTGGTCCATAATAACTTCTACAGATGAATATTGTAATGACCGTATTTAGCAATAGTGACCAAAACCCTATAAATCTTTTGTTTCAAAAGATGTTTTTTTTCCTGTTATGGAATGAATAAGTCATGGGAAGAAAAGGTACAGTGTATGGACTGTTGTCAATGATATTGTAATATTGCAGAGTCACAGATGATAGTTACACTTGCGGTGATCACAGGATATAATATAGACTTGTTGAATTACTATGTACTATACCTAAAACTAACATGACATCATGTGTCAACCAAAAAAAAAAAAGGTACAAAGCTCTGGTTATAAAATAGTCACAGGTATATAATTTACAGTGTAGGGAATATAGTCAATTAACAATACTGTATAGTGATAGTAACTAGACCTGTAGAGGCGATCATTTTATACATTTCATAATGTATGAAAATATCAAATCATTGTTTTGCATATGAAACCATTAATATAATGCATGTTAGTTATAATTCAGTGAAACATAATGTATAAAAATATCAAATCACTGTTTTGCATATGAAACTTAATATAATGCACGTTAGTTATAATTCAATGAAACTCAATTTCTTAAAAAATAACTTCTCCTAATGCATAGATTCATAGACTTAAAGGCCAAAACCGCTGCCCATTTAGTTTAAGATACTCAAGTGAAGACTAATTCAGTTCTCTCCCAAAATACCATTCCTATAAACTAAGAGAAAACCAGCTGAGAACACATCTCCCCTTAAGATCAGTGAAGCAGGACCGAGTTGGATTTTACCATCTGAAGTCTTTCTTTAGATGAAATTCCACATCTGATTCTTTTTATGTGTGCTCAAGTGAATAGTCACAATTTATAAATGTCCTGTGGTGGTAATATGCCACAAATTCTTCTCTCTGCAGTAAGATTCAGCCAATTAAGTAACTTTAGGTGGGAAACCATTGGACAATCTACTCAGCAGGAGCAATACCTACTACCTATATAGTTAATAATGAATTCCTCCCTTAGTCCCCACACGGCTTTTGAACTTTTCCTTTTTTACTGATCATCGGATCCAGAAATCTAATTTTTAAAATAAAAACCCAAATGTTTTTATATTATTTTTTTCTGAAACAATGATATTCCCCTATTTAAAACATTACAAGAGACTTTTCCTTGAAGAATTTGAAATCCACTGATGTGTGTCTCAACCCTAAAAATGAGCCTGTAAAGGATTATTGTCTTAACCTCCTCAGGCTAAACTTGCCATGCTGTGTAAGTCAGTGGCAAAAACAAATAATAGTTTCTAGTTTTTTGTGCAACTCTAAACAAAATTGTAGAGAATTGGATCAATCAGAAATTAACTTTGAGTATTAAACAAAAACAAAAAAATAATTTATAACTGATGCACCAGTGTTAATGTGTATATGCATAACAAATATTAATGCACACATGGAAAACACAAGAAAACAACCCTAGGGTGCATAACTCTGTGTGTAGGAGTCATTGCAGTGTACACCTAAAATAGGTTAATTTTTTGGTTATGTACATTTTCACATCAATTAAGCTGTTAAAAGAAGAGAAAAAAGGGTTACACCTCAATGGGAAAATCAGCAAGGAATTCCAAATAATAAGATTCCTGTGACATTTCAAGTTATCTGGAAATAACCACAATTTTCCATACTGTGTATTTTTCAGAAAAGTCTAAAAGCAAATGGTATTAAAGATGAGTGCGAAAACAAAAGATGAATACATGTGGCTTATGATACTCTATGCCACAAAAAGGAAAACTTGGAGAAATTTGAAACTGAAATTATCTTGAAAAAGCTGCAATGCCTTTGATACTTTTTGAAAAATTGGTAATAAATAAGAAGTATAATACTGTCTACAAATAAAATGTATAACTATCATTTCATTTGTTTTGTCCCCAATGTTTCACATTTGAAATCTATTTTAGTTTCCTTATTTGAATTCTGTACTCAAAGTTCTCATCATATCTTCCAATGACTATACTTAGAGCCCTGAATGTCTCAGGTCCTCCTGTTAGCTTACCTTTCTGCATGTCTCTTAATTATTAATTTAATCTTGAGAGCATTGTATATCTTCATGTTGCATCTAGAATCCATAATTGTTCTGATTTTTGGAGTAAAGTTTCTCCATCTTTATGTTAATGCTGTTAAACGATTTCAAACACCACTTAGTTATCTGTGACTGTTTGGTTTTGTCTAGTTTTGATCATTTCCCTTTTTTTTTTTTTAAGATTTTACCTATTTATTCATGAGAGGAACACAGAGAGAGGCAGAGACACAGGCAGAGGGAGAAGCAGGCTCCATGAGGGGAGCCCTACGTGAGACCTGATCCCGGGTCTCTGGTATCACACCCTGGGCCAAAGGTGACACTAAACTGCTGAGCCACTGGGCTACCCAAGTTTTGATCATTTCTAATATTCATCTAAACATTCATTCAGCTCACCATGTAGTGTGAACTTGCCAGATTGTTCCCCTCGAGCTCTGGCATTTCCAAAGCTGTCCTGAAAAGGAAGAAATCTGGACAAGTAACTTTCAAGTTCTTTCATTATAAAACTAATTGCTTCTGTGTGTCCTTAAGTATCATTATTTTTTTTTACCATATAATCATTACATTTCTTCTCTATGTGATATATTTTAGGTGTAACCTAATTTTAGACGAGATCGGGCGCGTTCAGGGTGGTATGGCCGTAGACAGGTGTAACCTAATTTTAAAGAGTGAGGGTTTTCCTACTTGGCATCTGATTGTCAAACACAGGACATTGCCTGCTCATTCCTACATTATTTTCCCTAAATCTAATCTACATACCGTGTCTTCATGATTTCTCTACGTCTGACGTCTCTGTCATTGAGATTCTTGCCACGTAAGGTAGTGGTTCCTCTCCCAAATTCTTCGAAGTATAAACATGTGCCTATGGATATTGTGCTGAGAAAATCGTAATTAGGGGTTGTCTGTAGGATCCGTAGGATGAGTGCAGAGCTCACCTGTAACAAGATCGTAATCAACTGGTCGCAGAAGAGGGAGAGCAAGATTCCTCAGATGCTGGTCCTGTGAAACTGTCATGGATGAGTGCTAGAAATACCTCAGATGGACATATCTCACTGCACCACCTAGGGTTCCCCAAAAATCCAGGCCAGTGTTGTGTATATATGTGTATACACACCCACGCGTGCTCATACACACAACGAGCAAAGAAGGAAGGGGGAAAGAGAGAGAGAAAGAAAAAGAAGGCAGAGGGAAGAGAGATTATTTTCCTTTTAAGGAATTGGCTCAAATGCCTGTGAACACTGGCCAGTCCAAAACCTTCAGACGGGACCAGCAGGCTAAAAACTCAGGTAGGAGTCGATGCTGCAGGTCACAGGCTCAATTCCTCTTTCTTCCCATGAGCCTCAGGATTGGCTCTAATGGCCTTCAAGTGGTTGGATGAAGCCCACATTATGAGGTTCCATTAAAGTCAACCGATTGTGGGGGCTCCTGGGTGGCTCAGTTGGTTAAGCATCTGCCTTCCGCTTGGGTCATGATGTTCAAGTCCTGGAATCGAGTCCCACATCGGGCTCCCTGCAGTGGGGAGTCAGATTCTCTCTCTTTCCCTCTGCCCCTCCCCCCTGCTCAATCTCTCTCTCTTTCTCTCAAAGATATCCATAAAAATCTTTTTTAAAAAAAGTAAAAAAAAAAGTCAACTGATCGTAGATGCTAACTGCATGTACAGAATATATTTACTGCAACATCTAGATTAGTGCTTTGAATAAATAACCGGGCCCAGAGCTAGCCAAGCTGATACAGAAAACTGCCACATTCCCCTCCCCCTTTTTCCATTGAGAGAAGCTATTTTATGCACAGGGGTCACAAATTCAAATTTCATTGACTTTTAAAGAAAGATTTATTGGAGGGAGAGGGAGGGAGAAGGAGAGAGAGAGAATCTCCAGCAGGCTCCCAGCAGAGCACAGAGCCTGACGTTGAGCTTGATCTCATGATCCTGAGATCATGACCTGAGCCGAAACCAAGAGTTGGACTCTTAACTGACTGAGCCACCCAGGCTCCCCTCAAATTCTACATTTTTTTAATATTTAATAATGAATCATCAAACTTTGTCTTTTTAATACCATTTTTTTTTGACTCGGAGAAATGTCATCAGACAAAAGTTCCACATGCAAACTTAAGCTCTCTGAAATTTCTTTTCATGTGCTTATTTTAATAAGTGAGAGGGGATAATATAAATATAAATAAATATAATAAAACATGTATATGAAACATGTACTGTTAACATTATAGTGCTTTATTTGAAAAAATGAGAAACACATTTTTTTTTCTTGATTGATGTTTTACTATGCAGGAAAACAAAACAACCAAACAAGGAATATATTCCATTTCAGTCTTCATGGTTCAAGTTAAAAAAGTTCTCATAATTCAGGTGTGTACCTGAGTTACTTTGGCTAACCCAAGTTTAGCTTTATTATATTTTAAAAATTCGTGTATAAAAAATAAGTATCAGTTCAAAATATAGATTATTTTAAGAGACTGCAGGAAATATAAAAATAATTAATTTTGGTGGAAATGTTAAAACTGCCTGAAATTCAGAAGATGTATCATATGAAACATTATTGTTAGGTACAACTGCACTCAGGGTTATCTTGTTTTACTATTTATGTTCAGGCCAGAAGTACTCAACATGAATCTCTTAATTTACATTACTAAGAGGGGCCCTTAAGGTGCTCCATTTCCTCTGCCTGGCACTCCCCAAAACTCTCCTGGCCCCACTGCCCCCATCCTTCAAAGCAGCATAATGGGCAGCCATTCTAGAATTTTAGAGCTTTCTTGGGAAATTATTCCTTTAAGGGATTAAAAATCTTTAAGAATTACTGGTTCAGACATACATGCCTCATAACAGTCTAGATTGTTTCAAAATATGAAATCAATCTGTATTTAAACTTTTATATTTAATCTTAGACCTTAAATTTATCATTAAAATCTAATATTTTCATGAAAGTAGGAAAATAGAATAATTCAGTGTCACCTGTTTGTCTCAAATACAAGTACAGTGAGTAATAATGGGAATGGCAACAAAACAGAAAGAGCACTTGTATATATTTACCCAAAATGAAATAACTCTCTAAATTCAAGGTGTATGGCAGATTGGATATTTGATCTTAGTGACTTATGCTACTAGTTCAATGCTTAAATACCAAAGGAGGCATTTTTCTCTATTCACACAGTCTTTTAATGTATGCATATGCTCATCTATCAATAGTTTCCCCTCCATGTTAATATCTAATCACTAAATATGTTTATTTCAAGTTAGTCTATGTGACCCTGTGTTCTTCTCTTCAGAAGCATCAATACTTTGGCCAATAGTTTGAAACATGAATTTAGCATAGAATCTTGACAATCTGAAAAGAGTTCCAAATACTTTTTTGAAATTTTTTTTATAAATTAATTTTTATTGGTGTTCAATTTACCAACATACAGAATAACACCCAGTGCTCATCCCGTCAAGTGTCCCCCTCCGTGCCCGTCACCCATTCACCCCCACCCCCCGCCCTCCTCCCCTTCCACCACCCCTAGTTCATTTCCCAGAGTTAGAAGTCTTTATGTTCTGTGTCCCTTTCTGATATCTCCCACACATTTCTTCTCCCTTCCCTTATATTCCCCTTCACTATTATTCATATTCCCCAAATGAGTGAGAACATACACTGAAATGTTAACATTAGAAAAAAACAAAACTACAATTGTCAGCTCAGCTCTATTTCCTGAAAATTCAGTTGAGGTAACCTCTGCAAGCCACAGCTCCACACTTGCACACGGTCCTGACCCTCTTTTTGGCTGGGCTGTGGTCAACAGAATCTGAAGAACCTTTCATCTGATCATCAATAGTTCTCGTGGAAAATAATGCTATTCGGGGAAGACGGGTATCAAGGTTGTCAATGAAAACATTGAACACCTGAAGATTTAGGTCAAAACTGTGATTAACAAAATGAAGCATTCCATATCGGGCTGCGTCCACTGTAAATTCATCAGATTCATAATCCAGATCAAAGAGATATGTGATTCCCTTGTTGGGGAATATAACTGCCCCCGTCTTTCAGCTTCTTCGCTTGTGATTACCTTTCCAGCGTATTCCATGACAAAACTCATTCTTTTAATCTTCACAAGGGTTTTTACACCCCAGCCACAGCCATTGCTAGTTCAAAAGATGCTAAGTGAATACTGGGTGCCTTTGCGTACAATCCTATTGGGACAATCGGGTCCACACTGACACCTCGAGTTGCATTCATAAATGGGGGTACCAGGTGGGATTTTAATTTGCCGGTTTTTATTATGAGCCAAAAGAACTCCAACTTCAGCAGGACAACATTTCTCAAAGAAGCAATCTGTACATGAACAACCAAAGGCAGCTTCATTGACTAAGCTGATTCTAGGAGCTGGTTTGTATTCATTAATATAGTAGAAGTCTGAAGGTGGGCCCTCTAAGTCAACAGCATTTTCAACAAAAATCATTCCTTTATGATTCAAAAATCTTTCCTTTATGATTCTTTCTTCTGTTGAGTTCATCTTGGCATCTCTGCAGAGCTATCCTCTGTTTGACCTTCTCTACAATGCGTTCAGCAATGGCAGGTTTCAGAGCTTTGTTATTGTCTTTTAGAGATATTGCTTTGCCTTTCTTTACCTGAGATAAATAATTATGCTTGTCAGTAGAAAACTGCTGAAGTAGTAATGGGCAAAGGTTTTGCAAAGTTTCCCAAGTATTTGTGGAACCCGACCATCCTTTCCATTTTGCGAGATAATATTTCATATCCTCGTTGCGCCTCAGTCCCGGCCACTGCCATTTTAAGGAGCTCGCATGTGGTATGGAAATGCAAGGAGTTACACAAGGTCTTCAGACTGTTTTTTTGTCTTTTTTGGTTTGCTTTTTCTTTATTTGTTTTTTCATCTTGCTCTTTCATTTTGTGGACCCCAAAACTTGAAAATGGGCTTCCTACCATTTCACCTAAGCATCCCAGATCCTGCAAGAGGTGCCCAAACATTCCATTTGAAAGACAACCTTAAGTAACTTAAATAAAGTTCAGAAAATTGATGTTCAGCTAGATTTGGATTTCTTTCCCACATTTAATGCAGTAAGGAGAATTGAGAAGAGAACTGTATACTCCATCCTCAGTTAAATTGGAACTATTATGAATGAAACCCCAACCTGTGGAATAAAATGAAGGGTTTTTAAAATCAGTGAAATAATACTGTGATGAAAGCAAGCTGTGTAAAGAAGGTGCTGTCAATTGTAGACCCCGGAAAATGTCAAAAGTATTCTTTTCCACATTAAGCCATCTACGGAGAAACACGGGATTTTTGTAAATTCTGGGTTAGTGTTTTTTTTTTTTTCAATTATCTTTATTTTTAATTTTTATTAAAACTTTATTTTTAGAGCATTTGTATGTTCAAAGCATAATTGAAGAGGTGCAGAAAGTTCCCATTTTCCCTCTGCCCCCCACACCCACAGCCTCTTTGTTATCCACATCTCCCACTAGAGGGGTATGCTTGTTACTGTTCCGAACCTGCGCTGACAGAGCGTAATCACTCCAAGTCCACAGTTTGCATCAGGGTTCGCTCTTGGTGCTTCACATTTCGTGGGTTTGGACAAATGCATATATTGTATGATACCCTACAGTCTTTTCACTACCCTAAAAGTCCTCTGTGCTCTGCTTACTCATCCTTCCAGCCCCTACCCCTGGCAGCCACTGATCTTTTTACTGTCTTCATAGTGTTTCCTTTTCCCAAATGTCATATAGTGGGAATCACACAGAAAGATGATCTTTTGTACTTTGATTGCCTTTACTCCTTTGGCAACCTTTATCAAACTTAATGGAAGTTACCATTTATTTTCAGTTTTCAAAGAGTTTTTATCATGAACAGGTAATGGATTTTTTTTTCTCAAATGCTTTTTCTGCATCTGCTGTTATAATTAGCTGATTTTTGTCTCATTTCTAGGCTATTAATATGATGGATTCCATTAACTGATTTTTGAATGTTAAATCAGCCTTGTATATCTGGAATAAACACCACATACTCATAGTGTATAATTCTTTTTATACATTGTTGGATTGGACATGATATTTTATTGAGGATTTTTGCATCTATTTTCATATTAGAGATATTGGTCTATAATTTATTTTCTTGTAAGATCTTTGATTTGGGTATTAATGTGATCTTCACTCATAGAATGAATTAGCAAGTGCTGTCTCTACTTCTGTCCTCTGGAAGAAATTGTAGAGTAATGGCGAATTTCTTCCCTAAAAGCTTAGTCGAATTCACCAGTGAACCCACCTGGACCTGGTGATTTCTGTTTTGGAAATTTAATTTAATTATTGATTAAATTTCTTTTATTGAATAGACCTATTTACATTACCTATTTCAGACAAAAAAGATTGCATACTTCCTCCTATGTGATTTTGGCAAATTGTGTCTTTTAAGCAATTGGTCTGTTTAAGTTATTAAATTTGTGGGTAGAACATGATTCATAATATTCCTTTATTATTCTTTAAATGCCAATAGGGACTCTTTCAATACTGATACTAGAGATTTACTCCTTATTCTTTTCTCAATGTGACCAGCGGCTTATCAATTTTATTGATTTTTTTTCTCAAAGAACTAGCTTTTAGTTTCATTGATTTCCACTATAATTCTTATTATTTATTTTCTTCTTCTTACTTTCAACTTATTTTGTTCTTTTTGTAGTTCCCTAATGTGAAAACTTAGATTCGTGATTTTAGTTATTTATTTAAGAGTATGCATATTGTTATATAATACTAAGTACTCCTTTCACTGCAGCCCACAAATTTCAATAAGTTTTGTTTTCATTTTCATTTAGTTTGAAATATTTTTAAATTTCTCTTGAGATTTCTTCTTTGACCCATATGTTATTTAGAAGTTGATTTCCAGTTACTTTGGGATTTTCCAGTTATCTTTGTGTTATTGATTTCCAGCTTCATGCCATTGTCTTCTTAGAGTAGACATTGCATTATTTCTATTCTTTTAAATTTGTTAAGGTGTGTTTTATGGCTTAGAATGTAGTCTGCTTTGGTGACTATTCCATGTGAGCTTGAGAAAAATATGTATTCTGCTGTTGTTGGATGAAGTAGTCTATAGATGTCAATTATATTCAGTTGACTGACATTGTTATTGAGTTCAACTATGTCTTTATTGATTTCTGCCTGCTAGATTTGTCCATTTCTAAGGCAGGGCTCCAACTATGATAATAGATTTACCTGTTTTGCTTTGAAATTCTATTAGTTTTTGTCTCATCAGTTCTTGGGATATCTGGTCTTATACAAATACATGAGAGTAGATATTCTCAATTCATGCCTGAAAGGGTTTCAATAGTAAAAACCCACTGCTCCAAGCTAGTTGTCAGTTGAAATGCCCTAAGAAGGCCTAAAAATGGTTAAAACAAACAAAAAAAAACAATGAACAACAACATAAGTCCTTCTCTGCTGCAGCTCTCTAAGGCCTATAAATTATCACCTCTGCCCTCCATCAACCATTCCGATTCTCTGAAATAAACCAAGGTTTTTCAGGTTGTTGGCCTGATGGATAGTACGGACCTTCATCTCCAGGACATCTGAAGTCTTAGTTGCCTGGCTCTTATAAGGTTACACTTATTGAAATTGCCCCATCCACAGTTCTCATTGAAGTTAGAAACATCAAGAGGTAACCTAGTGGATACCCTAAACTCCAGGCGTGTATCTTCCTGCCCTCTGTGTGCTAGAAACCCTAGATCCTCATCATACTTGGAGCCATCATCCCAGGTAGAAGAATGACTCTGTTTTTTTTTTTTTTTTACCATCTGGTTCCCTGGTGTTAGTTATAGATTACAGTTCAGCCAAGCTGTCTCTGTCTTCCTTAACTAAATTATCCAACCTTCATATCTCACCACTATCCCAAGAATTAGAATCTCAAATCTGTCAGAGCCTAAGAATACATGGAAGAGATGATCAGATAGAAAATTCTTAGGGAAGGTATCTACTTACTTCTGCCACTTGTTTGCAGACCTGTATATCTGGTGATACTGCATCATATTCTGATCATTGATACAGTGACTATTTGCATCTCGCAGAACACTCCAACAATGCAAGATGTCCTTGAGTTGTTCCTTAGTCATGCATTCAATATCCTCTTCGGCCATTCTATCAGGTTGGCGGTTAGAGTGATGACACACGAGTAACGGGCCCATTGTTGCATCTCATAGTCTGAAGCAACCTGTGAGGATATTATACCAAAACATGAGGCAATATGTGAGGCCTTAGGTGGTATTTTCCCTGGAGATGCTATAGACAGAGAAGATGTTAGCAATATGAATAATTTTGGTTTGTTAGAATTGCTGTCCCCTTTAAGATGAAATATAATCAACAAGTCTCCAAATACCTGTCTTGAGAATTCAGCATCAGTCTCTCCATTTAATAAATGGGGGCACTAATCTGGGTAGTAGCTAGATTAGGTACTAAGCCCTTCTCTGGTCACTGAGAGCATCCTCTGAAGTGAATACTTTTTGAAGGTCATTTGCATGAGACACAACTGGCAATCCTTGTGGCCTCTTCCACCTCATAACTCTATGCTTCCAGTTTTTGAATATTCTTCGTTGCTGCTCTATAATCAACCAGCCAGCCTTTTTAATCACCAGAGTTTGGTGTATATTATTCACTCATGTCTTTCTCCAGGTGGAACCCATAGTTTTGTCTTTTGGAAGGATTTCCCTTCAACAGGGTTTTCAGGGACTCTGGTCAGTGGGGGCTCTAATATGGTAGCAGTCTATTTTTCACTAGTGTAAACACCTATTTATTGGTCTAAGATTTTTTTTTTATTTTAAAAATATTTTCTAAAGATTTTATTTTTTTTTTTATTCATGAGAGACAGAGAGAGATGTAGAGACACAGAGGGAGAAGCAGGCTTCCTGCGGGGATCTCGATGCAGGACTCACTCCTAGGACTCTGAGATCATGACCTGAGCCAAAGGCAGATGCTCAACCACTGAGCCACCCAGGAGTACCTATTGGTATAAGAATTAGATGGACATCAATTCCTTGTCTCTTAACTGGAAATAGCCCCTTAGTCCCTCAGTGTAAATTGAGAAAAAGTCTTTGCTGGATCAGTGATAGGTGCATTGAGTCTAAACTTTGTTAGAGCTCAACCCAGAATGCAGTGCTTCCCTATCATACAATGTGATACTTCTATCCCTCTCTAACTTTGTACTTCAGTGCTTTCAGTGATGGCTAGATCGTGATGGGCAAGTCATGTTGCTATGTCTTGTTCCCTTGTCAGTTTCTCAATCCTTACTAGGATATAGGACCAGACCAAGAGCATTTTTTCCAAATATTACATAGTTAGCTATAGGAGGTATTTCTGTACTCCAAAGCACTAGAGATATGTACAGCTATCTTGTTAGGGTTTACAAAAGACTTCACTAATGATTCTTAATCAACACAGATACATAAACTAATATCTTATTGGTAGGCCACATAGCAAAAAAGACAGGACAGCTTTCACTAGAGCATGAACCTGCCACAGAATTCTTTCCTGGTTTGGATCTTACTTGAAACTGGCAGCCTTCTGTGTCACCAAATAAATAGGTTACAAGAATATTCCCAAGTATAGTATGTGTTTGCGAATTCACTAAGCTCTTTGACTCATAATGGTAAGAAGTATGGGGCAGAGAGTGGGGGTGAGGAGCAACATTTTTTTTTTTTTTGCCTTTATGGTGATGTCCCGCCATGATTCAGCCCACTGGACTCCAAAACTTTACCAGTGTCTCATCTAAATCATCAGAGAGTTTATCTCCTATACTCTGGCACATGCATGTCTTACAGGGACATCTAGCCCCCTAGGAAAAAGGTGAATGAGGGCTCAGTAGGAAGAGCTGAGTTGATGGGCACGGTAGAAAGAACGTGTGACTTTTGATCTTGGGGTCATGAGTTCAAGTCCTATGCTGGGTGTAGAATTTACTTTTTACAAAAGTTGAAAAAAGAAACAGAAGTGAATGACAGAGAGTACTAAGAAAACAAATGAGTCTTAAATATTAAAAGATTTTCAGCCTCATTTGCAAGAGAAATGCAAATTCAAATTACACCTTGATACTATTTTTTATCTTTCAGGTTATTAAAGAACAGTAAGTCTGTTCTTTAGAAAAAGGGAGGAGCAGACTCACATATTGCTCAAGTATAAATGAGGAAAAAATGTCTATGACAGTCAATTTACCATATCTATCAAAATTTCAAATGTGTGTGCCATTTGTCCTAGCAATTTCTTTCCTCAGAATTATCCTATAGATAATAATGCATTTGAGAAAAATGACATATGTAAAAAATTATTAAGCAATGCTTTGTTTATGATTAACAAATTGACAAATGATTTAACGGTGGGCTGGTTAAATAATGCCATTCAATGGATAGAAAAAATGATATAAATCTTAAATGATATGAAATGATATCCAAAATTTATTTATTTTTTTTTACCTTTTTTAAATATTTTATCTTTAAGTAATCTTTACATCCAATATGAGGTTTGACCTCACAACCCTGAGATTAAAGTCACATGCGCCTCTGACTGAGCCAGGCAGGCATCCCACCAATATATTTTTAAGTGGAAAAGCAAGATATTGAACAATGTATAATACATTCTACCATTTTTCTTTGCCTTTGTGTTTATGAAGAATCTCTGGAACAATATTTAAGATTTGTTACTTTTTAAAAGTGGCTTCTTCATGGGTGGGAAATTGAGTGTTTTGATAACAAAGACATAAAAATTCCTTTTTTTACTATATACTTATTTATTATTTTCGATGTTTTTACTATATGTATATATTATTCATTTAAAAGAGCAGTATAAATTCTACCTAATTCAATCTAAATGTTCACTAATATCTAATTCAAAGCTTCTACCTCTAGCTTGGATCTGAGCAAAGGTCTGAGGACTTGTAGTAGGAAAGAGAGGAGGATCTGCTTTTCATTCTCCCTTTATTTTCTCTCACTTGCTGCTGAGTGAATAAAAATAAAAATAAAATGAAAGTCTTATGATTTTTTTTCTGAAGAATGAGAAAATCCATACACTATTTCTGGACTTTAAATTTGTTAAAATTATGGGAAAACAACTGGTCCATATCTGGTGAATTCTTATGAAATCTGATAGAGTCAGTTCCTATTGGAGTTTGGACATTATGGGCAATTACTTAAGCCACCTCCTTTGAAATGCCTTCTGTACTACGTAGAGTAAAATTAAGTGTTATAACAAATAAATCCTGAGATTTAAGTGGTGAAATAAAATATAATCTAATTTCTTGCTCATCTAATTAATAATCTAATGGAGATATCCCAAGTCAGTAGAGTTTGGGAATGAATGAGGAATTTTGATCTGTAGTAATTTAAGGGCTGTCAAAAGCTCTTCCCTCCTCAACATGCAACTTCTTAAGACTTCTTAGGCATCACTGTACATCCAGTGGTGGCTTTCAGTGTTAAAAATGTTATGGGTCAGACCTGGAAGTGGAATGTAGCACCACAATTCTATTTCACAGACCTAAACTCAGTTAAACGAGCACTCATTAATGCAAGCTGAGAAATGTGGTCCTTGGCTGGTCATCAGATTCCCATTGACAATCCTATACTACTGAAAGTCAAGCATAGGGGCACCTGGGTGGCTCAGTAGGTTAAGCATCTGCCTTTGGCTCAGGATGATCCCAGGACCCTGGGATCGAGTCCCACATCGGGCTCTATGCTCAGTGGGGTTTCTACTTCTCCATCACCCTGTACCCCTCCCTCCTGCTTACGTCCCCTTTCTCTTTCTTTCTCAAGTAAATAAATAAAATCTTTAAAAAAAGAGAGTCAAGCATAGAATCTTGGGGCAGCTACTTGGTTTCTGCCATATATCCCTCAGCAATTTCCAGAGTCAGGTGCATCCTACAGCCTCTTATTGCTAAAGGAGTAGTAGAGCCTTTGCCTTGCAGGCTACTCTTAAGTGAGGCATATTGAACATGACTCAGGCTTAGATACCTTTTCTACTTTGTTCCAGGGAATATTAAAATCATTTTCAAGTGGGAAAGAGACACCAGTCTCTTTGTTTATATCCCTTACTCTAGTGTACATGGCAAAGTGCTCCGAGAACTCTTTCAGTAAAATCCACCCAAATACATCCAGTGGGAATTCAAGGTTCTCTGGCTAGAGAAGTATCAAAGCTAAAATATTGCTGACAGTGAGTCAGCATTAGTAATACAAGAGACTTATTGGGGAGTTGTGGATGGTAAATGTTTGTGAAATTTAAAAGGGAGAGGAAGCAGGACTGGGCCAAAAAAGCCTTTGGACACTGATGCAGATCTGACATCTGTGAAAGGAAGGTCTGCTGTAAGCTGGACTGAGTAGACAAAAGCTCATACTGCAATGCAGATCTGCTTGAGTAGTAGTCCCACTGCAAGCCCCAGAGCAGAGGCTGCTGGTTAATAGAAGCCAACATTTGTCCCAATGGCCATAACACACTATGGTTCATCATTGGTTCGGGCTGGACAAAAAGCACATGGACTCATCCTGAAATGTGAAGCCAACTTTCAAAGGCATTAGCAGTTGAAGGTTGTCAGCTAAAACCTGGATGGAAAGTTCATTTTTGGAAGGAAATTTGACCACATACGTGCATGGCTGCTTCACCTACGAGCACCAGATTTTTCCATTACTTCAGGTCACTTCAATTTCTTTCTTTTCCTTCCTTCCTTTTTCTTTCTTTCTTTTTTTAAATATTTTATTTTTTATTCATGAGAGACACAGAGAGAGAGAGAGGCAGAGACACAGGCAGAGGGAGAAGCAGGCTCCACGCAGGGAGCCCGACGTGGGACTCGATCCCGGGACTCCAGGATCACACCCTGGGCCGAAGGCAGGCCTAAACCACTGAATCACCCAGGGATCCTCTTTCTTTCTTTCTTTCTTTCTTTCTTTCTTTCTTTCTTTCTTTCTTTCTTCTTTCTTTCTGTTTTTATGTAAATTCCATGAGTAATTCTCTTGTATTACTTCTTATTTAACTTGAAGAGTATGGCTGATTCTTCATCCAACCAGCATCTCCATACCCCCACACCAACTGCATGGGCAAAGTAGAGGATATATCACAATACTTCCATTAGGAAGTATGCTTTTTTTAAGGCAACTCTCTTGATTCCTAAAATCCTTCTAACATAGGATTAAAATGGTTGATGAGGTCTGGTCTTAGTAAAGTTTCAGGAAACATAACTACAAAGAAAGAGGATGTTTCGTATCTACTTGGCACTCTCAGAAATGGGAAAAGAGGCCATTCTTCAACAATTTTGGCAAGAGTCAAAAAATGTGAAAAAAAATCAAATAGGAGAAAATAGTAAAACTCATAATGGATTGATTCAAGATAGTCAGCACTTGGATAACCCAAGTACAAAAAAGATAAAATAGACAGATGAAATAATAGAAGAAAAATCCAAATAAATGGAGGACTAAGTCTGCAGATGGAAAGGAGACCCTGATGCCTGGCAGAATGAATTAAGGACCTACATACTAGGGATCTTTTATCTCCTATGTTGATGATTCCTTAAAAAAAAAAATCTGACCTTTATATTCCTTGGTTTCTTTGCCTCCAATGAACTGACTCTTCACTCTTCACCCTATTTCAGACACGATGTCCATGTTCATAGTGTAAATATTTTACTTTACAACTGCATTACCCTAATAGTTTTATTTTCAAGCACTCTATCCTGTGGTCACAATCTCTTATCTTTTCAGTTACTACCACTTTATAACATACATTCACAGAATATACCCACAATGCAATGGGTTTATGATGTTGATAATCCCTAATACTCTCTCCAGTTTTAATATTTTTAGGAAGATTCATGGGATTCATGATACAGTCATACTCGTTGCCAAAACTTATTCCAGCAAAAAGATACCAACCAAAACTGTCAAAGGGAAGGATACATGGGAAAAACTTTAAAGTAAATAAGGTGCAAGTTTTCAAGAGTCTTTTCATAGTGGAGTTTTGTAAGATGCACTCGATGACTCCAGCAATGAGTTGTGACAACATGTGTGAAAGTTGTTTACCAGGGATCCTCATTAGAGACTCATTCCCTAATGATTTGAATTTTGCTGGTGACTGGTCATATAGGCACTGTCTGCCTAGCGTATGCCAAAATTTTAGACTGAGAAGGAGAACAGATGTTGAGCATAAACCATGTTGTTTATATCCACAGTTTAGAAAGAGTAAGCCGTTCCTATCAGGGAATTATGAGATCTGTCTTTAAAAGCAAGCTCCCAGATTCCAGCCAAGGTGCAATTCTGTAAATAGGATTTCCAAAGGATAGCAGTCACTGGTCTGCTATGTTGACTCTTTTTATTTACACACACTAACACTTTTTCTCACATGCTTCACCCTGTATTATCTTCATACTTCATCTTCCTAAGGTCAGAGTCTATGGTCCATCATTATATTCACTCTAGTATACACCCTAAATCCCCTCTCTGCTCTCTACTTATGTGAAATTGGGAGGACAAATCATGATTAAATCCAAGTGTCTATTTTCTTTCAACTGTGTACAGAAAGAGAAATACACAACCTTCACACTAAACCCATGATCAATGCACCTGTGTTTGCTACACAGGAATTCCAAAATCCTTAGTTAATTGGTTCTCAAACTGCAGTCAGTGAACACATGGGGTTAGCACCACCTGGTAACTTATTAGAACTAAGTTTTTAGACCTCATCGCAGATGTACTGATTTAGAAACTCTGGGGGCGGAGCCAGAAATTTAAGTTTTCACAAGCTCTTGGGTGATTCTGATTCATGCCAAAGTTTGAGAATCACGGTTCTTGACCATTCATTGTCACAATCTCTTAGATATCTATTTTACATGTTCCCTCTTCAAACCCAAATCACCAATAACACTGCTTCTGTCTTCTTTCTCCATGAATGATCTTGGAGAAAAATTTTTTGTTATTGTTTTGCTGAGAAAATAGGGGTAATTAGAACTGTCAGGCACTTTTTTTTTTTTTTTTTTTTTGCCCACACTTCTAACCCATGTCCATATTACTGTCTCTGCTCCCATTACTAGAGACAGCTTGATACGATCCATTTGGATTTCATCTTCTCTGCCTAAGTATACTATTGTCTCTCTTTTTAACATCAGTTCCCTTTCCACTGAATCATTCCATTAGCATAAGAATATGCTGTATTGTCTCAACAACACCTTTACTTGATCTCCAGAAGATTCTATTTCAGTAATCCATTTTATAGCAAATACCTTAAATGACAATATATACTTAATGCCTGTAATTCCTTTCCTCCCATTCTCCCTAACCTGCTCTAGCCAGGCTTTCTCTCTACCATTCCATAGATATAGTTCTTGTAAAGGCCACTAATATTCTCTACTTTTCTAAATATAGTGAGCAAACTTTAGACCTCATGTCACCAAATATTACAAGTTGATTCAAAACCTCTTTATATTTTGTTTCATTATGTAGAATATCTCTCATATTTCCATATGACTCACTCCCCTTGCATCTTCACATCTCTGCTCAAATATAACTTTATTAGTAAAGCCAGATAATAATAGCAAATACTGTAGACTGTTAGACACCATTTTAAGACTTGGGGTGATAATATTGGCCCAATTTTGCTGATGGAGAAACTGAGCCACAAAGAGGTGTATTAGTTTTTCCAAAGTCACACTGTCGGTAAGAGTGGGGCCAGGACTTAAACCCAGGCAGTACTGCAGTATAGGCAATGACCGTAAGCCCTGGACTCCCTATACTAACTAACTTCACCCCTTGCCCTCTCTATCTTCCTCAACTTTCCTTGTGTTCCTACATAGTCCTTATTATTATCTATTGCAAACAGTGTCAAGAGTTCCCGGAAAACTTGCTTTCACTTTATTTTAGGTGCACAGCTAAACTACATTTCCTAACCTCTCTAGCAGTTAGTTGGGCCATGGAATTGACTTCCGCCTAATGAGACATGGACAGAAATTACGTGCATTTCTAAGCCTGATATTTGATAATTTCCATGTGCTTAAGATTTACTGTGAAGCTAGTAAAACTTGATACTCCGGGATCTTACTTGATCCAGCTTCTTTTAAGACTCATGGAAGGCTCTAGACATGTGTTTACATATATTTGTAAAATATATTTTAACTATAATCCTTTAATAAACTGGTCTCTTGCTACTCTGACTCCATCTCTCATATTTAGCCTTTTGTTGTATGAGGTTGGAGAGATAGCAGCTATTTTAGGATCCGGGAAGGGAAATATTGAATTAAGGCTATACATAGATGGCTTTGGGAGAATATTGTCATATGTTTTGTTTTTCTTTCCATATATATGTATTATCTTCTATATGTATAAATAGCTTTCGGGAGTTTCAATTATCCACTGGGCCAAATCGCTCAATGTCATTATACAAACATGAGAGGACAGGGGTCTTATGATATGACTGTGTCTGTCCCATGGCACTCAGCACCAGAGTTATGTGGATGGAGGAAAAACCAGGTTTGAAATGAAGGGTTCCAAAGGCAGTCTATAGAAAATTATTCTAATTATTGGATATGTAAAATTAAATGAACAACAGTCTCTTCTTATTTAAGCCTAGTCAAAATGAATATATTCTCTTGGTAAGATTATTAAAAGTAAGATACTCCCCAACATGGAAAGGAAAGGCAGGAAAATGAAAATAATAATTATAACAAAAACACCGCACAGTGTGTTGAGTTAAACCACTAAGACTCCGAGGTCTGTTAGAGATGTTACCATTACTTACTATAATCAAGTATAATACTCATCTCCTTATATATTTACTTTTTCCCATATGAGCTCCATGGCTGTAGTGCCTTTTATTATTTATTCACCACTTGATCTCTAGCAATTAAAATGGGACATGACACATAATAGTTTTCCAGTAAATGTTTTTTGAATATGTAGAGATATATCATGGTGATATCTTGAAATGCCAAAAATAGACTATTTTAGACATTTCCAGGGAAGAAAAATAATTAACAAACTTTTCTTAAGGAACAAGACTCAGACTGACTTCTGGTCAGACATCCAGAATACTGCCAGACAAAGGGGTAACACTCTTTTCTATTGCCTTGATGACAGATTACCACAGGTTAGTGGCTTACAACAGCACACATTTTTGTTTGTTGGTTTGAGAATCTCTGAGAGCCAGGATGGTGTTATGCCAAGTGCTATGCTGAAGACTCAGAGGGCTGCAATCAAGGTGCTGCCCAGGGCTGTGGCTTCATCTGAGACTAGGGTCCTCTTCCCACCATTGTTTCCAGAATTTAGTTCCCTGTAATTGTGGGACAGAGATCCTCGGCTGTTAGAGACCATCCTCAGTGTTTTGCAACATGGCCCTCCCCAGAACATGGAGGTTTGCATCTTCAAGGTTAGCGTGAGAGTATCTCTTTGCTTTGAATCTATCTTCAGGGAACATTTTGGACTTCTTTTTTTTTTTAAGTTTTTATTACAATTCCAGTTAGTTAACATGCAGTGAAATATTTATTTCAGGTGTACAAATAGCCGTTCAACATTTCCATACATCCCCCAGGGCTCATCACAAGGGCACCACTTGATCCCCATCACCTATGTAACCTTTCCCCAGCCACCTCCACCTGTAACCTTCAGTTTGTTCTCTGTAGTTAAGAGTGTGTATGTATTTTGGTTGGAGTGTTTGTCCATTTATATTCAAAGAAACTATTGTATATTATTGCCATTTTATTACTTGTTTTGTGGTTGTTTCTGGAGATTTTCTCTGATCCTTTCTTGTCTTTCATATTCTGTGGATTTTCTTTAGTAGTATATTTGTATTTCTTTCTCTTTATTCTTTGCATGTTTATTAGCAGTGTCTGATACATAGTTGCTATTAGCTTTGTACATAACCTCTTGTGCATTTGGCAGTCTACCTACCCTAAGTTCATGGTTGCGTAAATTTGAATGCATTCTTTTCTTTCTTTACATTTTAGATATTTGTTATTGTATTTTATTCTTTTTGTGAGTCTCATTTTTTACAGAAATATTCGTTTTCACTGCTTTTGTGTTTCCTGACTTTATGCTGTCATTTTTGGTCTCTCCTTTCTACTCAGAGTCCTTTAGTTTTTGTTTATTTATAAAACTCTTTATCTCTCTTCTGAATGATAGCCTGGAATGTTCTTAGGTACAGATTTTTCCCATTTAGCACTTTGAATATCTCATGCCACAGCTTTCTGACTTGTCAAGTTTCCACTAAAAAATCTCCAGATAGGCTTATGGGTTTTTCCCTTGTAAGTTAATGACATTTCATCTTGTTGCTTATCTCTTTATTTTACAGATTTTAATTACAATATGTCTTTCTGTAGACCTGCTTTTGTTGATGTTGGTGGGAATTCTCTGTGCCTCCTAGATCTGGATCTCTGTTTCCTTTCCCCAGTAATTAGGAAAGTTTTTAGCTATTATTTCCTCAAATAAATTTTCTGCCCCCTTTTCTCTCTTCTTCTTTTGGGACTTTTATAATACAAATGTTACTATGTTTGGTGGAGAGACCAAATTCCTTAAGTCTGTTCTCATTTTGCATAATTCTTCTTTCTGTCTGAGTGTGGTGAGTTTTAACTAGGTGTGCTCTGGTCTCTTTGTGAAATGAGACCTGTCACCATCTCCAGAGCTGAAACTCTGCAAAACTCTCTGGTCAGGAGACAAGGGTTGGTGCTCATCTTCTGTGGGAGGGGCCTGTCACACCGGGACTGAGGCAGGCATGACTGAGAAGGGTCCACCAGAGTGCAGGGGCACGAGGCTTGGTGTAAGCACCTTGGGCAGCCAGTGCTAGTGCTATGCTGCTTCTGCAGGTGGCTCCGTGTTTATGATGAGGGGAGGTAGAAGGGGAATGGCCTGGCCAACTTCTTTTTTCCTTGAGAGGTTCTCCCTGGTTGCTATCTCTCAGGGACACACTCTGAGAAGAATAAATAATTGCCCCAATGTGTGCCCCAGGTGCTCTTCAGATCACTGTCTTCCCCCCGGGTTCTGTGCCTTTTCTCCAAGGGCAGCCCAGTGCCTTCCAGGCTCTATCCCAGCCAAGCCTGGTGACCTTTATAACTCCAGGCTTTAAACCCCACTGGTTGCAAGAGCTAATGAAATTCAGTCCATCAAATTTTCCAAGCCAGTAGCTTTGGGGAACTGTTCTCCTTGTGCATGCCCATGTGTGCTCCTCTGTCTCTCTCCCTCTCCTTTTTCCTCTCCCTCTCTCTCCCTTCCCCCTTCTCTGAGATCATTGCTCCTTCCCCTCTATAGAAGCCATGATCTATTTCTCCCCTAAACCATGTCTCTGTACTTCCTACCTATTTTGATGTGGCCTCCTCTCCCTTTATTTTTAAAATTTGTTCTTCAGGTTGATTTTGGGGTATTTAGGATGACTTGATAGTTATCAAGTTGTGTTTGAAGGAGGAAATGAACCTAGGGTCCTCCTACTCTGCCATCTTCCTCTCATCTTGGATTTTTTTTTAAAGGCCTTACCTGATATGGTCAGGGACACCCAAGATACTCTTATTTGATTAATTCAAAGTCTATTGATTAGGGACCTTAATTACATCTGTGAAATATTTCTCCTATGCTGTATAATGTAACTTAATTATGGGAATGAGGTCCAAATATATTCACAGGTCCCACTCATACTCGAGGGGAAGGGATTATATGAGGTAAGTACACTAGGGGCTAAGAGTCTTGGGGGACCATCTAGTTTTCAAAGGAATTATTTTCATCATTATAATATTTTGCTAGAATTCTACATTCAGCCAAAATATCAGGTATTTTAGACATGTAAATGTTTAGGAGGTTTCCTCTGTGTGACAGAGCTACCACAGCAGGCCTGACGTTGCTGTTGAGGAGGACACGCTTGTGGAGTTGTCCTCAGATGATATTTGGGAACTTGGCTTTTGGAATGTTCTTTATGTTACTAGTCAGTAAGGTTGTTTTTAATGCTCAGGCACTGAACCATGCTGCAGCAAGATAACTACTTGACACAGAAATGTGATTTGTGATAAATACCTCTTTTCCTTCTGGGAGTCTATAATTTTGGTATTTATGACTCAGGCAGAGAACGCCTTTGTGCCCAGGCCCTTTAAAATAACCCTGTATTGTGAGTCTCGAGGAGGCTTCCCTGAACAGAAACTTTGTAGCCCTATACCACCCCTCTAACCTGAAAGGGAAAACTTGGACGTTTGTTCCAAATATCCTCCAGACTTCCTGGTGTGTCTTTCTGTGTTGCTGCACATCCGTATTCGTTCACTGTCATTCACCACAGCCATTAGAACAACTGCCTCTATGTCCTGTTGTTCTTCAAGTGTGTCACCCTACATGTGGTTGCTGTGGGTTCCCCAAGTCACCTCCCATACTTATTATTATAAAAGAGATTTACTAAGAAGTACCACAGGAAAAATTGACTTGCAAATCAAGGCAGAGGAAACTGTATCCAGCAAACAGTGGATTAGATCCAAGGGGTCAGGGATGCCCAGGTGGCTCAGTGGTTGAGCATCTGTCTTTGACTCAGGGCACGACCCTAGGTCCTGGGATCGAGTCCCATGTCGGACTCCCTGCGTGGAGCCTACTTCTCCCTCTGCCTGTGTCTCTGCCTCTCTCTCTGTGCCTCTCATGAATAAATAAATAAAATCTAAAAAGAAAAAAAAGAAGAAGAAAAATACCCAAGGGGTCAGTAAATACAGGGTTTAGGATGACAACTGTGCATCAGCCTGGGAATAGTCTGTTTTTATTGAAGCCAACGAGTATAGAAAGACCACAAGTAAATATATGCTATAATTGAGTTTATATAAAATATGAGAATACAAGGAAATCCAGTAGTATAACAAGAATGAGATAATTGGCAAACTTTTAGAAAATGAACAAAAATTGTATAAAAAATTGTTTAATATGAGAGTAAAATGTGTTATGAATTTTAAATAATCATTGAAGAATAAAAATTATCATGTATTTTACTTTAATAGTGGGAAAATATTAGTTCATGTGGTTCCAGGGTTAATTATTTTGGATGCATTAAAATGTGTTATTCTAGCATATTACTAAGACTAGTATTAGATTTTATATTCCATTAATAATGCAATGTTATTTCATCCCTTTCATTTTTAATAGCTTTTGACTTAATGGACCAAACTACAAACTTTGGTAGTTATTACAGAACTAAAAATAAATATTAAACCTCACTATGTAAAAAAAATATCAGGAGCAGAATTTAGGAAATGCAATGTGGAGAAAGAATAGGACTGTTAGTACCACCATCTTTCAATGTAGACAGACAAAGCCTCCTGAAAACATTTATGGAAAAAGAAATTTTATGGTATATTTAAAAGTTTGTAGTAAATGATAGAACTAAAATAGTAACATTTTAATGGCAGGACGCCACTATGAAAATAACAATTTTATCAAAGCAGTGGGATAATATGGAATTTTTTCTTTGTTTCTAAGTTTTAAATTATCTGATATTTATTACATTATCTTTAAGGATAATTTAAACTTTTTGAAAAGTCATTAAATGTTAATGTTAGATTGAGATTCTAGTTCTTTTGCTCTTTTCTCAGAACATAGAACAATAACTGACATAACAGCTGATGTTCCATAAACATTTGTTGAGTGAACGAAATATGAAATCAACAAGTTTCAATCATCCCCTATAGGAAAAAAGTATTTTAGGTTTGGCAACTTCAACTCTAATTGCTCACTTTTCACAAATCTCACTTCAATTCCACTTTAATAATTTAATTTCATCCCTATTGTTCCATGACTTTCGCCTCATATGGTTTGTATCCATGGAAACCTAAAATGCTTTAATATTATATTTGGCCTTCCAGGGGAATTGCCATTTTAGGTGAACACTGGAGGATGGGTAGGAATTGCACGAGGTAGATATTATAGATGGAAGCAATAGCATTTATGATAACTTGGTGTGTCAGAGGGATATGAAGACCTTCAATATGATTAAAATATAGAATTTGAGGGGTAAATGTAGTCAGAATGTTTATAGATGACTGCATGTTCCTGATCATGGGGGAAAAATGATCCCATTTCAAAACCGTGGGAATAGAGAATATTATATATTATATATATATATATATTATATATAATGATTAGAACTTGGTGACTGAATGTTTATAGGGAAGGAGGTTCAAAAGGAGTGTTGAAGATTTTGGTAAGACTCTCATAGAGAATTTAAAAGGGAACAGATTTTTTGATGGTGGTGGTGATAAGATTCTTTACTTGTAGTTTACTTTTAATTATGCTGATACATGTGAATTGGGAGTTTCAGTTGAGTATGCTATAGGTGCCCAAGTAAAATTCAAGTAGAGGAGTCTAATTACTTACTTGCTGGTTAGAAACTAGGACTATATCTCAAAAGAAAATGGACTAAAGGTAAAATGTTAGCAGTCATTTCTACATGCTATAGAATTAATAAACTTGAAAATTAATAAACCACTTCATGGGATCCCTGGGTGGCGCAGCGGTTTGGCGCCTGCCTTTGGCTCAGGGCGCGATCCTGGAGACCCGGGATCGAATCCCACATCGGGCTCCCGGTGCATGGAGCCTGCTTCTCCCTCTGCCTGTGTCTCTGCTTCTCTCTCTCTCTGTGTGTGTGACTATCATAAATAAATAAATTAAAAAAAAAATAAAATAAACCACTTCATTGACTATTATGTTTTTCAAATTTAGAATTCTTTTATATTGCTTTTTTAAAAGATTTTATTTATTTATTCATGACGGACACACAGAGAGAGAGGTGGAGGGAGACACAGACTTCCGGCGGGAAGCCAGATGCGAAACTTTATCCCAGGACCTCGGCATCATCACCTGAGCTGAAGGCAGATGATCAACCACTGAGCCACCCAGATGTCCCTTGTTTTTATTGTTTTATCCCACCTATGTCCTACACATAATATGAAATCACCACATTTATTATTTATTGAATATATACTATTCACTAGGTACTATATAGGATATTTTAAATTTATCGCGCATTTAGTCTTCACAAAGCCTTATGAAATGCTGAGATCCCTATTTTATTGATATTGGAACTCAAGATTATAAATATCTTTCCTGTGTTTAGTAAGT
This sequence comes from Nyctereutes procyonoides, assembly GCF_905146905.1. Classification (NCBI taxonomy): domain Eukaryota; kingdom Metazoa; phylum Chordata; class Mammalia; order Carnivora; family Canidae; genus Nyctereutes; species Nyctereutes procyonoides. Next base: position 13,224,756 of record NW_026575021.1, on the reverse strand, counting down.
AACTAGACCACCTGAAAGAGCTGAAATTTGGGACCAACTTTGCCTTATACGTATGTCCGTATTTGTCTATCAATCATACGGCCTCCAGTCTATTTCATTTCAGTTCTGTATTTTCAAGAAAGAAATTTCTTCACTAAGACTATTATTTAACAACTTGCCACCCATTGTTATACTTGTTGTAGGTGATTAGAGATGCTTATGTGGCTGAATATGAATGATGTCTGGAAAAATACAGTGGGATCTCTTAGGGCTTTTAATTGCTTTTGAAACCTTCTTACCATTATAGGTTTGTCTAAAATTTATCTCTCTACATACGTTTTACTTTGACCTATGACCTTATGAAACATTCAAAAAGAGGAGTCTGTCAAGATGGAGCACAGAGGCACTCTTGAGATTTTACTTTTGAGTTGCTATTGCGCAAATCATTAATGTCTACAAATAAATTCATAGAAATCTGGTCAAGTTCCTAAAGTCCACACTTTTGTGGCTTACAGTCTGCAAATCCTGTCTAAAATAGACAATGTGCATATATGTGCCTACACGCATGTTTGATAATAAGCCAAAAAATATGGAATGACCAACATCTAGTAACACAATATCGAGCCTTTCAAATCGTTCAACTTTATAAAGTATGAGATGGACCAGTTTTATGATTTAATTTGATTGATGCTCTGTGGATGGCATCCTTCCTTTTGATTGTGAGCCCACATCTATCATATCACACTTGTGACAGTGGTAATTGTCACTGACAAAGTTTCTCTGCTGCCCCAAATCCAGCCAACTGTTCATTTCCTCACTGCCTTCCTTGCTCATGAGCAAGAAGCAATAGCATCCCTTTCTGGAACTACTCAGTAAATAACTGCTGAGGGACTTTTAGGTTAACAGGAAATCAGAGGTTATGCAGCATCCGGAAAAGACTTTGTTATAATATCTTTGGTCAACTGCACCAGGCATGTTTGTCTCCCTACAATCTAAGAATTAGCTTCTAATTTGACTTTCCCAGGTGCAATTGTGCAGGAAGTTGCTAGACCCTGAAGACTGCAGCAAGATAAGAAGGTACATTTAATGAGACTCAGAAAGTCTAAAAAGTGCTCATAGACTGAGAATCTATCTTTAGTGACTTGAATTTCTTTTGCCACAACCAACTTTTCAGTGAAAATAATAAATCTTTTCTTGAATAAGTGACAGATGGTTTCAATTGGCAAGTTTGCTTTCAGTAAATCCATAAAAGGAAAACAATCCTTAATGTTTCAAAAGAGTAACAATAGGTCAAATACTAAGATTTGGATCTAATCCCTCAGCAGCTAGACAATGAGTGACTATCCCTGATCTAATACCATCTTTTAGAAAATTGTATTTGAGAAGATGTGTTTTACATCTTATTTTAAAAGATGTCTGATTACTTTCTCATACACTGTGCAAAATTGCTTTCGGGTGCCAGCCTTCACAGTGTATTAAATATGTAAGTATATGCATGTGTGCATTTCTCTGAGTAAATTGATAATGAGAACACCACCACAAGCCCAGAAGCTTAAATGTTGTTCTCATTTACATGGTAATATTGCGAAGTATGTTTTCATTCCTTTTATTTTATTTTATTTTGCAAAAATAGAAGATATCAGAAAAATAAATGAGAACTTCGATCTTGATTTATAAAATAAGGTTGGCTATTTATCTTTTCCTCCTGAAATTAAATAGTAAATGGACAAAATGAAACAAATTCCTAAGGGTTCTTAGTTAATAGTCTTCTGAATGTCACTCTATCGTTATGTTTCCATTTGGCTCTAAGTTACACAAAATCCTACTACTATGACTCATAATGATGTAGGCTTATATTTCTCATGTAAAGAAATTCAGGGATCCCTGGGTGGCGCAGCGGTTTGGCGCCTGCCTTTGGCCCAGGGCGCGATCCTGGAGACCCGGGACCGAATCCCACGTCGGGCTCCCGGTGCATGGAGCCTGCTTCTCCCTCTGCCTGTGTCTCTGCCTCTCTCTCTCTCTCTCTCTCTCTCTCTCTCTCTCTCTCTCTCTGTGACTATTATAAAAAAAAAAAAAAAAGAAAAAAAAAAAGAAATTCAGAAGGAAGTTATCCAGAGCTGGTAGTGTGACATGCTGGTGCATTGGCAACTTGGTAACCTTTATCTCTCTGCTTCACTAATTATACAGCCTGTGATTTTGGCTGTCATGATCACATTGAAGAACATGTCTCTATTAAATTAAGAGAAAAGAAAGTACCAGTGGAAGACAGGCCCTTCATGGAGTACTTCATGTGACTAATCACAACGTCAAGGAAACCTTACATAATACGTATTTTAGTTTTACTGCTTTGTTAATGGAAGAAGACACGGGAAATTAATTTGGATATAGCTTTTGAGAAGTCCATATAATATCTACCATAGTTATTAAGTAAAATGCTTTCTTTTTAATTAGAAGGGAATGAGTCATTTTCAGAAGACAATTGAGCACTTGATAAAATGAAACTTTCTCCCTAGTGGATGTGGAAAAATGTTTTTGTCTTATTCCTAGTTATGGTAGCAAGCCATATAGTTGCTTATATTTATCTGTTTTTTTTTATTCTGAATACTAATATGTGTTGCAGAATCATAATTACTAAATTTTAGCTCCTCAGAAACAAACGTCACCACTGATTCATCTTTGTCTTTCTTCTAGCACATATCATTGCTCAGGGTATTAATAGACACCCTATGACACCGATGGGTTTAATATATGAATATTTTAATAACCTTTTAAAATATCTATAAATAATTACTAAGGTGGTCTGGAGGAAAATTTTATTTACCACAGCTATTATATAATTAACACAATTTAGTTAATGATATTAGAAACTTTATAAATATATGACTAACGTTTTATATTAATGCCAAATATATTTTAAATTAGATTTCTGGAGATACTTACTTTTATAATTTTGCTCATTTTGCCTTGCTACTCAAAATAAACCCAACAGGCATTAGCCTTCATTGGCCTTCACAGAGAGCAGAGCTTGGTATTAATGTATGCCCTTTCCATGTCACTGTCATGCCAACCTTCACAATTTCATTGCAACTTTAAAACAGGAAGGAATGGGCTGTACAGATTAAAATATTAGGAATATTTTTTTGCGTGAAAATCCCGAAGATTGGGTCACTGAAAAGATTTAATGAAACCATGAATTAATATTGAGACACTTTTAAATAATCACATGTTTCCTGCAGTATTTAGTATGATAGGCCTAGGCAATCCTCTTTGAAACTGTGCATCCCCACATTTCTTAAACTCCTAAGAAGATCTCCTATTCTGAGCACTGGAGAAAAAAGAGCAACAGTGAAACTTTGCTTCCGCCTTCTAACTTTTTGTGATGAATGGAATGGGATGGTAAAATGCTAGAATATTAACAGAGAGATATATGATATAGACTTAGGATTTGGCAGAGATATACTTAGGGTAGACTTTTTGATTTAAGTTTTGCCTTAGGCTGCTTATATTAAATTTTACTAGGCAAAAGTCATCTGAAAGGGAAGATTATAGAAGGCATCACTAGGGCTCATTGAAGTAGCTGATTTTATTCTCTTTTGGAGAACATGATTGTTGGAGATGATCATGGCCATAGGATTTGTGTTGGCCAATGAAATGTAAACTTGAAATGACATATCCATTTTCTGAGTGGAAGTATTTAAGAGTTGTGAATGCTTATCTGTGTACTCTTTCTCTGTGCAGGGCAATAACTAAAGCACCTATTCATATGGAATGTCATGAAATTAGAGCAGCCTGAAATAATGTTGAAACATAGAGGATAGCTTCTCTGGAGTGCCATGTGGACACACAGTAGACTGCATAACTGAGAAAGAAACTTGGAAGTTCTAATCTTTTGGTCATAGTACAACTAAACTTACTTGGCTGAGCCTCTAGATTCTTTTAAAAAATGAGAAAAAAGACAAAAGATTTTAAAATATCAACTTATTTTTTAAAGATTTTACTTTTTTATTTATTATTTGAAAGAGAGAGAGAGAAAGAAAAGGGTCAGAGAAAGAGGGAGAGGCAAGAATCTCAAGCAGAGTTTGTGCTAAGCTTGGTCTCAGGACACTGAGATCATGATCTCAGCCAAAACCAAGAATTCAACATTCAACTGACTGAACCACCCAACTTATTCTAATACAATCTAAGGTGAGGGATAAAATCTAAGCTTGGTATGATGAGGCAAATGAACCTTTTAAATAAACCTCAAAAATAAGCCAATCGTCTTTCCTTCCAAGCCACAAGTAAAGCTGAAATTACTACCTGGAGCACCTTCCTGAAAAGGATTAGGGATTGGTGGTGATGGTGAAAAAATCTGGATCTTGATGGCAGATTCACTATCAAAAAGGAGAAGAGAGGATGTAAGTTGAATATGACTAATTTATTGTTAAAATTTTTCTAATTAGATAAAGTTATTCCTCCTCCTCTGGCATTTAAGAGAATCAGGGACAGAGAAAGGCCTGGAATAAACCACAAACTCACTTGTAAGAAACTAGAATGGAGGGGATCCTTGGGTGGCTCAACGGTTTAGCACCTGACTTCAGCCTAGGGTGTGATCCTGGAGACCCGGGATCGAATCCCACCTCGGGCCCCCCACATGGAGCCTGCTTCTCCTTCTGCCTGTGTCTCTACTCTCTCTCTCTCTCTCTCTGTGTCTCTCATGGATAAATAAATAAAATCTTTAAAAAAAATAAAAAAGAAACTAGAATGGGGTAGCTCCTACCTTCTGCTCCAGTCATAAATTGCATTCCTGTATTTAGACACATGAACACACTATTTCCATTAAATTAAATTGTCTTCTCTTTTTTCTTATCCAACCATCTTTTACTCATCATTCAAATCTCAACTTAATAACCATTTCCCCAGTTAAACCTTCCCTGCCTCCTTAACTGGGTCAAATTACTTCATTAAAAGCTTTTACTGCAATTATCTCGTATGTACTTACCACATTTGTCATTTTTTTGTATATTTTTTATTGGAATTCAGTTTGCCAACATACAGCATAACACCCAGTGCTCATCTCATCAGGTGCCCTCCTCAGTGCCCATCACCCAGTCACCCCAACCCCGTGCCCACCTCCCCTTCCACCACCCCTTGTTCATTTCCCAGAGTTAGGAGTCTCTTATGTTCTGTCTCCCTCTCTGATATTTCCCATTCATTTTCTCCCCTTTCCCCTATAATCCCTTTCACTATCTCTTATATTCCCCATATGAGTGAAACCATATAATGTTTGTCCTTCTCCGATTGACTTGTTTCACTCAACATAATCCCCTCCAGGTCCATCCACGTCGAAGCAAGTGGTGAGTATTTGTCATTTCTAATGGCTGAGGAATATTCCATTGTACACATAGACCACATCTTCTTTATCCATCATCTGTCGATGGACACCGAGGCTCCTTCCACAGTTTGGCTATTGTGGACACATAGTCATTAGCCAAATTTGGGTGTACAGCCCACATCACAGTGTAAACTAAGTGGCTACAACAAAGAGACGCAAAATATAATGACTAAAAGCAAATATTTCCTTCCCCCTTCCTTCTAGATGTGAGTGGGTCAGGTTGGTGGGGCGGTGCTACCCCACAGAATCACCCGTGGGCATTGACTTCTTTAATTTTTTTTTTCACTCAGCCTTTCTTGTGGTTCCCATTGCACGATCAAAGCTGAGTTACTGTCTCAATGATATTCAGGCTCCATATAAGGAGTTAAGAGTTTAAATCCAAGAAAACCAGTTCCATTTTCATAGAGCGACCCAGAATTACTCACAATATGTGTCTATTAACTACTTTCCAAGGAGGTTGGGAACTGTTCTCTCTATCTGGGCAGAGAGTTAGAACTCTTTTACTGAGGGACAAATCTATAATGGATTTTGGAGAACAATAAACCATCTGCCACACAGCCTACGCAGGAAAGATAATTCTGACTGTAAGAACCACAGTATTATTTTAAGTATTGATTATGTTATCTTTTTTAAGTTTTTCAGAAAGCTGCTTGGTCTTAAGAATTTTAAAGTCTTACTCCTTTCGGAAGTAACTTAGTTTTGTTTCAGAAATATAAATAAATTTGAAATTTTATAATGCAATTTAATGGGGAAAATAAGAATCCAGGAACAGAATTATGCTTATATAAAACCTGTATTAATTCTAGTTCATTAAGGAAGGCTATTTTGAAAACAAGGCACACAGAAACATTTCTGAAAGCTAACACAGGTTGAAAGTTGATTTCATCAAGGCACCTAGTAGCACAGGTTTTAAAATTCTGTTAAGCAGGTATAGGATTTTAAAAGAAGCCTGAGGGATCACCTTGTGTGTGTGCATGTTTGGGGCAAGGGAGTGTAGCTGTTCTAAAGGAAGCTGAGAAGACTGAGCTCTGTAGTTCTTCCTGAGGATTTTAATTATTGCAAATACAACTACTAAGATAATTGGTAGATATTTTTATATGGAATATATATATATATATATTCCACATATATTTATGTTAAGAATGGGAGTGGAATTGCTGACTTGTAATGATATGCTCGACTTTTATAGAGGCTATGAACAGCCAAAAAGTGTTTGAAGGTTAGTCTACAAATTATCCATTGAAACCATCTGGGCCTAAGGATTTCTTTTTTAAAAGCTTTTACATTTCAGATTAAATTTATTTAATACTTATGAGACTATTCAGTTAATCTATTACATGTTGAAGGAGGTTTGGTAGCCTATGTTTTGAAGGAATTAGGCCACTTTCTCTACCTTTTCTAACTTGCATGCATAGAATTACTGGTAGTATTCCCCTATTTTCCTTTTAATAGATAAAGAATTTATAGTTATATCCTTATTTCTCTTGGTTCTTGATAATTATCTTTGTTCTGAAGCCTTTTTTTTCTGATATTAACTTAGCCACTTATACTTTCTTTTTTAAAAAATCATTTTTGTATGGTGTACTTTTTAAAATCTTTTGATGGGACGCTGGGGTGGCTCAGCAGTTGAGCATCTGCCTTCAGCTCAGGGCGTGATCCTGGAGTCCTGGGATCGAGTTCCACATCAGGCTCCCCGCAGGGAGCCTGCTTCTCCCTCTGCCTATGTCTCTGCCTTTCTCTCTCTGTGTCTCTCATGAATAAATAAATAAAATTTTAAAAATAAGAAAATAAAAATAAAATCTTTTTACTTTCAACCTATCCATATCATTATATTTGAAGTGAAGTTCTTGTAAATATAGTTGGGCTTGGGCTTGCTTTGGTACACCACATTTATTTTGAATGTAGTTCTTTCCAGTAAACGTATCAGGATGTAAAACCAATTTCACCACTATAACATGCACCAAGATTGAGAGATGTTAGTCTGAAATTGTAGGGTGTGCTTCATGGACCTACAAGCAATGGGAGTCATTCATGGGCATTTTTAAATTTAGTGTAAAAAAGAAATACCCCTTAAGAATTCAGACAATATATATTTCATTAAAATTTTAAATGTGAGCCAAGGCATATGTTGATGAGTCTCAAACTTTTCCAAAATTAGTTGTTAGTGAATTTCACAACATTAAGGTAAAATTCAAGGATAATATGGAGCATAGAAATGGACTAATGTTACGATAGAACTCAGAAAATTTTTAAAAATCCGTTAGCAAAAAAATAAGTAAATAAAAATCTGTTAGCATCATCTTAATAATTTTTTAAGAAAATGTTTTCCAGATACAAATCTTTAGAAATTATCTATATCTGTATCTATATATCCATGTGACTATCTTTACATTTTTGGCTTTAGTTACAAAGGATGACATTAATCATGCTTCCTAGAACACGCTGTTATACACTGCTCCATGTAGAGCCCTCTTGTATGTCTATATGTGTATACGCATGCATCTCTGTGTCTACGTATCTATCTCTGTACCTATCACCTATCTATCTTTCCTCCTTACCCAATTCTATGGCTGGTATTTTCATTCTCTTAATACTACATTTTGATAAAAGTTGTGAGCTTTTTTAAAGCCCATTTTATCAATATTTTATGCCTGTTTAAAATGTTTAATTATAAATTATGATAATACAATCATGCTTAAGTCTTCATATGGTTCCCTGTATACTATTTAAATGAAGTTCTAATATTTTGTTCTCATTGTAAGGTTCTCTGTTAAATAATTCGATCGGCAGCTCATATTACAGATAAAGACTAGATACATCCCGGCTGATAATCCTAGACAAGATTCTTTTGGTAAAGAGAACAGGATAAATACATATTATTCATTACCTGTGATTCTTATAATTTAGTTATGAATAGGAGGGTATATTTCCTGTCCCAGTACAACATGTATTTCTAGTCCCAGTACAACATAATAGTAACTAATTATGACACTGTGCTAAAGGATTTACATGGATTTTTCTCATATAATTATTAAAAAACCTCGTAAGTTATTATTATCCCCATTTTTTGACAAAGAATGAAAATTTAAAGAATAATTCCATTATCTGAATTTTTAACTAGAACTCCAGGTGATTCTATTATACATGGTTAGGGTTACATGAGGTGGGTTACATCATACTGCTTACACTAGGGTTATCAATATGTCCATGTGCAATATATGTTTGTGTTAAAACATTTATAATATATTAGACTCTATAATTTTTGTTTTCAGGTTCAATTAATAAATCAAAGTTGCTGCAGGCAAAGTATGTTTGAATAATGATGAGAGATGCATTTCCTTAGTAAAGAAATATATGGTAAATTCAATGGAGAAATATAGTTCTTAAAGCTTAAAATATCACTATATTCAAGCAACTGGTAAGTTATTTTTGATGTGGAATTCTTCTGATTTTAAACATATCATTTAGTCATAATTTGAATATCTTTAAAAATGAGTTTTGTCCTTGTTTGGACAGTAGCCTAAGCTTCTTGGTTCTCAATTAGTGTTGAACTGCCAAGTTGTAACTATAGCAGATTAATCTTCTTAGAATGGATAAATTGCTTATGAATAGGCAACATTTACAAATCAATTTCTAAAATCCAGTTTTTATTTAGTTTAATTAATTTTTGTGGAGGAGGTTCATCTTTCATTTTAAAGTTGTGGTAAGTTTTCAAATTTCATGCATTATTCACCAGAACAAACCAATCACTTGCATATTATTTTCATTGGGAACTATGATTTTCTTCATTAAGCTTTCTTTAGAAGGACTGACATTATCTGAAGAATATAGTATCCCAGCAGAGTTTCTTTTGAGTCAGCCTACTGCTTTTTCAGTAAAAGATTTTTCCTAAGATCTTCCTGAGTCACCAAGAGCAGCAATTTGAAGTCCCAGGCTGGCTGATCACATTCCACAATCTAAGCTGTCTTCAGGTCTCAGATAATTATTTACTATCGGCATAGAGATGTTAATTTGAAGAGAAGACCTTTACTTTTTTGGGGTGAGGGTTATGTTTAGGATTGGCAAACTGGGCTGGTTATTCCTCTTCTGCAATTAAAATAGCAAAGAGGAATAAAAATAATTATATATATAAATATAGGGAAAACTGTTATTTAACCTTAAACTATACCTAAAAGATCTAATAAAGCTTAATGTTAGAATTAACATGGGTAAAAACAAATGCCCTAAGCAACCTTAGGGAACAGATTTAGGATTCCTAATGGGAAGAGTTTCTGAAGACAAAGTACACAGGATGAGGTTCCACTTTGCCACCCAAACTGATGGAGACCCATAAGCACCCATGCAACTCCTGACTTTGGAGACCTGGGAGCAGAGCACCCACAATTTATTGCAGATCAACTATGACATCAAGTCAAAGGTATTCCCAGTAGTTGATGGTAAAAAGTGAGGTATGGTATATGGGGGAATATTTTTTGTTTTCTTTGCATAACAGAAACCCATTACAACCTCCTTTTTTTTTCCTGTGAGAAAAAATATGAGAGTTTCTATGATAAACTCTTTTAATATTTACTCCTATACATCTTTTCCATTTTAGTGAGTACTGTATAGACATAGAAACATTATATTGTCAGATTCTTCCCCAGGCCCACGCGGATTCAAACTGGTATCCTTGTCTTTACTTGGTTTCTGACCAAATCTGAACAAGGCAGGAGCCTTTTTTTTTCTACATTCATAATAATCTTAGTATCCTGCACTTCTCTGCCCATCTCTGCCTCATCTTCTAGCACCGTGGCACTTGTCCACTCCATTCCAGTCACATTGGCCTCCCTCCTGAACCTTCAGCATTCCAAATTTGTTCCTATTTCAAGATTTTACCCTTATTCTTTTCTCTACTTGGAATGCTAGTTTTTAAGACATGTAAGTGATTTATTGCTAACTTTAGTCTCTGACTAAAGTCACCTGTAGGAGGCTTTCCCTGACCACTTCCACTTTTAAAATAGCCGCCTTTCCATCATGCCCTATCCCATTTCCCTGCTTGATTTTTCTTCATAGCATAATAAAATCTTTTCATTGTATTTTATTTGTTTTGTATTCATTCATAGTACAACTCCAGTTAATGAAATTAGACTGTGTATTTATTTGCTTTTTGTTGGTCTCCCTTATTAGAATATAAGTGCATGAGGCAAGAACACTCTGTATTTACTATTTCATCCCTAAAATTGTACTTGCACAGGGCAGGCAATTGGTAATATCAGTTGAATGGGTATTGAATGAATATTGGTGTTTAGATACCTAGGATATAATGATTCCTCCAGTTGGAAGGTCCAGGGCATAGTCTTGGGAATGGATGCCTAAGGTGAAGTAGATTCTTGGTTAAGAACATGAGACTTTCTATATTTATTTATTCAAAAATGGTTTATTGGGCACCAAACTAATACATGGTAATCATGGGTATAGTAGTATATCAAGCAATGGCTCTGTCCTTATGGGGCTTGTATACTAGAGGTGAAGACAAAGGGCAGACAAATAAATTTAAGATGTCATAGGTGGTTTTTGACAATAAAATATTCTATGGAAAGAGAGTTTTGTACCATGTGCCAATATTTTCATTTTAAGGAGAGACAGAAACCTGATGGGGAGATCCAATCCTGAAGACAGGGAAAGGATGATAGGGCTGGAATTTATGAGCCTCAAGAGGGGAGGAGTTTGGAAATCAAGTCTCCAGGCCTAAGCCAGAATTCTTTCCAACTAGATAGTACTGCTGCTCAGGCTGGTTTTCTTCTATAGGAAGAGTAAGCAACGAGAGCTTTCTTGACATGGTGAAAACCACTGCATCTATACAGCTCTCTAGGGAAGGAGCCATCGAGTCTGTTTATTAGATAGCCTAAGCATCACCATCCCAAGATGCCAAATGCAGCCTGTAGTGAAAATCTGTATTAAGGAAGGCACCTCTAGGCAGGAAGGAAAGCTGCTATTTTTGGAGATGGTGAAATTAGAAGAAAAACCTGAAATATATATGACTGTGAGTTTGTGTTCTTCAAACTAGATGTGACTGCTCCCTTGTGTGCATGTGCACACATCTCTCATCCTGTCTTCTCTGCTCATTATTTTAATGACTTGCATGAACCTAGGTTTTATGTATGGACTATAATGTAAACATTTTCAAATGTACATGTCGAAGCAAAGCACAGTGCACATAATAGATCAAAGTTATCTATTTAAGTGAATTATATTTATTAAAGAAAATTTGCCTACATTATTTTTTAAATTTTTTTTATTTTTTTATGAATTTATTTTTTATTGTTCAATTTGCCAACATATAGAATAGCACCCAGTGCTCATCCCCTCTGCCCACATTCTTCAAAACTCTTCAACGCAGATTTTTTTTTTACCCCTGCTATATTTAATTAAGGTGAAAAAATAAAATAAAACCTCTCCTAATTCTTTAGACTTCTTTTTTTTCCCATTGATTTTATATATATTTTATATAAGTATTTGTATAAGATTCATTTTTCTGTGATTCTGGCTGCCAGTCTCTGTGCTAAATTAAGCAGAAAGTTGTCCTGCTCTGCATATCTGAGTGGCAGGTGCAGGAATTCAGTGCTTAAGTAAATGTAAGGGAATTGATGATTCCCATGGATTATTGGGACTGTATTCACTTCCCTGTTGGGTTTGAAATAATGACGTCAGGGCACTCAATTAAGAACGTGGATTTAGAAAGTCCAAATTCAGAGAGAATTTAAACTTTTTCAGGAAAAATAACTTTACAAGAGTCTAGTCCCATGAGGAACAAACACTTCTTTTCATTTGTTCTTTCAGGTTGTTTACTTTGATATTATCATCTTTGGAATTATGGATGATACCAGACCTGTTCCCACCCTCAACCCCCACTATTTATGAGTACATTAAAGAGACTAGTTGGAGGCACCCCGGTTTGATAAGAATATTTTAAGAAACTTCAAAACCCTTATCACTTTATCAAATTTGGATTTCAGCCAGAGTCAACTGATAACTTAGTTTGGAATATATTTGATGTGAAGTAAAGTCTTTAGAGTAGCCCAGGTGGCTCAGTGGTTGAGCGTTTGCCTTCAGCCCAGGGTGTGATCCTGGAGTCCCGGGATCAAGTCCCAGGTCGGGCTCCCCACAGGGAGCCTGCTTCTCCCTCTGCCTGTGTCTCTGCCTCTCTCTCTCTGTGTCTCTCATGAATAAATAAATAAAATCCTTAAAAAAAAAACTGTTAAAAAAAAAGAAGTAAAGTGTTTCACACACACACACAAAAACTAAAAATAGCAAAATTAAAACTCCCAGATCAGTAAAATACTATTTAGTAAGAATTTATTGTGAAAACAACAAGGAGCTCTTAAACTGAGAAACAAATGAGGCTCTGAGATATAGTGTTGTAAGACGTAATAGTGAAAATGTGGAGGCCATTCATTCTTTACAGTGATTGGTTATAGGATTTTAGTTTGTTTAGTGATCAGGAATTGGTTAAAGGTATTTACCTCAAGCCATTTTTCAAGAACACCTTAAGGTCCATTTATGATTATCAGAGGTGTTTACAAGAAGTGGCCCAAGTTAAGTTTTATTCGTTTTGCAGAATAAGCTAAATTGAGTTTTGCTTATGTGGCCTAAATGTTTTTGCCTGCTCAGGAGGTTTTCAGGTTTGGTCTCTGTTTTGAATTGTACATTAGCACATGTAATTCTTTTAAAACATTAGCAGCACCATGTCATAAACAACTTGAAATAAAGAACTTAAGTTTTAGGTTCTCATTTTCCATTGTCTAGATTAAGAATGCCATGCGAAGAGAGCTTTGGACTGAATCTGTAAGACATTTGGGATGGATGAAATATTTTAATGTTATCATAGTATTGGAGTATCATAGTATTAGAGAGATGGTAGTATATTATTATATTTTATTTTTAAAGTGATACCCGTCTTATAGCATTATAGAGAATAAATTATGAGAAGGATAAGGCTAGAGGCAGAGAACCAGGTAGGAGAAGTTTGTAATATGTGTGAGTCATGTTAAGGACTTCAACCAGTAGTAGTATTAAAAAGGATATAAAGAAAAGTGGCATAAGTAGGGGCATCTGGCTGGCTCGAGTCAGTAGATTGTGATCTCTTAATCTCAGTGTCATGAGTTCAAGCCCCACATGGATGTGAACCCTACGTAAAAAAATAATGATTTTTTTTAAATGGCATAATTAAGAGATGTGAAGATTATAAGTTGGGCCTTGTTGTGTTTGGATGTGGGGTATAGTCTGACCACCTCATGGTTACTATATCGTGTGGTGAGGATTTGATGTAAACATTATTATTTAGGTGCTTTTTAAAAATATTTTATTTATTTATTCATGAGAGACACAAAGAGAGAGAGAGCACGAGAGGCAGAGACACAGCAGAGAGAGAAGCAGGCTCCATGCAGGGAGCCTGATGTGGGACTTGATCCTGGGTCTCCAGAATCACGCCCTGGGCCAAGGGCAGGCATGCCATCGCTGAGCCCCCTAGGGATCCCCTATTATTTAGGTGTTAATGAAATGCCTGGGATAAAGGAAATTCTCAGAACATTTATAAATAATGCTAAAACTATAACCTATATTAATACCTATAATAGCGATTATGATGCTGATGACAAGGAGAGGTCTCTTTTCATGACATGAATATTATACATTAAATATAATATCAAGAATGTATGTATTGAAATATTTTTGAATCAGTATGTCAGTAATGTCAAAATGTGTGTGTCCGGGGGCAGGGGGGTGGACTTCAAGAAGGATGTTGTAATAAATGTCAGCAACTATAGAGGATTTAAATAAGACTGTATGCTGAGAATTATCCATTGTAATTAGTGACAAGGTTTTTGGAGACCATGACCTACCTGAAGAGCTGCTGTGGGGAAGTGGGAGCGAAGGCCGCAAGTGCTTACCCAAGGCACATCTTAAGACCTAAGGGAAAAGTCTGTTTCACTGTAGCTATTGGATCATTGTTGTGGCTGCTAATTCACATATTTTTGGGATTGCTGTCTACTTGCCTAAGTACAATCTTAGAATTGTGATAATTTTCAAAATAGCCTAAAAACTTGGGCTAAGAATTGAGCCCACTTGGTTGATTCTACGGTTGCTACTCCCTATTGAAACACAGAGACTGCATCTTTCAACCCTGTAATCAACAGCCTGTATTGCACATACTCTGAGATCTCCTGTGGTTTGTGGTTAATCACCACTTGGTCCCTCCAAGCATGGGAGAAACCTACCAGGGACTTTCTTTGCATATTTTAGCACAAATTTTGTGAGTTTGCACAATCAGCGTTTGAAACTTAGGAGCTCTAGTCATCTCCACGTAGGATGAAGGCTACCCCTTGTGACAGTTTTAAGTGGTACATAAGGATGTTGAGCAATTAAGTGTAGACCGTTTTCAAAAAGCTGAGGCTATAAATAGAAGTGCAGAGACAGGGTGTAACTAGAAGGATATGCAAGAATAAAATATTTTCCATGCAAGTAGGACTTGATGATGCTGTTAATGTTTTTGACACATTAATTAGAAAGTTGAGTACATTTTCAGTATCAGGAAATTATAAGTAATGACGTTAAAATGAAGTAACCTTGTCATTTAGCTTTTCTCTTTATCTGTAAAACAAAACAAGTTAATACAAAATGGACTTTTATGATCCCTTTATTTTGATTTCTAAAACTCTAATTCTGTAGGCCAGCCTTTTTTTTTTTTTTTTTTTTTTGTAGGCCAGCTTTTATGCAGAAAACGTAGTCCATGTAATTTTGGAAGTTTAAGAGATCAACAAAAATGACATTTAGAATAACCATGAGAGACTGCTAAATATAGGAGAGAGACTGAGGGTGGCTGGAAGCAAGGTGGGTGGGGAGATGGGGTAATTGAGTGATGGGTGGTGAAAAGGGTACCTCACCTGATGAGCACTGGGCGTTACACGCCACTGATGAATTACTGAACACTACATCAGAAACTAAGTATGTACTCTATGTTGGCTAACTGAACTTATAAATGAATGAATGAATGAATGAATGAGTGAATGGCAGAAATTACAGGAATACAGTCACGTATCAAAAAAAAGATATTTATATATTTGACTGTATAGATGAGATGAGACTGTTCCCTTACTACATACAGACTGTATTCAAAAAAATTGTTATTTTTCTCACCTGATTTCTCTTGAGATACAAAGTAGGGCAAGAGTTAAAAATACGAGGGTGCCGGGATGGCACAGTCCGTTAGGTGTGTGACTCTTGGTTTCACCTCAGATTGAGCACTGCACTGGGCTCCGTGCATGGTCAGCATGCACTCTGCTTGAGATTTCTTTTCCTTCTCCCTCTGCCCCTCCTGCTTGTGCTCTCTCTCTCTCTCTCAAATAAATTTAAAAAAATAAAATAAATAAATATTAATAAATAAATAAATATTTTTTAAAAAGAATTAAGTATGACTCGTTTTGCTTGTTAACTCATTTATTTTTTTTCTGATTTCATGGGAGATTACTGTCGGCTATTTATTTATTTATTTATTTATTTATTTATTTATTTATTACAGGGTATAAAATGATTAATTTTTTTCTCCTATATGTTTTTCTGCATTTCTTGATTTGGCAGAGAACATACATTTGAAACTGGGCTTGCATGTGTGTGGAGAGGCACAATAATGTTGTGTAAATTAACAGTCACAGTCTCATGTGAATATGATATCAACTCAAAAGTTAATGACATGTAGGAGACGTATTATGAAAATCTCCTTGAAGTCATGTCTTTCGTCATGGTTTCAGCTTTGTCTCCCACTCCCCTTTGCCTCCACAGATACCCTCCCAGGAGCCCTCCCTCTCAGTCCCCGAAATATCTATAGACTGTTGGCTATTTAAATACTTCACTGTTTTTAGGTTGATGGGACCTGTGACAATGATTGGGGAATTTTTAAATATGATTTTTCTTAAATGTGTTATTTTTGGCTTCAGGTTTTTGAAGGTCTCATACAGACACATTGTGAGAATAGAAGGAGGTGCTTAGGATAGGAATATCAAAGTTAATAAACTGAAAGTATTTTAAAGATGCTATCAGAGTAAGGGGAATAGCTTATGCAAAGGAAACTTGGTATGCTTTGTCTTGATAGTGTTATTTTGCCCTATTACTTTGACTTAGTTGAAACTCGTAAGGATAACTAAGTAAAGACTGTGTTATACTTGTCATTGCAGTTTTGTTTTTGTTCGCTACGCATCTTTTTGAATGAGTATACTGGCTTTGATCTTCATTATTATGGGGCTGTTCACAGGTTACTGAGGATAAAAACTGCACACACACACACACACTATAGATATATTTCTGATTTATTTAGTTAAGAATAAAGAACTTAAAAGAACTTAAAAGAGTAGTTGTAGCCTTTTACTTGATGTACATTCCATATAAGACATAATTGCTGCAGAGGACTCTGGGACAGAGATGAGCCATCTCTGAGTCAATGAAACCAAATTCTTGCTGCCTCACATGCCTTTTATAATCAGGCTTACATTATGTTCGAAACAACTAAGGCTATCTATCTCTGTGCTTCCATTTAAAATATTTTATAAAGAATTATCTGTGCTAATTCTTACACGTTTTCAGTATCAGCACAGATATTTCCTTACTCAGAGAATATTAGATGATTGGTTTGCAAGGTATGCCTCAATATTTCTACCTTCTTTTTTTTTAAGATTTTATTTATTCCTGAGAGACACCGAGAGAGAGAGAGAGAGACAGAGACAGAGACAGAGACAGAGACAGAGGGAGAAGCAGGCTCCATGCAGGGAGCCCTGGGATCATGACCTGAGCCGAAGGCACATGCTCAACCACTGAGCCACCAGGTGCCCCATATTTCTACCTTCTTAGGCCAGTTTCTCAACAAGCCAGTTTCCCTACACCTTCATGTGTCATATATGTCTGCACACTCACATATGCCTTTTAACACGTGGATTTGTCTGTCTCTCCTGGCTGACAAAAGGATAGAAGTTCAGACTCCTAATTAAAACGTTTGAATATAGTTAGAATACTGCAAAGGCCAACTGCAAAGGCCAACTTCAGTATAAATTGATTTTCATTATTATATCAATATTGGTGAGAATGTAGTAGACTTTTATTTTTCTCTTCGTAGAAAAGATTCAGATCTTTGACACTAATATTACATTTCATGAGGTTACATTTTTCTGGTGACAAATTGGATTCAGTTTTAAAATCCTTTTATTCAAAGTACTTTGTGTTTTTTTTTTTAAGATTTTATTTATTTATTTATTTATTTATTTATTTATTTATTTATTTATTTATTCATGATAGTCACACAGAGAGAGACAGAGAGGCAGAGACACAGGCAGAGGGAGAAGCAGGCTCCATGCACCGGGAGCCCGACGTGGGATTCGATCCCGGGTCTCCAGGATCGCGCCCTGGGCCAAAGGCAGGCGCCAAACCGCTGCGCCACCCAGGGATCCCCAGTACTTTGTGTTTTATAGTTCAATTGAGATAATATATAATGTTCCCTTTTCAACTCCCATAAGTATTTTTCCAGATGTTTATTTAGCATGCAGTGTCCTGTGCAGAATAAATAATTAACACTGTAGAATATCCGAAGAAGCGGAAAAAATATGGTTTCTCCTTTAAAATAAAGTGCTTAATTAAAGTTCCAAGTTGAAGTGTCACTTTTTTTATATATATATATATCCGGTTTTATGTCACCAGTTACTCTAAACCATAATGGGAAATTGATACAGGTTTTCATTATTGCTGCTTTCTTAAAATGAACACTAATGTGAATTGGTTTTTTTCTTTAATAAAGTTTTATTTTAAGCCAGTAGATTGGAAACTCAATGTAAGGCATGGTGAAACTAAAGAAACAAAACAAAACAAAACAAAAACCACAAATTAAAAAGTATAAAATGAACTACACTATTTTAATCACTTCTGTTATGTACAAACTTAGAAACTGTTCGTTACTACGTTCATTGTAGGATAATTAAAATCAGTTTACTAACCTACCCCCTAACAAATTAAAAGGCAGAGAATAGGTAAGAGTCATCCCTTTTCTTTTAAAGTGAACTTAAGCCCGTAGATGCTTCCACCAATATGTGCTGGGACCTTAGGTTGACTTTTTTTACAAGTCACATATTCAAATGTTTAGTTACACAGAATGAATAGGACTGCCCCCAAATAGAGCTAGGTATGACAAAAGCAATATTCTGGATGTAAAAAGTCATAAAATCCACAAAATGAATGAACTGATGAAGTTAAATGAGCTCATTTGCTATAAACTTAAGTATAGGATATCCTTATATTTTTAAGGGACAATATAAAGAAATGGATTTGGATTTTCTATATAGTTTCATTCTGCTTGATTTACGAATATAACTTCTTGCCTGATAAGCAATTCTAAAAACTAACATTATAGCTGTGAAATTTATTTTCTAACAGGCTTAGGAGAGACTATTTGTATAAAATATATCTAATAAACATTGTATAGTGTCTTAACACAAAACTGTTAAGTGAATTTCAGGGGTACAGACAACATGAAAAATAATATTTCTATGAGCCTTTTCATCAAATATTTCAGTATTCCTTATATGATGCCATTGCATTTTAGTTGAACCAACATTCTTTTCTATCTGTTATACACCAGGTACTATTTGATTCACAGTCAAGTAAGACCCATTCCTACCCCAGCTCAGTGATTGGTAAGGAAGAAAAATGCGATCATATATCATAATCCAGTCTTATAAATTCTATCACATCCATATAATATCATAGTGTTACGTAGACGTAAGATAAATAGGTATACTTACAGGTGGCTAAAATATTAAAGAGTCATAAGGAAAGCTGACATTGCACTTATAGTCACAGGTAATGTGAAATATGATAATGGGTATAGAATTGGCTCGGATTTTGAAAAAGTTGTGAAACTGGAGAATTGAACAAAATTTTCAGGCTCATAGGCTAGTGAGGAAAATGGAACATGGCCATAATACAACGTGGTCATTATACCCAATTCCATACGAATAAACTCAGGTCTCAAGGGGTGAAGAGAGAGGCAGGATCAACTGCTGTGAATTATTTCTACATGGCAGGTTCATTAGGGCCTCAGTGAAAGTTGTAAAAGGTTAAAGTGTCTTATATATCATTTAATTTACTGATGCCATCAATATTTTCAAAATGAAAATATTCCAGTTATAAAAGTTCAACATTTGGAGACTTCTCTGAGTTTACCTACTCCTTTAGTTTCTATATAAATAACATTCCAAAACTTGTTAATTCTAATGATGCAATTTCTTAAATCTCCCTATGTTTTTTTTTATGAATAAAGCCACAACTGGAATTTACTTTTTTTTATTTTTTATTTTTTTTGGAATTTACTTTCTCTTAAATGGTTATAGAATGGGCACCTTGTTAATTTTTTCATAAACTTTATTCCAATCCTTTCTTTAAAGAGTTGTAGATTTCCCTTCAGTCCTTTTACTAGTCATATATATATATATATATATATATATTTATATTTTTTAAAGGATTTTATTTATTCATGAGAGGCACACAGAGAGAGGCAGAGACACAGGCAGAGGGAGAAGCTGCTCCCTGCAGGGAGCCCGATGTGGGACTCAACCCCGGATCCCGGGATCACATCCTGAACCACCCTGGCATCTCTAGTCATTTATATTAATAGAGAATACCTTTACTATTGATTTACATTAATTACCACTGATTTAAATTAATATTATCATTGTTTTATTTGCTTTATTTTTTTATTTGCTTTCTATACCAGAACCAATAGGCCTGCCTTTTTGTCTTTTTAACTGTTTTATAACTCATAATAAATGCACACTGTATTTTATATAGCCATTCATTTATTGGCAATTGTCTCTTTTTATTTTTTTCTAGGAGACATTTAATATCTTTGTACATGCTTTCTTGTGTACAATTATCACATTTCCCTGAGGCACGTATAGAGGTCTTGTATTGCTTTTTATTAAATATATGTATTTTAATAAGCCCTGTGAGCTACCCTTCAAACTATCCATCCCAGTTTGAAAACCTTAGAACACTAGCCAATATGTGATGATGCCAAATGTTTAATTTTCCAATCTGATACACAAATGTTTGTCCAAGTTAGGGTGACAACAAAATATATTTTTCCCAACCACGAATCGTTTAAAGGAACAGGAGGTGCTATTCACAATTTTCCTAGGATATTAAGTATGAACAAAGATGGCTAGGGCCGAACTAGAACATATTGCCACCATCATTAGAACTAAATTTCTAAAACCCAAATGTTATTATTTCAGTAACTGTTTGATGATTCTTTTTATCTTTATACAACAGTGTACATAAATTCCAAATCCTTCATCTAACTATATGGCCTTTCATTGACCTGAATCTGCCTGCCTTTAGCTCACAAACTCCTACTCCATCCTTCTATTTAATACATGACCTAGTCACCTCATTTCTAAGTTCTTCGGGCCCCACTTGGGCTCCTGCTACGTCTTACCTTCCCAATCTGTTTCCCTGCCACGTCTATCTGCTGATGCCCCACATTTGCTTAAAGAACCAGCCTAGTTCTACATTCTCCCAGGAGCTTTCCAAACCTTCCTATTCAGGGTTGCTTTACTTCTTATTCTATTCTACTTTATTATCTATTATTCTTCATTTTTATATCCTCCTCTTCTGCTCCAGGGATAATGGCATGGGGGCACAGTGATGAATATATGTGATTAATATGGCACAATGATTAAGAGGTAGACTTTGGACTTGAATCCCAGATCTGGGGCAAATTGCTTAATGACTCTGCAACTTAGATTCCTCATGGGTAAAATAGGGATAATTGTTTCTCTCTTTTAGGACTTTCACAGGGTCAAGTTAGCAATACATGTAAACCGTTGTTACTTTTACAATTGTTACTAATACGATATAACACTAACACAATTTCTGTTAAATACTGGTTTTTGCCAGTAGTTAGACATTGGCTTTCTGAAATTCTCTTTGGTTTATGCCCTAAAGAAACTGAGGTGGATCTGTGATGACTGTTTCTGAATCAGCTCATGGTGGGGGGGGGGGCAGCAGATTGTAGAGTTAAAAATTCAATGTTGGGGCAGGATTGGATCAGATGATGTCTTGAATCTACTACCAAATAGCTGTGCTCTTAGACAAATTTTTTTTGTTTTGTTTTCAGTTTCTTCTGTATCCATTCTAAAGTGCAAATAGTGATAGGGCCAATCTAATAAGATCGCGGTGGCCAATTTCTCTCAGTACTGAGCTAATAAATGCTAACTCCTGATGATGTCCTTCAAACACGGTGGCTGTAGGTCCTTAGATAAAATCCTTTCCTTGCTCCAGTCAACCAATCAACAAACTGACTACTTTCATTATATGAATAATCAGACTAAGCTCATCTGAAATATTCACTGAAATCTTTTCTTTTTTATTATGAAGCAAGGTGCAGTGATTGGATACAAGCCTTCACATGTGTTTTTCCAAACTAAATCCAATAATGAGTGGTTTCCCTCTCAATTATTTGTACTTTGCCAAATAACATTTTTAAAGGAAAAACGAATTCTGAGTAATACTTCAGAAGTCCTCTTGAAATCATTTTCAAATTTCCCTACTATTACAAGAGATTTAAATAAATCATGCCCCTCTTGATGTTGCATTTGTGGTATGGGTGTATGTTGTGATTTCTTGGATTTGATATAATTAAAGCAACATCAAGCTGTATGTTGCATTATTATGAACTGATAAAAAATTTCTTTCTCCTAGTAAAAAATTAATTTTAGGAGAGAATTTTATTTGAATATTTAAGATTATTCAAATTTAGGTTTTATTTTTATGCTTTAAAATCCATGTCTTTACTATTACTTTTTATTATGGAGAGTAAAGGTGGATTTTTTATTAATATTGATGTTTTAAGTATAATAATTATTCAAAACAAAATTAATTAAAGGAAAATGAGTTTCAGAATATTTTAATATAGAATAGGATAAAAGTGACTGAATTTAGGGACAATACATATCCATAGAAAAAATTTATCTGTTTTTGAACATATTTAAATAGCGTAATACAGTATATTTCTCCTCGATTTTTTTTCGAGTGACAGACATTGTGATTGTGGATTTTTTTCAGTTACCATAGTAGCAGAATGTTGTTCATTTTCACTGCTGTAATTTTGATAGATATTTTAGATTGTTTCCAGTTTGAGACTATGAGACATATGGATGAAATAAATACTCTTGTGAATTTTTAATGCACATGTTTATTCATTCTCTGGAGAGAAGAATTACTTGCTTTTATATTTATGATTTATAATTAATTTATTATGATTAATTTATAATTAGTTTTAGATTATGAATATGATCAGCTTCAGTAGATAGTGTCAAACAGTTTTCCAAAATGAATGAGTCATATACCCACCTATGAGAAGTTTATAAGGAGTCAAATTACTTTACAATATCATTTGTATTATCATTATTTTCAGTTTTAGACATTTGGGGCATATGCTGAGGTATGACACTGAAGTTTCAATTTAACATCCCTCATAGGGAATGATCTATATCCTTCTTCATATGGCTTGTTGAAATTTGAATATTCTTTTTCTATAATTTGCCTTTTTTCAAGTTCGTTTGCTAAAGTTACTTATACATACTCTGGATATTAATCTTTTGTTGGTTGTATGTATTTCAAATGCCTTTTTTCCAATATGTGGTTTTATTTCTCAATCTCTTTGATGGTGTCTTTTGACCATGAGTTCCTAATTTTAATGTAGTCCTTTTTAGCTATTTTTTCTTGTAAGGTTAGTGATTCTTGTGTCTGGTTTTAGAAAACTTTGGGTACTACGAGGTTATGAAAGCATTCTTTTATGTTATCTTACAGGCATTTTATAGACTTTATATGGTTTCATCCTTAATATGTGCATTCCACTGTTTATGGTATGAGGTAAGAGCACATATTAATTATTTTGTATATGGATATGCAATGGATACAAGACCATGTCCTGCTTCTCTGCAGTGTCATCTCAGTGATAAATCAAGGGTCCATCTACATGTGCATCTAATTCTGGAGTATTTTGTTTTATCATTTTTTTTCTCCCTGAACCATTTTAACAAACTCATAGTATACCTCTATAATAAGTATTTACATTTTGCAATAGGAACCTAAACTTTGTTCTTCATCTTTAAGGTTATCATGATTTTCCTTTTCCATTTATATTCCCATCATATTTGAAATAGGTTTGTCAAAGGAAACCTACAGATACTCCTTTGGGACTACAATCTATATCAATGAATTGGGTGGACATAAAATACTGAATATTTAAGTCTATGACCATTGAACCATCCTGCCCTACAGGTTCACAGTCAAGACTATAACATTGGCTAGTAGGATTTCATTTCTGTGAAGTTCAAAAACAGGTAAGGATAACAGTGATAGAAATCAGAATAGTGTTTATCTCTTGGAATGAGGGTTGACTGAAAAGCAAACTTGTTGGGTGGTAAGAAACTTGGTGGAATAAGAGAGAGCAATGTATTTTAATATACTTTAAAGTTTATACATCTGTCTTTCTTGGGAAGGGCAGTTTTAAGGTATTTTAAGGTAGAATTTAGTGATTCTTCACTTACATACAACACCCAGTGCTCATCACAAGTGCCCTCTTTAGGGATCCCTGAGTGGCGCAGCGGTTTGGTGCCTGCCTCTGGCCCAGGGCGCGATCCTGGAGACCCGGGATCGAATCCCACGTCGGACTCCCGGTGCATGGAGCCTGTTTCTCCCTCTGCCTGTGTCTCTGCCTCTCTCTCTCTCTGTGTGACTATCATAAATTAAAAAAAAATTTAAAAAAAAACAACAAAAAAGTGCCCTCTTTAATGCCCATCACCCATTTAGCCCATCCCGCACCCACCCCCCTCCATCAACCCTCAGTTTGTTCTCTGTAGTTAAGAATCTCTTATAGTTTGCTTTTATCTCTTTTTCCTCCCTCTCATATGTTCATCTGTTTTGCTTCTTAAATTCCATATATGAGTGAAATCATGTGGTATTTGTCGTTCTCTGACTTATTTTGCTTAGCACAATACATTCTACCTCCATCCACATCATTGCAGATGGCAATATTTAATTATTTCTGATTGTTGAGTAATATTCCACTGTGTGTGGTGTGTGTGCATGTGTGTGTACACCACCTCTTTTTTATCCCTTCATTCGTGGATGGACACTTGAGCTCTTCCCACAGCTTGGCTCTTGTTGATAATGCTGCTATAAACATCAGGGTGCATGTGTCCCTTCAGATCTATATTTTTGTCTTCTTTGGGTAAGTATCCAATAGTGCCATTGCTGGGCCACAGAGTAGCTCTATTTAGCTCTAACTTTTGAAGAACTTCCATACTATTTTCCAGAGTGGCTGCACCGTTTTGCATTCCCACCAACAGTGCAAGATGACTCCCCTTCCTCCACATCCTTGCCAAAATCTGTTGTTTCCTGTGTTGTTCATTTTAGCCATTCTGACAAATGTGGGGTGAGATCTCATTGTGGTTTTGATTTGCATTCACCCTGGTGGTGAGTGATGTTGAGCATCTTTTCATGTGTCTGTTGGCCATCTGGATGTCTTTCGAAAACTGTCTTCATGTCTTCTGCCCATTTCTTAACTGGATTATTTATTTTGGAGGGATTAAACTTTACAAGTTCTTTATAGATTTTGGATACTCACCTTTTATCAGATATGTCATTGCAAATATCTTCTCCCATTCTGTTGACTGGTTTTTAGTTTTACTGATCATTTTTTTTTCACTCTGCAGAAGGTTTTTCTTGATGAAGTCCCAATAGATCATTTTTGCTTTTGTTTCCCTTGCCTCTAGTGACGTGTCTAGTAAGAAGTCACTGCGGCCAACGTCATAGAGGTTGCTGCCTGTGTTTTCCTCTAGGGTTTTGATGGTTTCTGTCTTTCATCCATTTTGAATTTATTTTGGTGAATGGTATAAGACAGTGGTCAAGTTTCATTCTTCTGTCTGTTGCTGACCAGTTTTCCAAACACCATTCATTGAAGAGACTTTTTTTTTTCCATTGGATATTCTTTCCTGCTTTGTCAAAGATTAGTTGTAAACCTTATAGAACTACATTTTTGGGATCTATAAGCTTTACTGTATATAAATTACACCTATGAAAAATTCATTTAAAAATTTAACAAAAGTGACATGGCATTTTTAAATAAATAAATTCAGGATCAGGGAAAATTGAATGCCAGAAATTGTATGCATACTTAGGATTTTAGATTATTTGACAAAAGTCATGATTTTGTGCATTTATGGATCTTATCAACGAATAAACTTTTGTTTTCATAGATTTTCTCTATTGTTTTCCTCTTTTCAATTTCATTGACTTTTGCTCTAATTTTTTCTGCTCTTTTAAATGTCTGATGCCCTTCTTTCTCCAGTTTCCTAAATTAGAGGTTTCAATTTTTTATTTTAGATCTTTATTCTTCTGTAATATATGCATTTTATGATATAATTTCCCTGTAAGAGCTGCTTTTGCTACATCTGACAAGAACCCAGATGAACACACACACATTTTGGAGAGGCAGTACACCTAGCAGCTACAATTTTCTGATGAGTTCAAGACAAGTCATGGCTTTTCAGTTTGTTAAACTGTTTCCTTAGTGTTAAGGATGGAAATGGAAAGTCCTAGGCTCTTTACGTATTGGAGCTGAAATAGGAAGCTGATTAGTACATTTTAGTAGTTAAAATGTTTATTTTACATACTACTAGGAGTCTTAGTTCCTTAACCTCCTCTACTACTTCTAATTTACTTGTTTACATGTTTGTACTAACATGTATGTGCATAATGAATGCACACTAAAGTTTGAAGAATGTAATTATTCAATATGTAAGGTATTTTTAAAGTGTGTAAATTTATTTGTGGATTACTCATTATTATATTAATCTCTAAACATTTTAATGCTATATGTTGACTTTTTTATACATAATTAAAATAATCTGGAATAAGTTACCAGAAGAAGCATTGATTTAGCTTATTTAAAAACATGTTCAGGGAAACATGGGTGGCTCAGCGGTTTACCGCCACCTTCAGCCCAGGGCGTGATCCTGGAGACCTGAGATCGAGTCCCACGTCGGGCTCCCTGCATGGAGCCTGCTTCTTTTTTTGGGGGGGGGGGGCTGCTTCTCCCTCTGCCTCTCTCTCTCTCTCTCTCTCTGTTTGTCTCTTGTGAATAAATAAATAAAAAATCTTAAAAAAAAACGTTCATGGAAAGGAAGTACTGATTTTTCATACACTAGTGAGGAGAGACAAATAAAATATTATGAAATTATAATATCCATTGGTAAGAATTAATTTGAAGATTAACAAGTTCATACATGTTTCTCTATAATAATATATTATTTGAATTTCAAATAATGACATGGAATAGATTGAATACATTATTTGGTACAAATATTATTGGGTTCTAACTATCATTAAAGAATTTTGTGAAATAGTTGTACACTACTTCATGTAAACAACAGTAAGAAATCAGTCCCATCATTGTTCTATTTAAAATGCATTAAAGAACAATAAAAGCAAGCGAAATTGATAATAATATCGTAAAATTCATACTCCCGCCTAATAGTTAATGGCAAAACATGAGAAACATCTTCATCATAGTCAGCAAAAAGGTGAAGTTGCCAAATACGATAATTTAATTTTTATATATTAGACAAAACAAAGAGAAAGTAATAAGATAAAAAAATTTAAAGTGGGAGCTAATATTTCATATAATAGGTAATATAATTATATGCCTTGACATCCACAAGGATACCTGGAAATAAATTCACAACAGAATCACCTGGGAACTTTGAAACGTATTGATGTCTGCATTTCACATCAGCTCAAATAGAATAAATCTTTGAAGATAGGGTTCCTGATTCTGGCTTTTGTTTTCTTTTCCTTTCTTTTTTTTTAATTGTTTGCTTGTTTATTTTATTTTGTAACCTCCTCAAGTCGTTCTGTCACAAAGTTGACAGATAATCATCAGTCTAGGAAACCATAAGGACCAAACAAGTAAGGTGCAAATTGTTCTGTTAGAGACTGTTTAGCTCACGCTTGCTGTTTCACGCTACACTACTTAAACGGTTTTATTAACTAAATGATAGAAATGAATCCATTTTTCTAAGCTACCTAGTGTAAAATTTAGCTATTTTTTTTCTCATTTGATAATAGGATCAAAATTCTAGCAATTTCACAAAGTTGCAGTAAAATGTTTTATTTTTTTGATATAGAACCTAGATTATGTGTAGTCTGACATTTGTGTTAATATTTTTAAGCTACTGAATGAAAATTCAGTATTGATATTGATAAACCTACTGATTTATCAACATCTGACACCAAAATTTTAATGTAAGCTATATAAAGAAAAATGCAAATCTTATGGTTTGACTCATTCTTAAAGCTTCCAGATAATATTGCTATCATCCCTGAAACTATAATTTAATATCTGATAACACTGGTTATCCCACTGAAAATGTACTAGTAAATCTATTCCAAAGCTAATTTCAGTCATATTTTTCCATTCTTTTTCAACATCTCATTTTAAATAATTAATTCAGAATAGATTACCAATAGCATTTTCCATACTTTTAACCAGTTATAAACTTGTCTTATTACCCAAGGTCTTTGAGTTAAATACCTGCAAATTCTCATTAGGGTAACAATGAATTTAACTCTTAGGATCAACAATGCTTTGGGACAAAGCGGTTTGTTTTGTTTTGTTTTCAAAGGAATTTAATATTTGAAGTTTTGAATAAGTATTATTTGCTTTGGGGCTTAGGAATTACTTTTGCAAAACTTTTGAAGTTTGTAGAAAAATGAAGACAAAAAATGTCTTTTTGCAATACTTATATAATGAGCAATCAAAAAGTGTATCTAGATCCACAAACCAAATTTCCATTTAGATGAATTTTCTAAATCCTTATTACAGCTGTGTTCTCTCATGCTGATTTTTCATTTGATTAGTAACACATTAATCAGATGAATAGGTTTACAGATCTGAAAATGGTATAATGTTGGATATATCTATAAGAAAGAAATGTCGGATTGATTTTTCTTACTAATATAGTCTCATAGTTAATAGCTACTTCCCTGTATACAACAAGTGAGAAAAAAAAGCTCTAGGGTAATATTTTCCTCTAGAGTCTTAGCTATAATTTGTGGTGAAATCGTCACTTTTGCAGACTTCAAGATCTAGGGGAAATAATTTCTACCTGGAGGATTTTTCCATTCCTTTCAATTCATCAGTAGTAGTGTTGATATTCACATTCATTAATAAGGAGTATGCAGGAGATGGGTGGAGTGGAAAATGAAAGACTCTACTTCTCTCATATTGATAGTTTTGAATATTTTTCCTCCTTGCAAACATATTTCCTGAATTCTATTCTATCTTATGTCTTTTCCAAACATCTTTTCATAGTTATTGGTACAAGAATATCAGGCAAAGAAGAAAGTATGTTGAATACAACATAAGAGCAGCAGCAGACTATAAAAACTGCGTTCAATTAATCCAATTAATACAAAGTCAATAATAATTTGTGTTCAGAATGTTAAGGCTTAAGCTATTCCAATTTTAAAACAATACTAAGTAGTGTATTCTTTATATAGAATATATTCTGTTACATTTCCTAGTGGATTCAAAATGGAAAAAAAAAACTAGTCACAAGTCTTTGAAATTCACAGACCACTTTTAACTAACATTAAGATAAAGCCAAATTAAGGAAAAAGGATACATTATAACAGTTAATTTCACTTGCCAATTTGGCTAGGCTATGGTGGCTGGTTATCTGGTCAAACATTCATCTAGATGTTTCTGTAAATGTATTTTGTAGATGTGATTTGCATTTATAATTAGCTGACTTGCGTAAAGAAGATGGCCCTCTCTCCTGGGTGGGTGGGGCTCCTTCAATCATTTGGAAGTATTAAGAGCAAAATCTGGGGGTCCCTGGAGACCATGGGTTCTGCCTCAGGTCTGTAATAAAAATCCTGCCTGTTTGCAGCCTGCTGGCTCACCCTACAGTTTTAGGACTTGCCAGGCTTCATAACTGCAGGAGCCAATGACTTAAAATCAGTCTCTGTCTTTTTCTATCATTCTTCTGAGAGAACCTGAGTAATACATTAATCCTAACAACACAGAGATAGAATCAGAAAGTATAGGAATAAGTAAGGCCTATGAATGATGCTTTTAATATATTGTTTGGTCGATTTTTTAGCCAGTTAGCCCAACAATTGGTGGATTAGTGCTTAGGAAACACTGATGTGGTTAGTTCTATCTAAAGTTTACTTTCAGAACCAAGATTGGTAGTAAATACTAGAACTACATGATAATTATATCAACACTATAGACACGTGCCTTACACGTTTTTAAAGGGAGATATATATATATATATATATATATATATATATATACACATATAAAGCTGTAGGCTCAACATGAAATAAGTCAGAGAAAGACACATACCATATGCTTTGACTTGTATGTAGAATCTAAAACAAACAAACAACAAACAAACAAACAAACAAACATGGTTACGTGTGTGGCTCAGTCCATTAAGCATCTGCCTTCGGCTCAGGGGCTCAGATCATAAGCCTAGGGTTCTGGTATCAAGCCCCAGGTCGGGCTCCCTGCTCAGTGGGGAGCCTGCTTCTCCCTCTCCCTCTGCAGCTCCCCTGCTTGTTCTCTCTCTCTCTCTCTCTCCCCTCTCTCTTAAATAAATAAATAAATAAATAAATAAATAAATAAATAAATAAATAAAATCTTAAATAAAATAAGAAAGAAAGAAAAAAAGCAGACTCTTAAATACAAAGAGCTGGTGGTTGCCAGAGAGAAGTTTGGGGATGGGGATGGGCAACATAGATGGCAACATAGATGAAGAGGATTAAGAAATACAAAATTCTAGTTATAAAACAAATAAGCCATGAAAAAGTACAGCTTAGGGAATAGTGAATCTTGATGTAATAATGTATACCAACATAGGTGAACTATAGTTATAGTTGTGAGCCTTGAGTCAAGTCAAGAGAAAGACAAATACCATATGACTTTACTCATGTGGAATTTGAGAAAAAATAAATAACCAAAGGAAAAAAGAGAGGGAAAGAGAGAAAGAGAGAGAGAGGGAAGAGAGAGAGAGACCAAGAAACACACTCTTAACTCTACAGAACAAGCTGATGGTCACCAGAGGGGAGGTGGCTGGGGGATGGGTGAAGTAGGTGATGGGGATTAAGAGTGAACTTGTGAAGAGCACTGGGTGTTGTATGGAATCATGATATTGTACACCCAAAACCAGTAGCAGTGTATGTTAACTATACTACTATTAAAATAAGAAATGCGATAAATAATATAACTACACTTCAGGCATATGACCACTTGGAATAAAGACTACATCCCCCCATCCCCCCTCCCCAAAAAACAGTTGAATCAATATGCTGTACATCTGAAACTAACCTAACATGTAGGCCAATTATAATTTTATATAATTTATATAATAATTTTATAAAGACTTCTTTATTTTAGGGGGAGAGTGCAGAGGAGAGGGGCAGAGAGAAAGAGAGAATCCTCAAGCAGACTCCCTGCTCGGTGCAGAGCCCTAAACAGGGCTCAGTCCAGGACACTCAGACCACGACCAAGAGTTAGATGCTTAGCCAACTGAGCCACCCAATTGCCTCTTAACTGATAATACTCTTGATATCTTCATTTTCTTTTTAAAAAGCCAAATACAAAAGATGCTCAAAAGCTTAATTCAGCATGGCCTTTTTTTTAGAGAACAGAAAATATGTATTTTATTTAGCTAAGGAAAATACTAGCTTTTTAACTTCTGTAATTTATACATAGAGCTATTTGTGATAGTTTTAGTGTTTATTGAAAATTTGCAAAAAATAAAAATAAAAAATAAAAATTTTTAAAAAAGAAAATTTGCCATTAACATTAATCCACTGCTTCTATAACAATGAATAAAATAATGATGTAATTCAGGATTTAATTCCTGAGTAAGTCCAGTAGATTGTTGACAAAAATGTAAGTGCATTCATTTCTTTTTTAAATTTATTTTTAAAATTTTATCTTACTTAAATTCAATTAATCAACATATAGTATATTATTAGTTTCAGAGGTAGAACTCAGTGATTTATCAGTTATATATCATACCCAGTGCTCATTACATTACATGCCCTCCCTAGTGCCCATCACTCAGTTACCCCATCCCCCCACCTATCTCCCCTCCAGCATTCCTCAGTTGGTTTCCTATAGTTAAGAGTTCTTCATGGTTTGTCTCCCTCTTTGATTTCATTTTATTTTATATTTCCTTCCATTCACCTGTGATCTTCTGTTTTGTTTCTCAAACTCCTCATATGAGTGAAATCATATGATATTTGTCTTTCTGTGACTGACTTATTTCACTCAGCATAATACCATCTAGTTCCATCAATGTTGTTGCAAATGG
The DNA here is from genome assembly GCF_905146905.1 of Nyctereutes procyonoides. NCBI lineage: Eukaryota > Metazoa > Chordata > Mammalia > Carnivora > Canidae > Nyctereutes > Nyctereutes procyonoides. Next base: position 13,192,932 of record NW_026575021.1, on the reverse strand, counting down.
TAAAATTTCATTTTTTATTGCTGAGTAATATTCCATTATATATATAATATATATTTATATATATAAATGCCATAAATGCCATTTATTTGCCATAAATGCCAAAATATTCCATTATATATATATATATATGTATATATATATATATATATATATAGTGTAAAGTAAGTCATGGAGATGGAAAGTACAGCATAGGGAATATAATCAACTATATATATATAACTATTATATATATATATAACTATTATATATATATATATATATATATAAAATGCCTTCATTTTATTTTGTATTTTTTTAAGATTTTATTTATTTATTAATGAGGGACACATTGAGAGAGGCAGAGACACAGGCAGATGGAGAAGCAGGTTTCCTGCAGGGAGTCTGATGTGGGACTTGATGCCAGGACCCCAGGATCACGCCCTGGGCTGAAGGCAGATGCTCAACCACTGAGCCACCCAAGCATCCCACACAACTTCTTCTTTATCCAATCATTTATAGATGGACATCTGGGCTCTTTCCATAGTTTGTCTATTGTGGACATTGCTGCTGTCAGTGTGGGGTGCAGATGCCCCGTTGGATCCCTATGTTTGTTTCCTCTGGGTAAATACCTACTAGTATAATTGCTGGATCACAGGGTAGCTCTATTTTGAAATTTTTGAGGAAGCTCCATACTGGGTTTTTCAGAGTGGCTGCACCAGCTTGCATTCTCACCAGCAGTGCCAGAGGGGTCCCCTTTGTATCCTCACCAACATTTGTTGTTTCCTGTCTAGTTAATTTTAGCCATTCTGACTGGTGTGGGGTGTGATCTCATTGTGGTTTCGATTTGTATTTCCCAGGTGATGACTGTTAAGCATCTTTTCATGTGTCTGTTAGCCATCTGGATGTCTTCTTTGGAAACTTGTCTTCATGTCTTCTGTCCATCTCTTAACCAGATTATTTGTTTTAAACTTGATAAATTCTTTATAGATTTTGGATACTAACCCTTTATCAGACATGTCATTTGCAAATATCTGCTCCTATTCTGTAGGTTGTCTTTTGTTTTGTCAACTGTGTCCTTTGCTGAATGCATTCATCTCTTGCTTCTTATTTAAAATACCATCATTTGTTTAGAGGAGAATGTCTTCAAAATCCACAGATTTTTTTTTATTGAAATAACTTTAACCTATGATTTATAATATATAGTTGCTAAGAGTCTATCTGAATTTCACTTCCATCTTTTCAAGAAATTGATATACCTGAGTATATTGACAAATTACTGGCATGATTTGACAAATTAATTGGTGACTTTTCTTATCTGTATCTTTTAGTACAGTTTTCCGCATATTTGGTAAATATTTAGTACTATTTCTTGGAATTTAGAAAAAATACTTTTCTTCTCATTTCTTTGGTCTCTCTATTCAGTTTCTTTTATGATCATATGATCATTTCTTAAAACTGGTCCTCTCCTAGACAAATATATGCTTATATATTTTTATATGTATGAATATATATATATTCATATATTTGTTTTTAATCCACTTTAGAAATCATTCTATTTCTTTTCCTCTCTACCACTATAAACATATCCCTAGATAATATTTTATCTCTACTACTTATTTCTTTTATTCTATTGTTCTGCTCTTGACTTTTTCAATTAATTTTTACCTAATAATCAGAAATATTTTTTTAAAACAGAAGTAATTTTACTTTGTTGCTCATGTTCCAATTGTTTTAAATTATATAGAAGAAAATCCAAACTTTTTAACCTGACTTCCTAACCTGAAGTTATTTGACATTTTCTTAGAACTGAAAATTGTATCATGATTTCTCTTGCCATCACATTTCATTCATTGTGACTTTAATTCGGTTCCTGAAACATGCCAAGCTTCATTCAAATATTAGGCTTATTTATTCTTGTCACTAGAATATTTCCCCAATGCCTGTTGCTTGGCAAGCTCCTTCCTTGCCTTTTATATTTCAATTGAAGAAGCTCTCCCTAACAACATAATTGAAATGATTTTTCTATATCACCAATGTGATTTTTTGAACACCTGCTTAAAATTTTGCATTATTTCTCTATGGATTTCAGAATAAGCCCATGATACTTTCTGAGATTATAAATGTTAAACTTTCTTTTTGCATTTCCTGTGCTTCTCTCCAACACTCCAGTTTACTTCAGACAACCCCAAATATTTAACAGTTCCTTAAATATTTCCTGATGTTTCAGCACTCAGTATTGCATATAGATAACTAAGCAAGAGCTCCAGGTTTTTATTTGTTTGTTTTGGTCTGTCGAATTGTTTGCTTACAGTCCATTGCTATAAACTCCTTAAAGAAAGAAGCCTGCTAATAGATGGATTTAAAGTTTCACTTACACAAAACAATTAAGTTCTAGAGATCTGCTGTAAAACACTGTGCCTACAGGTAATAATACTTTATCATACACTTAAAATTTTGTTATATGATAGATCTCAGGGTACCTGGTGGCTCAATTAGTTAAATGTCCAACTTTTGATTTCAGCTTGGGTCATGATCTCGGGGTTGCGAGATCTGCCCCTCTCCCACTCACACACTCTTGTTCTCTCTCTAAAATACATACATACATACATAAATAAATCTTAAGAAAAAAAGGATAGCTCTCATGAAAAATGAGATTATCACAATAAAAAGAAATAATTTTTTCTTATTCTATGGCAAAATATATGGTGCAACATAGGAGAGTGGCATCTTTTTAACAAATCATATATATATATATATATATATTTTAGATTTTTATTTATTTATTCATGAGAGACACAGAGAGGGAGAAAGAGAGGGAGAGAGAGGCAGAGACACAGACAGAGGGAGAGGGAGAAGCAGGCTCCATGCAGGGCGCCCAACATGGAACTCAATCCCAGTACTCCAGGATCACGCCCTGGGCCAAAGGTGTTAAGCCACTGAGCCATCCAGGCTACCCGTTTTTAACAAATTAATAAGATTTCATGATTCTCCGTATCACTAAATGCCATCCACACATTATAGGGTCACTTGAGACATAGCCTGGCTATCTTCCTCCTCCTCTTTTTATGTTTACCAAGAATTATGAATGCGTATCTTATTGCTCATGGATTCTAACTACAAAGAAATAAAAAGACAAGCTGCAAAAATTGGTCATTACTCAAAGAATTGGATGATGCTGTTAGAACGTTATTGTTGAAAAATTGTTTTAGATGCTTTTTGAACATTGCTGAAGAACGAATCTGGACCAGTGTTGAGCCCTTTGTGAAATAGCAGTCATGCAATTATCACCTTCCACTCTGTATGTTGTAATTTTGCTCATTTGATGGTTTCTTTTGATAGAAAGTTCTTAAATTTCTAAAAACCCAGGAGCTACCAAGACTGAATTATGAAGAAGTAGAAAGTATGAACACACAAATAACAAGTAAGGAGATTGAAGCAGTAATTGAAAACCTTCCAATAAAGAAAAGCCCAGAACCATATGCCTTCACAGGTAAATTTGACCAAACATTTAAAGAATTAATGCCAGTTTCAAACTTTCCCAAAACATTGAAGGTGAGAAAACACTCCCAAACTCATCTTAGGAGCCCAGCATCACCAGATACCAAAGCCTATAAAGGGCACTACAGGAAAAGAAAGTTACAGAACAATGTCCCTGATAAACATAGATGTAAAAATTACCAACAAAATACTAGCAAAGTGAATTCAATAGTATATTAAAAATATCTATATGTTCAGATCAAGAAGGATTTATCCCTGAGATTCAAGGATGTTTCAATATATGAAAATCAATTAATATGACACATCACATTAACAGAAGGAAGGATAAAAATCACATGAACATCTTAAGAAATGAAGGAAAAGCATTCAATAAGCTTTCATAATAAAATCTCTCAATAGACTAGATAAAGAGAGAATGTACTTCAAATTTATAAAAACCGTAATGACAAGGACACAGCTTACATCATAATCGTTCCTGAAAAGGTGAAACTCTTTAAGATAAAGAACAGATAAGGATGCAATTTCTTCCACTTTTATTTTTTTATTTTATTTTTTAATTTTTTTATTTATTTACAATAGTCACAGAGAGAGAGAGAGAGAGAGAGAGAGAGAGAGAGAGGCAGAGACATAGACAGCGGGAGAAGCAGGCTCCATGCACCGGGAGCCCAACGTGGGATTCGATCCTGGGTCTCCAGGATCATGCCCTAAGCCAAAGGCAGGCGCAAAACTGCTGCGCCACCCAGGGATCCCCTTCTTCCACTTTTATTCATCATAGTGCTAGAGGATGAGATTTACCATCCTTCTCCCTTCCAAAAAATCCAATTATATTTCCATCTTCATATTTAAAGTTTGTTTCTTATGCTCACTGTAGATTTGATATTTTGAAGGACAAAAAGGAAGAGTACCTGAAATTCCCTGGGATAGTACTTGGATGCCTGTTAATGCCTATTCCCATAAGCCAGCCTGAAAAAATGTCTAACTCATGGACTTTGGCTAGAGTATTCAGAATTGTATTACCTTAGTAGTGGGGAAGAGTCAGTCATAGACTAATGCTGATCTGGTTTGAATTAACAAATCTTAAAACCAAGACACAGAAGAGCAAACTGATCAAATTGGGAAATTTTGTGGATTTGTGACTGAATGGCCAAGACAGATATCTTGAGACATTTTTGGTGTGAAAAAGGATTTTATTATAGCATGAGGACAAGACCCATGGGCAGAAATAGCGGCCCTGGGATTGTGAAAAATGACTTTATAAACTTTTAAGTCTTTGGATGTAAGGAGGGGTAGAGATAAAGTAAGTTTCTAAGGAGTTTTGAAGCAAGGCTTTTAGGCCCTTAGGGGCTAGCTGCTCCTGAGATAAGGTTACCTTTAGTCTTTAATAAAACATAAATATGAAGGCACTCAGATGGCCATGAGTTCCTGGAGGAGGGTCATGCTCTACCTGTTTCAGGTATCTCTCTGTGGGCTGCAAGTTGTAAGGAGATTTAATTTAAGCTCTATTTCTCTTGCTTTTATTTCCCTCATCAAAATTGCATTTAAGTTACTTAAATGTGTCCCAGGACAAAGTGGAAGAATGAGAAAACAAAAATGTCCAGCATCCAGAAAGCTAAAATTCATACCCGCTGACATTCAATTAAATTACCAAGCATGCAAAGAGGCATGAAAATAAGAGCTAGAAAAAAAAAAAAGAGAGAGAGGGAGAGAGAGAGAGAAATCGAAACTGACCAATGAAAGATACTGGTTTGCTTTCCACATGCTCAAAAGTTAAAGGAACGGTTGAACATTGTGTTATTTTGCCAGAGTCACTGTAACAAAATACGCAGACTAGGTGCTTAATCAACAGAAATGTATTTTTTTCACAATTCCGGAGATTAGAAGTCTAAGATCAAGGTGTCAGAATGATTGGTTTCGGGGTTGCCTAGGTGGCTCACTCGGTTGAGCATCCGACCTTGGCTTGGATCATGATCTCAGGGTCCTGGGTCCTGGGATCTAGCCCAGCATCAGGCTCTGCATTCAGCCCCGACTCTGCTTGTCCTGCTCTCCTCCCCCCTGCCCCTCCCTCCCTGCTCCTATTCTCTCAAATAAATAAATAAATAAATAAATAAATAAATAAATAAATAAAATATTGAAAGGAAGGAAGAAAGGTAGGGAAGGAGAGAAGGAGGGAGAGAGGGACGAAAGGAAGGAAGAGGAAGGAAAGAAGGAAAAGGAAGGAAGGAAGGAAGGAAGGAAGGAAGGAAGGAAGGAAGGAAGGAAGATAGAACGATAGATGGATGGATAGACTGGTTTCTGGTAAGGCTACTCTTCTTGGCCTAAAGACGGCTGCCTTCTCAGTGCTGTCACACAGCCTTTTTCCTCGATTCACATACATTCCTAGTGTCTCTTCCTTTTCTTACAAGGACATGCGTCAGATTGGATTAGGGCCGACCCTAAGGGCTTCAATTTATAGATAGAGTCTGGAAGACTCTATCTATAAATAGAGTTACTTATTAAAGTGCCGGGGGTTAAGGCTTAAACATAGAACTTTTGGAGGACCCAGTTTAGTCCATAACAAACATATAGCATAAAAATATGTTACAAAAAATAAAGTAACAAACATGTTATACTCACAGAGACGGGTTTTCTGTGTGTGTGTGTGTGTGTGTGTATGCAAATTGCCCCTCAAAATGAGAATTATACCTGAGATGAAAAATTCAATGGGAAGATTAAGGGAAGATTTTACATTGCAGGATATAACAAACTGAATAAATTTTATGGAACAAAGTAATATGTTGAAAGATGTAAGCAAAAGTGATTTACAAGCACAAGTCAATTCTTATTTTGCTTTGTTGACTTACAAGGAAAAAAACATGGTAAGTCAACAGTTGATTACATAAGAGGCATTAAAGGCCAAACTTTGTGGGTTTTTTTTTTTTTTTTTGAATATAGGGTTTTATCACAGCCTTGTGAATTATTTCTCAAAAGCTGGGAAGAACTAATTTGGCAGGAGAATTGTTTATTTCACTAACTCAAGTTTATTTAGAAAATCCCACATACTGTTTTGGAATCAGTAGCACCCTAGACTGGGGCCAATCTAGGTTTCAGTTCTATTTCTAGCACCAGTTTCTGAAAGTTTAGTCAAGTTGCTTAATCTCTTTGAAGCTTACATTTTTTTAAGACTACATTTTTATTGCTAATGAGAATAATCATACCTAACTTGTAAACTTATGATGTGGATTAATAGAGTGGCATTATTTTGAAAGTCCAGCCCAAGCCTGGTTTAATTAATTTCCTTTCTCTTAAAAACTGGGATAAAAATGCCCAGGAAAAAAATTCTTCATCAGTAACATAAAGAACACTAATAAACACATGGTGATTTCCAAGTAAGGGAAATAAAGAATGCAATTTGAAATAATACTTATATTGCTATAAAATCTCAAAGTAAGCTTGAACTTTTCATAAAAAATATAACTATTTTGTGACATGTAGAGTTAAATTTGGATAGTTTTTTAATATATCTTCCAAAGATCTTTATGAGGGAAATATGATTATGCTAAAAAGAAACAGGATAAAAAAGTGAAATATAAGAATTGAGATAATCAATTTAAGAATTAAGATCATAGGTAATGAATATAGTGGAAAAATCTTCCAAAACAAAGAGATAGTTATTACACACACATACATGCAACCACCGCCTAATAAAGCACAGCAAGTTACTAGAGCTGATGGGGTGACGCATCTCTGCCTGACAGAAATGCTAACAGGTTACCTCAAGCTTCAAAAGTGAGAAGTTCAAAAATCTCCAGTTTATCTGTGGAGTCCAACAAATAGCTAATTTAAATGTTCATATGTCAAAGGCAAAGGCTTAACCCCAAAAATAGAAGGGTTGGAAGAGCTTAAGGTGTTCCCGGCAGGTCGTAACTTGAGCTGGATAGGGTTGAGTTCAAAGTCAAACGTAAGATGCTGGCAGAGCCAGAGCTGTGGAAACTAACAACCATTTGTAGAAGGCTAGATGAGGGCCTGCACTGGCAGAGGAGCCTAACCCCGGGGAAAAACCAGAAATAAAGAATCTAACAAATATAATCCATATGGCCTGAGAGGGATCCGGTGTTTTTCATTCACATTGAACAAAAGAAAATGACGGAAGCCCGAGAGCTTGGCCAGTGTCCATCCCGGAGGAGCAGTACACTATCTACAGCTTTGCTTCCCCTGTAATGAACATTTTAAGGAGTCCCTAAATCATGAGTTATTAAGAGCCTTTCATTTGGTGGCTACATGCCCCCTGTTAGAGTCAACCTACAAAATGAGAAATATGCTGGTTGTGGGAACAGAAGCAATGATGCTTGAGGTTAGGAAGCAAGAGAGAGCTGTGAAGGAAAGGGAGATAAGCTTGTCTCTCTACTGTCCACCCGTGTAGAGCAGTCTGGGCCGTGGTACCTTGGAGTGAGGTAAAGAAGCCGAGGATCTGAGAGCCCCCCTGTCAGATGTGTCACTTCTAACTGCATGGCCAACAGGTTTGAAAATGTGGGCAGATGCTGCCCTCAGCCTTCTGTTCGTGAGAAGGAATGACTGAGAGGAAACCACAGTAGTGCGACTATGATCACACTAGACATGGATGGTGGGATTTTCAGCAGAACTGGTGTTTTTTAAGGCAGAAAATTCATGGAAATGGCAATGTTTGGGTGGTAGCCATGAAGGAGGTCTTAGAGTCCATCTCTTGGCCCAGTCAGTGCTGTGTGTGGTGTGAGGGAAATAGGCTCATTTTGAGATGTTTTTAAGCATTCTGACCAGTTGAAGCTAGGAGGAGAAAATGCATCTAGGTTGGTCACAAACATCATGTTCTGAGGTTACAAGTGATAGGACTTAAGAGGGTAGAGGAGGAATGAAGTGGGTCATGCTTAAGAACTGAGGAAATTGTCTTAGGGATTGGATATTGTCAAAAATTCGAGAAAGTATGGAAGCTTCTGGATAACTGTTCTTTGTTGCTGTGTCTTCCTGGAACATGTCCTTAACACTGCATTATGTTCTTACCTTTAGGAATTTTGATTGGCTTCTTGGTTTCTTCTATCTGATTTTTATCCGAATTTAAAATCTGCAAAATTCCCTATATTTTGTGGAATGTACTTTAGCATGTAAATCTACTTAAGACTCCAAATAAAAGTCATCTCCAAGCAACTTCCTCTTTTTTTTTAAGATTTTATTTATTTAAAAAACAAAACAACAAAAACAAAAACAAAAAAAGATTTTATTTATTCATGAGAGACACGGAGAGAGAAGCAGAGGGAGAAGCAGGATCTCATCCCAGGACCCCGGGATCACAACCAGGATCACAAAGACAGACAGACGTTCAACCCCTGAGCCATCCAGGTGCCCCCAAATAACTTTCTCTTAATCATCCTATGTGAGTGGCTGTGCTGGGAGAATGCGGTTGAAAGCATATCATTCTCCTAACCCGAATAAATAATACATTTTCTTCCATATATTAAAAAAATTAGTACTGTCAGCAGAGTTTACAGTTGGGGCTTTATACATGAACAATTCACTGGCACCATATTCTCTCCCTTGTAGTCCATTACTTGGTGAATGTAAGTCTTGGAACATGTACTACAGCTTACTCTACTTCAAGAATGCCCTTTTAAAATCTCTAGTTATCTTCTTGTACAGTGAAATTATGCAAAGGGAATTCAGTAGGGGCGCCTGGGTGGTTCAGTTGGCTGAGCATCTGCCTTTGACTCAGGGCATGATCCTGGGGTCCTGGGATCCAGCCCTAGGTCGAGCTCCCTGTTCAGCGGGGAGCCTGCTTGTCCCTCTCCCTCTGATGCTCCCCCTACTTGTGTTCTCTCCCCCCCCCCCAAATAAATAAAATCTTTAAAAACAAAACAAAGGGAATTCAGTAAGTGCTGTTGTATCTGTCATTGTGATACAGGAATTCCCCAAATATCCTCAAATATTTTCTCTTCTCACTTTTCGGAATACATTTATTTATGCACATTCATTTGAGCAGCAAAAATTGAAGATAACGATTCTTAATGTCACTGAAGACACAGCAGATCGCTTATCCTATGTGGACGTGTCCTATATGCTTAACCCTGAAGTATGCTTTGTGGGAAAAATCTGGTTCCCAGACCTCAAGCTGAACATTTCTTTGAAGCTATGAAATCATGAAATATGCACCCATAGGCTTGGGAATTCTCTTTATTATTTTTTTTTGTTTCTTCAGAAAACACCTTGGGATTTTTTTGTTGTTGTTGTTGCTGCTGCCACTTTCAACTTGGGTAACCACTGGTGAGGAGGTGAAAAGAGATTTCATTTAAGCCAATGCCCATCTTTCTTATTATTTCACTTATTGTCAGCTGTTTCTCCCCTTTGGGAGATTATTCTCACAGTTTATTCTTTTGAGTTGTAGTTAAATGACCAATATTTCTACTTAAGGACTTACATAAGAATTTCATATATGGCCAGGAAAGTCTTTAAAAAATTTATCTTGCACTCTTTTTAATGAATTATTCTAAAAATATGTGTATTACCAATTTTTTAGGACTCTCTAGGTGGTTAAGTATTATACTAAATGCCTAAATGTTTTCTTTTCCTTTTTTTTTTTTTTAAGTTGTGGTTGACAGAAATGCAACTAAGATTAGTTTAAGCAAAACTGGAAATTGGCTCAAAAAATCCAATCAGGCCTGAAGATCCAGGCTGAGGTAAAGGCAAAGGCCCAAGCGAGTCTCATCGATGACTAATATATGGGATTTAGCAGTTATCAAGAGTCTCCCTCAATCTCTTACCTCTACTACCTTATTCCTATCAGATTCTATTTCCCTGTAGAATGAGTTTGCTCCATATGATAGGGAGCACAGTCAGTGATAACTCCTGGCTTTCATGACTTTTAGCTTCAACTCCCAGAGTGGAATTATTTCTTCACTTTATTTAAAAATACCCAAGGAAAAAACTGTGATTTGCCCATTCTGTCTGATTCAGACATTTACCCTGTAAGACAAATCAGTGGTGAGTAGCGTCTGTGTTAGGTATCACAAAATTGAAGATTCTTATTTAATCATGAATTTGAATGGAGAGTGGGGAGATATTTAACAGGAAAATATTGGGTCGACTGGATATTGTTGTACAAAAATTAGGTGATACCCATTTTTAATCACTTACTACCCTCTCTCTGTGGGTGTGATTACTTTTTTTTTGCAGATGAGAAAACCGAGGATCACAAAATATTAAGTGATGTGTCTAAGGATATTTTGCTGATAAGTAACTGAGATTTGATTCAAGTGGCTACCTTTACTTAATGTTCATGCTTTTATCTGCTATAATATACATGTCTAAAATTAATATGAAATGCCTCAATAAAAATTCAGCCAAAGACTACTCTTTTAATCCTGGTCTTCTAACAACTGAACCTAAGGCAAGAATTAAAGTGTTCATGACAACAAGTAAAAAGAGAAAGAATGTAAGGAAAGTTAATCAGTGCAAAAAATTGTAATACTTCCTACACTAATGCTTCTTAATGAACTGCAGTGACAAGAGCATGTTACGATCAGGTGCATTTACTTGACATACAGAACTTCTCAGGAAAGGTGACAAGGAGCAACTCTTTTGTTGACTAGTCCATGGCGAAGATGAAGGGAAATGTCTCTGTCCAAATCTTTCTTTTTTCCTATTTTCCATTGGTTAAACTTCACCCCATGGAAAATTAACTTTCCCATCACATCTGATTTGCACCATATAGCCACTGAAGCGACAGTTCAAGATTTCAAATCAACTCTTGTTACTGCATTTCGCCCAAATAAGAAAATGACAAGAAGACACAGCAACAAAACACAGACTGTGGCTGGTCCAAGAACAGGTGACTATGCCATGGTTATGGCAGGATGGTCCAGGAGGCGACTGATGTATGGAGACGGAAGGAGGTGACTGATGTATGGAGACGGAAGGAGGCAGTTAAGGGGAACTGAAGAAACACTTAGATTTACCAGATAGTTAGTTTGCTTTTTGTACCACTCGAATCACTTATGCTCTCCATTCTACACAGACTCCATTTGAAAATACAGAGCCTCCATTTAAAAAAAAATATGAATAAAGATGTCAGGGTGCCTGGGTGGCTCAGTGTCAGTTAAGCATCTGTCTGACTCTTGGTTTTAGCTCTGGTTCATGATCTGGGGTCTTGAGATGGAGCCCCACGTCAGGCTCCTTGCTGTGGGTAGAGTCTGCTTCAGATCCTCTCTCATTCTCGGCCCCTCCCCCTGCTTCCTTGTTTGAGCTCCCTCTCTAAAATACATAAATAAAATTTTTAAAAAAGAGAGAATAAAGATGTCCTCACTTCCTCCCACAAAGGAGAAGGGTACCATTCTAACCTCAAGTTAGAGGTGAGTTATAGTCTCTTAGAACATTCTAGTAAGAGTTAGTGAAACAAAATACAATTTGTGCTACTCTATCTAGTCTTGAAGTCATAAGTAATATCCATCACTTTACTTCTCATCTACCCATTCTAGATTCTTCTCATCTTCTGCTAATTTTTTAGGTGGTCTGGCTAATGTTACCTAGATCTTTACTCTTAAGCTTTAGAACTCTTCCTCATGCTGCCCCTGTTTGTATTATGATTATTATTCCTGATTGGTGGTTCTTAACTCTGGTTCCTTGTGTAATCAGGGTCTATTATTCAGGCTAGTGCTGTAAGTCCTTTATTCACATGCTGTTCCATAACATGAGGGCCTCACGGTGACCAGACAGTAGTCACAACTTCCGGTTTAGAAAAACCTTAATTACATCCCCTGGAGGAAGCATTATCTTCCTAGTAAACAGAGAATTTTATCCAGCAGAGACCATGCTTGTAGAAAAGGGAAGCAAATTTCCACAAGTAGGTAAAAAGTGTGATAATGTGGGTATGTCTTAACTGTGGGAGGGGCCATTCTTCACCACAATTATTGTCCCCAGGCCAAAGCAGACAACAGGAGACATAGTAATAGATATCCATCATTGTTTCAATCATTGTAGTACAACCTGAAGAACAATACACTTAATCAGTTTTTCTCCCACTTTAGCATCTTGACTGGTTTTGGAAGACTATTCCATAATTATAATAGATTAATTGTTTCTGTATGATGAGCCCACTGTCACATATTTGTGTTATAATATGGATTCCTTGGACTTAGGGAATGTGTGTGGTAGGTACCATGTGAATGAAAAAGGCTTTAGTAAGATCTGGGATGATGGTGACTATAAAGACATTGTAAATAAGGAAGGAAAACCTGTATCTAGAGATTATATCAAACTCTGTAAGGATAAATTATGGTCCTCTTTTTTCTCCTCTCCCTGCACATCTTGGTGATGAAGTTTAGAAATTATTCTGCAGTAGGGTGGTGGTCTATTTGACCAAGGAATGGTGCTTGGTTAAAAGGTGAGCATTGATACCTGCTACTGGCAGGTTGGGTACTCACTAGTAGCAAAACCCAGACAATATCAATGTTGGTAAGGAAATGGAACAATTAGAATTCATTCATTCATTCATTCATTCATTCATTCATTCATTTGAGAGAGAGAGAGACCATGTGCGAGGGGGAGGAGGGACGAAGGGAGAGGATATGAGAGAGGAAGAGAAGGAAAGAGAGAGAGAAACAGACTCCCTGCTGAGTGCAGAGCCCCATGTGGGACTCAATCTCATGACCCTGCAATCATGACCTGAGCCAAAACCAAGAGTGAGACACTTAACCTCCTGAGCCACTCAGGCGCCCCTGGAACAATTAAAATTCTTACACACTGCTGGAGAAAATATGAAATAGGACAATTGCTTAGGAAAACTATTTGGCAGTTTATAATCAAGTTAAATTATTCCTACTCTAGGCCAGCAATTCCACTCCTATGTATTTATTCAAAAAAATATAAAGCATATATGTGTTGAAAGATTTGAAAAGATTATTCATAGCAGCTCTACTGATAAAGCCTGAAACTAGAAACAACAAATGTCCATCAACAGGAGAATGGATAAATAGATTGTGATATATCCACATAGTAGGATACTTCTTAGCAATAAAAAAAGAATAGACTATTGACATTGGCAACAATATCAATGAATCTCCAAAACATTATGTTGACCAAAGAAACCAGCCTCAAAAGATTACATAAATGTAATTCCATATCTCAAATTCTAGAGCAGACTAAACTAAAAAAAAAAAAAGAAAGAAAGAAAGAAAGAAAGAAAAGAAAGAAAAGAAAAAAAAGAAAAGAAAAGAAAAGAAAGAAAAGAAAAGAAAAAAAAGAAAAGAAAAGAAAAAAGAAAAGAAAAGAAAGTAGATGAGTGGCAGTCTAGGGCTGGGATTGTGAAGGGTGGTAAATTTGATTTAAGAACTTTGGGGGATGATGGAAATGTTCTCTCTCTTGTTAGGGTAGTGCTTACATTTGTACATTTATTAAAAATCATCAAAGAGTACATTTAAAACCTGTGCATTTTATTGAATGTAAATTATGCCTGTAAAGGGATTAAAATGAAAAATGAGGTCATAAATCCCAGCCAATTGTTGCATTGGACATTGCTGGCTGGGGGTGGGAAGGAAGCAAAAGAACATTACATTCATGTCTTTTTAATTGAGTTGTAGGTTATTAAACTCAGAGCTCCCTGATTCACCCTTGATTTATACTGAGGCCCAACGTGGGCTCATAACTTTTGTCCCAAAACCCCAGAGCCAAGCTCACACAAAGCCAAAATTCTTAACAGGACTTTTGTGTAGAAACAAGAACAGTGAATGTGACTTAAATAGAGAATAAATTGAAATTGGCTTAATCTCATAATTATGCCCTGCAGTATCTGTAAAGGGAAAGGGGAATGGTTCATTAATATAAAAATTATTATTGGATAATCATCAGTGTTCAGAGACCAGAATATAATTTTTTTTTGCATATTGGATCTCTAATCAGTTCATCCCAATCTGAATCTCTTGAACATCTGATTTTCCTCTCCATTCCCTTTTCCCTAGGATGACCCATCCTCACCTCCATGGTTTATGTCTAGATGGCATCAGAAATATCAGCAACTTGTGGAGACACCTGGGTGGCTCATTCGGTTGTGCAAGGGACTACTGATTTCAGCTCTGGTCATGATCTCCGGGTCCTGGGATGGAGTTCCAAGTCAGGTTCCCCACCCAGGGGAACGTGCTCTCTCCCTCTCTCTCTCTCTCTAACAATCAATCAATCTTTTTTTAAAAAAGGGGGGGGAGAAAGAAATACCAGCCATTTGTGCACTGGACATCCTTGGCTGGGATGGGAAGGGAAGCAAGAAATTTTTCTCCAATGTGGGTGACAAGGAGGGGAACTGGAAGGAAACTTTGGATTCTTCAGGTTTTGTATTCTAGCAGAGTTCATTGCTCCTTCAGAGCGAAAAGGTCACAGTTAAATCACCATTTTCTTCCTAATTAGTAACTACTTTCTATATGTAACAGTGTTTTTGTGTCAACAGAGTTATTCTCTTTTTTTGTGTTTAATCAAAGACCCGCCTCTGAAAATGATGGATAAAGCAAGAAAATAATGAAGGAGGTTGAAATAATAGTTAAATGAAGAAAATCCTGTATTGCCTCACTTATTCTATATTAAAAAAGCTTTCAGGTAAAATGAGGTTAAATGATTTTGTATGTGACATGTCTTTGAAGCTGAAAAAGTAATGACAAAGAGATTATTAACCTCAAAAAGTATTTCTAGCATAGGTTTTACTTTGTGCTTAAGAATTTAATTGCTTGTCTAATGTTCTAAATTCAGAACGTTAATTTTTCTATCCAAACTAGAAATTGGGATTACAAAATTAAAATATGGATTTTATATCCGTATCTGCCAACATGTTTGATTCCCAGAATCCCATGATGCGAGTAAAACAAGCATATTGCCACTACTTTTCCATTCTATATTCAAAGTGGTATGAAAATCAGGCAGGATATTAATAAAGTTTTTAATTTGATGGTGACTAACCGGCTGCTTCTAATTTGTTTACCTGTCCTATCTACTGAATAATATAAAATTACAGGTAAAGGTAATATCTATAATAGAGGAAACTGAAGATCCACTAAGGACATGAAAACCTCTGGAGTGAAATCTTGCTTGCTAACTGAGAAATTGATGCTTATATGTTGATAAAGCAGATGAGCCAAACTGGAAAGAAGAAACAAAGAAGGTCTCCTGTCATCTCTGTACCCCTGGGTCAAGAGTGCAACCCGGTGATTCCCCCTTTACTCTGCAGGGCCATGCTTCCAACTTCATAAACCCTTGGTTCCCCATTTGGTCTTTGGCTTTCAGTGTCCGTTTGGAAGAGAACTTACAAGGAGACAACCCGGTCAAGGTTAGAAAGGAATGGGAATGTGTGTTGGTCCTTGTACAATACCTTCAGAATGTTCTAGATTGTGAGGCAGGAGGCAGGAGAGGAAGGTGGAAAAAAAGCAGTCTTGAAGATTTTTTTTTTTTAACTGCTTCTTCCAAACACAGATATGCATCAAGGCATCCGCACATTAGGGCAGGGTCCAGGTCATCCCTCTCTGGGTCCCCACCTGCAGAGGCCAGCCTGTAAGCTTTTGATGTACCCATTAGGTAGCTTCCCTTCCTAAGAGATATAAATTTTAGATCTTTATAAACCTAATCTAACTTCCCCTTTTTGCATGGCCCTGGATTTTTCCAGTTGCTACTTCTTCCATTTGCTCTTTCTGTATTATTACTTCATTGTTCCTCTCCCATGCCTATCCTTACCCCATCCTCCTCAGTTCTTCAATAACTATATAGCGGTCTGTCATGTTAAATACTGTTTCAATAACGTGTATGGTTTCTCTGTTCTATCCAACTGAGACAAGAACATTTAACAATGGTAGAAAAGATTTCCTTGAAGTGATTTTTTTTCAGTGAGATTTAAAGTACCTCCAACCCAAACCAATCGTCTGATCTTTAGACCCATTGTAATATTTGGCTTATTAAAATCTCCAGTTCAAAGTTCTATCAATGTCTCAGACTGATCAGATTCAAAAAAATTATTTTTCCTTATGTTTTGCTAATTATAATCACTCCTGCCTCAGTCTTCCCTAGGACAATGAGCGCCATCATCATCTACTTATTCAAATCAAGTTTTGAAGAGTAGCATTAGCTCCTTCTTTGACTTACATATCCCATCAGTCACTAGGTATATGATTTCTATTTTTACATAGCCCTAAAATCTATTCACTTATTTCCACCATCAATTACTACTTCCATCCCACTCCCTGCCCGAATTGATGTAGAAGCTATCTAATTATACTTCCTGACCATAGGTTTAGCTCATTAAATTATTCTCCACTTTGAATTCACCACACATTTAAAAGTGTTCTTGCTTAAATCCTTTATATAAGCTTCCATTAATCTAAAGATAAAGTTAAAATGAATCATTCATGATCTAGTAGCTGCGTACTTTGAAAAATCTTGGCAGGAAACAGTATTTTATAGCTCTTCAGGAGTCTAACAGACTACCACAAACACTGATGAAAACTCACTAATGATTATTTTACAGAATTTCAGAACAAAAGATTTAGAACTACTATTTTCCGGTTGTACATAGGACTGTTATTTTTTTTTTCATAGGACTGTTATTAATTAGACTTCAAAACCACTCATCTAAAAACAAGAGACCTCATGAGTTTACAATCGTTCCTTGCCTAAAAATGGCATCCCATGGAAGTGAAGCCTTATGGGCACAGTGCGTGTGAACCATATCAAATCCATGCTCGTGTCTTGAAGTGCCAGGGTTAGAAACACCCACATACAAAAGTTTTAAAAAGGCAACACAACCAGAATAGAACAGTCCTCACTGGGGAAGCTTACACAGGCTGCCTGGGTTTGCATCTTAGCTGACAGTTCGTGTGACACTGGGCAACTTGTCGTGTTGGTTTATTCATCGCTAAAATGGGAACAATAAGAACATTTACCTCCTATGATTTTTAGAAACTTGAATTAGTTAACATATGCAGAGCATTTGGAACACTGCCTGGCATGTGACAATTGCTTGTTTACAGATGTAAGTATGAACATATCCAGTTCTCAAAAATCATTTGAGTCAGCCTGACAGGGGAATTTGACATCATTGGTCATTCTCTAGTTCTTGACACATTTTCTTTATTTGGCTTTCAAGGCACTTCCCTTACTTGCTTTTCTTTCTTTTTTCTTTTTTTTTAACTTGCTTTTCTTACTATTCTCAGGCTTCTCCTTCTCAGTTATTATTGCTGGTTCGTCCTCATCCACGTTTCTTCCTTCAGAACTTGGGAACGCAAAAACAAACAAACAAACAAACAAAACAAAACAAAACAAAACAAAACAAAAAACACCTTGGGAACGCTCTAGAACTTTGTTTTGTTAAGTTTGAAATAAGCCCTCTGTGGAGAGAAAACAGCACTGGCTTCTCTAACCCTCAGTCTCATTGTATTAAGCCTCCTCACTTAACCCTGTATCTACTGTCTTGACATTTTCGGAGAACCGGTCCTTTTTGTAATTAGTAGAAACTGCACAGAGGTCTTCAGGCCCGGTGAAATATAAACAACCATGAGTATTTTAGAGGGCTAGAGAAAAGCATTTTGCTGTGTTTATCTCTACATTTTGTTAACCTTTCTGTGCCTTATGTTCCTCGAAGTATTTGTCTTGGCAGTAAGTGCAGTGATGATGAACGTAAAGGTACAGCTTAGAAAGTGAAAAGTATTTTACCGGAGGGAAATGCATCTGGCAAGAGAGTAGGGATAATTCTGTATAAATCTCTTTGTGAAAGTGTTTTCATGTATGACTTTTCAGATGGCCTCACATGATGGTGAGAGAAGCTCCCTTGAATCTCTTCTCTGAGGGCACTAACTCCATTCACTAATCACCTCCCAAAGACATCACCTCCAAATACAATTACATTGGGGATTGGATTTCAACATAATGATTTTTTTGTGGGACACAAGTGTTCAGTTTATAGCAAATATTATGCCTAATTTATTCTGCAAAATATTTTATGTAAACATAAAAAATTGTTTTTTATGTGGTTGTATTGTATAGGCTGGTATTTGTTGGAAATCTTAAAAAAAAATGTTAAAACACACTTGATATTATTTTGTAATGGAATTTTTACTAAAAACAAACTGTGCTTGGGTCATCTGGGTGGCTCAGCAGTTTAGTGCCTCCCTTTGGCCCAGGGCGTGACCCTGGAGTCCTGGGATCAAGTCCCTCATCGGGCTCCCTGCAGGAACCCTGCTTCTCTCTCTGTCTGTGTCTCTGCCTCTCTCTCTCTTTGTGTCTCTCATGAATAAATAAATAAAATCTTTAAAATTAAATCAAACTAAACTTATGCTTAATCAAGAAGTTGCAGTTGTATCATGGTCATAAGAGACAGGAAACAAATTTAGACTGTATTAACCTGCTTTCTAATATTAAATTTAAGTCTGAATAATTTTAAAATCTATCATTTGGCTATAAATTAATCTTTCATTGGGTGATGCCAAAAGACAAAAATACCCAATAAGCACAGAAATGAACAGCTGATGTTCAGCTTGCAAAGATATTCTTGAGATCATTAGAATTAAATCCATAGAGAAAAGCACTGCATACATAGATTGATTCTAACGAAAACAGAAAAGGCAAACTTTGCAAATCGTCAAAAATTCCCTCAAAATTTATTTATGACAAAAATCATTCAAAGATAGACTCTTTAAAGCTGATACAGCCAATTTTACCTTCACTTTTGGGATGGATAACTATTTCCTTGGTTAAGCACCAGATGAAATAGTTGGTGTTTATCAATAAATAATCAACAAAGTGAGAAGCTTGCATTATGAGACATACTTAGGCACTTGAAGTTGCAATTTATGAATTGGATTCATAGCTCCTAAATCACACTTATTTTCAGGCATTTATGTTTATTTTTCTCTCTCAACCTACACCCCTCTTCCACCCTGCCTCCCTGATTTATTTTTTCACTAAGCACACAGAGTTGAATTTCCTAAATGAAACATCACTCTTGGTTTAGGTTCAGGTTGGGATTTCATGGGTGATGAGATGGAGCCCTGCGATGGGCTCCACCCTTGGGGAGGAGTCTGCTTGAAGATTCCCCTTCACATACTCTCCCTCCCTCTCTCTCTCCAAAATAATATTTTTTAAAAAGTTATATAAAAGGTATGAGCAAATCATTTATTAGGATTTTATTTTTAAAAAAAGATTTTATTTTATTTATTTATTTCAGAGAGAGAGCACATGTGATTGGGGGGAGGAGCAGAAGGGGAGAATCTTCAAGCAGACTCCTCACTGAGCACCAACCCTTAGGCGGCTCAATCTCCGGACCCTGAGGTCATGATCCGAACTAAAACCGAGAATCGATTGCTGAACCAGCGGAGATACCTATTAATTAGGATTTTAGAACTTAATAGGTAAGTGACAGATCCCAGGAAAGAAATGCAATAAAAGAAATACAGTTTTACAAAGGAAGAATAAAGAACCCCAAAGCAAATAAATAAAGCCCAGAATGCCTCTTAAGAGAAATACAAAGTGAGACAGGGAATGTTTAAATGGAAACAGAAGAGCTATAACAACAATAGAGGTAGTGATAAATATTGAAGATAGGCAAAGAAAAGGGAAAAACCAAACTAAGGGAACCAAAATTATTCTTAAAACCTATAGTTCAAGAAAATTTTCTTGAAATAAAATTAAACTAGATCTACATTTTTAAAGAGTACAGAGTGTAGCTTAAAATACTGACTCAGAATGGCCAACACCAAGGTATGAAGTCTTCTTGATTTTAAAGGAAAAATACTATTTGGACATAAAATTATATTATTATTAAAATTTGACAGAAGTACTTTATGCCAGGTGACAAAGAGTGACATATTTAAGATAGTTAAGGAGAGTGTGAAACAAGCAACTTTTTTTCCCCCCAGTAAAGGGCATTGACAAATTGTTACTAACATGCGAGACTCTGGTAATACTGTTCTACTAGCTGTCTATGAGTAAGCTACCAAAGAATGAGGTTGAATATCAAAATGACTAGAGATATTGTCAAAGGATAAGTTTTAAGCATTTTTTTGAGCCTTAATTTTATAAGTGCTTATAAGACTAAGGCTAAATAAGGATGAAGAGGGAGAGAATGTATGTAATGGTTATGTTAAAATGATGTAGATACAATGCAATTTTTAAATGGGAGGATAGGGAGAGCATCTGCAAACAAACCTTTGAAATTATTTTCAGTAAGCGCCACCGACGGTAGAATTAGTACCAGTATTGAGACTAGCGTGTGTCACATGGGGTAAAACAAATGAGTAATTATGGACTGTTCTAATTTTATCATACTGATTGTTCTCAAGTCCCAAGATTCCTGTGTAGAATAAAGGTGATACAGACATAGTAGAGAAGGTAGGTAATTAAAAACTCTATAATCTTTCATTTGAATTGGAAATAATAAGATATACTGGGAAGCTGTTTTATACACACACACACACACACACACACATAATCTCTATTTCTGACAACCAAAAAGGTCTAGAAACAATGAGCACATTAGAAGCGATGAACATATTACCAGCATCTAGATTAGGACCTTGAAATACCATTTCTTGCTAAAATAAACCAGCCCTTGGGAAAAATGACTGAGCCTGAGTCGTCTTGCGGTACTACATGGTGAGAAAGCCATCAGAGAGTACTAGGGCCATGTCAGAAGGAATCACGTATCCATTTGAAGAGCTTCTCCCTTGACAAACCTGAGATGATTTTAGTTTCAATTTAAGTAAATGTAGTAGATGAAAAGGCATTAAGTATGTTTAAATCTATGAGTTTGCAATGCGATTAAAAATAGTCCTTTGCTAAAAAAGAAAAAAAAAAGGTCCTTTGCTGAGGAAGATGATAGGAAACCAATTCCTTATTGAATATCAATAACTTAAGGTAAATGAAGTTATACTTTTGATATACATGTGGCATTCATGGTCTAATCTAGAGTTTTTTTTTTTAAGATTTTATTTATTTATTTATGAAGGACACAGAGAAAGAGGCAGAGACACAGGCAGAGGGAGAAGCAGGCTCCCTGTGGGGAGCCCGATGCGGGACTCGATCCTGGGTCTCCAGGATCATGCCCTGAGCTGAAGGCAGATGCTCAATCACTGAGCCACCCAGGTGCCCCCTAATCTAGAGTTCAGATTAATATAACTTTGAGGCCTTGCTATGGGAACAGAATATATGGATGTGTAGGTAGTGTGGTGGGTTGAATTATGCCTCCCCCGAAAGTTATGTCCACACTCTAACTTTCAGGACCTGTGAATGAGACCTTATTTGGAAAAAAGTCTGTAGATGGGATTAAATAAGGATTTTGAGGTGACATTATCCTAGATTACTGGGATAGTCCCTAGGTCTGATGACAGATGTCCTTATGAGAGACAGTAGAGAGGAAATAAAACAGAAGAAATGCAGGGACTGCAGTAATGTAGCCACAAGGCAAAAACCTGGGGAACCACTGGAAGCTGGAAGGACAAAGGAGGATCCTCCCCTGGAGCATTCCCAGATAGTTCCGCCCTACTGATCCCAATACTTATGATTTCAGACATCTGACCTTAAGAATTGTGGAGACACAAATTTTCCATTGTCTATGGCAATTTTTTGCAGCAGTTGCAGGAAACAAAATATAGGCATCATACATGGATTCTTATGGAAGGGACTAATTTCTAAATCTCATAAATAAATAAATAAATAAATAAATAAATAAATAAATAAATAAATCTCCTAAACATGGTATAAAATAACAAATGTCAGAAGGTTTTTAAAATGTGAATATAATTCAGTAGACTTGCTGATTTTTATACCTTGAATAGTATAAGTTTCACTTTTCCTACGGATTACATTGTAACCTAAAATATTTCATATTATGGCGCCAGAATTAATATCAATAATCTATAAAACAGGGATTAATATATTTTCTTGAGTGCCAGTGATGGAATGTGTTTGGCTGATTTAGAAAATGGGTTTGCTGTTGTTAATAAAATCAAACTATTTGATTCAGCATCTACTTTTCTACTT
Source organism: Nyctereutes procyonoides (assembly GCF_905146905.1). NCBI lineage: Eukaryota > Metazoa > Chordata > Mammalia > Carnivora > Canidae > Nyctereutes > Nyctereutes procyonoides. Next base: position 13,170,456 of record NW_026575021.1, on the reverse strand, counting down.
TTCCTGCTTTTCAACTAAGAAAGAATGCTTTCTCAGTATGCAGGGGGTTTTATGGCCCAGCTGGGAAAATTTAGTGCTTAGAAAATTCACAGCTATCCTCTTTATGGGTAACCTGTTAGCAGTAAAATGAAATCATCTAGCATATGGTTTATGGAGAAGGAACATACATGTAAACAAACATACTGAATGTCAGAGTATCCTCATTTTAGCACACACACACACATTTCCAAAATGCATGGAGAACGATAATAAAAAATGAAATTCATATGATAAATTAAGAAATACAAATTTCTCATTGTAGATAAAAGCAGTTTTGCAAGATTTCTTTTAATTTGATTTGTTAATTCTACAAAAGCTAGCCATTCCTGTATTTTTCAACAAATATAAATATCTCTTCACTATAGTCACAGGATATTTCAAATTATTTATTAGTGGTACATTTGGTAATTGTGTTGGGGAAAAGAGAGGAATATAAGTTGTGGTGCTATTTTTGACATGGATGATTTTTTTTCCTCCAGAATATCATATTACTTTACTTATCCACATTTGAAACCAAGTAAATTTTTTTTCACTTTTATCAATTCAATTCATATAATATTATTTCTGTGCATATATACAGTTTCTTCTTCCAAGTTTGCCTACATGGGTTTATAAAACAGGTATAAGCAGATATTACACAAAAGGAAAAGCCTAAGAAGACAGTTTTTCCCATAACTACTTTTATCAAAAGGGAACTCTGAAGATGCAATAAAGAAAATAACCCTGGGTGGGAAGGAGTATATGCGTTTCTTTGGAAGGGTTTTTTGTTTTTCCTAAAAGAACCAGGATTTTAAAAGGTAATGTTTCATTTCAAAATAATAGAAAATTCTCAACATGTCAGCATCACTGCATCCTTGAAGACATTGGCCCACAGTAAAGAAAAAAGGGTAGCATTATTCCAGAAGATAATTTTAATTGAAAGAAATAATAAACAGAGTGTTGTTGACCTAGCAGTGTATAACCTTCAGGACAGAAAAAAAATCTGCATACACTCTTTTACTAATGTCTGAATTATGCTTAAAAGGACTATCTATTGGATGAAGACATTCTGATTGTTTTAAGCATTTTTTAATTCCGTATTGAGCATTTATATATGTTCTCTACTAGCTTTTAAAACCCACGGATAACTAAGTATCTTGATTATTCAGTTTCATGTGACTGATAATTTCTGGAAAGCTTAAAGGATTAGGTATAAATCAGTCAAGATTATAACCCTAATATAGAAAAGGATTGTATGAGGATTTTATCCTTAAAAATAAACGGAATAGAAAGCATTCCAGAGAAGTATTATTGGCTTATTCAATCAAGATTGACATGACGGTTAATTTTTTTTTATCTATCTTATGAAATAAATAGTTTCTTTTTTTTTCTGATTTCCTTGCATTCTTTTTAAATTTCCAATATTCAGAGCTTTCTTGGAGAAGTAACAAAGAACTCAAAGTTTGCCAGTGTCTGCCATAAAGACAAGAGAGTGTTGATAAAAAAAAAAAAAAAAAAAAAAAAAAAAAAAAAAAAAAAAAAAAAAAAAAAAAAAAAAAGCACTTGATCAAAAAGCAATGTGAGGCTCTACAGTCAGGGAATCATGACCAGTAAAGTCATCACCAAAACTGATAGAAATAGAATACAAAAAGGAGAAAAAGAGATTAGAACCAGAAGAGAGTCCGGGATAGAAATCCAGAAAGAGCTGATTGGATTAATTTATCAGATTCAACGATAATTAAGATTTGAACTCTACTTCTTTGCCGTAGTCCACTTATCCAACTCCAATTCCAATAGAACATTTTTTTTTATCATTTGTTCAAAGGCTTAATTTTGGGGGGGTAGTTGAGGTTTACAACAAAATTAAGAGGAAGGTATAAATATTTCTTGTATATCCCCTGCCCCCATACAAGTGTAGCTACCCCAATCAGCAGCAGCCCTCTTCAGAATGGCACTTTGTTTTGCTTTGCTTTGTGGTGTTTTTTTTTTTTTTTTGGGGGGGGGGTTGTTTTTTGTTTGTTTTTTTTTTTTTACCAAGGATGAACCTACATTAACACATTATCACTCACAGTTCCCAGTTTGCATTACAGTTAACATTTGGTGGTGTACATCCTATGGGTTTAGACAAATGTATAATGATATATATTTATCATTATAATATTTTATAGTATGTAAATATAGTATTTTCACATCCCTAAAAATCCTCTGTGCTCTGCCCATTTATCTTTATTCCTTCCCCTATTCCTGGAAACCACTGAACTTATTGTCTGCATAGTGTTGCTTTTCTAAAATGTTGCTTCACTGCAATCATACGGTAGGTAGCCTTTTCAGTTTAGCTTTAGCTTCATTCCTCAGTAATATGCATGCAAATTCGCTCCATTTCTTCTCATGGCTTGACAACTCATTTCTCTTTAGCAATGAAGAATATTTTATTGTTGGATTACCACAATATCTTTTTCCTTTTACCCACTGGACATCCTGGTTGCTTCCAAGTTTTGGCAATTATGGATAAAAATGTGTATGGATGCCCATCGGTATGCAGGTTTTTTTTTTTTTGTGGAGATAAATTTTTAAATCCTATGGGTGTTTATTAAGGAGCACAGCACTAGGTTGCATGGCAAGAGTATGTTTAGTTTTTAAGAAACCACCAAAATGTCTTCCAAAGTGGCTGAGAAGTTTTGTATTTCACCAGTAATGTATAAGAGTTCCTGTTCCACATCGTTGCCAGTTTTGGTGTCCTCAGTGTTCTGGATTTTGGCCACTCTAAAAGGTATGCAGTGGTATCTCATTGTATTTCCCTGATGATTCATGATGTGGAACATCTTTTTATATGTTTATTTGTCATCTCTATATTATCTTTAGTGAGGCGTCTGTTAAAGTCTTTGGCCCATTTTTAGATTTGGTTGTTTTCTTATTGTTGCATTTTAATAGTTTCTGCTATTTTTGGAGATCCTTTTCCCAAGCCTATGGCCTGTCTTCGCATTCTCTTGTTAGTGTCTTTCCCAGGGCAGAAATTTTACATTTTAATGAAATCTAGCTAATCAGGTATTTCTTTAATATATTGGGTCTGGGATGCCTGGGTGGCTCAGTGGTTGAGCATCTGCCATAGGCTCAGGGAGTGTTCCGGGGTCCTGGAATCGAGTTCCACATTGGGCTCCCCGCAGAGAGCCTGCTTCTCCCTCTGCCTCTGTCTCTGCCTCTCTTTATGTCTCTCATTAATAAATAAATAAAATATTTTTAAAAAATAGATTAGGTCTTTGGTGTGTCTCTAACAAGTATTCCCACACCCAAGGTCGTCTATGTTTTCTCCTAGATTATCATTTAGGAGTTTTAAAGTTTTGTGTTTTATATTTTGGTTTCTGATTGATTTTGAGTTAATTCTTTTGTGGAGGGTCTAAGTTTTGTGTCAAGATTTATTTGTATGTTGATGTTCAGTTTTCTTGGTACCATTTGTTGAAGAAACTCTCTTTGTTCCATTGTGTTGCCTTTAGACCTTTGTCAACGACCAGTTGATTATATTTATGGGGGTCCTTTCCTGAGCTTTCTGTTCTGTTCCATTCATTTCTTTGTCTGTTCCTTTTTCAATACCACATTGTACTTGCCAGTATTTTGATTAGAATTGCATTGAATCTGTATATCTCAAATAGGAAAGAACTGGAATCTTGACAATATTGGGTTCTCCCATCCATGAACATAAGATATGTCTCCATTTATTTAGTTCTTTGATTTTGCTCATCAGAGTTCCATAGTTTGCCTCATGTAGATATTGAAGATATTTTGTTAGACTTATACCTAAGTATTGCATTTTTAGGGAAGGTGCTAGTATAAATGGTATTGTGTTTTTATTTTTTATTCTACTGGATCATTTATATATATTGGAAAGAAATAAAATTTTGTATATTAACCTTGTATCTTGCAAACTTACTCTAATCACTTATTCTAGTTTATTGATGGATTATTTTGAATTTTCTATGTGGACGATCATGTCATCTATGAACAAAAACAGTTTTATGTCTTCCTTCCCAATGTGTATGTTTTATCTTATTTTCTAGCAAATGTATGTCCTCTTTCTGCTTTTCAGTTAGCCTTGCAGATCTATCAGTTTTTGTCGTATATAGTTTGATGCCCTGTTGTTATGCACATACATGTTGAGTATTGTTTATGTCTTCTTGGAGAACTGACTCTACTGTCATTATATAATGCCATTTTTTATTTTTCATAACTTTCCTTGCTTTGAAGTCTGCTTTGTCTGAAATTAATATAGCTGCTTCTGCTTCCTTTTGTTTAGTACTAACATGGTTTATTTTTTCCATCCATTTACTTTTAATTCATATATTTCTCTATTTTTAGTAGGTTTCTTGGAGACAACATACAGTTGAGTGGTGTTTTTGTACCCTCTCTGGTAATTTGTCTTTTAACTGGCATTTTTAAATCATTGGTATTCAAAATAATTATTTATATATTTGATTTATATCCACCATATTTGTTTCTGTTTTCTATTTGTTGCCCTTGTATTCTTCTCATTTTGTTTTCTAGACTTTTTCTGTCTTTTGTGGTTTTACCTGAGCATTTTATTTGATTCCTATATGATTCCTTTCTTACCATGCCAGTTATACTTCCTTAGTTCCTTTTTTTAGTGGTGGCCCTAGCCTTTCCAATATGCATTTACAACTAATCCAAGTCCACTTTCAAATAATATTAACATACTTCCGATAGTGTGAGCACTTTATAATAACTAGATAATCCTAATTCTTTCCTCTCTTTCCTTGTATCATTGCATCATTCATTTTACTTACATACCAGCAGACATAAGTGTATATAGATACATATATGTATAAAATCAAATACATTATTTTTAATTTCAAAATACATTCAGTACTTTCATTTATGTTATAGTGTTTTTTTATCTTTTGTATTTCTTTTTGGTTCTTTCCTAGGATTTCCATATCTCTGCTTCCATTGTCCATCTTGCATGCTGTCCATATTATCCATTTGTGCCCTTAGCATATTAATCATAGCTGTTTTAAATTCTCGGTCGATAATTGCAACATCCTGTGATGTCTGGTTCTGATGCTTGCTCTGTCTCTTCAAATTGATTGTACTTTTTTGATTCTTGGTATGCCTGTAATTTTTCTTGATAACTGGGCATGACATACCAGATAAAAGGAACTATTGTACAAAGGCCTTTACTAATGTGGTGATGAGATGTAAGGGGAGGAGAAGCATTTCATAGTCTGATAATTAGGCTTCATTCTTTTAGTAAGCCTATGCCTGGGGACTGTGAACTTCACATGTGTGTTTCAGGTTTTTTCTCCCTCCTTATGTGGAACAGAATATTTAGGGCTGGACTTAGGGTATTTCCCTTTTCCTATATGGAATACCAGAATTGGCTGGAATTGAGTATTTCCCTTCACTAGATCATCATGTAGGTCCCATAATACGTTAAAAGATTAGGCTCTAGTTAATCAGTTTCTTCTGAGGTCAGGCCTTGTTAAGAAGAACACGGTGCTCTGATGTACCTCAAAATGAATCCTTTTTTCTCCTCCCCCCTGCCAGAAGCCTGGGGGACTTTTTCTCTGATGTTTATTGTGAATCTGGTTCAGCTCCTGGAGTTAAATCTCATGATACTCTGGGGGCCCCATATGATTGGATCCTCTGGAGTTTTTAACTCTCAGAGTTGTTAGTACTGATAACATTTTCCATTCAATCTATTTTAAGAATTTTGGGAAAACATCTGAGAAGTGGGGATTAAAAACCGTACCTCTACTCTGTAGACATGTAAACATCTATTCGTCTAATCATTACTCATATCAGGAGTATAAGTCTATAACCAAAATCTGCCCCACTGACTATTTCTTAAATTGTAGTAAAATACATATAACATAAAATCGCCATCCTAACTGTATTTAAGTATTGTTTGGCAGCATTAGGTACATTCACATGTTGTGTCGTTAACATCATGACCAACCACCCACAACACTTTTCATCTTGGAAAACTGAAACTCTGTACCTGTTAAACAATAACTCCCATTCTCCCTATCTCAAAGCCTTAGCAATCACCACTAAACTTTCTGAATCTATTTATTTGACTACCTTATATGAATTAAATCATATAGTATTTGTCTTAGTGATGTACTTATTTCATTGCAAAATGTCCTTAGGGTTCACATATGTTGTAGTATGCATCAGAATATTCTTCTTTTGTAAAGCGGAATAATATTTCATTTTATATATGTATATGTTTTATTCATTTATTTATCCATCAGTGGAAACTTGGGTTACTCCCACATTCTGGCAATTGTAAATAATGCCGCTCTAAGTATGGGTGTACACATACTGGTTTGAGTTTCTGCTTTCAGTTCTTTCAGGTGTATGCTTAGAAGTAGGAACACTGCCTCATATGTTAATTCTATTTTTAATTATTTAAGGAACTCATATGTTATATATATGAAAGTATCCTTTGATGTTAGATTGTTAAACTCTAAAGTAATCACTAAAATAACAAAATGAACAGTTATAGCTACTGAACCAGCAAAAGAGATATAACAAAAGTATAAAAAGTACAAAAATGGCAGATAAGGAAAAAAGGAGAAAAAAATACAGATGGGAAAGAGAAAACAAAAAATGATAATAATTAAACCTAACTATGCCACTAATTATATTAAATGTGGGTGGTCTAATAGCAGAGGATCCAAACACATGAAGCAAAAACTGGTAGAACTGGATAAAGAAATAAAAGAATTCACAGTTATAGTCCATGATTTCAATTTCTGTCTCCTAATAAATGACAAAAGGACAGAAAGAAAATAAATAAGAATATAGAAGGCCTGAAAAATACTATCGACCATAGCGTCAGAATGTGAAATGCTTGGCAATAATTCTGACAAATGATGTGCAAGGCATGCACACTGAAGAACTAGAATCATGGAAGAGAGAAATTAGACAGTAAATAGAGGGATATACCATATTCATAGGTTGGAAGACTCAGATTGCTGAGATGTTAATTCTCTCCAGTCGAGCTATAGATTCAACGCATTCCCAATTAAAATCCCAGCAAATGTTTTTAGTAGAAATTTACAAGCTGATTTTAAAATTCATACAGAAAAGGATGCAGAAAGTCTCAATATTTTGTAAAGGGAACAAATCTGGACTCCTATCCAGAATATAATGAATTCTCATAACTCAGTAAGTAAACATGCTGCAATAAAAAATGGGGAAAACATTTAAAGGGGCACTTAACACAAGAAAATATAAGAATGACAAGCATAGGAAAAAATGTCCAGTGTTGTAATAGGGGAATGCCATTAAAGCCACAGGAGATACTACTGCATACCCATTAGATGACTAACCATAACAAATGCTGACGAAGATATGAAGAATTAGAACTTTCATATGCTTCCTACTATGAATGTAGGATCGTACAACTAAATCATGGAACAGTTTGCATTTAAACATACATCTATTATGTGGTCCTGCCTTCTATTTCTAAGTATTTACCAAGAGTAAGTAAAAACATATGATCATACAAAGATTTGAACATGAAGAGTTCCTGGTTGATGCATTTGGTTAAGCTCCAGACTCTTGGTTTCAGCTCAAGTTGACCCCAGGGTTCTGAGACCAAACCCTGTGCTGGGCTGCACACTCAACACAAAGTCTACTGGAGACTTTCTCTCCCTCTGCCCACTCACCTGCTCTCTCACTCTCTCTCTCTCTCTCTCTCAAATAAATAAATAAATAAATAAATAAATAAATAAATAAATCTTAAACTTTCAACATGAATGTTCGTGACAAATTTTTTGCAATACCTAAAAATTAGATATGAAGGATTAACTGGTGAATAAATTCACAAATTGATACATTAGAACAATACTCAAATGCAAAAGAATGGTCTGTTGATACATACAACAACATGAATGAAAGTCAAAATACTCAAGCTGAGTAGAATAAGCCGAACTAAAAAAATAGTACATACTATATGATTATATTGATATAAAAATTTAGAAAATGCAAACTAATCTATAATGATAAAAAAGTGCATCAATGCATGAATGGAGCTAGAGTGTATTATGCTAAGTGAAATAAGCCAGAGAAAGACAAATACCATATTATCTTACTCAGATGAACATATGGGAAGGGAGAAAAGAAAAAGAAAAGAGAGGGGCGCCTGGGTGGCTCAGTCAGTTAAGCATCTGCCTTCAGCTCAGGTCATGACCCCAGGGTCCTGTGATCAGCCCTTTTTTTTTTTTTTTAAATCATGGGACACCTTTTGCCCACCTTCCCTCCATTCTAAGGCTGCTTCAAAAGAGTTCTGTGGAATTCTAAGGCTCCAACAGGGCAGTATGATAACCATTGCTCTAAATCCTGTGAAAATGTTATCACAATAATCACCAGTATTATCTTAGAAAACCTTTCAACTATACAGCACTCCTTCAGTGCACAGCTCTCCATGACAGTCTTTAACTCCAAGTCCATGAGATTAGAAAGAATAAGTCTCTCACATGATCGTCAGATGCACTTAGGAGATGTCCACTCAAATTAGAATTCCAGGAAAGACCATAGCCTTCCTTTTGGTGGCCTCTTAACCTAAGATCAGGATTACATTCTCCACTTGGAGACTTGGGCTCCATGCTCAGTGGGGAGTCCACATCTCCCTCTGCCTCTCTCCCTGGCTTGTGCTCTCTCTCACTCACTCACTCTCTCTCTCAAATAAACAAATGAAATCTTAAAAAAAGAGACAGAGAGAGATGAGGGAGACAAGCCACAGATGACTCTTAATGATAGAGAACAAACTGAGAGTTGATAGAAGGAGGTGGAGGGGGATGGACTAGGTGGGTGATGGATATTAAAAAGAGTATTTGTGATGAGGTCTGGATGTTTTATGTAAGTGATGAATCACTGAGTTGTACTCCAGAAAGCAATATTGCACTGTATGTTAACTGATTTAATAGCTAATTTAAAAAAATAAAAATTTAGATAAAAACCAACCAAACAAAATGTTGTATTACCTAATGGTCATCGAACAGGACCATAAGGGAGTTCAAATGGGTATGACAATGTGCGGTAGGTGTTAAAGGGCCTATATTTAGGACGCATACTGCTTGGCATGTTTGTTACTTGCTATCTGTATAAATTTGGAAAATTCTTAAACCTCCCTGCATTGTAATTTCATGATCTCTAAAATGGGGATAATAATTATCTCTAGTTCAAAGGGTTGTGAGGAGTAAATGAGTTGATCGATATAGAATATATATGCCATGCAGTAACATGTTTGAACAAACACAACACACGTTTGCAATTATTAAAAAAAAAAAAAGAAAGTACATCAATGCATAGGAAGGGATCCAGACAGCGGGAGGAGGAGGGGGGAAGAAATAAACGAATTATAAAGATACATGAAGAACCTATGAGGAGTGATAGTTATCTATTTGGATTGTGGTGATGATTTCACTGGTGTTTCCATAACACTAATGTTTTTCATTCTATTTAATTATACTCCCAAGTAATTGAAGAAAAGAAAAGAACAATAGGATGACTGATTAGTTAACTCTTGAGTCCTAGAAGATTTTTACTGCTATATTACAAAAGTATGATCATTACATTTTATAGACATGTGATATTAATTTTAGCTACTGTCTTGTTTGATAACATATATATTTGTTCCATTCTTTAAGAATATGTACCTCTATTCTATCTTGATTGTTTCTAATTTACCAGACTTTTTACCTTATGTGAAGGGAATCCTCTGACCCTTTTGTCTCATCATGTCCCAGATTTCATCTCATTTATTTAGTTTGCACAGGCTTCATTATATTTTGATTTTCCTGCATTAAGCTAGAAGAAAATATTTTGTTCAACGAATAGCTTTAGTACAAGTGAAAGTGATAAAAAATTTTCTCTAAATAATTTCTGAGAGAGGTCGTTGTGACCAGAAGATGATTGTATTCTCAATGATTATTCGGCCTGCGCCATGTGGCATTAGCCATATACTAGAAGGAAGCAGATTGTTTCTGCTTGCTTCTGGACATTGGAATGGTCTGACATTTGACATCTTGCCATTTAATTGTCAAGAAAATTCTCAGCTGGAAAATTTATCTTTTAACATTTTATTGACCCTCTGAGACCTGAAGTTAAATATAATGATTTATTTTCTGATTTTGCTTCTTTCTGTTCAAATTGGTTCTGTCTCCCCTGGAGAAACATTAGCGTTTCTTCTATTTTTTTTTCTTTAAATATGTACCAGGTAAATATAATTTTATTTTTTAACAAGTGTAGTAGAGATGGCAGTTGAAATTATTATGAATAATGAATTTGTATATGACTCTAAAAGCCAGAGTGTGTTATAGGAAAGAAGAGGACATTATAAATGGCCTTTAATTTCAAAATATTATCAAAACTATTTTTACTATCACTACATGGAATGGATATTTGAGAAGTTTGAATATTATGTTAAACATAGAATTCTTTTTTTTTAAAGATTTTATTTATTTATTCATGATAGACATAGAAAGAAGGTGGGGGGAGGCAGAGACACAGGCAGAGGGAGAAGCAGGCTCCATGCAGGGAGCCCGACGTGGGACTCGATCCCGGGACTCCAGAATCACGCACTGGGCCAAAGGCAGGCACTAAACTGCTGAGCCACCCAGGGATCCCCGAATTCTTTTTTTTTTTTAACGTAGAATTCTTTATTTTTTTTATTTTTATTTTTTTTAGAATTCTTTAACAGAAAAAAAAAATCCTACAGTTAAGTCTATATGTATGTTGAAATTTATCCTTTTCATAATATTTTGGGTAGCTACTATTAAAAGTCTATTCTGTACAAGTCAACTAGTCTAAGCTCATTTAATCCTTACAAGATTCTTGAATAGAAACTCATTTCAAAGTAGGGTGGAAAGTAAGAAAACTTGGTCAAGTTGCTTCATAGGTTCACAAAATATAAACATAAGTTGTAGAATTAATAACTTTCATACAAAACATTTCTTTTTTTATTTTTTTTCATACAAAACATTTCAATAATATATTCCAATAAGTTATGACTTGATCCATCAATTCCACTTCTGGGTATTTATCCAAAGGGAATAAAAATCATTGATTTGAAAAGACAGCTGCATTTCCGTGTTCATTATGGCATTATTTACAACAGCTGAGACATGAACACAATGTAAGTGTCCCATCGATGGATGAACGGATAAAGAAAACATGATTTTATATATACACACATATAGATGACATATATATAATATATACATGATATCTACATGATATATAATATATAGAAGCATGATATATATGTGATCATGATATATATGTGATCATAATATATATGTGTGTATAATATTTATTATTTATTTATATGAAATTTTAAGACCTCACTCTAAAAACTTCCTATAACCAATACTACTTGTTCTAATCCCCTTCCAGCTTGGAATTAATTAAACCTTCTAAACCTTCAAGGTTACTTGGAAATCACATGTAGATGATGGATGACCATGCATTGTCTCTGGACTTCTCAATAACTGCATTGAATGGAACAACACCACAAACCCTGAAGTACACCTAGTACTGTGATGAGAAGAAATGAACTTTTTTTTTTTTTAAGAAATGAACTTCTATCTGACCCACTATATATTTTTCAATCTATTTCGAGTAGCAGTTATCCTATCACACAAAGCCAGCACAGTAATTGGCAAAAAATTTGTCCTAACTAAATATTTGAGAATTAATAAAAACCTATTTTACTCCAGGAGTCAGCATTATACATGAAAATTAAAATCCATGGACATTCCTACTTATAGTTATGAATATAAGAAGAGTGACATCTTTGGTAGTATTCCTTAAAATTGTTCTAAAATTTCTAAGAAATGTCATTAAGGAAAAAAAAAGTTAAATATGTAGTTATTGGAAAGAAAAAATAACATAGGTGCATGATATTATAACTTAGAAAACACAATGGAAGAAAAATAATAAAAATAAACGGTATAACTTTTAAAAATATATAATAAAATGATAGTTCCACAAATATTAAATCTAATCAGAGCAATATTTGCACTAAGAAATAAAAATGTTATACACTTAAGTATAAGCTTTAATAAAAATATATCTTGAAAGTTTTGGAAAATCATATCTAGGGCTTATTTTAATATGTATCATAATTTTATCAAATCATATATTAAAAGATAATTGAAAACAACCCTAAAGAACCCAAACTGTAATGAAGTCAGAGATGCATTGAATTCCTATATGAAAGGACTGATCACTATAATAATGCTTATTTTCCACAAATCAATTTTTAAAGTAAATGCAGTTGGTGTCAAGTCAGCCTGCATAACAATTTTGAGTATCAGGTGACGTAAAAAATAAAAATGGAATAACGTATAAGTAAGATGGAGAACCTAATGGAGCTTCTAATTTAGTAGAGAGCAACGTATTTATTTCTCTACTTTGTGTAAAAAAAAAAACATGAAAATTCTTATATGGCTATTTAAAATTACTTATTACTCTGCAGTAAAGCTCCTGACAACCAAAGCAGCAGCACTTACATAGAGACACGTACAGGTGCACACAGTCTGGATATGACATGAAAGAATGAAGTGTGTAGGGACACGTTGCGGAAAAGGAAGCTGAGAGTTACTTTCCACAGAGATATTAAGTAGAATGCTTAATGCTTAATGCTTAATGCTCGAGGTCTGGCTTTGTAAAGATGTTTAAGTCTGCCCTTTGAGAGTTTTGCAGTGATGAGGAACGCCTTGGCCATAAAAAAAACTAGAGGAAGTAAAATGCCAAGTCTGATTGATATTAAATAATTCATCAAGAATTTGTGTTAAGGTAGGTATTACTTTCCCAAAACTTTAAAGATGAGTTAATTTGTAAACCTATATTTAAAACCCTAGAGTTTGGGCAGCCCAAGTGGCTCAGCAGTTTAGCGCTATCTTTGGCCCAGGGCGTGACCCCGGGGTCCCGGGATTGAGTCCCACGTTGGGCTCCCTTCCTGAAGCCTCCTTCTCCCTCTGCCTGTGTCTCTGTCTCTGTCTCTCTGTCTCTGCTAAATGAGCTATAGCTCTATCCACTCTGAGAAGAAATAAAAAGGAGCACTATTCTTTGATTCCTGGTAAGATCTGTTAATAACCCAATAAATGGTATAGCTCCGAAAACTACTGAAAAAGACTGATGCTAAAAGTGCAAATCAGCCCTACAGGACCCTTTTGGAACCATTTCTTGGTCTTGGTGAGGGTTTATTGGTATGTATGTGGCCCCATTTGCAATCCCAGGATCTTGCCAACGGAGCAGCATCAGGCAAGAGAAAAAAATGTTCCTTGTATCCCATGTAAAGGCTTTAAAAAGGTTCTTCCCGTGTCACCCCACAGATGGAGAAATTGCACAGGTGAACTCTACTGAGCCACTCAGTAAATTCTACTGAACCACTCTAATTACCATTTAATGATGACTCTTACACTTACAACCGAATTCAACCAAGATGAGCAATACCATCTGCATGATAGCTGGAGAGAAATTTTGGTTGTGGATCCATTTCCTTTATTTGCTGGAATAAAAACCCTTTCGTTGAGAGGACTCCACCTAAAGATTCAGTCTGGAGCACTTCCAATAATCATACTTTCCTGGGCACCCTGATTTTTTTTTTCTATATAACATTGACTATTTTCTGTTCTCTGTGTCATTTCTTATGGATGCATTCACAGTCGCTTTCTTATATGAAATAAAAATTGGTGTAATAAAACAGATCCCAGAGAGGCATTTTTAACATGTGGCTGTTTTAGATATGGTCTGGCTGCTTCGAAGCTCTTGGATGGAGTCCCCATCCTGAATTCTCTTAGCGTCAATCCCCCCGTTGATGGAATGAGAGCTGCCCACCTCTCACGGTGCTGTTGGAAGGGCCTATTGGGATGCCTGTTAGGAAGTCACTTGGTTAATCAGAACGTGCTGCATGAGTACAAGTAAGGAGTGATACACTGGGTGGTGAGTTTGTCCATATGACCTTGAGCCTGTGCCTCTCGGTGGTCCCCCCGCTGCTTGTGTTCATCCACCCATTGGCCACTGGAGACTCCTGCCTGGGATGGCCTATTATTGTTTCAGTCTCTGTTTCTTCTCTCATCAGCTTTGAGACACTTGGTTCCAAGTGGCAATTGCCTGCTCCAGTGGTCTGCCAAAAGATGCATTTCCCAGCACTCAGTGTCTACGCAAGCCTGTTTGAAACTCTCCTACAGCAAATCTTAAGAATGCTGCATCAATCTTCCCTGCCTACGGTGGTTGCACTTCAGTCCAGTGCACAGGAGCGAGGGGGTATCTTGCTGGCACCGGATCCGCACACATGTCCTGCCTGGAGGATCTGTGCTGCAGCCCGTGGAGCTGCAATATGGTTGAACTGAATTCCTTCTAAGAAACCATCCTGGCCCATCTTAGCTGGTTCATAATGCCAAGCTTGGCACATGGCTCGTGCTAATTTATGTGCTTCTTACAGGCTCATGAAGCCTAGTAAAGTGTCGATCTCACTGTGGATACTTGATTAAGTCTTTAATTGCTAATTTATATAACACAATGGTAAATATAAGATTGTAGAAGATTTGTATCTTGAACTTGGAGATGATAAAAGTAACTGACATTTATTGAGCACTTGTTATGTGAGGTATTTTAAAGCACATTATATGTCGTAGGTTATCTTTATTCCCTCAATCTATTATTATGCAGGTTTTCTGGTAAGGGGTTCAAAGAATGCACCTCAAAGAGTCAGCAAAGAATATACCCTAAATTTGAACCAGGAAGACCTGTCTCTGAACCTGGACCATTAAGCACTTTGTCATTTTGCCTGCTAATCATTTGGGCATGCTCACCAAGGGAGAGGTATCTAAACACTGAGATGAATACTTTAAAAGAAAAGCTTAATTTGAATTCTCTCAATATATTGCATGGTAAGAGAGAATTAAGGCCTCAGACCTGTTTCTGGGGATAAGGTCTTATATTTATTTATTTATTTATTTATATTTTTTTATTTTTTAAGGTCTTATATTTATGTGCATGTATTCGAGTGTAGACTTTGGAGCATTGAAATGTGCAATGCCACTCATTTTTTCAGGAAAGTTATCTCATTCTTTTGAGAAAGGTTAAATGAAAATAGTGCATAATAAAATAGTATAATAATATAACCACTTCATAAACTCCTTTAGGGGAGTTGAACCACACACGCAAGTCCCATGGGAGAGCGTTCTCTCTCAATTCAGTAAGAGCAACAAGCACAGCATCAGATTAAACACCTTAACCGGTTAACCTAAGGGATCGGGGATGAGGAGTTAACATGACCTGGGGTACAAACAAAATCTGAATCTCTATATAATATCAGGAAGAGTCACCAGAGCCCGTGTTGTGACCGTGAAAGCCGTGGAATCCTAGTAACAGCATACAATCGTGCGGCATTTCCCAGAGGCAGAGCTGGTGCCAATCGCAGCCATCATGTTCTATGGTTTTCCAGAATGCTGCAGAGCACCAAAAGAGCAGACCTGAGCACCAAAAGAGAAGAATGTGTGAACAGCCTTGAACTCTGCAAAGGAAGAGGAGGGATGAATTCAGTTGGACTTCTGATATCTCATGCTGGAGTTTTCAACAGTAAAATTTATTTTCTGTTTCATTTTTTTTATCTTATATTAACCATACATTCATCAAAATTTCTTCCAAGTTGGGAAACCAACATATTTATGAAATTTATATCTATCTATCATCTATCTATATGTGTGTGTGTCTGTGTATGTGTGTGAAAATGGGAAAACCTACCTGCTGTTTGGCCTATATTCTTATTTTTGTATTGAATTGTATTAATTAATCCAGTAACATGAAGCTATATTATAATGACACATGTCATGATTTTTTAAAATATTTTATTTATTTGTGAAAGAGAGAGTACTAGCAGGGTGTGGGGGCACAGGGAGAGGGAGAAGCAGACACCTCTTCAAGTAGGGAGCCCGAGATCACAATCTGAGCTGACCTGAGCCAAAGGCAGATGCTTAATGGACTGAGCCACCTGGGTGGGCACCTGTCATGATGTTTAAGAATAATCCACTTGAAAAGACTGAAGTGTGCAATCTTCATACAAGAAATAATATTTAGTAGGAGGACAAAATTCTTGCTAAATCAGTAATAGTAGTGACAATGGATACAAGCTTCAATATATTTTTTTTCAATAACCTCAAATATGATTCAGGACAAAAATAATTTGCTTTTGGAAAGTAAGTTATTGTTACTTTTGTTGAAACTTCTTACATATCTTTTTCCCAGGTTACATAGAAGATGATAAGTTAAAATGTAATATCCAAATGCCACTATTATCTCAATCACCAAAGAAATAAGTAATAGAAAAAATATCTATAAGCATGGGACCTGCAGCAAAATTGCTTACGCTGTTCTTTGAAAAGGCTTTCTTTTTTTCTTTAAATGTTTGTATGCTTGGTCTTTTTCAAGTAGAATGCACAAAATAAGGTAACCTCTTTTCGGAGAAAAAAATGGTGTGTAAGGATAACAAGAATTAGTAAGTCTATTTTCACTTCCTGAATTCATTAACATAAGTGAAAATAATTTTCAACCCTATTGATTTTCCAAGATGGGCAAGACTATGTCTTTTAAATAAGAATAGTAAGAGTTTTGAAGCTATTATCAAAAATTTATAAGCACTATCAATTCAATTCTTTTTCTCCTTTCTTTTTTTGGGAGGATTCTTTTTTGTCAGAATCAGTTGCTCGGGGCACATAGTGTTGAGCATGGTTCATGGAGTTGTAAGAAAAGTTAAACCTTGAAAACGAGAAGATCAACATTAATCATATATGCCCTTATCTAAGTACAAAAACTATAGGTTTTTAGAGAAAGAAAAGACTAATTTTGAGTGGGTAGGATCTGGGAAATCTATCTGGAGGAGATGCCTTTGAGCAAGAACTTGATTAGTGTGTGGATGAACCATCTTTAGTAATTATCTAAATATTATTCAAAATTGATCTATGGAAGTATGGAGAACATCTGAAGCTACATTGGAATACACATTAAAAACAGAAAAGTGGTTTTCAGCATTAATATCTCTAATCATCTGAGCTGTGACGATCACAAAACTCTTTAAGCCATACTTGTTTTGTCCTTCACAAAACAGAGACAAAAATACCATCCTGACTGATATCGCTGGTGCCGTATACACTTAGTCCAACGGTGATGTTGGCAAGACATGATTGCAGGAATACAGATGGTAATGTACAGACTGTCTCTGAAATTAAGATAGTAATTTAATTTGTATAACCCATCCAGTTTGAAACAATAAAAACATTTTATGTAGCTATTAAATAAAATTAAGTAGAACAAAGCCATTATAGTCCAAAAAGATGAATATAAAATTGAAGTACCTTCAGACTATGAATACTCCTAGATGGAATTATGACCCCCCACGCCCCCGCTCCAAAATCTATGCATATGTTACATTACATGGCAATGGGGAGTTGTAGATGGAATTAAAGTTGCTAATTAGCCGACCTTCATTACCTAGTCTTGGATTACAGGAATGTGTCCAACATGATCACAAAGAACGTTAAATATGGATGAGAGAGTTAGAAGAATCAGTGTCAGAATGACATCTAAAACAACTCAACTAGCCATTGCTGGTTTTGTAGATGGAAGCCAAGAAAAGTCTGTGGCCTCTGGAAGCTCAAAAAGACAAGAAAACAGAGTATTGCCTAGGGCATCCGGAAAGTAACATTGCCCAGATGACACCTTGACTTTGGCCCACGGAGACCTGTTTCAGATTTCTGGCCTTCAGAACTGTGGCATAATAATATGTTGCCTTAAGCCACTAAATTGTGGTAAACTTTTATGGAAGCCATAGAAACAAATAGAAAACCCACGTCTGTCTTGCCCCGTTACATCCCCAGCGTCTAGTACACTATCGATACCCAACATTCGTTAGATGAAAGAAGAGCAGAATAAACTCATGTGTTTAATTTTGAAAGTATCACTTTCTGTCTTTAAGACTCAGTTGATTCCTCTCTCAAATAGAATCGACACACATGAACTTTGAAATGTCTCTCTCCTCTCTCGTTCTACAGTTCCTTTACTTCTATTAGATGTTACTTTGAATATTAGAGACGAGAATTGGAAAAAATGAAAGGTGATGTGGTTGTTGGAGGTAATACCACAGTATCTGTTGTTGGCTTTGAGGAATCATCATACAGGTATGCTTAGGTACACGTATGCACTCATGAATATTGTCAGCTACATGGAAATACCATTTGGAAGTACCACCTGGACATACCAGGCTGGGTGTGCCAAAGAGCCCCCAATAGCAGTTCCCCTAAAGCACCAAGGATAGTCATGATACATGGCTACCAAACCACCTATAAGATCTTTTTCCACGACACACCACAGTTTTCATTAATGGTGTTATTAAAGGAGTTACATCCACAGAACACATTAAACTGTGGCAAATATAGCAGGTGCCGCAATCTTCTTACCATACCCAAGCAGCTATCTTAATGAGCGGACTTGATTCATAACCACATAGTGTACTTTGATGTTCAATCATCTTTGCCCTATGCAATTCAGAGGTAGTATTTTTGTTCCTTGAGGGAAAAAATGGTAAAAAAAATTTTAAAAAGCTACAAATTATGACCCAAATGATAGTTTTGGCCACATAAGGGTCAGCTAAGTTATCAAGGGAATACTGTATACTCTTCCCCAGGTTGTCTGAGTAGATTTTTAAAGGCAAAATCCATTTAGTCAGCATGAGTACAATTTCCCTTAAGTGGAACAAACATATCTGATGGCCTCTCCAACATCAACAATGAATACCTCATCTAAGAGAGATAGCTAATCTGTTATTTTGGGATCTCTTGGGAATGATTTTTTTTTTTTGCATCCTTATTATGGAATAGTAATCTACTCCCTTCTTTTTTGAATTGAATTCCTTCTGTGTCCATTTATTACCCATTTTCATCCATATCCTTCCTCCTTAGATGGGATTCTTTGGCGTGGCTGCATTGCTTACTCCTAGAACACCCAGTAATAATAGTCTGGCCAGAATTTTCCATTTACTCCATTCTGGTGAAGGTGTTAGAGCATTGGACAAGTGAAGAATTGAAGGATTGCCCCTGGTTCCTGATAATTGAGCCACTCTGCCTGTGATTAGACCTAATTTGACTACTTACAACGAAGTTCAGCAGCTTCTATTTGTCACATGGTCACAGGGGCATTGAGGATCCTTAATTTATCTTATTTTCAAGGAGACAATCATCACACAATCATCAATGTGTTCTATACTACGTTACTCTTGAGGATTATCAAATTGGAATTCTCTAATATCAGACTCTACTAGCACACTGGTGAGCTCAAATATATTTAATGCAAAACTATAAATGTATACTGAATATCATTTCGTGGAAAGCAAATTGTGACTTAGTAGAATCTGAGATAGAAAATGTAAAGAAGGGACGCCTGGGTGGCTCAGCAGTTGAGCGTCTGCCTTTGGCCCAGTTCATGATCCTGGAGACCTGGGATCGAGTCCCGCGTCAGGCTCCCTGCATGAAGCCTGCTTCTCCCTTTGCCTGTGTCTCTGCTTCTCTCTCTGTATGTGTCTCATACATAAATAAATAAATCCTAAAAAAAAAAAAAAAAGGAAAAGAAGGCATTAGCCACAACTATTATGGTACCTCAATAACCTTTATGCTGTTGCACTTTCTTGAACAGCGTGGCCATAGAAGTCATGGATGGAGCGACCCAGGGAACCACTTTGTCTAATCTTTGATATCTACTACTATGGATTAAAATGTGCCCCTCCCCCATTCATATGTTGAAGTTCTAACTCCCGACGTGACTATATTTAGAGTTGGGGCCTTTAAGGAGGTAATAAAGGTTAAGTGAGATCCTGAGAGTTGGGCCTTAATCCAATAGGATTATAAGAAAAGGAAGAGATACCCTAGTTCTCTGGCTTTTGATGTGTATACAGAAGAACTCTCCATAAGGTGGGTATGGTGCTCAGTCAATCAGTGGAAGGACTTCTAGAACAAAGACTGACCTCTGAACAAGCAGAAATTCTGCAAGCGGAGTTCTGTAACTCTTCCCTGCTGGCCTACCCTGCATATTTTGAATGATTCAAGCGTCCACAATTACACGAGCCCATTTCTTAAAATAAGTCTTTTTTTTTCTTCTATATATGCATCCTGTAAGTTCTGTTTCTCTGGAAAACCATAAATAATACAGCCTACAAAATAATATACTATTTGGCAGCATTTACAGTTAGTGCTGTCTCGTCCTCCTCATGATTCTTGACCTCCCTGCTGCTTGTTTCTCTGTTGAATGCCTCTGCTTTTTATCAGAATACACTGTGAGCTTTAGGGTCTCCTGATCATGGCCCCTGCTACCTATATTTGGGGTGCTTAAAAGTTGTAGATGAGGTACATTGCGGACGGTTACATCTCCCCATGTGGCCACAACATGGTCCTAGTTCCCTCTTAGAGAAACCTAGTTCTCAGCCTGAATACTAATAATAACCAGGAAAACACAGAGTTTGCTCACTCTTCTTCTGCTCAATATTCCCTGATTATCATCTCTTGGGTAATACTCTGGGTCTAATTCATTTATTCCTTATTCCATTGGTAAGACTTGTCTGCTGTGATTGCTTTAAGACTTTTACCACTTCATACCAAGGATGTATAGGGAATATCAGACAAACATCATGTTTCTAAACTCATCCCCTTTCTTGCTGAAAGAAGATTTCAGATTTCTTGCTGAACATCCCTTTGCCATTTTAATTCATGAGTCTGAAAGATAATCCAACAGCTGCCACCCATCTTTCTTTTTTCCCCAACAAAGTTTTAAACGTCAAAGCCGACTCTGGTGATTGATCTCTTCCAACTCAATACTTGAATGATTCAAAAGGTAGGGGCAAAGCAGCAGACACAGATTAAACAGTCTTTTCCTTGAGGAGTGCCAAAGCATCAGATACAGTTTCCAAGTTTCTCTCTTTTCCCGCTTAAGATATGTTTTAGTTTCAGATTAAAAGGCGGGTTTTGAGCAACACATGTGAAAATACTGTTACCAACAAAGCCATTTCTATTTTGTAATTTCTCCATCATTACATAGATAGGACAACGCTGATATGACCCCTCCCATTCTCCAGCAGCCATGCCCCATAAACATACACATTCCTGTTAAAGGCAATAAGCAATCTAGAAAGACCCGATGGATCCTGAAAAAAATATTTCAGAGTTAGGGATTTCTTGGTATCTTTCTTCTAGCATACATCATTAACTTGTGTACAGGGAGGTCTGGTCATCAGCACCTTTACATGTGGTCTTTTCTAATGATTCATTCCTCAGAGTATTCTGGTATAGAAATCTCTTCTGTCCATGGCTTCTATCCCAACGGGGTACAATCTGATTGGCCTTTATAGCAGAGGAAGGAGATAGACAAGAAAATTCATAATTGTTATCAAAGCTATCAAAAACAACTTATTTTCTTTAAGATTCACTCATAACTGTATAGAGAACATTAATTACACTTATTACATTTCCATTAAAAACATGCCCGTGTTACTTAATTTTTGAATCTGAATTTATAGAAAGACTTTAGTTCTTTCTTGTGGAGAATGTTTAAGGACATCTGTTGTTGACAGGCATGATTTAGAAAGCTGAAAGAAATTGACATTATTTCATCAAGTTAACAATATTGTGCAGTCATTTCCTTTTAGATTATGGTAATCTGGGGATCCCTGGGTGGCTCAGCGGTTTGGCGTCTGCCTTCGGCCCAGGGCGTGATCCTGGAGACCCAGGATCAAGTCCTGCCTCGAGTTCCCTGCATGGAGCCTGATTCTCCTTCTGCCTGTGTCTCTGCCTCTCTCTCTCTGTGTGTGTGTTTCTCATGAAAAAATAAATAAAATCTAAAAAAAAATGTTTAGATTACGAAAATCAAAATTGTATGTGAAATTTGTTGCATATTTGGAAAATACACGGCAAAATGTAAGATGTTTAAAAATTTTTTCTTAGTCATTTAGGATGTGTTCATTTATGTAGACAGCCAGCTGTCCTGAAATATTAAGGATGCATGCAAAAATTATTTTAAAATTAATTGCCCAATCTTAAGAAAAAAGGTGTAAATAAATAGTACAAATCCTTTGTCCCTTTGCATGGTTATGAAACCCTGAGAGCCATATGTTACAAATAGATCCACCCACATTTTAAAAAATATTTAAAAATTGAATAGCTCATGTTAACATCTAAAAAATACATTCTTTAATGCTTTTAAAAATTATAAAGAACTGATGACTCAACACATTGTATTCTTATATTTGCTTATTAAATATTAAAGATACTTAAGAGGTATTTAAAATAATTTCTGATACTAATCTCCAAAATGAAAATAAAGTACATTTCAAATACTTATAATTCTGATAAGATTTTCTATTTATCTCAGAAAAATACATAGTTTTTGTTTTGCCATGAGCCAAAGGAAATTCAGCATTTTTACAAATTACTGTTATTCTCTAGAATGAAAACAGACATTAAAAAATATATTTCAAAAATCATGAAAATCTCTAAAAACGTAATGCTTTGTCTTGGTTAAAATTACAAACATTTAACTTCCATAGCTATAAATAGAAGAGTGATTAATTTAAGGTGTTGCTTCATGATAAACTAATAAACTAAAATTATCTTTTGAAGAATACAGAAAAATGTTCTTTGGTAGTAAGCACAGTAGATGGATACCAATATACACATAAGTGTTTCTTTTTCTCCCACATACACACAATGGACTAGATTCTTTGGAGAGTCTAAATCGTTACCCAAAATACTAGTTGATTAGGTCGGTATGACATTTTGTGGGGGAAAAAATAACTGAGTACAGACTGCATATTAGATTGGAAGCAACAAAATATGTCCTATGTATAGTACGTAAAAAGTTTATTTAACTTCTATTTCTTTTAATGTTTTGAATACCACAAAAGTTAAGAAGCATTATGCTCCCTCCTACCTACTTTAGATAATCAATAAGAAAAGAATCGACATTTAAAGAAAAGTTTTGTGTCAAACACTAGGCCAAGTCTTTTGTAATCATATTTTTATTTTTTATGAGAACTGAATGGCATTATTATTGCTTTCCTCCCCTACATTCTTCACATGAGAAAATTGTTCAAAAGTGATTAAAGAATACACAGTTCATAAATGGAAGATGAGGATTTGAACATCATACTTAAACATCTACATTTGTTGCCTCCTAAGCAGATAGGTGGTGCTAATCTGTCTGAAAGATGATTCCTTCTTTAGACAATAGATTGAGCCCTCTGAGTTCTCAAATGCTATAAATATTCAAGATTCAGTGAACCCAATGACACATGTGTATATGCGTAATATACATATTCTTGTTGCCACAATCAACTTTGGAAAGTTTCTGCTGCAGACGTTGTTACGTAACCTCTTATCATTCATTTGAATGTAATTGCAGTTCCATATTTCACACTGATTATTTACACTTGGGAAATAACAGGACCAATCGATGGCTACTTCCCTCAGCATCCCATATAACTCCCCATGCTGAAAGTGATTCATAAGTAGCTGAATCCTATAAACACCATTTATTCCTGATCCTGAGACCTTTCTACATAGCATCTGAGGCTGTTAATCTTTGTTTCCTGAAATAATATTTCCCCTGGTTTCCTTCAAGTCACACTGTATTAATCTTCCTACATTCTGTGTCTTCTTAAGTCTTCATTTACTGTGCCTATTTCTTATTCTTAACAGGTTAGTGGGGTTTTTTTGGCCTATCTGGGCCCTTTTTGATGGATTCAAGAGTTGGCAAACTTTATGTAATCAGACAGGTGGTAACTATTGTAGGCCTGGAAGATCCTGAAGTCTCTGTGATGACTACTGAACTCAGACATTGTTGTGCTAAGGCAGTCACAGAAAACAAGTAAGGGAATGGAGTGGTCATATTCTGGGAGAACTTTGGAGAAGCAGGTGGTGGGCTAGATTTGGCCAATGGGCGGTTTTCCAACCTCTTTTTTGACTTTAATACTTTGCAGGCTAATTTTAAACACTATCACAGCAGATTGTAATCTGCTTTATCTATGTTAGTATTCAATAGCTCTACACTGAATTTTATTTGCATCTGATCATCTACACTTAGATTCTTACTTTTTCCTTCCTGGATTTTATTTAAAAAATATTTATTTATTTATTTTATTTTATTTTGTTTAAGATTTTATTTATTTATTCATGAGAGACACAGAGAGAGAGAGAGAGAGAGAGAGAGAGAGAGAGAGGCAGAGACACAGGCAGAGGGAGAAGCAGGCTCCCTGCAGGGAGCCTGACATGGGACTCGATCCTGGGTCTCCAGGATCACGCCCTGGACTGAAGGCAGTGCTAAATCACTGAGCCACCCGGGCTGCCCTATTTATTTCTTTTATATCATTTCTTGGACACTGTGCCCTGTCCAAGTATTCACAGAAACAACACAGTCCTGGTTTCAAGGACAGTATAATTTACTGAGAAAGTAGAGGATCAACCACTAACCAAGAAACTACATAAATAATTACATTAATATAAGTTGTGACAATCAAGTTGGGTTGCCAGTTGGGTTGTTCAAGTACTATTACTTTATACGGATATAGAGAAATAAACTATAAAACTATGTGGATGGGCAAGACCACTTTAAAAGTGAATAATCTGAAAATACAAGCCTACATAAAATTAATATTTAAAGATGGATTCGAAGAGGAGAAATAAGCTAAAGAGACTAGCTAAGGAGATAAGCAACTAAGAAAAATTAAAGAAAAATAAGAGAATGAGGTATTATGGATGTCAAGGGGAGAGAAACTTTCAATTAGAAGTCATCCATAAGTCATATTGAATGACATTTTAAAAATTAATAAAATGAGGGCTGAAACGTTCCTATTTTATTTTAATAACAGTGCATTCATGCATAAGCTGGTAGCATCTAAAACATTTCTTTCAATCGAGATTCAGAAGATAGATCAGTCATTTTACATTAATTCTCAATCCTGTCTCTATACTTATGTCAAATGGCCGGACTTTTTATTTCTCTCATTGCCTTCAACTGATGGTGCTCTCCATCTGATTCCTCAAATAAGAAATTGAGAAGATATTCCCAACATTTTACTTTCTTCACATCTCATATGCGTTCAAATGCAAGGTGATCCCCTGTACATCCCTAGACCTCTTCGGTTCATTCAGCACTTCCCACCTCTACTTCCACCAACCTAGTCTAACACAAACTATATCTCCCTTCATCCAGTAGAACTTTCTCAGATTCAGTCTTCTCTTCATGAGCTAGAATGTTCATGTCAAACATGTTTCAAGATGCCATTCTATACTTCTATTTTTTTTTAAGATTTATATCTATTTATTCATGAGAGACAAACAGAGAGAGGCAGAGACACAGGCAGAGGGAGAAGCAGGCTCCATGCAGGAAGCCCGATGTGGGACTCGATCCCGGGACTCCAGGATCAGGACCTGGGCTGAAGGCAGATGCCCAACCACTGACCCCCACAAGCATCCCTGAAAATATTTTTTAAATACAGCTTTTGAAACTATTTGACTATAATGATCTAATAATCTAGTTTACCTTTAGTTATGACTTTTCAGCAATCATCATATAAATATGAGAGTCCTTGCAAGGAAAAAAAATAGCACATTTCTCAAATATAATGAAATTTTATTATATGAAAATATAATAATGTTATTTGATAAAAATAATTTATCAACCTTAATTTTGCTATTTTCTTTTACATATTAGTATATTATTATTAATAGACAAGTTCTGGAAACTGTCTGGGTTCAAATACCAGAGGTTCACATACTCTGTCTACTTTGGGAAACATGACTCAAATTCTCTCTCAATGGACCCATTGCTTTCTGTAGGTCTTCTTTGGGAAGTGAAAAAAAAGGTCATTCAGATCCCTTCCCCATTTTTAAACTAGGTTGTGTTTTGCTTGTTTTGTTTTTACTATTGAGTTATAGGAGTTTTTTATATAGTTTGATTTTAATCAAAAGTTTGATGTAAAGCCATGCAGGCAGGAGGATATTCACCATCACCTTTATGAGATATATGATTTTTAAATATTTTCTTCCATTCTATAGGTTGCTTTTTCGTTTTGTTGATGGTTCCTTTTTCTGTGCAGAAATGTTTTAGTTTAATATAGTCCCACTTGTTTATTTTTGCTTCTATTGCTTTTGCTTTTGGTATCAAATCCAAAAAAATCATCACCAAGACCAATGTTAAGGAGCTTACTGCCTATGCTTTCTCCCAAGAGTTAAATGGTTTCAGGTCTTACAATTAAGTCTTTTTTTTTCTTTTTTTTTTTTATTGGAGTTCAATTTGCCAACATATAGCATAACACCCAGTGCTCATCCCGCCAAGTGCCCCCCTCAGTGCTCATCACCCAGTCACCCCCACCCCCCACCCAACCTGCCTTTCCACCACCCCTTGTTCATTTCCCAGAGTTAGGAGTCTCTCATGTTTTGTCTCCTCACTGATATTTTCACTCATTTTCTCTCCTTTCCCCTTTATTCCCTTTCACTACTTTTTATATTCCCCAACTGAATGAGACCATATAATGTTTGTCCTTCTCGGATTGACTTATTTCACTCAGCATAATACCCTCAAGTTCCATCCACGTCGAAGCAAATAGTGGATATTTGTCGTTTATTACAGTTGGAGTTAAATTTTTTGCAAAGTGTTTGGTAGTGGTCCAGTTTTCTTCTTTGGCTCATGACTGTCCAGTTTTCCCAACTTTATTTATTGAAGAGACTGTCCTTTCCCCATCATATATTCATTCTTGGCTCTTTTGTCATTAATTAATTGGCAATATTATGTATGGGTTTATGTCTGGGCTCTCTATTCTGTTCTATTAAACTGTATCTTGCCTGGTTTTGTTTTTGTTGTTTTGTTTTACCAATACCATATTGTTTTCATTACAAGCTTTGTAATATAGTTTGAAATCAGAAAGTGTGATGCCCCCAAAACGCCCTTGGCTATTTGAGGTCAATCCTAATTTTTAGGATTGTTTGTTCTATTTTTGTGTAAATGTCATTAGATTTTGTTGGATTACATTGAATCTGTAGATTGCTTTGGGTATCATTGACACTTTAACAATATTAATTCTTCCAATCTATAAGCACAGAATACCTTTCTATTGATTTTTGTCCTTTTCCATAACTTTCATCATGTCTTATAGCTTTCAGTACAGAGGTCTTTCACTTTCCTGGTCAAACTGATTCCTAGGTATTGTATTTTTTTTTATTCATTTGTAATTGGAGTTGTTTTCTTTTTTTTTTTTTAATTTATTTATTTATGATAGTCACAGAGAGAGAGAGATAGAGAGAGGCAGAGACACAGGCAGAGGGAGAAGCAGGCTCCATGCACTGGGAGCCCGACGTGGGATTCGATCCCTGGTCTCCAGGATCGCGCCCTGGGCCAAAGGCAGGCGCCAAACCGCTGCGCCACCCAGGGATCCCTGGAGTTGTTTTCTTAATTTCTCTTTTTATAGTTCACTAGTTTATGGAAACATAATAGATTTTTGTGTATTGATTTTGTATCCTGCAACATTACTTAATGTTGTTAGTTCAAACAGTTTCTTTGGTGGAGTCTAGGGTTTTCTGCATATAATATAATATCATCTGGAAATATAATTTTACTTCTTTCTGATTTGAATGGCTTTTATTGCTTATTTTTGCCTAATTGCCCTAACTAGGACTTCTAATGCTGTGATGAATAAAATTAGCAATAATTAGCATCCTGGTCTTGTTCCTGAACATCGAGGGGAAGCTTTCAGCTTTTCACTGTTGAGTACGATGTTAGCTGTGAGCTCATCATATACGGCTTTTATTATGTTCCCTCTATACCCAATTTCTTGAGATGTTACTCTTTTTATCATAAATTGGTGCTGAATTCTGTCAAATGCTTTTCCCTATGACTATTGAAATGATAATATGATTTTTTTTATCCTTCTCATTGATTGATTTATGGATTGAGTTTTCCTTAACTTTTAAGGGATAATTTTAATAAATGTAGAATTTTAGTTTAGTGGGTTTTTTTCTTTGAATAACTTAGTATTTTACTTTACTCTTTGCTTACTTTCTGATAAGAAGTCTGATGTTGTTCATATCTTTTTTCCTATGAGGTTAGTTTTATTATCCTGTTTTCTTTCAGGAGTTTATATTTTTCCTAGTTTCCTGCACTGTGAATATGCTATGCTTAGATGTAGAGTTTTGGTTTTTGTTTTGTTTGTTTTTTGTTTTTTTTATACTACTTGGTGTTCTCTAAGCCTCATGGATCTATGTTTTGGTGTCTGTTATGGATTTTTGAAAATTCTTAGCTCTTTTTACTTCAAATGTTTTTTTTCTACTCTCTTTATTTGGCTTCTGTTGAATCAAACTACATGTATATTACAATTTTGAAATTGTTCCACAATTCTTGGGATTTCTGGTGTGTGTGTGTGTGTGTGTGTGTGTGTGTACGCATGCGCTCACATGTTAATTTTCCTCTTTGTAATTTTGTTTAGAAGTTTCTATTTACCTATCTTCAAGCTTACTGATTCTTTCCTCAGTCTTGACTAGTCAGAGAAACCCATCGAAGGCATTCTTAATTTGTCTTACAGCGCTTTATGTCTTTAGAATTTCCTTGAAGTTCTTTCTTAGAGTTTCCATCACTGTTTATATTACCCTTCTGTTCTTGTATGTTGTTTACTTCCCCTTTAGATCGCTTAACCTGTTAATAGTTGCTGTTTTAAATTCTCTCTCTAAAAATTCTAAAATATGTTTCATATCTGAGTCTGGTTCAGATGGTTTAAATTGTCTCTTCAGACTGTGTTTTTCTTGCCTTTTATATGCCTTGTAGTTTCTTGTTGAAAGCCAGACATGATGTATTGGGTAATTGGAACTGAATTAAATGGGCCTTCAGTGTGAGGTTTTATGTTAATAAGGCAAGGTTTTGAGGCTATGTTTAATGTTTGCTATAACTATAAGTGCCAGAGGCCTCACATTTCCCTATTGTCCTTGTTTTTGTCTCTCCTGTTGTTTTTAGTTTCCTTAACAACTGCTCCTTAGAGAGACTCAGTGTTTTTCATCTCTTTTAATTGTAATTCACTGACGTTATTCTGGAGAGGTAAGGTGTGGGTGAAGAGTAGTATTGTATAATTTTTCATATATATATATATATACATATACGTATATATATATATATATATATATATATATATATATATATATGGTGGGGGGCTGTGTCCCTGGGCTACAACTATCACAAGGAGTTCTTAGACATCCCTACTTCTTCATACCTTCTGACCCTAACCCCCTAATCACATCCCTTAGGGAGACAGAAAGGCCAGAGGGGCATCTTTTACATTGTTTAAGCTCTCTCTTCTCCTGCCAGAGCCATAAGGGGATCTTTCTTGCCTCTTTACCATTAGAACGTGGTGGAGTAAAACTCATGAAGGATTCAGGGGTATGAGTAGGGAATTAATACTGTACATCAGAGGAGTTTCTCATTCTCAACTGGTCAAAGCTAAACCTGCAACCATTGCACAAAGTTATCATTTAACCGTTGCTACCAGTCTATAGTTTCAGTGGCTTCTGTTCCAAGTAGGCAGATGTTGACAGTGACTGTGGATTCACCGGTTTCTTCATTTTGGGGGATTGGTTATTTGTCTTATGACTTCAGTTCTGTGACTGGTTCAGGAGAAGTCATTGATATTGTTTGTTTTGCTTTTTCTTGTCATAAGTATGATGGTGATGACTTTAAAGTTTTCTATATATCAAAGATGAAGTCTTCGTATATTTTTTTTTAATTTTTAATTTTGAAGGATTTTATGCAAATTTAACTAAATAACATTTAAATTATGTAGTTTTAAAATAAAGTTAATGCCATTGTAGCTAGCAGGCAATTTAAGGAATGTAGTGATATCAATATTGTTGAAGCTTTGGGTACATACCTCTTTTGAGTTCATATCTGCAACCACTTCATTCAGAGGTAACCACTACTCTCAACTTGAGTACTCTATTGTTCCCTTGTTTTTTCATAGTTTTACTGTACATAAGCATATCCCTAGCAATATATTGTTGGAGGGTCTTATCAGGAGAATATGAACTTCTCTCTGTAGGTAAACTTTTGTTCTTAGGATATTTAATGTTTTAATGCTCAATGGCCTTGAGTGCTACTATTAAACTTTTTTTAAACAGATTAGTGCACCTTATTTTTTTTAATTTTTATTTATTTATGATAGTCACACAGAGAGACAGAGAGAGGCAGAGACATAGGCAGAGGGAGAAGCAGGCTCCATGCTGGGAGCCTGACGTGGGATTCGATCCCGGGTCTCCAGGATCGCGCCCTGGGCCAAAGGCAGGTGCCAAACCTCTGCGCCACCCAGGGATCCCTACTATTAAACTTTTATGAAAAAACGTGTTACAGGACAGCCCTGGTGGCCCAGGGTTTAGCACCACCTTTGACCTGGGGTGTGATCCTGAAGTCCTGGGATCAAGTCCTATGTCAGTCTCCCTACATGGAGCCTGCTTCTCCCTCTGCCTGTGTCTCTGCCTCTCTCTCACTCTCTGTGTCTGTCATAAATAAATAAATTAAATCTTCAAAAAAAAAAAAACTGGTGTTACATAGCACACTGTAGTATTTACTATAAAATTTACACTTTATAAGTTTTCAAAGTGTCAAAAATTGTGTTTAATTAGTGCTGTGAGAATATTAGATTCACAGCATGGATTCTAGAAAAAATAATTATGGCCTAATTTATAAGGCAGCTTAACAAAATCACAAATGAATTGCCATGATTGTTCTATGTTTTCTAGGATTTTTGATATGTTAAATTATTCATAATTTTATTTATTTATTTTTTTCTAATAAATTTTTATTTATTTATGATAGTCACAGAGAGAGAGAGAGAGAGAGAGAGGCAGAGACACAGGCAGAGGGAGAAGCAGGCTCCATGCTGGGAGCCTGACGTGGGATTCGATCCCGGGTCTCCAGGATCGTGCCCTGGGCCAAAGGCAGGCGCCAAACCGCTGCGCCACCCAGGGATCCCAAATTATTCATAATTTTAAAAGTATACATTTATATCCCAATATGTAACTAATTAGGAGATTGCATGATACTTTATTTGTCACCAACACATATTATTTAATCACTTTTTTTTCCTTTTTACTATTTTAATAGTTTGATCTTCAATTTTGACCAAACTTTCTCTGATGCCAAGCTGTGTATATTTTATTCTCATACACCTTTTAAGCCTATTTTAAGCTTTAATAGTAGCACAAATGATTCATTCCCTTCCATTTCAACCAATTCCTTTTTTTGGTCAATTACTTTTGATTTCCTGGCCTTCCCTTCATTGTTTATTTCCACCACTGCATGCTTAATTCAAGCTCCCAACCTCTCTTGCCTCATTCTTTATGATAGCCTCCTAACTGGTCTCTCTGCTTACGCTATTAACTCCTAAAATCCATTGCTTCTGTAGAACCAAGGTGATTTTTCCCAAAAAACTGAAATTTAAAAAATAAGTCTCATCTATGATTTAAACCTTCTGCAAGTTTCCCAACACTTTTAAAATCCAAAACCTTAACATTACTTTGCTGCCTTTACTTATTTTCTTGACTGCTTCTCTTTCCGGTATGATTTTTACCACTACAATAAAGTCCCATTAGCAGTACATTTCTGGTCCTTGATGAAGCCAATCTAATTCCTACTTTAAAGCCTTTAAAGTACCTTTTTCATTTGCCTGGAAGAGTCTTCCTTTTAAATCTCACAACGTTTAAAGAAAAAAAAAATTCCACAGTGCTGACACACTCATGTTGTTTGAGCTCAGCTTAAGGCCACCTCCACAAAGAGTTCTCTGACAACCTGATCGAAAGTAGCTGCTCAATCACTATTTATTCACATCGCAATCACATTTACTTATTTTAATTCTGTGGAAAGCACATACCACTATTTGATATTTTCCTGATAATTTCATAAAGTTATATACCTATTTATTGCTTATTCTCTCACTAGAATATAAATTCCAAATTTTGTTTTGTTCTTTGTTCTATTCCCAGAAGTTTTAACATTTGCTCCATGAATGTTGTTGACTGAATGTTACTTAACTCAATTCTTCAGTAACAATTGTTTTAGGTAAACTTCCAGAGCAGATGCTGAAACTAGAATTTGATTGGAAGAGTTGAAGGTATAGTGCCATGTAAAACAGACATGACTCCATACCTTCAACAGAGCATTTCATTGTTTCTAAAGTCTAATAGTGAATGGGGATCAGGGCGGAGGCAAGGGTGTGGGGGTGTGGAGGGTAGGACAGGAGGAGAAAGAACAGAAGAATATGAACTAGTTGCCCATAAGGTATGAACTACACACCATTTGTCAAAACTCCCAATATAGTCCTTGATCCACTAATTATTAGGTTTATTGTTATACAGATAAAAATAAATTAGAAGTAAAGTGTTTTCATTAGGAGTTTATAAAAACTTGTTGATGTTGCCTGCATACAAAGTGTTTGGGGACTTTAGATGAAAATACAGACATGTCTGTATGTTTAAAAGTCACCTATGGGATCCCTGGGTGGCGCAGCGGTTTAGCGCCTGCCTTTGGCCCAGGGCGCGATCCTGGAGACCTGGGATCGAATCCCATGTCGGGCTCCCTGTGTATGGAGCCTGCTTCTCCCTCTGCCTGTGTCTCTGCCTCTCTCTCTCTCTCTCTCTCTCTCTCTCTCTCTGTGACTATCATAAATAAATAAAAAAAATTTTTTTTAAAAGTCACCTATATTTTTAAGATGAAGCATGTGCTGTGTAATCAATTTAGTTCATAAGTAGAGAACATTCTTTCCAATTTTTTCTAACCTTGATTGCAGCAATTTCCTGCAAGTTCTGGTTGCCACAATTTTTTTTTTTTATTTTACTTTTGATGCTATGAGCTTTCCTGTGCCTGGTTGACTGTTTGCTTCCTCAGTAGTTTGGTCTCACTATCTACCGTCAAAGGAAAAAGAGTTTATAATTCTGTGATTTGGTAGCTCCTGAGTAAGCTATAAAGTTCAATCAGCAGTCACAAGGGTCAGAATATTAGGGAGGAGTAGAGAATTGAAGTCAACTTCTGGATTAGAGTTATTGCTGGTAAGCATGATGATACTAAAACTAATGCAAAGACCAGCAATTCACATCTTTCTGTAAATGGTTCATGCCATCATTTCCTCTAGCCTCTATCCTAATGGATGTTGAACACTTTGCTTCTAATATACTTGTCATGATATTGAAAAAAATGTCTTCAGTCATCTATTTGGAATGTATTCTATGTGCATTGTATGCTTTCTGTAATCTCTAAACTAAATGATTTGATCTTCAATAAAAAAATCATTGTTGACCTATGTGGTTTGTGTTAGAAATATTATTTGAGTCCTTTATGTTGATGGAAGATTCTTGTTTAGCAGTAATACACCATGGGTGACAGTAGATAAACAATGGTAAATAAAAGCATTATCTCAATCTCCTAGTCAAGAAACTGATTTTCCGTAGGATCCTATTTAAAGCCTTATTCTAGGTATAAACCAGCTTTGTTTTATAAAGCAAATACTGTCAAATTTTAAGAAACCAATCTTACAGAAAAAGACACAAAAGAAACATTATTTGATGCAAAGCTGAGTTTTACTATTGCTTTTCAGCTCAATGGTTTTATACAGCATAAGAGCAAATTCATCACCTCTTGTCCAGTTCAATCGCGGAGAGCCATGGCATTGGTATATACAACAAAAAAAGTCTTAAAAATTTTCTGCAATGTAAGTTCAAAGCCTATGGAGAAATCATTCTCAAAGTGTTTTATTTGTATGTGATATTTATCAATATGATTAAATTCCCTAAAAAAGTTTTCATAAATGCTTTTCATCTCTTTCAATTGTCACTTTTAAAGGACATACAATTCTATGATCTGCTTTTCCTCTGTCTCTGTGTAATCATTCAGTTTCCATTTACTAGAAAGTATTTTATAAGAGTGCAAAAGTTTGGGATAGCAAAGAGGAAAGGAAATTGATTTTTTGAGATTATAGATATCAAATACTATTATTATGAAGCCAAAGATAACTAATAGATACACGTAGGAAATGAATATACATTACCAAAAAGAGAATGCCTATTAGGACCAAAATTGAAAGGATATTTCCCCAAAGAAATCAAAGAAACTTTCTTTATACAAGCTTAGAAGCAAAAGTCTTCAAAAAACATCTACTTTTAAAGAATTGAATTTTCTCTGCTTATAAAGAAGGAACAATTGCATATACGGTTTTGAAATGAGAAGTTAGGTAAAACTACTTGTAACTCTTCAAGCACTATGCAAGGCTTAAGATTATAATGACTATAATTATAATTCTATAATAAAATAATGATTATTGGTTCCCCTTAATTGTCTAGTATTTAGTAACATCTAATTATTTTCTACTTTTATTATCTCAAAATTTCACTGAGAATCATTCTGCGTTGCAAGAAGTTAGAGCAAGAATAATCATTTTCAGTTAATAAAGAGATGTTGAGGCCAGTTGGAGATTGTTCTTACCCAGTGATCACTTCCATGGTGAGACAGGACAAAACATTTACTTTCATCACAAAGCACCAATTCTGCTTACAAAAAGTACTCATGTACATTTGTGCTCTGACAAGTGGCCAAACATCTCTGCATTTCCTTTCCAGGTAGAAGAGCAAATTAAAAAAAAAATTCTTTGTTTTTTATTTTATCTTTATCTTTTAGAGTACAATTGACACTATTTTACATTAGTTCACGGGGCACAACCTAGGGCTTTACCCTCCCCGTATGTTATGCTCTGCTCACCACAAATGTAGCTACCGTCTGTCACCATACAAGGCTGCCACAAGTCATAGGCTACGTTCCCTGTAATGTGGCTTCTATTCCTGTGACTTATTCAATCCACAACTGGAACCCTCTGTTTCTCCCACTCCCCTTCACCCCTTTCATCTATCTCACCACCTCCCTTCCCATGGTGACCATCACCTTGTTTTCTGTATTTCTAAGTTTGATTCTCCTTTTTGTTTGTTAGCTCATTTCTTTTGGTTTTTAGATCCCATTTATGACTGAAATCATATGGTCGTTGTCTTTCTCAGCCTTATTTCATTTAACACAATACCCCCCAGGTCATCCATTTTATCACAAATGGCAAAACTGCATACTTTTTATGACTATGTAGTATTCCATTGTGTGTGTGTTCATGTGCATGTATAACAAATGGTATTTCTATTTTTAATTTTTTAAGATGCTATTTATTCATAAGAGGCACATGGAGAGAGGCAGAGGCATAGGCAGAGGGAGAAGCAGGCTCCATGCATGAAGCCCGATGCAGGACTGGATCCCAGGACCCCAGGATCATGCCCTGCGCCAAAGGCAGATGCTCAACCACTGAGCCACCCAGGTGCCTCTATTTTTAATTTTTTCAGGAACTTCCATATTGTTTTCCACAGCAGCTAAACCAATTTACATTCTCACCAACAGTGGACAAAGGTTCCTTTTTCTCCACCTCTTCACCAACACTTACTGTTTCTTTTGTTTTTTATTTTAGCCATTCTGACAGGTGTAAGGCGATAATCATCGTGGTTTTGATATGCATTTCCCTGTTGATTAATTCTGTTGAGCATCTCTTCATGTGTCTATTGGCTATTTGTGTGTGCTTTTTGGAAAAATTGTTCAATTCCTTTGCCCATTCTTTTTTCCTTTGCCCATTTTTAAGTCAGATTATTTGTTTTTTTTTTTTATTTTGTTTTGCTTTTGTTTTTTCTCATATGGAGTTGTATAAAATTTTTATATATTTTAGATATTAGCCTCTTATTGGATATATCATTTGCACACATCAATACCCATTCAGTAGGCTGCCTTTTTGTTTTGTTGATTACTTCTTTTGCTGTGCAAAATCTCATTAATTTGATGTAGTACCAATAGTTTATTTTTGCTTTGTTTCCCTTGCTTTAGGAGACATATATAGAAAAATATTGCTAGAGCCAATGTCAGGGAAATTACTGTCTTGATTTTCTTCTAGGATTTTTATGGTTTCAGGTCTCACAGTTAGGTCTTTAATCCATTTTGAGGGTTTGGGCATGTGTGTGTGTGTGTGTGTGTGTGTGTAGTGTTAGAAAGTGGTTCAGTTTTATTCTTTTGCATGTAGCTGTCTAGTTTTACCATTTATTGAAGAGACTGTCTTTTCCTCATTGTGTATTTTTTGCTTCTTTCTCATAGATTAATCAACCATATAAACATAGGTTTATTTCTGGGCTCTATTCTGTTTTTTTTTTTGTATTGAAATGTCTTTTTTATTCTTAAAAGAGGAAGCAATACCCAGAAATGTTTAATAAAATGTTTTAAAGCCAGATATGTTTGTGTTTGTGTTCATTAGTATTCTAAGTAGTTTTTATTTTTTATTATTTTTTTAATAATAAATTTATTTTTTATTGGTGTTCAATTTGCCATCATACAGAATAACACCCAGTGCTCATCCCGTCAAGTGCCCCCCTCAGTGCCCGTCACCCATTCACCCCCACCCCCCGCCCTCCTCCCCTTCCACCATCCCTAGTTCGTTTCCCAGAGTTAAGAGTCTTCATGTTCTGTCTCCCTTTCTGATATTTCCTACCCCTGTCTTCTCCCTTCCCTTCTATTCCCTTTCACTATTATTTATATTCCCCAAATGAATGATTGATATATGTGCCCATTTTGATGCCAGTACCATAGGCTTTGATTACTACAGCTTTGTAGTATGTCTTGAAATCTGGAATTGTTCTTCCTTCTCAAGATTGCTTTGGTTATTCTGGCTCTTTTGTGATTACATACATATTTTAGTATTATTTGTTCTAGTTCTATGAAAAATTCGGTGGATATTTCTATAGGGATTGTATTGAATCTATAGATTGATTTGGGTAATATGGATATTTTAACAATATTAATTCTACCAGTCTAGTAGCATCAGTGTCTCTATTTGTTGGAAACAAAAATATGCAGCAACATTTTGATACTTAATAAAGCTTTCTGGAAATTGATCTGAATTACATTAAATCTGCATGTCAGAGACACCTAAGTAGCTCAGTGGTTGAGTGTTTGCCTTTGGCTCAGGGCATGACCCCAGGGTCTTGGGATCGAGTCCCACATTGGGCTCCCCACAGGGAGCCTGATTTTCCCTCTGCCTGTGTCTCTGCCTCTCTCTGTGTGTCTCTCATGAATAAATAAATAAAATCTTAAAAAATATAAAATAAATCCGCATGTAATTTGGGAAGAATGGTTGTTGAATCTGCCATCTTCCAATATGGAAGACGTGGTATATCTCTCCATTTATTTTAGTCTATTTTGATAGCTTTCATTAGCATCTTGTACTTTTACAAATATTAAAATGAGAACATTTTATTTCTTCTTTTCCTGTTGGCTATACTTTTCTTTTTTCTTATAAGAAATTCCATTACAATATTGAAGGGGATAGTTGAAAGTAGACATCCTTCCGTTTTCCCCAATATTCAGGGGGAAGCATTCAGTCTTTCATCATTAAGTACAATGTTTGCTATAAGGTTTGTTGGTTGGTTGGTTGGTTTGTTTGTTGTAGATGCCCTTTATTAGGGCATATGCTTTAATAAAAACATATTAAAAGTCTATAACTTTCCTGCAAGTTTTTATCATGAGTAAATGTTGTATCTTACGAAAAGCTTTTTTAGAATCTTCTGATATGAAAATATAGTATTTCCTCTTCAGTTTGATAATACTATTTAATATGAAATTATATGGTGGACTGGATTTTGAATGAACCAGCTTTGTATTTCTGGAATAAACCCAACTTTGTCATTTATTATTTATTTATTTATTTATTTATTTATTTATTTATTTATTTATTTGAATTGTGGTACGAACGCATAACATGAGACTTATATTTCTAACATTTTTTTGTTCAAGTTTTAATTTAAATTCCAGTTAGTTAACATGCAGTGAAGTATCATCTCCTAACAAAATTGTACAAAAACATTTAAATTTGTACAATATTGGTAACTATAGGCATTGTGTTGTACAACAGATCTCTAGAACTTACTCATTTTGCTTAACTGAAACTTTATATCCTTTGAAATATAATTCCCAATTTAGTTCTTCTCTCATCCTAGCCCCTGGAGACCACAAATCTATTCTCTGCTTCTAGAGTTTGACTATTGCAGGTTTCTCAGGTAAGTGGAACCACACAGTGTTTGTCATTCTGTAACTGACTTTGCATAATGTCCTCCACGTTAATCCATGTTGTTGCATATAGCAGGATGTCCATATATATATATATAATTTATTCATGAGAGACACAGAGAGAGAGGCAGAGACACAGGCAGAGGAGAACCAGGCATCATACAGAGAGCCTGACGTGGGACTCGATCCAGGGTCTCCAGGATCACGCCCTGGGCTGCAGGCGGCGCTAAACCGCTGCGCCACCGGGGCTGCCCGGATGTCCTTTTTTTTTTAAGTTAAATAATATTTTTGGCATTTATATACCACATTTTCTATATCCGTTCATCTGTCGATGGATGTTTAGGTTTTTCCCTATGTTGACAATAGTGAATATTGCAGCATGTGAGTGCAAACTGTCTCTTTGAGATTAGTGATTTCAATTCTTTTAGACTTACACTAAGAAGCAGGGTTGCTAGATTATATGGTAGTTTTTTTTTATTTTTTAATTTTCTGAGGAAGCTCCATACTGTTTTTTTTTTTCATACTGGTTTTCATAGAAGCTATACCATTTTATATTTCCTGGCATAAAGACAGACATATAGACAAAAGCAATAGAATAAAGAACTCAGAAATAAACCACACATAGTCAACTGATCTTTGAAAAAGGAGCCAATAATACATAATGAGTAAAGGATAAGGCATTCAAAAAATGGTGTTGGGAAAACTGGATATCAACATGCAATAAAATGAAATTAGACCGTTATCTTGCACCATACACAAAAATTAACTGAAAAAATGGATCAAAAATCTGAATGTTAGAACTAAAACTGTAAAACTCCCAAAAGAAAAAGTGGGAGAAAAGGTTATTGATACTGGTCTTGGCAAGGATTTCTTGGATATGATAACAAAAGCACAAGTAACCAAAGCAAAAGTAGATAAGTGGAACTACATCAAACTAAAAATCTTCTGCACAGCAAAGAAAATAATCAACAAAGCTAAAAGGCAACCTATGGAATGGGAGAAAATGCTTGTAAACACTTTGGTAAGGAGTTAATATACAGAGTGTATAAGAAATTTCTACAACTCATTAGCAAAACAACAACAAAAACAACAACAAAACCAACAACAGGTAAACAAATTTTAAAAAATTAGTGAGAAACTGAATAGACATTTCCCCAATGAAAACATACCAATGGCCAACAGCTATATTAAAGAGTACTTAACATCAGTAATGATCAGGGAAATGCAAATCAAAACAACTAATTTTTTTATTTATTATTCTTTTTATATTGCTGGATTTTATTTGAAAACGCTTTGTTTAGTGTATTTGAATCTGTGTTCTAAAATGATTTTAGTCATTTATTATTTAGTCTGCATCAAATTAATGTTCCCTCTTCTTCTATTTTCTAGAAATAAATATTGCTGTTATTTCTTCTTTAAATGATTGATAGAAGCTGCCAGTAAAAATATCTGGGCATTAAATTTTATTTTTGAAAGTTTTTTAGATATGAATTCAAAATTTAAAATACTTATAGGAATATTCAGGTTATCTGTTACTTTTTGGTTGCGTTTTGTTATACAAAACTACCTTGTTCTGAAAAAAAATTACATTTTATTGGAGAAATAGCTAGAGGACATATAGACCCTTACCCAACAGTATGATATAGGTTAGAGAAGCACTGTCTGGTAAGCAGTGGCATCATGATCCTGGATATGCTCCACTATATAGCCAGACTCCAAAGATAATTCATTTGGGATATTGAACAGATCCCATTCTATAGGAGGAATGACCCAGAAGAAACTGGAAACTGGAAAAGTTGTCAAGGTCTTAAACATATGGTCTGTAGTTCAGAAAATACCTTTGATCATGATAAGAATTTAGTGTATAATGAGGCATTTGATATAAAAAATATACTCAGATTGATTCAACATGGGAGGGAGACACAGTGGCAACTGAGCACATATTTTATGTCTACAAGTTACTACAGGCACACTGGAAAATGAACCAGGTTTCCAACAGGTTGGAAGATAGGAGTAATGTAATACACAGCGGTTCATAGATAGCCTTTAATATCATCACAGTATTTGGATAATTCTGGTCAGTTGTAATATTATGAAACAATAAAAGCAATGGCATATCTGGAAGCCCTTAAATCTTAGATTAAGGAAGGTTGTGACAAAGACTTTCCTTGACCAAACTTTAGAAGGCTCCCTGGTGCCGTCTTTTTGACTGGTCTCATCCTGAGGCCTTGTCTTCAGTCTGCTGAGCTCCGGCTTAGTCAGAATCCTGCTAAGTCAGTTTAGCAAGAATATCCATACTCTTGATGTATCCTCTTAGTAATTTTCCATCTACTGAACCGTCCTCCTTTTGCTTGTTGACCATAAATCACCTCTTGTCTTTGCTGTACTCAGAGTTGAGCCCTATCACTCTTGTAATTTGTAATCTCGACCCCTATTGAAATAGTTCTGATTCAAATTTTCCTTACAATTTTAACAAGTGTCAGAATAAATTTTTCTTTAACAGTTGTGACTTCTGTCAATTTTCTGATTCTGCATTAAGCATACTCAAAAATGGTCTAAAGGAAGAAAAGAGTCATGTAACTCTTCATACTCTGATCTCTAGCATTTTGCTAAATGTTAGGATAAGACCTACATAGAAGAAAAGGTGAATTTGCTAGAATTATATAAATTGTTACGCCTGAGTCATGAAAATTAAAATAGTCTGTAAAAACTTGTGGTCACTTACACAAATTTTTCCAACATCTTTAATGATCATTCACAAGTATGGCAAAGCCAATAGTCTACATATGTAGGAAAAGAGCCAATAGTCTACATACGTAGGAAAAGAGCCTTCTTTTACTAATCATAAATTCTTAAGCTTGGCTTTAATATTTTGACATGGCTCTTTTTCCTAGAATAAGCATTTCCCATGTTTCTTTTATTATTGAGCTCTGTATCCAGAATATTCATTATAGGCTTCATATACACAGTGTTGAACAACTGCCCTCTTGCAGCAATTTAAAAAAAGGCTTTTGAATTTGATTTCTCCAATACTAAGAAAGAGCTATTGGTATGGTAGAAAGAAAATCATCGTAATTTGGAAGCCAGATTAAGAATGTGTATTTAAGAGGAGAGAATGATCAATATTTTCCAACCCTGCTGATTTTCAATAACTAGAGAACGTTATCCTTTAGATTTTACAAAGTGAGATCATCATAGTCTTGATGAGATCAATTT
The DNA here is from genome assembly GCF_905146905.1 of Nyctereutes procyonoides. Lineage (NCBI taxonomy): Eukaryota > Metazoa > Chordata > Mammalia > Carnivora > Canidae > Nyctereutes > Nyctereutes procyonoides. The sequence goes on along the minus strand of NW_026575021.1, from coordinate 13,128,999 downwards.
AGGTAGTGTAGTGGGTGAGAAAACATAATTGGAGTAGGTTTATGAGAAATGAAAGGGAAGAACTGGGAAAGTCAATATAGACAATTTGAGGAATTTTGCTGTTGAGGCAAACACAGAAATAGAGCAGTAGTTGGTGGGCACAAGTGGAAAATGGAGTTAAGAGATAATTTATCTATTTGTAGTATGTTTATTTTAAGAGAAAAAATACCAGCATGTTGGTAAGGTGATGGACCTAATACAGTGAAGTGCAAAAGGTAGTCATGTAAGATAAATTAGGGAGAACTGCTGGAGTAATGTCTTGAGTAGATGAGACAATATAAGGTCAACTGCATAAATGGCATGATTGATAATATAACAAACACATGCATATGCCATCTAAAGTAATTTGAGGAAAAACAGAAGGACTGAGTGGACATTTTGAGACATGGATGGGTAGGGGACAACCTGAGGATTTTTTCAGTCAGTGACCAGAAGCTAAATTAGAATGAGTTTGGAGCTTTGGAGATTACATATGAATCTAGATTAGAGGACATAGATGCTCCAAATGTAAAAAAAAAAAAAAAGTCTTGCTTTCTCTCTTCCCGCCTTCCTCCTAAACTCCTGAACTAGATGTGATAAAAACACAGCAAACAGAAAAGCTTAAGTCTCTTTCTTTCTCTTTATGTCTCTCTTTCCCTTTCTTATCTGCCCCTAGTCACAGTGAACAAATAATAAAGACATCAAATTTATCTCATTTTGAATTTATGCTGGATTACCACCATTTTACCAAAGGGCAGTAAGGCTATTCCTCCTCAAGGGAGTGAGGAGAAGAGGTGTGGCAAAGAGGCCAGGATTATGATGCCTATGAGAAGAGAGAAACATGGAAGAATGATGGGCAAAGGCCAGGGAAGCAGACCTATAGTGAACATCTAGTAAAACATCCTGGGAAAAAAAGATTTTGGCCTCAGAAGTGTTATCTAAGCCAGTTATTTTTACTGTAATTTTTTAGATTCCAGCAACCTTATTTACTGATATCACTCCTAGATTATGAACTCATATAATCAGCTAGACAGAATATGTTTTTTAATTATTATTATTTTTTAATTGAAGTTCAATTTGCCAACGTATAACACCCAGTGCTCATCCCAACAGGTGCCCTCCTCATTGCCTGTCACCCAGTTATCCCATCCTCCCAACCCACCTCCCTTTCCACTATCCTTTGTTTGTTTCCCAGAGTCAGAAGTCTTTCATGGTTTGTCACCCTCTCTAATTTTCCCACTCAGCTCCCCTCCTTCCCTTATAATCCTTCTTGCTATTTCTTATATTCCCCGCATGAGTGAAACCATATAATGTTTGTCCTTCTCCTATTGACTTACTTCACTCAGCATAACACCCTCCAGTTCCTTCCACGTTGAAGCAAATGGTGGGTATTTTTCATTTCTAATGGCTGAGGAATATTCCATTGTACACATAGACCACATCTTCTTTATCCATCATCTTTTGATGGACCCTGAGACTCCTTCCACAGTTTGGCTATTGTGGAAATTGCTGCTATAAACATTGGGGTGCAGGTGTCCCAGCGTTTCATTGCATCTGTATCTTTGGGGTAAATCCCCAGCAGTGCAATTGCTGGGTCCTAGGTTAGCTCTATTTTTAACTCTTTGAGGAACCTCCACACAGTTTTCCAGAGTGGCTGCACCAGTTCACATTCCCACCAACAGTGCGGGAGGGTTCCCCTTTCTCCGTATCCTCTCCAACATTTGTTTCCTATCTTGTTAATTTTCCCCATTCTCACTGGTGTGAGGTGGGATTTCATTGTGGTTTTGATTTGTATTTCCCTGATGGCCAGTGATGCAGAGTATTTTCTCACGTGCTTTTTGGCCATGTCTATGTCTTCCTCTGTGAAATTTCTGTTCATGTCTTTTTCCCATTTCATGATTGGATTTTTTTTCTTGGGTATTGAGTTTATTAAGTTCTTTATGAAAAAAAAAGTTCTTTATGGATCTTGGACACTAGCCCTTTATCTGATAAGTCATTGTGTTTTTTAAAATGTGAAAGACCAGCTTGTCTCCCCCTACACAGCTTTCATACCCTCTATATTATGGCAAGCACCTTTTTAAAGAAAAACTAAAAGCAAACTAATTTTTAAATTAAGGAACTAAAAAAATTTTAATGTGAGTTTCCAGTATAAAGAAATGCATTCTCTTTACCAGACTTAGAAGGAAACATTCTGCTTTTTTTTTTCCTCAGACAGACATCAGTTTGACAGAATGTTAACTTTTGTGGATAAAATTGATTTACATTCATAACCACACTCATGAGATGATAGATCATTTTGAAAACAAATAAGCAAAAATTGATAGCTACTATATTTGAAAACTTATTCAAAAACAAATGCTTGTTAAAATACAGTAAACCCTATTATCCGTTCCTGAAGTGCAAACAAATCTTCTGTGCTGACTCCAGTTCCTTCTCTGGTAGGTGACTACATTTCAGATCAAGATGAATGTGCCTTATTCTCCAAATCCGGGCCATCATTCTGATTCTTCTGTATTGTCTCCAGGGGGAGCAGAATCATGCTCTCTTCAAGGATATCCGCATCCTAATCCTTGCAACCTATAACTATGTCACTTTACAAGGCAAAAGGTACTTTGAAGATGTAATTAAGCTTGCCGACCTTGAGATGGGGAGACTACTCTGGATTATCTGTATGAAGCCAATTGAATCACATGAGTTGTTATCATAGAGGGCCTTTTAACCAAAAACAAAGATACCTAGGAATAAACCTAACTAAAGAGGTGAAAGATCTGTACTCTGGAAACTATAGATCACTTATAGAAGAATTTGAAGAGGACACAAAGAAATGGGAAAACATTCCATGCTCATGGATTAACAAACATTGTTAAAACATCTCTACTATCCCAAACAATCTACACATTTAATGAAATCTTTATCAAATTAACACCAGCATTTTTCACAGAGTTAGAACAAACAATCCTAAAATATGAATGGAGCTACAAAGACCCCAAATAGCCAGAGCAATCCCGAAAAAGAAGAGTGAACTTGGAAGCATCATGATTCCAGACTTCGAGTAGTCATCGAGACATGTGGTACTCGCACAAAAACAGACACATAAATCAACGGAACAGAACAGAACACCCAGAACTGGACCCACAATTAGATGTTCAACTGATCTTTGACAAACAAGGAAAGAACATCCAGTGGAAAAAAGACAGTTTCTTCAAGAAATGGTGCTTGGAAAACTGGACAGCGACATGCAATAAGAATGAAATTGGACCATTTTCTTACACCACACACACACACACAAATTCAAAATGGATGGGAGACCCAAATGTGACATGGGAAACTTTCAACATCCTACAGGAGAACACAGGCAGAAACCTCTTTGACCTCGGCCATAGCGACTTCTTATTAGACACATCGCCAGAGGCAAGGGGGAACAAAAGCAAAATAGAACTATCAGGACTTTGAGATAAAAATCTTCTGCACAGTGAAGGAAACAACAAAATGAAAAGGCAGCCTATGAAGGGGAGAAGGCATTTGCAAATGACAGATCAGATAAAGGGCTAGTATCCAAACTCTATAAAGAACTTATCAAAGTCAACACTCAAAAAACAAACAAGCCAGTTAAGAAATGCGCAGAAGACATGAATAGATGTAAAAAATGCAAGGATTAAGAGGTAATGGAATAATATAATAATATATGTGATGGAAGAGTAAGTACTCCACCATCAAGAGAATGACATCTTGCCATTTGCACTGACGAGGATGGAGCTAGGATGTAGTGAAATAAGTCAGAAAAAGACAAATACCATATGATGCAGCTATTGTACTGTATGTTGACCAACTAAAGTTTAAAAAATAGATAAATAAAAAGTAGAGGAACTTTCCAGACTGTGATCAAAGAAGGATGTGAGATGGAAGGAAGATCAGAGAAATACAACACTGCTGGCCTTTGAGATGGAGTAAGGGCCCATGAGCCAAGCAATGTGGAAAATCTCTATAGAGTTTGGAAAAGGAAAGGAAAATGGAGTCTCACCAAGTGCCTTCAGAAGAGAATGCAGCCCTCTGACTCTGGTTTCTGCCCTGGGAGCCCCCTGTCAGACTTCCGACTTACAAAATTATGAGTAACAAATTGTGTTATTTAAGCCAATACATCTGTGGTAATATATCCCTCAAAAGTAAAGCCTTCCTAAGGGTGACAGTTACCTCTCAATCCTGGCAATTTTTACAATAAAAGCAAATGTCCTATTTTAAGAAGAAATACTATATACACATAGTCCATGTTGATAAATTAAGAAGTTCTTATTATATTTCAAAATAGGCTTTTCTTCAGGGCACCTTTAAAGAAGGGGTTCCCCTGAATCCTTTCGAATATAGTGTTATTTAAAATATAATGTAGCCATGAGGACTGTTTTTACTTCTCACTGGTTATATAGATAAACATGTACAAGTAAGTTTGTCTATAGGAAAGTCCACTTTATACTTAAACGTAGTTCTCAGGCATTTAGCTTAAAGTTCAACTCATCTGCTGAATGGATGGATTGTTAATTGAATAATGGAGGGTGAATAAAAGGAGTGAATGAACTAATGAATGAAAGATTCCTTAATTATAGTTTGTAACCATAACTTAAAATATATCTCTCAGGCAGCCGGGGGGGTGGCAGGGAGCTCAGCGGTTTAGCGCCACCTTTGACCCAGGGCCTAATCCTGAGGTCCCGGGATCGAGTCCCATGTTGGGCTCCCTGCAGGGAGCCTGCTTCTCCCTCTGCCTGTGTCTCTGCCTCTCTCTATGTCTCTTATGAATAAATAAATAAAATCTTTTAAAAAAATTAAAAAATATCTCTCTAACCTCTGACTCATCTTAGACTCCCCAGATTGTGTCTCACTAGCAGGTCTCTTCCAAAATCTAATATCAAAGAGAGGAATAGTCAATAAATAAGTTTTGTGCTAGTCACATCTCAATTATGTTTCCTTTAATCAAACTTGCACTATCTTATGACTCAAGTATATCAATTTATTTCCTGTGTTTATTATTTTTTAATGCAATAGTTTTTAAATCATATATCATAAGGGTTGTTTACTATTAAACATTAAATTCGAAATGCAAGGCATTATTCTAAGTATAAAAAAACCACTACTTAGTAAAATCATTTTTTGAAATATAAAATCCCTGATTAATTGTATCTGTAATCTTTTTCCAGCAGGTCCTATCGTAGGCAGCATAACACACCAAAGGAATGTAAACATTTAATGAAAGGCTGATCATCAATAATACTTCTAGAACTTTATTGTCTTAAGTTCCCTTTTGTTCTTGTCTATATATGTACTACAGAGATGTTTATATGGTTGAAGCCATATTTGATAATAATATTTTATTATTTGATTTATACTTAATGGTATTTAAAAGATATCTGTAGTTATACATGTATATAAATCGTTCTCGTATTTTCTCACAAGTTCACATTAGTTACTGAGATACTATAATTTATTGTTACCTGCTGCTGATAATTTAGGTTGAAATTCAATATATTCAATTTCAGGTATGAAAGTCAATATAAAGCTCTAATTTTTAAATTTTATATTCTATGAAACAGTCTTAATGTGATCAATATTTTTGCAGCTGGCACACAAATAGAATGTGTGTTCATATTAGCAATGTTCTGCTTTAAAAAATCAATATGTAGAGAACTACAAAATATCAACAATTGGTTTCATCCTGCCTCCCAGGAGGCCTGATGGCTACCATAGATGATTTATGTGTTTTCAATGAATGCCAAATAATTTGAATATCGTCTAAGCCAAATAAAATTAGCAACTTTTCATCTTAGGGCTGGAACAAAATCACACTAAAGCTAAGGGAAAAAAAAAAAGCTTATGTTTCTTGAATTTGCTGTGTCTATGCAAATCCTTCCCTCCACTGGTCTGAATAATAAAAGAAAAAATTGACTACACTTAGAAATTCAGAATGAGAATAAAGTAATAATGAACGATGATGGGGCACTGCATTTAGAAATAAAATCTGCCAAAAACATCTATCACCTGTCTCTCTAGCCATGACACATTCTTACTTATAAAACAGAATCAGCCTAAAATTTAAAGCAATCTGGTGCAGATGGACTTCAAAGTCCTCCCTATTTTTCCTGCCATTTCTCAAGAACAGCAATTCCCTCTAATTCCCATCATGCAGCATTTATCCCACTCATGTCAATTTCTTTCTGGTCACCTATAGATACGCCTCCGCTGTTGAAGCTTTGCTGTTTTTACTATATCTGCAGGAATATGAAAAGCAGTTCTGAAGTGTACTTTTTCTCCACATTAGTGAGCTTCTTCAGAAATGCTCAGGCATAAGAGATAGTTCTAGATTCTTTTATTCATAAAATAGGGAAGGAATATCTTTCATTTCGGTAACTTACATATGTATGTGCATAATTCCAAGGTAGATGCAGTAATGTGACAATATGTGGATTTAACTCTACTTTTGCTCTGTGAGAACAAGAATTAGATTTTATCCATCGTTGAGTTTTTCCATTGTTTAGGAGAGTGCTTTGCCCAGTGTTAAAAGCCTTAACTTTGCCAGGAAATATGCATATGTACCCACTTAGCAGGACACCGTGGTGGTTTCAATAATCTTAATCACATTTAAACAGCAGTTCTTTGAGATGGAAGAGCTGCCTGTTTTGTGTGTCAATTTGTTTTACTTTCTAAATAGATTCAACAATGTTATTTTTACAGATTTTTTTTTTCTGTGTAACTTTCTTGATCCTTACATTTACTATACCACTACTAAATTTCTGGGCACTTCTTTAATGTGTCCCAGATAGAACTTTCTTTCTTTTTTAAAAAATATTTTATTGGGACCCCTGGGTGGCGCAGCGGTTTGGCGCCTGCCTTTGGCCCAGGGCGCGATCCTGGAGACCCGGGGTCGAATCCCACGTCAGTCTCCCTGCATGGAGCCTGCTTCTCCTTCTGCCTGTGTCTCTGCCTCTCTGTCTCTCTCTGTGTGACTATCATGAATAAATAAATAAAATCTTTAAAAAATATTTTATTTATTTATTCATGAGAGATACACACAGAGGCAGAGACACAGGCAGAGGGAGAAGCAGGTTCCCTCAGGGGACCCGATGAGGGACTCGATCCCAGGACCCCGGGATCATGCCCTGAGCCAAAGGCAGATGCTCAACCACTGAGCCACCCAGGTGCCCCAGATGGAACTTTTCACTTAGGAAATAATATATATATATATATATATATATATATATATATATATATATATATATAATATTCTTTGACTACATCTGTATAAATATCCCAATGGACTCAGCACATTTTGATTTTCTACCAAAATTATTTTCCTTTATTAATAAAAACTATGTAAAGATTCTGCTTATGTTATAATTGCTTTCTCCATTAATTGTCCTGAAATATTTATGCATAATAATAATAATGCCTGATGAAATTCTGCTACAGTATGATTGACAGAAACTTTATCCCACATTGATCCTGAAGTAATGATTTGTAAGGAAAAGATAAGTCCAAGATGCCTTGACAATGAATCTAGTCAAGTCCACATGACTTTGCTTCTCAATCCCTCAACATTAGATATACTAAAGAATTGTTCATGCAGATATGTGAACAATGATTTTCTCCTTATTTGACTATATTATCATGTGTAGGAATATAGCTACTCTTCAGAATGCTAACTCTGATTTTTACTTGTTCAAATGTTCATGAATAACTTATTTGATTGTAATCACTGATAAAGTTAAAAAGATGATTGGATATTAAACCCAAAATGTAAAGGGATCACTTAATATCATATGGCTCATTTTATCTGTGTAATAGGCACTAGAAGAATACATAAATAAATTTGAGCAGAGTGTCCCAAAATATTGGTGACAAAGAAATATTTTGTGTTGATCTTTTCCCTTTCACCTTATGTTATTTTATTTTTTTAAAAAAAAGATTTTTCTTATTTTTTAGAGAGAGAGGGAATACAAGCAGGGGGAGTGGCAGACAGAGCGAGAGGGAGAAGCAACCTCCCTGCTGAGCCAATGTGGGCCTCATCCCAGGGTGGGATCATTACCTGAGCCAAAGGCAGATACTTAACTGACTGAGGCACCCAGGCGCCTGTTATTTCATATTTTGACTGTCCTTCAATAAGTTCTATAAGTAATTCCCCAACTGATTACTCTTACTGCCTGAGTACTTATTTTATTATTTAAGTCCACATTATAAATGACATATATCTCCATTTGTGAATAATTTTATTTGGTAGCTAAAGAACCATTGCATCTGGCACATGTTATTAGCAAAGCAGAGTATTAAGCACTAGCATTCCTTTGTTTTTCACTCTATTTCTTAACATTACACAGTCCCTGCCCCAGTGGAGTCTTCCTCCCAACTCCCCAACCAAGTCTTTTTTTTCTCATTTCATCCAGCAAAAGTCAGAGGAAGGAGAGTGGAATTTGGCAGAAGATTAATAGCACCTGCTTTGACTTCTTCAAGGTTGGCAAGAGAATAGACTACAGCCAGTATTTTTTCAAGGATTGGATTCTTCATGATGCATTCATTTTAGGCATTCAATGTGTAAACATATTTTCTCTCCTTGCTACCTTTTCAGGTCTTTGTGACCCCTACTGATAATAATTATCACAAAGCTTGAAAGTAAATCACTGGAATGATACTTCTCCAACAATCAAAATTCATTTTCTATTAGAGTTATGTGTTCAGAAAGGAACTCAAGTTAGATCCTGCACTAAACGGGGCGGGGGGAGGGGCCTCTTTCTTTTCTTTCCTCCATTTTTTTATTTAAATTATAGTTAGTTAACACTGGCAGTGTAATATTGGTTTCTGATGTAGTGTTGATGAGCAATGGGTATTGTGCCTAAGTCATGAATCACTAAATTGTACACCAGAAAAGCATAAAAAGTAGTGTTTAACAAGAAAATATTCTTTGTTCTCATTCCACGGTTCTGGGCATTAAATCCCTTTGCATGAATTTAAATTCTTGCACTATGATTTATTGGGAAAGCACTTCTAGTTTTAACGTGTCAAAGAATCTGATTTCTAGGTAAAGTCTCATTTTATTTTAAGTTTTCTTCTAGTGAAATAAACATAGGAAGTTATGTTGTCTCTCAATGACTTTCATCCACTGATATTACTTAGCTAAGGAAGTGATTTTTGTTTAAATAATTAATTAATGACTTAATGTGATCTAAGCCTGTATATAGGACCAAAAAAAGGGAAGGGGGCATTTTGTTCAGAAAAGTCATCCTATATCATTTGGAGATAGATGTGTATATAGGTCATTTTCAACTTATATGAGACTATATTAAAATATGTTCCAAGCATTATAGTATCACAGAAGGAAGACTAAAAGTATAAGCCATGAAAATTTGGGGTCAGTCTTTACAGAATAAAGAATTTTGAGCTGGATATTAAAAACTAGTAGTTGGTAATAAGTGACCCTCATTAGTGAGTCTAGAGCAAAGAAATAAATTTAATAATTAGTAGTACAAAGGTGGCTAGAAAGTTATGGAAGTAGAATGAATAGTTGCAAAGTTTGGATATTTTAGGCTTGGGTATTTTATGCTGAAATTTTGTGGAAAATCGATTTAAAAAAAATTGGATGTTTTTTTGTTGATTTTGTTGAAACAATCAATAAAACTAAAAGGCAACATTTGGAATAGGGGAAGATATTTGCAAATGACATATTGGATAAAGGGCTAGTATCCAAAATCTACAGAGAACTTATCAAACTCAACACCCAAAAAACCCACAAATAATCCAGTTAAGAAATGGGCAGAAGACATGAATAGACATGTTTCCAAAGAAGGCATCTGGACGGCCCACAGACCCATGAATAGGCACTGAACATTACTCATCATCACGGAAATAAACATCAAAACCTCATACGTAGAATAGCTAAACTTAACAACACAGTAAACGGGTGTTGGTGAAGGTGCGTAGAAACTGGAACTGTCTTACACTGTTGGTGGAAATGCAAACTGGCGCAGCCACTCTGGAAAAATGTATGGAGGTTCCTCAAAAAGTTTTTTTAAAAGTTAAAAATAGAACTACCCTACAACCCAGCACTGCTGGGTATTTACCCAAAGGATACAAAACTACTGATCTGATGGGACACATGCACTCTGATGTTGGCATTATCAACAAGAGCTAAATTATGGAAAAAGCCCAAATGTCCATCAACTGATGAGTGGATAAAAAAGATGTGGCACAAGCTCGTATGCATGCGCACACACACACTCTAGAGTATTACTCAGCCATAAAAAGGAATAAAATCTTGCCATTTGCAACAATGTGGATGGAACTAGAGTGTATGATGCTAAGTGAAATTAGTCAGAGAAAGAAAAGTACCATATGGTTTCACTCCTGTGGAATTTAAGAAATAAAACAGATGAACATAGGGGAAAAAAGAAAAGGGTAAAACATAAAACAGACTCTTAATATAGAGAACAAAATGAGGGTTAGTATAGGGGAAGTGGGCAGGGGGATGTGTTAAACTGGTGATGAGCATCAAAACGAGCACTTGTGATGAGCATTGGGTGTGATATGTAAGTGATGAATCCCTCAATTCTACGCCTGAAACTAATATTATACTGTATGTTAACTAACTGGAATTTAAATAAAAACTTGAGACAAACGAACACAATAAATTAATAAATGCAATAGAAAATAAAAATTTTGAGTAAAAAGTAAGAACAAAAAGACTGAATGTGACAAAACAGGACAAAATATATCACGCAAAGGTGTCAAAGATGCAAAGTCCTAGAAAAGTAAACAGCCGTATTATGGCTTAGGATGTTCTCATCATGTCATCATGTCAGCTATTGTGGGAAATTAACGTCTGAAAATTCCTTAGTAAATGTAGCAACCAGAAGTTTATTGTATCCTTAATTCATTTTTTTTTAGTAAAGTACAGTTTAGATTTCTATAAAATACATAGCCATTCAAATTTTTAATTTGGGAATTTTTATTTTTTTTATTTTTTAATTTAAATTCAATTTGCCTGTTGGCAAATAGCATAAAAGTTTTTTAGATGACGTCCTTTGATTTTCCTTCTGTTTTATCCATGGTCCCTTGTGTTTCACAGTGAGTATGTAAACCCCTCTGCATGCCATCTATTGTTTCATTGCCATGGAGGCGATTCGTAATGTAAAAGAAAGCAGAAACATAAATAAAATCTCTGTTCCTGTTTTGGTTTACACTGTTATTCTATTCATTAGAGAGAGAATTCATTACTCATGTGTGCTCACGGTACAATCTCTCCTGTTCTCCTAGAACAGCAGGCCAGCTTTTAAAACTTTCATACTATTCCTCTACATAGTTATATAAAAAATTTGACTTGATCCTTTACAGGTATGCTTATGTGCTAATATTAAAATACAATTTATTTGAGCTTATTTCACAATAGGACACATTTCTACAACAATCATGATTAGATTAAGATATATATATATATATATATATATATATATATATATATATATAATATATTGACAATTGTAAGGGTTCCTGCAATTTGTATTTTCACGAGTAATTATGAGGGATTCAATTTCCCCACTTTACCACGGTGCTTCTTATTCTCATTCCCTTTAAATCTTTACTAATGGGATAAATGTTCGGTCACTGTTCCTTTATTTGATTTATTCTGGTTGAACATTTTAATTTTCTCCTTTTTTGAAGTGCCTGTTTCTGTTTTGTATTGATTTATAAGAATTATGTATTATGGATATAATTTTTTTTATTTAGGTCATAATTTACAAAACATTTTTTCTAAGTTATTGTCATTTAAATCTTACTTGTTTAGTAATTCTAGTAGTATATCAATTTTTGTCTTGAACACATACATGTCAGTATTTATTTTTTTCTACTTCTTGAGCCCCTCTTCTCACTAATACTATATATATCTCAAATACCTGTTTAATCTTTTAGAACTTTTTAAAGCTTATTTTTATGTTAATATTTTAAATCCATCGGGCATTTTAGTTCTCCCTAAAATGAAGCAAGGATATATTTTTAATATTAATTTATGATGTAGATGTTATAAAAAGATGCCTCACTTATTATATTTCTACATGCACTTGGTCTTGAGTCTAAATTTGATGCTGATTTATTAATCTGATTATGTATTTTGATGGTAGAATGATTGTATTTCATCATTATATAGAATATATTTTAATATTTGAAAAGCACTTAATCATTTTCAATAATCACAGGCTTTGAGGTTTTCCTCACATATGTGTTCCATCACATTAATTTTGGGAAACATAAATACAAATACATTTCTTATTGAGATTGCAATAAATTTACAGATTTATATATTTAATGTATTTACTATGTCACCTATCATGGCATCCTGCCATTTTTCAATTTTTTTTTCTGTTCTTCATAAACTTTTATAGATTTAATTATATAGGCAACTTATTGTTTCCTTACTAGGTATTTTAGGTACTGTTAATGTTTTGCATTAGATTTTATTTCTATTGTATATTAAACAAGTTACTGCTGATAGGAAAATTATTTTAGCTACACTACTATGGAATACAGAAAGGCAACTTTTTCTGTTGTTTTCTTCCTTCTTTTTCTATGTCCCTCTGTTAGTCTTATCACTCAGTTGCACCAAGATTAGGCTACAACCCCATCAAAGCATTCAACCCGTGACTAGAAATTCAACCTCTTTTTTTTTTTTGAAAGAAAATGAATACCTCAGAAAGAGAGCAACACCAGGCTGCAAGGCCAGATGTATGATGCAGTAATGAGGATTTTTTTTTAATAGGAAACTAATACAGAAAGTGTAAAGTACAAGTATTTCTGTGTGCATTTGGAGGTGTGTGTCTATGCATGTGTCTATGCCTGGATATGTGTGCAGCAGTCAGTGTATTAAAATAAATAAATCCTCCTGCCACTTTGCTTTTCACATATTTTCAGAGATATTTTTCAGGGTTTCTATTTCCACATAAAGGCTTATAATAAGCCTTTGGTTAATATTTGTTGAATAAAAATACCCAAGAGATACAAAGTTCTAATCTTGTTGAGTTCCACAACATCTACTGTGTTGAAGAAGATTGTCTGTGGTTTACATGAAGTGAGTCTGAAGAGTTGGCTGAGTGCATCGCCAGAAAAGCCATAACTGGATATTATATATGGAATACATATTGTGTATTATATGTAGTCTATACTATGTTCTGTCCGTCTGTCTCTCCTATATGATATGGTGTCTACCGTGGGTTTTTTTTTTTTTTTTTTAGTGGGTTTTATTTAAGGCAGGGCCAACAATGATGATAGAAGACAGTCGTGGGAATTGAGTACTTAATATTCCATGGATTTGACAAAGTTGCTAATTCTGTACTGATTGTTGGTTCTGCTGAAGCCCAGATTCGATATGTAAATGCCAGGAGGGGGTGCAGCAGCAGCTGCCGCTTAGCAAATGAGTGTCTATGAGCAAAGTTTTCTGAATGCAAGACTTATTTTGTGTGAAGGATTTCTCCTTGTTGGCTTCATAAATTAGCACAATCAGGTCACTCCTTTTATTGCTGTCCTCTAGGAAGGTCAAGACACACACATTACACACACGCACACGCACACGCACATGCACACACAGGGGCCAAGTCTCCTCAGCTGTCATTGAGGTCCTCGGTGAAGACTATATTCATCTCAAATCATGAAATAAACTTTTCACCTATTCCCAGTGCTATCTTCAGTGGTGCCTGTCCACTAAAACATAACTATATTCATTCACACTGTGATAGTTATATGCCTGATTTTAATTACTAATTCAACTTGTCATGTATTTGGCATTATTTCCCATAGCACGCCGTGCTGGGAAGTACAGTCAGACAGAGCTAATTCCTTCTAGTCACATTAACATTGAGGAAATGCACAGAAGCATGTAATTTCATATAAGAACTATAAGAATTAGATACTAAAGAAATTTGCTTCCACTTACATAATTTACTTAAATTATTTCCTACCGAGGGGGAGGGGCAAGATGGCGGAAGAGCAGGGTCCCCACATCACCTGTCCCCACCAAATTACCTAGATAACCTTCAAACCATCCTGAAAATCTACGAATTCGGCCTGAGATGTAAAGAGAGACCAGCTGGAAGGCTACAGTGAGCAGAGTTCGCGCTTCTATCAAGGTAGGAAGACGGGGAAAAAGAAATAAAGGAACAAAAGGCCTCCGAGGGGGAGGGGCCCCGCGAGGAGCCGGGCTGAGGCCGGGGCGAGTGTCCCCAGGACAGGAGAGCCCCGTCCCGGAGGAGCAGGAGCTGCACCAACCTTCCCGGGCGGGCGGAAAGGGGCTCGCAGGGAGTTGGAGCAGGACCCAGGAGGGCGGGGATGCCCTCGGGCTCCCGGGGACACTAACAGACACCTGCGCCCGCAGGAGAGTGCGCCGAGCTCCCTAAGGGCTGCAGCGCGCACGGCGGGACCGACCGGAGCAGCTCGGAGGGGCTCGGGAGCGGCTCCAGGGAGGGGGCTGCAGGGCGGGAGCGCGAATCCAACAGCGCAGGCCCCGGAGCACAGGGCGCCGGGACACAGCCCAGGATCCGGCCTCCCCCGGGACAGGCAGAGGCCGGGAGGGCCCAGGACAGCGAGGACGCTCCTGCCCCGAGCTGAGCAGATCAGCGGCCCCGCCCCGGAGCCTCCAGGCCCTGCGGACGGAGAGCCGAGAGCCCCGAGCCCCGTAGTTCCTGCGGAGGCTGAATCCAGGCTTCCAGAGTTGCCATAGCAACTGCGGCTGTTCCTCCTGGGGCCCCACGGGGTAAACAACCCCCGCTGAGCCCGGCAGCAGGCAGGGGCAGAGCAGCTCCCCCAAGTGCTAACACCTGAGAATCAGCACAGCAGGCCCCTCCCCCAGAAGACCAGCTGGACGGACCAGTGATACTCCCCCCCGTGTTCCAATACAACTTGTTTTTGGCCACTCTGCACTGAGCAAAATGACTAGAAGGAAAACCTCACCTCAAAAGAAAGAATCAGAAACAGCCCTCTCTCCCACAGAGTTACAAAATCTGGATTACACTTCAATGTCAGAAAGCCAATTCAGAAGCACCATTATACAGCTACTGGTGGCTCTAGAAAAAAGCATTAAGGACTCACGAGACTTCATGACTGCAGAATTTAGATCCAATCAGGCAGAAATTAAAAATCAATTGAATGAGATGCAATCCAAACTAGAAGTCCTAACGACGAGGGTTAACGAGGTGGAAGAACGAGTGAGTGACATAGAAGACAAGTTAATGGCAAAGAGGGAAACTGAGGAAAAAAGAGACAATCAATTAAGGGACCATGAAAACAGATTAAGGCAAATAAATGACAGTCTGAGGAAGAAAAACCTACGTTTAATTGGGGTTCCCGAGGGCGCCGAAAGGGCCAGAGGGCCAGAATATGTATTTGAACAAATCCTAGCTGAAAACTTTCCCAATCTGGGAAGGGAAACAGGCATTCAGATCCAGGAAATAGAGAGATCCCCCCCTAAAATCAATAAAAACCGTTCAACACCTCGACATTTAATAGTGAAGCTTGCAAATTCCAAAGATAAAGAGAAGATCCTTAAAGCAGCAAGAGACAAGAAGTCCCTGACTTTCATGGGGAGGAATATTAGGGTAACAGCAGACCTCTCCACAGAGACGTGGCAGGCCAGAAAGGGCTGGCAGGATATATTCAGGGTCCTAAATGAGAAGAACATGCAACCAAGAATACTTTATCCAGCAAGGCTCTCATTCAAAATGGAAGGAGAGATAAAGAGCTTCCAAGACAGGCAGGAACTGAAAGAATATGTGACCTCCAAACCAGCTCTGCAAGAAATTTTAAGGGGGACTCTTAAAACTCCCCTTTAAGAAGAAGTTCAGTGGAACAATCCACAAAAACAAGGACTAAATAGATATCATGATGACACTAAACTCATATCTGTCAATAGTAACTCTGAACGTGAATGGGCTTAATGACCCCATCAAAAGGCGCAGGGTTTCAGACTGGATAAAAAAGCAGGACCCATCTATTTGCTGTCTACAAGAGACTCATTTTAGACAGAAGGACACCTACAACCTGAAAATAAAAGGTTGGAGAACCATTTACCATTCAAATGGTTCTCAAAATATACCCTAAAAACTATAGAACACTTCTGAAAGAAATTGAGGAAGACACAAAGAGATGGAAAAATATTCCATGCTCATGGATTGGCAGAATTAATATTGTGAAAATGTCAATGTTACCCAGGGCAATTTACACGTATAATGCAATCCCTATCAAAATACCATGGACTTTCTTCAGAGACTTAGAACAAATTATTTTAAGATTTGTGTGGAATCAGAAAAGACCCCAAACAGCCAGGGGAATTTTAAAAAAGAAAACCATATCTGGGGGCATCACAATGCCAGATTTCAGGTTGTACTACAAAGCTGTGTTCATCAAGACAGTGTGGTACTGGCACAAAAACAGACACATAGATCAATGGAACAGAACAGAGAACCCAGAAGTGGACCCTGAACTTTATGGTCAACTAATATTCGATAAAGGAGGAAAGACGATCCATTGGAAGAAAGACAGCCTCTTCAATAAATGGTGCTGGGAAAATTGGACATCCACATGCAGAAGAATGAAACTGGACCACTCTCTTGCACCATACACAAAGATAAACTCAAAATAGATGAAAGATCTAAATGTGAGACAAGATTCCATCAAAATCCCAGAGGAGAACTCAGGCAACACCCTTTTTGAACTTGGCCACAGTAACCGGAGAAGGACAAACAGTGTATGTTCTCATTCATTTGGGGAATATGAATAATAGTGAAAGGGAATATAAGGGAAGGGAGATGAAATGTGTGAGAAATATCAGAAAGGGAGACAGAACATAAAGACTTCTAACTCTGGGAAATGAACTAGGGGTGGTGGAGGGGGAGGAGGGCGGGGGGTGGGGGTGAATGGGTGACGGGCACTGTGGGGTACACTTGACGGGATGAGCACTGGGTGTTATTCTGTATGTTGGTAAATTGAACACCAATAAAAATTAATTTATAAAAAAAAAATTATTTCCTACCATTTATTAAGTCAAATATCCCAAACACTGCCTCAGAAAAACAGAATTCACTAGTCTTTTATTCAATATAATTGTTTGCCTCTCATTGACTTTTGCTCAAGACAGATTTCTAGCTTTAAATGTGAAATATTCTGGTATGTATATCCCAAAATTAAAAATGCTACAGATGTACCAATGTACAAAGGAATCACCCAGTGAGAGCAATATATGAACTAATATTAATATTAATTCATACTGTATTTAGACTCATAAAATCCAGCAGGGGTGTTATAGTGTTTCAATAATTATTTTTTATTTTTTTTTCAGAGAGGGAGAGAGAAAAAGAGGGGAGAAGGGGGAAGGAGAGTGAGAGAGAGAATCTTAAGTAGGCTCCACACCAGTATGGACCCCAACGTGGTATTCACTATCACAACTCTGAGATTATGACCTGAGCCAAAACCAAGAGTCAGACGCCTAAGCAACTGAGACACTCAGGTACTGCAGTGTTTGCTGAATTATTTTTAAAAGCAAATATGCAAATAGAATTGGAAGTTTTTAATTCAAATAATTAAAAAACAAAGTCATGCTACTAAAAATCCTGGTCATTTATGGTAACAAAGAGAGAGGTTGATGATATCTTCTTATCTATTGATGCCGATCTTGGAGATGATGGAGGGTCTAAGGAGAAATTAATTATATAAAAATTAAGTGTCATAAAATCGATTGATTACTCTCCTTTGCTTTTACTTCATTGATCATTCAAAGGAAAATAGTTCACATCCATGATTTTTTGTTCATATTTTTTTTTTTATTTATGATAGGCACACAGTGAGAGAGAGAGAGAGGCAGAGACACAGGCAGAGGGAGAAGCAGGCTCCATACACTGGGAGCCTGACGTGGGATTCGATCCCGGGTCTCCAGGATCGCGCCCTGGGCCAAAGGCAGGCGCTAAACCGCTGCGCCACCCAGGGATCCCTTTTGTTCATATTTTTATAGCTTATTTCGATCACTAAATATTTTCATTGGATATAATTTATTATTCACTAATTTTTACTTAGCTAACTGCTTATTTTGTATTTCCCATAAAGCATCTTTAAGTTTTCCCCTGAGAAAACATCTGTAAATTTCAGCCACTAACCAATCAATAAATAACCAATAAATCTAGCCACACACTTAGAGAAACATCCAATGTTACTCTAAAAATGGGGTAGGAGTTAGTAGAAATACTTAATGAGATCAAATGTGATGTAGTTTGAACATTTTCATTTCCACTAAAACACTGACTCCATCTTGTTTTTTAGTCCAAGTATCATCTATTTCTGTATCATTGCACACTGCATTTGGCCTTTGAGAAAATTCTGTTTAAATCTTGAGTTACTTAGGTAAAATCGGATTTATAATTGCTTAAAAGCTGAAAGTAACAGATTTAAGAAATAAGAGGACTCAGGTTGGGAATATGCTAAATATGGCAGGCTTAATTTAGCAAAGAATTAATAAAATAGAATCTCTAATGAAAATCAGAGATAGTAGAAATAACTGAAAGCAGACGGTTGCTATAGTAACGAGATACATTCACTCTGGTGTTGATTGAAAGGAACATATCTCGGAATTAACACAGGCCACAGAGGACGGTATCTTTGGGAATCTTTCTGCTTGCCAACTTTTCTGTCCTAGTAAAAGATGGAGAGATTGAAGGTCAGGATGGATATGAAGATATTACAAATGAGAAAATTCTTTTTGAATTCGGCAAATATTAGTAGAAGGTGACTCTGAATCTATGCAGGTCAAGAGATGGGACAAATACTTAATGTTTAAAAGTCAAGCTGAGGTGCCAAATAGATTTCATCTTGAGTGCTATCCTTAATTGATTGGGTTATGGATGTCTGAAGTGGTAATGCAGTCACCTGCTATAGATTTAGTACAAAAGAGGGGCGCCTGGGGGGCTCAGCAGTTCAGCATCTGCCTTTTGCTCAGGTTGTGATCCTGGGGTCCTGGGATTGAGTCCCACATCAGGCTCCCCACAGGGAGCCTGCTTCTCCCTCTGCCTCTGTCTCTGCCTCTCTGTGTCTCTCATGAATACATAAATAAAATCTTAAAAAAAGAGTTTGCAATAAAGAAAAATAATCTTTATTTGGAAAAATCATATAATAATGGCTTCCAAACATTGTTACATCTTTCTTTCTATAAAGAGGATGTAAACTTTGATACATAAAACATATAAAGTCAGAACTGTCCTGGTTGATGAGGAGGAGAGGACTGGGTACCTCAAAGGTTCAGATTCTTTTGCCACCACTCTACCCCACCTTGCAACAGTCTCTGGATAGGCTTTATGATATCTCATATATACTAAGCATCATTGGAAACTAGTTTAGGTAAAGGTTTTGACCAAATCTTTTTTTTCCATACAAATGTCAGAGTCATTTTTAATAATTGAAGATATTAAAATCCAATAGTGGCTCCCTTTTAACCTCAAAACAAACAATTTAAGAAAAACACCAAAAATAGGCTCACTGTGGGGAGAATTTTGTGGACATGGACACTACATAGAGTAGGGAGAAATATTAGAAGGCTGAAGCATTAGTCCAAGGAAGACATGGTTGTGATCTAAAACATAAGAGTGGCAATGTAGGGTGAGATGGAGAGAGTTAGGGCGATGGACAGGTTCAAAAAGTCTTTGGGTGGGAGGGTTAGAGGGTTGAAGTGCTTTACTGGAAATGGGAAAGATAAGGAAGAGGGACAAATAAAGAAAGAAGACTGGATTTTTGGCTTGACAGTAAAGTGAGAGTGGTATTCTTCACAACATAAGTTCAAGGGCAGTAATTTCAGTTTGACACATACGGAGTTTTTGAGGTCCCTGAGGATCTTCAAGTGGAGATACTAGGCCAATTTATAGGTCCATGAATCAGGAAACAGATAGATATAGACAGATGATAGATAGATGATAGATGATAGATATATAGATAGATGATAGATAGATAGATAGATGATAGATAGATAGATGATAGTCAATAGATAATAGTCAATAGATAGATGATTGATAGATAATAGTCAATAGATGACAGATGATGATGATAGATGATAGACAGATAGATGATAGATAGATGATAGATAGATAATCAGATATCTGAGCATCGGATGGAGACATATCTCTGTGTTGTGTACACACACACACACACACACACACACACACACACTCACACATAGGGTTTCCTGCAGTGTACCAGAATATACTTCACAGCTCTCTGTATTACATTCTTAAATCCTATTCACATGATCTCTCTACAACAATATGGAAATTTGATATTATTAGCTTTTTCTTACAGATTAGAACACTGAGGTTAATAGATGTGGAAGTTGCACAGGAAGTAATTAATGTAGCAACAGCTTGCATTTCAGTATGTTAAATCCAAAAGCTGTGATCTTTCCACTCTATGGTGATCATCTCCAGCCAACATTTTGCTAAAATAAAAATCCAACCCTGCCATTTCCCTGGTTAATATCCTCTAATTTACTATTTATCTTTTTAGGTTGTTAGGTAATATTTGTTTCTAGGTTTACAGATATTAAGCTACATATGGGATAATAATATCAACGATTACATTAGTACGAGTAAATTCTATTTTGGATATTCATGCTCAAAATATTGTAGCTCAGTAGCTGAGGGCTCAAGTCAAGAAGAGGGACCACTACCAACCCACAACATGGCAGAGAAGGATCTGGGTAAGGACCTGACTGTCACCCCATCCTCTGATAACCTGACAAGCCCTATTACTAAACCTAACCAGAAGTGGACAAGAGAGCTCCCATTACCGAGTCCATGGAGGTTGGTGTTCCCAGAGCACAGAACACAGAGGAGAAAGGTGGAAAATGGATCAGGAAGGGCAAATAAAAAAATGGTCAACACAGTTGCTAATTACAGAAATGTTACACTCTCAATATTTCATGCACTTACGATGTCATTTCAAATATTCCACCAAAGACCACTTCTTAGATTCTTTGAAAATAAACTAACTATAGAACCTTCTTTTATTCATTATCCTTTAATTTACATAATATAATGAGTTCACTGATCACACTCTTATCAGCACTCTGAATTGCCATAACAACCGTTCATTTTCAGACATATCTGGCATGTTTCTTTTAAATTCCAACTGCATAATTTCCACTTAACCTCTGTACCCAAGTTGCCCTTTCAATTACCATAACTAACTTTCTGCCTTTCTATCTTGGGTAATGTTTTACCTGTAATTCTGACCAGTCATATTGACTTTTATTTATACATTGTAATCTGTCCTGTATTTTCCCCTTTGTCACGTAAAAAGTTGGGACAATCATAAACAAAACAAATATTTCAAGAGATAATTTTTCCACAAGTCACTTTTTTTTAGATAACCGGAATGAGATATTCTGATAGCAAATGTGCTCTAAAAGACACACCATTTAAATGTCCTATCTATCACCTAGTAGTTCTTCGTATTCTTCAGTTTCCTCAGCGATACAGTGAATGTCACCAAATTAATGCACATATTTTCTCTTCGTAGAAATTCTTATGTATATCTGTATCTCATATCTTCTCGACGTATGTGTTATCTTAATGTTTTGTAGATGAATAAATTGAGACTCAGAAATCCTCAACATATTGTCCAAGATATAAGCTAAAAAAATGACAAAATAGCAGTTCCATCCAGATTTACTTCGTAGTTTGCATCCACATCGCTGTACAAATATTTAAGGTGAATGTACACAGATTCCTATTCACTTTTAGAGGTTAGCATGTTAGTAAGTCTTCCATTTTGGTATGATAAGAAAGTCCTGAGTTTCGAAATATTTGTTAAAAAGACCAACTGCTCTTGGAAAGAAAAATAGCAGGCATATATTTACCTTATCAGTCCTTTACAAGAAAATAATTGAACAGCAGAGAGAGATATAATAGGTCACCTCAGAAAAGGACAGCATTTACAAGAAACCATGACATGATAAGAACAGGGATATTATGAGCTTGCAACTGTTGTCATCCATCATATTGGGAATAAAAATAAGGAAGAGATTAAAAAAAAAGGACATATGCAGGCAAAGCGGGTTTAAATTATAAGGGCTTGCTGAAGCTTTTCACTGGGCTTTGCTTGGGAAGTGTTTTTTTTTCTTTCTTTCTTTTTTAAACCATCAAAAACAATTAAACAAATAACCCAGTATCATAGGTAGGGCAAATGCAAATGACTCAGGTCTAGCAACAGAGGGCAGACATCATTTCTACAATAAAATGGAAATCTCAAGAGCATTATGAAAGTAACCAGAGCAGCTGCCTTTGAATTCTGCCAAAGAGACAGATGCTCTTGGAACAGCCCCTTCCACTGCTGGTTCCTGAATCCCAAAAGGGCACTATTGTCATGCCATTCCACTTATATTTTATTATTTTACTCATAGCCACATTTTACGCAGACTACTGAAACTTTGACGGAAATTAAATGCCATGTGTTCACATTAGGCTTTCACCAGCAGCTCCATTCTTTGTGAAATATTCTATTCTAACAAGAATCCAACCCAGATTTCACTGAAAATATTCCCTCCTTATCCATCTAAATGTCATTTATTTTTAATTTAAAAATTCCCATATTTTGAAAGACAGAGGTCTCCATTTTGTGTACTTAAATGAAAACTATTCAAACTTATAGTCATTAGGCATAAGTGTTTACATAAAGTAACACTAAAAAAAATACATGTTGAGTAGGAAGTTGTATTTATCAGGAACAAATATAGAATCCCATGTTTCCCATGTGCATTCACTGTAACTGCTTCAAATTAGGACTGTTTCCTAATATGGGAAAAAGCCCAAATCATATCGTATAATAAGGAACTCAGAAAGATTAAAACAGAGAGTAATTTTAGCCCAATTTTCTAAGCTTTGTTTATAAAATGTATTCATAGTATTTTTTCTTGTTGATATTTCAAGTATTTTTTTTATCTTGTTGATACATAAATTTGAATGAAAGTACATAATCATAAACAGTACAGAATTCTAAGCCTATGAACAGGAAATTTAGAGCAATTCCTGGTTTTTATGTTATAACACATAACACATAATACATACTATGCTGGCACATAAGCCAAAACAGTAAAACAAAATAAACAAATGAAAATCTTGAATTCTTTGACCCTGATGTTATTCACAATACTATATAAGTTGCCCTGAAATTAATGCCCTCAAGAGTGAGAAATACAGTATGATGATTAAGGTCATGGGTTTTGGATTCAGACTTCCAGACTCAAAGTATTTATCTGCCATGTAGTAACCTGACAAACACTTGCAAATTATTTAAATTTTCTGTCCTTTTTTCTGTGTACAACATTTGTATGTGTATCATAGGATTAAATAGTTAAATCCTATGGATTTAAAGGAGAATTAAATCATTAACGATGCGCAGTACTTAGAACATGCTCGGGTTTTAGTAAATGTCCCATAATTTCTTTTCAAGATTAATTTCAAGCTACATGAGTACATATCTTTTCATGTAAGTATGTTGAGAAATGCTTGGCAAATGTTATTTTCTCGGTCCCTTATAAATTTTCTACTAAAAATATTATTGGAATCTTTACTGCAACTTACTAGAACTGATATATAATAAAATATACAATGAAAGTCATGCATAAGATGTACTGAATTGGGACAAATGCAGTAGTTTCCATTTCTAACTGTATCACCCTTAAGTCCTGGTTCTTTAGGCTTACATCTTTACCTGGGGAACTAAAAAGCAAATGCTAGTAAATGGATGATACACTTATTATAAAAGTATGAATTTGACTAATACTAATGAAATTCATAACATAAAGTATATTTTTAAAGGCAGATATTTTTGGATGCCTAGGTGGCTCAGCAGTTGAGCAACTGCCTTCAGCTCAGGTTGTAATCCTGGAGTCCTGGGATCGAGTCCCGCATCAGGCTCCTTGCATGGAGACTGATTCTCCCTCTGCCTGTGTCTCTGTCTCTCTGTCTCTCTCTCTCTGTCTGTCTTTCATGAATAAATAAATGATATTTAAAAAACAGATATTTTAAAAAACTTATAATGGAGTTATATGAAAGATAATTAACTTATTATCTTATATTGGGTTATGTGCTATTTATATTTATACAATTTACTTCTGTTTTTTCACATTATATTATGAACTGTTTGGTTATTTAACCATATAAAACTAAGAAATGAAAAAATCATTAAAAATATGAAAGTAGAAAAGAAGCATTTGAACTCATTGCATAAACCAAATCTATAATTAGGAAGATTTGTTCTGGATACATAAAGTCACAATAGAAATTTATGGCACAGGGTTGAGATCCCTGGGTGGCGCAGCGGTTTGGCGCCTGCCTTTGGCCCAGGGCGCGATCCTGGAGACCCGGGATCGAATCCCACGTCGGGCTCCCGGTGCATGGAGCCTGCTTCTCCCTCTGCCTGTGTCTCTGCCTCTCTCTCTCTCTCTCTCTCTCTCTCTCTCTCTCTAACTGTGTGCCTATCATAAGTAAAAAAAAAAAAAAGAAAGAAAGAAATTTATGGCACAGGGTAGATATTTAAAACTTAAATGTGGATTTAAATACTTAAAAATGGTTAAAATTTAAATGTGGATAAACTCACAGAGGGAATATAGATCATGATATGTAGATATAATTGATTGCAGGTTTAGGGCATACTTTAAAAAAGAAACCAATTCCTCCAAGTAGTCTGTGTAGTTTATATTTATAGCTCATTATAACCATAATGGTTAGTTGATTTTTGATAAAATAAGTCACAAGGGAAAAATGGCACTGCACACATTTGTTAATATTATCCTGTAATATTTTGAAAAGCACATCTGATTCTATCCTTTCTCCTCTGTGTATGTTTAATGAATAAACCATGCAATCCCAAAATATGCTAGGAAAAGAAAACAAAATTTCTAATTACAGAGACATTTATGTCCACTCTAAATGTAATACGATTTTACCCCTAGCCAATTTTTGCTTACTAGTATCCTGTTTCTTTTAAAAGTGCATGTCCTCGTTCATTCTCATAATTAATGTCAGTCCTTAAATATATACTGGCTCAGCCCTTTAAATATCATCCATAAACATTACGTTTCAGAATAATTACTGCCTAATCGGTGGTAAAAAAGGAGTCATTCTTTATGTCAAGTGTAGATAGCATATGCCCTTTGGTTTTAGTGAGTATCAGTGATATTTACTGATCATGAACTACATGCCATGGAACAAATATAAGTGAATTAGAATAAAATAACACCATCTGGAATATCACAAAGTTGCTTATCTTGACTTAGGGAATTGACTCCAGATATGGAAATGTTACTTCTGGTGGGATTTATACTAGTTATATATTGCTATGTAACAACCCCCCCCCCCCGCCCCCATTAGTGGCTTAAAACAAATATTATCAGTTTCTCACAGTTTCTCTGGGTCAGTAATCCGGGCACAGTTGAGCTTTGTCTCAAAGTCTGTTGCAAGACTGCAACCATGGGGTTTGAGGTCTTATATCAAGTCTTATTTCCAAGCAAACTGTTGGCAGAACTTAGGTCCTCACTAGGTGCTGTCTAGCATCATCAGGTCCTTGCTGTGTGAGCCTCTCTATGGAGCCATTGGAAAGTCAATTGTCTTTTTCTTCCATCAGAGTGAGAAGGGAGAGCAAGACAGAAGTCCGAGTATTTTATAATCTCATCTCAGAAACAATATCCTATTACTTGCTGCATTCATTAGAAATGAATAAAGTGAATCACTAGGAACAGCCCATACATAAGGGGGAAAGAATTTATAAGGACAGGAGGTAGGGATTATTTGGAACCCTTTTAGAGATTGGTTGCACAGAATTGCATCAAAACAAAACAAAACAAAAAAGGTTAGTAGCAGATGTTTAAAGTTTTAAATTTCATTTTGAAAACATCTGTAAATAATTATAAATTTTTTAGATTATTACATTAATATTCATTAATATTACAGATCTTGGAAAATTAGGATTCTAGCCAGTTTTAATTTTGCCACAATTTCAAATATATGAAATGATGCCTTCTTAATACTTTCATCTCCAGTAGGAACAATCACTTGGGCTCCAGTAATTTCTCATAACTGTTTCATGTAATCATTTTATAATTACATAGAAGTAGCCAAAATTACAGGTTGTAAATAACACAGAAATTAGCATTTTATAAGTACTTTATAGATGCCACTTTTGGTTTTTTAAATATTGTTAATTTGTTGACTTCACTTATTTTAATTTTAACTCTTTTTTTGAGATTTTATTTATTTATTCATTAGACAGAGAAAGAGAGAGAGAGAGGCAGAGACATGGGCAGAGGGAAAAGCAGGCTCCCTGCAGGGAATTCAATGTGGGACTTGATCCCAGGACCCCAGGATCAAGCCCCGAGCCAAAGACAGATGCTCAACAACTAAACCACCCAGGCTTCCCTATTATTTTAATTTTAAAGTAAAAAGATGCTATAATCAGTAGGTCCTACTAAATTGTCAAATTATAATTGTTTTCCTGAGCTCAGATAGTATAAAATATCTTAGTGTTTATGGATTTTAATGTATCTAATATCTGTGTTTACACATGGAAGAGAAGCTTTCATTTATAGCTACCTGGAAATAGCCCAAATCTTGATTATTTGAGGAAAACATAATTCCTTTGGCATTCCCAAAGGAAAAATCCCTCATGTCATCCTGAGAACTTATACTTCATCCCAGAGCTTTTCAGATATATAAAACATAAATATTTGTACTGCATCATATTATTTTTTAGGTTAAATATTTTGCTTTGCTTAGTTTGTATTACAGAAAAGTTACTTAAATTTTCCCAAACTAAAAGGAATCTGCATTTTGAAAGGGTTTTAAGAAATTTTCTGAAACCTAGTAGAACTAATTTGTTAAACTATTTTTTCTATGTTTAAGTCCTTAGATTTGAATGATGTTTTTGTTGTTTCATTTTGTTTTGTCCTGAGCATCTAGATGAAGAGTGGAGAAATGTACTGAGAAGACAAATGTCTATACAAATTGGGACAAGGGCTAGAAAAGTTCAACTTGACTTAAGATGTGTTGAATATGACAAGTTTATTATATTATCAAGTAGAAATATTGAGTAGGCAATCCTGACTTTAAGGTGAAAGATATAGGCAATTACCACCACACCAATGACATGTACAGACATGAGACCAAAAAAGATCATGTTAAGTATCCCCATATATAGAGCAGATGGGGAAACAAGCCAACTGAGAGAGAGCACTAGTATTGGTAGAGGACTCAGAGTGGCAACTGAGAAGCCAAGTTAAGAAATCACTTCAAGGGATCCCTGGGTGGCGCAGCGGTTTGGCGCCTGCTTTTGGCCCAGGGTGCGATCCTGGAGACCTGGGATCGAATCCCACGTCGGGCTCCTGGTGCATGGGGCCTGCTTCTCCCTCTGCCTGTGTCTCTGCCTCTCTCTCTCTCTCTCTGTATGACTGTAGTAAATAAAAAAAAAGAAAAGAAATCACTTCAAGAATGTTGTATGTCAAAGAAGAAGAAGAAGAATGTTATAAGTCAAATATATCTCAATAAAAAAGCTAAAAACATTTTAAAAGAATGAACAATTGCATTATTTTCTACCTATAGGTACTAAAATTAAGAGTGAAACTTGACCTTGAATATAACAATAAAAATATCATTATTGACACTGGCAAAGTATATTTCATTGTACTAATGAAGCCAAAATTCTTACTGGAATCAATTCAAGACAAAATGGTGGCAATGGTATTGATAAATGTGTTTGGAAGTTTTAGTGTGAAGGGATTAAAAAAAAAAAGTAGTTATAATGGGAGGTGTGGTGATGAGGATTTATACAAAATGTCCTCTGTATACAGCAAGATGAAAGACATTTATTACTGTGTCAGGATTTTTTTCCCCCTGTAGTAGTGAGAAATACATAAATGTAGCAGATTCTTCTGAAACAGTTAGAGTGAAAGAGAGAAAGCCAAGAAAACTTTTGAGGAATATTTGTATGAGTAAATCAATGAAATATAAAGGGAATAGACAATAGAAATAATATTAAGAAGAAAACTTGTTCTTTAAAATGCTTAATATGTTGTATAAATCTTGGGAAACATTAATAAAGGAAAAAAGAAAATGTAGATGAAAGAAATTCAGAACAAATAATGTAAAATAGCTTCAGACATACTAGAGACTTTATGATAATGAAATATTATAAAAATTAATCCTTGCAAATTTACAAATATATTTGAAAGGAATAGATTTATGCAAAATTGTAAAATGCAAAAATTTATAGAAACAGAAATCTTGAATAATCTAATAACTTTTCAGTGACTTAAAAGTTAATTAAAATGTTACACTTCCCCACCCTAAGATGCTTTAGTCCTATGTGGTTTTTTGTTTGTGTGTTTTCCCTGGTGAACTGCATCTAATATTCAAGGGTACATAATGCCTTTCTAATACAATATCATATTTTTAAGTTTAAATTTATTTCAGAAGTATAAGGAAAGTACAAAAAATAGAAAAGCAACAGCTATTTTCACTTATTTTCACATATTTTGAAATATCTTACATAAAATTTTCAGGTAATTAAATCCCAAAAATGCATTATAAATTTAAGCAGAATACATGGAATAAAAGAAGATGCCAGCATGGGAAGGAGGGTAGGAGGAATTTCAGGCAGCAAGAGGACCAAATACAGTTGTGAGTTAGGGAATGGCTTTGAACATTCAAAAAACCTGAAGAAGGGAAAACCCAGTGACATCTATATGTCAGATACTGCGATAGCAAAAGAGCAAGCTAAAGGTAATCGACAGGTTCAACATCAGATTGTGCTACCTGCCTTCAGTATGTCTACATTTTTGTGAAGCTGGGTTTTGGGTGATGCCGTGATAAAATATATTCTGCACAAAATTGGTTTGGAAGAGGAAATGAGAGTGGCAGTGTGCAACTTGAACCCAAGATTACATTGTGCAACTCCAACAGGCACAAACATCTTGTTAAAAAAAAAAAAAGGCATGTAGTCTTGGGTGTTACAAGCATGATGAAGCTACAAAAGTGAATGAAGATTCGGAAGAGTAGTAAGACCTTGCCTTCTTCCAATATTTCACAAGTCCTTCTCATGGACTGAAAAGATAACATTCAATAAATGCACAAAGATCCAAACACAAATAGCCAGACTTAACTGAATATTTGTATTCTTTCCATGTCATTGGATATCTACCAAAGAAACTTATGGATTGGGAGAGAGAAATATTTTGTTTGGTTTCCTAAGAAATGGATAAAAACAAATTAAATCTAATAGCAGAATGTCTACATACATGTCATACATGACTTTAATCACCAGAACATTTTATGATCATAAAAAAAATCATAAAACTCAATATTGAGCACTGGGTGAGAATACTGAACAAAAGGCTTATTACTACCATCAGTATTTTTAAAATTTTTACATCTACGTCTACAGTGCTAAGGTTGAAGTTAAAAATGAGGTACTAGAAATTTAAAGTAACCATCCATTTTGTATTAAAAAGATAAGAATTATTTGAGTACATTTGACATATAATGCTACATTAGCTTCAGTGGTTCAACACCTCTATACACTATGCTTTGCTCACCGCAAGCTACCATCTCTCATCATACAATGCTGTTACGGTATCATTGACTATATTCCCTGTGCTGTACCTTTCATTTCCATGACTTATTCATTCCATATCTGGAAGCCTGTATCTCCCACTCCTCTTCTCCCATTTCGCCCTTTCTCCACCTCCCTACCCTCTAGCAACCATCAGTTTGTTCTCTGTATTTAGATCTGACTCTTTTTGTTTGTTTGTTTTGTTTAGATTCCACATATAAGTGAAATCATATGATATTTCTCTTTCTCAATCTGACTTATTTCACTTAGCATAATACTTTCTAGGTCCATCTCTGTTGTCTCAAAGGGCAAGATCTCATTACTATTCACAGATCACATTATACATAGAAAACAAAAACTCCACCAAAAAACTTCTAGAAGTAATAAATGAATTCAGTAAAGTTGAAAGGTACAATAAATACCCAAACATCAGTAGTATTTCTACACTAATAATGAAGTTGAAGAAAGAGAAATTAAGAAAATAGCCCTACTTGGGACGCCTGGGTAGCTCAGCAGTTGAGCATCTGCCTTCAGCTCAAGGCATGATCCTGGAGTCCCAGAATTGAGTCTCACATCGGGCTCCCTGCATGGAGCCTGCTTCTCTCTCTGTCTGTGTCTCTGCCTCTCTCTCTCTCTCTGTCTCTCATGAATAAATAAATAAATAAAATCTTTTTTAAAAATAGTCCTACTTAAAGTTGCACCAAAAAGAATAAGACACCTAGGAATAAACTTAACCAAAAAAGTAAATAATCTGTACTCTAAATACTATAAAACACTGATGAAGGAAATTGGAATGATATGAACAATGGAAAGATATTCCATGCTCATGGATTGAGAGAATTAATAGTCTTAAAATTTCCAAACTACCCAAAGCAATCTGTGCACTTAATGCAATTCCTATCAAAATATCAACACCATTTTTTCACAGAACTAGAACAAATAATCCTAAAATGTGTATGGAACCACAAAAGACCCCAAATTACCAATGCAATCTAGAGGAAGAAGAACAATTCCAGATTGAAAATGTATTGCAAATCCATACTAATCAAAACAGTATGGTACTGGCACAAAATAGACACATAGATTAATGGAACAGAGTAGAGAGCCCAGAGATAAATCCACATTATATGGTGCATATGTCAATTAATCTGTGACAAAGGAGGCAAGAATATACAACAGGGAAAAGAGTCTCTTCAATCAATGGTTCCAGGAAAACTAGATATCTACATATAAAAGAATGAAACTGGACCACTTTCTTACGGGATATGCAAAAATACTCTCAAAATGGATTAAAGGCCTAAATGTGAGAACTGAAATCATAAAATCCTAGCAGAGAACATAGGCAATAATTTGTTTGACATTGGCTATAGAAACAATTTTTTTCTAGACATGTCTTAATAGGCAAGGGAAACAAAGCAAAACTAAACCATTGGGACCTTATCAGAATAAAAAACCTTTGCACCACGAAGGAAACCATCAACAAAACAAAAATGTAACTGAATAGGGGAAGACATTTTCATATAATAGAAAATTGTGGAAAACCCACGTATATGATGGGAATTGATACATAACGAGTAAAGCTCCAAAATTTAGTGAAATAATGGGCATTTTAGTAGATGTCATTAAGAAAATGTGTAAAATGCAGAGAGAAAAATCAAGTTAAAAACACAACTATTGGACAGCCCCAGTGGTTCAGCGGTTTAGTGCTGCCTTCAGCCCTCATTGTGATCCTGGAGACCCAGGATCGAGTCCCACGTCGGGCTCCTTGCATGGAGCCTACGTCTCCCTCTGTTTGTGTCTCTGTGTCTCTGTCTCTGTCTCTGTCTGTCTCTCTCTCTCTCATGAATAAATAAATTTTTAAAAATCTTTAAAAACAAAACAAAACAATTACCATATGACTGAGCAATCCTACCTCTGGGTATATATCCAAAGGACACAAGAACAGGATCTCAAAGATGTCTTAAAAGTTGAAAGACAAAGTCCTAAAATCTGATAGTAATATAGAAAAAAGACATGACCAATTTCCAGAAGTATATATAAAACTTGTCCTCAAACTTACGAAAAAATGTTCCTGCCCACAAAAATGTAAGCTCTGCGTACCTGGAATGATACCTGTGAGTCACATGGGGGGAAAGTCTGTATTTGAAAGTAGGATGTTCCCACCTGTCATTTTAATGCCTCACTGACTTACAATTGGATGTATGAGATATAAGGTCTTGACACTATAGTGGTTTGAACTAGGAGTGGATTTTAAAGTATGCCGCAGAGAGATACACACATATGTATCTATATATTTGTTTTATTTTGTTTTGGAAAACTTACTCTTGGCAGTTGGTTTGACTAATTCCCTGATACCTGCTTGCACACAATAATATTCACAGCTCATTAAAAGTAAAAAGCATGACAACACATTCTGTTTCTGCTGCTGAAGGAAACAGATACTCTTATACATCATAAACATTAAAGCTGGTGCCTGTTGCATTAGGTTGGGTCCTCCAGAACCGGTGATGGAGTTTTGACATGCAGACAGCAAGAGCTGTGAAAAAGAGGGAGAAAGCAGATTTGGACAGAAGAAGAAGAAAGTCAACTGTGATGCAAAATAAACAAAATCTCAGCCAGCCCACAGAAAGATCCGGAATATATATAACATCTAAGAAACCTTTTTTAGGAGCTGAAGTGGGCAAGTCTCTATACACCTGCTTTATTTATTTTATTTATTTTTTATACTCTTGCTTTAATTGGTTATTAAATATGGGAGGTTTTCTGCAGCTTAGCCAGATACTAACAGTATTAACAGTTGAGAGTCTGCTGACAGCTGGAGCCATAAATCCTTCCTTGATGCGGAATCTGAGAAATTCTGTTTTCCTTACAGCATTTACAATGGGAATAATAATGAGAATGAGAATTAGGAATAAATGATACAAGCAGAGCCTGATGATGGTAACGGGGCTTGGCCTGAGGAGTATCCCAAAGACGATCTTATTCACACCTGGAGTTATATATGGACCATAGTTTAGTCCCAGGTCAGCCTTTTGCTCTTGGGGAATTCACGTCAGTTCCCTTCATCTCCATGGTATTAACTGATCTGTAAAACAGCAATAATACCACTTTTCCCATAAAGTACTCCTGAAGCACATGGTACTTCTGTTCCCTTCAAGGCTTGAAACTTTATTTTAAATGTTTCTATGCAACAAAATATTAAATGCTGTACATGAACAGTCATTGGGTATATGTGTAGTTAAATATAGTAGACATATTAGAAGTCTGATTAACCTACTGAAAGCTGACAATACTTTGAGATCAGTCAAAAATAATTTAGATATTGGCAGAGAACTGAAAAGTCAATAGAATGTATTATTAGGCAGATTGGATGCCAGGCTCAGAGAAGTCAAGTAAAGTAGGAAGATTCATAATCCAAGAAATCAAGGTTCAGAAAGACAAAGTTTATCATTTATTAAGTAACTTCTATGTAGTAGGCACTGACTGGGCATTTTTAAATATTTTTTAATTTACATGCAGATTGACTTTATGAATTATAAATTATTACTATAAGCTTATAGAGGTATAGAGAATGGCAAATTCAGTTGTCCAAGATCAAACAGCTAGTAAGTAGTAAATTCGATATTTCATTCCAGTCAATCTGGCTTCAAAGACTGTATTCTTCTCAGTTAACAATTTAACTGTTGAACATTTGTTTTAGGCCAATATCTGCCTGTATTTTGTTCAATGGACCAAACAATTGGATAAATAAAATCCTTTGTTCTTGGCTTTGCAGCTTGGTTATTTTCCTTAAATATTGGTATGGTACCTAACTAATGTTCTATTGATTGGACCATTGGTCAGGTAAGCAGTACTTATTCATTTTTCGCTCCTATGCATCAATGGGATATGAGGTAAGAGATAAAGTTTATGAGAAATTGAAATGGGCATCAAAATGGTTCAGAGATAATATTGAAATGGCACCATGTGAAGTCAAGGAAAATGGGAATGACTACATTTATGGGTAAAACAGAAAGAGAATTAGGAAGAAACAAAAGCCAAAAGCACCAAACCAAACGATCTGGATTTATTTTTTATTATTATTTTTTTAATTTTATTTATTTATTCATTCATTTATTCATGAGACACAGATTGAAAGAGAGAGGCAGAGACACAGGCAGAGGGAGAGGCAGGCTCCATGCAGGGAGCCCGATGCGGGACTCGATCCCAGGTCTCCAGGATCATGACCTGGGCCAAAGGCAGGCACCAAACCGCTGAACCATCCAGGGATCCCCACACTCTGGATTTAAAGGTGGAAACCAAACACTAGCTTATGGGATGGAAACCAGACCCAAAACTTAAGTGAACAATGAGCTACCACAACCCAACTATTAAAATGGTCAAAATCCAGAACACTGGCAACAACAAATTCTGATGAAGATGTGGAGCAAAAGGAACTCTCATTGTGCGTGGGAATGCAAACTGGCACAGATACTTTGGAAGTTTGGTTGTTCCTTACAAAGCTAAACATATTCTTACCATACGATCCAGAAGTCATGCTCCTTGGTATCTATCCAAAGGAGTTGAAAACATATCCATATAAAAACCTTTCCATGGGTGCTTATAGAAGTGTTATTCATAATTGCCAAAGCTTGGAAGCAATTAAGATGGATTTCAGTATGTGAATGGATAAATTAACTGTGGTATGTCGAGACAATGCAGAATTATTCAACACTGAAAAAAAAAAAAGAAAGGCTGTCAAGCTATAGAGACAAGGAAGAAACTTAAGTGCATATTATTAAATGAAAGAAGATCATATGAAAAGCATACATACTTTAGGATTCCAACTCCATGACATTCCAGAAAACTCAAAACTAGGGAGACAGTAAAAAAAATCAGTGTTGCCAGGTGTTAGGGGGAGAGAGAAATGAATAGAACACAGAGGATTTTTAGGGAAGTGAAAATACTCTGTATGATGCCATTATGGTGGATACATGTCGTTATATATTTGTCCGAACCCATAGAATGTACAACACCAAGAGTCAACCATAAGTAAAGAATCAACATTGAATGGTAATGATCATTGAATTGTATCAGTGTAGGTTCATTGATTTGTACCACTCTGGTGGGGGATGTTGGTAATAGGGGAGGCTATGCATGTCTGGGGGAGGGAGGCATATGGGTAATCTCTATCTTCCACTTGGTTTTAAAGCTATGAACCAGTCTACAGCCATACCACCCCGAAGGCACCCGATCTCGTCTAAACCTATGAACCTAAGGCTGCTTTAAAAAGAAAAAGTCTATTTTGAAAAAAAAAAAAAAAAAGACTATTAAGTAAATTTGGATCTCTTATCCTGTGGTGTTAGTGTTGTTGCAGGGACATTTTTCGGGGATACTCTAAAGTGTGCCTTTAAGTGGAATGAAACTAGCAAAGGCTCCAAATCAACTTGTTCAATTCACTGCTCTAAAGTCCCTTGTAAGTCATCCAGTGCAACATTCTTAATGTCGGAATAAGGAAACTGAGGCTCAGAGAGGTTCAGTGGCTTATACCAAATGACAAAGCTATTTGATGGCAGTTTTCACCATATGAAACTTTGATGGAGAAACTTTAATAGGAGAAATGTCAATACCAGCAATGGCTGCTTTAATAGAAAATCAGTTGTAGGTTGCGAATGTATACTATGTAAGCACATTTCATCCGTCATAGTTTGGTGAGGGAATTTCATTTAGAAAATTAGGTGGCAATCTAAAGTCACTGTAATATTAGAAGTCCAAAATAAAAATGTAGTGTCTGTAAATTCAGTATTCTTTCAATTTTTGTATATTTGATTACCCATAATGGAGAACAACATTTCTTCATTAATATAGGTCTGAAGTGAAATGTATTTGAAAAATAAAATATTTTATATAGCATTTTTGTAGATTAATAATATATGTCAACATACTAAAGCCTCTAGGAGTTCTTTAATTAAAATATTTGTTTAAATTTGCATAGCCCAGAGTTCCCCAAATTTCTTTGAGCACAGAACATTTTCTTCACATTTTGTATTATTTCAATAATATAGGCATGGGGAAAGCCAAACAGTCCCACGTTTTAAAATCTTTAAATAACACAATGCTTGAGGTCATATAGGAAGGTGGCATTTTATCTGGAGGAGCAGGAAAGGTTTCAGTTTGACCTTCATGTTAAACTTATTCTTTAAGATTCATATCATTACTGTTATTCACGAAATTGCTGAAGTAGTGATAACTCGCAGCATGCATTCTAATAATTTTACACATTACTACACTCATAGTAATAAATGTTACTGTCTATAAATTTTTCTAATCACAAAAAATAAATATATTAAAAAGACCTTGAGTAGAAGTGCAATTATTGACCTTTTTTTTAAATTGACTTTAAATATAGGCATGCTTTTCTTAGAAAATCTTATTTTCTTAATAGCTTTATCTTCCGCAGTCATTAAAAATAAAGATTCTTTATCAAAGGAAATAAGAAATTATGGTATTCATGGTAAAAAAAATAATAGGATCATAGACCCTGAGATGTATTTATTATTTGAACTACTTTTTAAGTAAATGATATTTTGTTGTTCCAAACTAATATAGTTATAGTTAGCTCTCAATCACTTAATTAACGAAGGGACATTTAATTTCGTAAAAGATGATTGTTAACAAATAATACTTTGTTATATAAACAATTTCCCAGCTCTAGAGCAGTTAAGAAGCAGGATATCATGCTTATTAAGTGCTCTAGGATTTAGTGATTCATCAGTTGCCCACAACACCCCATGCTCATCACAACTGCCCTCCTTAAACCCATCACCCATTTAAACCATCTTCCTGCTCTCAGTGTACTCCACAGTCAAGTCTGTTTTATGGTTTGCCTCTGTCTCTCTTTTTTCCCTTATTTTCATCTGTTATGTTTCTTAAATTCCACACATGAATAAAATAATATGATATTTGTCTTTCTCTGACTGACTTGTTTCACTTACCATAATACCCTCTAGTTCTATACACATCGTTTTCATTCTTTTTAAATTACTAAGTAATATTCCTATGGAAATATTAAATATATATTCTTAAATATAAATATGAATATAAATATTTATAAATTTAAATATATATTTAATATTCCCATAGGAATATTACTTAGTATATATATTATATATATATTATATATACATTTCTCCCATGTCTTCTTTATATATTGGTCATTGGACATTTGGGCTCTTTCCATAATTTGGCTATTTATTGATGATGACGCTACAAACATCGGGGTGCATGAAACACAGCAACCTCTTTGACATCAGCCATGGCTACATCTTACTAGACATGTCACCGGAGGCAAGAGAAATGGAAGCAGAAAAATGAGCTAGTGGGACTTCATTAAGCTAAAAATCTTCTGCGTAGTGAAGGAAACAACGAAACTCAAAAGCAATCCCCTTCTCTTTGAAAAGCAGAATGTGAGTGTAGGTAAGTTTAGTACTTGCGAATGTTAGAGTCAGAATCTGAGGGAGGGAGAATCTAGACAAAGGATGAGGAGAAAAATGAACAGGAATTGAATGCTCATATGAGAAAAAGAAAGACGAGGAGTTGAATGAATAATGTTACTGAGTTTAGCCTTACGGGCTCCAAGTTCCTACTTCTGAAACATGGCACACTTATGGCACAAGATGGATGACTCATAGGATTCATTAAAAGGTGATGAAATATATTTTTTAAAATTATTGAACTGATTTTCACTCGCAAAGGAGAGACACTTGATGTGACAGTTTAGCATGCTAACACAATCAGTACTAAGTAATAATATAGGTTCTACCCAACTTTCATTGTTCATTGCTACGAAATAATTTTGGCAGATATAAAATACCATTTTCTGTAAAAATTATACTTGTTTTGCATAAGTTAAGCTATGTTATGGGAGGTTTTTAGGATGCATTGTCCTTAATTGAGTTGCTATTATTTCACAAAAACTGCATTTCAGGATGTTGAAAGATACGGTCCTTCTTTGATTATAGAAATCTACATTGTTTGTTTGTTTTCCCAGCAGAATTCAGTAGCAATATGGGAAATAGCAAAAGTATATTCAAGCAATACTATGATGTAATAACATGTGATTAATGGAAAGTATTGATTCACTTGAAGGAAAAAGGTATTAGGA
Source organism: Nyctereutes procyonoides (assembly GCF_905146905.1). Classification (NCBI taxonomy): domain Eukaryota; kingdom Metazoa; phylum Chordata; class Mammalia; order Carnivora; family Canidae; genus Nyctereutes; species Nyctereutes procyonoides. The sequence goes on along the minus strand of NW_026575021.1, from coordinate 13,091,189 downwards.
AAAACTGAAAAGTAGATTTCAGGAGATAATTAACCCTGAACTACATGGAAGAATGATCACTTTTGGAAAAATCCTTGTTAGGGTAAATAGAAATACAGGAAAACTTTCACAGGGAAATAAATATGATATACAGTCTAAAAGTTAATCAGGCTGAGAAGCAATGTTAAATAAGTCAAACAGATGGTAAGGAACACAGTATTCACAGCCCCTGGTAAATAGTGACATAGAAAATGACTCAGACACCAGGTAATGGAAATAACAATTATTCTTAATAGCAGACAGCAGTGTAGGCGTGAGCTGCTATGGATTGAAAAGAGAAGAGACACGTTATACAAAATCTGGGTTTCTTTTAATTTTAAAATATATGAAAAAAAAGGAAAGATGGAATTTATTCTAGAAACACTACAATGAAAAATAAAATATTCAGATCAAAAAACAATTCAAACATGATTTACTGGCACATCTAGAAACAAGTATATATTTAAAAAAACTTTCCTAAATGCCTGTATTTAATTTAATTTTATTTATTTAATTTATTTTTCTTTTATAGAAGAAGAGAGAGGGGGGAGGGAGAGAACCCTAAGCAGACTCCCTGCTGAGTGCAGAGCCCCACGTAGGGCTGGAACTCATGACTCTGAGATCATGACCTGATCCAAAGTCAAGAGTCTAATGCTTAATCGACTGAGCCCCCCAGAAGCCCCTTGCATGTCTGTATTTTAAAGACACTATTGTGACTGTGATAGTGTGTAGAGTACAAAGGCAACATACAATAATGGAAATTAAAAAAAAAAACTTACATGGAAAGTAAAGCATGGGATAATTGCAAAATAACACTCAATGAATTTGAAAGACCTAATATGAAAAAATGTAGAACATGTCATTTATAGACCTTTTCTTGATTACATTTTGGATTAAAAATATCCTTAATATATTGGGTTAAATAGATATATTGGGTTAAATAAAACATATTACAAAATTTAATTTTACCTGTTCCTTTTCACTCTTTAAAACTGTAGCAAAATAAATAAATAAATAAATAAATAAATAGATAAATAGATAAATAATAAATAAATAAATAAATAAAACTGTAGCCAACAAAAAGAGTGAACTTGAATAAGTAGCTCTAATTATATTTCTATTGGACAAAGATGATAGGGATGGAGGTTAGAAAACCATGATGTAGCTTCTTGGGACATGGTTTCATGTACTCTAAAAAATTTAAGACCTTGACTTCTTTTCATGACACCAAACTCAAGCCTTGACCATGATGGTCAAGAAGCTAATAAAGGCACCCAAATCATATTTTAGAGATCAGTAAATTGCCTATTTATTTACATCCGATTCCTGTGTTATTTATGTATGTTATAGTAACTTGAACAACTTAATTTGAATTTTAGCTCTGCCATTTCCTGGCTCCCTGAGATCATTAAAGAAGGCGAATATAAGGGAAGGGAGAAGAAATGTGTGGGAGATATCAGAAAGGGAGACAGAACATAAAGACTTCTAACTCTGGGAAATGAACTAGGGGTGGTGGAAGGGGAGGAGGGCGGGGGGTGGGGGTGAATGGGTGACGGGCACGGAGGGGGACACTTGACGGGATGAGCACTGGGTGTTATTCTGTATGTTGGTAAATTGAACACCAATAAAAATTAATTTATTAAAAAAAATAAATAAAAAAAATAAAGTCTCTAAGCCTATGTTTTTCAGGCCTACTAAAAAAAAAAAGAAAAAAATAAAGAAAAAAGACCCTCTTGGTATTATATGATTGTTGGTTGAGGGTTTTAGTATTTAAAGAATAATCAATTTATACTGCACTCAGTTCATGTTAGGAGTTATTATTATTGTAGCTATTGTTATTAATATTAGTAACAACTTTAGGGTTTTTTTCTGAGCTTATGAATACCTGGAATGGCTGGTAGACTCTATTCATACCCGTCCTTTGTTTCTGTTTTGTTTTCTATTAGTGTTATGAAGGGCACAGCAAGGAAATCACCGGCTAGAGCATGAAGGTAAAGCAATTTCACATTCATCTTCCCTGCAGAAGGAAATACTGAAATGTCGGCTGCTGTGCTGCCAGATACACTATGAGATCACTTACTGTCCATCGGGATTAGGAGACCTGGTGATGGGTTGCTTTTTCTGAATATAACTTCCCTGAGAGAGTTGCTGCAACACAGCCATCTGTTTGGGAATCATGGCTGAGACACAGCTTAGAAGTCTATCTTCCTTCTCCCCTGCTTCTCAGCCCAGGCATTTTTACATCCATAAACCAATGTCTTAAAGCATTTTTCTCAGAGCGCCCAAATTGAGAGCAGTGGATTTAGAGTCAGGAGACCTAGTTTCTATTCCAGGCTCTGCCACTAATGAGTTCTGTGACTTTGGGAGAGCTGTTTAATTTCTCCTGCCCTTAATTTCTTGCTCTAGACAACCAAGAGTTTGAACTGAATTTTTTAAAACACCCCCTTTAGATATAATTGCCTCAACTTTTTTGGTAGTGTTCTAAATGAAAACATTGTGTTATTTTATGATTTTTTTCATGCCCTCTCCCTGATATTACTTATGTCTTTGCCATTTATTGATTCATTCAACAATTATAGGAGGACTTGCTTCAGATAATGTTCTAACTGTTCGGAAAACAATAGCTGATAAAAGTATATCCTTATGAATCTTGTAGTTTGGTGGGAGAAATAAACACCAATCAAATAATTATACCTACATCTCCACCCAAATGCACATGATGTGATTGTGACAAGTGTTGGGCAAGCATAAAATTTGGTTATATGAGAATAAAATAGAAGTAAGTGGCTTTGGGGAGGAGGTAAGAGAGGATATGTGTGTGCAGAAACAAATATTTATTTCTCTTTTAGAATATGCATTTTAGTTAATGTACTATTTATTCATATTTTGAATCTAATTCTTATTATATTTCAGGCACTGTTTTACATACCTCAATTTAGAGGAATGAATAAAAACTTTATGGAGTTTGAGTGTAATTAAATGTACTGCAGTGAAACTGCAGTAAATAATCAAGAGAGTTCTGCTTCCTCTTAAGATGTAAGAAGCAAAAGAATGTTTTTTCCCATCCTAACAACTCAAAAAGGCAAAAAAAAAAAAAAAAATTCAAGGGCATAACTTTTCTCAGAAGTATAGAAGATTTGTCGAGAGACAACCAGGGGAAGTTAATTTCAAGAGTGACAAACTTCTCCCAGGAGAAGGGGACAAATGAACTGTTTCTTTTTTTGTCAGGGTAGAGAAGCCACAGGTGGCTTCAACAGAAGCACGTGAGAAATCAACTAAAATGTTGATGAATTTACTAATGATCCAGTTGGGCCTGCCTATTGGCTTAGAGTGTAACTGGAGCCACAGGCATCCTCCAGATGTTCAGGAGAAAGCCCGGGCAGGGCTGAAGACAGGAGCAAGTCCCCTCAACGGTACAGGCACACATGGGATGATTTTCAGCCAAGTTGTCTGCTCCCTTGAACCCTCACAGGAACCAAGTCTTTAACCACTGGGGTGGAGGTGAGGGCAACAAACCCTCTCAACCCTATAGTCTTCACAGGAGTGATAGAAGCAAAACCTGTGTAAGGGTAAGGGATCCCCTTGTCAATACCACGAAGTGGGCATATGTATTCAGCTTCTAGAGGAAGCCTAAGAGTCCTTGGCATCAAGGGAGGATCCACAAAGACCCCGTGGGCCCTACACGCACATAAAACAGAAATGTTGCTACTACTCTGAGAAGGGCCAGGAATTCCCTTCTTCCTAAAACCTATCCTAGACATGATTCATCCTGTTAAATTCTGGCAATACAGGCGGGTTTCCGTGTTGACTGTATTAATTACATACTTCTAAAAGCAGAGACAGATTTAAGAATAGTATGTGTTACATATTTGACAGAATAAAAATACAATAGGAAAATGTGAGTAAATTGAAAGAGGTAAGAAAACTAGCATATGCTATTTAACAGCAAGGAGCCAAAGAAATCATGTAAATACTTTTTGCGAATAATCCAAATATTAGAAATGACAAGGAAAATTCTCATTTGTAGCCTTAAATATTCACATTCATGTAATGAATAAGCAGATGTCACGAACGGAAATGTAATAAATGTAATGAACAGAATGCCAAAAAAGCTTCTGGAACACACATGAGCACACCCCTGAAAACATAAAACACACACACACAAAGGGGAGGATGACAGACGAGTGACAGTAGAAATTGACTAAAAGAGAAAACTATAACTATTGAAAAAAATCAAAAACCAGTTCTTTGACAAAATAAAAACAAACATTCTTCATTATGAAAGGAGATAGAAACACATACAACCTAGAAGGAAATGAGAGAGGGAAAGAAATGGACACATAACACTGAGTGATAGGAAAATTTTAAAGGACTGTGAGATTAATTTGCATAGAAGTTTCAAATAAATATGAAATTTTAGGTTATAACGATTATTAACTAAGAAGTTTTGAAAGGTTTATTTATTTATTTTGGGGGGGGGAGGAGGAGCAGAGGCAGAGGGAGAGAATCTTAAGAAGACGCCCTGCTGAGCATGGAGCCCGACGTGGGGCTCAATATCATAACTTCAAGATTATGACCTGAACCAAACCAAGAGTTGGATGCTTAAGTGACTGCACCACCCAGGCGCTCTTAAGAAATTTATTAAATTTATTATGTATTAGGTGGATACTAATAGAAATACACAGATGACAAAAACAAATCCCCACAGAATTAAAATGATCAAAACTATATTAAAAAGCACTAGGCTATATATATATTTTTTTCCTCAGGGAGGTTCTATTAAACCTCAAAGACTAGATAGTTCCTAGGTCACCTGATTTTCTACAGCCTATAAGACCAAAAACATACAGATTTTATTCCTTAAACAAGTAATCTGATACCTAAACCTAATAAAGGTTGCACAAGGTAGAAAAATACACATCAATTCCATTTGTATCAATGCAACAATCCTTAACAGAAAAAAAAAAAGGAAAACACACTCTAAAAACACATTAAAAAATATAATAGACCCACAGCAACTAGTCAGTAGTTGTTGCAGTTTGGTTTCCTGGTCATCGAAGGTCTGTTTTACCCTGCTCCCCATACCACCTTCTGAAGTGGTGTGACTCCATCCCCTAGTCCTTGTATGCAAATCAAAGTTCAGGACTCCTGGGTGATTCACAACCATTTTCTTAATATCTGAAGTTTGTGCTTTAGGACCAGATAATGTATATATGAAAAAAAGTAACTTATCTTCCCGCTACCCTCCTCAACTCATGCCCAGGATATAACAGTGAAGCAAAAACAGGATAATTGGAAGAAAGAGAGATAGAGGGAGGGAGGGAGAGAGAGAGAGAAGAGAGAGAGAGAGGAGTTAGAAATACACATCAGCCACTGGGCAGTGGCAATTATAAATTTTAACTATTTTAAGTATATATTTAAGTGCCCTTAAACACATTCACATTGCTTTTTAAAGATTGCCATGTTCCATCTTGACTTTTTTTTTTATTTTCTCAACTGTAAACTCCATACCCATTTAAAAAACTAATGCTTCGTTATTCCCTCCTTCCAACCCCTGAAAGAGTTCTTCTTTCTTGTCTATGAATTTGACTTCTCCAGGTATCTCATGTAAGCGGAATCATAGAATATTCATTCTTTTGAGGCTGATTTATTTCAATTATCACGATGTAGGTAAAGATCATCCCTGTGTAGCATATACCAGAACTCCCTTCTTTTTGAGGCTGGATAATATTCCATAGTACGTCTATGTCTCATCTCATTGTCCATCTATTTGTCAATGTACATTTGAGTTGCTTCTTTCTTGAGGCTATTGTGAATAACACTGTTGTGAACACGGGTGTATGAATATCTGTGGAAATCCCTGCTTCTGTCTTCTAGTTATAAACCCAGAATCACATGGAATTGTATGTTTAATTTTTTGAGGGACCCTCATACCGATTTCCATGGAGGCTACACCATTTTGCATTTCTACCAAGAGCACAGCAGTGCAGAAGGGTTCCAATTTCTCCATAACCTCATCAACACTTACTACTTTTTGTGTGTTTTCATAATAGCTATCTTGTTGGTTATGAAGAGGTCATTGCAGTTCTGGTTTGCATTTCCCTAATGATTAGTGATGTTGAGCATCTTTTCATATACTGATTGGTCATTTGTATATTTTCTTTGGAGAGATGGCCATTGAAGTCCTCTGCCAATATTGTAAGTGAGTTGTTTGTTATTTTTTGTTGTATAGTTGTAGGACTTCCTTAATTTGTTTTGGGTATGAACCCCCTTTTTCAGGTGCAAATATTTTCTCCCATTTCATGGGTTGATTATTCACTCGGTTGATGTGTCTTTGGAGCACAAAAGTTTTTAATTTTATTTAAGTCAAACTTATCTATTTTTTAATTTATCTATTTTTGTTTTGTTTTGTTTTGTTTTTTGTTGTCATATAATTGCCAAATCCAATGTCATGATACATTTCCCCTAGGTCTTCTCCTAAGATTCTTACAGCTTAGCTTTTACATTTAGGTCTTTGATCCATTTTGAGTTAATGTTTGCATATGGCTTGAGGTAAGAGCCCACTTACATTCTTTGGCAAGTGGATATCCAATTTTCCCACCACAATTGACTGATGATTGTCCTTTCCCTGTTGAATGGTAATGGGGCCCTTGCCAAAAATCACTTGACTGCATATTCGCAGGTTTATTTCTGGGTTCTCTCTTCTATCCCATTTGGTCTATATCTCTATATGTATGCCACGCTATATTGTTTGAATTATTGTTGTTTTATGTTAAGTTTTGAAATCAGAAAAAGACTTCTTATTTTGCTTTTCTTTTTCCAGATTGTTTTGCTATTTGTAGTTCATTGAGGTTCCACATAAATTTTCATTGAGATTCCACATAAATTTTAGGATTAATTTTTGTACTTCTGCCAAAAAGAATCATTGGGATTTTGTTAGGAATTGCATTCAATCTATAAATTGCTTTGAGTAGTACTGACATATTAATAATATTAAGTATTCCAAAACACAAATCTGTGATATCTTTCCATTTATTCACTTATTTAATATTGTTGTTACAGTGTACAAGGCTTTTACTTCCCTGATTAAGTTTATTCCTGAATATTTTATTATTTTGACAAAATAAGTGAAATCATCCTTAGTTTCCTTTGTGATTGTTTATTGATAGTATATAAAATTGCAACTGAGTTTTGAGCGCTGATTTTGTGTCCTGCAACTTTGCTGAGTTCATTTAATTAGATCTGTTTGTGTGTGTGTGGAATCATTAGGATTTTCTACACATAAAATCATGTTGCCTAAGAACAGATACAATTTTATTTCTTCATTTCCAATTTAGATACCACTTCTTTCTTTTTATTTTTTCCCTCTCTCTCTCTCTTTCTCATTCACTCACCTACACTTTCTTTTGGATTTATTTATTTTTACCAAGTTGCACTGGTTATGGCTTCTAGGTATATGTTGAACAGAAGTGATGATAACTGGCATCCTTGACTTGTTCCTGACCTCTGAGGTTCTCTTGGCACAAAAACCTGGGCAATAGTTAAAAGTGGAATAAACATAATATGTATTAGTATGCCCAGTCTTTCATCATAACATATGATGTTAGTTTGGGTTTTTTATGCATGGGTTTCTATATAGTGTGAAAGTATTGATTTTAAAAATTGGTATTTTGGGAATCAAAGTAGAAGTCTTAGGAGTGCAAAACAAGTCACCTTGCAAATAAGGAATGATTGAGTAGGATTTCATTGCCCACCTGGCACCCCTTTTCTGGTGACCTCAGTTTTCATAAGGAGACATGGTTTTGCTGCTTTGACTGGTGAGTCCATAGACGCAAAACTGAGTCCTAACCTGTGAGAAGTGCTGATAGGACCTTTCTCTGGATAAAGTCCTATAGGTCATTTTGAAATAAACATTTCTAAGTGTTAAAAAAAAAATGGGGTTGAGGTAGTTTTCTCCTTTATTTCATTTATTGAATGTTTTATCCTTAAAGGGTGTTGAATTTCAACAAATGCTTTTTTCCACACCATTTCAGCTGATTGTATGTTTTTTTTTCCTTTGTTCTGTTAACATGGTGTATTTCATAATTGATTTTAATATGTTGAACCATTCTTGCATTGCTGGAATAAATCCTATTTGGTTATATTGTATCATCCTTTTAATAAGCTATTGAATTCTGCTTCCTGGTATTCTGTGGAGAATTTTTATGTTAACATTCCTTAGAAATATTGCCCTGTAGTTTTCCATTCCTGTGATGTCTTTTTTTTTTTTCTGTGATGTCTTTATCTGCTTTTGGCATCAGGGTAATGTTGGTCTCATAAAATAAGTTTGGAAGTGTTACCTCCTCTTCAATTTTTTGGAAGAGTGTGAAAATGACCAGTGTTAATTAAGTGTATAGTAGAATTTTCCAGTGAAGACATGTGGTCCTGGGTTTTTCTTTGTTGGTGATTTCTTTGTTGATGATTAATTCAGCATCTTTACTAGTTACAGATGTATACAGATTTTCTGTTCATGATTTAGTCTTGGTAGGTTGTTCTAGGAATTTGTCTGTTTCATCTAGGTTATATAATTTGTTGACATACAACTGTTCATAGTATTCTTACATAGTCCTTTAATGTCTATAAAATTGGTAATAATGTCCTCTTTCATTTCTGAAGTTAGTTATTTGAATCTTCTCTCTTCTTAATCAGTCTAACTTAAAGTTTGTCAATTCTGTGATCATTTTGTAGAATCAAATCTTAGTTTTATTTTCTTTATTACTTTTCTGTTCTTTGTTTTATTGATCGTTTAAAAATTTGTTATTATTTCCTTCCCTTTGGTAGCTTTTATTTTAGGATAATCTTCTTTTGCAGCTAATTTAGATATAAACCTGTATTGTTGATTTGTGATCTATTTTTTAATGTAAGCATTTATAACTAAATTTTCCTCCCTGTCTTTACTGCATACCATATATTTTTGTAGGTTCTGTTTTCATTTTTATTTGTCTCAATATAAAGTTTCTGTGATTTCTTCTTTGATCTGTTGTCTAAGAATAAGTTTTAAAATTTCTACATTATCTGTGGATTTTCCAGTTTTCCCATCTACAGTTATTTCTAATGTCCTTCCATTGTGATCAGAAGAGATACTTTGATTTCAGTCTTTTATAAATTATTCACTTTTAGTGGTCTGTCCTGGAACAATGTTCCATGTGAGAAGATTGTGTAATTTTTCTTTTGTTGCATGTAGCATCCTGTAAGTATCTATATGTATGTCCAATTAGTCTACAGTGTTTTCTATTTTTCTTATTGATCTTTTGTCTAGCTGTTACATCTACTATTGAAAATGGAGTATTAAAGTCTTTTATTACTGTAGAACTTTATAGATCTTCCTTCAGTTCTGTCAGTGTTTTCTTCATTTACTTAGGAGCTCTGATATTTGTGGTATATATGTTTACAATTCATATCTCCTTGATGAATTGATCCTTTTATATAACTAATCCTTTTTATATGATGTCCTTTTTTGCTCTCTTGAAACAATTTTCCATTTAATTTTTCCCTAATAATAGTAGAGGGACCGTTAATCTAATTTGGTTACTATTTGCATGGAATATCTTTTTCCATCATTTCATTTTCAACCTATGTTTTTTGTTTTGTTTTGTTTTACATTATTATAATCAATCAGTCATCTTTAGTTTGAGGCAGTTAATCTATTTACATTTAATTATTTTAAATGTAACCATAATTATGGAGAGGGGGAGATTTACCATTGCCACTTTGTAATGTGTTTTCTCTACGTCCAATAGATGTTTTTTTTTCTTTTTTTTTAATTTGTCCCTCCTTCCATTTATGTTTCCCTTGCGTTAAGTTGAAATTTTTGTAGTGACCATTCTTATTTCCAATTGTGTACATTCTACAGATATTTTCCTTTGGTTATCATGGAATTAAACATAGCATTAAAGTCATAAGTCTTTTTTAAACTAATACCATTAACTTTTAAAATTGTAATCACAAATTATGTCTTTATATTAGTTATATCTATAATTTATAATTTTAGTTACATTAGAATAAATGTATAATTATTTTCTTGCATTTATCTTTCAAATCCTATAGAAAAATAGAAAGTGGAGTTAAAAACCAAAATGATAATACTGGCTTATGTATTTGTCTATGTATTTACCTTTATTAGAGAAATTTATATTTTCATATGGCTTGCAGTTACTTTCTAGCATATTTTTGTATCAACTTGAAGAACTCCTTCTAGCATTTTTTTTTCCCAAGGTCAGGTCTAGTGCTAATAAATTTCCTCAGTTTCTGTTTTCTGACTATGTCTTAATTTCTCAATTTTGAGATATGGTTTTACTAGGTATTGACTTTCAGTTGATGATTTTGTTTGTTTGTTTACTTTCAACATTATAAATATGCCATCTCACTGCCTTCTGGCTTCCAAGTTTTCTCCTGAGAAATCCACTTGTAATCTTACTGAAGATCCATTACATATGATGGCTCACTTTCTCTTGCTCCTTTCAAGATTATCTTTGTCTCTTTCTTTTGGTAATTTGTTTATATTGTATTTTGAGAAGGGTCTCTTAGTACTTAGCGTACTTTGAGTTCCTTGAGCTCCTTACGTTTGTGTAGTATCAACATCTTTCTTCAAATTAGTAAGTTTTTGGCCATTATTTCTTCAAGTAAGCTCTATAACCCTTTATCTCTCTTCCTTTCAGGATTCCCATGTTGCACATATTGGTCCATTTGATGGTGTCCAAAAAGTATATTATACTCTATTCAGGTTTCTATTTTTTGTTCTTTAGACTCAATAATTTCAAATGACTTGTCTTTATGTGTGTTGATTCTGTTTTTTTTTTTTTTTGCCTATTTGAGGCTACTGTTAATTCTCTCTTTTTGTTGTTGTTAATTCTCTTGAGTAAATTTTCCAATTCAGTTGTAATTTTCATCTGCAAATTTGTTTTCTTCTTTTTCATATTTTCTATCACTTTCACCTTATTCATACATCATTTTCCAGATTTCGTTTAGTTTCTCTGTTTTTGTTTAATTTTTCTGTTTTTGTTTAGTTTTTCTGTTTTTGTTTAATTTTTCTGTTTTCCTTTAGCTCTTTGGGTATATATTTTTAAGAGATTTATTTACTTATCATTTAAGAGAGAGCAAGAGAAAGTGCGTGAACATGGATAGGGAGAGTGAAAGAGAGAGAGAATCTGAAGCAGACTCTCACTGAACAGGGAGCCTGGTGAAGGGCATGAGCCCAGATCCTGAGATCATGACCTTAGCTGAAATCAAGAGTCGAGTGCTTACCTGACTGAGCCACCCAGGCACCAGGCATATTTATTTGGGCATATTTAAGACAATTTTTAAAAATCTCTAATAAATCTAATACTTGTGTTTCTTCAAGAACAGTTTCTGAAGATTTATATTGTACTTTGAGTAGGCTTTATTTTCCTATTTCATATATTCCTTGTGGCATTTCACTGAAAATTGGGCACTAGAAACCACAGACATCTCCCCAGTCTTTGGAAACCTGCTCAGTGCAGTTGAAGACTTTCACTAATTAGCGAAATACTTCTAATTCTCGGGATCAGTCCAGAATAAAAGCTGAAGGTCTTGACAGATATTTTGACCTGCTTTTTCCTTGGCTATGGGTGTGAATTTTTCCAATTCCTGGGTATGTTTTTATACTTTTAATTGTCTTAATTTACTTGAATCTCACTCCTGCTTCTTGTCAGGGCCTTAACTATTGCATTATAATAATCTACCAATAATCTCTTGTCTCAGGCATTTTCAGATTTGATCATCCTGTGGCTTTCAGCAGCCATGTCCACTACTTCCATGGCTTTTTCTAGTTTGAGCTATAAATTAGGTGATATAAAAAACAATCTCTCCAGAAGTTCCAAAATACATTAGAATGCAGCAGATTAGGTCTGTTCTGCTCTCTGTATGGTCCACGGAAGTTACCTGAGGAACAGGCCTCCACTTCCCCTAAACCACAATGTGTTGGGAGGAGGAGGGCCAAGGGCATGTAAATATAGCATAAAATTTCCTACCATTTTAAACATGTTTAGAAGTTAATTTGATTGTTGTAGATCTTTGACTGATTTCCAGAGATTCTATAAAGTTATTTTAGCTAGTCTAATTGTTTTTAAAATGTTTCTGTGAGGGAATGTGGAGTTGGAGCTTCCTAGTCTACCATATTGTTAAGCGTTCCTATTGCTTAGATCCTTGAAATATTTTGTACTGAGTATACAATCTTTGGACTTCCCTATCTTCTCCTACATTTTTTGACAAAAAAAAAATGTCGAAAAGTCATGAGCTGGGTGGTTCAGCAGTTTAGTGCCGCCTTTGGCCCAGAGTGTGATCCTGGAAACCCAGGATTGAGTCCCACATTAGGCTCCCCCCATGGAGCCTGCTTGTCCCTCTGCCTGTGTCTCTGCCTCTCTCTCTCTCTCTCTCTCTCTCTCTCTCTGTGCCTCTCATGAATAAATAAAATCTTAAAAAAAAAAGAAGGCACTTGCTTTGCTTACTCATAAGAAGCAAGTCCTCATCTGTTCATGACCCTTCATGAGATTGTGGCAATTCAGTCACATATTAAGGCTCCTAATTCTTCTAATTACTGATCTCATCTATTTCTAATTCTAGTTCTTTTGCTGTTTTCACCACCTGTACTCTGACTTCCTTCACTGAAGTCTTGAGCCCTTTTAAGTCATCCATTCTAACCCATGAGGGTTAGAATCAACTTCTTTCAAAATTCCATTAATATTGATAGTTTGACCTCTTCCTAAAAGTATCTAAAAGAGTGAATCTTCCCCAGAAATTTTTCAACTTACTTTGCCTGGATCTATCACAGGTATCACCATCTACAACAGCTATAGACTTAAAAAAAGACATGAAGGTTGAAATAACTGTTTGATCATGGGCTGCAGAATGGATGTTGTGTTAGCAGGCTTGAAAACATCATTAATTTCATTGTAAATCTCCATCTCTGCTTTTGGGTGACTAGCTGCATTGCCAGTGAACAGTAATACATTTTGAAAATAATCTTTTTTTTTTTTCCTGAGCAGTAGGTCTCAACTGTGGGCCTAAAATATTTAGTAAAACCATGTTGTAATAATATATACTGTTACCAGGCTTTGTTGTTCCATTTAGAGGATACAGTCAGAACAGATTTAGCATAATTCTTAAGGGCCCAAGAATTTTTGGAATGAGCATTGGCTTTAACATAAAATGAGCATTGGCTTCAACATAATAGTCACCAGTCACCATTATCCCCTAATAAGAAACCCTGCCCTTTGAAGCTCTGAAGACAGGCATTCTAGCTTCTCTCTAGATTGGACAGTCCTCAATGGCATCTTCTTCCAAGACAAGGAATTCACCTACATTGAAAATCTGTTGTTTAGTGCAGCCACCTTTGATGATTATCTAGCTAGATCCTCTGGATAACTTCCTGCAGCTCCTACATTAGCATTTGCTGCTTTACCTTGCACTTTTATGTTATGCAGGCAGCTTCGCTTCTCTCCTTAAACTCCACTAATCCAACTGCCAGCCTCAAACTTTCTGCAGCTTCCTCGCCTCTCTTAGACTTCACAGAATTGAAGAGAGTTAGAGCCTGGCTCTGGACTAGGCTTGGCTAAAGGGAAAGTTGTGGCTGATTTGATCTATCCAGACTGCTCAAACCTTCTCTGTATCAGCAATAAGGCTGTTTCCCTTCCTTATCATTGATGTATTCCCTGGAGTAGCACTTTTAATTCCTTTAGGAACTTTTCCTTTGCATTCACAATTTGGCTGGTACAAGAAACTTAGCTTTTGGTCCCATCTTGGCTTTCAAAATGGCTTCCTCACTAAGCTTAATCATTTCTAGCTTCTGATTTACAGTGAAGGACACAAGATCTTCCTTTCTAATGAACACTTAGAGGCATTGTAGGGCTATTAATTGGCCTAACTCCAACAGTACTGTGTTTCAGGATATAGACAGGTTTGAAGAGAGGGAGACAAGTGAATGACCAGTCAGTGGAGCCGTCAACCCTTCAGGATTAGCTTCCCTGTTTTATATGGGTGTGGTTTGTGGCACCCTAAAACTATTACCATAGTAACATCGAAGGCCATTGATTACAGATCACCATAACAAATATGATGATAATGAGAAGATTTGAAATATGAATTATGAAAGTGTGAGAATTATGAAAATGTCACATATAGAGAGATGAAATGAGCAAGTGCCGTGAGCAAGCAAGTATGCCAGTATACTTGTTCAGTGCAACAAACCTTCAATGTGTAAAAAATACAATATTTGCAAAATGTGATAAAGTAAACTGTAATAAAAAGCTGCATGCCTATAATTAAGAAAGGTCTTTGTTCCGTATACTCTAAATCTATGGCTTTCTCTTATCTGTTTTTACTTATATTTTCATTTTAGTTCTCTTTGTTTTTAATCTCAAATTCCCTCATTATATTTCAGCCAAATCATTCTCTTTTGAGATTTGTAAAAGGTAGTCTTCGTTTTGGAATGTTTTTGTCTTTTTCTTGGATTTCTTTCCTTGGTTCAGGCCATTTGATTTCCAATTTTTGTGCACACACGCATGTGTGTGAATTTGTGTGTTTTACAGCCTTATTAAGAAATAATCCATATGCCACATAATTCACCGATTTAAGGTATATAGTTCAATGGTTTTTAGGATGTTTACAGAATTCTACAACCATCGCCACAATCTATGTTAAGAACGTTTTCATCACACTCCCTCAACAACAAAAAAAAAGAAACCTCTGCCCATTAGCAGTTACTTCCCATCATCTCCCCATTAGTCTACTTTCTCTAACTATTTGCCTAATCAAGACATTTCATACGAATGGAAACAAAGTATGTTCTTTTGTGATTGATTTCTTTCACTCAGCATATTGTTTTCAAGGTTAATTCAGGCTTCCTTTTTTTTTTTAAAGCTTATTTGTGATCCAGTTATATTCTGAGTTGTTGACTAACCGGATTCATCGTGTCTTTCATTTTTCCATTACTTTTTTAAAAAGATTTTATTTATTTATCCCTCCACGCAGAGAGCCGGACGTGGGACTCAATCCTGGGACCCCAGGATCACGCTCTGGGCCGAAGGCAGGCGCTAAACTGCTGAGCCACCCAGGGATCCCCTCATTTTTTCCCTTACTTAATGTTGTTTAGTATATATTAAGGTCTTGCATTATAATTTTTCTCTGCTTTATAATTATTTTTAGTGTGTATTTTCACCAACCTGACAGTTTTGACAGTCACTCTCTACTTTCATCTTGTAGTAGATCTGAATGGGGAGCTATGTGAGTTTTGTATATTTTTAAAGTATCTTTTATTTTTCTGAAACATTAATTAGAGTTCATTATATGTAAGATTAGTCAGAGTGGTTTGAATGTCTTACTAAGATTTTTAGTTCAAGCTTACCATATTCTGACGGCACAGTGAAGTTTCTCTACTAATTGCTGCCTTTTTCGTGTGTGTGTCAGAGTTTCTTCTGACGCTGTGATCTTATTTTGTTTCTAAAGAGTCCATGTTTCTTACAGCATTCTCCCCTCCATCCTTTTACCACCACAATTCCAAAGGATGTAGCCTCTATCACCCCCAAAACTGATGCTTTCCCCATTTCCTTTGACTTCCTTTAATGCATGTTCCAGCTCTTTCCTTTTGGTTTCCTGATAACCCTTGCTCTGGTCCACAGATATTTGACATGTTTAAGATTTTGTCATTCGGGGTCAGGCTTTCACATTCAAGGATGATTCCATATATGTTCTCCTATGTTAAGGACTCTGTTGCTCAAACTGTTTTATTAATAACCTTCCTGTTTCTCTTCAAAAAGGTCTGTTGAGTAGGCTATACTAATTTTGGATGTTTTCCCCTTTTACATGTAAACTGTAGTTTTTAGCAAACTGCAACTCCTAATTATACTCCAGGCATAGGTTATAGTTGGCTTTATTTAGTTGGAGGTTGTATGGGAAAACTTTACATTTAGGAGCCAGTTATTTTGCTATCCAGTATTTTCTTAAAAATGGGATAGTTCTGGCGTGGGTGGGTGGCTCAGTCAATTAAGTGTCTGACTCCTGATTTCAGCTCAGGTCATGATCTCAGGGTCATGAAATCTTGCTCTGTTGGGGTCTGTCCTGGGCATGGGGACTGCTTGTTCTTCTCCCTCTGTTCCTCCCCTTCTCTCTCTCTCTCTCTCTCTCTCTCTTTCTCAAGTAAGTAGATAAAAATCATGTAAAAATGGGATAATTCCCCTCATTTGTTTTGTCTTGCAAAAATGTTAGATTCATTATGGTAAATAAACTAAATAATCTTACAAACAGTAGTTTTATCTAATTCTTTATGTCATTGCTCTAGCATGTGACTAATTTTACTATCTTAAAAACAGATTTGGTCTAAGTTTCTGAGATAGAGATTACTAGTACATCATTATATCTACTTTCCCTTTTCTTACACAGAAGAGGCTGCATGCTCAATATTTCTTTTAATTAGGTGGGATCATGTGGGCATTTCTGGTCATTACAATGTGAGTGGAAGAAATGTGTTTTTTCCAGGCTAGGACAGACAATTAATAAGTAGAGAGTTCTATTCTCTCTTCCCCTGCCAGAACAATAATGATAAGACTTCACTTTCTGAAAGGAGAGCCAGGAGATGGGAGGGGCTTGAATCATCGAGTTTCCACATGGGAGACAGCTTTTGCTGAGAAATACCTGAAATCACACTGAACTAAGAATGAGCAAGAAATGTACTTTTACTTTGTATAGTCAGTGAAGTTTTTTTTTTTTTGTTCCTACAGCTTCAGTCTAGCCTGCTTTGACATAGATAGATAGTTTAGAGGTTAAAACAACCTCCTCAGAGCAAAAATAGATTTCCAAGTTTCCATGTTTCACAGAAAGAAATTAGCTTTCCACATAACTCAAAAAATCATTAAACTAGTGAAGTTCTTTAGTGGAAAAAGTTAAAAGAAAATCCTCATACATAATGCAATTAGGAAACCAAAATCTTGTATCCTTCTGAAAGTTATATTTTTCTATATATAAACTGTCAAATAAAATGACATTCTATTTTTAAGTAGAAATCTGCTACTTTATTTAATATCATAAAAGAATGAACAACCCGCATATTTACACATCAAGTTGGTTGAAAGGAGACATATTGAAAATTGGATATTTGTAAAGAGTATTTCATAAGACCTTTGTAGATCTCCAAATTTGTGAAAATCACTAATATATATAAATCCCCCCATGAAATATTATGTCATCTTAATTATCATTTACTTAAGTTTTAAAACAGCAAAGTATGAAATAATATTCATTGGGTTTCAATATATCTAACTTAGCATTGTTTTTTTTCTAGTAAATTAAACTATTTTATAATCTAATGTATCATTATTGTAGTAAAATTAATTATAAACTTAAATTGAATTGGCGAAAGCTGAAACAGTAACGGCAAATGATTGTGATTGCTGCTGTATCTTTTGTGCATCTGTTCACCACAAACAGCATGAATGTATATTTAGAAACAGATTTTCTTCCATTACTGAATGGTGCAATACTAACTGGAATTTATCTTGCCTGTGGCTCCTCACTTTGTGTTTTTTGCCTTGGTCAGGAATACTTTCTCAGTTTTGTATTCAACTGATGCCTCCTTTCCTATTAACTTCACATTATGCAAATTAATATGCTTCTGAAAATTCTTGAACCAATCTTTGCTCATAAAATTGGTTGCTTCAAATGCTGTGCTGGGACCTTCAGCACCTGTGGTTACATGGAAACATTTTTTTTTAAACAGGTTTCTGATTTCTTCCCAAATTATATTTGCATCTAGAATTACATGTTTCCTTCGCACATCTTCATACCACACATTAATTACCTACTTAACTGTCATAAATCTTTTAAGCTATGAACAACTCTGTACTGGCTGGAACATTTTATAAAAGAACATATCTATTTCTAGGTAGAGTCATCTGAGAGAACGATACAGAGTTATCTGAGTCACAGCCAGATTTATCAAAACCTATATTCTATATCTAATGTATCTATATATCTACATTCCAGTTAAGGAGCTTTACTTTCATAGTTTCATTTTCATATCTTGCAAGAAGCATTATCTTGTTTCTCTAGGTGATTTTCAAAAAAGCATGTTATTATTTATTATTTTTTACTTTTAACCCATGGTACTAGATATGGAATGCATAGTTGAAATGAGCAAAGCTCTACTTAAACATAGATGCTATTCAGTTTTACTAGTTAAGTGAAACAATCCTCTAATAGAAACTCCACAAAATTACAAATAAATGTCACATCATAAACACACACGAGTGCATCATAGAATTCTTTAGTCTCTGCTCAGTACCAAAACACTCACTTTTAATTTCCCTGAATACCAAGAATATACTGTATTTAACATATTATTTTAATACCAGTTGGATAGATTTCAAACTATTCTCACACCTCCAGTAGGGAGGGATAAACAGGTAGGCACTTGTTTCGTTTTGTTAAAGATTTTATTATTCATGAGAGACAAAGAGAGAGAGAGAGGCACAGACACAAGCAGAGGGAGAAGCAGGCAATGATCTTGCGGGGAGCCCAATGTGGGACTCGATCCCAGGACCCCGGGATCACGACCTGAGCTGAACGAAGGTAGATGCTCAACCACTGAGCCACCCAGGTGCCCTAGCATATTAGATTCTGAAGAAAACTTTCAGATTGTAGGGTGCTTACCAAATGAATCTTAAAAAAAAAAAGAATCTAATATGCTAAAAATCTCAGTGAGCACATAATATAATGAGAACATTTGTAAAAGTGTGTAAGTATATAAATGAAACGGTTCCTGAGTATTTCTGTCATTACCATAAATTGTCCCTGAAATATGGGTGTCAATTTTTAGCAATATGTTATTCAGTCAGATATAGGTTATAAACTTGTATCAAAATTATCTCAGAAGCTTATAAATATTAAGATGATTGCCTGATTTTTTATGGGTTTTATACAGCAGTTTGGGAGTTGTTTTGCAATATTTTCTAACTTCCCTCAAATGATTAGTCTGAATACCAACATTTGAGAAATTGCTCCACACAAAATTCTAATCATTTGCATACTATACCAGGAATCAGAAGAAAAAGAATCAGTATACCTAGGCATTTGAAATTTTGTTTTCATGTGTTAAGCTTCGATCTTCTTTTTCCTTTTTATTTTTTCCCCCATGGACCACCTGCTTTAGAGTTTAAGGAGTTTGGCAGTTTGATCATCCCATACTAGGTTAAGAAGCTTAGAAGAGCCCAGAAGCTTCATATACACGGGTTCCCAAGTGAATCCCTATGGCTCAAGTCTTTCAATAATGGGTGGAGGGTAATTTTCATTTATTTATTAAGTGAATATTTTGACTTCTTATTATTCCTAGTATTTTCCTTAATTTCTTAAGGCAGATGATTTTCATTATCCTGTATCATAACTCACATTTTACTGTTTCCCCACCCCATAATATGATGGAAGATTTGCCACAAAACTAATTCTGGAGACTGTATTAATGGCTACCGAAATTAAAAGGGTGAATCCTTTCTCAGATTTACAAGTGCTCTTTCTCCCAGTAAAGAGAAGGGAAATAAACACACACTTCCATATACCACCTCTTTCACATATTTATCCCACTCTTTATTAACCATGATTTGCATTTAAAAGTATAGAGTTCCCACGAGTATAAGTAACCTAAGGTCATGAAGCCAATAAATGACAGAAGCGGGAAACTAATTGAGATCTTTCTGAACCAAGTCCCATGAACTATTTTACACACACAAAAAAATATGGTAATAATGGTGAAAGAATGGAAACTTCTTATGTAATGCTAGAATGGATTTATTATTTGACCATTCTCTTGGTGAAGACTTGTGCTGCTAATGTATGGAATTTTGTTTAATACCATCATCAAAATCTATAGTTATTTTATTTTTAAAATATATCTCAATGTTTATCGTAAAAATTATATTACTGAGGTATATCCCCCATTACTTAGAATACTGAAGTAAGAATTCTAATATTTTAGGAAAATACAAAGTGAATTATATTTCAGGAAAATTTTGAAAGATGAATTTGAAGGGAAAGAATGAAACATAATCTGTGAAGGATGTTCCCAGAACATTTGTGAAATAATAAGAAAACCTACTAACTTTTTTTTTTCATTTTTATCTCTCTCTCTCTCTCTCTCTCTTTTTTTTTTTTTTTAGAGGGAGAAAGAGAAAGAGAGGGTGGAAAGGCAGAGGTAGAGAGAGAATCTTTAGCAGGCTCTCTGCCCAGTGTGGAGTCCAGTGTAGGGTTCTAGCTCACAACTGTGAGATTATCACCTGAACTGAAATCAGGGTCAGATGCTTAACAAACTGAGCCACCCAGATGCCCCCAAATACCTACTAACTTTAATCATAACTTTGTAAGATCCCTCCCATGCACATTTTCCATCAGATAGGCCTATTGAGTGTAACATAACTCAAGTTTTACCAAGTTATACAATTCTTATGATTTAAGCAATTTGATCATTTCTTTTTTTTAATTTTTATTTATTTATGATAGTCAGAGAGAGAGAGAGAGGCAGAGACATAGGCAGAGGGAGAAGCAGGCTCCATGCACTGGGAGCCCAATGTGGGATTCGATCCTGGGTCTCCAGGATCGCGCCCTGGGCCAAAGGCAGGCGCCAAACCGCTGCGCCACCCAGGGATCCCTGATTTAAGCAATTTGATATAAAACTTGGATTGCCCTGATAAAATGACTCTTGATTTTATGTTTAATACTAAAGTTCAACCAGAACCTAGTATTGGGTGCTCTGTTTGAGGGCATTATTTAAACCATCTATAAAAATATTTTTTAGAGGGTTTAAAATTTATTTTTACTTTTGTATCCTTTAAGGTAATGTTTCTCTATCAGAAATATTGACATTGTGTATGTCTGCTGAGACCAATATCTTTCATTTATTTGTAATCCACATTGGATGGATGTATTTATATGGTCTTATGGCAGCAATCAGACTTTGAAGCCCATAAATCATTTGCTTCATTTTTCCTGTCCTGAATCAGTTAAAGCTTTCTTATTCTAACTTATTTTCCTTTTTCTCCCTCTATTCTATTCTCCCTATCAATTTTGCTTTTCATATTTCTGTAGATTTTCTCAAAGAATTATGCTTAAACAGAAGGAATGCTACATTGACAACAAATAGGAATTTCTATCAACAGATACAAAATGTACACTAGCACTTGACAGTTCTAATTACGTTGACACTGTCAAGTACAGGGGCAGTTACACCAGTTCAGTTTAGAGAACCTCAATTATAAATCCTGGCAGTCGTATGAACATTGGTTTATGGAAGAAGTCTGTAACTAGAAACCTCTTTGGCATGTGAAGGTGAAATCTTAAAAAAAAATTAAGTTAATGATAACTTTAATGAAAGGAACTCCCTAGTGCATATCCTTTAACCATATAAATGCAATTTAGATCAACTGTGAAGGCTTAAAATATTTTCATTTTAGATTAAGTTCTCCGGACTCTTTGTTGTTGTATCTATGCCTTCTTTCCAAACTGACTGCATTATATCTGGTTATTGTAATCGTCTTCATACCACATTCTAGCACTATAGTCAAATACTAGGCTCAGTAAGCACCTAAAAGAGAGAATAACATAGGATGCTGAGAATTTAATGGCTATTACTTTGTACTTAATGGATTGTTTTAAAAAGACTATTTTATGTTAAAGTTTAGCTCTTTATAAACAATTTAAAGTATTATTTTAAATTAACCATAGAAAATATAGTTCATTTTAACAAAACATAATGTATGAAAATGTAATTTATTTACTTTTTAAAAAAATTAAAGATAGTTACTACTCCTAGAGATAGAAGTGGTATTAGGCTCTATTTCAGATTATATTGCTCTCTAGTATGGATTTTGACTAAGTAAGCCATCACATCTTATTTTCTTCTAATTTCTATAGCAATAAAGTGAAGTATATAAAATATTTTTTTAGAAAGGGTCTATAATTTAGATTATAGGCAGTTAAAATAAAATGAAACACCATACAGTGTGAATAAATTTCCCTGGATAGGTAATTTTCTTCAGCTATATTTTGCTATTTCATTTCAACATTTTGTTCACATAGTCTGGCACTGTTTCTGCTTTTGCATCTAAAGCATGTCCATTTTTGGCATATATTTGGTATAAATAGATAGTGTGAGAAAAAGTGTAATAGAAAGAAATGCACTTAAGAGCCCAAATCTGCTATATCTCTTACTTTTTTCCTCCAGCACCTAGAATATGAGTATTGGCTTTTCCATGAAATAAAAATAGGCAAAATATTTAAGACCAGAGTAAATATATTGTGTAACTATTGGTTATTATCTCATATTACAGATTAATAAAATACATGTTCTCTCTGCTTTTACTATAATCCAATAGAGCTGTGCTCCTTTTTGGAGGCTCTAGGGATGAATGAAATCCCAAGCTCATTCCACTGGCAAGATTCATTTTCTTTTACTTGTAGGAGTAAGTAAAGTATTTTCTTGCTAATGATTAAGGAAAGGCTAGTCTTTGTTCCTAGAAGCTGCTCCATTCTTTTTCATGTTTCTATATATCTCCCTTTTCTTTCAACAATGGCAGGGTGGGCCTCTCTCATGCTTTGTATATCTCCCCTTAAATTGTATCCTTCTAATGGTTTCCCAAAATGAAAGAGAAGCCATTGCCTTACAAATTTTTCTCAACAATATTTAGTAATTTTCAGTTTATAGTACTTGCACCTATTTTGTTATATATATATATATATATATATATATATATATAAATACACACACACATACATATGTACATATACATATATAGTGCATTTTAAAGAAAATATTTTATTTATTTATTCATGAGAGACACAGAGGGAGAGGCAGAGACACAGGCAGAAGGAGAATCAGGCTCCCTGTGGGGAACCCAATACGGAACTCGATCCCACAACCCTGGGATGAGGCCCTGACCCAACCACAGATGCTCAACCGCTGAGCCACCCAGGCATCCCCACATTGCATTTATTATTTAAGATAACCATTTTCTGACAAAAAAATAATAAATTTAACACACTGTTGTTTTAAACCCCCAAGTTACTGGTGATTTTTTATAGATGTCTCAGATAATTAATACATCATGTATATGAAATTCTAGAGAAAGCAAACCTATAGTCACAGTAGCAGATACTGGCCTAAATCAGGGATTATGGAAGGGTGCCTAAATGACATATAGGGACTTCTGGGGGATATGGAAAATGTTATATATATTTTGGCTGCGGTTATGATAACATGAATGGATCTACATATATTAGATACATATATACCATATATATATATATATATTCACATGTCATAACTCATGGATCTATACATTTAAAATATTGTTGATCATACTTTAATAAGTGGGAAATATATTGTTGGTTTCTTAGTGGGTCACTACCTTTATTTTACCTTATCATTGTTGAAATGTGATTACAAATCACCCTAGCTTCTGCACATATGAATAGTCAAATACAATAATGAAAATGGTCAGTAGAGCAAGAGAGGGAAGCAGTAACCATGATCAGCCTGTGCTATTTTCAATATATCTCTGAGCAGAGCTGAGGAATCAACATACTACTCTAATTTTTGCAAGAAAGTGAACAATTAATTGTATTAGCAATTTGAGGAATAGTTAGGACCGCCTGAGTGGCTAAAATGTCAGGATATTTGCTTATCTCTAAATCAGAGTTGACATGTGGGAAGGTACTCTGACACTGGATTGTGGGGGATATACAAATAAATAAAGACATAGATAGAAATTGTTTGTGAAAAGTTCTCAGCATGAAGAGGAAGTTAAAGCAGGCAACAAGGAAATATTAATTAGCAAACAGACCTCTTACGTTAAGCATCTCTTCTTACTATCTCTCCTCTCATCTATTTGATTATGTAACTTTTGTGTGACTCCAAACATTGTGTTTTGGCATGACTAGAAAAATACTCATCCATATGCATAATTTTATAAGCTAAAGCAACCATGTCATTGACCAGAACTATAAGAGATAGGGAAGCCCCATAGTTTACCTTATAGAATTTGAAAACCCCTTCATGGTATAACTTTAGCAAATGATAACATGAAAATCTTTCTCCTAAATCTTAGATCTAGAGCCTAGACTTGGGCATATGTTTTTTTTTTTTTCATAGGCATTTTAACTTGTTGATCATAATATTATATATGTATATATAATATAATAATATATAATCATACACATAATTATAATTATAATTAATTATATAATACATATTAAATATAATATAATATATTTTATATATAATTAATATATTAATTATATATAATTAATAATATATAATATATATTATAATGTACATATACAATGGTTACAAAAGGGCACAGGAGCAGATGTAGAGTGTGATAAAGAAGCTGACCAATTGGCTACCAGCTTTATTTTAGCAAATGATGTATGATATCATATATCATTTCCCAGAGTAAATGATATATGATAAAAACATACAAGTGACTAGATGGTAGCTCAATGAAGAGGCTGAGGCAAGTGGATTCTAACAAAGGGAACAGCATATTCAGATGTCAAGTGAAAATATATAGTAAAAGAGTGTAACGCTCTTTTTAAAAATATTTTATTTATTTACTTGACAGAGAGCATGAAAGCATACACAGGGGAGCAGCAGAGGGAGAGGGAGAAGCAGGCTCCCCATCAAGCAGGGAGCTAAACGTGAGGCTTGATCCTAGGGTCCTGGGATCATGCCCTGAGCCAAAAGTAGAAGCTTAACCAACTGAACCACCCAGACATCCCAAGAGTATAATACTTTTAAAGAACAACAACAACAAAAAATGCAATATTACTGAAAAGAGCTTACGATGAAGAGTTCTTGAAAGATGTTGCTAAATGAATGTAAGAAGAATAAGCAAAGAAACCAAGGAAAGGATTGTGATTTGACTTATCCTGAAAGCAATGGAGGTTTCACGGGTTTTCAATATGGGATTGAAATGTTGATATCACAGGTCGATCAAGATCACAGGTTGCTATCACGATCACAGGTCGTCCTGTGTTAGGGAACTTTAGGGTTTTCCAAATTTAGGACCCAGGGTAGTATCTACTTCACATGTAGCATTACTGAGTACAGGAAGTGGCCGTGGTAGATCGAGGGAATCAAAGGGGTTATGTGTACAAGTTTGAGGCCAAATTCTTTGAAGAACTAGGCTAAAGTCTATAAGGCTAGAGAACTGGGCTGTTAAAACTCTGAATGCTGGAGAGAAAACATTCATTACTCTTTTTTCTTATAATAAGAAACTCTCTTTTCTTTCAGAAAGAAGCACTCACTCACTTGAAATGGAATTTAGCTCCCACGCCTACTTAGATGAACCTGTAACCTAAAGGAGCCAGAGTATCCATAATAATTAGCTCACAGGTAGACACGAATTAAGCAAACACACAGTTATTTGGTGTAATTAAGATGGATACTGAGGGAGGAGGTTAGCTTTTATTATTCCTTAGTTGTCAGCTAAAGCAGCATTGTAATTGTACAAGTTTTAGTAGTTCTTTCTGTCACAATATAGAGATAAGTTCACTGATTTTGTTTAAGCTAGTTGGAAATTTAATGTTGTCTTTTACAACTGCAAAATCCTAACTGATATGTGTATTAGTGAAAAAAACAAATTTACTTGGCAACAGAATATAATAACATTTAATGGATTATAAATATGCCTATAATCTCATGTAAATATATGTATATGTGGTATTACAGGAAAACTCATAATTTATAACAGAAAAATCACAATTAGAGCATATTAATTAGAGACAAAATGATTAAAACCACATAGTCAATATATATGGAGTATGTCATATGCTGAAATATAAAGATGAGATGAATGTTATTACATATTTTAACAATTTAAGGTCACGTCCTAGTGGTATATATAATTATTTAAAGCATATGTCAAATCTATGAAATGTGTTGTGTGTTTAAGAGCCTTCAGTCCAGCCTTTGTATTGATGTCCTGTTAGATAAAAAAATACGTTGTCCTGAAGTAGAACAACCTTTCAAATGTTATTTGCATTCCATATACGATTAGTGATGGAGTCTTAGGATTTTCTGAATCTTTTGTAAAGATTGCTTTGAAGGCCAAAGTGCATAGTGCTGTACTGCAGGTGATATATCTTATGGATTAAATATCATATGTCAACTTCGTATTGACGCATGCACTGAATATCCCTGGGTAGTCCCTTAATTGTTTGGTCAGAAGAAACACGTTGGAAAATGTATGTTATAGTAACAACTTTATTATCTAATGTTTTGTATTTCCAAAAAGAGTAAAATGAGGAATATATCATCCTCAATACACTGAATAACATCCAACATGGCCTTCTACCTACATAATTCATTGAAAGTAATAAATGCTATCTAGATGTTAATAAAGATATTTACCACTTCTACTCAAGCCACTTGTCAATTATATGGAAAGGAAGCACAAAAGCAATTTAAGCATACTTTTACATTTTAGATAATTTGATTATATTTAGTGGTAATTACTAATAAGACTGTTGCACAGGAAAATAACATTGATTGAAATTCAGTATTTTTGTTTTGTTTTGAAGACTCCATGGAATTAGTTTCAATGGTTATGAGTATATCACACATCGATGATTCAAATAAATGGAGTTCAATTAATCGCAAATCAATAGGGAAACCTAAAATGTCTTACTTGTTTCTTTGTTTAGAACTTTATTGTTACAGGGACACAGATCATATTAAGCGTATAAATGTGCTAACTACCTGTGAGTTGGGTAATAGGCATGCAGACCTTGGTCTCCACTACAGACGCTGCACGGTCCATGAACTGGCTCCAGGGCCTCTCCACGTGGTCTGGGAGCCCCTGGAGAGCACGGGATTAGACCATCGGCCAGGGAGGAGAGAGTCTTTGCGGCAGTCCAGGAGTCCAGTAGAGTTGTGCCAGCGCACTGTTGGAAGAAAAATAATTATGGGGTTTGGATGCATTAGAGAGGGTAGGAAGAATAGCATGACTTTACCTGTGTAACACCTTCCCCAAGGTGGCACAGATTAGTGCCAAGAGACCCCCCCCACCCCCCCGCCCATGAGTTCTCACTGCGAGGAAGTAACTATGACTGAATATCCAGATCCTCCAGCTGTGCAGACTGCCCCCAAAGAGGCCAACGTCTCTCTCACCCCATAAAGAGCGCTGACTTGTGAGCTGCATGACTAGGGCATGGGAAGATGCTGGGAAAGTCGCTGACAGGAGTCTCTAGAAGGCTCGGAGGGGATACGGGTCTGGATCCTGCTAACTGCATTGTGGATTCCATCGTTCCCGAGCTTCCGAGGATGCCTCACCTGTGGATCTCCCAAACTGGCCCACGGGCAGCCCTAAGGCTCTGGGCATGTCACCCAACACATCCCAAATCATCCCATTCATTGTGCCCACTCGAGTGGCTGTGTAAGGAATGAATTGTGGTAGATGGCTAGTGAGCCCACGGGGAAAGTCAGTCTGAATCTGCAGGCCAGGAAGAGACAGCAAACCTGAGTTTTAGCATCACCTCTGAGAAAGCAAGGGGGAGGCTGCCGGTAACCTGCAGGGCATGTGACAGGACTGGGAGAAGAAGGCTCATGGGCTTGCGGATTGTGCCGCAGGAGAATGTGGAAAGCAGGTGTATCCCCAGAAGACTGGGAGAAGCCTCGGGATCCCTGACAGGCAGCCACAAGGTGTTCCTCTGTTGAGGTCAGTCATTAAAGAAGAGACGGAGTCACTGCTATGTGAAGAAGGCGAGCAAGGGCAAGACTTTGAGAAATATGAAGATCAAGGCAACGCAGCAAGGAATCACTCTAACCTTCCAATGATCAGTCCCCAAAACATTGCTGTGATCTACCCAATGATGAATCAAAAACAGTTGTTTCCTGTCTTGTGATGAGAACTGTATTTTTTTAAAAAATATTTACTTATTTATGATAGACATAGAGAGAGAGGCAGAGACCCAGGCAGAGGGAGAAACAGGCCCCATGCAGGGAGCCCGATGCGGGACTCGATCCCGCGACCCCGGGGTCATGCCCTGGGCCGAAGGCGGCGCTAAACCGCTGAGCCCCCCGGGGATCGCCGTGATGACGTTTAAGAGCCACTCTTTCACCAACTTTCAATATGCAACATGACCCTGCAAACCATAACCACGGCGCTGCCCGCAGCATCGTAGGGCTAACGCAGTTTGTATCTGGAGGGCCAGCTCGGTTCTGCTGCGCCGGGGGCCGACACCGCGTGGCCCCCGCACTCCCCCAGCGCCCCCCTGCGGTGGCCTGGACCCTGGAGGCCCCCAGCCTGCGAGTGCGGGGGCGGGGGCGCGCGGGGAGGGCGCCTGGCTGGAAGCGGGGTGCCTCCAGCCGCCGGTTCCCCAGCTGCACCCTCGTGGACCAGGCCCCCCCCTCCCCGGCCCGCGGCAAAGGCGCAGAGTCAGTGCCCCCAGCGCGTCTGGAGGGAGCCCCAGCCTCGGCAGAGGCAGAGGGCAGGCGTCTCACCGGAGCTGGCCGAGGTCGCGCGGACCTGCGGCGCCCCCCGCCCTCCCCCGCGGACAGAGCAGCGGGTGCACCTGCAAGGGCTCTGGGGTTAGGGACCCTGCGCCGCAGCTCACGCGCGGTCGGAGTTCTCGCGAGCTCACAGGAGCAGCGGCCCGCGCACGCGCACTTCGCCCCCCATCCCCCCGCCTCAGACTCCAGACTCGGACCGGACCCCCTGAGCGAGTGCGCGCCGCCCACCGCCCGCCACCTGCCGCCTCCCGCCCGCCACCTGCCTCTTCCACCTGCCGCCCGCCTCCTGCCGCCTGCCACCTGCCTCCGCCCGCCACCTGCCTCCCGCCGCCCGCCACGTGCCACCTGCCTCCCGTTTCCTGCCACCTGCCATGTGCCACCTGCCGCCTGCCTCCAGCCATCTGCGGCCCGCCACCTGCCTCCCGCCGCCTACCACCTGCCGCCCGCCACCTGCCTCCTGCTTCCTGCTACCTGCCGCCTGCCTCCTGCCTCCCGCCACCTGCTGCCTCCACCTGCCGCCTCCTCCCGCCGCCTCCCCCTCCACAGGCTGCCCCGGGGTGGGGGGCGCCCGATGATCGCAGCTCAGCCCAGCAGCCTTGAGCAGGTACCCGCGCCCCCTTCCGTGGCTTCACGTCTTTTCCTTCTGTAAGAAAAACGAAGACAGAGGCCTTTGAGAAGTCGACAACATCTCCTTCAGCTTAGTATCGAAGTAAATTTTGGGGGGAAAAAAAAGAGAGAAAAAGAAAAAGCCATGCATTAGTGGCACCACGGCACCCTCGTGACGCGGCTTCAGCGCCCTGGCGGGTGCTTCTCTCCCAGGACGGTGTGCCCCGCGGGGTCGGGCTGCACACCTGCTCCTGCCGCCGTGACTGTGTCTCTCTCTGCCTCCAGGAAGGAGACTCTAGGGGAACTGGAAGCGGAGCGGCCAGCCCGGGTTGGACATACCATCTGGCCATCCGAGGTCCACGGCGACAGGCCCACCCTGCACCTGCCTGCCCCCCGCCCCCCGCCTGCCAGTGGCCAGTGCGCATCTCAGAGATGCCTGCTACTCAGTGTCCCCGAAGAAGGCACACGGAGACCTTTCACTGTTATACCAGTGGGATATGGCGCCACGTGGGCCTTCTCAAGGTCAACACCCACCCTCACAGCATCAGGCCTGAACCTGCATCCCCAGCCCAAGAGCACACCTGCACCCCCACCCCCGCCTCCAGCTCCGGCTGTATTCTCTGCTACCCCCACCTCCCTTTTTGGTCCTAGAAATTTACCTACCACTTGATATACCTAGAGACATGTGATGTGAGGGTGGGGTGCTTCCCTATAGATAATTTGCACAATGCTGAAGAAAGGGCCAGTTTTTTTTTTTTTTAAGATTTTATTTTTTTATTCATGAGAGACACACAGAGAGAGAGAGAGGCAGAGACACAGGTAGAGGGAGAAGCAGGCTCCACGGAGGGAGCCTGATGTGGGACTCAATCCCGGGTTTCCAGGATCAGGCTCTGGGCTGAAGGCGGCGCTAAACCACTGAGCCACCTGGGCTGCCCAAGAGCCAGTTTTCAATAAAATAATACCTAATGTGATTTGCAAGTGGATAATAAGGCAAAGTTGGCAGATTGTGTCTGGCTCTCCGTCTCTGTGCTGAATCGGGGGCAGGGGGTGCAACAAATTTTAATACTTTTATTTAGCCAGAGGTAGAATGACCTTCCTCCCTCCCACTCTGAGCTATGATCCAGGCAGCTGCAGGGAAAATGATCAAAGCAGGAAGGAGCAGCATCTCAGAGAATGGGGGAGTTGGCTTGATCACTTGTTGACCAAAGTTACCTCTCAGGGCAACAGAAATAAAGGGACTGGAAGGAGGGACTTCCCTTAATACCTATCCGTGTTGTCTCAATTTCTGTTACATTTACTACAGATTCTCAGGAGGCAGCCACTGGTTGGGAAGGTGGGCAGGAAACAGAGTTTGGAAAGCCAGGAGTTCTTGCCAGAGCTGAAGAGCATGGGTTGTGTGGGTGAGGTCATTATTTAAATCCTTGAAAAGGAGCCTAAGAAGCGGAAAAAGGCTGTTTGAGGCCCAGAAAGTGGAGGGGAGCATCTCTCCACTGGGAGCGTAGGCCCAATACTGTCAGGATATCTCTTTCCTCGGTGGACGCTTAGCATTTTCCAAGTTCCAGACAGTTCTTGGGAGCTATTCACTATCAGCATAGTAAGAGATGGAGATTATGGGGTGATACGGGCCGAAAAAGCCCTTCTTTCCAGGAGCTGGCAACCTTCCCTTGTGGGGGTGGCTGACAGGAAGGAGCCTGAGTTCTGACTTGGGGATGGAGGTTCAAGTCAAGAGAGAAGGAGGCCATGCAGCGACCGTGTTAGGCCCAGAGAGCTCAAATGAGAACATCTCTTCCATGCCAACTGATCCCATGAATAAATAACATTCGTTAAATAAAGAGGACTAAAAAGCAGCCAGAGGCATCTCCGTATCAGATTCTAACCATCTCAGGGATATGCGCACGCGAGGGCGCACACCCATGGAGTGATGGGTGAATCCAGGGTTGGCTGTCCCACCCCAGGAGCCTGTGGTTGCCATGGATGACCTAGCATTATGATGGGGCAAGGAGAGTACTGTTTAGAGAGGACTTCGAGGCTGCTGGTGGTGGTGCCGAGGGCTCTGGCACCAAGATCGGGACTTGCGGATTTTAGATACGGAAGTTTTTTTTCAGAAAGTGGTCCAAATGCATACATTTCTCCATGTGTGGTGCATGGAGGTCTTGTTCTTGTCATGGGAAAATTCCATGTCAAACAGCCGGTTAAGGACACGTCCATCTCCAAAAGCATTATGTTTTCAGTCCTGTGTGTGGGTGGGCCCCTGTTGCTATGGCAACCTGACCTTGTCGGCTGATAGGCCTCTTGTATGGCCACTGCAGACACTGGCCTGTTTTCCATTTGGCCGTTATTGACTCCAACTGGCCTAAGTGGTAATCCTCCCACTGCTCCTCCTCACAGCTTGGAAAAGCCAGTTCATAGTCATGCCCTTTTTCTTAAGGGGGATGAAGTTCTCTAAGGTCCTTGGATTTCAGCTCCTGGATGTGCTCCTTCTGTGCCTCCTCCAGACCTTGCCACGTGCAGATGTGCTCATCGTGCTGGTCCCGGATCTCTACCCTCACCTGCGGTTTGATGTAGAGCTTCTTGTTTCCGGTTATGATTTCCACCATCTGCTGCAGGGATGGAGCACAGGGGTGTCCTAGAGCTCCTTGGTCTCCTCATCCCAGAGGATCATCTCCTGCTGCATTTCCTGCTCGTGGCATTTCTGCTCAGCAATCTCCTGACTCTTCAGGTGCTGTTGGAACTGTTGGTGTGATCCATGATGTACTTGTTCTCAGTGAGTAGCTTGCTCTCCCTGGCCTTGAACTTGGCTCTGAGCAGCTCTATAGCCTTTCGTTCCTGCTGTGGATCTTCTAGCATCTTCTCCTCTGCCAGCAGCTTCTGCTTCTTCTCATTCACCCAGATGCAGACATCCCTGATGGACACCTTCTCCTCCTCCAGCCACTCCTGCCTCTGCAGGTAATTTTCCATGTTCTTATCTAAGTCTGACTCCAGGATAGACTGGAGTGGGTGGTTACTGTTGTTGTCCTCCTCTTTGGTCACCCAGGTTTAATCACTGGTCATTCATGGTGCTCTGCTCGGGCTGATACAGCCTTATTTTTGCTGCTGTTCTTCCCCCAGAGTCACTTTGTCAGCATCCCCTTTTTCTCCAGCTGGGCCATCGGTGGGTAGTCTCCTCCTGGAATTCCTGTAGCAGTGTGTCCTTGGGATATACTTGGGGCTCTTTCTGGATATCTTTGGTTTGATTGGTAAAATTTGGGGCAGAGAGGCTCCCATAGTAGCCATAGTGTGTTCACCACGATGGGCTTGGCGTTTCTTTCCAAAGAGTCTGGATCAGCTAGGTGAGCTTGGAGTCCTGGTGAGTGATATGGTGCTCCTGTTGCTTACCGGTGGTTATGTTGCCAGGACAGACATGAGAGGTTGATTTTGGAGACTTCTTTAGGGTTCTCTCCACCACCACCACTCCCGCTACTTGTGGACTGCATGGCTGTCTCTTAAGCTATCTTGGGGCCTGGTTTGTTCTGCATCTCATTGCCAGCTGGGCTACCAGTTTGATGTTGCCCAGATGGATTTGTCCTGACCATCAGAGTCATGCACACTCCGTGGTGATGATGAAGATGACATGGGAGTGGGAGCTGACCTCATTCATATGTGTACTGCCCACCACCTGGGTCTGGCTCGCTGGGTATATGGCATTCTAGATTTCCTTGATGTTTTTGGTGATGAAAGTGAAGATGCCTATCTCAGGGTTCTTCTCCAGCTCTGGCCTCTTGCCAGGCTCCTGGGAGAATAGGTCTTAGAACCTCTGGTAAATTTCTATGTAAGAGGCATGAGCCAGGTATATTGGTTCTAGGAATAAGATATAGGTTAAAATAAGATATGTCCACTGAGATTGCACCAGGGGACAGGAGCGACAGTGCCCCTTCAGGGATGACCAGAGCCCAGCTAAGGAGCTCTCCCCACCCCGTCACACATGCATACACATTCCGATGCCCACGCCCCCCCCACACACCACGCTCAAAGGGAAAGGCCTGGAGGACCCAACTGCGTGCAACAGGCAATTATTTCTTGGTAGAAGGCAAATGTCCTCTTTTCTTTCTATTGGAATCCTTATTTTATTAAGTAAATATCACCTGTCTGAAACCTTAAGGAACCATTTACTTTATTATCTGACACATTACATTGAGGGAACCCTATCCTGGATAATGAAGATATTTCATTTGGGGGCTTCACATGATCTTTGTTCACTCAGAAATATGGCTTTGAAATAAAAATGATATGTGGATGACTCTTCACAGTTCAGGCTCACCTAGGTCCCCTATTTGGTGTCAGTCTTGCTAGTGCTCATCTAACCATAGGCGGACACCATGTCATTGAAACTCTGAAGCATTATGTCTAGTAGGAATCTCATGGTTTCAACATATAAGTCTGTTTTCTTGGAAGTGGCACCAGCAGCTTCCCCATGGTAGGATGGGGTTTTTCAGGGTCACCTGTCCCAATTGCACATCAGTGATCGAGTTCTGCTCATGAAAAACAGACTCTTTTTTCTGCCTGAGGGAGTAGCACTGGGGCACCATATTCAGGGCCTCACTGCTTTTGGGTTTACTGGCCATCTTCTCTTCTGTTATTTCTGCCCCCAGCCCACTCCACAGATTCTGCTGTCCTGCTGTCCACTCTAGGTCTGGATCAATGAGGCCTGCCCAGTTCCCAGACACTACTCTTCATTTTGCAAGTAGCCTCCTAGGGTGGGGATGCCTGGAGGTGGCTTTGACATTGCTGTGGTTTGGGCCTCCACAGCTCTCTGGCTCTTGCTTTACCAGCCAGGGAGGGAGAATTAGAATTTCTGGATAGCAGTGAGAATCATGCCTGCTGAAAGACAGTGCTGGAACCTACTCCATGTTGGAGGACAATAGGATGTGGGTAAGCAGGAAAAGTGTCTTCTCCTCCTCCTCTCGGAATCCATGGCAGGGATTGCTGGTCCTGGACAGACAGAGGGCCCAGCCGCCTTCTTGAGGGCAGAGGCTAACTTAGAGTACTGTCCCCAAGCTGGGACATCATTTATTGAAGCCAGCATGGCTGCTTCTGCCTCTGCCTTCCCCACCACGGCCACTGGAGGATGAGAGAGGAAAACAGAAATAGATGGGCAGAGAGCAGAATGATAGTAAAAGATCCCTAAGATTTTTTAAGGAAGTTTAGTGTACTTCAAGAAAACATAGAAAGACGCTACAACAAAATCACAAAACACACTACACAAACAAAAGAGAAGTTCAGCAGAGATAGAAATTGTAAAAGAACCAGCAGATTTCTAGACCTGAAGAATACAGGGAATGAACTGAGAAATGCAATAAAAAGCATTAAGAGTAGAATGGATCAAACAAAAGAAACAATATGTGAATGGAAGATAGGACCTTTGAAATTAGTCAGAGGAGAATAAAAAGAAATAATGAAAAAAAAAAAGAAGTGAAGAAACATGATCTCCAGAATACCACCAAAACAAACAATCTGTGAATTACTAAAATCCCAGAAGAAGAGAGAAAATAGGGTAGAAAGCTCATTTGAAGAAATAATGGCTAAAAACTTCCCAAATTTGGGAAGAGATTTGGATGTTCAATTTCATAAAGCTCTCAGGTCCCCAAATGAACTTGACTTAAATCTTTTCCAAGAAACACTGTAATACAACTATCAAATATTAAGATGAAGAATCTTAATAGCGCAAGAGAAAAATACACGTAGCTTAGAAAGTAATCTACATAAGGCTATCAGCAATTTCTCAGCAGAGATTTTACAGACCAGGAGAAAATGGGATAATGTATTCAAAGTGTGAAAGAAAAACACAAAATAAAACTGTTGACCAGTACTACATCTAGCAAGGGTGAGCTTAAGAAAGCAAGGAATGATAAAGACAAACAGAAGGTGAGGAATTTCATCTGTACTACAGACCTCTCAAAAGAATTACAGAAAGACGTTCTTCATTCTGAAATGAAAGGTTGCAAACTAGCAATATAAAAACATCTGAAAGTATGCAACATACTGGTAAAGGATAAGTATAGAGTCAAATTCAGTGTACTCTAAACTGTAATGTAGTGACATGCTAACCACTTAACTGTAGT
The DNA here is from genome assembly GCF_905146905.1 of Nyctereutes procyonoides. Classification (NCBI taxonomy): domain Eukaryota; kingdom Metazoa; phylum Chordata; class Mammalia; order Carnivora; family Canidae; genus Nyctereutes; species Nyctereutes procyonoides. Next base: position 13,055,921 of record NW_026575021.1, on the reverse strand, counting down.
ATAAAGGTTAAAGGACAAAATTATTAAAAAACAAGTGTCGTTACTAGAATTTGTTAATGAATATACAAAAAGAGATAAGTTGTGAAAATCAAAACCATAAAGGGGAGAAAGGGGAGAGTAAAAGGAGAAAGTTTTTGTATGCAATCAAAGTTGAGTTGTTAACATAAAATTGTTACGTCTTACATAAGCCTCATGGTAAGCCCAAAGTAAAAACCTACAGCCAATTCATAAAAGAAAGAGAAAAGAATCAAAGCATACCACCATGGAAATTCATCAGTTCACAAAAAAGGCCAGCAAAAGGGAAGAAATGAACAATAAAATGACAAACTAGAAAACAATAAGTCCTTACTTATCAACAATCACTTACATGCACACGGGTTGACTTCTCCAGTCAGAAGCCATACGTTGGCTGGATGGATAAAAAGCAAGACCCAATTATATATTGCCTACAAGAGGCTTATTTTAGCTTTAATGTAACATAGGCTGAAAGTAAAGGAATGGAAGAAGATATTCTATGCAAGTGGAAACTAAAAGAAAGCAGTGGTAACTCTACTCATATAAGACAAAATTGACTTTAACTCAAAGCCACCACAAATCACAGGTCCTTTTATAATATAATGATAATGGAATCAATTCATCAAGAGGACATAACAATCATAATTATGTACCCAACATAGATCATATATATATAATCTCTATATATAATCTCTCTATATATATAATCTCTATATATATGATCTCTTTATATATAGGTATCTATATAGATCGAGATAGATAGATGTATCTATCTATCTATATTATATATAGCAAATATTTAAAGATCTGAAGGGAAAAATAGACAAGTATAAAACAACAGTAGAAGACTTCCATACCCCATTCATAACAATGGCAAAAATATATTCATCTTACCTGCCTAAGTGTGGAATCAATAAAGAGCCAGACAGAAGACGAGTTCATGACATTAGTTCTTCAACCAGATGGATTTTCTTGCATTCTGTGCATTCTTGAAAATAGAAGAGGGGAAGAGGCTAAAGAGTGCTTGTATAAATGGTCATCTCAATAAATGTTTTTATTTATCATCTCCTATCCTCAGGGTTGAGCACAGGTTTATTAGTCAAGGACTTTTCAAAAAGCCAATGACATATTTGGCCTTCATGTAAGAAGTAAGGGAAATAGAAAATAGATACTAAGAAAAGTAGCCCAATATACAGAAATCACAACTTACCAATAGTAATAAACAGCTAAGATATTTGAATGAAGCAGTTAAGAAATGGAATCAAGGAAACTCTGCCCCAAAAGTGCCAGACTCACATGTTTGCATAATTGAATTCTATCAAAACCTAATGAAACACATAATTCTATTTCTTTTTTTTATATACAATTTTTTTTAAAATTTATTTATGATAGTCACAGAGAGAGAGAGAGAGAGAGAGAGGCAGAGACACAGGCAGAGGGAGAAGCAGGCTCCATGCACTGGGAGCCTGACGTGGGATTTGATCCCGGGTCTCCAGGATCGCGCCCTGGGCCAAAGGCAGGCGCTAAACTGCTGCGCCACCCAGGGATCCCCATAATTCTATTTCTATTCAAATTCTTGAAAATAGAGAAAGAAGGAAAGTTTTATACTATTTTATGTAAATCCAGGATATAATTTATAACAAAAACTGACAAATATACAAAAATGATAATTACCAGTACCACACTACTAAAATAAAACACTAGTGACTACAGCCCATTGGTATTTTAAGAGAATAACACATCACAAACAAGGTGGGCACATTAAAGAACTGAAAGCAAGGGCTCAATCTAATGACTCTGAATTCATGACCTAAGCCAAAATCAAGAGTCAGACACTTAAGTGACTGGGCCTCTCAGGTGTCCCCCCCCTTTTTTTTTTTTTAATAATTGCTCTACTGATTTGAGGTGTTGCCTTAATTATATCTTGAATTTCTGTATATATTTTCATTCATCTCTATATTTTTTTATTGTGGCCCACTGATCAGTCTCCTATTTGGTAATTTCACACTTTTAATTTCTGGTTTAATTACACTTAGATGTATTAAGGGCTAGTCCACTTGTTTTGTTTTTCTTTTGAAAAACTCTCCAAGACAGTTGTTTTCTCATTTTTCCCCCATGTGAATGTTAGCATGTTTTTTTTTTTTTAACTCCCATTTTCTAAAAGTTGATTTTTTTTTTTAAGGATTACATTCCTTTCAGAAAATTTATGAGGAGGACCTGAATCTTTATGATACTCTGTCTTTGCCTGGAATGTTACCACAGAAATGCTACATGTCAATTCTCCTCTACTCTCAGTTGTTAAAACAAATACTAGATATACTCTTGAATCTGAAAGACTCTTGTTCAGTGATTCTAGATTGGGTTGTTCCGGTGTGGCACTACACATCTCCTTAAAGTCAATTATGGGGTGCTTGGGGAGACTTTTCTCATTCTCCTTCAATAACAGTATTAGCTGGGTGCTATATCCTGAATGTTTCTGTCCCCATAAAATTCACATGTTGAAATCCAAACTCTCAAGGTGATGGTATGAAGAATGCTCATGGATTGGTAGGAGAAATTTTGTTAAAATGTCTATACCACCCAAAGCAACCTACACATTTAATGCAATCCCTATTGAAATACCACCAGCATTTTTCACAGAGCTACAACAAACAATCCTAAAATTTGTAGAGAACCACAAAAGATCCTGAATAGCCGAAGCAATCCTGAAAAAGAAAGGCAAAGCTGGAGGAATTCTAGTTCCAGACTTCAAGATAGATTACAAAGCTGTAGTGCTCAAAACAGAATGGTACTAGTACAAAAACAGACAGATATCTCTCTATTCTTCAATGGAAGAGAATAAAAAACTCAGAAATGAACTCATAGCTATATGGTCAATTAATCTTCAACAAAGCAGGAAAAAATAATATGAAAAAGACAGTCTCTTCAACAAATGGTGTTGGGAAGACTGGACAGCAACCTGCAAAAGAATGAAGCTGGACCACTTTATACACCATACACAAAAATCAACTCAAAACACAGGAAACCATAAAAATCCTAGAACAGAATACAGGCAGTGATGTCTTTGACATTGGCCGTAGTAGCTTTTTACTAGATACACCTCCTGAGGCAAGGGAAACCAAAGTAAAAATAAACTATTGGGACTTCATCAAAATAAAAAGCTTCTGCACATTTAAGGAAAAAAAAATCAACAAAACTAATGGCAACCTGCAGAATGGGGGAAGATATTTGCAAATGGTATATCTGATAACAGGTTATTATCCAAAATATTTAAAGAACTTATAAAACTTAACACCCCAAACATGAATAATCCAATTAAAAACGGGCAGATGACACTAATAGACATTTTTCCAAAGAACACACTCAGATCACCAACAGACACATGAAAAGATGCTGAAAATCTCTGATCCTCAGGGAAATACAAACTGAAATGATAATGAGATATCACCTCACATCTGTTAGAATGGCAAAAATTAGAAACACAAGAAACAAAAGGTGTTGGCGAGGATGTAGAGAAAGGGGAAGCCCTCTTGCACTGTTTGGTAGGAGTGCAAACTAGTGCAGCCACTGTGGGAAACAGTATGGAGGTTCCTCAAAAATTTTAAAATAGAGCTACCCTATGATCCAGTGATTTCACTACTAAGTATTCACCCAAAGGATACAAAAATACTAATTCAAAGGAATGCATGCACCCTGATGTTTACAGCAGCATTATCTACAATAGCCAGATTATGAAAACATCTCAAGTGTCCATCGACTGAAGGATGGATAAAGTGTGTGTGTGTTATATATATATATATATATATATATATATATATATATATATATATATATAAAACAGAATATTAGTCTTAAAAAATGAAATCTTGCCATTTGCAATGACATTAATGGAGCTAGAGAGTATTATGTCCCATGAAATAAGTCAGAGAAAGACACATATGTTTTCACTCATATGGAATTTAAGAAATGAAACTAACAAGCAAAGAGGAAAAAAAGAGGCAGACCAAGAAAAAGACCCTTATTTATAGAGAATAAATTGATAACTACCAGAGGAAAGGTGGGTGAAGGATAAAGAGGTGATGGAAATTAAGGAGTGCACTTGCTGTGATGAGCACTGGATGTTGTATGGAAGAGTTGAATCACCATATTGTACACCTGAACTAATACTACATTGCATGTTAACTAACTGGAATTTAAATAAAAACTTAAAAAAATAAAATGTAATAGACACAGAGGCTTCTTCCACAGTTTGGCTATTGTGGACATTGCTGCTATAAACATCGGGGTGCAGGTGTCCAGGCGTTTCATTGCATCTGTATCTTTGAGGTAAATCCCCAACAGTGCAATTGCTGGGTCATAGGGCAGGTCTATTTTTAACTCTTTGAGGAACAAATATCTTTTTCCATCCCTTAAAAAAAGAAGTGGGGACTTTGGGTATGATTAAGCCATAAGTGGGGAGTCTTGATGAATGAGATTAGTGCCTTATAAAAGCATCCCAAAGAGTCCCCTTTGCCCTACACAATGTGAGGTTACAGAGAGAAGATGGCCATCTGTGAAATAGTAAGACAGTCCTCCCCGGGCCCCGAATCTGCTAGTAGCTTCATCTTGGATTTCCAGCCTCCAGAACTGCAAGAAATACGTTTCTGTTTATTTATAAGCCACCCAATCTGTTACAGCAGCTTAAATGGACAAAGACAGAGTGTGATGTGTTCTATTCATGGGCAGTGGCGTGAACTATGGTAAAGTAAGTGGAAACGCAAAACCACTTTGTGGCCTTAAGGACTAGGACACTGTCGCTTCCACATATATGACATTAGTCAAAGCAAATCATATTCAAGCTAAAAGCAAAGGATGAGTAAGTACATTATGACCACTTTGAGGCGATGGCAGTGGTGTGTATGCAGGAATAATTGAATATGGGATCAAACATGCAGTATGCCACAGTCTACCCTCTTCCTTTCAATTAGTTATTCATGTCCTTCCCACATGTAAAACCTACTCCTCTCCATTCCAGGACGGTCATATTTCTTACACAATCATGGCATCAGGATTGAAAGGTAAATTATTGTGATTTACATAAGATCTGAATGCAGTTCTCTTATTACATTGCCCTATGGAATAAAAAATTATCTGTACAATACATACTATATATGAAATCGATGTACAGGGGAAGAATACACACACAGTACACACTCCCATTTTAAAAAGGAACAAAGATTCATAACAGTCATTAGTCTATATTGATTTTAAAACACTGGGCAGAAAAAAATAAAACACTGGGCAGATACTGAAACTCTTGGGTACTGGATATTGCTTGAGTAGGCATTTAATTTTAATTCCTCATATTGTTTCTTGTATTCATTTCTTCCCAAGGTTTTTACTTCACATAATGAAAAAGATCTTCCATTTCTATCATCTTACGTGGCCATTTCTGAGGAAAACTTGGGAACACACACCCTTTTTGGTGACTGCCAGCATTGCCAGCCTACTTCCTGCTCGTTGAAATTTTGGGGCCCAGTTTTTCTAGGCATTTTGGGGGTCTAGATTGACATCGTTTTGCTCATATAGCCCTGTCTGAAATTTTGTTGGATTTTATGTTTCTGAGGACATCCAATTCTGTACCAAAAACCACAGTTTTGAAAAATGTCTTTCTTCTTGGACTTAATTGTTGGTACCTTAATGATATTAGGGTGTTCTGGGACTTAATCTTTCTTGGAGGCCCATTGTCTCTCATAAAAAAAAAATGCTTATTCTCCTTGAGCTGATATCTACCCAGAATATGTTCCTCTCAAACTCTGGCAGAGGGGCAGAGAGATTAGTGATCAGAGTAAGTCACTAGGACAATCAAAATGTCAGAACTTCACACTCATGATGAAGCCATGAGATGGATTAAGATGTCATAACAGCTAAAGAACTAGTACCAATGAGTACATATCATAATATCCAAAAATATAGTAAATTTTAAGTTTTTTTAAATTATTTTGAGTCCTTTAGGAATACTTTAAAATTTTACTTTAAAAACCTTTTATGTTTGGGGGGAGTGTTTTATCCCTAGATATTTCAACTTGTCGCTATCTGGCAGGGGTGCAAAAAGGTGGTTTTATTAAATCATGGGGACAGGACAGAAAGAGCGGCTGCTCTGGGATTGTGAGGAAAAACTGATTACATACTTTAGGGTTGGAGGAAGTAAAGAAAAACAAAGTTCCAAAAGGACTTTCGTATGCAACTTGTTGCTATTTTAATGAAGTTTTCATTTGCTTCTACCCAGTAGAAATGAACATTGATTTCCAATATTAATAGACCTTATATTGCCTTTTATACTGCCTTTAAGAATTTCCTCTTTTTGTAGTAATTTCCAGTTTGTTGTCTTGGGTTTTTCGATCATATCTTAGAGGATGCTCTGTGGTAAACATTAATTCGAGAGACAAAGATCCTCACACTTTATGCCAATTCTCATTGGCTCAATTACATGCTTCTTCCCCAGATATCCTTGATTGCAATATTTTAATTTTGCTTCCTCCATGCTCCTGGCCACATAGTTAAATCATTTTCCAATTTTCATGAAAACAAGCATGATGATTAATTTTATGTCAACTTGACTGGACCACAGGGTGTCCAGCTATTTAGTTAAACATTATTCTTTGTGTGTCCGAATGAAATTAATATTTGGATAATTAGACTGAATAAAGCAGATTGCTATCCTCAATGTGGGTGGGCCTCATCCAATCTAATGAAGGCCGGAATAGAAGAAAAATGTAAAGAATAATTTACTCTCTGCCTGTCTTTATGCATTTATATTGGTCTTTTCCTGACTTTGGACTCATACACAGACTAGAATGTATACCTTTGGCTCTCCTGGCTCTCAGGCCTTTGAACTGAACCTGTCCTTTTCACTATCTTAGATCTGCAGCTTATAACAGCAGGTCTTGAAACTTTTCAGTCTTTATAACCACATGAATTAAATCCTTATATCAAATATCTTTATATCTATATCTGTATATCACGAGTATATAATGTACACATCACTACATATCACAGATGTAAAATTATATAAGGATAGGGTAATGGTGCACCTGTAAAAGGGGACCACAATTATGAGTTATACACTAAGCTTTAAACCAAATATTTTCTAATATTGATGCAGATCTAATTTTAAAAATGTTCAGTAATTGAAAGATATAACCATATGCCAAAATCACAGACATTTAAAATTAGAAAATCATATGAAACACTTCCAATTATATAAATATTTAGAAAAAGTAATCAGAATAATTTTGGACATAACCTTTCAGGTACTAAAAAGTACAGGAAAGATAATATCATTCATTATGCATGCTACTATATTTAGAGATCGTATCTAGAGAACAAATAGAAAGAATAATATTAAAATTTACCATTTTCATGGCTGTGCTATGTTCACTGATCACTATGTTCAGTGATCATTGTGGTTCTAGGGCAACTATTTCTGGTGGTGTGTCCTGGATAATGATGTATTGAAATATTCCACAGGTGCTAAATATTAATAAGTATTCAAAGTATATTTTTGTCTCAACTAACTGTGTCTGATGTTATGTAGATATCTACCAAGGATTTGTGTGGTTTGGAATTACCTTTTTTTTTTTTTCTGGTTTCCCTCAGCATAACGTCTTCCTTTTCTTTTTTTTTTAAATAATAAATTTATTTTTTATTGGTGTTCAATTTGCCAACATACAGAATAACACCCAGTGGTCATCCTGTCAAGTGCCCCCCTCAGTGTCCACCACCCAGTCACCCCCACCCCCCGCTCTCCTCCCCTTCAACCACCCCTAGTTCGTTTCTCAGAGTTAGGAGTTGGAATTACCTTATTAATAGTAATAGGCCAGAATTTAAAAATGAATTTAAAAACCTACTCCACAAGGAGTTCTAGGGTGGCAGATTTGGTTAAGCATCCAACTCTTGGTTTTGGCTCAGGTCCTGATTTCAGGGTCCTGAGATCAAGCCCCCACATTGGACTCTGTGCTCGGTGGGCAACCTGCTGCTTGGGATTCTCTCTCCCTCTCCCCTCTGCCCCTCCTGCTTGTATGCACTCACTCTCTCTCTCTCTTGCTCTCGCGCTCTCTCAAATAAAAATAAATAAATAATAAAATAAAATAAAATAAAATAAAATAAAATAAAATAAATAAATAAATAAATAAATAAATAAATAAATCTTTAAACACTTACTCCATGGCATCTAATATAAAGAGATCAGGACTAAAACCTAAAACTTAAGTGACAGTATTGAAGGATGGCCAGATGAATAGAGAAAGTGTTGTCACTGTTAATAGAAACTGTGAAACCTACTGGAAAAATAACATCTTCCGTACAATTATTACTGATTTGTTTAGTGGTTTTCTGATATTTAAGCCCTTCCATTTTGTCCACAAAATTTTATCACTTAGCATTTTGTCCTTGAACAAAATCCATTGAGAACATCTAGAAATCTAAATCAATTAAATTTTAAATGGTGAGTACCCTATAAATAGAGCTAATAGCATTTAATTTTACATTAGAATCTTACCTTGTAGATGGAGATATAGGGAGCCCATTCACTGTTACTCAAAAATTTTAAATAACTTTCAAATTATACATTGAAAAAATTCTATAGCATAGAATTCAAGCTATAAAAATTATCACTACTTGATAGAGATTTCCTTCACATTATTTGAGAAGTACGATAGTAGAAATTGCACATCATAGCAGATGCTTAGTTAATTTGTATGTAACTCTGTCTTTCTGGGACTTTTTGTTTTGTTCCAGTTAATTTAGATTACAAAAAAAAATACATTTAAGTTAAAATTTACAAAACACACATAAACAAAAACATTAAAAAACGCAGATTATTATAGAAATTTCCTCTTTTTAAACTTGATTGAATAAAGTAAGATTGCTCTAGGTAATTTTTTTTTTGACTTAAGAAGAGAGAATAAAGAACGTAGATTAAGCATTACATTTTTGTGTTTTATTAATTTTCTGGGTGAAAATTTATAGCAGCCAAGAAAAAAAAAGTTTAAGAGCAGGAACTGAAAGTAATAAGATGATTTTAATAAGAGTATTGCCTCAAGTCAAATGAAAAAAAGAAATAATTTCCCTTGATTTGCTTTGAATACTTAGCTGTTTGCAATTCCCATTCATTCATTAATGTCAGATATATTTATTAAAAAAATGTATTTTGTTTTCCTCCTAATGTAAGATCCCTAATTAGGAAATAAGAATGCTTATCTTAGGGAATCCTTGGGTGGCTCAGCAGTTTAATGCCTGCCTTGGGCCCAAGGCATGATCCTGGAGTCCCAGGATCGAGTGTCACATCAGGATCACTGCATGGAGCCTGCTTCTCCCTCTGCCAGTGTCTCTACCTCTCTCTCTCTCTCTCTCTCTGTGTCTCTCATGAATAAATAAATAAATAAATAAATAAATAAATAAATAAATAAATGCATAAATAAATAAATGCATAAATAAATAAATAAACATTTTCTATAATTTTGAATATTATTTTCAAGGCTGATGTAAGAAAATATATTTCTCCCTTCTCTAACTCAAATCACTTAATCATACTTTGAACGTAAATAATAATAATAATAATAATAATAATAATGGTATATGAGATTTACAGGTAACTCCTTTGTTTTTTTTTGTTTTTACATAGATTTACCTTCCAGATAAATGTATACTTATCTTCCAGATAAAATATAATTTAATACTGACTTTAATTATATGGCTTAATTCAAGAAATATTAATTTTAATGATTAAAAGTGATGTTGGTAATTATGTAACTTTCATAGGTATTATACCTTAAATGCTTAGGAATAATCAGCAGAATTATTTATGAAAAAGATATTGCCGACCTTTGAACATCAGTGAATTAGAGCTAGGATCGATTTATAAATGTTTTTTGGCACCAGATTTGCTTGCCAGATTGTTATTTGTGTTCCAAGCCACAAGCTACTGTCAACCAACATATATGATGTGTAATTAACAGAGCAAATGAACAGACCTACATGGCATAATGTCACGCTATCTTAGAGTATATGTGTACATTTAATATATAGACCATAAATGTTTTTGTAGGAATGGGCAAGTTATGCTTTCACTTTTGACATTTTTTTTTAAAAAAGAAAGATGTACTATTTCATACTTTGGGAATTTTCCACTAAATTTGAGCTATCTTGCTGCTATAATTATGCCAACTAGGAGTTTACATATTTTTAGCTATGATGTGATATTTTGAACATCTTCTGACATGGTACACATGCAGATCATCATGACTCCCTTTATTGTTGGGTAATCTCAGAAGGGTGAAAATTCTGGATAAGTATTTTAGAATAACAATATGGGCTTCTTGATAGGTTTTAAAATACCCAGTATAATTATTAGAACCAGGGGAAAAAATTGTATTACTAAACCTATTTTTAAAGAAGATTCAGATGTACTTTCTCTAAATGGCTGGAGTTCAGGGCTATTTGGATTAATATGCATTATACATACTCTTCAGATTAAGCTAAACAGCTTGAGAAATGGATGGCCAATGAACCACTTTATCTGTGCTCTGCAGGTACCTTGAGTAGTTTCCTACCTCCAACATAATTATAATTCCATTTTGATGTAGGCAGTGCTATAGTAGCTAAAATCATTTTCACTTTTTCCCAAAATATCCCACAGGGAAATGCAAGGTAATAAGCCTATTTTAAAACAATATTGTTTCCCTGAATTCAAGCAGTAAAATGTAACCATAATTCAGAAACAGCTCATGTATTCTTCAATAGAAAAAGGGAGAATTACTGTCCATGTTGAGGAACAGGACAAAATTAAATGTAGATGTCATGAGCGTCCCTTAAGATTTTGTTAATGAGATTGCTTTGATGATTTTTCTAAATTAAAATCATATATTCAAAAATGTTTGGATTCTTAGACTATGTTTTGATTTGATTTTTTTTCTACACATTTAAATGGAATGTAGGGTTGAAGCATTTTGGAAATAGATGGAAAAATGTATCTTGCCATTAATGATTTAGATATTTGAGGGAAATATATGTTCACATGCACTTATATTCATATATGTGTATTACATATGCAGGTATTATACATATATTCAAGTTTGATTTGAGTAATTTGGAATTTCTTTTGGTTTTTAAAAGTAGAGTTAGGAATTTCACTATATGTCATCAGAAGGGACCCATAAAGACATCCAGACCAAAATCTGTAAAATTTATGAGTATGTTATATGGCAAAGTATTTTACAGTTGTCATTAAGGTTATGGGCCTTAAAGTAGGGAGATTATCTCAGATTATCTTACTGGGTCCAATCTAACCACATAGGCCCTAATGGTGGAGAACCTTCTAAAGTGAGTGAAGTTAGAGAAGCCAGGGATATTTAAAGCACAAGAGGGACTTGATGCACCGTTGTTGGAGAGGCAACATAGAGAGAATGACAAAGAATGCAGACAACATCTAGGAGCAAAGGCAGTGAGAATGATAGCCAGTGAGAAAGTAGGGACCTCAGTTCTACAATAACAAGCAAATGGAATCAGCCAACAACTCGAAAGCCAACAACCAGAGCCTCCATTAGGAAGGCAGCCCTGTCAACACCTTGATTTCAGCTTTACGAAACCCTAGCCTACCCTAACTTCTGACCTACAAAATATGTGAAATAATAAATCTGTGATGCTTTATGCCACTAAATTTGTGTTCATTTGATACTGCAGCAAAAAAAAAAAAAATCGAACACGCTATGTTTTAATCTGACAGTTGGACAGAGCTATAATTGTATACTAGTCTGCTCTATTTAGCTGATTTTTATATTAGTTACTCACCACTGTAGTAGTATATTTCATGTAATAATACCTGTAGGAATATGGCCCAAGTGGAAAATCATCCATAGTCAATACTGTTTCTACCTTTGTTAGTTCCCACGTGGTAGCTCCTGTTCTGTACCATTACAGAAGGCCACATCTCTATGCCCCCTTGCCTAACTATCTTGATCATGTTCTGGAAAATCTATATATGTATTTTTCAGGATGACTTGGAGACTAACTCTCCCCTCCCCAACAATAATGATGACACAGAAATAAACATAGATAAAGGAATGCGTGCATTATCAGGGAAAAAAAATTCTTTTTAAATTTTACCTCAAGGACAGTTCAAGTACAGACCATTTGAATTATTCTATTAATAGAGCTTCCAGGCTTAGTCCTTTTAATCTTTTTGCGAATGTGTGTGTTGGATAAGACCCGGTTTTGGTTCAGTACATGTGACTTCTACATATGGTAGGATTTCTAGGCCCAAGAATTTGTTTCTCATTTCTCTGTTTCCATATGGTCATTTGATATATATCTGTTGGTAGTGTGGCCATGCAAGGCTTATTATGTTACCTTGCCCTAGAAGAAGAAAATTATTGCCCATCTTCCATCCAAAAATGTAGCTGTTCGATGTAGGTTCATATTACGTGGCTGCCGATGAAGTGTGCCTTTCAGAGGACTGGGAAAAAGAGAACCAGCTGTGCATTGTGAAACTGGCCCACAGTCTCCAGCCGTGGTTGCCTTTAGGCTGTAGTTCAGCTTGCCAGCCTTGACCTTCTAGAAAGTCCTCATCAATGACTAAGCACCATGGAGGTACAAGAATTTACCATTGTGGTCAGTTCAGGACTCCACTGTAAAGTTGTACTTTGTTGTGAGGCTCTATTTACCCAATATTTCCATCTCTCATCCCTCTTCTTTCAGAGATAAAGGACCCGCATTACAGTCTGAAGGCGTTTGTTGCCATTCTTTCTCTCTCTGCTATTGGACATTCATAGGCATTATCCCTCGATAAATCTGTATTTCTAACTCCACCTTAGTATCTGCTACCCAGGGGATTTATCTAACGCATAAGATTAATTTATCAATTTTATTTATTTTTTCCTCTGGGTGGTTTAATGTGACTTTGAAAATACATGTTTTTTTTTTAACTATTTTTTTCTCTTTTTAATGTGGCTTAATCTGATCATTTGTAATATACTGCTATGGCCTGCGTCCCCTCAAAATTCATATACTAAAATCTCATCCCCAAGTTGATGGTTTTAGAAGGTAGGAGATGACTAGAGCCTATATATATATATATATATATATATATATATATATATATATATGTGTGTCCCACAAAGCTCCCTTACTCCTTATACCATGTGGCAACACAGCAGGAAGGCACTGTGAACCAGAATGTGAGCTCTCACCAGAAACAGAATGTGCTAGCGCTTTGGTCTTGTACTTCCTAGCCTCCATATCTGTTTATATAAGCCACCTAGTGTATGGTATCTTGCCTGAACTAAAAGGCATATTTCAGGATTTACTATTTTTTTTTTTTTGGTGGGGGATAAGTTAAAGGTGTAATGATCATCATTAATCTGTGTAAATATATTTTTTCTTCAGGATTTATATATTTAACACATTCTTACTGAGCACCTATTATAGATTATAGTCTGTCCTGCTAGGATATAGCAATGGACAGTACTGACTGAAACTTTGCTTCTATTGAGTTTATTATATTCTACTGAGTGGAAACTGTAACTTTAAAAATAAATAAAATATATTCTGTTTAGATGCTTTTAGGTAATATGGAGAAAAATAAAGATACAGATTTGTGTGGGTCTGGAGCGTGTTCTTATCCTCCATAATGTCATAGGGAGTGAATTCAGAGGCTCAGGGATAACCTGAGAGCGGTGCAGTTGTGGTTTAGAATAAAGATGAAAGGCATAATGATATTAGTAATGATGACCACAAAATAATGACCATGGCATTGCTAGTGTTGTAAAGGGAAAGGAGTAATAGTCTAGACAGAAGTTCACAGATTCAGTCATCCAGTATGAGTCTATGCTTTCCATATATTCACATCTTGACTTGATATTACCTTTGTTTGTGACATTATAATGATGCAGGGCTTTTTAAAACCAATGGTTAAATTTGATGTATGATGAAAAACACAGGTATTATATATTTCTTGTTTATCTATTATCTGTAGGTCCTTTCATTAAACCAAATTTTTCCAAACTTCTATATTTGTAAAGTTCTAATTCTGAGATGCTTGGCCATTTTTGCTAGTTTTCATCATATTACCACGTGTCCATGTGGTAATATCTAAATGCTTGACAATCTTATTTTGATGGTGTTTCAGAATTTAAAAATTTTGGAGACATATTAAGCCACATTAAACATTCATATTTAATTAAAAAGCAAACATGTGATAACACTAAAACAAAGAAATGGATTCAGTTGCCAGATGGATTAGCATATAAATTCTATGAATTAATAAATTAGCAAACATAGAAAATTCATATTTTACACCTATACTTGGAGCATTTCTTCTGGCACCAGATGTATATTTGGGTTTCATCAATATTAAAATATGTAAAATGCATGTTTATATTGCCTCTACATAAGGTTAAAATCATTACTTCAATTCACATTTGGGCCTAATCATGTTAGTAGCACATGTATCCTAAAAAGCAAAGACCATTTTCTTTTTAAGCATGACTTTTTATCACATCAGTTGCTTTTTTATGATTGATTTCAGAATCCATGTGCATATATTTGCAATAGGTTGGATCCATCTTAGACTACTTACTTCATGCTTCTTTGTGTCTGAAGAAAACAATATTGGAGGAATGGCATTACCCAATCTTACTTAACATTTACAATAATTAGGGGAGTATGATGTTGGTAAACGACTAGACAGATCACTGGAATAGATTGGAGAGGCCCAAAATATACTCACATAAATAGAGTCAACTGACATGTGTCAAAAAAACAAAAGCATCACAATGGAGCAAAGATCATTTCTGCAACAAGTGGCGCTGAAAAAAAATGGGACATTCATATACAAAAGAATGAATCTGAACACAGACCTTACATACTTCACAAAAATTAGCTCAAAATGAATCATAGTGGTCACTTTGTCAGAATATACTAAAACTGGAAAGATATAGAGATGATTAACATGGCTTCTGTGCAAGAATGACATGCAAATTTGTGAAGCATTGCACATTTTTGGAAACAACAAATGTTGGTGAGGACGTGGAGAAAGGGGAGCCCTCTTACACTGTTGGTAGGAATGTAAACTGATGCAGCTGCTCTGGAAACCAGTATGGAGGCTCCCCAAGAAGTTAGAAATAGAGCTGCCCTATAACCCAGGGATTACACTATGAGGTATTTATCCAAAGGATAAAAAAATTCTGATTCAAAGGGGCACCTGCACCCCAATGTTTATAGCATCATTATCAACAATGGCCAAATTATGGAGAGATCCCGGATGTCCATTGATCGATGAAGGGATAAAGCAGAGGTAGTACACACACACACACACACACACACACACACACACACACACAAATGGAATATTACTCAGTCATAAAAAAGAATGAAGTGTTGCCATTTGCAATGATGTAAATGGAGCTAGAGTGTATTATGCTAAGCAAAATAAATCAGAGAAAGACAAATACCATTTGATATTACTCATATGTGGAATTTAAGAAACTAGACAGATGGACCTAGGGAAAACAGAACAGTAAAAGAGAGAAGGAGGCATACCGTAAGAGACTTAACCATGGAGAACAAACAAAGGGTTGCTGGAGGATGGTGGGCAGGAGGATAGGTTAATAAATGAGTGATGGATATTAAGGAGGGCACCTTTGATGAGCATGGAGTGTTCTGTGTAAGTGATGAATCACTAAATTCTACTCTTGAAACTAATATTATACTATATGTTTAACTAAAATTTAAATAAAAACTAGAAAAAAAACTAGACTCACACACACAAATACACAAATGAATCATAGACCTAAAAATGCAAAGCTATAAAATTCCTAGAAAATAACAGGAGAAAATCCAGATGGCTTTGGGTTTGGGGATGATTTTTATTTATTTAATTTATTTTTTTAAACAATTTTTTATTTGAGTATGGTTATACCCAATGTTACATTAGTTTCAGGTGTAGAAGATAGGGATTTAACTTCTCTATGTGTTATGCTCTGTTCATCACTAGTGAAGCCACCTTCTGTCACTATATAGCACTACTATGATGTCACTGCCTATATTCCCAATGCTGTGCCTTTTTTTTGACATGATCTATTCATTCCATAACTGGAAGTTTGTATCTCTCACTCCCCTTCACCTATTTTTTCCATTACCCTATTTTTTCCATCACTCCCCTTCACCTGTTTTTTTCCATTACCCACCCACCTCTCCTCTAGCCACCCTCAGTTCTCTGATTCTGCTTTTTGTTTTTTCATTTGTTCTTTTAGATTCCACAAATGAATGTGGTATTTGTCTTTCTCAGTCTGACTTATTTCACTTCGTGTAATGCCTTCTGGGTTTATTCATGTTGCCACAAAGCACGTGGTCTCAGCCTTTCTTAGGCTGTGTAATATTCCATTATCATATATGAATTCCATTATCTATTCATCAGTTTATGGATATTTTGGTTGTTTCTGTATCCTGGCTATTGTAAATAATGTTGCAATAAGCAAAGGGATGTATGTATCGTTTTGAATTAATTTTTTCATTTTTTTGACTGAATACCCAGTAATGGAACTATTGGACTTTATGGTAATGGTACTTCTATTTTTAATTTTTTGAGGAACTTCCATTCTGTTTTTCACAGTGACTGCATGAATTTTCAATCCCACTAACAGTGCATAAAGGTTCCTTTTTCTCCACATCCTTGTCAACACTTACTATTTCTTGTCTTCGGATTTTAACCGTTCTAATAGGTATGAGGTGATATCCCATTATGGTTTGATTTGCATTTCCCTGATGATTAGTGATATTGAGCATCTTTTCATATCTGTTAGCCGTCTCTCTGTCTTTTTTATTACTGTGTTCTAGTCTAGCCTTTTTTTTCTGTATATTTTTTATTGGAGTTTGATTTGCCAACGTACAGCATAACACCCAGTGCTCATCCCATCAAGTGCCCCCCTCAGTGCCTGTCACCCAGTCACCCCATCCCGACGCCCAACTCCCCTTCCACTACCCCTTGTTCTCTATGTCTTATTTGGAAAAAGGCCTCTTCAGATCCTCTGCCAATATTTTAGTCAGATTATTTGTGGGGTTATTTGGTGTTTAATTGTAGAAGTTCTTTATATATTTTGGATAGTAACCCCTTACTGGATATATCATTCGTGAATATCTTCTCCCATTCGGTAGATTGGGTTTTTATGATGCTGATGGTTTCCTTTGCTGTGCAGATACTTTTTATATAGTCCCAATAGTTTATTTTCACTTTTATTTGCATTGCCTTAGGAGACATACATAGAAAAATGTTGCTGTAGCCACTGTCACAGAAATCACTGCCTGTGCTTTCTTCCAGGATTTTTATGACCTCATATTTAAATCTTTAATCCATTTTGAGTTGATTTTTCTATCTGGTATTAGAAAATGATTTAGTTTCATTCTTTTGTATATAGCTGTCCAGTTTTTCCAGCACCATTTATTGAAGAGACTGTCTTTCCCATTGTATATGCTTTCCTTCTTTGTCATAGAGCAATTGACCATATACGTGTCAGTTTATTTTTAGGCTTTCTATTCTGTTTCATTAATCTATATGTCTGGTTGGTATTTTTTTCTTTTTTTGCCAGTACCATACTGTTTTGATTAGTATGGCTTTGTAGTGTATCTTGAAATCTGGAATTGTAATAGCTACAGATTTATTTTTCTTTCTCAAGATTGCTTTGGCTATTCTGGGTCTTTTGTGGTTCCATAAAGTTTTTAGGATTATTTGTTCTACTTTTTGGAATGATGACGACTTTTTAGGTGAAAAATCAAAGGCATAATCTATGAAAGGAATAACTGATAAGCTGGACTTCATTAAAAATTAGTAATGTCTTCTCTGCAAAAGATACTGTCAAGAGAATGAAAAAAAAAAGCCATGGGTAGGGAGAAAATATTTGCAAAAGGTACATTTGACAAAAGACTGTTACCCAGAATATACAAAGATTTCTTAAAATTCTACAATAAGAGAATTTACAGCCCAAATAAAAAAAGAATAGGCAAAAATCTTAAACATTTCAGGAAGAAGGTATATAGATCGCAAAAAGCATATAGAAGGATGTTCCATATCATATTTCATCAAAGAGATGCAGATTAATATAACAATTATGTACCACTTCACACCTATTAGAATGGCCTAAATTTGGAACTCTAACAACACCAAATGTAAGTAAGATTGTGGAGCTATAAAAACTCTCATTCATTGCTGGTGAAAATGCACAATGGCATTACCATTTTGGCAGAGAGTTTGATGGTTTATTACCAAATTAAACATACTCATAAAATTCAGCAGTCATGCTCCTTGGTATCTCCTCAAAGGAACTGAAAACTTATGTCCAAACATCAACCTGCATGTGGATGATTATAGCAGCTGTTTTCATAATTGTGCAAACCGAAAGCACCCAAGATGTCCTTCAGTGGGTGAATGGGTAAATAAACTATGGCACGTCCAATCAATGAAATATTATTTATTACTAAAAAAATGAGCTATCACATCATGAAACAATGTAGAGGAAACTTAAATGCATATTACCAAGTGAATGAAACCAATCCAAGAAGGCTGAATTCTAGTTGATTCTAAATCTTCGCCATTATGCAAAAGAAAAAACAATAGAGACAGTAAAAAGTCAGTTGTTACTAACATTTGGTGGTAGGGAGGGATGAATAAGTGGAACACAGGATTTTTGGGGGGCAGTGAAACTATCCTGAGTGATAGTATAATAGTGAATATAATGACAATTTATGCATTTATCAAAACCTTTTGAATGTATGATACCAATAGTGAACCCTACTGTATACCAATAGTAAACCCTACTTTGAGTGATAATGATGTGACAATGTAGATTTAATGAACTGCAACTACTGTGCCACTGTGGTGGGGGATGGTGGAAAGGGGGTGGCTATGTATATGTGGGGACAGGAGTCATATGGAAAACCTTTCTCTTGCTTGGTTTTCTATAAACCTAAAATTGCCCTAAAAATAAAACCCATTTTAAAAAGTACTGAATGAACTAAATTGATGGAACTAAATTAATAGAAATTAAATTATTTTTCACAGCAGAGTTAAAGAAATTGAATAAAAGTGAACAGAGCATCAGTAAACTGTGGAGCATGATATAAAGTGGTCCTAACAAATCAATGACAGACTGAGGACTGGAGGAGAAGAGAAAATAGTGAAAACAAATGTGAAGAAATAATGGCTAACATTTTCTCAAATTTGGTGGAAAACAATTTCACAGTATCAAGTTCAATGAACCCAAAGAAAGATAAAATACAAATAAATTCACACTTGTAACATAATCGGATTCTTGAAAATCAAAGATAAAGAAAGAATAAGTACTTAAAAGATCCAGAGGAAAAAGCATAATTGATTACAGAGAATAAAACTAATTCTGCAAAGCCTCAACAAATTTCGGCATTTAATTCATAAGGAGTAAGTATATCATCTCACCACACTGAAATAATTAAATAATAATAATAGTAGTTAATAATTAAAATAATATTAAAATGTTCTTTTACATTTGTAAATTAAGAAATGCTCTTCTGTATAAAATGAGTCAATGAAAAAAAATCACAATGAAAATTCGATATCACATCACCATCTATGATTACTAAGTATTTTTAAATTTTTCCTTTACTTCAGCAGATCACTTGGGGAAGTATATCTTAATATCTTTTTTTATTTAATGATGTCTAATTTTTCTAATTTCTTCCTGTATTAAAATGAATCATCCAACTGACATATACTACAATGCTAGCTAGAATTAAGTAGTCGGCGACACCATCCTTGCATATATTAGGCCAGTTTGTCACAGTTTATGTCTTTTGCGATTATGCTTCTATAACTACATTACCATAATGAATGTGTAGTCCACTAGAAAGCATTTTAATTTATTGAACCATGTTATCATTAATAGAAAGTGTCAGGATAATAAAGTAGCTGATTCTGCATTTTTGTAGAAACCTTGAAGACAAGGCTCTTCATCTCATAGTATAATTCATCTTATTCATCTTTCTAACAGCATATACATAACCAATGAATTTGATTTCTTAGCATTTAGTATTGAATTATCATTAGTTTGCTATTATGCTCAAGACATGTTAGTGGTTGGTGCAGAAACACAAGACACATGAATTAGCTCAGAAACTATGTAGTTAAAAACAACTGTCTATGACTTTAATTTGTTGGCCTACAGATATATTAATAACAGAAAGCAAGATAATATATTTAGAGTCCTTGATTAATACCAAGAATTCAGTTTAAAATTTCTTCATTTTGTAAGGATAAATCAAGGTTTTCTTTTCTTTTTCTCCATACTTAAAGTCAGATAACTTAGCTTTTAGAGAACGTAAAATATATTTCAATAAAAATAGAAATAATAAAAAATAATGAGGATGTTATCATAGTATTGACTGTTTACTAGATGCATGTTTTATCTCTTCAGTGGCAGATTAGTATTTCCATTTTAGGGATGAGAACATTGGGGTTCATAGAGGATTAAAACCTGCTAATGGATACAGTCCTAATGATAACAGACCTGGGATTCGAACTCTGGTTTGGGTGCATTAAATTGTGCCATGCCACTTTGAAAATATTATTCACCTTGCCTATAAATAAATTTGATATGTTATTATCCTGTTATTTATCCATTTTATACATAGGACAGGTTTAAATCTTTAAACATGTTTAGATTCCCTCATTCTGTGAGAGATATATAAGAGTATTAATCAATGAAGAACTGAGTATAAAAAAAAAGAACTTAGTATACTGGTAAGAGCTGAAAGTTAAAAAACAAAAACAAAAACAAAACAAAAAAAAACAAAAAACAAAACAAGACAAAAAAAGAGCTGAGAGTTAACAAAGGACAGATGGTCACAAAATTTGAGTACCTTGTAAGTACTTTAAAACCAGTTGAGTTATATAAAATAGGAACTATATAAAAGAGATTTCTGATTTTCAGAAATCAAACATATCAGTGTTTTCAATGTTTAAAGGAATCTCTAATGCATAAAATTTTTCAACTTTAATAGTGTTCATCAGTTTTCATATTAATGTTTCTTTTTCTTTTATGTATTGTTTAAGATTGTGAAGACATTTCCTTCTGGTATCTTTAGGAGTTAAATGATTTTACTTTAGTAAAATCTATGGTAGACCTGGATTCACATTGTATATGATGTGAGAGGAGGGGTCAAGGTTTACTTTTTTTCCCAGTTTGACACTCCACTAGATTTAGAACTTTTTGTTGAAAGAACGTTGTTGATTTTTTTGGATTTCAGTGGTAACTTTATTATAAATCTATTGCACGTGTGTAGATCTCTTTCTGGACTCTATAGTCTGTTTCATTTGTCTGTCTCTCCGTACTCTATTTGTCCCAGCTCTATCTGTTCCCATTGCCTTAATTATTGACATTTTGTAATAAAAGTTCTCCAACCTTCCTCTTTAAGCTTATCTCATTTTTGCCCTTTTGCACTTCCATATGAACTTTATAATCAATTTCTTTATCAACTTTGTAGTCAACTTTAATCATGAAACTTACAGAGATTTTAAATTTCACTCCATCTAAGAAGTAAATTATAGAGAAGTAACTTTTTAATCTTGACTTCATCAGTGTGCAGTATATGTCTGATCTAAACAGACTGCACACATTTCTCTCTGTAATGTTAAATAGAATATATGTCATTCACGATTTTTATAAATTTGGTGGTTATTTGACGCTTATTGATATTGTTATAAGTGATACATTTGAGTTTTCTAATGTTTTGTTGCTGAGACTGAACAGTTTCTTTTTTAAAATAAACTGTAATTTGAGACTTAATGTCTAATTATATTATTGTTGTAAGAGTAACAGTAAATACATTGGTTCTGCCAGAGTTGCCTTTCAAATCAGTAGAAAACCCAGCATCACTGAAATGCATTTAATTGGAGAGTTAGAGATGACACTACATGATTATCTGGCTCCAGGAGTTTTGCTTGCTCAGTGTACAACTTCTGAATCCATAGTAAATCATCCCGCACAAATCAGAGCATTCATCAAATACTCGCTCTGGTAAAGGTGTATATTGGAGACTATGTTCTTATTATTATCACATTTTTGTACATATCTCAATGAGGTTATATGAGAGTTCAATTTTATTTTATTTTTTTAATTAAATTTTTATTTATTTATTTATTTATTTATTTATTTATTTATTTATTTATTTATGATAGTCAGAGAGAGAGAGAGAGGCAGAGACACAGGCAGAGGGAGAAGCAGGCTCCATGCACCGGGAGCCCGACGTGGGATTCGATCCCGGGTCTCCAGGATCGCGCCCTGGGCCAAAGGCAGGCGCCAAACCGCTGCGCCACCCAGGGATCCCGAGAGTTCAATTTTAAAAAGTGTTATTAGAAAAACAAATGCTCACTATTTAGATATAGACATTTCAATAATAGTGGAGCTATAGAATTATTCATTTTTATATTATATTTATTATTCTAATTTTTAACTTTGAGTCACTTTCTAATATTATCTTAACAGCAGGTATCTGTGTGAATACCACTTTCATGATTTTTATGATTCCTAAAATGAAAATATTAAAATAGAGCTGAATCATTGCCAACTGCTGAGATAGATAATGTAAGCTTTCATTTCACTGGAGTATTAAATAAAAGGCAAGTTCTCACACCTTCTCATACTACCTTTCAATAGACACTTGTAATTATTTAGCACTATTATTTAAGTTTCTTCTTCAACTTCTGATTTGATTTTACAAATAACACATTCTTCCCTAGACATAAGAAGCCCTACCGGTCTAAGTTTTCTTTTCTGTTCTATAAAGTAACGTGTCCCTCAGAATCACAGAAAACTATACTTTTTATAATTGCCACCTTTCTCTTGCCATTTGCTTATTTTCTTAGTTTCTTCGTTTAATTGAATAAATTGACGTTTATCATTGTATAAGTGTGTTACTTTGCTACATTTATGTATTGTATTATGACTGACGATGTAGCAATGTTTATCACATTCCTTTTTTTTTTCTATAGGTTTACTATATTTCAGAGTTGAGGGATCTCTTAAAAGGTTTAGATAATGTAGTCCTTGGGGAAATATTTTCACCCATGTCAAGTCCTGCCCTTAATGAAACAGTTGTACAAAATAAGCAAACACATGTGTGAGGATCAAGAAGAATGTACAGCTGGACCTGCAGTATTTCACTGTACCAAACACC
The DNA here is from genome assembly GCF_905146905.1 of Nyctereutes procyonoides. Taxonomy (NCBI): domain Eukaryota; kingdom Metazoa; phylum Chordata; class Mammalia; order Carnivora; family Canidae; genus Nyctereutes; species Nyctereutes procyonoides. The sequence goes on along the minus strand of NW_026575021.1, from coordinate 13,032,668 downwards.
CTTACCAGACCCGTTCTCTCCATTGTGCATGGTCTTTTCCAACCTAGAGACATTAGTAGAAGAATAATGTTCATAGAATCCGTGGCTATAGATTTGAAAAAAAAATAGATTTAAAAGCATTTTTTCTAATTGCAATTATTTATTTATTTTTTTCAAATAAAAGCATCAGGTGATCCTACGGGTGCAATTCCAAAGATTTTATCAAAGCTTAGCATGTCTCCATTTAACAACCCTAATAGAACAAATAAACCCCAAATTGTTTCTCAAACCTGAAGCTAAAATCCACTAAATTTGACGAGCTCTCTCCATGGCTTTTGCAACATCTTTCATTTCTTGGATATTCTATCCAACATTTTTTTTAACTTAATAGAAACTTATATGAAGATCTGAGGCTGTACAGATAAACTGTTATATCTTAGAAAGTATTATAATTGACAAATTGAATGACATAGCTTTAGAGCTCCTTTAAAGACAGACATTAAAAAAATAATAAAAATAAATAAATAAAAAAATAAAAAGACAGACATTAAAGAAATATGATTCACAAACTCATTTCTACGTTTTAATTGATCTTGTTTGAATATTTGCGGAATTGATTGCAAGGATGAGTGACATATGCCTAATTTACACCTTCTCCCCTCTGACTTGGATCTAAAAGCCAGCTGGTTAGAATGACTTATTAAAGAATTTGATTTTCTATATGTGCTCTTCATATGATGAAATTAAATTATTTAAAATTTTCTATTCTTCTTTCTACATGACATAGCCTTAGAGGAAGTACTTCATGTATCATGTTGTAGCTACTAGCAACAGATATTTAAGTCAGTAAACATACTGGAAGGGGAAAATAAACCAAACGGATAATGAGAGGTTTTGTTTCTGCACCTTAGTAAGCTACACATGGCCCATGTGTAAATTATTTACCTACCTGAATTTCAGTTTCTACATTTATAGAATGAAAAATATTAGGGCAACCCCACAAAGCTTAATTTGAGGAATAAAGTAGAAAATATTGTAAAGTGTTTACTACTCTTTGTAGCTAGCATCTATTATATGCTATATAAATTATGGACATTGTTACTGATACAGAACTCTCATTCTAAGTATTCAAAATCTTAAACTCATTGTTCTCTAAAGAGCCTACATTATTTAAAGCTTTTGTTGCTTGGATTTGAAAATAAGAACTATTGTGTTAAACTGATAGTTGAAGTGATATCTTTGACTAATTAGGGCACTAAATTTTAAGATAAGTATTCATAAAATGTATATTCTATACATACTCAGTATGTGCATTATGATCAATAAATATTTTTTGAACGGGATGAGCACTGGGTGTTATTCTGTATGTTGGCAAATTGAACATCAATAAAAAATAAATTCATTATTAAAAAATAAATGAATAAATAAAAATAATAAATATTTTTTGAGATAATAACCTGGAAAATATGGCATATAAGGGTGAAAATAATAACTGTGTATTCAAAATTAAATGTTCTGAAAATAAACTGATGGGAATAGAATTCTAAAAACTCAGACTTTCACCTACAGTCTATAATATTTATTTTAGAAAATAGTATAAAAGTTCATATCAATGCTAAGAAGCAATAAAATATGGAAAAATAGTACCTGATTAGAGTCAGGAAATCAGATTTTATTTCCCATCCAATCCTTCCACCTCAAGCTTTTCTATTAACTCTCCAGCTATGAATTTTCTGCAATTGATTAATTTTTCTATGCATAGTCTCCTCACCTAAAGAAACAAAAAGGAAGATATTACTTCTAAAGATTTCTAGGATAATGTTTAGTCCAAAATATCTATGATAAATGTTATGATGAGTGATACTCAGGTCTGGGCATATAGTATCAATACCAAGGGTGTGGTAAAAGTTGAAGAGAGATACTAGAACCAGAGAAAGATTTGCAGGGGAATATATATGTGTAATCAGGTGAGAATTGGGTATAGTTAGCTGATAGTTTTGTTGAGAAAAATAAATAATTCCAAGTATAAAATACAGGAAATAACATCTCCAGATATGATTATAGTTTTATATTTAACTATCTTCAACCTGTGGGAAATATATAAGCTAAAAAATTTAGAGTGGCTTATTGACTTGAGCAAAATTCAATTAAATGATCTGGTGCTTCAATTTCTTCATCAGTAAAAAGCAAATAAAAATATATACCATTAAAAAATTAAAATATATATATATTTTATGTATATATATATATACACACACACACACACCATTGAGGAGCATGATATAAAGTGATATCGATGATGCCTGTTGGTAACTTGTAAGAACTCAACAGGTGCCAGCTATTATTCTCCTTCTCTAGATAGACTGAAATTTTTCTTTTGAGGGGAAGGTAGAAGGAAGAATTGGTTTCACTGACCACCATTGTAGGGTTTCAACACTTGTCCCATAGCAGACACTCAGTAAGTGTAAACTCATAGGCTCGGCTGTCAGCATTGATAGAATTTTACCTCTGGTTACGCAGCCTTTGAAATTTTCATGATTCTATTTCAGTCTCTATGGAACTGTGATTGAGACTGTCAGCCAAGACTAATGAGAATACGGAGAAGAATTTTTATTAACTTTTAAATAGTTTTCCCAGTCTTTCTGGAGAGCCACTGGTGGTGAGTCAGCATGCTATTTTTTGTATGGCTATCAAGTCTGGGTTTAGAATAGAATCTTTGGTTGTGACAAGCCTCATTTATATAACATTTTATATAATGCTAAAATGGCATTTCAATTCATATTGTATTCCAGAAAAAAAAAAGTACTTCTGAAGAAAAGAACAAAAGAAGCTAAGGGGAAAAAAATTACTACTTGAAAATAACTACATATCTTCATAAAATAAATGGAGTTTTCAATAATATGTTGTCCAAGAAAGCCATAAATTAGGAGCTTAGCCAGCTCATAATCTAGTCCTCATTAATAACTATCTTTTTACAGACAAATTTTTATCTAATTGGTGGCTTAATTAAGAGGAAAATTTTTGAACCAGACTATCTTCAGCATCCCTCAAAAACACTGTGGAAACAATTCTCATTACATTTCTTCCTCCCTTTGATATTCATGACCACCTATTTGCTTCAGAGAAATTTTCAGGCTCAAAGGACAATGACATATTCTGAGCTTATAACTCCTAATTTCTTTTTTATTTCTATTTACCACCAAGGAAAAAGATTTCAATTTCTGTAATGGGATATTCTGTGTTTCAGGGCTTCTAAAACTTCATTTTCTTCTCCCTCTATGTTCATCTGCTTTGAGTGAAATCATCTGGTATTTATTTGTCCTTGGCTTCTAAACTTTCAGCCATCACAGTTAATCGATTAAGTTAAGCCATTAAGTTAATCAACTTAGGAATATATTAGGTAAAATAATTTGTTTGCTGTTACAGTAAAACTGTCTTGTGTGTGTATGTGTAACACACTGAACTTTGGAGTAGCAGCCTCTGAAAAATAGTTTTATTTCAGAATTTAAATCAAATATTTAAAAAATCACCAAAACACTAGTATATGTAATATAAAAATATTAAAAAGCCAAATTTAAAGATTTTATTTATTATTTATTTGAGAGAGTGAGTGAGAGAGCGTGCAAGCAGGAGAGAGAGCATGAGAGGGATGAGGGGCAGAGAGAGATAAGGAGAAGCAGGCTCCCCACTGCACAGAAGCCCAATGAGGGGTTTGATCCCAGGACTCTGAGATGATGACCTGAGCCAAAATCAGATGCTTAGCTGACTGAGCCACCCAGGCTCTCCAAAAAGACAAATTTAATGTATCTGTCTGGTCCCATCCAGATGTACTCAAGGATGGTAAGAAAAATCATAATTAGAATGATTTGAGAATAGTGCTGGGTGAAGCCTCTCCGAATGCCAGACAATTCACCTGGCTCATGACCACAGGACAGGCTAAAATAATTTCAGTTCCCAACTCAGTTGGGTATTGTTTTACCATGTAAGACATTCACAATTATAAACTGAGCTTAAGATATTATCATTTAGATAATTAGTACATATACAAACTTCCCACCGTAACAAGCTGTCTTCTCTTTAAAAATGATGTCTTCATGTCTTCATCATTTTCAGGTATTTTTCTCAGCATAGCACATACTTTGTATGTTACCCGTACTTTAAGTGTGAACTTTCCTGGCTGAGTGGAATAAAGGATTTATGGAAAGTCCATTACTATCAAAGGAAAACGAATTATTAATCTGAAACCCCTCACTAAAGGCAATGATAACTATATTCACCACATCTACAAAACAAATTAAGTCAGAAATGATGTCCCTTCCCGTCCTTATCTGAACCCAGCTAATCACATCACATATACCTATTATATACAAACATCACCTTTGTTCCAGTTAATTTATCTATATATTTATTTCTGTTTGTCAATTTTTAATTGTGAGATATATGCACAGAATAGTGAATAAAATCTAAATGAGTGCTCGCTTCGGCAGCACATGTACTAAAATTGGAACAATGCAGAGAAGATTAGTGTGGCCCCTACACAAGAGGGACATGCAAATTTGTGAAGCATTCCATGTTTTTCTGACCTCTACCTCCGAAACTGATAATACATTATATGTTAATTAATTGAATTTAAATTAAAAAAATAAAAATAAAAACTAGGAGAGAAATACCCAGCCTATTGTCAAATTTTTTTTTAAAAGCAGCTTGAAGTATAATATAAAAACACAACCATGTACCTACCATGCTGTTCATAAACTAGAAACTTTCCAATAACCTGATGCTTTTTCTTTTTTCTTTCCTTTTTTCTTTTTTTTCCTTTCCTTTTCTTTTCTTTTCTTTTCTTTTCTTTTCTCTTTTCTTTTCTCTTTCTTTTCTTTTTCAAGATTTATTTATTTCTTTGAGAGAGAGAGAGCATTAGCAGGGAAGGGGGCAGGGCAGAGGGACCAGCAGACCCCCTGCTGAGGGCAGAGCCTGAGGCTGAGCCCCAGGTCTGGCTCCACATGGGGTTCTATCCCAGGACCCTGAGATCATGACCTAAGCCAATCTCTCAGCTGACGGAGCCATGTAGGCGCCCCATCTTGATGCTGTTTTTTTATGATCACATCCACCTACCCCTCTTTAAAGTAATCACTATATTGACACTTGGATCACATTTAATTTTTACTTTGCTTTAAATATATTATATACATATATATATTAGTATATTTATATTATATATTTTGGTATCTATCCCCATTAAATAGTTTTCCTGTCTCTGAAGTTTATGCAAGGTGAATTACACCACACACAGTGTTTGTCTTCTTGGCTCTGTTGTATCTATTAAAGCTGTTTATACTATTATATAATTGTCGTTCATTCAATTTTGTTTTAACAGTGATGGTATCACTCTCATATTAACTTTAGATATGTTATTAAATATAATATCAATCTGAGTTTATTACTGATGGAGCTCAGATATGAATCTATGTAATCTGCCTCCAAGTATTGTACTTTTTAATTATTTTTATATGCACCATCTAACTAGACTATTTCATACTATAAAATAGCATGCTTGCCCATTCTGCTATTGATGAAGATGAATTTTCTCCTGCTTCCCCTATGACAAATGATGCAGTTATAGGGGCACCGGGGTGGCTCAGTTGGTTAAGTGCCAGACTTTGGCTCTGTTCATGATCTCACAGCCCTGGGATTGAGTCCAGTGGTGGGCTCCCTGCTTGTCCTTTTGCCCCTCCACTCTGCTTGTGCTAGCTCTCTTGCTCAATTAAATAAGCAAAATATAAAAAGATAATGCAGTTATATATTTTTTGTACAAATATCCTAGTGCAAATGTATAAGAATTTTACCTAAGGTATAAATTGATGACTGAAATTGATAGACTGTAGGATATGTAAGAATGCAGATTTATTAGATGACTTCAAACATTTTCCAAAGTGGCAATAACATTTTGTACTTATGATAGCATATGAATGTTCTTGCCCTTCACTGTAGCCAAATTAGAATTTTATTATTTTTTTTTCCATTTGATGTGTGTGTAATCGATTTACTTTGTAATTTTAAATTGAATTTTTGCAACCTGGTTAATGTCTTTTCATTTGTTTATTGTCTAATTGGATTTCCCCTTTTGTAAAGTGATCATTTAAGGCTTCTGACTACTTTTAAGTGGGTTCTCTATCTTTTTTCTAATTAAATGTAGGAGTTTTCCATATATTTTATTTATCAGTTTTTTTTGTTGCTTATGTGTGTTGCAAACATTTGTTCACACTCAGTGTTTTTCTACATCCCTTTATAGAGGAATGATTTTTTAATACTATTGAATACTTTAATCAGGGGCATCTGGGTGGCCCAGTGGTTGAGCGGCTGCCTTCGGCTCAGGGAATGACCCTGGGGTCTTGGGGTCGAGTCCCACATCGGGCTCCCTGCAGGGAGCCTGCTTCTCCCTCTGCCCATGTCTCTGCCTCTCTCTATCTCTGTCTCTCGTGAATAAATAAATAAAATCTTTAAAAAAATAATAATAATTCAAAAACTAAAAATCATTAAGTTTATTGAGGAAGGCATGTCGAAGACTGAAAGCTAGGCATCTGGCACCAGTTGCCAAAAGTATGAATGCAGAAGAAAAACTCTTGAAGATTAAAAGTGCTAAACTTAAAAAAAAAAAGTGCTAAACTCTAGTGAACACATGGAAGAAAAAAGAAAGTAAAAACACCTGGGAACCTGGGTGGCTCAGTGGTTGAGCATCTGCCTTCAGCTCAGGGCATGACCCTGGGGTCCTGGGATCAAGTCCCACATCGGGCTCCTTGCATGGAGCCTGCTTCTCCCTCTGCCTGTGTCTCTGCTTCTCTCTGTGCGTCTCTCAGGAATAAATACAATCTTCAAAAAAAAATGAATACTTTAATATTTTCTTTTATAATTAGTAATTTTGTTTTAAGAAACCATTTCTTACTCTGAAATTATGAAGATGTTCTTTATTATTCTCTAAAATATTCATAATTTTGTCCTTCACTTGTAGAACTCTGATGTATAAGGAACTGATTATTATTATTATGTATGGTGTAAGGTAGTGACACAATCTAATTCGTTTCATATGTGAATATCGAGTATTCTAAGAGCTTTTTATTTAGAAGTCTACTTTTTAATCAATGGTTTTTAGTACCATCTCTGTCATGTATCAAGTGACCATGTGTGCGTGGTACTGTTTCTTTTCATATGTCATTGTTTTTATCAGCACTTATTCTTCTTCAAGGGTTCCTTGGCTAATGTCAGCAATTTTAACTTCCTAATCAGTTTTCAAGTCAACTTTCAATTCAATTTTTCTACTTTTCCCAATTTATATTTTAAAATAAATATTGTAGGGATCCCTGGGTGACACAGCGGTTTGGCGCCTGCCTTTGGCCCAGGGCGCGATCCTGGAGACCCGGGATCGAATCCCACGTCGGGCTCCCGGTGCATGGAGCCTGCTTCTCCCTCTGCCTGTGTCTCTGCCTCTCTCTCTCTCTGTGTGTGACTATCATAAATAAATAAAAATTAAAAAAAAAGTTTAAAAAAATAAAATAAAATAAATATTGTACAATACAGGTGCCATTAATATTACTAGTAATTAGTTTCTTCAAGGTATCGGTATCTTTGTAAGGAAGTTGAAACTGGCTGCTTTTAATTAAGGCAACAATGAGGGACATCTGCTTATCTAAGGATCCTAACTCATGAAATAACTTAGGAAGGACTAATGCATTCTTCAGTTAGATTATTTTCATATTCATAAGCACTTTGCACAAATGTAGGGGACAGGGTATAGGTATCTTTGAAATTGTCATGATATGAGCATAAAATAATTGCTTTCACTAGTCTTTTTGGCATTTTTTTGTCTTCATAAAGTTATACTCATTGATACATTGTAAATGTTTAACTATTGGCTCTTAGGATTGGGAGGGGAAGCCCTAATTTGCAATTTTTGCTGGTAACTATGGTATTAACATCCAAACTTCCAAAGTGATATCACCAAATAAGGATTTGAGAAGAGATACTCAAAACCAACTCTCATAAACATCTATGAACCATTTTCAGCATCGCAGTGGTTACAAATGTTACTTAATGTTAATGAATTATCCACTTATCTACCCATTAATTCTGGTTATCCCTCTTCCAGACAGTAGACTGAGTCGAGCTTTCTTGTTCCCTTGTGGTTGAAGGAGGCCTTGTGATCACCTCTGGTCAATGTGGGATCCCAGGGGTGGTATGTATCACTTTCAGGTATTTGTCTTCACAACAGCCCCCAGGACTCTTTTCCTTCTACCAGAGTCATAATCATCTCGCAGATAATGTCTTATTACCACTTTCAGTCCTAGAGTCAAGGTGAAAACTGAAGGAACAAAATTGGTTGATGGTAGATATATAAAGTGAATGAGAATTAAATCTTTATCATGTTGAACCACAGAGATGTCAGGATTGTTTTGATATTGTGGTATGACCTAATCTATCCTGCCTGATAAACTTATTATCAGTGATTATAAAAACATCTTTACATTCATACATTTTGAAACACTAAATAAGTTTGTATCACACATTACAATTTGATTAAAAAAATAAATTTCCAAATACCAGTTTGATACGGTCAACCTGCTCTGTTCACCTCAGACATTCTGACCCCAGTAGGTATTTTTTCATCTTACCTTTTTGCCAAAACTATCAATCTGATACTGTTTCAGCAATTCAAGAGAGAGAAAATGTTTTTAATTACTTATTTACCTTCACCTAAGGGTTTATATTCTTACTATGTGGCTAAATATTGTATGGAAGTGCTATTAATTTAATCAAATTTTTGCTTTATATTCTGTGATGTAAACATAGAGCATGCTTGACTTGTTTTTTATGGCACCCACCAATGCTGAACAGCATTAAAATAAATAAGGACTGGGACGCCTGGGTGGCTGTCAGTTAAAAGTCTGGTTTTGGCTCCAGTCCTGATCATAGTAGGGTCCTGGGATCAAACGGCCAATAGGCTCCCTACTTGGCTGGGAGCCTGCTTCTCTCTCTCTGCCACTCCCCCTGTTTGTGCTCTCTCTCTCTCTCAAATAAAAAAATAAAATCCTTGAAAGAATAAGTAAGTTAGGACTTTGAAGATGATTTGTTATCATCTAAATAAAAAACATGAAAAAATTAAAGAAAGACAGTAAACTAACTGATGGTATTCCTGACTGATATGTGAATACAATGGATTATTGTAACTTTCTGAACCAAAAAAAAAAAAAGTAAATTCAAGCAAAATTATATCCATAAAGCCTGAAGTTTTTAAAGTATAATTATTATCTGTGTTAATCATGCCTTTTAGGAATAGAGATCACCCTCTCCTCAACCTGTGTACCGTGATGACTGTCTAGGCTGAGGGGCATTATCCGCTGAGTTTGAAAATTATCATACTTCAAAAAAAAAGGTTGGTCAATTCCAGATAACCCCCTTTGTTTGTTTATAAAAATGGCATGTGTGAAAGAAATGGGTCTACATACAACCCTGTGAAAGTGTAAACCAATACTGAAGACTGGGTTTAGGGATACCTGGGTGGCTCAGCGGCTGAGCATCTGCCTTTGGCTCAGATTATGATCCTGGGGTCCTGGGATCGAGTCCCTCATCAGGCTCCTCCCTCAGGGAGCCTGCTTCTCCCTCTGCCTGTGCCTCTACCTCTTTCTCTCTCTCTCTCTCCCTCTCTCATGAATAAATAAAATCTTAAAAAAAAACCTAGATTACAAATAAGAAGATAAAATAAGACCTGTTTTTATATGTACTGCACAGTAATGAATGTAAAAAGTTTTAATAGCTGATATGGAAATTTCTACTAGTCAAGAAACCTGAGAAAGCTCTTTAGATGGAACTAATATTACTGAAAAAGGAAATGTGGAGGGAGTGTCAATGTATAATTGACATAATATTGATATTAAATTAGTTTGCATTGCTAAGATATAAAGTAGCTTTAGCTACCTGTTCCACAACATTTCTCTCTGCAGCACAAATTCTTTGAGAGATATACCGAACTCAAATTTTCAAAATTTTCTTAGTGAATTATTATTATTATTTATTTATTTATTTTGTGGAGGCCTGACTTTCAAATATGGACTGGTGGATTACAGAATAGAAATGAAATGTTAGAACCAAGTATTATGTGGTGTGTGGAATCAAGACAAAGGTGATCAAGAGAATTATGGCAGTGCTTCAGAGCAACCCGCAGACATCAATGGGTCTGAGGCTGGCTTACCTAGATCTCAAGACTCCAAAACAAAACAAAACAAAACACAAAACCATCTCCACAGTTGAGTAAAATCACATAGTGTCTTTCTCTGACTTTTTCACTTTAGCATTATGCTCTGTAGGTCAATCCATGCTGTTACAAATGGAATATTTCACTTTTTTCGCTGAGTAATATTCCAGTGTGTGTGTATCACATCCTCTTTATCTAGTAATCTATCAACGGGCAGGTTGCTCCCATATCTTGGCTATTGTAAATAACGTTGCACCAAACATAGAGATATACCCATCTTTTGGTATTGGTGCTTCCATCTTCTTTGGGTAAATACCTAATAGAGGAATTACTGGATCTTATAGTAATTCTATTTTTAATTTTTTGAGGAACACCCATACAGTTTCCTGTAATGGCTGCACCAATTTGCATTCTTCCTAACAGTACGTGAAGGTTACTTTAACTCCACACCCTCACAAATGCTTATTTCTTATGTTTTTGCTTTTAGCTATTCTAACAGGTATAAAGTGACATTTCATTTTGGTTTTAATTTTTATTTTCCTGATGATTAGTGATGTTGAGCATCTTTTCAGGTGTTTGTTGGCCACCTACGTGGAGCTTAGAAAACAAACAATTGAATGAATAAGAAAAGAGACAAACAAAAAACAGACTCTTAAATACTGAGAACAAACTGGTGGTTGCCAGAGGGTGGTGGGTGGAGGGATGGATAAAATAGGAGAGATTAGCATGCAATTATCTTGGTGAGCACTGAGAAATGTATAGAATTGTTGACTCAGTGCTCGCTTCAGTAGCACATATACTAAAAAATTAGAATTGTCAACTCATTATATTGTATATCTGAAACTATCATAACACCTATGTTAATTATACTTGAATAAAAATAACACAAATTAAATAAAACAAAACCCATCTCAAATTTATATATAAAATGTTAATTATGGTAACAGTTCGAGATGGTGAAATTGAGAATGGTTTGTATTTTAATTTTAATTTTTTAATTTTTAGATAGTAAACATGAATATCCTGCATATTTTTTCTATTTGGAAAGCTTTAGGAATTAATGCAAATGAATAGAGAATCACAGTAGCAATAGCAATTAGGAAAGAAAGCTTGGCTTTGTGCTACTAAAGTTTTTACATAAATCTGTGGTTCGTTTAGAGATATTTTTCCCCTTTTACTTTAAGGTGGCACAAATACCAGTAAGTCTCTCTTGACTATATGAAATTTATTTTGTTCTAAAATGACTTTTGCCTTACTTTGACAAGAAATTTTTTAAACTGTTCACATTTAGGAGAGAGATTTATATGCTTAAATTATAGCCCACAAAAATCAGTAGGTAATAACCATAGACTAATGGAGAAGCAAGGTAAAAGCAGAATTTGTTGAAAAAGGAATTCTAATTTTATGAGAAAATGTGCTACAGTGGAGTCCGTGGATTGTGTGGAGATTCTGTCTCACTATTAATCCTCAAATTTGATGCATATTATATATCTTCATTGTAAGAATGCTATTGGATATGCTATTTCCTTACAACATATATTATTTTTTGAGAATTTATTTAACAATGGGATTTTGATTTATGGATGTCAAAAAATTAATATTTTGAGTAATTTTTACTTTAATAATTTTGCATGAATTGTATTAGATTTATTTTTTACAAATATATATATTTATTTGTTGTTATCATTCACCATTGTTTGTTCTATTTTATTTTTTTAATTGGAGTTCAATTTGCCAACATATAGCATAACACCCAGTGTATTAAATTTAATAGAACACATTTGAATACATTTTTGTTTTTAATGTAGCCAACACCTGATGGTTTGATGGTGTCAAAGATTCTCTATTTTCCTCATCTGAACTAATGAGAATTCACTAAAGAATTTAGATAAAAGGTGTGTGTGTGTGTGGTGTGTGTGTGTGTGTGTGTGTTAGTGAATAATTTAAGCTTGGAAAATGCAAATAAGCCTCCTGTCTCTTGATTTGAATTTACCTAGTTACAGCTAAAACATTTGAGAATGGTTATCCTTCTTCATAGTAGCTCTGGAGAAGGGAGTATTCGGAGGGATTCTTACCACAAAGAAAACTAAAATTGATTGGGAGAAAACTCTGCTTTGGGAGTAAGGGTTTAAGAAAAGAAAAGAGGAAAGATAAAGAAATCAGAGTTAGATCATGATTGTCTGATTTTAATGCAAAAAAAAACAGATACCACGTGTGGCTCAGTGGATTTGTACTCTCATTGATGTCACCACTGAGGTGGGATATGCCTTACTTCATGTGTTATTACATGAATTGAAAATAAATAGAAATTTTTATTCAAATCTGACCACCACCACCACCACCCCCTTTATTTTTTTATTTATTTATTTATTTTTTTTTTTTTTGAGAAAGAAAGTGAAGTGAGCATGTGACGCGGGAGACGGGCAGAAGGGGAGGGATAGAGAGAATCTGAAGCAGGCTCCAAGTCCAGTGAGGAGGTCCATGCCTGGCTTAACCTCATGACCCTGAGACCAGGGCCTGAGCTAAAATCAAGAGTCGGTGGCTTACCTGACTGAGCCATCCAGGTGCTCCAGTCAAATACTCTTTAATTCCATACCCCTCCAGATTGGGGCAAGGGCGTGAATACTTGCTAAGGAAATGATTGGTAAGGTGAATGAGACTTCTGAACTCTTTCAGCCAGCTCATTATTTTTAGTACACTGGGCTTAATAACCAAACCTGAGGTGAACCTGGAGCTGGACCTGTCCCCACTCAAGGGAGATAAGAGGGGTACCAAGAGTCCTGCCCCACCTTTGTGGGACTACTCTCCCTAAATCTACCACAACTTCTTATTTATCTCAGAACCCCTGTAGAATTGCTCAACCTTTGTCTCCAGAAAGCTGAACTGAGTTATAGACGACAATTTTATCTTGCCTCTGTCTCTCATCTCACATAATAGCAGCCCTGTTACTCAGTAACTCACCAGTAGTAAAAAATGATTAACATCGCTCAGCACCAGGGAAATATATATATTTTTTTCATTATCTAAAATATTTTAATATTTTTTCTTAATCTGTTATTTTAACTTGGGTGGAACTTCTGGCAACTGATAATACATATTTTTTCTTTTTTTTTTTATAAATTAATTTTTATTGGTGTTCAATTTACCAACATACAGAATAACACCCAGTGCTCATCCCGTCAAGTGTCCCCCTCCGTGCCCGTCACCCATTCACCCCCACCCCCCGCCCTCCTCCCCTTCCACCACCCCTAGTTCATTTCCCAGAGTTAGAAGTCTTTATGTTCTGTGTCCCTTTCTGATATCTCCCACACATTTCTTTTCCCTTCCCTTATATTCCCCTTCACTATTATTCATATTCCCCAAATGAGTGAGAACATACACTGTTTGTCCTTCTCCGATTGACTTACTTCACTCAGCATAATACCCTCCAGTTCCATCCACGTTGAAGCAAATGGTGGGTATTTGTCGTTTCTAATGGCTGAGTAATATTCCATTGTATACATAAACCACATCTTCTTTATCCATTCATCTTTCGATGGGCACCGAGGCTCCTTCCACAGTTTGGCTATTGTGGACATGGCTGCTAGAAACATCGGGGTGCAGGTGCCCCGGCGTTTCATTGCATCTGAATCTTCGGGGTAAATCCCTAACAGTGCAATTGCTGGGTCGTAGGGCAGGTCTATTTTTAATTCTTTGAGGAACCTCCACACAGTTTTCCAGAGTGGCTGCACCAGTTCACATTCCCACCAACAGTGTAAGAGTGTTCCCTTTTCTCCGCATCCTCTCCAACATTTGTTGTTTCCTGCCTTGTTAATTTTCCCCATTCTCACTGGTGTGAGGTGGTATCTCATTGTGGTTTTGATTTGTATTTCCCTGATGGCAAGTGATGCAGAGCATTTTCTCATGTGCATGTTGGCCATGTCTATGTCTTCCTCTGTGAGATTTCTCTTCATGTCTTTTGCCCATTTCATGATTGGATTGTTTGTTTCTTTGGTGTTGAGTTTAAGAAGTTCTTTATAGATTTTGGAAACTAGCCCTTTATCTGATATGTTATTTGCAAATATCTTCTCCCATTCTGTAGGTTGTCCTCAGCAATCAGACAACAAAAAGACATTAAAGGCATTCAAATTGGCAAAGAAGAAGTCAAACTCTCCCTCTTCGCCGATGACATGATACTCTACGTAGAAAACCCAAAAGCCTCCACCCCAAGATTGCTAGAACTCATACAGCAATTTGGTAGCGTGGCAGGATACAAAATCAATGCCCAGAAATCAATGGCATTCCTATACACTAACAATGAGACTGAAGAAAGAGAAATTAAGGAGTCAATCCCATTTACAATTGCACCCAAAAGCATAAGATACCTAGGAATAAACCTAACCAAAGAGGTAAAGGATCTATACCCTAAAAACTATAGAACACTTCTGAAAGAAATTGAGGAAGACACAAAGAGATGGAAAAATATTCCATGCTCATGGATTGGCAGAATTAATATTGTGAAAATGTCAATGCTACCCAGGGCAATTTACACGTTCAATGCAATCCCTATCAAAATACCATGGACTTTCTTCAGAGACTTAGAACAAATTATTTTAAGATTTGTGTGGAATCAGAAAAGATCCCGAATAGCCAGGGGAATTTTAAAAAAGAAAACCATAGCTGGGGGCATCACAATGCCAGATTTCAGGTTGTACTACAAAGCTGTGGTCATCAAGACAGTGTGGTACTGGCACAAAAACAGACACATAGACCAATGGAACAGAATAGAGAACCCAGAAATGGACCCTGAACTTTATGGTCAACTAATATTCGACAAAGGAGGAAAGACGATCCACTGGAAGAAAGACAGTCTCTTCAATAAATGGTGCTGGGAAAATTGGTCATCCACATGCAGAAGAATGAAACTAGACCACTCTCTTGCACCATACACAAAGATAAACTCAAAATGGATGAAAGATTTAAATGTGAGACAAGACTCCATCAAAATCCTAGAGGAGAACACAGGCAACACCCTTTTTGAACTTGGCCACAGTAACTTCTTGCAAGATACATCCACGAAAACAAAAGAAACAAAAGCAAAAATGAACTATTGGGACTTCATCAAGATAAGAAGCTTTTGCACAGCAAAGGATACAGTCAGCACCAGGGAAATATAAATCAAAACCACAATGAGGTACCACCTCTCACGCCAGTCAGAATGGCTAAAATTAACAACTCAGGAAACAACAGGTGTTGGCAAGGATGTGGAGAAAAGGGAACCCTCTGACACTGTTGGTGGGAGTGCAAACCTGTGCAGCCACTCTGGAAAACAGTATGGAGATTCCTCAAAAGGTTCCGAAAAATAGAATTACCCTATGGCTGAGCAATTGCACTACTAGGTATTTATCCAAAGGATACAACACAGTGATTCGAAGGGGCACATGCACCCCAATGTTTACAGCAGCAAAGTCCACAATAACTAAATTATGGAAAGAGCCCAGATGTCCATCGACAGATGAATGGCTAAAGAAGATTCTATTCTTCTTTACCTTCCTTCCTTGAGCATAGGGGAAGGTAAGGAAATAAAAGATGAAAACAAGGAGGGAGATAAACCGTAAGAGTTTCGTAACTCTAGGAAACAAACTGAGAGTTGCTAGAGGTGAGGTGGTTGGGAGGAATGGGGTAACTGGGTGATGGGCATTAAGGCGGGCACGTGATGTGATGAGCAGTGGGTTTTATATGCAACTGATGAATCCCTGAACTCTACCTCTGAAACTAATAATACACTCTATGTTAATTAAATTGAATTTAAACAAGAATTTCAAAATAACCAGTAGTGATTATATAAACTAAATGATAGCATAATAATATTGTAAATATGACACAAGTAATAAAATAATTCTCGAAGTCGAGGGATATGAATTTCTCTAAATAACGTTGTAGAAATAATTTTAGTAGAAAATATCCCTTCTCCCTCTTGAAAACTGAAGTTTAAAACAATCTTTATAATTTTTTCTTCAGTTTCTTAATCTGTTCTGGTCCAGTGATATCAGCATATTCACAAGACATTTATTTGCTTGCTTATGTAAGTATATATATGAATTTACATATATGTGTATGTATATTTATGTATTTATTTATAGAACCAATTGCACCTTTAGCCTATTTCAGTGAGCCGCATCCAACGCTGAATTGACTCTCACCTAGGCTTCTCTAGTTCTTTATTTTCTTCTGGTCAAATGGCTATAGCTTCATAACCAAAAAAATGACATTCTGGAAAGATGAGCTAATCTGCAGCCTCTGAAGTTTTCATAATAAATTATGTTTATAGGAACTAGTCATGTTATGATGCAAGCAAATTCTAACTGGTTTTAAGAAGAATGTCAGAAGACTCACAAGGTCAGTTGTGTCAAGTGTTTGGAATATTCTGGAATTTTCTACCAGGAATTCCCCCATGAAGAGATGAAAGCATGTACTCCAGTGCCCGATGCTAACAAACAGGATCTTCTGGGCATAGATGTTCTGAGACGATAGCATTTGAAACATGTTTTTGCATTCTGTAGGCATATGGATTCTTGTATGAGTCATTAGCATCTGAGACTACTTTTTCAAAGAAAAATTCTATCATCCCTGTTAAATAGGCATTGCTAAAATTCTATTCTTTCCTCAATTAATATACTCAGAATATTTCAGCACATTTGATATCAGTATTCTTTTTTTAAAACTGTAAAAAAATTCTTTTTTTTTTTTAGTAATATGATCCTGAGTTGAGTAGAAACCCTTGTCTGACATAGCTTGTATACTTTTATTTGAACAGGAAAACTGTATCTGCAAAGACATTTGCTCAAGCATAATTCATTTGCTTAATTTTTCTCCTTTAAAATGTCATTTTATTGTTATTCCATCTACATTTTTCTACTCTTAGATATATGCCAAAGCATTTAATTTTGTAGCATGGTGGCTGCTGCTGCCTCTGACTGTAAATTCCATATATTTTTTAAACCTAACTTTGTGATAGTTTTGCCCTTGCCTCTGTGTTTAATTCAGCTGTGTAAGGACATTCCAAAGATTCCTGAACTGAAGCAACTATTGATGGTTTCATGTATATTCGGGGACCCAAGGGGGATCAAAGTACCCTACTTTAAGTGGCATTCTTCAAAATCTAGTCTTTCTCCAACTTTTGAATTTTCTGACACTTGGAATATGACGACAGAAATGTCTGTTTAGTCAAAAAATTTTTTTTCTCTGATCTATAAGATGTATTCATAGTATTTTTTCCCCAATCTGTTCTCAGTTCTTTTTCTCCTCTCACATATACTGAGTTGCATAGATAGATTAGATAGGTAGATGATAGATAGATAGATAGATAGATAGAGTCATGAGCATGCTATGAAGGTGCACACATGAGTTGTGTCTTTCCACAATGTCAGCCTTAGTCATAAAACAAAATCAATCACAATTTTAAAGCAGGTTCAGGATTCCACATTCAATGACATTTCATCATGTGATTAAACTTGGCCTCTTACACAGCACATAGAGCAGGACAGAAGACAAACCACACTAGAAACGAGATAACAGAAGGGTGCATAAAATTAATGAACCAAACTCAGAGTCCGTCTGGGGGTGCACAGTTGAGATAAGGCATTGGTCTAGTCTGGGGCAGCCCGTGGCACCTACTGCTTCTGTTCAAGTGGTGAAGGATCACAGTTTTGTTAGGAGATCAATCTGGAAGAGCATTCCTCCGCAATTGCCTTTTTTCAGTGGTCAGATGTAGAGGGGTCATGTCGCAGGAGTCTGACAGTTTGTTGCAAAAATCCTCCCCTTTTTAAAAGGTATTTAATTGGTCTCGGGCCCCCACAGACCTCCTCTGGTTCTGCTTGTTATGACTTCTGGGGCGTCAGCTGATACTGCTGCAGGCGTATCTCATAGCTTTGTACCTTTGTACTGTTGCTTGGCAGGCCACTGCTTGACATGAGAGACTCTATTTTGGTCTTGATAGATAGATGGATGGATAGATAGATGGATATAAAGGAAGAAAGAAAAGATAATTTTAACTTCTCAACAGTCTTATTCACCTCTCCCCCACATCACATGTTTACAAGTATCCAGTATATCAATCCCTTTTCTTACCTAAAATAATTCTCCAAACATGCTCTTGTTCAATCTTGAGTAACAATTATTTATGAATATAATAATGTCTTCATCTATCCAAATCATCCATTTTAAGACGAATTTTTTTAATCATCACCTGTCTATGTTGGGCAGTTCTGCTCTCTCACATTTCCAAATGTACGTTCAACTTTTTCAATTTGTGGTTTACTTTGCATGTAGAATCTTCTCTATGGTTTCCTTTAGACACTTAATTATATATATTTATGGGTATGATTTCATAACATCTTAAAGGTGCCACATCAGCCTGTTTTTAAAATAATGCTTGTACCCAGATCATACAAGGCTTCCATTCCCATTTATGTTTACACAGTATGGTTTTCCAATTGCATAAGCATTGTTTCCTAAAATTGTTTATTGTTTTTCTCTCTAATATGTTAAAGGGATACCTCTAAATAATTTTGTTGCAATACATTCCCACTGACCCTTTGAGATTCAACCTTTCTTCATTTTTGTTAATCTCTTTTAGCTCCAGTCATCTTCATTTACCAATTTGAAGGAAAAAAAAAAGATTTCTGTCTTCATAAGACCCATCAAAAGAGACATGACGGATGTGCTCTTTTCCCTTTTATATTTATCAAAGCCAGTCTTTGAGAAATTTACCTTTCCTTTTCTAACATGATCAGTTTGTTTACTTAATTTCCACTTCCCCTTTCCACTACTGTTTTCATCTTGAGTTCAAGAAAAAAATTTCAAAAATCTTCAAATGCATATTCCTTTTTAAATCATAGAACAGACTTGATTATCACAGTCAGACTCCTGTCTTTTCAATAACCTCCTTACCTTTGTTTTTCTAATGAAGCCCTAGAGATTTACTTCTTCTCCAAATACCTGAAATGCTGTGTATTCTTTAAAGATGGTCTCTTCTCTCACTGTCTTTTAGTGTTCAGTGATAAAATTGATCATACTCTGGTTGAAATCCTAGACACATAGGTGGTAGGTGGATCTTATAAATCTGTGGACTATAGGCAACTTTTACTAACATTTTTCAGTACTTAGCCTGAGATGCAATTGCTCACAGGAGAAAAAACACAATTTGGGAAAGATTCAATAGTCCAGCCATTGTCTATCACTAAGATTCAAATATCAAAAGATTCAATAGTCTCCAATAGTCCAGCCATTGTCTATCACTAAGTAATAAATCATTAGACAAAACCTTTTTCCATGGGGCAGCATCTTAATTATTTCACACACATTAAAGAAAGGAAAATAGTTATTCCTCAAGATATTTTGTAGCTATCCACCAAAAAAGTTATTTGATAAATATCCAAGATTGTCTCAATGACTATGACATAAAGAGCAACTTCTAGAGTTGTGCTGTGCACAGCCAAAGTGAAGTTCTTAATTACATTGACTTTATCTGATTTCGTGGTTCAAATAACAGGCTGCATTCCTTAATGAGATTAATTTTATGGAAAAAAAATGACTGCACCTGCTCAAAAGCCCTTCACTCTAGGTTTTAACCAATTGGAAGTGTTAAAAAAATGCCAACAGATAAGACAAAAACAAAACAAAACAAAAAACATGGAAGCTCTAAAGGTTGGTCTTCACCTACTGAACCAACCATTTAGCTGGAAAGATCAATTGAAATCAACTCCTTTGGAATCTAGAATCTGGTTGGACACAATAATCATGGAAGTTCTTAATGAAGGGAAGACTGCTATCCTTTGGTAAGAGAGTGGTTTCATAAACGGCTACCATAACCCATTCCTTCATGTTCTGTGGCAATAGAAGCCCATATTCCTGGTAGCTGGTGCCACGGTGGGCATAAGGACCTTGTCCTCCAAGAATTTAAGGTTGTGCATTTTGTTTAGTCTGGAAATTCCCTCAGGGAGTATAAACTTATTTGGTTTCCTCATCTTGGGGTTTTGCTAAGGAGGTAAGAGGATTATATATTGAAAACCAAGATATTGCTAATAGAAATTTTAAACACCCTGATTAAATGGAAAGACATCCCATTTTCATGAATTGGGAGACTTAATAATATTAGGATTTCAATATTATCCAAAATAATCTAGAACTACAATGCAGTCCCTATAAAAATACCAGTGACTTCATTAGTAAGGGAAATACAAATCAAAGTCATATTGATACTGCTTTACACCTATTAGGATAACTATTAAACAATGAAACTGGAAAATAAGAGTGTTGAAGATGTGGAGAAATGGGACTCTCATACATTGCTGGTGGGGCTGAAAAAATACTATAGCCATTGTGGAAAACAGTTTGGCCACTTCTCAAAAATATATGCAAAATTACAGTATTATAAAAACATTTCTCCTCCTAGTTACTTATATAGTCCAAAGAATTGGGGAAAAATGCAAACTTGCACACCTGTGTTCTTAGCAGCGTGTTTTTCAAAACAGCCAAAAGGTGGGAATTACCCAAATGTCCATCAATAATAAGTAGATTTTAAAAAATGTGGTACATAGATGCAATATATGTATATATATATAGTATATACATATATTCACCCCTCAAATGAGATGAAGTTCTGATATGTATTACAGTAGAGAAAACCTAGAAAACATGATAAATGAAATAAACCAGACACAAAAGCACAAATATTGTCTGATACTATTTATACTGGGTATCTAGAGTAGTAGGCAAAATCATAGAGATGGAAAATAGGGTAGGAGTTACCAGAGACTGAGAGTCAGGGGAAATAGGGAGTTATTGCTTAATGAATATAGAACTTCTGTTTGGGATGATGAAAAATTTCCAGAAATACATAGAAGTGATGGTTACACAGCATTGTAAATGTACTTAAATGCTGTAGAATTGTATACTAGAAAATAGTTAACATGGAAAATTTTGTGTGAAGTATATCTGAGTGCCCAAACAAAATTGTTCAGTGAAAAATATCCCTCTATACTACAACCAGATAACCATTCATCATTTTCTTCTACATCCTTCTGCAGAATTTCTTCTCACTTTCACTTAAGCAGTAATTTAAGTATTCTCATATTTAAACATTTGAAAAGTGATAAATGATGCTAGTCTCAGGGGCAGAGAAAAGAAAAAAATATCCCAAATTACACAATCAGCTATACTACTTAAGCTGTGTTAAATGTTAGATAACCTATCAGTCTGGGCCAAATCAAGATGTGGAAACCACATACATAGTTAAGCAGGAGACACTTGGTATGAGGAAATTGTATTTGGTATTTTAGAGCTGAAGGGGAATACCCAGGAATGGACAGACCTGAAAGGGAACCCCCGATTCCAGAAGTCTGGGATCTAAATTTTATTTAAGGAAGTGTAATTCTGCCCACTGCATATCAGATACAATTTATTGATTTGCTTCGGCCAGAGCTGGTCTCAATTTATTGAGCAGGAAGGAAGCAACCCTCCGAAGACCAGGAGAGGCACAGTTCCGAAGCAGCTGGTGGTGTAGGCAGCAAGAAGGGGTGGATGGCTGGAGAGAAACCTCTGGACTTATAGGCAAGCAGTTCAGGAACATGAGGAGGAATCAGGGTGCCAGTGTGTGTAGGAGACCTGTGGGGCATTGGTTTCTGTGTCAAGAGGACCACATGGAAGTGGTTACCAGGCCACTTTGGACTGCAGTGTCACCAAGAGATTATGCTCCCTGGCCACAAGGTTTGGGCGGAACTCCACCTGGTACTTATCTCCACACCACTGACTCCACAAGCAGCAGCTAGAAACCTAAGGATTGCCCTTTCTTTTGCAATGTCCCTCTAGTGCCCTCTACTGAGAAAGTTTAACGTTGTGCTTAAAGTAATTCTGCAAATTATGGGAAAGCATATGCATTTATGTTTACATATTTAGAGTTGAGAGGTAATATATTGATGACAGATATATGGCAAAGTCTCCTGCACTCACCCAAATTAATCTTTTTTTTAATTTGAATTCAATTAGTCAACATACAGTACATATTTAATCTCAGGTGTGGTGTTCAGTAATTTATCAATTGCGTGTAACACCCAGTGCTCATCACGTCACGTGTCCTCCTTTATACCCATCACTCATTTACCTCATCCCCTGACACCCCTCCTCTCCAGAACTCTCAGTTTGTTTCCTATAGTTAAGAGACTCTCATGATTTTTCTCCCTCTCTGATGACTTCCCATTCAGTTTTCCCTCACTTGCCCTAGGATACTCTGTGCTATCACCTATATTCCACATATGCGTGAAACCATATGGTAATTTTCTGTCTCTGAGTAACCTATTTCACTCAGCATAATATCCTCCAGTTCCATCCATGTTGATGTAAATGGTAGGTATTCACCCTTTCTGATGGCTGAGTAATATTCCTTTGTGTGTGTATGTGTGTGTGTGTATGTGTGTGTGTATCCTAGATCTTCTTTATCCATGCATCTGTCAATGGACACCTGCACACTTTCCACAGTTTGGCTATTATGGACATTGTTGCTATAAACTTTGGGGTGCAAGTGTCCCATTGGATCACTAAGCTTGCATCTTTGGGGTAAATACACAGTGGTGCAATTGCTGGGTTGTAGGGTAACTCTATTTTTAACTTCTTGAGGAACCTCCATATCATTTCCCAGAGAGGCTGTACCAGCCTGCATTCCCACCAACGTTTGTACCAGTCAGAATGGTGAAACTTAACAAGACAGGAAACAACACATTTTGTCAAGGATGCAGAGAAAGGGGAACCCTCTTATACTGTTGGTGGGAAGGCAAGCTGGTACTAACCCTTTACCTGATACGTCATTTGCAAATATCTTCTCCCATTCTGTCCGTTGTCTGTTGGCTTTGTTGACTGTTTCCTTTGCTGTGCAGAAGCTTTTCATCTTGATGAAGTCACAATAGTTCTTTTTTGCCTTTGTTTCCCTTGACTTTGGAGATGTGTCTAGCAAGAAGTTGCTATGGCCAGTGTCAAAGAGGTTGCTGCCTGTGTTCTCCTCTAGGATTTTGATGGATTCCTGTCTCACATTTAGGTCGTTCATCCATTTTGAGTCTATCTTTGTGTATGTTGTTAGAAAATGGTGCAGTTCCATTCTTCTACATGTGGCTGTCCAATCTTCCTAGAACCATTTAGTGAAAAGACTGTCTTTTTCCATTAGAAATTCTTCCTGCTTTGTCAAAGATTAGTTGACCATAGAGTTGAGGGTCCATTTCTGGGTTCTCTATTCTGTTCATTGACTTATGTGTCTGTCTTTGTGCCCGTACCATGTTGTCTTGATGATCACAGCTTTGTAATACAGCTTGAAGTCTGGATGCCAAACTTCTCACCAAGATACTGGCCAGTAGGATCCAACAGTACATTAAAGGGTTATTCACTACAATCAAGTGGGATTTATTCCTGGGCTACAAGGCTGGTTTCACATTTGCAAATCAATCAGCATGATATATCACATTAATAAAATAAAGGACAAGAACTATATGATTCTCTCAGTTGAGATGCAGAGAAGCATTTGACAAAACACAGCATTCATTCTGGATTGAAACTCTCCACAGTACAGGGATAGAGGGAACATACCTCAATATCATTAAAGCCGTCTACAAAAAGCCCACAGCAAACATCATTCTCAGTGGGGAAAAACAGAGCTTTTCTCCTAAAGTCAGGAACATGACAGGGATGTCCTCCCTCACCACTGCTGTTCTACATACTACTAGAAGTCCCAGCATCAGCAGTTAGACAACAAAAAGAAGTAAAAGGCAATCATATTGGCAAAGAAGTCAAACTCTCACTCTTCACAGATGACTTAATACTTTATGTGGAATACCCAGAAGACTCCACCCCAAGATTGCTAGAACTCATTCAGCAATTCAGCAATGTGGCAGGATATAAAATCAATGCACAGAAACCAATTGCATTTCTATACACTAACAATGAGACAGAAGAAAGAGAAATTTAAGAGTCAATTCCTTTCTATGGTTGCACCAAAAAACCATAAGATACCTAGGATAAACCTATCTAAAGAGGTAAAGGATCTGTACTCCAAAAACTAAAAACACATGAAAGAAATTGAGGAAGACACAAAGAAATGGAAAAACATTCCATGCTTACAGGTTGTAAGAATAAATCTTAAAATGTCTATGCTACCCAGAGCAATCTGCACATTCAATGCGATCCTTATCAAAATAGCATCAACATTTTTCCTAGAGCTGGGACAAATAATCCTAAACTTTGCATTGAACCAGAAAAGACCCAAATAGCCAGAGGAACATTGAAAAAGAAAACCAAATTCATCTTAAACACTAGTATTAAATAGTGAAATGGGGAAATATGGTGATTCCTTTTGGCAACAGATTTAAACAAATGTTGAGTCTTGAACTGGGTTAGCTATGTTGACGCAGTGATGCCAAACCAGGAAAATAAGTCCTAATAGATGTTAGGCTGTCACCAAAGTCCTGATTACTTAGCCTCTCCTCCTTTCAAGGACAAGAATAGGGAACGCACTTGAAAAATAGATCGGGATTGATCTTTCTGATTCATTTTCGTATGCTCTGTGAAAATGTTGAAACGGGAATGTTTTCCCCATCTGACTTCAACAATCCTTTGAGGTTTATATGAGTAATAACATTCGTGTGACAAACTATCTTCAGCCTAAGCATAATTTTACAAACTCAGGGCTGTTTCAGAAGTTTTCGAATAACCCCAGTTACAAAGAACAGCATTTATTCATATAAATCACAGTCTTGAGCAGTACATTATACAAAAGCACCAGTTAACTTTTTTCTTTCCTTTTTTTTTTTTTTTGATGCTTTGTAGGAGGTCAGATTCTTAATTATAGTTCCATTAGAACTAGAGGCTACTTTTGTGATTTTTAATTGTTCCGTACATTATAACAAAAATCTCATACATCAGTAGCCTTTTCTGTGTACCTGACATGGAGCTAGAAGCAGCAATTTTGAAATAGACGAAGAAATTATAGGAGACTGGAGATAATGTGCACGAGGTGCCTAATTTTAAAGAGATAAAAATGGTATGAACAATTTGCTCTTTTTAAAGCTTTATCGAAGTATAATTTACATATCATAAACATATGTCAGTATCTTTAGTGCATTTATGAAGCTATGTAACCAAAACCATTATCTAGTTTTAGAACATTTAGAACATTTTCATCCCTTGTGTCTATTTTCACACCTTTGGCTCCAGGCAACTAGTAATCTCCTTCTGTCTCTATAGGTTTGTCTTTCCAGGAAATTCCATATAAATGTAATAAGTCTTTTGTGTCTGGTTTTTGAGGTTTATCCATGTTAGACCATGTAGCTATGGTTTGTTCCTTTTTATTGCTAAATAGTATGCCTTGCATAGCTATGCAACTTTTCGTTTATCCACTCATGGTTGACAGCCACTTGACTATTTCCTGAGTTTTTGCTATTGTAACATCACACTGTGAGCCATGGAATCAGGCTCACAAAACAAAAACCCAAAAATGCCAAAAAATGCTGAGATGTAAGGAAACCAGAGATAAGGGAACAAACCAGACCACCCTGCCCTAGCTAGGTATGGGTGGGAAGATTTTATTTTTTCTTATGATAGTCGCCTGCGACCAACAAAGAATAACCAGACCAAAAAAAAGAAGCTATTAAAGATGTTCTCACCAGTCCTCACTCAAACCAAGACATCACAAGAATGATAAGGCCACAGGCTCCCTGGGCAGCTCTAAATAAAAGACTGTCCCCGGAGGCCCACGTGGGCAACCCTGTGGGGGCCCCCCTCACTCCTGTGAGCTTTCTCTGTGTCCTTGCTTAATAAACTTTTATCCCTTTACTCTCTTTTGATTCATTCTTCAACTCTGTGATATGAGAACCT
Source organism: Nyctereutes procyonoides (assembly GCF_905146905.1). Classification (NCBI taxonomy): domain Eukaryota; kingdom Metazoa; phylum Chordata; class Mammalia; order Carnivora; family Canidae; genus Nyctereutes; species Nyctereutes procyonoides. The sequence continues at coordinate 13,006,552 of NW_026575021.1, read as the reverse complement.
AGCCCTCCTGCTTCACATTCCCACAGGGCTTTGTGTGGATATATACTCATGACCCCAGAGTTAGAAATCTAGGAGGGGAATTGCAGTCTTTTATGATCAAGTTTACATACTAAAGAACTGCACCTACCAAATTGTTTTCAAAGTGGCTAAAACTTTTACATTCCTACATCAGTATTTGAGGATTCCAGTTTCTCCATAAATTCCCCCAAACTGGTATTGTTTGGGTTATTTTTAAATATGGCCATTCTAGTTTTGAATTAGTGGCATCTCAAGGTGGGGGGGGGGGGAAGGGAAACTTAATAACAGCTTTATTAAGATATAATTCACATCTGATAAAATTTACAGGTTTTTTTAAAGATTTTATTTATTTTATTTTATATTTTATTTTATTACTTTGTTTTATTTATTTTATTTATTATTTTTAAGATTTTATTTTTAAGTAAACTCTAAACACAAACATGGGGCTCAAATCCACAACCCTGAAATCAGGAGGCACATGCTCCACCAACTAAGCCAGCTAGGCACTCCTAAAATTTACACTTTCAATATATTTTAATATATTAACAGAGTTGTATAACTATCACCATTACCAAATTTTAGAACATTTTTTACTGCCACCCAAAAAACTCTGTGCCCATTAGCCGTCACCCTCTTCTCTCTTTCCACCTAAACACACCAGGGGACTTCTTGTCTCTATGGATTGTTCATTCTGAACATTCAGTATAAATGGAATAATATGTGGTTTTATGTGACTGGCTTCTTCCCCACTTGACATAATGTTGTCGAGATTTATCCTTGTTGTAGCATGCACAGTTCTTCATTTTTATTGCTAAATAACATTCCGTTGTATGGATATACCATATTTTATTTATCCATTCATCAGATGAAGGCATTTTGAGTGTTTTTAACTTTGGTTATTATTGGTAATGCTACTATGAATGTTCATATACAAGTTTTCATGCAAACATATGGTTTTGTTCTCTTCGGTATATATTTAGAAGTGAAATTTCTGGATCATATGGTAACTAATTCTGTGTTTAACATTTTGAGGAACTGCTAAACTGTTTTTTCAAAGTGGATGCATTATTATATAATTCCACCAAAATTTAAGAGGTTCTAAATTCTCTGCATTTGTTATTGTCTCTTACTGAGTTTAGCCATTCTACTGTGTGTGAAGTGGTCTCTCATTGTGGTTTTTTTTTTTTTGCATTTCCCTGATGGCTAATAGTGTTGATCATTTTTGCATGTATGCATTAAACACTGTATATTTTCTTTGGAGAATTATTCTTTTCAAGTCATTTTTCTATTTCAATTGCTTTTTTCAACATAGAGTTATAAGAATTTTTTGTGTTTTGTGTATACATTTCCTTGTCAGACATGTGATTTATAAAAGTTTCCTTTTATTGTGTGTTGTCTTGCACTTTCTTGAGTGTCTTTGAATCATAACAGCTTTAAATTTTGGTGAAGTCCAGTTTATCTGTTTCTGTTGTTGTTTCTTGTGCTTTTGATGTTTTATCTAGGAGAGCTTTGCTCAATTCACGGTCATAAATCTTACTCCTATGATTTCTTCTAATAGTTATATTTTTTTCATTCTTACATTTATGTCTCTGTTCCATTTTGAATTAATATCAAAATTTGTGTTTATTGTGTGAAATAGGGGTCTGAATTGATATTTTTGCCTATGGATCTAGTTATTGTAACATCATTTATTGAAAGCACTATTTTACCACACCAAATTGTCTTTTTTTTTTTTTTTAAGATTTTATTTATTTATTCATGAGACACAGAGAGAGAGGCAGAGACACAGGCAGAGGGAGAAGCAGGCTCCCCACGGGGAGCCCGGTGTGGGATTAGATCCTGGGACTCCAGGATCACACCCTGACCTGAAGGCAGATGCTCAACCGCTGAGACCTCCAGGCATCCCTAATAATGGTTTTGATTACTATAGTTTTGTAATATCCTTTGAAGTTGGGAAGCATGAGTACTCCTTTTATTTTTTATGTATTTTGACTATTCTGGGTCCCTTGTATTTCCATATTAATTTTAGAAAAAAAATTCTGTAAATGTGCATTATTATAAATGTTTTTTCCTAATTTCATTTTTGGATTTTTAATGTAAAGATGTTGAAATTTGCATATTGAACTTCTATCCTGCAAATAATAATGGACTAATTTATTAGTTCTAATAGTTTTTGAGTGTGTGTGGATTCTTTAGGACTTTCTCTATGCAATATCATTTGCAAAAGTGATCATTTTAATTTACCCTTGCAATCTGAATTCCTTTTATTACTGGCCAATTTCCATGGCTAAAACCTCCTGGAAATGGTGTAATGGAAATGGTGATAGTGGGTATTTTTGCCCTCTTTCTGTTATCTGTGGGAAAATATCCAACTTTTCATCATTAAGGATAAAAAATTACGGAATTTTGGTAGGTTCTTTTTATGAGATTAAGGGAGTCCCCTTCTATTTCTATTTTATTGAGTATTTTAACGTGAAAATGTGTTGCATTTTGTCAAATGCCACTTTGCATCTACTGGAATGATCATTTATTCATTTACCTTTTATTTTATTAATAAGATGTATAGCCTTGACTAATTTTTTTGAATGTTGAACCCACCTTGTACTGGGATAATTTGTACTTGGCTATGATGAAACATTATTCTTATATAGGTTGCTTACTTTAGTTTTTTTTTTAGCATTTTATTGACTTTTTTTACATCTGTATTCACAACAGATATTGGTCTAAGGTTTCCTTTTCTTGTGATATTAGCATAATACTGGCCTCATAGAATGAGTTAGAGTGTTCCTTTTTCTTTTGTTAATTTGGGGAGTTTGTGAATGATTGGTATTATTTGGACCTACGCTATTCTTCATAAGAAGATTGAAAATGATTAACCCAATCTATTTACTTTCTATAGGTCTATTCATATGTTCTACTTCTTGAATTCATTTTGTTTGTATCTTTTTAGGAATCTTTCCTTTTTTGTGTGCATTATAAAGTTTGCTGGCATACAATTATCCCTAGATTCTTTATAATCATTTTTAATTGCAAAAAATTGGTAGTGGTGTCCCCCCCTTTTTTTTCCAGTTTGATTCTCTTTCTCATTGCCCCGTTTAGCTATTTGTTGTAATTTTTAATCCTTTCAAATAACCAACTTTTAGTTTTGTTGGTTTGTCTTTGTCATTCTGCTCTCTAATCTTTATTACTTCTTGCCTTATACTTGCTTTGAGTTTAATTAGCTCTTCTTTGTTCTAGTCTCTTAAACTGAACAGATAGCTTAATGATTTGAAATATCTCTTTTTTAATAAATACATTTATAGCACTAAATTTCCCATTATCCACTGCTAGTTTCCTCTAGTACATTTTAGTATGTTTTATATCCCTTTACCTTATCTCAAATTTTCTAAATTTCTTTATGATCTATTCTTTGGCCTATTGGTTATTTTGGAGTATATTAATTTCCACATACCTGAAAATTTCCCTAATTTTCTTCTTTTTATTAATTTCTAATTTTATTGCATTGTTTTCAGAGAAAATGTATTATTTCAGTCTTTTATAACTCATTTTGGTTTGCTTTTATGGCTTGTTTATGGTTACTTGGTGTATTTATGTCATATACTTGAATATTGTTCCAAGTGCATAGGAGAAAAGTGTTCTGCTGTTTTTAGATTATTTCATAGATGTCTTTAGGTCTAGTTGATTTATAGTGCTTTAAGACCTTTTATTTCCTTATCGATCTTGTCTATTTTTTTCATCTTTGTAAGTAGGTTGTTAAAATCTCTAAATATTATTGTTAAATTGTCTACTTTTTCATTCTGTCAGCTTTTACTTCAAATACTTTGAGGCTCCATTATTAGGTGTATATACATTTATTAGCACGTCTTCCTGATGGATTGATCCTCTATCATTATAATATATCCTCCTTTGTCTCCTGGAAATTTTCGTGTTAAAATTTATTTTATCTAATATTAACAACTCTCTCTCTTTATTGCATTCTGATGACATGGTATATCTTTCCTTCCTTTTTGCTTTTAACCATTCTGTTTCTTTGAATGTAAATTGTCTCTGTTGTGGAGTATATAGTTGGATAATTTTTTAAAATCCCTATGCCCATCTCTGCATTTTCATTAAGTTTATTGACATAACTACTGATAATGACATTTTACTATTTGTTTTTTATATGTTTTCCATAATTTTGTATCCCTATTCTTCCATTATAATATCTTTGTGTGGTAAATAGACATTTTGTAGTGTATAATCATAGCTTTTTTGTTGTTTAGCTAATAGTTATTTTTAATGGTTGTCCTCGGGATTACAATTAGCATATTAACTTGTAACTATATAGTTGGATAATGGCAACTGAATTTCAATAATATAAGAAGTTGCTTGAATATAGTTCCAAAATTCCCCCTTCTCTTCACTACCATTATACAAATTACATCTTTAAAAATTATAATACCATCAAATCATTTTATTATTATTGCCTTATGCAGTTGACTTTTAATTAGGAGAAGTAATTAATTACAAACATACATTTATACTTTCTTTTATATTTGTCTATGTAGTTGCATCTATGGGTACTCTTAATGTCTTCCTGTGGCTACACATTTCTGAATAGTGTCTTTCATTTCAGCCTGGACAATTCCTGTAGAATTTCTTGTAGAGCAAACCAAGGTAAGAACACCATTATTCTTCCTGAAAGTATGAGAGTTTTTCATGAATGAATTCTTCTGTATTTGTTGTTTGTCTCTTGTTAATTTACAGAGCTTTGTAATGTCTGTTCTTGACAAATTTGTCCAATATTTTAGTTGTTTTTAGGAGATGAGATATTTAAATCGATTCATTCCACTATAGTTGCCATATGTTGATTAATCAAGTTGTAGATTCTAATATAAATTAAAGTAAAAAGAAGTTATGCATTATATCTCTGTCTCATAGATTTGTTGCTAAACTGCTTTAAGATTTCTTTAAGGTTATCTTAACCATCACCTTCTGCATAAATTCCCTCCTGAACCCAGGCCATGTTAGGTACCTCTCTTCTTTGGTACCATAATTCTCTGAATTTATTTCTACCTTTATTGCAGTGCAGTTTGTAGTGTTTGATTCTAGGCTGTGATTTCTTTGAAATACAGGACTGTTATTATGAAACTGATTTCCTTGTGCATGGCAAAGTACTTGGCATATAGTAAGCATTCAATAAAGTTTAGGTGAATCAATGAATTGCCTAGACTGACCTTTCCTACACTGTGTTTTATTGAATGTCAGAGTAACAAAATACTCCAAAGAGAAATGGGAAAGGGCTACATGGCATAATATATTCCAGATAGTCACAATACCATGAATATGTAAAAAGTGCTTAGAAAACTTGAAGTAATAGAGCATTATCTAACCTTAGCACCATGTTTCACAAAGATTCCAGAGCCTATTTTATTCTTAAACCCCAGAAAATTTTGAGTCACCATGGTTTGATGGGAAATGCTAACCTAGAAAGTCATTGGGCTCAGTCTCTGTGGGTTTTTCCTAAAGTTTCACTTGTTTTTCTTTAAGCTTGAAAAAGTGTACATTCTCTCTGAGACTCTGTCCTCATCTGTAAAATGAAGTTGCCAGTAACTCATTAAGTTCTTGAGTGAATTGATTGAAGCAATGCTAAAGCTATGTTGAACAACCAATCCTTTATAAACATCCATTTTCCATAATGCACTTATGGTTTTACGCCCTTTGCTATAGTAACATGATAAAAGAAAAACTTGGAGACATTGCTGTATTCTAAGAAACGTAAGCCCCTTAAAATATAAATGATGTAGTTCAGGCCTACTTTGATGGAGGAGCTGTAGAGAGTAAGAAATATGAATTATTAAAATAATCTGTCTATAATCTCTTATTTTAAAATCGATGTGTCAAAAGTATACCAGTCAATGTTGTCTGAAAAAATTCACAAGTAGACACAGCTAATCCTTATTCTTATGTTTAAAATAGATTTTTAAATATTTTTACTAGTGACATACTTAATTGCTAGACTCCTAATTTTTAGTATTGACAAGTAAAGGCATCAGTTTCATAGATTCTGAATCTAATTATTAACTTTTCTCTCACTATTAATTAAAAATAATCAAACAATATGTACCCATTATGTGGGCAGCTACTTAAAGCTTTTTGGCAATTGTGTTAATTAAGTTTGGCAACTTTCCTGATCATTTTCCTAATTTATTCATTTTTTTTCTGGGTGGTTGGTTAAACATGGTAGATATGACATAATAAAATGATTTGAGGTTGAGGTTCTATCAGCATCATACAATGTTTTGAAACATAAGATTTTGTATTATCTTTCCTTGAGAAGAGTACATCTTACACCATCACCCATGACTGAGGTGAAATTGCCTTTCATTCATGTGTGAGATCTTCCAGTGTGTGCTGGAGGGGCAGGCTGCCAACCTTATATCACAAAGTTTGAAATTACACTGGAAATCACAATGTCTCTTTTCCTGACAGAAACAGCAGGGAATAATGGTCGATTCAAACAGAGATGGGGCCCACCTACCTGTAATGCCTTAGACTGATTTTCAGAAAATTTCTTCCCTTAAAAGAAATAATAATTGCCTACTACACTATCTTTGCTTTCTGCTTTTGCTTTTCTACCCTGTCCCCCTCCCTACTTTCTACTTCTCTTTCCCTAACTGAGAATTCATTCATTTCAGTTATGTTGGGATATTAATTATAAAAGTGCTGTTAAGTTAGTGCAGGCCTGCCTAAAACAGCATGATGACTGTGTGCTATTAATCTTAACAGAGGAATGTCACTAACAGCTCTGTGTTCTACATGATTATGGCCTAAACGGACATCCCTTTTCTTCTCCATTAAAGGAAGGTTCATTATATGTCATTATGTCTGAAAACTGAAATTATCTCATTTTCTAGAAAGAGCTACATCAAGTTCAAGTAATTACATCTCTTCCTTAAGAAGAAATATACCAGGGCCTGTATGGATTTCAAATTAATTAACAGCTGGCTAAAATAATGAACAAAATGAGTAAAATATTTATGAGAAAACAAACCAGGCTTTATCTCCTAGATATGTCACACTTCACTTACAATGAAGAATATTAATACTAAGTTACTCTTGAAGGAATGGAAAAGCCTGTGAGGGTGAAACAGAGTGGATGGCGTCTTTAAAGGCCTTGCTATCAAATGCTCATGAGTGCAGTGTTATAATTTCTGCCTCCTAAACACACACAGAGAGCTTCTGAGAAGTTCTGGCTAAAGCACTCAGAGATGGGTTATATCCAAATACTCTTTGATTTTCTTGCATCCTAAGCCATGTTGAACCAGAATGGAAAAATGAGGAAAAGATACGATCTATTAAGGCAACACATTTAAAATACAGACAAAAATCATAGAAAATTTAGAAGTTTTGTATCCCTATTTTCTAGAGTTGGATACAAAGACAAATAAATGCCCATCAAGCTGTGACTTGATTTTTCTTTTAGTTAGCATATAACTACTTTTGAGAATTGTACTTCAAAAAAACCACGGGTATTTTATTCCTGTTCTACATCAAATTCTATATCAATTTTTAAATAAAAAACAACTAATACATTTGAAAAATCATTCTGACAATGTTGAAATTAGACAAGTTTAATTTTCAGGAAGAATATGTTGAAATAATGACAGAAAATAAATATATCTGATTTCTATCTCCAAGAATTACAAGGGGAACAGAGCAGCCTGTACCCTATCTCCCTTGACTGCCAAATGCCGATGTGATTTTCCAGTAACAATTCTAGTATAAATACAGCTAAATGAATTATATTTTAATATGCATAGATGTAGGTCATAACATCAAATTTAATGCCATATGTTATTTTTTAAATAAAAGGAATATATGAATTCTGTAAACTTGGTGCTTGACATTAAGAATTTATTTTTTACTCATGAAGAACCTTGAAATTAATGACTAACTCCTACACATGAAGGTTAAATGCTTATTATAGGGTTCTTTGGGCATTTTACAATGGCACTATGATATTTTAAATCTAATGCTAATAAAACTTGCTGAAATTACATTTAATTTGTTTGTTCTTCCTTTAAACTTTGTGGATCCTATCTTGGTTGATTTTTATTACCCTTATTTCATTATTTTCAATTTTGTCCTTGAATGTTATTTTCACATATGGGTAAAGCATTAGAAAAAATAAAACCAATCATAAAAGAAAAGAGATTATTTCACCTATCTTTTAGTTGAGAATAAAGCTAAACTGTAGAGCAAAAATAGATTTTTTAGACAAGTTATAGTTGAGAAGAGTATTTATCCTATATGAAAGCATGGCTGGAAGGGAAAAAATTGTTTACTAAATATAATTTAAGGGTATTATAATTTACTTTAGACTGGAAAGATCCTAAAATGAAAGAATATATTTAAAAGAAATTAGGAGACATACATGATAAAAATAAAAAGAAGCAAAAATCCCCAGATATCTAATAAGGATGAAAGTGATAGCATTGGAATTGGCAATATTTGTAGTGATACAGAATGATAATTAACTAAATTTATAAAAGAAAAAAAAATCTGCAGCAAGCAGAAATTTATACATCTTGAAAACACTGCTAAGTATATTAAACTTCCTTCAGTAAGGGTGACAAACACCATCTGGACAGAATATTTGTAGCATCTGTAATAAAGTAAGTTAGCAAAGGTTACTTACTTTCTGAATATAATAACCCTTTCTCTATTAACAACTTATTTTATTCTGCTTGGGTCTTGATTCTATTTCTTAGAAGTAATACATGACTCTGGATTTCTATTTTTCTCAACAACCACACCTAATTCTGTTCTTTTTATTCCCTGGCTATCTTGGGGGGAAACAAACAAATAAAACTAAAAACACTCAATCCAATCCAGCCTTTCTTCAAGAATCTGGTTTATAAGCCCCCACTGCTGTAGAAAATAGATTTTTATCAGTTCTTCGAAAGAGATAGGTATATCAGGCAGTATGTGATGGATTACAGGAAGGTGAAGGTAATGATATTGAACTCTTTATGACTCGTAGTATCACATTTATAGTAAAATGTTAGTCATTTAATAAATGGTGAGCCATGCTAGGTTGAGCATGTTGAATAGAAGTAGTTGAACCGAGTTCATATGCTGTTCTCTTCCCTCAAAAGATGAGATAAATGGGGGTGCCTGGGTGGCTCAGTTGGTTAAGCATGCAGCTGTAAATTTCAACTCAAGGCATGATCTCAGGGTCATAAGATTGAGCCCCTCATCAAGTCCCACATCAGGCTCCATACTGAATGTGGAACCTGCTTAAGATCCTGTCTCTTCCTCTCCTCTGCCCCACCCCACCCCCACCCCAGCTTGTGCACACAGTGCTCACTCTCTCTCTCTCTCTCTCTCTCTCAAAAAAAAAGATGAGATTAATGATTAATGTCCATTCTGTTTTCTTCTTTGTACAATTCTACCTTTCTTCTTCTTTTTTTTTTTTTTTTACTTTTTAGCCCCATACAATTAGTTTTGGTTTTAGGTGAGGTCTGTAGTTATTTTTCCATTCAAAGCACTTTGCCTAATATTACATAAAATGAATAACACTATTTAATGAATTATTCTATCCACTAATTTGGTAAATTATTCATAAGCATGAATGCAGGTATTACACGTAGTATATTCTGGTAAATATTTAAATCTCTTCTATTTATGTAGTTATCGTTGCTTCAATAATGCAAAATTTATTGATTTGAATCTTAAATATGTATTTAAATATGTTATTTCAACAGAAAGCTGAAGGCAGATCTCATTCAGGGTATAGAGGCCAAATCCTCCAACTTGGTATAAAATACCAAGTTAGTCAAAATACTCCAATTTGGTATAAAATATAGCTGCAATATATCAACACTGGCTTGTGTTTATATTAGCAAAACAAATGTTATTAACCAGCAAAAACAGAACAAATTCAAACCAAAAAGATAAATTTTTGTCAGCATGCTAAAATAAGAAAACATGGAGATAATAAATGTAGAAAAAATGCTCAAAAACAGTTCAACATCACATTCATTGGGATAAAAATATAAAATGGTAATTATTTGCAGATAATAAATTTATGGACTTAGAATACTCACATAATATGGAATTTTAGAATTAATAAATAGCTTATACATTTTGCTGAAAATAAAATAAAAAGTTTAAATCAATTTAACTTTGATTCAAGAGAAACTAAGGGCCACAAAGTAAAATTTTATAAGGAAGTTACTATGTGTAGTAGGATAAGAACACCCAGAATAAATTTAACATTAATGTACAATAAGTGTGTAAGGAAAATTATTAAACTTTATTGAAAAAAATTAAAAACCCTAAATGAAGAAGAATTATTAAGTTCATTGATAACTTATCTATATAGTTAAAGGCATCAGTTCTCTTTATAGTGTTAAAAAAGTGAATGAAATTCTCTATCGGATATGTCATTTGCAAATGTCTTCTCTCATTCTTGTACTTTGCTTTTTAGCTTTGTTGATTATTTCCTTCATGATACAGAAGCTTTTTATTTTGATGAAGTCTCATAAGTATAGTTTTTCTTTTGTTTCCCTTATCTCAAGAGACCTATGTAGTAAGAAGTTGCTCTGGCGAATGTCAAGGTTACTGCCTGTGTTTTCTAGGATTTTAATGGTTTCATGTTTATATTTAGGTCTCTCACCCATTTTGAGTTTATTTTTTCTGTATATGGTATAAGAAAGTGGTCTAGTTCCATTCAATAACATTTGTTGAAGAGACTGTCTTTTTCATATTGGATATTCTTTCCTGCTTTGTTGAAGATTAACTGAACATATAGCTGTAGGTTCATTTTCTGGGTTTTCTGTTCTGTTGCATTGATCCATGTGTCTGTTTTTGTGCCAGTACCATTCTGCATTCATCACTACAGTTTTGTAATGTAACCTCAAGTCTGGAATTGGGATTACTCCAGCTTTGCTTTGCTTTTTCAAGATTGCTTTGGCTATTCAGGGTCCTTTGTGGTCGCATACAAATTTTAGGATTTTTTTTTCAGCTCTGTGAAAAATGCTGTTGGTATTGATAGAGTTTTCATTAGATGTGTAGATTGCTTTGGGTAATAAAGACATTTTAACAATATATGTTCTTTCAATCCATGAGCATCGGACGTCTTTCCCTTTCTTTGTGTCATCTTCAATTTGTTGAAGAGACTGTCTTTTTCATATTGGATATTCTTTCCTGCTTTGTTGAAGATTAACTGAACATATAGCTGTAGGTTCATTTTCTGGGTTTTCTGTTCTGTTGCATTGATCCATGTGTCTGTTTTTGTGCCAGTACCATTCTGCATTCATCACTACAGTTTTGTAATGTAACCTCAAGTCTGGAATTGGGATTACTCCAGCTTTGCTTTGCTTTTTCAAGATTGCTTTGGCTATTCAGGGTCCTTTGTGGTCGCATACAAATTTTAGGATTTTTTTTTCAGCTCTGTGAAAAATGCTGTTGGTATTGATAGAGTTTTCATTAGATGTGTAGATTGCTTTGGGTAATAAAGACATTTTAACAATATATGTTCTTTCAATCCATGAGCATCGGACGTCTTTCCCTTTCTTTGTGTCATCTTCAATTTCTTCCATCAGTGTTTTTTTATAGTTTTTAAGTAAAGGTCTTTTACTTCTTCAGTTAGGTTTATTCCTAGCTATCCTATGGCTTTTGGTACAATTATAAATGGGCTGATTCCTTGATTTCTCTTTCTGCTAGTTCATTATTAGTGTATAGAAATGCAATAGATTTCTGTCTGTTGATTTGGATCTTGCAACTTTACTGAATGCATGCATCAGTTCTAGCAATTTTTGGATTTTCAGTATAGAATATCACGTCATCTGAAAATAGTGAAAGTTTGACTTCTTCCTTGCCAATTTGGATGTCTTTTATTTCCTTTTGTTGGCTGATTGTTGTGGCTAGGACTACTAGTACTATGTTAAATAATAGTGAGAGTGGACATCCTTGTCTAGTTCCTGACTATAGAAGAAAAAAGCTCTCAGTTTTTCCCCATCAAGGGTAATATTAGCTGTAGGTTTTTGTAAATAGCCTTTATTATGTGAAGGTATGTTCCCTTTATATCTATTTTGTTGAGTGGATGTTGTACTTTGTCAAATGCTTTTTCTGAATCTATTGAAAGGATCACATGGTATTTTTCCTTTCTCTTATTAATGTAATGTATCACTTTAGTTGATTTGTGAATACTGAACTACCATTGAAACCCAGAAATAAATCTCACTTGATTGTGATGAATGATTCTTTCAATGTATTATTGGATTTGGTTTGCTAATATTTTACTTAGAACTTTTGCATCCATGCTCATCAGGGATATTGGCTTGTAGTTCTTCCTGCGTTGTTGTGGAAATGCAAACTGGTACAGCCACTCTGGAAACAGAATGGAGTTTCCTCAAAAAGTTAAAAACAGAACTGTCCTATCATCCACCAATTGCATTACTAGGTATTTACCCAAAGTATATAGAAATACTAATTTGAAGGGAGACATGCATCCTGATATTTATAACAACATTATCAACAATGGCCAAATTATCAACAATAGTCAACTTATGAAAAAGCCCAACCAAACATCCATCAGTTGATTAATGGATAATGAAAAGGTTGTGTGTGTGTGGGTGGGTGTGTGATGGAATATTATTCACCTACCAAAAAGAATGAAATTTTGCCATTTGCAATGAGGTAGGTAGCACTATAGTATATTATGCTAAGTGAAATAAGAGAAAGATACCATATAATTTCAGTCATATGTGGAATTTAAGATACAAACAGATGTTAGGGGAAAATTAAAAAAAAAAAAAAGAAAGAAAGAAAGCAAATCAGAAAACAGACTCTTAACTATAGAAAACAAACTGAGGGTTGCCGGAGGGGAGGTGGGTAGGAAGATGGTTTAAATTGGTGATGGGAGTAAAGGAGGGCACTTGTGATGAGCACTGGGTGTTGTATGTACATGATGAATCACTAAATTGTACACATGAAACTAATATTAAACTGTATGTTAACTAACCAACAGGAATTTAAATAAAAACTTGAATAAGTAAATACTTGACAAAGAAAAAAAATAAAGGAAAAGACACCCACAAGAAAAATGAACAAAGAACAATCAAATCTCAGAAATAAACACCAGAATTACTAATACTTGCCTAACTAAATATTAAACTGCATCAAAGTAAGGAAAGCAAATTTAAAGTCATGATATGACACCAATTTACACCTATCAGTATGGCATAGGATAAAAGTGTTATAGAATCAAGTGTTGATGAGGACATAACAGAATGTGAAATTCCTGTATTATCTTATTATCTATGAAAACATTATAAAGATAAGTTGATATTAGTTATTAAGTTTGCATAAATCAAAAATGAAGATGTTTTACCCTTTTGCATGTTTCAAGCACAGGTTCATAGTGAAGCACAAACAATTAAATTCATCATAATGTTTGTGCTAAGAGGGAATTAGAGAAGCCTTAGGAATCTATCATTGGGGGAGAAAAAAATTAAATGTTGAGGATCCAGTCAGGTGAAATAACTTAGAAATACCAAGAAACAGAGAAGGTATGCAATTTTCCCACATTACATGATTATTAAGCAGTGAAGCTATTATAAACTCTTGTCATATAATTCAGAAGTTGTAGTTTTAAATAGAGCTCTAGAAAAGATATAATGTTGTATAAAAATGTAAATAAGATTGATACAAATACAGAGAAATACCATTTATATAAATTAAAAACAAATATATACTCAAGCCAGCACTATATATTTTTCAAGGATACATACCAATGTAGGAATATTAAATTCATTAAATTCATAAGGAATGGTGGAGGTGAATGGGAGTGGGAATGGAAAAGAAGGCATACAAATATTCAAATAAAATAATATAAGCAGATGATACTATTCTATATTATTAATAGTAGTTAATATTTATTTTTCAGAGACTGAAATATAGCAATAATCTATTAAGATTTTTTTCTGATTTTGAGAAATCCTCAGTTATATAAAAGTAAAATTCACCATGTATTTAAAATTATATTAAAAGTAGTTAACACTTATATAGACTATGGATCATACTATGAGTCAGATACAGTTTTATGATAGATAATAAATAGATGATAGATAGAACACAGTTACATATATCCATGATACTGTGATACTGAGATTCTATATGTACACAAACACTCATTTTTACTCAGAACATTAGTGCTACTAATATCTTCATTTTTTTAATATCTTCATTTTTGAGATAAAGGAAATTAAGGCCATGAGAACTTAAATTACTTGTCCATGTTCACACAGCGTGGTAGTCTGAATAATGCCTCCAAAGATGTCTGCATTCTAATCCTGGAATCTGTGCCTTAGAGGGCAAAGAAGTGAGTATCTACTGGCAAAGGATGTGATACAGTTAAGGATCTTGAGATGGGCAGATTTTCCTGGATCATCAGGTTGGATCCAGTGTGGTCACAAGGATCCTCATGAGTGAGGCCAGGAGAGTCATAGGGAAAGAAGCTCTGTGAAGGAAGAAGATGTGATGACAGAAGAGCAAAAGTTAGATTTGGTGCTGTTACACTAAGACGAAGGAAGAGGCCACAAGCCTAAAAATGCAGGCATCTTCTACAAGCTGGTGAAGGCAGAGAAAGAGATGATAGGCCTATTTTTGATTTCTAATCTGCAGAAATTTAAGAAAATAAGCTTGTGTCATATTATTTTTTTGAAAAGACTTTATTTATTTATTCATGAGACACAGAGAGAAAGGCAGAGACACAGGCAGAGGGAGAAGCTGGCTCCCTGTGGAGAGCCTGATGTGGGACTTGATCCTGTCCTGTGATCATGCCATGAGCCAGAGGCAGATGCTCAACCGCTGAGCCACCAAGGTGCCCCTCTTGTGTTATGTTAAACCATTAATTTTGTAGTAATTTGCTGCAGCAGTGGGAAACTAATAGAACCAGCTAGTGTCAGAGCCACATTTTAGTTTTATGTAATGTTCTCCAACTATACGTACCTGAACTCAATAATTTGGAATATTCTTGGGTGACATGTTAAAGAATTACTGTGACAATATTTTTTCAAATGAAATCCTTCAAAACATCCTGATGACTCAACTAAATTTGACCTTTGTAATAGCCAGTGAAAGTCCCTAACTCATGAAACTACATCACACTATGGCACAGAAATTAAAATATCCCTCTTTGATATGTACTCAGGCAGCTTGCACCAGCTTTCCAGATCACAAGTTTTCCACTGATAATTGAATATATGCGAAGGCATGATGATGACCAATCATCAAGCTCCCCCACACTTGAAAAGGCCTGAGATAATACCTAAAAATTATATCACTGACATTTCAGAATTCTATACTTACTGTAAGAAATGCAAAGAAACAAGTAATGGCTTATTTAAGAATATTTCTGGCTTATTAGCACAATGTCTGGCACATATTAGACATTAAAACACTACTTGTTGAATAAAAATTATGACTTTTAAAATTATCTTCAGTGAAATTAATTTAGAAAAATCAATGTCCTAAATCTGCCTTCATTTCTATTGTCATGTAGATCTTTTATTTCATTTCACATATTAGAGAAGAACATGCTGTTATAATTACTGCTATTATTATGAATTTGAATGATGTTATTTTTCTTATCTATCATTTGGGGCTAAAAAAAAGCAATGTGATTTCACTTGAGTTAGTGCTAAGGCACTTACAATAGATGGGTATTACATTAAATGTTATAATATACCAATTTTCATTAAATAACCCAGGGGATGCTTTTTTTTTTTTTACAATTATTGTCAGTTGAGCTAGGAATTATAACTTTCTCTGTTATGTTTTATAATCATCATAAAGACTAAAATTTAGAGTTACAAGAAATGCAGTGTACTCCTGCAAATGGATAGGGTTTTCTTTAGACACAGTTAGTTTATAAGAAAGGAAATTTGAACTGAAAGGAAATCGAGTACAGCCATGTTTCTGAGTATCATGAATGCCTTGGTTATGAGGCACCGTTTGAAGAATGCTTCTTTCCTATAGACTATTATGTTGTTGTCATGGGTAAGTACCTAGCTTTCTCTGCTTGCATGTAAATGATCAAGATCAAACACAAACATAAATGGGTAGAGAGATTTAGGGAGTGATCACTTAACGGTCTGAAACATCTGGGAATGCTGCAAATAATTTCCTTAGGTAAATACAATCTTGAGAAATCCTTAGGGCATCAACTGAGAATGAATTCCTCTTTTATCTTCCTTTATTCCCATTAGGAGTCCTGAGGCTCCCAAACACAGACCTCTTAGAATTAAACTGTCCAGGTTAAGATTTCATAGACTTTATAGGTAGCATAAGCATGTAGCTCAAATCTCCATGAAGACACACTGTAGTTTGAAGTCTTCACATGGTAATGTTTGTTTGATTGTTTGTGTTTTATTGCCTGGAACTTAGTAAAACACACACACACATATATATTATTTATAAATATAAATATATTTATATTTCATATATAAAAATATAAAAATATAAAATATATATTTTATAAATATAAAATATGTATTTATTATATAAAATATAAAATATATTCATATATAAATATTTATTTTATAAAAATATACAAATATATTCATATACAAACATATATTTATAAATACAAATATATTTATAAATTTATAAATGTAAATATATTTATATATAAATAAATATAAATATTTATTTATAAATATATAATATATATGGCTTCTCATCTCTTGTTGCCTGTGAGCTAACTAAAGGTGCAGCACTTTGAAAGAGTCTTTGCTTTAAGGAGGGGGTCTCAGTCTCAGTTCCTCTCACCACGTCTTTGCATGGCCCAAAGGACTTGTCTCTCTTGGGTGGTTCCTGTGTAACCTCTAGATCTTCATCCATCAACAGGGCATCTCAAATTTAAGTTCACCACTCTGATTTTAAGCAACTTCTAAATTTTGGCACCTGACGGTTTTCTTCCTTTTTAGCTCAACAATAAACTAAAAGGGCAGTTATTGTATTTACCCAGTTTGTTTTTGTTTTTGTCATCCCTTCCGATTTGTTCCCCTAAACATATAATTCTATGGAATTCCACATTCTGAATCAATATCTGCTAGATGTCTGCTTTTCCCCGACCAGGTTACCTTCTGTCTTCTGAAAAGACAATCCGATTATTCTTTTTTTTTTTTAATTTTTTTTTCAATCCGATTATTCTTGAGGGATTTCTCATCTTTTACCTGGTAGAAATTTCAATAAACAGGTCATGATTGCGCACCAACTAGGGTGGTCAAATGACAGGCTGATTACCCCCTAACTTCTGCCACAGTTATTTTTCCAACACGAAGTTTTGCTTGAAGAAGAAACTTTTCCTTTCATAGATCCTACCATAACCACTGAGTACATGTTTGTAATACATGCATAATGTCTGCCTAAAATTAAAGCTAGCAGAATTTAAGACAGAGCTGAAAAAACAAATTTGTGACATGCGACTGTGTGCATTAATCCAGGCCCCTAAAAGGAGATATTTGGTATATTTAACATACATTAGCCAAAACATTCTCTCTCCCTCTCGCTTTTTTTGGCTTGATTGTCTTTATGTACCTTTAACCATAATGTCTTCATAGACAGAGATCATGCCTGTAATATTCTAGATTTATCTTTCTTTCATGGGTCATACCCACAATTTCAATTAAGCCAAATTTTTGTGACTACTTAATTTATAACTGCATCCTAGATCTCTACTCTGAGCTACAACCATGAATAGCCAACTGCAAATTTATTAAGTTCCTAATTTCCAATGGTTCCCACCTCACTGAATGATGTTTATATCTATGCATGTATGCAAACTTAGGATTCACATTTGGCATGTCCTTTACCTTGAAATCCCATATGAACTAAAACACCAATTTTTCAAGACACCTGGGTAGCTCAGTGGTTGAGCCTTTGGTTCAGTGCGTGATCCCAGGGTCCTGGGATCAAGTCTCGCATCAGGCCCCCTGTAGGGGAGCCTCTTCCTCTGCCTATGTCTCTGCCTCTTTCTCTGTGTCTCTCAACAATAAATAAATAAAATCTTAAAAGAAATTCAGTTTTTCATAGTTCCACCCTCTTATGTTCTTGTATCTATCTGCTTTTCTCCATCTCCAGGACACCATACCAATTTATCATAATATTTTTTTTTCAAAAAAAATAAAACCTGGCTCTTCTGTAAATACAAAGCGAACACGTACCAAGTATTTTATTCAGCTCATTATTTGAGGGAAGTAGTAAGAGGGAAAAACTAGATCAGAGAACATTTTGAGGACTGAGGTATTTAGAATCCACCAAAAAAGACATTATAAAGTACAGTTGTTGAGTTAGAAATAAAACTCCTACAAGGCTATAAAACTATAAAGTTTGGAGGGTTTTTTTTTTCCTCTACTACACAGAAATTTAGAACTTAGCATATAGTTCTATTGATTCTGAGCTCTTAATAGTGAATATAAAGTCCTAACGCATGCCCTTAGATAATTAAATAATGCCTGTGTGAGTCTATCATTTTGCCTAAGTATCAATTTAAAATGCTCTTTTGAAGTATTCTTCCCGTTTTGATCAAAGAAATTGCCAAGGATTACTCTCTAGCACAAAACACTGTTCCTAGGTGTTGTACCAAGTGTTTCCCACAGTACAAGCAGGCTAATTTTTAAAATTACAAAAAAACATCAATTTACTCTGTTCAACTTGAAATATCTGCATTTAAAACTATTCAGTACTTCCCTAATGCAGCCTACAAGACGTTGTGCATTTTGGAGACTTTCCCGCATTTCTCGTTTTTGACTTAAAACACCCTCACCATCTCCCTTGCTGTGCACTTCAGCCTCTTGGAACTCGGAGCTTACATTTAATCTTTATTATACCATATTCCTCCTGAGAGTGTAGGAATATATGGGAAGGTATATATGGCTTCCCCTTGGGGCCACCCCTCTGCCCTCCTCTTCCCCTAAGCCTGAAATGCAGCTCAGCAGGAGCTCCTTCCCAGAGTGCTCTAATTCAGGTTCTCTGCTCTGTGCTCTCCCTGTATTTTTCTTTCTCTCCTTCGGAATTACCATCTCAATTTTTAATTATACATCCACTAGTAGGTGTATTTGATCAATGTGAATAGAAACAGGGACTTCTATATGTATAATCTCACATTTGAGCGGCTGCATTACCACAGTGAATAATAGAATGAAACACCAAAGCCTTGTGAGCCAGTATTTTATGCTTCACTTATGTTAAATGATACTCAAGATTATATCAGAGGCAATATAAATTATGTCAGCCACTTAGCCTTTCAAACTATTTATAACTTAAATGCCAAATTAATACATGTGCAGTTATTTACTTTTATATAAAAACTCCTTAATTTTTATTAGATTTCCTTTAAACTTTTTTTGTTTCTTCTATGTGTTCCATTGTGACAAGCACCATATTTTTTTTCAGCAAATTGCATGCATTAACTTGTAACATTGCCTTAAGCTAATGATAAGCTTTCTTTTTTTATTTTTTTCCTTCTTTTTTTCTTACTCCCTTCCTCCCTTCCTTCCCTTCCTCCTTCCATCCTTCCTTCCCACATATGTCACTACAGTGTTCTAAACACATCCACTGATAGCACTCTACTCATTCACATATAAAACTAGGTTTCTTATCAACAACTTCTGTCGTTGAGTCTTTATTATTTTTTTAAATTTTTTTCATTGAGTCTTTACAGAGTCTATGACATGCAGCTCTTATGTTGAGCATGTTCTTGCATTAAATAACACCTTTGCCCGTATGTGACAAAATTATATTTTACTAACATCATCTTTTTATGTGACTAAATGGACTGTATTCCATCCATGTACCAGAATAGGGAACACATGCTTTCAAAGAAATAACACCGTTCTTACTCACATATACAACTAGCATCCTTAGAAATATCTTTTATACATGTGCCTTTTCATACTGTCTCTTATGCACCACCCTATGGATATCATTATTATTTTAATCTAATAACGCTGTGTGATGAGCTTACTGAAACTCAACATCTCAGTGCATGTTTCTATTGAATTTCATGAAATGAGGTAGCACATACCTCTTGCATTCTAGAACACAGGTCAGTGATCTATGTTTTAAATAAAAATGCTCACATATTCATCAACGTTTAAATGAATCCATATAAAACAATTCAGCTAGCGTGGGAAACATAAGGAAATAGAAGCCAACTGAAATTTTATCCACAGAGAGATATTGCTAACGTCTTTATGATTTTCCTTGTCGATATCTTTCTACATATGCCAATTATTTATATAAATAAGATTACTAGTACAATTCAGTGTCTTTTAATAAAATATATTTCAATTTATTATAAGGTAAAATATATGATAGTTAAAATCAAATGGCAATACATGGCTTTTAGAAAGAAATCAAATGCAAAAGCAATTAAAAACAAATCTCTTGCCTCATTTTTTTCCTATTCTCTAGTTGTCTCCAAAGGTGCACTTCAGCTATTTTAGTTGTGTTCTATTCTCTCCATTTCCCACCACAGATATGTCATGTTTTTATCTAAATTATAATTTATTTAAATTAGTAGTAAGTATTTCAGACATTCTTAACTTGGTGTCCAAATATACCCATGAATTGAATTCAGTAAATCTGTGAACTTGGAAAAGAAAAATACTTGTATCTTCATTTGTAATTTCTATCAAAAAATCAATGCTTTCCTAAAATATGAATGTAGACAAAGAACCCAAATGTCCTAGCAGAATTTATTATTTTATCACCAATAGGAATCATAAATACTTTAAAAATCACATTCCAGTTGTAGAAATTTCAGTGTATTAACTATGTTCACCACTAGTTATTAGATTATGCTAAGTCATATTTGTGGAATGAATAAAACACATATATAACTATTATATTTTAAATAATTCATAAAGTATATTTCAACATAATTACTTTCCCTTTGCAACCCTATCTAAGCTATTTTCTGCATTTGAAAATGTTGTTCTGAGAAAGGGTCCACAGCCTACACCAGACTGCCAAAAATGTCCATGCCATGCAAATGTTAAGAAAACCTGACTACATTATAACCATATAAATTTTTTACAGCTGAATCAATAGAATATATTTACTTTTCTTGCTACTTTTTTTCCAAAATAATTTCTCTAAAATGCTAAGCTCTGTGCCTTTCAGGGTTTGGGATTTGTCAAGTCATTTCCTTTCTTCAAGATCTCTGCCCTCCCAGAACAGATTTCACTGTTCTTTAAATCCAGTTGCACAACCAAATATGTGTTGATGTTATTCATCTAGTCTGTTTTATCTTTTTACTCTTGCTTTTCTTTTGTTTTTCTTTTGTTTTGTTTTACTTTTTCCTTTAAGGATACACAAACACACAATGGCATATATGGTCACAAATGATTCAATTACCTTTATTTTAGTTGTTTTTGGAGGGAAAGGAAAGTAGGGCTTTCTATCAGTTTTCTCTGTTTAATTGTAATTCATTAATATTCAGCTGTCTGTTGCATGCATTTTCTCATGTAAATGAATGAGCTACATTATCATTTTAATGGATGCTTAAAATTTCATAATGCATGTACTGTCGTTAACCAATCTCAATGATGCATTTATGTGGCTTCTAAATAATGCTTTTTTAAAATGGTGTAATGAATAAATACCCTTATGCATATATATCTTTTTTCAGTTTGATAATCTCACTAGGAGAATTTCCTTAAAAACGAACTTCTAATGGAAAAGAGTACACATTTTCTATCTGGACTCATACTGACTCTTCCATTTACTTATCCATGTCCTTAAATTTCTGAACTCCTTTGAGTATTTTTTCTTACGTGCATAAAAACCTAATAGCATCATCTTATTGGGTTGTTGGTGTTGGTTTTGGGGATAATATACATTCATTTTCTCACACAGAGTAATTATTTATTAAATCTGATTGTTATTATTGATGTAGTAATAATATTTGGTTATATGATAACAGTAATTTTGTCAAATGGTGTTCCAGAAAGTTTGATATTCAACTAATTTGATAATGTGTTTTCTTTCCCATATTCATTCTGGCAATGAGATTTACCCACGCTTCTTGTTTAGTAAGTTGTTTAATAGTTTTGTCCATTTTTTCTATTTTTTCAATTATGTTCCTTATTAATATATGAATGCTTTAATAACTTTCAATCTTATTGATATGAATATTATTTTTGACATTATTTGTCTTTCAAAATTTTAAATGACTTTTTTGTTTTGTTTTTGACTTTTGATTTTATGTTGCTAAATATTTACAGGCATTTTTATTTTCCTTTCAGGTTTTAAGATCAATTAATAATAGCCTTTCCCTGTTTAAGGTTAAAAATAACTTCACTATACTTTTGTCTTACTGATTTTATTAAATTAAATTATACTTTATAGAATTACTCAAATTAGTATTACTTTCACTATAAAATGGAATAAATTATAAAAGTTTATTTTATTTTTATTCCAGATGACATGGTAGTTATCCTAGCACCAATTATAGAGTAATTTATCCTTTATTCCACTGAATTGGAGTTATGTTATAATCATGTATTATGGTAAGTATTTCTCTGCTCGGGCAATTTATCTGTACTCTGTTCTGTTGCAGTGATTGAAATGTAGGGCAGAGAACATGACTTTCCTATTCAACATCCATCACTGCCTTTTGGTATTGTTAACATTATCCCAGTTATGTTCACAAGGAAGATCACTGTGAGGAAGGATTAGGATATGAGTCATAATAGCCCTTTACCAGTAACTGTTGTGCCATTGTTTTGCTAGTGTTTAGCTAAAAATTAAACATGTAACCCACTTCTGGTAAATGACATATTGAATGAAGCCTTTGTCTTTTCTAATACTAGGAACCATTACAAGAATAACTTTTTCTTTCCACTCACACCTTTTCTTCATGCTTTGCTGTTGTATAATAATATATTTGGCTGCCTTGTTAGGCATATTAAAATGATGAGGAAAAGGCCAGACTTATTCAGACATAGATCCAGGGCTGATGAAGAAAAAATCTTAAGCCTGATCACTTCTGATTATCTTAACCAAATAATAGAATCATCATCATTTAAATCACTATCAAGCATTTTAATACTTGCTGCCAAACAATACAGTTGTTTTATTCCTATGCTGATATCACACTGTTTTTAATTATTAAGACCTCAGTGTGATTCAATATCAAACATGAATAACTTTCTATAAATTTAACCTTCTTAATTTTATTGTTGTTCTCACATCTCACATGAGTATTTTTAAAGGACTTTAGACTATTTCTTTTAGGTCATAAAAAGATTTTAGATAGAACATGAATAGAATTATAGCAAATATATCTGTCAATTTATAAAGAATCTTTTTAGAACATTTATATTTTCTGACAAGAAATGAAATATGATTCTCAATTTTTAAAAATGGGCTCTTACATGATTTGGAAAATTTTATAACTTCTTTTATATAATCTAGATTAAAAATATCAAATAATTCCTTTTGATTTTCATATGATAAATTCTAACTAGTTATGTGACTTATTTCACATATGGCTATTGCTTTCTGTTTCACAATCACACAAAAATAACATCCACACGTAATGATAATTTTGATCATTCTTGTATGATAGTATTTCATCTTATTATGTCAGTGAGTACTTCCATGTTAATGTTAAATACAAGTTAATAAATTCTGGGTTTTAATGGAAATGCTTTGACTCTATTTCCATTGGGCAAAATATTGTTTTTTATACTGAAATATATTTTTTGAAATTGTTTCAAGGATATATCTAGAGAATCCTATTTTGCTATAGGTTTTTAAAAATTTTTCCAGAGGCACCTGGGTGGCTCAGGCAATTAAACATCTACCTTTGGGTCAGATCATGATCTCAAGGTTTTGAGATCAGTCCCTGCAGCTGACTCTCAGCAGGGAGTCTACTTCCCCCTCCCTCTGTTCCTACCCCCCGTGCTGCTCCCACCCATGCTCTCTCTCTCCCTTTCTCTCTCTCTACCTCCCTCTCTCTCTCTCTCAAGTGACTAAATAAAATCTTTAAGAAAATTTTTAATATATTTTATTGGGATGACCCTACATGTTGCCATATATTGATCTATTACAGTCTACTCCTGAGACCAATATTACACTATATGTTAATTTAGTAGAATTTAAATAAAAATTTGAAAAAAAAGTTAATGTGGGTACATGCTATACATGCTTATCAATTCAATTTCTTTGTTTTATCTATTGCTGTGAAATAGATTACTCCAAAACTTAAAAAAAAAAAGCAATTCTTGAAATATTGCTAGATTAATTGTATTTAACAACCCATATTTAGTGGGTTGAGCAACTGGGGTCTCTTTCAAAAACAATATGATTTCAATGTTTGCCGTTGGGAAATCTAATAAAATTTTAAAAGCCATTTTTCAAAATATTTGAGTTTTATGGCCTATAAATATTTTTCTTTAGAAATAAAGTTGTTTATTTATTTATTCTTTTTTATTTTTACTTTTTCCATCAGGAAAAGGTAATGGAAAGAAATATTTCCTATATAATTTACCATTGAATTGTTTATGTCAGATTATATTTTCTGCATTTGTTTCATGTATTAATATGTATTTCTCCTCAAGTATGTCATAAGCTTTTTGAGGTATTAGTGTACATTTTTTACTGCTTAAATTTCACCTAGCCTGGTGTTAAGTATTAATATATATCCAATTAACACTTGGTAATTTTTTGTGGATTTTTTTCTTTTAAATATTAAAAAAACTGTTTTTTTAAACCTGTTACAATAATTCAGTGATATTTTTACTTATATTGTTACATAATTATTTTAAAATATTTTGTAATTAGTATTCTCTGTGCCTAGAAATATTAAAAAAATACAAAAACAAAATTCAAAACTAAGTTAACATTTTTTCCTCAATCAGATGGCTCATAATTCAGCCCATGATGAGTTATAATCATTTAAATACAGATCAAGGCTGCTTTATGGCCTGAACAATAACAATAACTCAAATATGGTACTAATAATATTACTAACGTTTGTAGAGTGATTGCCATGTGCAGAGGCTTACACATGTTACGTGGGTCATCTTATTGAGTCTTCTAGAAGATCTGTAAGGTAAATTTATTTTCCCCAGTTTATAGATGATAAAATTGAAGATTATAAAATTTAAGTAATTTGCCAAGTTTTCTTGTAGAACACAACTCAATTTTAACTGAGTCATACCATTCTCCATCATCTTATGTTGGAAGTCCTTTCTCTGTACCAGTCCAATTTGACCAAACCCTTTGATTCCCTTCTACCCCCTTATGTCATCACCTCTCATACTGTTCTTATAGTGTCATAATCATTCTTTGAGTCTATTTTCAGCCCCTTGGCCCCCATCTCTCTCTTTATAGTCTTGGAAAAATGCAAACTCCAGGTAAATCCAACTCTTTCTCTGCTCAAACCTACCCCTGGCAATCTGAGTGTAGCAAGAGAAAAGCATAGTCATGCTATCAGAGTTCACTTTAAATTTATGACCACTAGTCAGAGCTATGCCTGTTTGATCCCAGTTCATCTTATTTCAGTTTTCTGGTGCATTGATTCTCATACACTTCCAAAAATAAATTTCACATCTTTTCGCCGCATCAGATCTCCAAACTCCACTCAAATTGTCATTTTTTAACTTATAATATTCTTTAGTCTTTCTGACTAAAAAGCTATTAGCCAGTAGAAGAGAACTTTAATGCAATGCCACCAGCGCAGTACCAGTTTACCCAAAGCTGTGCACAGATCCTCTGCAGTCCCTGCTCTTAACAAGATTAATCAGTCTGGGCTCCATTCTAAGACAAACTTCTCCACTTGTGCCCATTATTTCATCCTTTCCTTCCTACTCAAGGACATATATCTAGCAATTCTCTGTCTCTCTCCTACATCATCATTACTCCCCACCCCCTGCCTGCCTACTGGAACTTTGCTAACAGCACCTAAGTCTTCTTTAATTATTCAAAAATTTTCAAGATTTTTACATCTCCTAATTTTCTTTTTGATTTGCTACCACATTTCTATTCTCTTTATCTCAAAATCCTCAAAAGAATCACCTATACTCTATGTCCCCATTCCTCTCTTGCCATTCTTTATTGCATTGATTGTAATAAACTGTTTTCCACTTCTACACCACTGAAATTGCTTTGCAAAAACATCAGTGGCCTTCATATTGGCAAACCCTCTGTCTTTATTGCAGTTGAAAGAAAATTGGACATAGTTAATCACCTGCTCCTTCCTGGTAGGTATTATTTTTCCACTTGGCTTTCAGGTCATCTATCTTTACAGCCTTCTCCTTGTAAGTCTTGTTTGCTTCTCTGTGACTTCTTAGTGTGAGGCGGTTCCAAGGCTTGGTGGTTAGACCTCATCTCTTAACCATCTACATGTACTATCTTGGTGAGCTCATGAAACTGCATTGCTTTAAATATCATAACTGAGCTGGTGTTCCTATAATTTATTTATTTTTAGTTTTTTTAAAGATTTTATTTATTTACTCATGAGAGACACAGAGAGGGAAGCAAAGATATAGGCAGAGAGAGAAGCAGGCTCCCTGCAGAGAGCCTGATGCAGGACTCGATCCCAGGACTCAGGATCATGACCTGAACCAAAGGCAAATGCTCAACCACTTGAGCCACCCAGGTGCCCCTCCTATGATTATATCACCAACCTATAACTATTTCTTGAACTCTTGGCTGATATATTCAACTCTTCTCTTGGCATCTGTTAAAGATGTCTAATAGATGTAACCTCACCATATCAGAAAGAAAATTCTTTTTATTTGTCTCAAACTGGGCCTTCCTCATTCAACCCTTCCCATTTTAACTATATACTATTCCATAATAATAGTTACTGGGGCCAAAACAGATTTACTCCTGAGTCTTCCCTTTTTCCCATACCCCAAATTCAATCCATCAACAGCCTATTTGCTCTCCTTTCAAAATGAATTCAAAATGCTAACACTGCTCAACAGCTCCATGTCTGGTTCTTGTTAGTCGACCATCATTTCTCATCTAGATTATTGTTACCTTCTAATTCTTCTCCCTGAATGTTCCCTGTATTTATCTATGAAACACAGCAGATAGAATGATCTGTTACAAATCCATTTTATGTTATTACTCTTTCAAATCCGTACCCTCTAGTTATTTTCAGTATCAAACAGCATAGAACAAAGAGTCTGTGGGGAGCCTGCCCTTCGCAATACCAGTTACCTTTCTGATCTTATATCTTTCACTCTCTGTACTGTTCTGTTCCAAAATTGGTCTCCTTGCTGTTCTACAGCACATTTGCAGCCAACAGTTTACTTTCCGTACTTTCACAAACCAAGTATAGACAGTCCTCAACTTACAAGTTCAACCTACAACTTTTCACCTTTATGATGGTGTGACAGTGGTACACATTCAGCAGAAGCTGTACTTCAGATTTTGCATTTTGACCTTTTCCTGGCCTACCAGTATCCGGTAGGCTACTTGGCCAAGGCAAGGCAGTTGCAGGGAGCCACAGCTCCCAGTCAGCCACAGGGTCATACGAGTAAATACCCGATACATTTACAACTATTCTGTATCGACACAACCATTCTGTTTTTCACTTTCAGTGTGGTATTCAATAAATTAAATGAGGTCTTCAGCACTTTATTATAAAATAGGTTTTGTGTTAGATGATTTTACCCAATTGTAGGCTGATGTAAGTATTCTTGTTTAAGGTGGGCCAGACTAAGCTATGAAGTTTAGTAGGCTGGTGTATTAAAATGCATTTTCAGCCTAATAATATTTTCTATTTACAGTAAGTTTATTGGAACAGAACCCCATCATAAGCTGAAGGAGATCTGTGCGTCTTATCCCATCCCTCCTTGTGCTTTCTCATAGCACTCTCACTACATGTTACATATTGTTGTTTACTGTGAAATTCCCCTAGTAGGGAAATATTTTTGAAACACTTAAAAATCTGTTTAATACTAGTGCAGACCAATCATAGTAAATACTTTATATGTCTATCACTGGAATCCCCTGTTTTGTCAAGTGTTAATACTAGAGGTTTTTTATCATTTAGATGTTGTGATTGAGGAGATCCTTGTTATGGTCAGCATAGCTAGGAAAATGGAGGCCTGGAGGTGACAAAGTAGCAGAAAATAAAATAATTTACTTTTAAACAAGGGATATATCAGTGCCAGAGTATTGAGGTAAAATATCTGTAGAGAGGGATCTTGATCAATACAGATGGCAAATTTCCTAAGCAAATTGACGTTCATTGGTTAAAAAAGGCAAATTTTTCTCAGGCATTTGGAAAATTGTACTTTCGATAATCACTTTTGTCAAACCCATGTCAAATATTAAACATTTGCTCAGATGATGGAATTTCTGATCTTAAAAAAAATAAGCACAACAAAGTGTGTTTTGAATACTAATACTTTCTGAGTTAGTGGCCTGCAAACAATCTGGAAGAAACTAAAATTCCTGTTAGTTTACTGATGTTACTTTCTGAAGAACTTTTTAAAATTTTTCCCAAAACTCTGCATTGGGACTAAGATGAATAACCTTCATGTTAAATAAACTATTTCTGGAATTGTGGCAATTCACCCTTTGTGAAATTAGCGCTTTCAACTGATTGCCTTTGTTTTCTGATAACAAGACTGCCAGCTGTTTTGTATTTCCTAACAACAGCTCTTTTGTCTGTTCTTAAAGCTTGCAGTTGTTGAATTATTTTTTAAGTATTTTAAAAGTCAAAGTGTACATTCTAAAAGTTAATGAAAGTATTTTCATTTACATGAAACAGAGTTTAATTCCTTTTCTTCTTAAGGCCTTCCTTCTTTTGCTTCTTTTTGCAAGCAACCAAGTAGTGCTCTGGTAATAGCTTAACTATCATGGACCTCTTCTGTGTAGATGGTGCTATCTTGCTTGACTTGAAATCCAAATAGAAGCTTTATAAAAAACAAATATTATTAAATGTAAAGTAGATAAAGTACTGACTGTTTCTTATCTGTAAGGGGAAAGGCTGGGTTAGACTGTTTCCTTACAGGTAACAGCAAAGTATGCTACTTTTCTTTAAAATTTGAACCCAGGAAAGAAAAGTTGCCTAGTATGTATGAGGAGTACAGTACACAGAACAAAATATCACTGTTTAATAACCTGTTACATAACTAAAATTAATTCCATTTAAATTTATGATGCTAAATGGTCATACTTTTCCAGTGGTGATCATTTGAAAATACTCAAATTATTATAAATGGTTAAAAATAAAATAGGAAGAAATATGTTTTATTATTGACAGAAGATTCATTTTTGGTAAATACCTCTCTGAAATCACATTTTGGAATATCAACTGGCCACGTTTCAATATTGCTATTTTTCATAACCTTCTCACTTATTACTATTTTTGTACTCAATACAACTCTAGTGTTTATAAATGTATGTATATATACACAGATATATGCATACTTTATATATCTTTATCTTTCAATGTATTCAAATTTTATAATGGTCACTCAGTTTATTTCTTTTGTGGGGGAGAACTCAGTCATATATTCAAATTCTTTTCTCAACTGCATGATACTTTGCTGTCACTTCAAAAAAGCTAATATTCATTTTATTTTAAGAGTTATTTGTGATATTTGACTTCTTCATAATATTTCAAATTCCATAATCCTTTATTCTCCTTTTTAGTGCTTATACTTGCCGCGCTCATTTTAATTTTGAGTCAGAGAAATTATAGTTAAAATCTCCCAAATGTTGCTAGTTGAATGGCCATGCAGATACACTCTAGTTCCTGTCAATCTAGATTACATTTGTAAAATAGAGGTGAACTCCTCTTGGAGAGTTTGAAATAACACAACTGGAATGGCCTGACAAATGCAGAATTCAATAAATTATCATGCTATGTACTTCATAGATGAACATTTTAATTTATAATCTATCTTGTTCATAAGTGAAAATATAATAAAATTATAGAGAAGAGGCCATGGCATTAAGCAGAGTAAGGACAGAATGGATAAGTGTCTAAGGGAAGTCCCTCCTTAGAGACCACAGCATGAAGTACATAGTCCTCTACAGCCAATGATTTGAGGAACTCATTGTGAGATATTGATGTGATAAGTTTCACACACTGGTTATTTATAAGAATAATATCTTCAGTATACACTATATCTATACTATAAGCTGTGAAACAGAATATGTGCATTACATTTTGGTTAAAATATCACTATTTTAAAGACTACTAAGTTTTTAGAGACATTTTAATATTCTTTTTGAGCTTTCATGCAATTTTACCTCCACATACAATGATCATCTTGGTGAAGGCATCAACTAAACATAACTAATGTTACTAAAATTATTATTATTATTATATTATTATTATTATTATTATTATTATGCTTTAATCTTTCTAGCTGCTTTTCCAATCTCTCTCAGTCTTTGGCCATGAATTTATTAAAAAAAAAAAAAAGACTACGTAAACTTTTGGAAACACGAGTCATAGCATGCTCTCCAGTGGCTTTTGACTTCTTATAAAACCCAAATCCTTTCCATTGTATGTAAGATAATACAAATGAATAAAATCTTATTTTCCAAGCTTTATTGTTCCTACCTTCTAATCTCTCCTTAAAGGAAAATACTCCTTTATAAAGAGAATCCTTAAAGAGAATACTCTCTCCTTAAAGGAGAGAAGATTAGAAGGTTTGCTTGATTCCAGACATTCTTGAATAGAATAGCAAAATCCCTATTCTCATGGAACTCACAGCATAGCATATTTAGGCAGACAAAAATTACTGAAACAGATAAATACTAAGATAATTTTATATATCAGTTAAGACTATAGTTCATAATACTGTATTGTACTTGAAATTTGCTTAGAGAATAGATCTTGTGTTCTTAACACACACACACACACACATATGCACACACACACAATAGTACCTGTGAGGTGATGGATTTGTCTAGTTTGATCGTGGTTATCATTTTACAGTGTGTCAAATCATCATGCTCTAAACCTTAAATATATAAAATATGTATTTGTCAATTATACCTCAATAGATCTGGAAAGAATAAATTTTAACAATAGCAAACAAGAGGAGCCTGAGTTGCTCAGTTGGTTAAGCATCTGCCTTTGGCTCAAGTCATGATCCCAGGGTCCTAGCATCAATCCTCACGTCAGCAAGGAGCCTACTTCTCCCTCTGCTACTCCCCTTGCTTGTGCTCTCTAGGTCAAATAAATAAAACTTTAAAGAAAATAAAAATAGGAAACAAAGTAAATCTATATATAGAGTAATCTGAGGCACACCGAGGAAGTCCTATTTGAGCTGGAGATTTAAATGTGAATAATTTAGGAATAATGAAACCTTTGACAGAAGAGCAGAACTAAAGGCAAGTGTGTGGGCTATAAATGGTAGAAAACCAAGAGATTATACTGTTGTCTTTTTTGTTAATATTTTAAAAATCACATGAAATAAACATGAAAACCCTCCATTGTAATTTTTCGCCTTGCAATTTCAGATTAATTTGTAGTTAAGCTAGCCAGACTCTTATGTCTGTAGAAAGATATTTTAGATTCAGGAGAATACATAATCTAAAACTCACATGAAGTTTTATAAATTTAGAAGCCAAATGACAAGTGTGCAAAACTGAAATGGACATCATATCTGTACTACTGTATTATCATTGCATGTGTTTTGGTGTATGACAAGTACATGCCACAAGATCATGCATCTGAATTTTTTCAGCTATTTGAAAAAATAGATTTATGCTCCACAAGTGTGCCTTTTGTAAACTTTTATATGAACAGACATATCCAGGACCTTGTTTTTAAAAATAGACAGTTGCAGAGCTGTAACATTCCACGTCGATGATACATTTCTAAGAACTTTGAATAGATGCTCAGAGGTAACTAAAAAGCTGTATTCTGAGTTGACCTGGTAACTAAAGTTGACACATTCATTGTCTATTTCAAAGTTTAACATAAATAAATTTAAATTTCTTTATTTTTATTTTTATTTTTTTAATTTTTTAAAAATTTTTATTTATTTATGATAGTCACAGAGAGAGAGAGAGAGAGAGAGAGAGAGAGAGAGAGAGAGGGAGGGGCAGAGACACAGGCAGAAGGAGAAGCAGGCTCCATGCACCGGGAGCCCCATGTGGGATTCGATCCCGGGTCTCCAGGATCACGCCCTGGGCCAAAGGCAGGCACCAAACTGCTGCGCCACCCAGAGATCCCAATAAATTTAAATTTCAACTCTCCTTACTAGTGTTTAAGAAAAATCATACTACATTTTACTCTTAAATTTCAATCAACAATGAAAGAATCCTAATGCATCAATGAAAAACACTAGATGTTCCCTGAAACACATTTTGAAAAATTACTGGTGTATGTTAATTTACTTTCAGAATCATTTGTCTTATGGTTTTTCAAAAGTCACACAATTCAATCTATTATATTTATGACCCCCAACTTTAGTGCCCATAATATACTGGAAGCTACATTTCAATAGTCTATTACAAAATATTTAGGAATAAGTCAACTATTTCTTAAATTGCTCATTATTTGTGTGAATGTTTCAAGTCACTAAAAGAATATTGAGGTACTTCATTTTCACATGCAATAGGAGTGGGCAATAAAAATAGAGTTTTGATTACTATACTTACAGTATAAAATCACAGCTCTTAAGATTGAACTCCACAGTGTTCTAGAATGCAACCTACTGTCCTTGAAATATTAATAGAGTTGAAATTATAAAATTTCCTCCAAGATGAGCTTTTTATATTCATACCTGAATATCTGGGGATGTGTCTGTTATTCTTCCAGAATACTGTGAAAATGCCTTGAAGAGGCAGATGTCTCTAAGGGGACTTGAGACCTTTTCAAGAGCTATGTCTGCAAGGTTTGAGTGGATGCAATGTGATATGACATCCTGTTTCCGATTATTCAAATCCCTCCTCAGTATAGAGTATGCCTAAGCAGTCCTTTAAAAAAAATCATCTCAGTAAAAGTTTAAAAACTACATACTGTGTTGAATAGGTGTTTACTATTAGTACTTCAGAGATTAGAATCTTGAAATGCCCCATCTGGCATATTAAAAGTTTATACAGACTATTGTGCATAGATGTTTCTGTTCTAAAAACATCGCGCTTATACAACCATAAAAATCCATTTTAAATAATTAATCTCTAGATTAAACCTTGACATATGTAATTCTCAAGCACACAAAGTTAATGTCCATTAAAATATTAGTCTGTCCCCGCCAACACCCCACCATCCATCACTATTGGATATATTCTTTTTACTCTGACCCATAACAATAACACATACTATTCTTTTGTGGTATATGCATTTTATTTTATTTTTTTATTAAAGTATATTGTCAGCACACGGGATGCCTGGGTGGCTCAGTGGTTGGGTGTCTGCCTTTGGCTCAGGGCATGACCCTGGGATCCTGGGATTGAGTCCCACGTTGAGCTCCCTGCAGGGAGCCTGCTTCTCCCTCTGCCTGTGTCTCTGCCTCTCTGTGTGTCTCTTGTGAATAAATAGGTTAAATCTTAAAAAAAAAAAAAGTATAGTCAGTGGCCCTTGTGAACTGAATACTAATTTTTAGATACTTTTGCTCTTGAGAATGTTATTGTTGGAAAGTTACTTGTAAGGCTTGCAGTTTGATGGAGGCACTACTTCCTGGCCTCACAATTCAAAGACTTTCACTGTCTCCTTTCTAGCATTACTTTTACAATGGGTAAGTTATTTTCAATTACACACTTTTAAGAATTAATATATCGGAGAAACTTTTTTAAAAGTTGTGCAGAGCGGCACCTGGGTGGCTCAGTTGGTTGAGTGTCTCCTCTGCCTTCGGCTCAGATCATAATCTCACGGTCCTGTGATCAAGACCCTCTCTCTGATCATGCTCTTTGTCTCTCTCAAATAAATAAATAAAATATTTTTAAAATAAGCAGAAAGTAAAAATTAGCCAAAAGAAATGACTTCATGTCTTTTCAGAGTCAAAGTGAAGCATTGTCTAACAGACTCATTTAAGATTTATTTTATTTTGTAGAGGAAAATGCCTTTGCTTCATTTAATATTTACCATTAATTTTGAATTAGAATCTCCAAAATAACATGACATTGAAGATTTCTGTCTGGTATAAATAAAAATTATTTCTGAAAAATTATTTCAAATAACCCCAAAGGTTACTGTTTCTGATTGTTTTATAATCCAATTAACCAGTTATATATATAAATTAGTAATCTCTTTCTAGAATTCATTTTACAGTGCTTACACTTACTTATCTGTCAATATCTCTTAAATTACTGTCATATAGTTACTATCATTCTTAGGTCTAGTGTTTTGTTTTCTTATAACTTCCAAAGTTATCACTTTGTAGCCACAGAGATTTTACTCAAAATATACTATTAAAAGTATATTGAAATCTTATGCATTTGTGGATCATTCACTCTGAGGTGGGGGGGATTTTTATTTCCTACTCCTGATTTCCATGAGGACACATTTTCTCTAGAATGTTGCAGCTCTTCTTCATTCCCATGCCCAGGAAGAAGTGACATTTCTGACTGATAAGTTTGGAAAAAGTAACTAGTGGGAGCCAGCTGCCCCGAGCTAACATATGTGTCACTACTCTTCCAGGGGTATGTTATCTCTCACCAAGTGGAAAAGAATTAACCCACACATGAGCCTTCCTTCTAGCTGAGTCTCTAACAGCCATAAAGGGAATATTCTGTCCTTCATCTAATAGTTTTTGATTCATTCTTCATTCATTCAAAATTCTGACAAGGGAGTTGTTAATCATATTGGGTAAGTTCCTTAGAGTCTCAAGCAGTGTTTAATAATTTATGCATAAAATATTATTTCTCATAAAAAAATTACAGGGTAGATGCTGCAGTGTTCTCATTCAATTATGTTGTTGTAAGTCTCAGAATTAATTGCCTTAGTAGTTCTTCAGGAAACCAAATTAAATTCAGTGTGTATTAAAATCATATTATATCTGTAAGAAATAATTAAAGAAAGTCTCTCTTAAAAATGAAATTAGATTAAATATCCTGTAAATATTAAAGACTCCATGAAACCATCATCTATTTGACTTTTTGACTTAATATTTTCTATAACTAATCATTGATTTAAAGTCCATCAAAACAATTGTGTAAGGAAATTTAAAATTAGTGCATTCCAATTTAGTACAGAGGGAAGAGATTACCTAAACAAGTTTTTTTTTTTTTTTAATATCCTCAGAGCTTGTAAAATGAGGCTTCAAAAATGCCAATGATGAGGTTATAATTAGGGCAGCCAAGACTGTAGAGTTATTGGCACATTAAAAGTTTTCTTCAGAATATCAAGTTTTGCTAAGTATTATCATTAGCCCCTAAAAACAAAAACAACTTAAAGCTCCAAATATGCCCAGATTTAAGATACATTTATCAATGACATTATAAATCCCTTCCATCCATTCTAGAGTGACATTTGTCTAATACATTATGATAATAGCATATAACAATAATACACTATAATAAGAGAGAGTATTATTGAGGATTTACCATGTAGCAGGTCCAGTACTAGCATTGTATTCTTTCAATTCTCAAGTCTGAAGAAGAGTGAAATGTATATTACAAATTCTAGGGAAATTTTCAATACTTGCATCATTCATTGGAGCAAATTTGTTGTACAGATACAAACTCTGGACTTTTCTTGAGTGAAACTAGAAAAAATTATGACCATAACAACTATAACAATGACAATAATAGGCCTGACACTAAAGTCATTTTATAAAAGGATATATGAAAATAAGTAAACAAAACATAGCTGGTTTAGGCTGTATTGATACTTTATGACAAAAACAACAATTCAAAATAAAGAATGTCACTACATAATGATAAAAAGGTCATCACTAGATGACATAATTTTGAGTGTATGTACTTAGTTACATGGAATATGTGAAAACCAAAATTGAAGTATAAAAGAAATTGAAATATATATCATCTTAGTGGGATATTTTAACACACATCTCTCAGTGATTGATAGATTACGACGACATAAAATCAATAGGGATAAAGCACGATCAAATAGCATCAGTAACAAATTTGATGAATTGACATAATACAGTGCTGCCAATAATTTAATACTTTTTTTATTATTATAAAGAAAACATTTACCAAAACCGATGCATTCAGGGCTATAAAATGTGACATAATAGATTTGAAATAATTCCTTTACCTAAATAAAATACAGCCTTAGCACAGTACACCTAAGCTAGAAAATAATAGCAAAATAAAATTAAAATAATCCTATAAATATGGAATATTTTAAAAATTACCTACAGAATTAAAAAAATATTTAGAACCAAGGGAAAGTGATAAAATAATCCAATTTTATGCGTTTCTTAGAAATTCATATTTTTAAATATTTATATTATAAAATAAAAATGATTCATTTAAGCTAAAACCTTGGAAGATCATATTAACAACCAAAATAAAGAAGAAAATAAATTAATAAGTGTAGAAATTATAAAATAATGAAATAGAAAAGCAACATTTAATAGAATTGGCAAATTCATGTTATTTCTTTGAATAATAAGTTAAACAGATGAAAAGGCAAGATTGGATTTTTTTTAAAGATTTTATTTATTTTGAGACAGCAGTAGTGTGTAAGTGGGGAAGGGGCAGAGGAAGAGGGAGAAGCAGGCTCCCCACTGAGAAGGGGGCCCACTGTGAGGCTCCATCCTAGGATCCTGAGCTGAAGGCAGTTGCTTAACAGACTGAACCACCGTTGTGCCCCAAGATTGGATTTTAAAAATAGAATAAAGCAAGAAATATTTAGAGGAAAATACTGGATTGAAGTAAAAAGTAAACTATCATAGAATATTATGAAAGTAAGGATGCATATGTAAAAATATGACATATAATAAAAATGACTCATAAAAATAGGAAACATGAATAGTACTTTTATCAATAATACTAAATTAACAGTTTAAAAATCATCCCACTAAAAATAAACAGAGACAAAAGTTGATTTATGCCAAGTCTAATAAAATATTTGGTAATACTTCTAATCCTATTTAAAGTCTGTCAGAAAATAAAAGGAAACAAGAGTAAGTATTCTAACTTAAGCTCAGATAAACAGATAGTTTTTATATCAGAAACATCAAGTTCAATAGAAGAAAGAAACTCTGCTCCAGGAGACGTGTACAATAGTAGCAGAATTTTAGAAAGAAAGATCTAACACTCAAAAAAGTCTAACTAAAGAAACCTAGAACGAACTCAAATGTCAGTGCTCGTCAAAAGAAAAAATACTTTGTGATCAAAGTATTAAAAGTGATCAAATTAAATGTAACATCAAATATGGATAAACTACATCAATGATTTTTAACATAGCTGATACCTGTCCACTAAATGCTAGTGTGTTTTTCTATCACGGTGAGAAACAAAAGCATCACAGAATTCCAGAGTGCTCCATTGTTGATGGTGACCCAATGCCCTCTGACTGAGAATCAAAAACTTTTAACTGCATGAATCAGCAGAAACACACATCTTAAATTTGTCTGGTGATTGAAAAAAGGGAGTAAAAAAAGAATACATATGATTCTATTGAAATAAAGTTTAAAAAATATAAATAAAAACTATTGTGTTTGCTTAAAAATGAATAAATATGTGATTAAAATAGAAAGATACATAAAAATAATCAACAGACTTTTCATGGTAATGGTTAACTCTGAATACAGAGAGAAGAATAAGATCGGGGAAGGGTAGGAATAGGAGGGTTATGTAAATTCTCATTCTTCATCCATGCAGTGAAGGCAGTGCTTATATAAGCTGTCATAGGTTTCATAAATTCTTATGTATGACATTTAAAGTTGTAAGAACAGGAAAAGATCTCAAATAGAGATGATCTCTGCTAGATAAAAAGTGTTTCAGACACATTTCATGCAGAAGTTTGGGAGAAGGAATGAGAAGATCCAAAGGACACTGAAGTCCAACGCATCCTACATCAGCAATTTTTCATAAAGACTGCATAGAGAGATCTCTCTTCCTCAGGTTATCACATTTATATTATATTATACTAGATTATATTGTATATTAGGCTAATATATTATTATTAGATTATTAATAGAAACTAGAGATCTTTGCAAAATTTCTTTTGCAAAAAAAAAAAAAAAGACAACTGGAAACTTGACCTTGAAGATCATACTGTTGACACTTAAAAGAATTAAATGAAGGAAAGGAAAATAACGCTACTTTGTCTATGTAATATTCTCAATAAATAAAAGGTAAGATTCAAAAGTGATAAATAATAAGAGCCTGAGATCAAAAGTGAGATAGTTAAAACTGTTTCAGACTAAGTATTTCCTCAGAAGTGCCCCATTGGTAGCATAACATAATTTCGACATATGGTATTTTCAAGTCAAAATACTTTCTAATTTCCATTTTTATTCTTTGACACACATACTGTATAGAATTATATTATTTAGTCTCCAAATATTTGCAGATTTTCCAGAGATCGTTCTGTGATTTATAATTTAATTTTCTACTTTGCTCAGAGTACATACTTCATAGAACTTTAATCCATTAATATTTATTGAGTATTTTTATGATCTGTAAAGTGTTGCATTTTGGGAAAAAAATCTGTATACAATTGAAAAGGAACATTTGTCTTCTGCTGTTGCTGTGTGGAACATTCTTTAAACCTCAAGTATGTCAAGAGTTTTTTACTGATGATTTTCATTCTACTTGCTCTACAAGCTGTTGAGAGGGAGAAACTTAAATCTGAAATCCCCCACTATTACTGTGTATTTGCTTCTTTCTATTTGATGCTCTAATCAGTTTTTGCTTCATGTATTGTAAAGTTCCATTATTAAATGTGTACAATATGAAGATCGTATGTCCCTTTGATGAATTGATCATTTTATTGTTATAAAATGGTCTTTTTTTTCTTCATGATCTACTGTGTCTGATATATCCATATCTCCAGCTTTCTTTTGATGCATCTTAGATTGTTGTGTTTTTCATCTTTTTACTTTTGACTTATTTGTGTCTTTATGGAAAATGTGCTTTAAGACTATATACTACAGGGAACTAATAGTTGGGTCTCGCTTCTTTATACTGCCTGTCTGACAAACTCTGCCTTTTAATTGGGATATACATTTAATGTGATGATTGTTGGGGTTATGTTTAAATCTATCATCTTACAGTGTTTTCTATTCATCTCAATTGTTCTTTGTCCATTGTTATTTTCTCTCTCTTATTTTTGCCTCTTTCAATTTAATTGACTATATCTGATGTTTCTGTTTTCTCTTTTTTGTTGGTCTATTAACTATACTCTTTCAGCTCCTTAGAACTTAGAATTCATTGCAAACATCTCTAATTTGTCACACTATGCCTTCTAGTGATAACACATAATTTCACATATAAATAAGATCTTTACTAAAAAGTACTTCCATTTTTCTCCATCCAGCATTTATATTTTTGTCATATTTTTTTTTACTTTTACATGGATTATGAATACTACACTACATTGTTATTTTTAGTCAAATATATTTTAGAGATAATTTTTATAAAACTCAATTAATTTACCTTAATAGTTGCTACCTTGATACTCTTCATTCATTTGTGTAGATTCAAATTTGCATCTGGTATCATTTTTCTTCTGCCTAAAGGAGAAGTTTATGTTTATTTTAGTCCTTTTATGTTTATTATAGTCCTGCTGGTGATGATTTCTTTTCAGCTTCTGGGCATCTCAAAAAGGTATTATTTTGTCTTCATATTTTGAATAATACTCACTAGGCATAGAATTCTAGGTTGACAAATTTTCAGTATGTTAAAGATGTTCTCTATTGTCTTTTTACTTCCATTGTTTCTGATAAGAAATCTCTCAGTAACATGATTATACTGTAATGTAATTTGATTATGATGGGCCTTGTGCTTGGCATGATTGAGCTTACATCTGTGAGTTTATGGTTTTTAATCACTATTTGCCAGTAAGTCTACATGTAAAATTAATGCCCTCCATGGCTTGTTAATCTCTCAACATTTGACGTATAGCCCATGGATCTGTTGTTTCTGTAGAAAAAAAAATTCTTCATTTCACAAAGTCTTTTGTGATAGAAAATGTCAAAAGGAACATTTTACCTTCTTTCAAAGTTTATTAAGTTTTAGAAAAAGTAACTTCAAATTTAGTAGTTCATTTGAGGGGCATTCGTCAAATTCATGGTAGCAAAAAAAGGCAAACTAATTTTATTTCTCCATTAAACCCCACATTTCTGCCATTCCAATACAGAACTAACTGTCAAATCTTTCAGGGGCACTTGTCCTTGTGTAATTTCGCACCTGTGATTCAGTGGATATTTCTACATCTTTTGCCTGTAGAATTGCTTTGACCTAGATTACTTCACACCTGCCCTAGAGCCAGTGTGAGACCTGAGGAAGAACTAACTCTTGAGTCTTTGTGCAAGCCATATGAACCCAGTTTATTTCCTCCATAGATAGCGCCTTGAGAATGAAAGAGAGAATTTGATGCCTATAGTTAGTCATAGTGAGCATTTAGAAGCTTGGACAGAACTTAAATTCCATAGTTATTATTACGTCACTGAGTGTCTCGAAAGACACATTTATTTTTATGTGTTTTAGAGGTGGGAGGGACAGAGGGAGAGGAAGAGAGAGAACCCTAAGCAGGCTCCGTGCCCAGCACAGAGCCCAATAGGGGGCTAGATCTCACAGCCCTGAGATCATGACCTGAGCCAGAATCCAGAGTCCAACACTTAACCAGCTGAGTCCCCCAAGTGTCCCTAAAGACACGTTTAATACATTAATCTAAACCACCATTTGCAACCCACTGGTAAGAAGGGTAACTGCATTACAAGCTGGTCTTCTAAAGTGTCACCATTCCTACATCCCTCTGGACATGGTTATAATAAATATAGGCCACTTTTCTTTTTTTCTGATTAGTAAATCAAATCATCTAGGACTTCTAGAGAAAATGTTTTACTAGTTCAGTTCCACTTACTTTGTATATGAGATAATAATAAAGTTGAAAGTCTATAAAATTCTTATTTGATTAGTGACTTCTGGTTGCTGAAAAGACACCATAGTCTGGCGGGCTTAACAAAGCAAACATTTATTTCTCACAGTTCCGGAGGCTGGAAATCAGAAATTGGAGTGCCAGCATGGTTGGATTCTTGGTTGGGGCCCTTTTCTTGGTTTGTAAACAGCCACCCTCCCACACGCCATGGCTGAGAGATTCTCTCTCTCCAGAGTCTTCTTATATGAGAGTTAATCCTATTCATGAGGCCTTCACCCTCATGACTTAGTTTCTCTCAGGCCTTAACCTCCAAATAATACCACTTTGGTGATTAGGCGTTAACACATGAATTTTGAGGTGATACAAACATTAACTCTATAGCATTATCATTGTTGTTTTATTTTTTGATAATTTTAGAAGTTTTTATATAAGATAATTCTAACTCGACAATCACCTGAAAAATTAAAAATTATCTAACTATATTTATGTACTCTTTCTGGCAAATAAACTGGGTTGTGCATTTTTATTATTAGCACTAGAGATGTTATTATTTGTCTTGTCTTAGATTCCCTGACATTTGTTCTACTGGATAAAATAAGGCTTTTAAAATAATTTAAGACAAATTTACCATCAATTGTCTTTGTGACAGTAACTTATATAAATGGATTTTATAGAAATTGCAGATGAATCTGTATAGAAGATAAGTGACCTTTATTTGTCATCATTGTAAAGAATACATCCCATTGTTGTTTCTAGTTCTGTTTTAATAGTGGGGAATGATATAGGAAAAAGTGAAGAAAATTGTGAAGAGTTGTCTTAAGGTGATTGTTTTAAATAACTTTCTCTTTGACCTTAGATTTCACAGCCCTATTTTGAAGACAGGAGTTGGGAAAAACAGTCCTTACTAGTTGAAAAGAAGAATTTGTAGTTAATTCAATCCCCAGATATCTATTTTAAACATATACTTTAAATTAGGAGTACTTAAATTTGATTAGTGAATTGCCTAAAGCAATAATAAAAAGCATTTAGATGTTTACATACTTGAGCAGTGCAAATTAATAGCTATGAAACACTTACGTGATGCACACATTTGAAATGTTTTATTTAGAATATGGATATTATACTTTTTATTTATTTTTTTAAAAGATTTTATTTATTTATTCATGAGAGACACAGAGAAAGAGAGGCGGAGGCACAGGCAGAGGGAGAAGCAGGCTCCAGTCAGGGAGCCCGATGTGGGACTGGATCCTGGGTCTCCAGGATCATGACCTAGGCTGAAGACAGACGCTCAACTGCTGAGCTACCCAGGTGCCCCTATATTTTTTCCCTATACTTTTTAAAACAAAGAAAATATAAGAGACACTAGACATTGTGTATTATGATAAAAGAATTGACCCTAATCCTAATCCACTCAAGTCTGAATTAAAAGAAAAAAAACGACTATAAAGAATGGAATGTGGAATATGCCCTAATACTAATTGAAATGTATCTCTAGGAATAAATAGTTTTTGTTTGTTTAAATCTTTCATCTTTCATTTTATAAAATCACACCCTCAAATATAGAAGCTATTGATCTCACTCACAATCATCAGAGCTCCTGGATGGCTTAATTGGCTAAGTGTCTGACTCTTGATTTTGGCTCAGGTCATGATCTCAGCATCTTGGGATGAAGCCCTGCAATAGGATCTGCACAAAGTGAGGAGTTTGCTTGAGATGCTCCCCCCTCTGACCCTTCCCCTGCTCTCTCTCTCTCTCTCTCTCTCCCCTTCTCTCTCCCTCTAAAATTAATTAATTAATTAATTAATTAATTAATTAATTGAAATTGTCAAATAATTATCATCAGGAATAGGATTTCTTAAACAATGAAACCAATTAACTAAGATTTGGTAATATGATTGTCATTACTAAACCCCAAAGCACACAAAAAAGAGTTCACTTACAAAAGAAATATCTCCTTCTAAATGTGTCAGTTTTTTATTTTTTTCTTTCAGTATCATCTATTTATTGGAGATGAAAACTCTGCTAGAGAAGAATATTAAACCTAATATAGATATCTAAAAGTTAAGCTAGAAAGTGAAGGATATTAAATGTGTGATTGTACAGAGAAAAGGTAAAAAGAATTATTGTAGATTTCAGCATAGATAATTTAGCAGGAAATTACCTTGTAGCTCTGTTTATCATTATTTTCTATTTTTTTATTTTATTTATTTATTAATGAGAGACACACACAGAGAGAGGCAGAGACACAGGCAGAGGGAGAAGCGGGCTCCATGCAGGGTGCCTGATGTGGGACTCTATCCTGGGACTCCAGGATCACGCCCTGGGCCAAAGGCAGGTGCTAAACCACTGAGCCACCCAGGGATCCCTATTTTCTATTTTTTAAGTTAAATTAACATTGTGCAGTTAAGTTTGAATTTCTCACCCTACATCCAAGGCTCTCCACTTTTATCTATTATAAAAGAATATTGTAGCCCGGATGTGGGCTGTTAAGACAGAAGCAAGAGAATATTTTGCAAATACTGTGCTAGAAGATAAAAGCTAATCTGAGGCTTAAAACAGGGGAGTAGGAATGCCAAGGACCCATCCCCCACTGAAGCAACAACTGAGCTGACAATTACTGTCAGATTCAATTTGATCAAAATTCTGGAATCTAGTAAAATATAGATGAAAACCAGGGAATGTTTATTAAAGATAGAAGGTGATACATTTTGATAAGATCATATTGGCATTTTGATATGCATGCCTACCATCCCCTAACTCCATCTCAGAGGTCACTATATGGATGGTAGCCCATTTTCCTGGTATATCATACTGGTGCCAGAAGGGAAAATATAGGCCTTGTTCTCAACTTAGTTGTGCTTCTGTCTTTTGAGTGTCTGGCAATGCCCTGAGGGACCACGTCATGGTTCTCTATTATTTTTCTCACCCTGGAGCTTGTTTAGGGCTAGAGCATCCTTCTGTGCAGAATTTATCAAAGTTACTTACAAATATATATTAGCCCCAAATGCTGGCAGGACCAATCTGTTTTGGCCAGGGCAATGTAACTTCCTTTAGCCATAGCCTCACATGGAACCAGGTGGATTCCAGTGTCATAAAGTGAGGAGTAAGACCCTTGCCCTTGTCACAGATGACATGTACAAAAGCAAGGTTTGACTCCTGGGGTGATAGAAGAGGAGGCTTATAACACTTGCCCATATGCCTTGGACACAATCAAGCCAGGCTACAAGTTTACTGACTTGAATAGAAAAGCACAATAAGAGTTAGGTAGAAAAGTTACAGGTTGGTAGAAACAAGCATGCCGAGAGCCTTAGATTACTTAGAAGGTTTAAAGTAAGTAG
The DNA here is from genome assembly GCF_905146905.1 of Nyctereutes procyonoides. Classification (NCBI taxonomy): domain Eukaryota; kingdom Metazoa; phylum Chordata; class Mammalia; order Carnivora; family Canidae; genus Nyctereutes; species Nyctereutes procyonoides. The sequence goes on along the minus strand of NW_026575021.1, from coordinate 12,962,185 downwards.
AGAGAGTAGGTCTCAGCACACACATCTAAATTAATTATTAGGTAGTGGCTGCATGGAATATTATGTCAAGAAAGATCTGAAGCCAAGTATAAATGAAGAAGAAATGATTGCCATGGCTAATTAATAATGGGTAATAAAGCATGGAGTCTATTAGGAACCATGGTATGAATGGTACATATTTGATATCCCTGACTTAGGACAGCTGTTAAACACATGCATATATGTGCTCACGGTGTACAAGGTGCTTCAGTGTGAGGCACTGAAATATTAAAAGCAAAAGTCATAGTCCTTACCATGAAGATCTTAGGGTAAAATCATACCCAAAAAGAAAGATTGTCAACTGCATTAGTTGTTAGTGAACAATGTGCAATTGGAGCATTTACATAGAAACTACCAAAGCCACCTAAGAGAGAATAGGTTAGCTTCATAGAATGAGTGAGACTTAAAAGAATACTTGAGCATAAGTTAGACAAATTAGACATATTTTAATACCTTGCCCTGAAAAATGAAATGGATTCTGTTTTGTGGAAGTAAAACCAAATAAGTAATATAAAAACAACTTTACCAACCTAGTTAAAACATTGTACAACACCAAAGAAATACACTCTAATTAAGATTTAGAAAATTCAGACTTTAAATAATTCTTTTTTTAAATTTTATTTATTTATTCATGAGAGACACACAGAGAGAGAGGCAGAGACACAGGTAGAGGGAGAAACAGGCCCCACGCAGGGAGCCCGACATGGGACTCAGTCCCCGGTCTCCAGGATCACACCCTGGGCTGAAGGCAGCACTAAACTGTTGAGCCACCCAGGCTGCCCAGATTTTAAAAGATTCTTATTTTAAATTTTAAAAACATGGATGTAGAAACAGTGTACAATAAAATATAAACAATACTTTAATAATAATTTTACTAAATTTTAATATTGTTTTATATTTTTCTGGTATTCTATCATGATAGCTAAATATTGTTAAAATATTTATATGCATTTCATATACATACAACTTTAATATGTCTTTAGTTAAATTCTTTGAATAAGATGTAATAAAACTTGATGGACTTAATATTAAGATGCTGTGCTAAAATTGCTCTCTGGAAAAAAAAAACAAAAAACAAAAAACAAAAAACAAAAAAAAAAATTGCTCTCTGGAAAATTGGACAAAATTATGTTCCGTCTGGAGATATGTTACACTTTTGGCAATGACCCAAATTCACAGGAATTGATTATCATTAAACCCATCACTGTTACATGTTTTGAACTATAAGATATATCATGTTGTTTCACTTGGCACTTATTGATTAATAATAGTATGATTAAATAGCTTTCATAAGTTTATGTGCCCTTCATAATTTTCCTAAATGAATATTGCTTTATATAATCTATACCTTTTTATATTTGAAAGTTTTGTTATTAATTTGAAAGAAATTTTAACATTCATATAGAAATATTGATCCTTCTTTTTTTAAATGTAGGACTGCAAAAAATTCTAATAAAACATTGGAAAATAAGCAAAAATAATTTAATGCATTGTAACCTTACCTATAGCTTTATTTTTTTATTTTTTTACCTATAGCTTTATTCAAAAAAATGGTTTTATAACAATAATTAAAGACTTTGGAGCTTCATCTAATGCAAAAATTTAAAGCGGTTAAAAGATATCAAACCTAAAGGATAACGTTAAAGAAATGCAAGACATTTCAAACCAAGTTCACATTTACTCTCTTATTTTGTTCCTTTGGTTTTATCACAATTCCTTGCTATGTTCGAGACCATTGGAATTCTGCAGCAGTTTTTAAAAACTGCATAAAGCAGAAGTTAACATGGCAGCCCTACATAACTGTCTTGAAAGTGAGGATATTTGGTTTATTTTCCTGAGTAAGAAATAAAGGGATAAGAAAAAATCTGTCAGACTACACACCAGGGGGGATGCTTAGTACAAAGTCAGACAAGACAAATTTGCAATGGTGAGAGAAAAACAAACGAACAATTATTACTTCAATTATGGCCTGGAAGGTGGAGTGGAGAGTAAAAGCAAGCACATAGCATGCAACACAACCTCACAAGTAAAGCCCCAGTGGTGTAGCTGGAATCCTTTCTCCTGTGAGAGCCAACAGATGGAGGGGACTGTGGTGGCTACAGGAGCCAAAGATTGAAGAGGCTTCTGTTTGTTTGAACTTCTAAGCTTTTACTTTTTATAAGTCTTAAGGGTTATAAATAATTTGCTTTTCTTTGTTAAGTTCTATTCCTTATCCATTTTCTCAGGCAAACAGGTTTAAAGAAATCTCATGAAAACACAATTATTTGTGCAAATATTTAATTATAACATCTCTTTTAGATTAGACAATGTGACTTCTTTCAAACTCTAGTACATGAGACAGTGTCTGCCACAGAATAGAATTTCTTTTTTTTTTTAATTTTTTTTTTTTTATTTACTTATGATAGTCACAGAGAGAGAGAGAGAGGCAGAGACACAGGCAGAGAGAGAAGCAGGCTCCATGCACCGGGAGCCCGACGTGGGATTCGATCCCGGGTCTCCAGGATCGCGCCCTGGGCCAAAGGCAGGCGCCAAACTGCTGCGCCACCCAGGGATCCCTAGAATTTCAATAGTATATGCCTTGTACATGAATGAATCTGAATTCTTATTGCATATGGTAGTGTGAGAAGTTTTTCAAAATGAGTAGTATTTGCCATATTATACCTAAGGTCTTCATTCCTTTTCCGTTGTTGATATTTTCTCTTTTTTAACATTTTATTTTATTTTTAAAAATTTTTATTTAAGTTCAATTAATTAACATATAGTATATTATTAGTTTCAGAGGCAGAGCTCAGGGATCTATCAGTTGCATATAACACCCAGTGTTCATTACATCATGTACCTCCTTAATGCCCATCACTTGGTTACTCTGTCCACCCACCACCTCTCCTCCAGAAACCCTCCGTTGTTGAGCATGGAGTGTTATTAATCATCCAAGTGATAAAAAACTAAATTCAACTCCTAAAACCAATATTACAGTATATTAATTAATGAGAATTTAAATAAAATTTTGAAAAAAAGAAATATATAGTGTCCAAGTACTCTGAAGTCTCTTATTAATTTAAATATATCTGTTAAAGCCTGCAGTCATCAAACTAATCTTACATTCAGTGTTCATCTGAAAAGAATGGGGGTTCAAATTTTTCCTCATGTTCTAGATAGATGTCATTCCCCCAAATAGCAATTGTGCGTTGTCTTTCAGGTTTTGGTCTTGCTTGTAGGGAGCTTGAAAATTGCTACTCTGTCCTAACAAGAAGTAAAAAAACTGATCAAACTGAAAAATAATCAACTCATCTTAGATTTAAAATAGTAGTGAGGTCAGAGGGCAAAGTGGTTGCCCCCAAATTGAGACAATTGGGTGAATATAAGGAGTCACTTCTTACTAAAGCAAATACTGCTACGGGAACCAATGGCAGGGTAGGAAAACCTATAGAATATTTGACAGATTGCTGGAGGCTAGATATGGACACATCCGAGAGTTAAAAAATTCAAGGGGACTCAGTAATAGTGGGCCCCCATACTCTTGTGACTTTTATTTTCATAAACTAGAACAAATTCTCACATTAAGTATTGGAGAAAAATCCCATTGTGCCAGAGCCTAATTGACTTAGGAAAAAAGAAATATCCGACTCAAGCCAGGTTTAGCCTTCCATCTGAGAGAAGGAAAATACCCAATTCCAGGCCCCATCCTCTTCCATCTGAGAGGGGAAAAGAAAACCGAGAAATGGTTATGAAGCTTATAGTTCAGAGTATAGGCTCACTGACAAGACCGAATCTTAGGACTATAGAATGTTTCACCTCTTCCTGCCCCCAGCAACTTACTGCCACATTACTAAAGGCCTCTTTACAGTAGTTCCTTGTACCCAGTACATTAAGAAAGAAATTAAAAGTAATATTAAAAGGCAAAAAACATAATTTAAAGAGACAGAGAAAGCATTAGAACCAGGCATGACAGGGATATTGGAATTATCAGGTTAAGGGCTTTAAAACAACTATGATTAATATTTTAAACAATTTATTGGATAGAGTAGATAGTAGGCAAGAGCAGATGGTCAATGTAAACAGAGAGATTAAAATTCTAAGAAAGAACCAAAAAGAAATGCTAGAGGTCAAAAACATTGTAGCATAAATGATGAGTGCTTTAATGGGTTAATCAGTAGACCCAACATGGCTGAGAAAGGATCTCTGAGTTTGAAGATATTTCAATAGAAATCTCCAAAACTGGAAAGCAAAGAGAAATATGATTAAACAGACAAAAAAAAATACAGAACAGAATATATAGGAACTATGGGACAACCACAAAAGATGTAACATATATGTAATGGGAATAACAGGAGGAAACAAAAAGAACAGAACAGAAGAAATATTTGAAAAAATAATGACTGAGAATTTCCCTAAATTAATGCCAGACACCAAACCACAAATATGAGATGCCCAATGAACACCAAGAAGGATAAATGCCACAAAAATCTACATGGTGATATATCATATTTAAACAGAAGAAAGTTAAAAAAAGAGTTTGAAAGAAATCAGAGTAAACATATTAATTATAGAGAAAAAGGGATAAGAATTATGTCTAGTCACTCCAAAGCCATGAAAAAAAAAATTGGAATAGAATGAAATGCTTAGTATTGAGAGAAAAAAATAACACCAATTTAAAATTCTGTACCCTGTGAAATTATCCTTCAAAAGTGATAGATAAAGTCTTTCTCAAACAAAAGTTGAAGAATTGTTGCCAAAAGAGGTTCTTTTTCTAAAATTTTAAAGATTTTATTTATTCATTTATGAGAGACACTGAGAGAGAGGCAGAGACATAGGCAGAGGGAGAAGTAGGCTTGCCCAAGGGAGCAGGACTTGATTCCAGGACCCCAGGATCATGACTTGAGCCAAAGGTAGATGCTCAACCACTGAGCCACCCAGGTGCCCCTAAAAGAGACTCTTTAGAGAGAAAAAAAAAATGATAAAAGTCAGAAGTACAGATCTATACAAAGAAAGAACATAGGAGAAGGAACAAATGAAGGTAGAACATTACTTTTCTGTTTCTTATTCTTAACTGATCAGAACAGTAATAGTGAACCTGATTATGTATGCTTGCATGTGATAGAAATGAATGACAGCAATGATCTAAAGGAATGTAAGGAAAAATTTGGATTATCTTATTATTATGAAGTACTCACATTACCTGTAAAATGATACAGTGTTATTTGAAAGTGTACTTGGATTATTTATAAGGGTATATTGCAAACTTTAAGGCAACTGATAAAACGGCTTTAAAAGAAGAGTATAACTATTATGCTAAAAATATAAAATCATATAAAATAATCTATTAAAACCAAAATGTCAGAAAAATAGTGGAAGACTATAAAACAGAAACAATAAGAAGAAATAGAAGCAGTTCTTGAAATAGAAACAATGAACGTGAGCAGTAAAAAGAGAAAATGTTAATATATAGGTAACATTAACTTAGATATATAAATAATGACTTTGAATGTCAATGGTCCAAATGCACCACATAAAACATGGAGATTGTCATATGTATCAAAAACAAGACCCAAATACTTACTATCTATAAGCAACCCACTTTAAATATAAATACAATATAAACTGTAATTACATGAATAGAGAAAAAAAGAAGCATCTATGTAAATGTCAAAAAAGGCTTCAAAACCGAAGATGGTTATCAGTGAAAAAGAAGGGCATATGATATGTAATGATAAGGAAGACATAACAACTCTTAGCATGTATGCACCTAACAAATGAGCCAAAAACTGATAGAATTTTAAGGAGAAGGAAATAAATCCACTATTACAGTTGGAGACTTTCAGCAACATCCTGTTAAAAATGGACAGATCCAGCAGGCAGAAAATCAATAAGAACATAATAAATCAATAAAACCACCCACTGGATGTAATTGACATCTATAAACTACTTTATCCAACAGTAGCAGAATATACATTCTTAAGTTTACATGGAACATTCATCAAGCTAAAATACACCTCATTAATTTAAAAGAATAGTAATCAAGCATCTTTCTTGGACCTTAATGGAATTATACTAGAAATCAGTAACAGAAAGATATCTGGAAAATCCCCAAATACTTGGACATTAAACAACACACTTCTATTTATTTTTTTAAAGATTTTATTTATTTTAAGAGAGAGAGAGAGAGGCAAAGACACAGGCCAGGGAGCCCGACGCAGGACTCAATTCCAGGTCTCCAGGATAAGGCGCTGGGCTGAAGGCGGCACCAAACCACCGGGCTGCCCCAACAACACACTTTTAAATAGCATGTGGGCCAAAGAGGAAATCTCAAGGGAAATTTTAAAATATTTTGAGCTAACATAAATGGAAACACAACTCATTAATACTTGTGGGATATAGTCAAGCAGTGTATAAAGAGAAATTTATAGCATTGAATATATGTTAGTGAATGAGAAGGATCAAAAATCAAAAATTTAAGCTTCCACCTTACAAAACTAGGAAAAGGATAGCAAATTAAATCCAAAATAAGCAAGAGAAAAGAAATCATAAAAATCAGAGCAAAATGTAATGAACTTGAACAGGGTAAATCAAGAGAGAAAATCAATGAAACAAAAACTGGTCTTTGAAAGATCAATAAAACCAATAATATTCTAGTCATGTTAAATAAAAAAAGAGAAAGGACACAAACTACTTTTAGAAATGAAATATACATCACTACAGAACCCATGGACATTAAAAGCAAAATAAAGCAATACTATGACCAACTCCGCACACTAATTTGACAATCTAATTTAAATGGACCAGTTCCTTGACTGACACAACCTATTAAAACTCGAAAGAAAGATAAACAATATGTAAATGATTGTTTCTATTAAATATACTGAATCAATAATAAATAACCAAAATATAAATTACCAGGTCCAGATGAGTTTACTATTGAATTCTACCAAACAATTAAGGAAGAAATTATACCAGTTCCCTACAATTTATTTCAGAAAATTTAAGCAGGAGCAATATTTCCTAATACATTCTATGAAGCCAAGAGATTACAAGGGAAAAAATTACAAATCAATATCTCTCATGAACATAGATGCAAAAATTTTCAACAGAATATTAGCAGATAGACTTGAACATACTATAAAATAATTACACACCATGACCAAGTGGAATTTGTCCAAGATATGTGAGCTGATTCAACATGTGAAAATCAATTAAAGTATTTCATCACATCATCTAAAGAAAAAAAATATAATATCAATAAATGCAGCAAAAGCATTTTAAAAAATCCACAAAACTCATTCATAGTAAATACTCAGTAAACAAATCATAAAAGGAAATCCTCAACTTGAAAAAGAACATTGCCAAAAAGCTACAGTTATCAACATACTTTAATCGTGAGAAACTAAAAGCTTTCCCACTAAAAGTTTTCCATTCTCTTTCATGAGCTAATACAACTCTGAGGGTTTTGTTTTGAGTACCTACGTTTGGCACAAGGTGTGGATTCTGCTTAATGTAACTTCTTTTGAGCTTAATTAAGCATTTGCTTGCATGACTATTAGTGCTTTGAGGTCAATTTAAAAAATGCACAAATTATAAATACAGAAGAAAGAGCAACCTACCAAACGTAACCTAACAAGAACTCCCCCTCCCCCACCAAAATTTTCCTACTAAGACGGTGTGGATTTCAGTTCTGCTTTTCCTGTAAGTTGATCCAAACATCTGGAAGAAAATGACTAAAACTGTTTGCATCTTTGTATATATTTATTACTTGATGTAATAAAGCTTATTTTCATTAACAATTTAAAAAATATTGAATCTTTCTATCTATGAACATGGACTATCTTTACATTTATTTCTTTTCTTTAATTTCGTTCATCAAAGTTTTATAGTTTTCTTCATGTAGATCTTGTACTTACATTATTGGATTTATATCTGTTTTCATATTTAGGGTGCTATTATAAATTGTGTTTTTAATTTCTACCTGTTCACTGCTGGTATTTAGGAAAGTGATTGACTTTTATATATATTTTTATATATACATATATAAAAAATTGCCCTCATTTGCCCAATAAGACCAGGAGTAAATTTCCCCTTTCACCACTCCTTTTCAACATTGTACTATAATTCCTAGCTAATGCAGTAAGAGTAGATTAAAAAGGACATAAAATGAAAGGAATAAAGATTATATTAATATTATATTATAATATTATAATATATTATATTAATATATTAATAAAAACTGTCCTTTTTCACAGATAACATGATTATCTATATAAAAAATCCAAAAAACATCAACAAAATCTCCTCAAACTTATAAGAGATATTGGAAAGTTTGCAATATACAGAATTAAATATAAAAGCCAAAAAATATATATAAAGGAGGAAAGGAGAAATAGAGCACAGAGAATTTTTAGAGCAGTGAAAATACTCTGTATGGTGCTATAATGGTAGACATATGTCATTTTACATTTGTCCAAACCCATAGAGTATTCATGCATGAACCTTAATATAAACTATGAACTTTGTGTGAAATAATGTGTCCGTATAGGTTCATTATTTGTAACAAATGCATCACTCTGGTATGAGATGTTGATGGTGGGGAAGATGTGAGGCAGCAAGTATATAGGAACTCTGGTACTCCTACCTAATACTGCTATGAACCTAAAACTGCTCTAAATGCAATGTGTTAAGATTAGTGTGTTTAAGATTCTCTTAGGAATCTGTTAAGTACCAACCCACAGATTCAGATTCAGTAGACTTCAATAGAGTCAGAAATATGTATTTTCAATGAGCATCCTGTTAATTTTGATGAAGGATTTCTAGCAAGCACACATTGAAGAAAGCTGATTTTAGAGCTTTTAAGAATATCCATTACTGAATTCATTAAATCTTTAGTACTACTTTTTCTTGTGATGTATACAAGTATGAAAATTCCAATTAATTATTGGAATACTTGTGACCAGGAAAGGAAAACAGGGCATCTGGGTGGCCCAGTCAATTAAGCATCCAGCTCTCGATACTTACTCAGGTCTTGATCTCAGGGTCATGAGACTGAACCTTGCACTGGGTTCCATGCTGGGTGTGGACCCTACCTAACAACCTCACTCTCTCCCTCTGCACTCCCCCCCCCAAAAAAAAAGAAAGAAAAACAGATGGATCACATTATGTTGTTTTTTACACATATTTTTTCAGAAAGATAATCTCTAATGTGTCAAGAAATGGGACAGTTTTCAAGTTATATAATTAGTATTTGTATTAAAGGGCATTGAATAACGTACCCATCCTACTCTTGTAGGAAAGGCAGTGTTAATTTGGTCTTATAAACAAAGTCTTTGCCACTGCAGAGTATCTGAAACAGATTCAATTTTTTTTACTCTATTTTTTGAACTCTCAAACCAAGAATAATTGACATCCTTTGAAAAGGATTCTTCAGTGATATGGAGCTCTCATTCATTGAACAAATGATCCTTCCTACCAGAGAAATAACAGGAGTAAGAGAAGTGGTAATTTGCATGACCATTTGAGAAACTCCAGAGCTGAAACATGCATAGCCTTTCTGGATCTCACATTTAGAATGATAGAAAATACAGGAAGGAGTAACAGGAATTACATTCCTCTGATGATGTGGAGACTTTAAATAATATGCCTTTACATTGTTATAATCCCTTCTGTACAAATATCACCATGGCATATTTCATTATAGAAAATTCTGATTTATTTCATTGATAAGCATCTAGTTCTGGTAATTGACTTGGTTCTGGTATTCGTTTTTAAGGATGGCCTTATTGTAGTTTGTTGGAAAGATAATATTTATGAGTGATTTATATCCATGCTGTAATTGTAGCTCTACTGTTGTGTGTGTGTGTGTGTGTGTGTGTGTGTGTGTGTTAACATTTAGGATTTATTTTCCTCTGTAGATTTCTACATGTAAATGCTTGTTTAGAAATAGGCTAGGATACTAAACAGACTGCCTTGCATTCTGATATTTGCACTTGTTTTATAATCAGAAAAAATAATTTAAAAAAAATTAGAGTTGACATACAATATTAGTTTCAAGTATACAACATAGTGATTTGACAATTACATACATTATAAAATACTTACCATGATAAGTGTAGTTCCCATCTGTCACCAAAGTTATTACAATATTATTGATTAATTCTATGCTGTATTTTTCATCCCTATGACTTATATATTTTATAACTGGAAATTTCTACCTCTTAACCCCCTTCACCTATAGCAGCTCTACTTTTTATTAGGTTAATGGACAAGAAATTTCCTTACTGAACTGTAATTATAGCATCTGAAAAGAAAGAATGATAATAAATACCTTTGAGGATTACTAAGAATAATATAGGTAGTGTATATAAATGCCTAACCACAGTGAGTGTGCATGATATATAGTTATTACTATTTACATTAATATCACCATCCTAAAACATTATAACCAAATATGCACATTTAAAATTTTTATAACTTGAAAACAGTAAAGGATTAAAAATTAAATCTTGTTACAAAATGCTTTACCATGAAACAGGAAGTACACTGATGGTTTTCATATTTTCAATATGAATAAGCATTGTGTGACCTCATAACTTCAGTATCAGCATGGTTGTATGGACGTGTTGTGCAGTTGTGACTTTAAAAATTATTTAAACTAAAAATTATTTAGTTTCCATTTACTCAGTGGCACAAAGATAATTGTTTTGCTAATGATACCTGTTATAAAATGCTTATTAATAGCAAGTGTCAAGTTTGACAGCTCTTGATATGCACTGTGCTTTAGGTAGGTGGTCATGGCGATAACATGTCAATAGGTGTAAAAATGATACAATAATTGTCTGTAAATAATTTACAAGTGGCTTGTGTCAGTCAACATTCAGATTGATGTTAGCATGGGGAAATGACTACAGTTATCAAACATCAGTGGATTTAGATTTTTTTATTATAATTACGGGGTGAATTTTTGTGTTCTATTCTTTAAATGCTGCCATCACCAATTAATTCACATTTTGTTGAGAAGATGATGATGTATGTCTTCACATGGGTCAAGAGGTATAACTCCATATTCATGAATTTAAATTTTTAAAAATGGGAAATCAAAACTTTGGTCAGGAAAAAGGAATAGGTAAGATATGACAACACATGCATTATAGACAAATAATATTGCTAGCTATTGAATAATAACAAACATCCTTTCCCCGTAATTACATTTCAGGGGGACTTTCATTAAAAAATAACAGTTGATGGACACTGACGGGGGGTACTTGGCGGGATGAGCACTGGGTGTCATGCTATATGTTGGCAAATTGAACTTCAATAAAAATTTTTAAAAAAATAACAGTTGAGTCTATGCTTAAAAATCTTAGATGTTGCTATTTTAATACTTCAGCTTTTGAATAATAATTTTAAAATGAAAAGAACAGATACTACACTTGATCTTAGCCAAAAGGACAAGAAGAGATTGCATAATATTTTTAAAGCTGAAGTTTGAATGATTAACATTAACAAGATTCTAAAATGCTCATTATTCAATCATTTTTCTGTAATTAATAATATACTAATTAATACTTCAGTACTTGAAAAAAAATTCAAGTTTTTCTCTCCATGAAGATTAACATATGTGGCACCAAGAAGTGTCCTGCCTGCTTGCTTTTCCTTCAAGGAAAAACCTGCCATTAAGGTGCAAACAGTGTAATTAGCTGACAGACTCCATCTGTTAGTGGCTTCAGGACCCTTTTCCCTTTTCTGCTTCCAAGCTGAGGCTGTAATCTCTCCAGGCAACCCAACCCAATGACTGAGAACGGACCTGGCCATTTATGTCCGAGTAAGACTCTTCTAATGACCAATCTGCTCCAGTCATCCCTACCACGTTATCTGGGATTATGGCAAAATTGCACCATGGGTCGAACTTTTCTCTGCACAATCCTACTTTCTCCCTCTTCCCTTTTAAAGACATCAGGTTCACATGGCAATCTGAAAGATTTCATTCACTAGCTATCCTTCCCTCACTCTCCTTTATCTTTTAAAAGTATAAGCTTTAGTCTAAAAATAAATCCTATTCTTCTAACTTCTCTGTTTTCCTCCGGGGAGATACTGATACAATGTAGGTTTATAAAATGCAATTTATTTTTTAAAGTTTTTATTTAAATTCCAATTAGTTAACATATATTGTAATATTAGTTTTAGGTACAATATTGTGATTCAATATTTCCATACAACACCCAGTGCACTCCTTAATCCCCCTCACTTATTTTACCCTTCCCCACCACCCACCGCCCCTTTGGCAACCACCCACTTGTCTATAATTAAGAGGCCTACCTCTCTGGTTGTTTCCCCTCCCTTGCTTCTTTTTTTTTTCCCCTCCCTTACTTCTTAAATTTTGTTTCTTAAATTCCACATATGAGTGAAATAATACGGTGCTTATCTTTTTTTGAGTGACTTATTTCATTAGCGTAATATTCTCTAGCTCTTATCCATTTTGTCACTAAGCATTATACATGCAACTTATTTTGTACAATTAGTTTTTATTCTTTAATAGTTTAGCAAACTTTATGCACAAATTCTGAATAGATCATAAGATTAGAGAAAATGTCCCATAAATTGATAGAAAAATTCTTACCACCTTTTTCTTTATTTTGGAATATAAACATAGAAAGTGATTGTCTTAGTTCCCTCAGGCTGCTATTTGAAACTAATATAAACTCATAGCTTATAAAGCAGAAATCTATTTCTTACAACCTTGATCAAGTTGCCAGTAGATTCAATGTCTGTGAAGGTTCATATCCTGGTTCATGGGCAACTATGTTTTCACTGTGTCTTCATGTGATTTGAAGGGACATGGGAGCTCCCTGAGGTCTCTTTTACAAAAATACTAATCCTCCAAAGGACTTATCTCCAGATATCATCACACCAAAGATTAGTTTTCGAATATGAGGAGACAGAAATATTCAGTCTGTAGCAGTACTGTTGTATACTAATTTAAAAATTCAAATGCTAAGTCATGTCCATATAAAATCAAAATGAATAAAAAAGATCACATAGAATAGGAATTTATTTACACTGGCTTTATTGTAGGTAGTTGACTTCCTGTTACTTAAATATCTGCTTGCTGAGGTTTTCTTTAAGCAAAAGTGAGGTTTGAATCACAATTGCATTGATAGACTAGCAGTACTGTTTCTTGTATCTGATATTAATATACAAAAATATATCTTTACGAATCAATGTTTTTGCATTTATTTTTTAAAGATTTTATTTATTTATTCATGAGAGACACACAGAGAGAGAGAGAGGCAGAGACACAGGCAGAAGGAGAAGCAGGCTCCATGCAGGGATCCCAACGTGGGACTCGATCCCGGGACCCTGGGGTCACGCCCCGGGCTGAAGGCAGGTGCCAAACCACTGAGGGATCCCCTTTTTTTGCGTTTAGTATTACATATTTCAAGTGCTTTAGCAATTCTGGAATCACATATATTATTACCTTCCATACTTTACTGTCAGTTAAATGTCCAAGATTTTTGTTAAGGGTGGACTCAGATATTTCATTTTTTGTTTAGACAATGAAATACCTGTAAATCAATTATAATAATACCTATACATGAATTCAATCTATTTTGTAATATATTACACAACACTCATATCATTTATCTAATAATATAGAAGAAGTAATCAAGTTAATGGTCAGAATCTGAAGAGATTCACTGACTTAATTTAACCAGTATATAAACAATACTTCAGATCATTTGAAAACAGGAAAATAACTTGAACACCTTATTATCTACTTCACTGTAAGATTGAATCTTAGTACAGTACAATATATGTGAAACTCAATAGTCTAGCACTTAGTCTGAAAAAATATTATAACTTGCCATTCAAGTAAATTCCCTCTTTAATATTCTTAATAATTTATCAACATAATTCATGTTCCAAGAACATTATTTCTATATGTACATTGATAATCAAAATTTAAGTAGTTGTGCCAGTAACTACACATGATAGTACTATGTGATGATAGACACCAGGGACATAAAGCTCTAAAGTTTTGTTTAAAATATAGAAATTTTGTAAGAATTCAAAATATACATAATACTTATTTTACTTAACATCTGGCTTGGTATTTAATATGTTTAACTATCTGATCTCTTCAGTTTCAAATAAAAATAACCTACATACAATTAGAAATTGTTATATGACTTTGTCCTTATTTATTTAATTGTATAATTTCTAAATACAATTTTGTGTTATTTTTGGAACTTAGGTCTACATCATTAAACTGCACTGGGGGATTGACATGACCAACCCCATTGAATAGTTTTACCAATATTTAGAATGTTTCCTGTTATAACACCTTCTAGTATATTGAACTAACTATTGTTGTTTAACCAAAATATTGTCTTCTTATGTATGGGCTATCTAATTTGGTAGAGTAGGTAACTTTTTTATGTCTTCCTTCTCTCATTCCAAAGCAATTCAACCTATAATATAGTTGATTGATAGCTTCAGCTTCTTATTGGTAGTTTGGTCAAATCAGAACCATTTCCAAAAAGATTAAAGTGGCTCCATTCTAAAAAGTAATACATAGTTAATCACCACCCAGATTTACCATGGTCGTGTTTTGAGCTAAATTTCAGTTGTTGCTGTCTATGCAACTTTTCCAGGAGAGTATCAGCACAGAACATGATAACCAATCTTGTCTCCTTCAGATCACAAGCAAATATGTATGTGCTGATTACTTCATTTCTAATACTAAGAAGAAAAAGAGCTATTTGCATTTTCTGAACATTTATTATGGGCCGTGGACTGTGGTACATCATATATATATATATATATATATATATATATAATATAACACTTATTAGAGTGCTGATAAATAGTTACTATGATTTTAGTTTTATATATAAAGAAAAAAGAAACTTGTAAATTATGTGCTGGATATAATGATCTTGTAAAAAAAAGGCAGAAATTTAAGCCTCATTTATCCAGTTCTAAAAGTATGTTTAGTATTACAAAAATATGAGATTATAACTCACTTAGAATTGTTTATTTCATTAGAATAATGTAAGCTGTCCAATGTTTAGAAAGAAATGCTTCAATCTGAAGAGTAATTTTTATCTATGTAATGGAAAGAATGATGTACAATAGTTGATGTATATTTGAAACAATTTCACAGGCTGACTACAAATGATTTTTAAAATTGTCATATGACTCAAATCAGTTCTTCATATAATTGCAAAATAACACCTTTTTAGCATTCACCTCAAAACTACAAGAAATAGCTTATTACTTCTATTTAAAATGCACATATTTTGTCTATCTGAACTTACTAATGTGATTGATGAATATTATATTTAAAGAATTAATTTAGAATAATTTTCCCTTAATATTAATAATACTATATTTTGTTAAAATTCAGAAGTTACTAAAACTTCATAAGTAAGTCTCTTCATATATGATATTATAAAGGAAATTTTTTCTTGATTTGTCCTCATGATTTTTTTCCAAGTAAGAATTTCCTAGAATTGTAAAGGATTTCACATAGTAAATTCCCTGTACATGCATTTCACCAATCCATTTTGAAATAAATTATAAAATGCTTCTCCTAATCAGACAGATTAGGGGCAAGGATAATTAGACAATTTTCTGTTATATACATAGATATAACTAGAAACATTAGATTTATATCTTCTGATATTTTTTTGAACTTCTGACCTCCTCTCTAACTAATACTAATTTTATTTGTAATGGAATTTATCTGTCAGTTAGTTGCACAAAGCTCCAATAAGTTTCTCAAGAAGAAAAATAGCTCCTAGCATCCAGAATCGTGTTTATCATACCATTCTTCAATTAAAGGACAGGATTCCTTGGCAGAATGGCTGGTTCTAGAACTGGGCAGGAAATATATAAGATTAGTCTGGAGATTGTTAAGGCCAGAAAGTAAGGATGTAATCAGAAAACAAACAAAAGTAAATTCACAATGATGGATATACCAAAGAGACAAAAGAATCAAATGAAATAGCCCCTATAGGCTAAACCTGAACTTTTGAGCAACAAAATAAAGTAGCTTTGGGTTATAACACAAAGCATGCAATAATATAAATGAGTCCTTATTAATAACAGTGATTTAATTAGGAAATAAAGGGAGGTAAAGAGACAAATCTTTTCTTTAAAGATTTATGTATGTATGTATGTATGTATGTATGTATGTATGTATGTATGTTTTTATGAGACAGGTGGTATGTGAGGGGAGGAGCAGAGGAAGAGAATCTTCAAGTAGACTCCTCACTGTGCATAGAACTGGATGGAGGACTCAGTCTTACAACCCCTGAAATCAAGACCTGAGCCAAAACCAAGAGTCAGATGCTCAGCTGACTGAGTCACCTTGGTGCCCCAAGGAGACAAATCTATGTAGATTAATTTCAAGTAATTATATGATACTTTACTCTTAATGGAGTGGTGTATAACTCTTTACATCTTAAGTATGAATTCCATAGTGACATTTTCCAAACAGTAAACTATGAAAAAGTAGTAAACAAGGAGCTATACAATGGAGAAATCTGGCAAAAACTATCTTACCTAGTGATCAAGGTTAGCATCAACAGTGGTAAGTCATGCTGATAGTATGTACACTTGACATGATATAGTGAAAATGACACTTTACCTCTGTTGTTTTACTCCCAAAAACATATGCCCCAGTCCAATCATTTTTAAAATATCTGACAAATTCCAATGAGGAACATTTTACAAAATATTTGATGTATATGCTTCAAAACTATCAAGGTCCTCAGAAACAAGGAAAGTCTAAGAAACTGTCACAAAGACCACATGAGGAATGGGAGATCTGGGAACAGAGAAGTCCACTAGAAAAAAAAAATAAGGAATTCTTAATAAGCTATGGATTTTAATTAATAATAATGTCTCAATATTGGTTCATTAGTCATAACAAATATGTACCATATTAATGTAAGATGTAATAAGGGAAACTAAGTACATGGCATGTGGGAACTCTCCATTCTATCTGCCATTTTTCTGTTAGTCTAGAACTGTTCTAAAATAGTATATTTTAAAAATGAAATAAAAGGGAACATACTGTTTGGCAACAAAGAGATAGAGATGTAGAGATGAGAGAGAGAGAGACAGAGACAGAGACAGAGAGAGGCAAGAGAAACATATGCTAATATTTTATCATTTCTATATGTCATTCATTCATTCATTCAATGAACATTTACTGAATATACTATGTGTCTCACACTGGAGCAAGGAACAGGAATACAAAAATGAAGTAGTTGATTGAGGCTTCTCTGAGTGACTTTTTGATACCTAACTCTTTCCTGCTTCAGGGCCTTCTTTTGCCAGGAATAATACCTCATTTTGCATAATGCATTACCTCTTCAGATTTCAAGTTAAGTGTTACTTTCACAATGAGACTACTTCTTACTTATCTATAGATGTCCCCTGTTACTTCTAGTACTGAACAATGTCCTTTACCTCCATGACATTTTTCATATTATACATTTGTTTTTGTACCCTTTTTGGGACCTATCGTTACTTAATCAGACTTTATATGTGTGGTAAATTACACCCACTTTGTTGATAACACTTTTGGTGAGTACTCCATAAGTCATATGGATTCACACATAACTCCTATAAATTGGCTAGGTCAGCCATTTGCTATGTTCTCATTTTCCATAAAACTAAAAGAGGTGACTAATTTGGGCAGCATAAACAAATGCTCCTGATTACATGCTTTCCAGTTTTGAGCTCTTACCACATTGAATGATGTATATTCAGATTTGTTCAAAGTCCTGGTTATGAGTTATTAAATATACATGGTAGCTAAAATAGATCTATAACAAAAATTATATTCAATTTACAGAGGGAAAAATAGCAACATCTGTTGAGCACTTTCTCAATGTTGTACAGTGTATAATAGGTTCTCTTACTTGAATACTCTGTAAAAGTAGGAGGAACAATTTTGTTGACAAGTGAGGTAACTTAAAATTACTAATCAACTTTCCCCACAATAACAGTATTTGGCAGAGAATAGGCCAGGAATACATTACTCCAAACTCTATGCATTTTACAATACATCTCAACTCTGTTTTACTCAGAAATCCTACTAATCTCAACAATGTGTAAATTTTTCTGGTCAACTTTATGTCTTGAATTTATTCCTCTGCTTCAGAAATACTGATGTGATGGAGAGATATAGATAGAGACAGAGAGAGAGTGGGAAAGGAAAAAAAAAGACTTTCATAAGATGTCCATCCCTAGGAATAATCTGTGGGATTTACCTCCCTCTTGGTCTCTGAATTAAAATTATCTTGCAGCCAGAAATAGAAGAGGAGCAGGAATCAAGAAATGGGAGCCAAAGTAACAGGTTCTTTGAGTTCCGTGGCCCAGAAAACGTAGAACAAGCAGGTTAAGCTGAAAGGCTCCCACTTACAATTCTTAATAGGGCTTCCCAAGGGGTGGAAGGCAGGATGGTACTTGGCCCCTGCTTCTAAAAAGAGAATTATAAAAATGGCTATCTCCTAGCTGATCAAAACTACTTTTTTATAAGTTGTGAATTAAAAAGACAAAATTTTAAAAATCACATATTCATACATAAGAAGTTTCCATAATTAGATTAGCCACTACCCCAATATGCCATAAAATGTAGGATAGAACTATGGAATCATTTTATACAGTATGGCTAAGACAGATGGAGAGATAAAAAGAAAGAGAGTGGGAGATACTCAGAAAGAGCTGGAAAACTATAATTTAAAAAATAAATTAAGAGATGGAAATGTGGGGCACCTGGATGGCTCAGTCGGTTAAGTGATCAGTTCTTGATTTTGATCAGGTCATGATCTCAGGGTCCCAGGATCAAGCCTGGCCATTGGGCTTCTGGCTCAGCAGGGAGTCTGCTTGAGGATTCTTTCCGTCTCACTCTGTGCCTCCCTCCACTCACTCCTCTTAAATCTTAAAAAAAAAAAAAAAAAAAAAAAATCACTTCTCTTCATCTTAAAAAAGAACTGGAAATATAACTAAAAAATCAATAATTTGATTAGGATTTTATTCCAGAGTCATTTTGTAGAACAGCTTTCAAATATTTAAAGTAAACGTATTTAGGAGATGTAAAATTATTAATCAAAATATAACTTTCCTTTAAAAAAAACTAGACTTCTTTTACAGATGAAAATATATCAGATGGTATATAGAAAACCATAAAAATATGAAATAAAAATAAAATCATTGAAATAAAAATGAAATAGATCTCATAATCATTAATACAGTGAAATAGTGAATTAGTGAATGGCAAGAAGTTAGAGAATTTCCTAAGAATAAGTAACAAGAGAAAAACCAATTTAAAAAGTAGAAGAATAGCTGGAAGATTTAAAGGATTGAAGGGATTGGACAATTGTCAGGAGTTCTGGGAGAAGAAAATACAAATGATCAAAAACAATATTCATAGAAACAATTATTAGGAATTTTTTTTTGATAAAAATATCTTCAAACCAGGGGCGCCAGGGTGGCTCAGTTGATTGAGCTTCTGGCTCTTGATTTTGGCTCAGGTCATAATCTCAGGATTGTGAGATTAAGCCCACGTAAGTAACTAAAAAAAAGAGACTTAATAAGAAAAAAAAAATACACTCAGAGGTAAAGTCTGGGATCCAAGATGCAATGAAAACTACTAATATTGATAAAATATGGTAGTGAGTGTGATTAACTCTTGAAGGAAAACAATGACAATTTCTTGAAAAATAAAAATTAAATTAAATTTTAGAAATAATAACTAAGTGGGTTTGTTTTTAATAGGTAAAACACCTAGACTTTCATTTAAATGGTACAAATGATGAATAACTTTGGTTATACGATTGTATAAGCCAATATTATCCTAAAAACTTAAAGGTAACCAACAACCAAACAGAAACATATTGTTTGCAATTCAGCAGGGGAATAAAATCAAGAAACATAAATGTTTATCAAAGAAGACAGAAAATGGTAGGGCGATTAAAGCAAAAGTTAGTATATAAAAGATATGAAATAAAGTCCTGAGAACACTTTCAAATATTTAAATAATCATAATAAAGACAAATAGAAACCTATTTAAGTTTGAAATTTTAAAGCAATATAGATAGATGTTTAAAAAAAGATATCTGAAATTAAAAAAAAACATTTTATTGTATTGGCAAAAAAGTCAATAATATGCAAATAGTGTGAACACAAGCTAAAATAACTAAGCAGGATAACATCTTTTATTATAAGGAAAATTGTTAAGGCAAAATGAATGCAAAATGAATGGTTCCTTATAATTTTGAAATTTTGCTAATATGAAATCATGAATTAATATACTCAAAATCCATGAAGGAGAAATATTTTGAATAACAATGACAAATGCATAATACTCATTCTGGGTCATTTTAATAATCCATTTTCAGGAAATGAAAAACCAAGCATATCAATTAATAATTGTATGGAAATTTTGAGAGAAAAAGTGCCTGTCTTGATCTCTTGAACTAAAAATATATATAATATCCTATTACATATTTACAAAATTTCATTTGCACACTAGGGCTGAAAGATTTCTTCACAATTGTGAAGAATGAGAATTTAGTGAATATTCTCTACTTGAATTATGATCAATTTAAAAATCAATAATGAGGGATCCCTGGGTGGCACAGTGGTTTGGCGCCTGCCTTTGGCCCAGGGCGCGATCCTGGAGACCCGGGATCGAATCCCACATCGGGCTCCCGGTGCATGGAGCCTGCTTCTCCCTCTGCCTGTGTCTCTGCCTCTCTCTCTCTCTGTGACTATCATAAATAAATAAATAAAAATTAAAAAAAATCAATAATGAAGTTTTCAAGACCACCTTTGTTTTGAATCCTCAAAATGATAGTTTATGATTACATGGACTAAAACACACCATGGGAGTGTGGGAGGGAGAAAAGGTAATACATATAAAAACTCATAGGTTATAGATAAAAAGATATTCTGAGAAAAATGTGTATTTATATATTCTTAAAAATATAATTTTAAAAGCTTTTTTAGTCATATAACAATTCTAATTCAAAGGTGAAAAATAAAGGACTATTGTTATCAAAGGAATAGCAGAAATGAAATTAAAAAATAGAACAAAACAGGTAATTGAAGGCAGAATTATAATTAAATGTAAAAAGAATGAAATAGTAAAATCTCAAAAAAGATTAATAGGGTAAAATGTCTTACTCTTTTTTTTTTAAGATTTTATTTATTTATTCATAAGAAACACAGATTGAGAGAGAGAGAGAGAGGCAGAGACACAGGCAGAGGGAGAAGCAGGCTCCACGCAGGAGCCCGATGTGGGACTCGATTCCAGGACCCTGGGGTCATGACCTGAGCCGAAGGCAGACGCTCAAGCACTGAGCCACCCAGGTGCCCCCAGAAATGATGATTTTAATTGATTAAAGTGTTTTGTGATTTAGTGAACAAGTTATGAGACTCTTTAACTCATCTGACTTCCTCAAACCCTATTGTAAGTTGGCAATTTCTGTCCTTACAAATCATTGATTTATAGCTTGAAAGCAATAATTTAAATGTTTACTGTTTAATTCAAGGGCAAAGGAAATAAAGACTGCCAATACTCATGATTCCAGAAAAACAGACTATAAGTAGGGCCTGGAAGGAAAACGGACATTTGGATATTTTACACAATCATTTTTTTCCAAAGCATTGACTGCTCAGAATTTTAATCATTAATTCTCCCCTCCATTTTTAACTCTTATTAAATAAAAGTCCTTTTTTTTTTCAATTGCAAAATGTGACCATGATTTTTTTTAAAATCAATAAAATATAACAAAAAAAGGTGAAAAATCCCCCATATTTTTACTTTTCAGAGGTGGGTTCTGGCAACTGTATCTTATTTTTTCCTACAGGAATTGACCCATCATGTTCTAAAATCTATGTCTTGGAATTTACAAGGTAATACATTTAGATATAATCTGATTAACGTTATGACAAAACTTAGTGACCAGTAAAAAACTGTTTGGTTTAAAATAAGATCATTCACTGAGCACAATTTCCACGTATTTTCAGGATCTCAGAAATGCCTGAGAAACAATATCACTCACGGTTTGTAGAGGATTTAGAACAATCGATATTTTAAAGTTTTAGAATAAATTATTCATAAAACTGCCTAAGCCTGGTGTGTAGAAAGAAGAGTAAACTAGATCATCAAATAAAGTTTCCAATTATATTATCATCGGTGTATTTATATTTTCTATTTTTATCAGACTACTTTAAAATTTATAATTTCCTAAAAAAATAGCTTATTTTAGCTACAAAAGTGGTTAGTTTCAATGACTTTCCCATAGCAGATGCTTTCTGGTATACATTGGTATAAGACATAAATATCTGCATGCTTTGAATTCAATTCTACAGATCCGTCTATATGCATTTTCCCAAATCTCCCTATCTCTATTTGTCTAATTCTGTTCCCTCCAGGCAGTAACCACCTGTCAAACCATCTGATAGTGTCCAAAATGTTATGTATTCTTTACCCAGATCTCTTTATACGAAGGAGAAAACCAATTATACTGCTTCGAGGGAACTTTTGGTCATCACTGTCCCTTAGGACCACACCGAGTGAGGCTGTAATATGCTTTAATGCCTCGCACAGAATATTGAGCAGACTCGTGTGAACCAGACCCCATTTCTTTTCTGTCTTTCATCTGCCTGTCACAGTAGGTGTAAGGCCATAGATGTGAGCTGTGAGAGACCATGTTGCATCAAAGATAAGTGTACTGGGATTCGGAGTCACCTTTTGTGAACCATTTAGTGTGCCCTCTGGATCTGCCCAGGCCCACATGCATCATTTTCATAGAACAATAGATTGCTCCCGCATTGTCCTGACCTTAAGGCTTGATTGTTCTGACAATACCAGGCCTCTGATGGACAATTCTAATTACACAGTCACTTATCTCCCATGGTCAGGCATTTAGTCTCTACTAGGTGTGAGTATCATGCCAGGAGCTGGCTTTCAAATGGTGAGTCATTTTCAGCCCAGAAAACCCGGCATTCCTCCAGAACCCTGAACTCTCCTCTCTGGCTGCCTGGGAACACACTACATTCCACTCAATGGATGTCTCTAACACCACTGGATTTAATAGTTCACATGACAGGGCAGCTTAACCAAATCCTGGACTCGTGGCACAGTCTTCTCTTCTGTTCTGGCAACAATGGATCAGAGAAGTATTTCCTAATATCGTATATACTTTCTCCAAGGAAGAAACAAAAAGAAAGAAAGAAAGAAAGAAAGAAAGAAAGAAAGAAAGAAAGAAAGAAAGAAAGAAAGAAAGAAAGAAAGAAAGAAAGAAAGAAAGAAAGAAGAAAGAAAGAAAGAAAGAAAGAAAGAAAGAAGAAAGAAAGAAAGAAAGAAAGAAAGAAAGAAAGAAAAGAAAGAAGAAAGAAAGAAAAAGAAAATGCTGGTGAGATCTGTGACACATTTTTAGTGCTGTCCTTTACTTTATACCTTATCAGGATTTCTTGTCATAACCCAATTTTAACCCCCAAACCTACATTGAGTTGTTTTGCTGTTGAAATGTAAATTTACATGGTTTATTTCTCATTCTCTCATATGCATGTGCCTAATTTGGGGCGTAAGGAGAGTTTATTGCTCCAGCTTAAGCAGGCCCAATTAGCATTAGGGTTTCAGTGTAATGCTTCACTTGAATGTGCTGTGAAGTATTTAGCAAGATCAGGGCCAGATTCATGGGACTTAGGGCTACAATGCAATTGCATGGTTGTTAACATAGCTCTATAATATATAGTAAATGAGAACTGCCCTAGGATCTTCTTTCAAGATCAGAATTAAACAAAACAAAACAAAACTGTACGTATCAAGTATTAAAATTCTGTTGATCTATTTTCATAAAAGATTAAATTTAGCAAAGCCATTGATTGCAGGCTACTGCTTGGTTCATTTAACGTTATTAGTCTGCTGTCATTTACTATATTCCATCCGTGTGATTGATACTTTTGGACTATACTGTGGACCTACAACGTCAAATTGTGGAAATTTTAATCCTGTCATATTCATACAGTGAGAGAGTTAATTGATTTGTTTTAGCGGGTAATGTTGGAAATTGTCACTCAATTTTCCTTTTCCATTTGGTGAATTTTGCTTCTGCAAAACATGTTAACCCTATCACACAGCCTCTCTTTAATAACTGTATATGTCTCTGTATTTCAGAAAAAGTAAATTCTGAAAATAGAATATAAATTTAAAAAAAAAAGAAGATTTCATACAGTTAGAGCCCATCACTGAGTACCTGTTTCATGAGAGGTACTTACAAATTTTATGAAATAAGTAAATGAATAGAGTGTATTTTTTACTAGAAATTAAAAAAAAATGAAGAAACAGAAGGTAAAGAAGGATGTATCTTCACTTTGTGCCCCCAAAGCAAAGAATTTCACAACTTCCTCCTCATATTGATGAAACATCTCATTTCTCATCTAACAAATGGTAAAGATAAAGCTATGATGAAATACAAATAGAAGGCATTGAATTCGACTCAGATCATGATCTCAGGGTCCAGACATCAAGCTCAGTGTCTGCTTGGGAGTCCCCCTCCCTCTCAGTCTCTCTCCCCTTACATGTGTCTGCTCTTATTTTCTCTCTCTAAAATAAAGAAAACCTCTAAAAAAGGATTAATATTTGGAAATAATTATTGAGGGGCACTTGGGGGGCAGAGTTGGTTAAGCATCCAACTCTTTCAGCTAAGGTTGAGATCCCAGAGTCGTGGTTCAAACCCCAAATCAGACTCTTGGCTCAGTGAAGAATCTACTTCAGATTCTCCCTCTCTCTTTCCCCCTCCCCACCACGCACTTTCCTGTTCTTTCTCAAATACATAAATCTTGAAAAAAAAAAAGTTGTTGAATATTTTCAATACCACCCCTGAACACAAGTTATGTGGGAGTCACACAAATCACTTTATGGAAAAAATGATGGAAATCTCGAAAGAAATGCCAGAGTCTTCAAAACGTATCCTCACACTGGAGAATAATACAATATCTGTATCACTACATACAGAGACCAAATATATAAAGGCTAAATAGACAAAAACTGGCTTCAAATATCTACTTGTTTAAAAAAAAGATTTTTATTTATTTTAGATAGAGATAGAGAGAGGGAGAGAGAGAGAGAGAGAGAGAGAGAGAGAGAGAGCCTGCACAAGCGGGGCGGGGTGAGGGGGACACAGGAGAGGGAAAAGCAATTTCTCCACGGAGCAGAGAGCCTAGGGCTCAATCCCAGGATCATGATCTGAGCTGAAGGCAGATGCTTACTGACTGAGCCCCCCAGGCACCCCTCAAATATCTATTCTTAATTGAATGTCACAAGGGCATTTACTTTGATTTGAAAGAATTAATTTGCAATGAATATCTTCTCAATTATGAGACTGTGTACCATGCTCCAGTGATATTTTTTTTTTCAAATTCATATTATGACTATAAATTTGGGCAACACTTAACAGTTTTGCAAATAAAATTATAATATATCACTTATAAATATCTGTAAATTTACGAGATGAAAAAACCATTGACATTTTAATATACACAAAGCAACCAAGGATATATTATAAGCTTGCAGATACCACAAATAAATCGAAAAAAAAAACCACACACACACAAATATTTGCTTTCTGTTGAAACTTAGATAAGTAAAAGAATTGTGTACATAAGGAAAAGAGAGGCTATAACAACAGAGCAAAAAGTAATGTCAAAATTTTAGGGATTCAATAAAATATGTTTATTTTCCTTTCAGAAGTTGATAAATTAGCTTAAGATAAAACCAAGAGTCGGGGTGAAACTTCTAGAGAAACTGAGTGAGGAACTCAGCAAATTCCTAGATCAATAAAAAAGCTGGACAAGTTGGGCTAAAAGAATTCATTCGAGAACTTTGGAAATTAACCAAAGCCATACTACAAATTGAGAAGTATTTATTCAAAAAAGTTTACTGGGGGATCCCTGGGTGGCTCAGTGGTTTAGTGCCTGCCTTTGGCCCAGGGCGTGATCCTGAGGTCCCGGGATCGAGTCCCACATCGGGCTCCCTGCATGGAGCCTGCTACTCCCTCTGCCTGTGTCTCTGCCTCTCTCTGTGTGTCTCTCGTGAATAAATAAATAAAATCTTAAAAAAAAAGCTTTGAGTTTTCATAAGAGCAGTGGATATATATGGTATTTTGGCCCGGGCCTGTTCTCATACCCCCATATGTCCCTAGCTTTGTGATACAGAAGTTCTACCAGCGTAAGTCATCCTAAAGGAAGCTGGCGTTCTTTCTAGCACAGAAAGTCCATGTCCAGGAATGTTGTCACAAACAATAGCAACACCAGTGGCAAACCATCAGGGAAGGCCAACAGGGTGGGTAGCCTGGCACTCACCTCACTATTCAGGCCCACTGCACAAGAGCAGATCACAAAAGAATTTGAACAAGAAAATCTCAAAAAACAAAAACCAAAAAATGACACCACACTAAGCCTTTATAAAATCCAACTTAGCACTACTGGTCTCAGAAGCTGTACGTGCAAAGCTGTGTACATACATGTTCAAGAGAGACCTGAGAAGGTCTTGTGTCTACATCAAAATGAGTCTATGCAAACACAGAAAATAAAAGCTAGAGAAGCCTTGGAAATACCTGGAATTTGGCTGCATTCCCTACACCACACCCATATCTATTAATAAATTATGAAAGCTTTGCTCAAGGTGTTTAAGCAAAGCATCTCCCTAATACCTGGCTAACCACTCAAGTACCCTGATCCTGGGGTGACTTCTGAAGCCAGTCTTAAAAATAAACATAAGAATTAAAACAGGAGGAAGGAAGAAGGGAGGGAAGGAAAGAAAGATGGAAGGTAGGGAGGGGAGAAGGAGGAGGAGAGGAAAAAGAAAAGAAAAAGACATCAGTTACATACTGGAAGGAAAATGGACTCTGTGGGATGCCTGGGGGGTGGGGGGCAGGGGTTGAGCATCTGCCTTCAACTCAGGACATGACCCCGGGGTCCTGGGATCAAGTCCCACATGGGGTTCCCCATGGGGAAACTGCTTCTCCCTCTGCCTGGGTCTCTGCCTCCCTCTGGGTCTCTCAGGACTAAATAAATAAATAAGAAAATAGACTATGTTGCCTTCTGTCAAAATATACTGAGATTTGTGATCTGCCATAGTTTTCACAGAATTTCTTGACTGATGTTCATATTTGAAGTTGAGTTCTTAGACAAGCACAGGAAAACGAGAGCCTTCACACTAAGCTAAATAGGAAAGTCCTTTTTTCCATTAGACAATATTTTGGATGTTAGAAAATCAGTATCCTTTGTCTGAAGCAAAACCCGGGATAAACCAACCCTTTTTCTGTTCACTCTGCCTCATTTTGCCACAGTAGCAGCCACACGGAAAAGAAAATGAGCTAATATTGGTTTGTTAGAGCAATTATATGGTATTACTTTACTTCAGTCAAATGGACGTGTCATTTATGATGCCAAGCAAAGTTGAGAAGCCATTTGTTGATACTGAATAGAAATGTCTAGGTGGATGCATTCAAATGACATACTGATATATCCTCTCCTTAATTCCTGTGTTTTAAAAAATAGGAGAATCACAAAATAGTGAAGAACTATTTTGAGTGAAAGAGTAATAGAGAATCACTATTTTGTGATTCCTGAAATCACACTACTTTCTTGCGTTTTGCTGTCTTCCACCTCCCCCCTCCCTCCAGGTCCTTCCTCCTCCTCCTTCTCCTCTTCCTCCTCCTTCTCTCCTCCTCCTTCTTTACTAGTGAAGATTTAGAGGTGAAGTTGCTTGGTTCAAATGTAATCCGTAGAACTTTATAAAATGGACAAAGGAAAGACATTAAGCAACACAATTATTTAATTTCCTCTGATCAGCTCAAGGACGCCAATTATGCAACGCTGATTGTGTCCAGAGCATCTAGACATTGACTTGATTGCTTACACAAAAATAAGTGGAGTATTGAGTTATTTGTCTGTAAGAGATGTGAATTGATATGCTTTGTTTTCCCAAATAACCTAAATGAAATGCTTGGTGAAAAGAAAAAAAAAAAAAAGATAGGCAACGCTTGAGTTTAGTTGGGAAAAAAGAATAAATAATATACAATCAAAATGACATAACATATCAAAATGTCCTGCCTAATGCCACCAAATGCATTTAAGATTAAACTCCTCTTATTTATGGAGTCAACTAAGCACTCAATAATAAAGAGAGGTGCAATTTTTGAAGCTGTCCATTGATTGAACTCCACCTTATTTGTACTTTACAACTTACCATACACTTAACTGATGCTGTCATTTGACCGTCCTAACACAGAACCATGAATAGGGAAGATTCTGTTAAAGCCCTAATTTATAGCAGAGGAATCTGTAGACATCACCTCTCCTTGTCAATGCCTTACAAGTAACAAGCAACAGAACATTTGCAGGACTCCAATCTTTATGCTTATCAAAGCATTCTCCAGCATATTATTCTTTCTCTGTCTCTTAGTATTTCTGGGGGTGCACAAAATAGGAAGTATGTAAAACAAGGCATTAGGAAGATTTAAAACGAATAAATTAATTTTTAAAATATGCAATTTTAGTATACAGAAATAATGTAGACTAATCAATATGAATAGTATTTAAGGATCAATAACTCTGGACTATTCTATTTGATGAAAGAAAATAATAGTATTATGCAAATATATGATTTATGTAATAGACCTATTCATAAATAGCTTTGGAAAGTGCATTTCTGGTTTGCTTTCGCAAAACCTACTTTTATAAAATATTTAAATTAAATTAATTAACATATAATATACTATTAGTTTCAGAGGTGGAGGTCAGTGATTCACAGTCTTATGTAACACTCAGTGCTCATTACATCGCGTGTCCTCCTTGATGCTTGATGCCCATCACCCCGTTACTCCATCCCTCACCCCCTCCCTTCCAGCGACCATCAGTTTGTTTCCCATGATTTAGAGTCTCTTTTGGTTTGTCTCCCTCTCTGATTTCATCTTGTTTTATTTTTTCCTCTCTTCCCTTTTGCTACTTTTTATTATTCTGCATATTTCAGAACTTCCAGCACATTTGGCCCCTTTGTACAAACTAACACTGGTCACCTCCTCTAGACAGATGAATTTCAAGAAACGGACAAATTTGTCTGCAAACTTTAAATTGAGTATTGCCATTAATTTTATTCCTTTATCATATGCAAAGTTATGTCCATTCTTAAATTTTATATCTAAGGAAAGTAAAAGTAGTTTATTTCAAAATTTAAATGACCTGATTTAAAATTTCTATTCCCAAACGAGAGACATAGTTTAATAAAATTAAAAAAGTAATAAATTAAAAAATAAATTAAAAATAAATTTTAAAAACTTAATTTCAATTTGGCTAAAATAATATGAAGCTCTCAAAATTAATCAGATGAATTGACATCTGGATCAGTTATGATGGTATCTATTTCTAGTAAATGAAATGGTTTTTACAGTCAAGATATTATGGTTTATAGGCAGAAATTACAGAAGTAAGATTGAGGCAGGCCAAGTTGGGCCTTGGCTCAGCCATCTAAGTCTACCTTCTGGCCCTGCCTGGCAACCACACTACTTCATTCTAAACCTTCTTGTCCTTAAGGTTCTAGATGCCACCAGCTGCAATCTGTAGAAAATAACTCCACACTTATATTTGGGAGAGAAAGGAGACCAAGTCCATATTTTATTAAAATAAATCTTATTAAGTCCACATGGATCTGTCACTTCAGAGGACCATTCAAAGTTTATGTACTAGTTGTTAAATCTCATTGTGATGAAATCCAGCAGTTTTTATATTTTCTAGGGAAATGCTAATAATGAAAAAAACAGTACCATATGATGTCAGGGAAAGAGATATGCTGTGAAGCTGAAAACTTTAGACCAAAATGACACATATAATAATAAGAAAAGCTATTACCCTGATAAATTTATATCAATCAGAGTTCCCCTCTTTGGAAGGGATTAATCTTTCCAAAGGAGTGGCTTCTATAAAATGGAGGGGGCTAAGGAGTGCTGGAAAGGCAATTGAAAGATGCACTATTATATTTGAATGGCATATCAGGAAAATAACTCCTCAAAACATTAAAAATTAGAGGACCTAAAAAAATAAAAATAAATTAAAAAATTAAAAAAAAATAAAAATTAGAGGACCTGAGCAAATCCACTAATTTATTATATGCAATTTGAGCAACTCTCTCTGTTTTACACACAAGGGAATAATTGATATCTGTACTCCTAATAAGAATTGGAGGCTGAAATTCCTGTGCATAGCAACCATCATAATTAAAACCTCAAGTCTATGACTGGATAAGCTGGATTCAATCACACCTCCACCTTTTACATGTGACACGACTTGGAGCAAGTTGCTTAAAATCTCTCTATATACCAGTTTCTTCATTTCTCATCCATAAAACAAACCTAATGTTAAAACAGAAGTATGAAGATATACCTCACAGGGATACTATGAAGTTTTAATAACTAATATAGTTCAAGTACTTAGAAAATTTTATGGCAAATATTAAGTAAATCTAAGTTGTTTTCTATGCATTAAAGTTAATCAGCTATCATTATAAATGTATTATATACGGAAAACAAGCAAACAGACAAGAACCCTAAAGTTCATATAGTGAATGTTAAGTTCTATAGGTAAAATAATTGAAGTTTAGTTATTCTCTCTATCTGTGTGTGTGTATGTACATGTATGTGTATGTGTATGAAATGAAAATAATTGGATTATCTAGTAATCTGAGATGGAGCTTTATTTCCTCACAGTATCTTGAAATATTCAGAATTATGAAAGCAAAATAACAACATTGTGTACAACTAGCAGAAAACACTTTTTTTAAAAAATGAAAATGTAATAGACTTGTATTGAGACATTTATCGGGTTTGCCTCATTCTACTAGCAACCTGTTGCATGCAGTAATTTTTTTTATGGGAGATCACAGCACAGGCTTCTACATTAACCTGAGACTAAACCCATGACTACAGTTAATAATACTTTGCTCAAACCCATTGGGCTGATAAGATGGAGCAGCATTTGAAATAGCTGTGATGATCTGAATAATGATTCTTTCATTGGACCCTGCAATGATAAAAAAGGAATGTCTTTTGGCCTTGAGATGGCATTATCCTATTACTGTAATAGATCCTATTATTCTACACCTAATATGATTACTCTTTATATTGAAATAACTGCTCATTTTAATGAGTTTTATTGAACTTAGAAATTACCTTAAAAGTTCAGCTTATACATTTTTATACATTGATGAATATTTATGACTTTGTAACATCAGTAGCTCTGAATGACCATTATTGAATATGGTCGCTGATGGGATGCTTACCACGGAAGACAAAAATTGACCTGTGATCACTTCGCTAATTATATGGCCCTCACTTTCTCCATTCATCATTTATCAAATTTGATATCAGCTTTGTTATTGGCTAAAGAATTTTAATAGAGAAAATATGTTCTATTGATATATGATTAGTCCTCATTTACTTTGAGACCTTCCCTGACATCCCTACTTAAAGTATCTATTTTTGGGGCACCTGGGGGGCTCAGTGGTTGGGCGTCTGCCTTTGACCCCGGCCATGACCCCCAAGGTTCTGGGATCGAGTCCCACGTCGGGCTCCCTGCATGAAGCCTGCTTCTCTCTCTGCCTGTGTCTCTGCCTCTCTCTGTGTCTCTTGTGAATAAGCAAATACAATTTTAAAAAAATAATAAAGTATCTATTTTCTCTCTGGCAGTTCTCACATCCTACAAATATTTTTTTAAATTAAACTGAATTAAATTCTATCATTTTATTTTCTTTTTCTCTTAGTACACTGGAATTCTATGTACCATTTTATTTCCAGTCTGGCACAAAAAACAGTGCTCAATAAATATAACTGCATAATTCCTTGTCCAAAGCCCTGAGGACTACATATGATCAGAATTCCAAATAAATTTGATTTTAGATATGTGAAGAAAAAAAACCATATACCAATATCACATAATACCTTAGCAGGGCCTGTGGCAGTGCCCTGTAGTCAGGTGCAACAGTTTGTCTTTAGAGAAACATCAAACATTCACTTTAGTGAATAAATAAGAAATCTTAACAGCCTCATGTCAGTTCGGGTCAGGTCAGGTCAGGTTTTGCTGCCAACACAAGTTACAGACAAATTTATGTTTTCAAATTTGTAATTCTACCTGTAATGGCTAAGAGCTAAAGGAAAAAAAAAGCAAGAGGAAAAAACTATTTTCGCAAAGGTATTATTGGAAAATATGCCCCCCATTAGATGAGGGATAAATCACCGTCAAATGATCAGGACACTCCTGATAAAGCTTTTCTCCAGGCAAGAGAATAAGGGCCACAAACACTGTAGGCTTCAGTAGCAATTAGTAACCAGTTGAAACCCTCATCAACAGATGGCTCTGGGACACCTGGGGGGCTCAGCGGTTTACAGCCGCCTTCAGCCCAGGGCGTGACCCCGGGGTCCCAGGATCGAGTCCCACCTTGGGCTCCTTGCATGGAGCCTGCTTCTCCTTCTGCCTGTGTCTCTGCCTCTCTCTCTCTCTCTCCTCTCTCTCTCTCTCTCTCTGTGTCTCTCATGAATAAATAAATTAAATTTTAAAAAAATAGATGGCTCTGACGTTTCAGAAAATGAATGAGATTTGTGGAAAAATTCTTAGGTCAAATCTACATTTGGAGACCATTAGATGAATGAGATTAGAAAAGTTTATTACTTGTCTAAGCCTCATTATCTCATATGTAACAATTGGCTAATGTCTGTATTTCAAACTTATGAGAATTAAGCATGAAAGAATTTTGAAAACTCATATAAGAATAGTGTAATGACCTACGTAGCTACTAGAAATGAATATTTACTTCAATATTTCACTTGAGTTAACCATTATTCTTGCTTTAAAAACTTTCAAAGATATTGAAAGATATTTGTTGAGATCTGGAAACAACTATAGAATTAAGCAGCAAAAAGGACCCACTGCATTTCTGTAGTTATAGATCTTAATATGATGTTAAAGTGCCATAAAATTTAAAAAGCTCTAAAATATATCTAAACACATATGTGAGTTTAAATACTTATATTAAATACTTATATATTTAAGAATTTACTCTAGCCATTAATTAATTCACATTAGTTATTAGTGCAAATAGATGAATATATTTTGTCAATAATAATACAGAATCAGGCACACTAATAAATGTATTTGACCCAGAATACTTCAATACAAATGCCTTAAATGGTCAATAGAATAGTAAGATATCTTACAGAAATGTGATAAAATCAATAATGTAGCAAAATAAAATACTTATAACGTAATACTACAGTAAACTGAAATTTTTAATACTCATGAACTGCATACTTTTAATGATAGCCCTTTAAAAATGCAAAAAATAGAATAATGAATGTGGTGTATATATTTACAATAGAAAATCCCTCAGCCACACAGAAGAATGAAATCTTGCCATTTGCCATTATATGGATGGAGCTACAGGCTATTATGCTAAGTAAAATAAGTCTGAGAAAAACAAATGCCATATGAGGTCATTCATATGTGGAATTTCAGAAACTAAGCAAATGAGCAAAGGGAAGAAAAAGAGAGAGGCAAACCAAGAAACATACCCTTAATTATAGAAAGCAAACTGATGGTTGCCAGAGATGGCTGGGGGATGGATCAAATAGGTGATAGGAATTAAAAAGTGCACTTGTGATGAGCATCTGATGATGTGTGGAAGTGCTGAGTCACTGTATTGTACACCTGAAACTAATATCACACTGTGTATTAACTAGCTAGAATTTAAAGAAAAAGTTAAAGAATTGATTTTGCATCTTATCTCTTGGTGTTAGGAAAAATTATTAATGATAAAGTACTAGATAGAAGCTTTTGAGTAGTTTCTAAAAAGAATTCTGAATATTTTGATTATGTCGTTGATTATCAAAATCTATTTAAGATCGTACTGGCATAGTTGGTATAGCTATTGGTTATAATCAGATTGTTAGTTTTCTTTTCCACATATATGCAGAGAAGTAGAAGGAGAGAATAGAGAGGAAAAAAAAACAGGAAGATAATGAGGTCAAAAATATATGCAGTATAAAAATCACTATTTACATTCATTCATCCGTTTAGCAAAATTTTTTAAATCAATCACTAAATATAAGATACTCTACTAGCTTTGTACCATGAAAGAAGAAAAAAAAAAAAGCAAAAGACTCCTATTCATAAAAACACAAAATCACACAAAAGTATATCCATAGGCAAATTTAAAAATCAAGGTAGAAAACTATATCAGAAAAAAAATTCCCATTTTGGAAGCACAAAGGAAGAGACGAGATAGATTAGACAATATTCTCAGAATGCAGTGACATTTGAGCTGGGCCATGAAGAAAGAAAGTAGAAGCCGGTGGCCAAGGTGAAGCAATGATATTCTACAGCGAATTAGAGGCACTAAAACTGCTGGGAACTGCTGGGTCATTTAGGGAAACACCTGAAGATAAGAAGTTCATGAACTTGACCCCAGTTCCAACTTCCGTACATTTTTCAGTCATTTTTGAGTATACTTTTCACAATCTAGATAATTTTATTTTATTAGAGACTACACTTGAACAAATCTTTGATTGGATATAAAACTCTAGTGTCATTGATGTTTTCTTTGATGTTTTAAACATTTTGTGCCACAGTCTTCCCCCATATAGTTCCCCTTGAAAAAAAAAAAAAAGAGCCGACTTTAAGAAGTCTGATGCCAGTCAGATTCAGATGGCTGGATTATAGTCAAGGCAGCACAAAAGGTGTGTTAAGTGATGCTTATGGAGAACAAGTGAAAACCAATTCCCTGTGAACACTCACTACAAACCCTTGTGGGGTAGGGGGGCCCCTGAAGATGAAGCCCCGATTGAGTTCAGTGATGAGGGTAGAGAAAGATACACATGGTTTGCTACGAATATCAGGATATTTTCACTTACTGGTTATGTCCCCTCCACTTGTTTTTTTCCTCTTTCACCTACCTCCACTTCTCCTTACCTTCCCAAGTGGAATTAGAATTTTGGAAATAAAGATTATAAATATTTATTTTTATTTTTTTATATTTTTAATTATTTATTTGTTTATTCATGAGAGACAGGGAGAGAGAGAGAGAGGTAGAGACACAGGCAGAGGGAGAATCAGGCTCCATGCAGGGAACCTGATGTGGGAGTCAATCCCAGGACTCCAGGATCACGCCCTGGGCCAAAGGCATGCATTAAACTGCTGAGCCACCAGGGATCCCCAAGATTATAAATATTTTTCTTAATGTAATACTTCCTGACTTTCCTAAGGCAAGAACATAGAGTTTCTTGATAAAATCTTGAGGAAGAAAAAGAGAAATAAAGACAAACTTAAAAGTTATAAAATTCAGTCTTTAAAAGCATCATTCCTCCTGATAATATGCCTGCATTGCAAAGTTTGCTTTTGTTTATATGCAATAGTTATTAATTCTCATTAAAGACTTATTTTTTTATTCAACAGAGAATGACTATGAGTTAGAAAAAAGAAAACAATGTTATTAGGTTAAATGGATGATACAATGTTCACTGGAATGATGAGAAGAGTGGAGTATTATAGATGTAATTTGGTAGGGATGCAGAAAATGGTTAAGAATTTTAATGAATGAACATTAGAGGCAATATGTTTGAGGAGAATCATTATAAAAAATCTACCTTTAAATCCATAATAATACATTTAATTTGATGCTAGAGGCAGCTTAGATCATTGTGATTTAAAAAACAATGACTAAAGTATTAAAGCATGTCACTAAAGCAATTTTATTCCTATTATGCTCAGAACAGACCTGGCAAGCAACAGCTTGAAAAAGGAAAAAAAAAAAAAAATCTAAGTCCAAAAAATAAACCAAAAAAAAAAAAAAAAAAAAAACCACAAAAAACCTATGTGATGGAAAGATTCTTGAAATAATACACAGCTACCAATGATACAGTGATGCAGCACTTCATAGGTATTCAGTATGTTCTTATTGTTCTGGTTCAGATATCATGGCCCCTGGGATCCATCCAGTGGTTGAGGAAGTGGAAAGAGAGCAGACTGCCTTAAAATCATGACCTACATAGTCCAGCTGCGTGGGAAGCTGACACCCTCCCTGTGTCAGCAGGATGTTAAGAGTGGGAGGAGGCGTCTACCACTTACTTGGTTTCAAGAGGGACAGAGAGCCCTATCATTTTTATAATGGCAGTTGTCACTGTAAAGATGACCTTGATGCCATGACTCAGAATGTTTGTCATTTAATCACAAGGAAAGTTAGCAAGCATTTAGAGGGATAACCACAGGCAGTCTTTCTGTGAGACAATTTTGCAGGATAATAAGAATATAATAACATGGTTGTATAAACTAATCTGAAAATGTCAGTGAAATGTAAACCATAAGTTTTATACAGTCATTGTTATACTTCAAGATTAACTATGAGTTCATAAACCCAATTTGAATTTTGGAACATTTTTAATGGTATTTACCTTTAAGAATCAGGTCGCAATTTAGGTTTCGATTTTATGGGATTACTGATAGAAATAGGCTGAAACATTCAGAAGGGACATGACCATTTTCTATTTTTTGTCAGTAAAGTTCTTCAGTCTTTATCACTAAGTGAAACAGTAGTACTTACCAAAAAATTGAAATAATTAGCTACTTGGTGTTAGTGATAAATGAGTTTATGCTACCATCATCTATTTTATTTCTACAAAGTGCTGACCCAAAATGAGATTATAGAACTGATCTCATGCTGTGATAATCCCTTTTTCTAATATCTCTAATATGAAATAATGATAAGTATTAAGAAGCAAATAACTGGTTCCTCTTTGTTCTGGATGACAGTAGACTTATCAGTCACGTTTAGTACATATTGTCCAGATGAAATTCTCTGGTGTCTTAGTATGTATTATTTTGGATTTATTATATCAATGCCACTTGTATACAGAATGTGCACTATATCGCTCCTTCATGCCAATATAAAAATAGTCATCTATATGAGTAATTAGGATGGGAAGTAACCTAACTCCTTTTGCCTTAATGTCCTCATCTGTCAAATGGACCTAATAATAGTACGAGTCTCATAAACTATAAGATTAAATTAGTTGATACAAGTAAAAAAAACTTAAAACACTGTCTAGGATATATTAACTATTCAATAACTATTAGACAATTTTATTTTTCTAAGTTTTAATGTATGTGGGTTTTATATCCCCAGGATAAGATTTTAAGATCCCAGAGGGTTCTGAGATATATTGTATATAGTAAGTGCCCCAATTATTCATCTACATTTGTTCATTTATTTAGTGTAGCAGATGTCCATTATGATCCATTATAATTGGAATTCATGTAATTCTAATCTCATTCTTCCTTATCTTTCTCTAGGATAGAAGATCAAAGTTTGGACATAATTAGTAGTTTAGCTTCTGTTGCAGCTAAAGTAAATGTGTGAATATGTGATATATTTCTAGCCAATGAGCTAGAGGTGGCTGAGAGCTTCCCTTTACCACCTCGTTTCCTCTCCCAATCTGAAATGACAGTAAAATGCCCAGAAGAGCAGTGGTCATCTTGTTTCCTTGAGGTAGAACCACATTGTACTTTGGCAAAGCAGGGAAATTAAGGGTTGATGTTTCCTGCTAACACTGTCGAACGCTATTGATTCTGGACTGCCTATTGTCAGGTTTCTTTAACATGAGACAAATAAAATTCTTAGTTGTCTCAACTGCTTTAATAACAGTTCTTGTTGCTACATGCAACGGAAGGAATGTCTGGTCAATATATCTGAGTTTAAACATTTCACAATTCAAGGTAATATTTTACATATGGTTATCAGTATGAAATATAAATATAGGGTGAATCCACACCGCGGCGTGCAGCCCTATATATATTAAATAGTCAAAAAGTTCAGAATATGAAATAGGTTTCAGAACCAAATAACAGAGATCAAAGAGCAGAAGTGATGGAAGGTAGATAAGAAGAGTATTTTCCCCTGGAGAACCCCCACAAGTGTTGGCACAATTTTTGATGAAATTTCCTGTCGAGAATACTCACAAAGGTTGACACAGTTTTTGATAAAAGTCATCTATTTTTAACTAAGAACCAGAGCATAAAACAGGGCGGCTGTGAGATCTGCAGAACATATTCAGGACTGTGCATGCGGAGACTTGAACTCTGGTCCTGACTTCATTTCTTTATCATAGTATGTGACTATGAATTCCATCATATGTGGTTCTTGGGGCTGATGAACACACCATGACAGACAGTGCAGGTGAAAGGGCCTTAAAAGAGAGGTTGTCCTGGGACTCCTGGGTGGCTCAGCAGTTGAGCATCTGCCTTTGGCTCAGGGCGTGACCCCGGGGTCCTGCCATGGAGTCCCACATCAGACTCCCCGCATGGAGCCTGCTTCTCCCTCTGCCTGTGTTTCTACCTCACTCTCTGTGTCTCTCATGAATAAATAAAATCTTTTAAAAAAAGAACTTTAAATAAAAGAGAGGTTGTCTGCCTCTCTGATATTTCTGAATGGCTGTATCCACATTGCAGCCAACCTAAGGACAAAACTAAGTGAGAGTGGCAACATAGGATTGTTGAGTTGCTGAATTAACCATTTGTCATTTAAAGCAATTCAGTTGGAATTTTTACATATATCTGAAAACGTCCTGTAACACCTGCCCTTAGTTAGCAACTATGCCAGAGATAGCTGATGCCAGAGATAGAGATGCCTCTCTATCTACGCACAAATGGGAATGCTAAATTATTTCTTAGTATCAGATTAGATCACAGTCAGAGAGCAAGACCCTGGCTGTCTGTTCACTTCTCTATCCCTTCTTCTAAAAACAGTGCCTGGCATTTCATAAGCACTTAATAGATACCAAATGCACCAAAGAGCTACAATTTAAATCACACTTGTCTAGCCACTCCCCAGCCCCCAGTTTATGTTCTTTCGTTAGTATTTACCACTATGGAGATACCATTTGATTGTATGCTCTTAACAAGTGCCAAGGAGTATATATAACATATAATATAATGTATGATATTACGTAATACATCAGAAACATGCCCTGTGTTTGTTATATAAAAAATTGTCAAATAATCCAACAAAATGTTTTACTTAGTACGGCCCTTGCAAAATAATGCCATCATTAATGAAAAGGCAGTAATTCTTTTAATAAGTAATAATAAAGCTTTTTTGGTGGAATGTGTTGGAAGGAAGTAAAATAATGAATGTTTTGAATGCTTACTGTATACAGTGTTACTTATTATGAGCTATGTAATTCTTTTTAATTATAACAGGCAAAACCTTTAGAATAATTTTTTTATCTTGTAATTACATACAGTAAGAAAGATTAGGGATGTTTTGTGGGATGCCCTGTTACATTCTAAGCAATTACCAAGCTAGAATTTGAGCCCAGGTTTATCTCATTGCAATATTCAAGAACTTCTTTAGGTTATATGCACCCATAAATTTTGCTGCAATTGTTTTTCTTCCACTTCTATTATTTTTTGCACGTAATTTTTCTGTCTTGAGATGAATGCCACTTTTCTTTATCTTTTGTTGAAATCCCACATGCTTTTTGGTATTCAATGTGAAAATTGTCTTCTCCAAGAATCACCCTACTTTCTTATAATTCTCATAGTGTGTCTATTTTAAAGGTAGAGTCTTTTTGTTTGATCACCAGGAGATGATCCTAGAGCACCTGGAGGAAGGTTGATAAAGAAATATGAGAAGATAGGATCACAAAATTAACTGCAAACAGTATAGTATACTATAATGGCATGACATTGTGCATTTGGGAGAAGCTGTAGAATTTTACAATGCGGGACTTTAACACATGGAAATTAAAAAAAAATATGAGAAAGAAAAACATGATCATACAATTTTTCTGCAAAAAAAGCATAGTTGACAAAATCGAACACTCATGAAAATAAAGTAAAAAGAACATTCCTCAGAATAACAGTAAAGAATTTTTAATGTAATAAAGAACACATGAGGTGCCTGGTTGGCTCAGTCAAGTGAGCGTAGGACTCGGGATTATGACCTCAAAGTTATGGGATCAAGCCCCGGGTCAGAGGCTCTGTGCTCCGAGGGGAGTCTGGGTTTCTCATTCTCTATCTCTCTCTCTCTGCCCCTCCCCCTGCTCACTCTCTAAACAAATAAATAAATAAATAAATACATAAATAAATAAATAAATAATAAATAAATACTAAATGAATCTTAAAAAAAAGAACATCTGCACAAAACCTACAGTTAACATTATATTCATGGTGGGAAACTAGATGCTTTCATCGTACAATCGAGAATAATGAATGATTGGAAAGTAGGTCTTCTTTGCTCTTCTATGTTGTACTAGAAATCCTAGTAATAAGGCAATGCAACCAGACAAGAAGAAAAAATTAAAGGAAAAAAAAGGAAAAAATTAAAGGTATACCGACTGGGAAATAAATAAAGTGTATTTCTTCATAGAGGAGATGACAGGGAAATAAATTAAGTGTATTTGTTCAGAGATCTATGTAGAAATATCCAAAGAGTTTGCTTGTATTAATAAGATTGTAGAAAGGCTGCAAAATGAAAAGTTAAAATACAAAAGTTAATTGCTGTCCTTTATACCAGCATTGAGCAATTAAATTTTAAAATTAAAAGAATAAAATTTACAGTAGCACAGATAAAATAAGTACTTATGTATATAACCAACAAAATATACACAGGTTGTACATACAGAAAACTATGAAATTAATGAAAGAAATAAAATATCTATATTAAAGGAGAGAAGTTCTATGTTCATAGATTGGAAGACAATATTTTTTAAGATGCCAGTTCTTCCCCGCATGATCTATAAATTCAAAGCAATCCAAATCAAAATCCAACAAACTTTTAGATATAGAGAAACTGAAATATAGAAAAATATATTCTAAAATTTATGTGGAAATTTAAGAGACCTAGAAAAGCTAACATAGTGCTGAAAAACAAAGCTAGAAGTCTCATGTGACCCTATCTTAAGATTTATTATAAAATTACTATAAAGCTAAAATCTACTCAATTGATTTTAGTCAAAAGAATGCACATATAAAAATGTAATAGACCATAAAGCCAGAAATAGATCTCACAATTATTCAACTCACTTTTCACAAGGAGGAGCAAAGAAATTCAGTGGAGATACAATAGATTTTTCAAATATTGGTTGAGTTACTCAGCATGTTACTCAAGTTACTCATCATGACTCATAGCTCTAAATGTAAAAAAGAAAACTATAAAACTTTTCTAAGATAACAGATGTAATCTAGATGATCTGAGATTTGGTTGAGACAAATATCTGATAAAAGTTTTGTTTCCAAAACATACAAGGAATTCTTAAATCTCAACTCTAAGAAAAAAAAATATGATTAATGTGAAAAAGATCTGAACAGACACCTCAGCAAAAAAGGGTGTATAGATGGCAAACAAAAATACTGAAAGATTCTGAGCATCATTTGCCATTAGAAAATTGCGAATTAAAACAATAAAAATATACCACCACACATCCGTTACAATGGCTAAAATTCAAAAGAAAATGACAATATCAATTTCTGGTAAGGATATGAAGCCACAGGACTCTTATTCACTGCTAGTACAAATGCAAAATGATGCGGATACTCTAGTAGACAACAGGGAATTTTCTTCCAAAGCTAAATAAAGTCTTATTATATTTCTACTACATATACTCCTAGATATTTACTCAACTGATTTAAAAATGCAGATCCACATAAAAACCTACATGAACACGTTTATGGCAGTTTTATTCATAATGCAAAAGATGGAATCAGCCAAGATGTCCTTCAGTAAGCGAACTGATAAACTGATACATCCATACACTGGAATATTATTCAACAATGGACAGAAATGAATTATCAGACCATGAAAATACATGGATAAGTCTTTTTTTTAAGATTTTA
This sequence comes from Nyctereutes procyonoides, assembly GCF_905146905.1. NCBI lineage: Eukaryota > Metazoa > Chordata > Mammalia > Carnivora > Canidae > Nyctereutes > Nyctereutes procyonoides. The sequence goes on along the minus strand of NW_026575021.1, from coordinate 12,920,200 downwards.
TTTATTCATGAGAGACACACAGAGAGAGGCAGAGACATAGACAGAGGGAGAAGCAGGTTCCTTGCAGGGACCACAATGCGGGATTTGATCCCAGGACCCCAGGATGATGCTCTAAGCCAAAGGCAGAGGCCCAACCACTGAGCCACCCAGGCATCCCCATGATAAATCTTAAATGTTTATATCTTTGGGAATGAGTCAGGCTGAAATGGCTACATACTTTATAATCCATATTATGTAATATTCTGGAAAAGACTGGACTATACTGATTAAAAAAGTTTGGTAGTTATCAGGAGACAGAAGAGAGAAGAAAATGTTGAATAAGTGAAGCACGGGGAACTTTTTAAACCAGTGAAACTTTTTTTAATTTACTGTAAGGGTGGATACATGACACTAGGCATTTCACAAAAGGCATAGAATTTTACAACACAAAGAGAGGACATTTAAAAAAAATATTCAAAAGTTTAAGGAATCCTGGGATGGAACGAAGAATATTTCCTTAGGAGAAAGGGAAGAAAAATATTTCCCAAGCATTCGACAGCATATTTGCACTTAACATCATATTGGTACAATTGGTAAAAATTCACTTCTAGTTAAAAAGAAGTTTGCTAACTAATTATTCTGGTCTGTATATTAAAGGTATCTCAGAATTTTCACTGTGATAATTAACTAGCAAAATCTTCAAAAGGCACAAAAGAAAGAAGCCATACTATGCTCAGCTTTCGCATTTAGGATGAATATTGAATGAACATAATTTACTTTCAAATCTAATTATCTGTGGTGATAATGTCATATATTTACTATTATTAACAATCAGTGGCAGCATATATTAATATGTCCAGTTTGTATTGTAAGTAACAGAACATTTTAATATTTTCATACTTAGATGTGATTTATTAGTTGGAATAGTTGATAATAAAATTAATACCCTTTATTATAGTACCTTTCATATGGCAAACACAGTGGTTGTACTCTGTGTGTTGAGGAAGGGGTTGTGTGTATAATTTAATCCCTGCAACAGCCCAAAAGATAAATACCATATTCCCTATTTTATATGTAATAAAACTGAGGTTTAAAATGATTGATTATATGTCTTAAGGAACCGAGGGATAAAATGAAATAATTCTTCAATTTCAGGACGTTGGGATTTAAAGACCATATAATAGAATATAAATACAAAGGTCTCCCAATACTAGAGACTAGGATAAATTATGTTTTGCCTTCTATGATGTAACTGCATATTTATGTCAGTTATTTCTACATAAGTAGTTTTGTATCAAGTGTATAAGGCTCACTCAAAAAACATTTAACAATAAGAATAAACTTCATTTTTGATAATAGAAGTAAATGCATTGAAGAAAAAAAATAAAATGGAATTATCTCTTCCTACAAATAGGTTCTTTTAGAAAAATCAGTGGTTACAATTGGCTTATTTATTTTAACATAGAATGTACAATAACATCGAAAATGCACTATGGGAAAATGATTACTTCTTGTCATGCCTAAAGGTTAAGTGTTGTCAACAGCTCTCTGTTTTATTTTTCAAGATCTTGTTTTCTGCTAGCAGGTACAGGAAAAACTTAATAGAAAATAGTTTCAGTTCCTTCCAGCCCTTAGGTTTACAATAAATATTTTAGAATGATTCCCTGTAGTACATACTGCCAGCAATTTAATAATCCAGAGATAAACTGTTGATTCATTGAGTTGTGGATACATTATCCCGTGTTTAATTTCAATAAAAATAATAGTGTGTGCCAGGTGCTATAAGGCAGAAAAGCTTGTCAAAAACAATGAAGCAGAGAATATTTGTAATGATGTCCCTTGACAGGCCATGCTTAAGCATCTGAGAATTTCACAAGAAAAATAGGAATCCAGGATAGACCCTGTCCTGGCAAAATTCCAGGGATTCATGTTAAATGGATTCCTAAGTAGTATAAATAAATCATGAGTCATAACTAAATATTGAGCAAGGGGCTCTTCCTGGGAAGTAAACCATGCATGTGGGTAAGCATTTGAAAGAGTACAAGTTGCTATGTCTCCACAAATGGAACTTTAAAACAAAGGGCTATGTTCAAAGCACATATTCAAAAACAGAATATTTTACACAGTGAATTGTATTTTTCTTCTTTAAATCTCTCTAAGCACATTCCGAATTTCTTTTTTCTTTTCTTCAAAAAAAGCAATTTATGCACACAAAAGGGTCAGTGATTTTGATTTTTTAGGAATCACAAACAATTTTAGGCTGCTCATTTAATTATGGATTGATATTGGGGTACCTGGGTAGCTCAGTCGGTTAAGCGTCCAACTACTGATTTCCGCCCAGGTCATGACATCAAGGTTGTGAAACTGACCTCCACATCGGGCTCCGTGCTGGGTGTTGAGCATGCTTAAGATTCTCTGTCTCCCTCTCACTCTGTCCCTCCCCACTAAAACTAACTAGCTAGCTAACTAAAGAAAGAAAGAAAAATAAAAGAAAATGAATGTGGATAGACCTTAAGACAATAGATTGATTACATATTTGGGAAGTATTAATAGTAGAGAAATTCAGGAGCAAAGAAAATAAATAAAAGTAGATACATAGATAGAAGCACATATGTGAAGTAAAAGTGAAGGAGAAAAAAGATTTACTGAGAGCTTGGGACATTTGCAATAATGATTACTTGAATCCCCCAATTCCGAATTTGTCATATTCATCTTTATAAAAAAAAGATACTTGATTTAGAGAAATTCCCCAAAGATATTTGTCTGTATAATAATTAAAACAAATGCCTGGCTACTCATTTAAGATAAGTATTTTTAGTACCATTCCCCAAATCCTTAAATTTTAGTTATTGAAAATTCTGATGACTCCACTAATAAACTACTAGAACTGATAAATGAAATTAGTAAAGTCACAGGATATGAAATTAGCATACAGAAATCTGTTGCATTTCTATATATTAATAATGAAGTAGGAGAAAGAGAAGTTAAGAAAACACTACCACTTGCAATTGCACCAAAGAAATAAAATACCTAGGAATAAACTTAAGAGGTGAAAGACCTGTACTCTGAAAACTATAAAACATTGATGAAAGAAATTGAAGATGATACAAGCAAATGGAGAGATATTCCATGCTCGTGGATTGTCACAGCCAATATTGTGAAAGTGTCCATATTACCCAAAGTAACTTGCAAATTTAATGCAACCCCTATCAAATACCAATAGCATTTTTCACAGAATAACAATCCTAAAACTTGTATAGAACCAGATACACATAGATAGAGAAGAACAAAACTGGAGATGTCACAGTCTCAGATTTCAAGATACACTACAAAGCTATAGTAAACAAAATGGTATGGTACTAGCACAAGAGTAGACACATAGATCAATGGAACAGAATAGAGAGCTTTCCTGGATGCCTGGGTGGCTCAGTGGTTGAGCATCTGCCTCTGGCTCAGGGCATGATCCTATGGTTCCAGGATCGAGTCCCACATCAGCAGGCTCCCTTCAGGGAGCCTGCTTCTCCCTCTGCCTGTGTCTCTGCCTCTCCCTCTGTGTCTCTCATGAATAAATAAATAAATAAAGTCTTTTTAAAAACCCACCTTTAAAAAAAAAACGCCACCTTTTCATGTTCAGTTAGTATATGACAAAGGAGGCAAGACTATACAATGGGAAAAAGATAATTTCTTCAACAAATGGTGTTAAGAAAACTGGACAGCTACATGCAAAAGAATGAAACTGAACTACCTCCTTACACAATAGATAAAAATAAATTCAAGGTGGGTTAAAGACCTAAATTTGAGACCTGAAGCCTAAAATTCCTAGAAGAAAACACAGGCAGTTTTGTCTTTTTTTTTTTTTTATTTTTATTTATTTATGATAGTCACACACACACACACACACACAGAGAGAGAGAGAGAGAGAGAGAGAGAGAGAGAGAGAGAGAGAGAGGCAGAGACATAGGCAGAGGGAGAAGCAGGCTCCATGCACCGGGAGCCCGACGTGGGATTCGATCCCGGGTCTCCAGGATCGCGCCCTGGGCCAAAGGCAGGCGCCAAACCGATGTGCCACCCAGGGATCCTGGCAGTTTTGTCTTTGACATCAACTGTAGCAACATTTTTCTTGAGAGGTAGGTCTCCTCTGGCATGGGAAACAAAAGCAAAATTAAACCACTTGGAATACACCAAAATGAAAATCTTTGCACAGTAAGGAAATCATCAACAAAACAAAAGGTAACCTTCTGAATAGGAGAAGATATTTGCAAATCACATATCTGACTAGGAGTTAAAATCTAAATATAAAGAACTTCTATAACTCCACACCCCCCCCAAAAAAAAACAAATAATCCAGTTAAAACTGGGCAAAAGACATGAATAGGCATTTTTTTCCAAAGAAGACATACAGATGGCCAATAAACATACGGAGATGCTCAGCATCACTAATCATCAGAAGAATGCAAATCAAAATAATGAGATATCACCTCATGCATGTCAGAAACAAGAAATAACAAGTGTTGATAAGGACATGAAGAAAAAGGAACCCTCGTGCAGTGTTGATGGGAGTAAAAACTAGTGCAGTCACTGTGGGAAGCATATGAAGTCTCCTCAAAAAATGAAAAAACAGAATTACCATGTGATCCAGTAATTCCACTACTGGGTATTTACCCAAAGAAAATGAAAACAGTAATTTGAAGAGGTATGTGCACCTATGCTTATTGTAGCATTATTTGATGAATGGATAAAGGTGTGGTGTACACACACACACACACACACACACAGATATTATTCAGCCATAGAATGGAATGAAATCTTGTCATTTGCAGCAATGTGAAGGAATCTAGAGTTCACAATGCTAAGTGAAATAAGTCAGTCAGAGAAAGACAACTATATGATTTCATTCATGTGTGGAATTTAAGAAACAAAACAAATGAGCAAAGAAAAAAGAGACAAATGAAAAGCCAGACTATTAAATATAGAGAACAAACTGGTGGTTGCTCAATGGGAAAGTATGTGAAGAAATAAGTGAAAATGTGAAGGGAATTAAGAGTATTCATCATGCTGAGCACCAAGTAATATAAAGAATAATTGAATCTTTATATTATACACTTGAAAGTCATATAACACTATATGTTAATCTACTTGAATTTAAAAATAATTATGTGTTATTATCAGAACAACACTCAGATGAGTCACCACAATCCTGGATAAAGGGTATGATGTGCTTTTTATAATGCTCCTCCCGGAAACCTAAAATTGATATTGATAAACTTGCATGTGCTATTCAGAGACCTTTGGAGAGCAGAAAATAAGATTCAAAAATCTTCAATATTTCAAATTCAGAATAAAGATTATTTTAGTTGGATCAAGATGTCACTGATCAAACCTGCTGACAGTAAAGAACAAAAGAGAAAATATGTGTCTGAGATGGTTACCTGCATTAAACATGTGTCCTACAAGTGTCATTGGAAGTGGGTCCAGTATCTGAAAGAAAAGAATTGGCGGAGGATCTGGATGAAGGTGAAATGTTCTTGATACCAAAGCACCTATGCATTTTTCATGTTTTGAGAAACAGTGATTGAGCAAGTAATCACTAGCACAATTGATTCTTAATTGTATCCTAGTGAGATAATAGATGAAAGAAAGAAAGAGAGAAGGAGGGAGGAAGGGTAGGAGGGTGGGAGAGAGAAGGAAAGAGAAAGAAAAAGAAAAAAAAGAAAGAAGAAAGAAAGAAGAAAGAAAGAAAGAAAGAAAGAAAGAAAGAAAGAAAGAAAGAAAGAAAGAAAGAGAAAGAAAAGAAAAAGAAAGAAGAAAGAAAGAAAAAGAAAGAAAAAGAAAGAAAAAGAAAAAAAGAATAGAAAGAAAAAGAAAATACCACTCAGGAATATAAAAGAAAGTTCCTTATAGAAGAGGATAGATATACCTCTGCCTTCTAAAATAAATAGCAAATCTGAAAAGAAGTGCTCTGTAAAATGATATATATTATGGTTACCCTAGTCCCAAAGGGCATTGGAAAATAGATACCCTTCCAGAAAGCAGAAACACGGATTACAAATTGTCTACAGAAGCTCTCATATCACTGGTTGTGTAAGAATTACTTGCTAGTACTTATCCGAGACTGTAATAATAGCGTGGAGTAGCAAACATTGGAAATTACATTATTATTCTCCAGAAGGTGATAATTTCATTAAAGTCATTATTCTCTCTCCATCATTAAACATTTGGTGTTTTGTGAGATGGGTAACTAGCTTTTAGTCACAGACCTGGGCCACTCCCATATATCACCCAGTCATGTTGGATTTGGCGCTGAATGCGGAAGCTGGTTGGAATCTTGGGTTATCTCTTTATGGGGAGGGTATAAATATGTTCTTCACAAAAAACTGAGCATTTCTAAAATAAATAAATTAATTAAAATATAATAAAAATAAATAAAAATAAACCTCGATGGACACCTGAGTGGCTGGGATGCCTGAGTGGCTCAGTGGTTGAGCATCTGCCTTTGGCTCAGGACATGATCCTGGAGTTCTGGGATCGAGTCCCGCGTCGGGCTCCTTGCATGGATCCTGCTTCTCCTCCATCTGCCTGTGTCTCTGCCTCTCTGTCTCTCATGAATAAATAAATAAAAATCCTTAAGAAAGAAAGAAAGAAAGAAAGAAAGAAAGAAAGAAAGAAAGAAAGAAAAGAAAGAAAAAAAGAAACGAGCCCTGAGCATTTCTGGAATTGTACCAATGAAAAGAAAAATACATATGAAATTAGGGTATTAAAACATTTGACTCTGGCTAACATGAGATTTTCCTTCACTGTACACCATTTCTTTGGCACTACTTTGTAGTTTGCAGAAGGGTGACAGCCACCTATCTATAAATCGATACCTATCTAGATCTAGAGTGACACATACCACACTTTTTAATCCTTTCATTTGTGGACATTTAGGTTGTTTCCACATCATGGCTGCTATGGATAATGTTATAATGAACCTGGAAAGCAGGTATCTCGTTGACTTCATTTTCTCTGGGTGTATACTCAGAAGTAGGATGGCTAGGTCAAATGGTAGTTCTAGTTTAATTTTTGGAGGAATCTTCATTCTGTTTGCATGGTGGCTGTGCCAATCTACATTCCCACCAACAGAATGCAAGGGTTCCCTTTTCTTCACACCATTGCTGACACATGTCACCTTTTATCTTTTTTTTTATAATATTCATTCCAACAGGTGTGAGGTGAGGTATCTTGTGGGTTTGGTTTGCATTTCCATGGTGATTAAGTGTTGTTGAGCACCTTTGCATGTACATGTTGGCCATTTGTATAGGTCTTTTTTTGAGAAATGTCTATACAGGTCTTCTATATATATATATATTTTTTGCCCCACCCCTTCCAGTCTTCTATATATTTTAATAGGACTATTTATTTATTTATTCTGAGTTGTATGAGTTCTTTATATATTTTGCATATTAATCCCTTATCAGATATTTGGTTTGCAACTCTTTTCTCTCATTCCATTAAGTTTCCTTTTCACCCTATTGATTGTTTTCTTTGCTGTGTGGTAGTTTTTTTAGTTTGATACAAACCCAAAGATCTGTTTTGGCTTTTGTTCCTGTGCTTTATTTGTTTTGTTTTATTTTGGGTTTTTTTAAAAGATTTTATTTATTTATTTATTTATTTATTTATTTATTTATTTATTTATGAAAGAGATCATGAGCAGGGGGAGGAGCAGAAACAAAATCCCCACTGAGCAGGGGACCTGACACAAGGCTTGAACCCAGGATCTTGGGACCATGACCTGAGCCAAAGGCAGATGCTTAATCAGCTGAGCCACCCAGGGACCGTGTTCCTGTGTTTTTGGTGTCAAGTTCCAAAAAGCTTTGCCAAGACCAATTTCAAGATTTCCTCTTATATTTTCTTCTAGTAGTTTTATAGTTCCAGGTTTTGCACTTATTTAAGTCTTCAACTAATTTTGAATGACTTTTGTGTATGGTGTCAAATAAGGTTTCAGTTTTATTCTTCTGCCTCTGTATGTTTTTCAATATTATTTATTGAAAAGACCCTCATTTCTTAATTGTGTGTTCTCGGCACACTTGTTGAAGAAGAAGAGACTGGCTATAAATGTGCAGATTTATTTCTAGACCCTCTACTTTGTTCTATTTTAAAATATATCTTTTTGCCAGCACTATATTGTTTTTTTCCAAATATGTCCTTTATTTAATCTTTTAAAGATATTATTAAAGTACATGTTTTGATTACTAAAACTTTGTAATATATTTTGAAATCAGGAAATACAACTTTAGCTTTGTTCTTTGGCTATTTGGGGTCTTTTGTGTTCATTATGAATTTTAAGGTTTTTTTCCCACTTGTATAAAAATGCCATTTTTATTTCTCATAAAGATTACATTCAGTCTGTAGATTGTTTTGGATAGTACGCATATTTTAACAATATTAAGTGTTCTAATCCCTGAACATGGGATGTTTTTCCATTTGTTTCTGACTTAATTAACTTTCTTTCTTCATCAGTGTTTTGAGGTTTTTATTATAAACACTTTCATCTCTGAGGTTAAATTTATCCCCATGTATTTTATTCTTTTTGATACTACTATTGTAAATTAGATGGTTTTTCTGATTTACTTTTCAGATAGTTGTTAGTAGATTGAAATACAATTGATTTTTGTATATTGATTGTGTATCCTACAACATTATGGAATCTGTTTATTAATTCTGAGTTTTGTTTGTTTAATGAAGTCCTTGGAGTTCTCTCTATATAATATCATGTCATCTACAAACGGATGTTTTTTTCAAGATTTTATTCATTTATTTGACACAGAGAGAGAGAGAGAGCACAAGCAGAGGGAGCTGGGAGGGAGAAACTGACTCCCCACTGAGCAGGGAGCCAGATGCAGGCTCAATCCTAGGACCCTGGGATCATGACAACAGGGACTGCATGACAACGGGGACTGCTGTTTCTTCCTTTCTGATTTGGATGTCTTTTATTTCTTCTTGCATAATTGGTCTGGTTGTGACTTCCAGTAGTATGTTGAAAAAAAGTGGCTAGATTTAGCATTCTTGCTTGTTCCTAATATCAAAGGAAAAACTTACGGGTTTTCCCTGTTGAGTATAGTGTTAGCTGTGGGCTTTTCATATGTGGCTTTTATTATGTTGATGTAATTTTCTTCTACTTCTAGTTTGGTGAGGAGTGTGTTGAAAGTGATATCATGAAAGAGTGTTGAATTTCCTCAAATGCTTTTCTGCATCTTTTGAGACATTCATGTGATTTTTATTCTTTTTTTTAATTCTTTTTTTATTTATTTATGATAGTCACAGAGAGAGAGAGAGAGAGAGAGAGACAGGCAGAGACACAGGCAGAGGGAGAAGCAGGCTCCATGCACCGGGAGTCCGACGTGGGACTCGATCCCGGGTCTCTAGGATCGCGCCCTGGGCCAAAGGCAGGCGCCAAACCGCTGCGCCACCCAGGGATCCCGATTTTTATTCTTTATTCTGTTAATGTAGTGTATCACATTGATAGATTTGTGTATGTTGAACCATCCTCATTATCTCAGAGATCAATTCCACTTGGTTATGGTGTGTGATCCTATTAATGTGCTGTAGAATTTGGGTTGCCAGTATTTGGTTGAGAATTTTTGCATTTATGTTCATCAAAGACATTTGTTCTATGCTTTTTGCCCTATGCTTTTCTTTCTTATGTTTATGTCTAGCTTTATTAACTTATAAAATAAGTTTGGAAGGGCTCTCTCTTTTTCTTTTTTAGAATAATTTAAGAAGGGTTGATGTCAATTCTTCTTTGAATATTTGATAGAATTCATCCATGAAGCCGTCTGGTCCAGGGCTTCTCTTTGTTAAGCAGTTTTTGATTACTGAAAAGTTTCCTTATTTGTCACTGGTCTGTTCACAATTTCTATTTCTTCTTGATTCAATTTTAGGAAGTATTATAAAAGTTTCAAATGATTTACCTATTTCTTTCAATTTATCCAGTTGGTTAGCATATAATTTTTCAAAATGATCCCTTACGATCTTTTTCATTTCTGAGACATCTGTTGTAATATCTCCTCTTTCATACCTGATTTTATTTATTTGAGTTTTCTCTCTATCTCTTTTAATATATTTGGCTAAAGGTTTGATTATTTTATTTATCCTTTCAAAAAACTAATTCTTATTTTTGTTTATTTTTTCTATCATTTCATAGTCTCTATTTCATTTATCTTTGTTCTTTTTATTATAGTCTGCCTTCTGCTAATTTGAGCTTAGTTTGTTCCTCTTTTTCTAGTTCCTTGAGTGTAAAATTAGGTGGTTTACTTGAGATCTTTCTTCCTTTTTAATGTAGGCATTTATGGCTGTAAAATTCCACACGATTACTGTTTTTTTGCTTCATCTCAAAAGGGTTTGTATATTGTGTTTTCATTTTATTTGATATTTTTAAAATTGAATTTTGATTTTTCTCTTCACCTGGTGGGGTCCTATAGGAGTATATTTGTTTAGTTTTTATGTATTTGCACAGCTAGCTTTATTACTTTGGTTGAAAATGTTCTTGGAATCATTTAAATCCCTCTCCTGTCTCTTCTTATAAGAGCACTAATCCCATTCGCGAAGGCTCCATCCTCATGACATATTTATCTACCAAAGGCCCCACCTCCAATACCATCACACTGAAGATGAAGACTTAACATATGAATTTGGGAAGGATGCAAATTTTCAGTCTATAAAATTACCTCATTCCCATTTGCCCAAACATTGCCTTGAAAATTACTAACAAAGGGACACCTGGGTGGCTCAGTGGTTGAGCATCTGCCTTTGGCTTAGGATGTGATCCTAGAGTCCTGGGATCGAGTCCCACATCGGGCTTGCTGCAGGGAGCCTGCTTCTTCCTCTGCCTGTGTCTCTGCCTCTGTGTGTGTGTCTTGTGAATAATTAAATAAAATCTTAAAAAAAAAAAAAAGTCTCCCTTTAGAGTTGTTAGGAACTTCCTCTGAAAGGGATTCTCATCATTAAATGAGCAAGTCCATTCTCAAGCTTAGTGTCACATGGACTATTCGTGTTTCCTACCTTTAAATAGAGATCTCGAGGTAGAGGAGAAAATAATATAATTATTGCATTAGGTAGTATTAAATTAAGAGTCCAATTCAGTGTTTTAATGTTTGACGGTTAAAATCTTCCAAGCCATGGCATTTCCTCTTCCCTTTCTTCCTCACTTCTTAGCAAGCTCCTAAGGCCTGAAGCCTTTTTCAGATCTGCTTGGGAAGGCTGCCTTGCCCCACAGAAAACCTCATTATGTTAGTAATAAACATTTCATTCCTTCTTTAAGTATGTGTGATATCGTTAGTCTCAACATTTAAACCAGATTCTGGGGTAGTGGGTCAACCTGACTTGCCTCAGGTGATTATTATGATAAAAATGAAGAATGAGTAAACCTTATGACCATTTCTGCCTTTGTTTTTCTGAAATACCCATATCATACCATTAAAAATCTCAGTGAAGCACAAAGAGACACATTGACTTTTGGAGCACAATGACGTTATATCAGGTTTAACCAAGCAACTACTCTTAATATATCAGGCATATATTCAACATATCTAAAACTAAATTCAAAACTTATCCTATATACTTTGTCTGTCATTCCACATTTATTAAATGATAAGTATCCATGAAGTTGCATAGGCATGAAACCTGGAGGTTATTCATCTTCATCCTAATCCTTGACCAATATATTTCAATGCCCTATATATTACTTCCTAAATATATTGATATACCCCCATTCCCAATATCATTTCCCTAGTCTGTGCAACATATCTTATTTGTACCATTACCCAAACCATTCCTAAATGTAGTTCTTTCTTTCTTTTTTTTTTTTGTTAGTTCTTTCTTTCTAATGTCTTCAAGTTCTATCTACTTCTTAATTAAAATAAAAATTAAATATCAAAGTAGATCATTCCACTCTCCTGCTTGAAATCTTACATGCTTACATCAAATCTTTTTAAGAGTGAAAAAGAAATAAAATGACCCAATTAGAGAGGAATTTTAGCTAATATATTTAAAAATTCAAGATAGAACTTGAACTGAAATATAACAGTGCTGTCAGGACCTAGCTATACTCCAACTCTTTGTTTTTTCCTCTTTTTCTACAGGCTTCATTCTCATATTTACATGAATATGATGGCTATGGCAGCTCAAACTTAAATTTCTCTGTGTTCAGATCAGAAAAAATGAGAAAATTCTCTTTCCAGGGGTTCAAGCAAAAGGTTGAGCTTTGATGGATATGATTGAACTGCCAGGGGAATATCTTATGCCTAGTTCAAGAAAATGGACCCTGTTGAGCCTTGTGAACTGACAGGGAGATTCATAAATGAAAACTGGGACATTTGCCAGAATTACAAAAGAATGATCCTGAGAAAAAAATCAATAAGTATCAGATCGTATTTTATTATTGCTTTCAGGAAAAAAAAGGGGGTGCTTTCCTTTAGTTTACAGAACACTATATATTTTTCCACCTGGTTAATGTACCACTATGCATTTTCTATTTTTTGCCCCTTTCTCTTTTAGGTCTTAGTTTGAATATAATTTCCTCAGGTAAACTTGCTCTGATTGCCTTAAGTTAAATCCCTGTGATACTTACGTTGATGGCACTCTACTCCTTTCCTACATGGCATTTTATATAGTTTTTAAATAGATTTTTACATTAATATTTGATTAATAGGGACACATGGAAGGCTCAGTGGTTAAGCATCTGCCTTCAGCTCAGGGCGTGATCCTGGAGACTCGAGATCGAGTTCCACATCGGGCTTCCTGAGTGGAGCCTGCTTCTCCCTCTGCCTGTGTCGCGGCATCTCTCTCTGTGTCTTGGCATCTCTCTCTGTGTCTTTCGTGAATAAATAAATAAAATCCTTAAAAAAATATTTGGTTAATAAATATTGCTCATACTGACTGTAATTTAGTTAGAGACAGAGGCGTTGTCACTTTTTTATGGTTCTAGTTGTCCAATGCTAACCTCATTTATTGCACATATTAAGTGCACAATATATATTTTATATGAATTATTGAATGGATGAATGGCTACATAATTGCGATTTTAATCCATTTAGCCATTCCTTTGGTTTCTATTTCATTGATTTCTGCTATAATCTTTATTATTTCTCTTCTCCTGCTGGGCTTAGACTTTATTTGCTGTTCTTTCTCCAGTTCCTTTAGGTATAAGGTTAGATTGTGTATTCAAGATCTTTCTTGTTCCTTGAGAAAGGCTTATATTGCTATACACCTCCCTCTTAGGACTGCATTTGCTCCATCCCAAAGGTTTTGAAAAGTTGTATTTGCATTTTCACTTGCTTCCATGATTTTTTTAATACTTCCTTAATTTCTTGGTTGACTCATTCATTTTTTAGTAGGATGGTCTTTAGCCTCCATGTATTTGAGTTCTTTCCAAATTTCCCCTTGTGATTGAGTTCCAATTTCAAAGCATTATGGTCTAAAAATATGCAGGGAATGATCCCAAACTTTTGGTACTGGTTGAGACTTGATTTGTGACCCAGGATATGATATATTCTGAAGAAGCATAGTTCTGGAAGAATATCTATTGTGCTGCTTTAGGGTGGACTGTTCTGAATATATCCGTGAAGTCCATCTGGTCCAGTGTGTCATTCAAAGCCCTTGTTTCCCTAGTGATCTTCTCCTTGAATTATCTGTCTGTTGTAGTGAGTTGGGTGTTAAAATTTCCTGCTACTATTGTATTACTATTGATGTGTTTCTTTAATTTTGTTATTATTTAGCTTATCTAATTGGCTGCTCCCATGTTAGGGACATAAATATTTGTAATTTTAAGATCTTCCTGTTGGATTGACAGTTTAGTTATGGTATAATGTCCTTCCTCATATTTTATTACAGTCTTTGGTTTAAAATCTAATTTGTCTGTTATAAGGATTGCCACCCCAGATTTGTATGATGTACAATAGCATGATAAATTGTTTTCCACCCACTCGCTTTATTTTTTTTTATTTTATTTATTTATCCATGATAGAGAGGGAGAGAGAGAGAAAGAGAGAGGCAGAGACGCAGAGACACAGGCTGAGGGAGAAGCAGGCTCCATGCAGGGAGCCCGATGCGGGACTCGATCCCGGGACTCCAAGATCACGCCCTGGGCCAAAGGCAGGCGCCAAACCTGAGCCACCCAGGGTTCCCCACCCACTCGCTTTAAATCTGGAATGTCTTTGGATCTAAAATGAGTGTCTTGGACAGCCTGTGTGGTTCAAGTTTAGCACCACCTTCAGCCCAGGGCCTGATCCTGGAGACCCGGGATTGAGTCCCACATCGGGCTCCCTGCATGAAGCCTGCTTCTCTCTCTGTCTGTGTCTCTGCCTCTCTTTCTCTGTTTCTCATGAATAAATAAATAAAATCTTTTAAAAATAATTAATTAATTAATTAATTAATTAATTAAAAAAAATAAAATGTCTTGCAGACAGTATATTGATGGGTCTTGCTTTTTTAACTAATCTGATACCCTGTAGAACAGATCAACGAAACTAAGAGCTGGTTCTTTGACAGAATAAGATAATTAAACCCCTTGCCAGACCTATCAAAAAGAAAAAAGACCCAAATAAATAAAATCATGAATGAAAGAGGGCAGATCACAACCAACACTGAAGATATACAAACAATTATACAAACAAATTTTGAGCAACTGTATGCCAATAAATTAAACAATCTGGAAAAAAATGGGTGCATTCTTAGAGATATATAAACTACCAAAACTGAGACAGGAAGAAATAGAAAAGCTGAACAGACCCATAACCAGAAAGGAAATTGAAACAATAATCAAAAATCTCCCAACAAACAAAAGCTCAGGGCCGGATGGCTTCCCCAAGAAATTCTACCAAACATTCAAATAATTAATATCTATTCTTCTGAAGGTGTTTCAAAAAATAGACATAGAAGGACCACTTCCAAACTTCATGAGGCCAGCATTACCTTGACCCCAAACAAGGCAAAGACTGACCAAAAGGATAATTACAGACCAATATCCCTGATGAACATGGATGAAAAAATCCTAACCAAAATACTACCCAGTAAGATTCAACAGTACAGTAAAATGATTATTCAGCACCACCAAGTAGGATTCATTCCTGGGCTGCAAGGCTCATTTATAATCCACAATCCATCAATGTGATACACTACATTAATAAAAGAAAGGACAAAAATCATATGATCCTTTCAATTGATGCAGAAAAGCATTTGACAAAGTACACCATTCTTTCTTGATTAAAACTCTTCATAGCATAGGGATAGAGGGAACATACCTCAATATCATAAGAGCCACCTACAAAGAGCCCACAGGGAACATCAGTCTCAATGGGGAAAAACTGAGTGCTTTTCCTATATGTATAGTCAGGAACACAGCAGGGATGTCCACTCTCACCACTGCTGTTCAGCATAGGACTAGAAGTCTTAGCCTCAGCAATAAGACAACAAAAAGAAAAGGCATTTGAATCAGCAAAGAAGCCAAACTCTTACTCTTCCCAGATGGCACGACACTCTATATGGACAACCCAAAATACTCTACCTCAAAATTGCTAGAACTCATACAGGAATTCAGCAAAGTGGGAGGATATAAAATCAATGCACAGATCAATTGCATTTCTATACACCAACAATGAGATAGAAGAAAGAGAAATTAAGGAGTCCATCTCATTTGCAATTGCATCCCAAACCATAAGATACCTAGGAATAAAACTAACCAAAGAGGCAAAGGATCTGTACTCAGAAAACAAGAGAGCACTCATGAAGGAAATTGAGGAAGACACACACACACAAAAAGGAAAACCTTTCCATATTCATGGCTTGGGGGGACAAATATTGTTAAAGTATCAATGCTACCTAGAGCAATCTATATATACATTGATGCAATTCCTATCAAAACACCATCAACTTATTTCATAGAGTTGGAGCAAATCCTAAAATTTGTTTTGATCCCAAAACAAATAGCCAGAGGAATAATGAAAAAGAAAACCAAAACTGGTGGTATCACAATTCCGGATGTCAAGCACCATTACAAAGCTGTGATCACCAGGACAGTGTGGTATTGGCACAAACACAGGCACAAGATCTGTGGAACAGAATAAAGAACCCAGGAATGGAACCTCAACTCTATGCTCAGCTAATCTTAAACAAAGCAGGAAAGAATATCCAATGGAAAAAGGACAATCTCTTCAACAAATGGTGGTGGGAAATTGGACAGCTACATGCCGAAGAATGAAACTTGAAGCATTGCCTCACACCATACACAAAGATAAGCCCAAAATGAATGAGAGACTTAAACTTGAGACAGAAATCCATTAGAATCCTAGAGGAGAACACAGGCAGCAACCTCTTTGACATCGGCCGCAGCAACTTCTTGCTAGACACACCTCCAAGGGCAAGAAAAACAAAAGCAAAAATGAACAGTAGTTCATCAGGATAAAAAGCTTCTGTACAGCAACGGAAATAGTCAACAAAACCAAGACAACTGACAAAATGGGAGAAGGTATTTGCAAATGACATATCAGATAAATGGCTAGAATCCAAGATCTATAGAGAATTTATTAAACTCAACACCGAAAAAACAAATAATCCAGTTAAGAAATAGGCAGAAGACATGAATAGACATTTATCCAAAGAAGATATATAAATGACCAACAGACACATGAAAAAATGCTCCCCATTACTTAACAGGGAAATACAAATCAAAACCCCAATGAGACAGCACCTCACACCAGTCAGAATGACTAAAATTAACAAGTCGTGAAACAACAAATATTGGGGAGGATGCAGAGAAAGGGGAAACTCTTACACTGTTGGTAGGAATGCAAGCTGGTGCAGCCACTCTGGTAAACAGTATGGAGATTCCTCAAAAAGTTGAAAATAGGGCTACCCTATGACCTAGCAACTGCACAGCTGGATATTCACCCCAAAGATACAAATGCAGTGATCCAAAGGGGCACCTGCACCCCAATAATGCCCACAATTGCCAGATTATGGAAAAGGCCCAGATGCCCATTGACAGAAGAATGGATAAAGAAGATGTGATAGATATGTATATATATGTATGGAATACTATTCAACCATGAAAAATGAAATCTTGGCATTTGCAACGATGTGGCTGGAACTAGAGGATATTTTGCTAAGCAAAATAAGTCAATCAGAGAAAGACAGTTACCATATGATCTCAGTCATATGTAGAATTTAAGAAACAAAACAGAGGATAATGGGGAAGATGAAATCAGAGAGGAAGACAAACATAAGAGACTCTTAATCATAGGAAATTAAACTAAGGGTCACTGGAAGGGAGAAGGTAGGGGATGGGGCCACCGAGTGATGGACATTAAGGAAGGCGTGTGATGTAATGAGCACTGGGTATTATATAAGACTGGCAAATCACAGATCTCTACCTCTGAAACCAATAATACATTATATGCTAATAAATTGAATTTGAATTTTAAAAAATTGCAATGAGAGACTCTTAACTCTGGGAAACAAACAAAGGGTTGCAGAAGGGGAAGGGGTTGGGGGGGATGAGGTAACTAGGTGACAGACACTATGGAGGGCACCTGAGGGGATGAGCACTGGGTATTATAGTATATGTTGGCAAATTGAATTTAAATGAATTATTTAGAAATCTGTCATAAAAAATAATACATAAATATCTAAAATAATGAATCCATTTAACCCCATCTACCAAAGCGTTCATGGGTTCTTTTTTAAAAATACTTTTAAAATATCATCCAATTTATTTTCAGTATCAATAATTAGTCTTCTGAGGTCCTCCACATGGGAACACAATACTAACTGATATTGAAGGGCTACTTAGGTTACTCTGAAGTAAAGTTCATTGTTGTTTCCTTACGAGAATAAAGACCCTCATTTTTTTCAGTCTTATTTTCCTGGGGTGAGTTGAAACCAGGAAAAAAAGAAAGGAAAAACAAAACTTTTTTTTCATATTTTAGTGCAGTAGACACATCAGTAAACAAAGCCATCCTGATCATGTAAAAATGCCAAATATTTATGTTGAAATAATTTAAAATAAACTATTAAAAAGCTGATTTTATTTAAAAAATTACTAGCAACCTTATAAAGAGAACGAGAAATCAGACACCAGTAATAAAAAAAACTCTGATTAAATCCCTGCTTATCAGAAATGAAGTCTTCAATCAATTATTTTGGGATGAGCAATACTCACCAGTAGACTAAAGCCTTTAATTGTAGGCCCAAATGGTTTCTATTATTAGTCAAACTAAAAAATAGATTAAAAACTATCTCAAGAACATACATTTGATTATTATTATTAAAAAAAAAACAGAAGAAAGGAAGCCAGTAGGCTGAAATTCATTAAAGTCATTTAAAATAACATTGAAGGACTTTTCCATATTCAAACAGAGAAAGAATTAACATTTTGGTGTTTATATATTTAAATGGTATATTAACATTTAAAACAGGACAACTATAGATACAAAATGATACAACTCAATGAATACATTTTGTAGTTGTTCGAAGTTATTGTGATTGTAAATCTGTCACAGATGTCACTTTTACACAAAAAGTCATTATTTAAAGATACAAAAAAATATATTTTTTGGATGTGTGGGTGACTCAGTGGTTGAGCATCTGCCTTCGGCCCAGGGCGTGATCCTGGAGACCCGGGATCGAGTCCCACGTCAGGCTCCCTGCATGGAGCCTGCTTCTCCCTCTGCCTGTGTCTCTGCCTCTCTCTGTGTGTCTCTTGTGAATAAATAAATAAAATATTTTTTAAAAAATCTCTTTAGTGTATGATGTGAGTGCTTTGTCCCATTCCCACAGTCCATCTGCACCTTTAAAGTTGAGATCCTGCATATACCTACTGCTTCCTATTTTATTTATTTTCTTCTTTCTGCTTGACAGCATTCCGTAACAGGACTGGAATTTAATAAGGAAATTTCTGTGGTCAAGATAGACTGATAATTTCTCTTTGGTTTGTTCAAGGCATGGTGCCAAAGAAGATGTATTTTCTAACTTACTTACTCAAAGAAAGAAAGGTTTCTGGAGAAAACAAGGTCAAGTTGAGTTGTGAATGGTGAACTAACTGATGAGATGTGTGGTAGAGGATAAAGAAGAAAGGGCAAGGGGATCCCAGGAATACAGGAAGTTAGGCCACGAAGATCTGGAAAAAAACACAAATGACATCCTTAGGTAAGAAGCATAGAGTATAACACTGGCCAAATCGCACAGCATCTTGTATCATTTTATTTTAAAAACAGCGAGCGTATTTTAAATGGAGGATTGACCTGTATTTTATAACACTTTATGAGTAGGATGGCTGTTACAAGTCTGGAGACAGCAAAACCAGTAAAGGGTTACTTTTAACCATCCAGGTGAAAATTCAAAATAAAGCAGTTAGAGTTGGTGAGACACAGAAGCTTTTTTAAGATGAAAACTCAGCAATAGTTGTGGATTATTTTTACTTCTGTCATATTTCAGAAAAAAAAAGAATGACACTCAGCTTGTGGTAATTAAATGGATGGTGGCAATTTTTTAAAATATTTTATTTATTCATGAGACACACACCACACACACACACACACACACACACACACACACACACTCAGAGGCAGAGACACAGGCAGAGGGAGAAGCAGGCTCCATGCAGGGAGCTCGATGTGGGACTTGATCCTGGGACCCCAGGATCACGCCCTGGGCGGAAGGCAGCCACCCAGGTGCCCCTGGATCCACGTGGCATTTAAAAATAAGCGAAAGAGTAGGAATACAATTATTTAATTCCAGGAGAAATTGTAACTGTTTATTAAAATTTAGAGACACGTGCAAGATAAAGGAAGCATTTCTTTTTTTGGCTCATAGACTCAGACTTATACTTTTATAGGCACACAGGGTATAAATATTTTGAATAGTCATATTCCAAAATAACCAAAACCAAACAAACATGAAAAATGTACCTCAGAACAACCAAGAAATTCTTTCATACACTTCTACTTTTTAAACCTTATTGTGTTTGTACTTATAACTTTTCCTTTTCAATTAAGGTTGGGTATGATATATGATACGTATTAGTCTGTCCTTTCTTAATTTGAGGTTTTTATACAGAGCACAATAATAGATACACCCAGTGATATTCTTAAATCATCGCAGAGAATAAGCCATGAAAAGCAGAAAAGTAAATAAAGGAGAAAAAACATTTGGGGAAAATGGGAATTGTACTCCAGTAGTTCTGTGTTCCCCAAGTTCTAATTTTCCCCTGTCCTGATCAAGAATTTTGTCCAATTAATGGCTTTGTTCTTTTTTTCCGCATTGGCTATTCTTTTTAAATTAAGATTTTATTAAAAAAATTAAGATTTTATTTATTTATTCCTGAGAGCCACAGACATAGAGGCAGAGACACAGGGAGAAGCAGGCTCCCTGCAGGGAGCCGGACGTGGGACTCGACCTCGGGTCCCCAGGATCAGGACCTGAGCCGATGGCAGGTGCAGAACCCCTGAACCCCCTGGGGATCCCCTGCATTGACTATTTTACCCATGTATGCAGTCTGGCACCTGCTTGTGACCCCTGGCACTGCTGAGAAGAAGAGACTTGAAGTCACTGCTGCAGGCTTACCTTACAGAACCTTTGGCTACGAGGATTTTCTTATCAAATGTATTAAATATTCTAAAGTCATCTCACCAGGGGATGTAGACTCTTTGTGCTCTCAAAATATTCAGTTGTGTCCCTGTAAAAGAACGTCCTTAGAGTCACCAGATCTCACTGCCAGTGTTAGGATGCGTGATAGCCTTAGAATCTGAAAGACATTTTCCTAAGATGCTTTGGTTTTCAGGAAATCCTCCTTTTAGGTCTCCGATCAAGGTGACTCAGGAGCTATTAAAGAACTTGATGTGGGGAGAGAGATATATAGGATTACCTTTAAGGCTCCAGACTCTAAAAGCACCATTCCCCAAAGCACAATGTCACAATGACATGAAGCAATCTGCCCAAGGTCAATTTGTCATACGCAATAATGAAAATCCTACTCAGCCCGTTTTTCCTCCAGAGCCTAGTATCACCATGACACGAGACTGACTTGAGTTTATTGTGTGTAACATTATTTTCATGAGCGGCACAAAAATTAATGGGGTTAAAAGATCTTATTTGGAAATACTAACTACCGTATCATCCCCTTAAAGATTAACATTGATCATTATTATATTAGAGCTTAGCAACCCGCTGAAGACACTGCTTGTCATTAAAATGTCCCAAGGCACGTGTTTTTTTTTTTTTCCCATACCCTTCATCCCCTTAGGCCTGTATGTGGGGTCAGCATCCTCCCTATCCCTCAGTCTTGCTTCCAAGTCATTCTTGCTCCCTTTTCTATAAAAATACAGCCTGGATTTTATCAACGGTGCACATACTACCTCCTATGCCTATTTTTTTGAGCGATCTATAGATTGCCGGGGCAACTTGTATGAATTCTATATTCATAAAGACAATGTTTCTAACACCTTGGCCTCTCAGTGCCTTGTTCCAAGATGCTTTTGTATTCCTGACTTCAGCTACACATGGTCATTCTTCTGTCTTGGGTATTAGACATTATCGCACCCTCTCCACAAAACAAATTCCAAACATCCCATTCTGTGTCCCCACCCCCTGTCTCACTATCTCTGTACATCCTTTCTTATAATATGCAAACCCTTTTGATACTTACAATACAAAACATATTATATTATCTCTCTCGTTCCCATACCTATCTCTTCTCTTCCTACTTAAAAAATTAAAATTCCCTGGTTCATGAGGATGAATAGAAAAACACTCTTGTTCTCTTGCTTCATGGATATTATCTGGAAAAAAAACCAACAACAAATCTTACTTCTATTCTCCTACTACCTGTCTGTGCCTGAGCCCACACCACAACTGACAGTGGTTGGAGAAAAATCCACAATGATGCTATTGGCTCTTATTTTAGAATCAAGAAAATACACTTCACATAGTCCCCAGTGTTGCTAACTATTCACACTTTTTTTTTTTTTTGCTTTCTTCTTTTCTCTTGGAATATTTTTACTACCTCTCTCCTTTATTGTTATGCTCAGATGATGATGTTTCTGTTCCTTCAGAAATTAAAGATCTATTTATTTATTTATTTGGGGGAGAGAGTGTGTGTAAGCGAGGGGTGAGGGGCAGAGAGAGAGAGAGAGAGAGAGAGAGAATGAATCTCGAGTAGACTCCCCACGGAGCATAGAGCCTGCAGAGCTGAATCTCACAACCCTGAGATCATGACCAGGCTGAAACCAAGAGCCAGTGCTTAGTGACTGAGCCATGCAGGTGCCCCTCTGTTACTTCATATGTATAATTATACATGCAATTTGAATATGACCTCCCAGAGCAGCTCACCCTACTTGCCTGCATCAGCATTTCTGCTGCTGTGGATGAAGTATTAGGCCCTTTATCCACCAACCTCCCTAATTGGGCACTGGAGCCCTTTTCCTGATACCTACCTAGGGTTATGACTCTAGCATTTCTCCCCCGGGTCCCATAATCAAATTATCAGTATCTACTCAATCATTCCCATCAGGGTGAAAGCATTCTGAAAGTTCTCCTTTATTCAAAAACACAAGCCTCACGTTATTCCCTATTCTCATCCTACTACTGCCCTGTTCTGTTTTCCCTATAGCAACATTCCCTCAAAGGTTACCTGTGGTTGCTCATGCCAGATTCTCTCTTGCTTCCTTTCTGAATCCTATCACTTTGCAAAAGAGCTCTCTTCAAGAATAAAAATGACCAAGTTGATAAATACTATGGTTAACTCAAAGTATCAATTAGGTACAGCTTGCTACTCCTTCTGCTTTTTGATGTACATTATTATTATTATTATTATTATTCTTTGCTTTGACTTCCCAGATTACAGCATTCTACTGGTTTTACTTACTTTTCTCAGTTTCAGGTACTGGTTGCCTAACAGTTGGAACGCCCCAGGTCTCAGTCCTGGGATTTTTCCTACCACACATTAAAATATGAATCAGATAAAAGCATTTAAAATATAATCCATACACTGACACTATCCAGATTTAGATCCCAAATCCAGACTTCTACCTCTGAGCGCCAAGCTTAAATATTTAATTATTTACTACATGGACTTGAATATTTAATGTACATATTAAGCACATGTACAACATTAAGACCTGCTCTTCCCCTTGACTTTTTCATCTCAAAAGTAGCAGGTCTTTCCAGTTGCCATAAAACTGTCAGTATATCGTATTATCCTTCCCTTCATAATACATTCGGTCTTGATTATTTCTCACACTTTCAATCCATGAACATCTATTGCTTGGATTTTGGCAGCAACTCCTAAATAGTCTGTTTGCTTCTATCTTCGATCTTATTATTTATTTTTTAAAACTCAGAGAGTATGAACATTTTAAGTTGTAAGCCCGGCCATGCCAATCCCCTATGGAAAATCCTGCAGTGATTTCCTATCTCACTTGGGATAAAAAATGAAGTCCTTGCAGCAGCATGGAATATCCTGCTTATTTCTCCACGTAGAATGACCAGTGTCCTGGTTTGCTTAGGGCTAAAGTAGTTCCTGAGATGCCCTGGTTCTATCACTTGCTTCAAGTTACCTTTCAGCCTTTCAGTGGATGTTTCTGACTGCACAATTAAAATTGTGATGTCTCCTTTATCTGGCACTTTCTGTGCCCTTTCTTGCTTTATTTCATAGCAATCTCCACAGCATTTATCAACCTCTCCCATATTTACACTTTATACATGTTAGTTTTTTATTAGCTATTCTTAATATGAATTAAACTCCACAAAAGTTCTTTTTAAGAACAGTTTGCATTCCATAGTATGTAGAACATTGTCTGACATAATATCTATTTGATAGTTTCTGAAAAAAATACATATGAGTTATTCTATTCAGAATTCCATTCTATTTACTATTCAGTAAAAAAAAGTGTTCCTTTTTTAAATATACCATGTTTTTTAAATACCATGTTTTTTAATTAAAAAATAGTTTTAGTTAAGTTCTAGGTAGTTGACAGGCAGTATTGGTTTCAGTATACAATTTAGTGATTCAATACTTACATATGACACCCACTGCTCGTCACAAGTGCCCTTCTTAATCCTCATCACCTATTTCACCCATTGCCCCACCCACCTCCCTTCTGGTAAACATCAATTTGTTCTCTATAATTAAGAGTCTGTTTGTGGGTTTGCCTCTCTCTCTAACCGCCCCCCCATGATCATTTGTTTTATTTCTTAAATTCCACATGAGTGAAATCATATGGTGTTTGAATTTTCCTGATTTATTTTGCTCAGCATAATATTCTCTAGCTCCATCCACATGGTTGAAAATGCCAGGATTTAATTATTTTTTTGTGGATGGGTAATATTCCATTTTAAATATAAATTATAAATATAAATATAAATATAAATATAAATATAAATATAAATATAAATAAATATATATATCCTCTTCTTTATTCGTTCATCATTCAATGGACATTTGGATTCCTTTCATAATTTGGCTATTGTTTATAATGCTATAAACAGTAGGGTGCATGTATCCCTTCAGATTAATATGTGTGTATCCTTTAGATAAATACCTAGTAGTGCATTTGTGGGTCACAGGGTGGTTCTATATTTAACTTTTTGAGGAACCTCCATACTATTCTCCAGAGTAGCTGCACCAGTTTGCATTCCCACCAACAGTGTAAGAGAGTTCCCCTTTCTCTGCATCCTCACCAACGTTTGTTGTTTCCTGATTTGTTAATTATAGCCATTCAGACATGTGCGAGTATATCTTACTGTAGTTTTAGATTGTATTTCCCTGATGATCAGAGATTTTTAGCATCTTATCATGTGTCTGTTGGCCATCTGGATGTCTTCTTTGGGAAAAATGGCTATTCATGTCTTCTACCCATTTTCATTTTTAGCTAGACTGTTTTTTGGATGCTGAATTCGATAAATTCTTTATAGATTTTGGATACTAACTCTTTATCAGACATGTCATTTGCAAATATCTTCTCCCATTCCAAAAGTTTCCATTTAGTTTTGTTGATTGTTCCCTTCACTGTGCAGGATTAGAATGTCTTATCAAATCATAATCTTTCTCTGTAAAATCACCCTTATTTCCAGAAACAGTCAAATCAAGACTGATTTGCATGTAAAACAAGCCCAGTTTTAGGAAACTTAGCCTGATTAATACATAAGCTCAGCAAGAATAGTAATTGATCGTATAGATTCTTAAAATCTGCTTTGCTGGAACTTTTTATAAGGAATATCTTGATTGAACTTGCAGTAGCCTCTCAACGTCAGAAGCCAAGCCAAATATTTATTATCAAACTTGCCTGAAATACCTGTAGATCTGGACAAAATCCTCTTCTCAAGGTCCCCAAACTATTCTGAGATTTCCTGCTCTTACCAGGAAGTGACATTCTTTTCTCATCTGGTAAGGCTGTGGGAACTCTGTAAGCAAAGTATCAGGCTGACATTTCCAAGGGGCTTTTTGGCTCCACAAAGGCATTTGCATTTTATCCTGAGAGCAGTGGTCTGCCACTGATGGATTAAGAAGTGAAATAATGTTATTCAATTTGTGTTTACAAAAGATTGTTCATTCTAGCTACCCTATAAAATTTGTCCTCAACTTATTTTGTCCCCTGGAATATTAGGCATAAAGCTAATACTAATTATTAATTACATGAATAAAATTATTAATTTATTAATTATCTCTTAAGTGTTATTTCTGGCACTGGAGTTATAGCAAGGAACAAAGCGGACATGAACCATGCCCTTGTGAGTTTTGCATTTGACAGGATATGCTAAAGGATGTCCAGACTGTTGGAAATTCAGATGTGAACTCAGGATAGAAAGTATGGCTGCAGTTGCAAACTTGCAGGTCACTTTCATAAAAATGATAGTAGAAAGAAAGGGAGTTGTCATCAACTAATCTTTGTCTTACAGATTTTTTTTATCTAAATATAAAAACATAAAACAATATATCCCGGTCATATCCCTTTACATTGAATCAATTTTTCTAGGCATACTTAATATAAATCCACATAAAATTCCATTTACACGTCTGTGGTAACATGCTGAACAACATCTTGCACTAGACACACTTGAAATGACAATGTCAAACACCTCTTGAATAATAGTTCGTGAAATAGATATATGGCGTTAGGATATTCTGTAAATATCTGGAGCTCTAATGTATCATTACAGTACATAGATGGCTTTCAGTATGCTAGCATTTGATGTGATTCAGATGAACAATTCAGTCCTTTTATACCAAATAACCAGTTATGTGCCATTTGTAATAGAAATAGTGCCCATACAACAATGAACAAATTAAAAAGATTGGAGATGCATATCTTTGCTATGGGTAGACCAAATTCTCAGCACTAACTCACCATGTAGTTGCATAAAAAATGCTGTATAAAGTACCATATGGTTTCGCTCATATGTGGAGTTTAAGAAACAAAACAAATGAACATAGAGGGGAAAAAGGAAAGAGAGGAAAACCAAGGAAAAGACTCTTAACTGTAGAGAATAAAGTGATGGTTACCAGAGGGGAGGTGGGCAGGGGGATGACTTAAATGGGTGATGGGGATTAAGCACCAGGTGTTTGATAAGGACCACGTGTTATATATGTGTCCAATCACTAAATTCTACTCCCGAAACTAATACTACACTGTCTGTTAAAAAAAAAAAAAAAGAAAGAAAGAAAAGTAGGCTGATTTTGAAGTAGAGCTTTGTGTTCAGTCAAGGACTTGACTGGTTGATGATAATAGTAATTAAATCTGCAAAATATATATTTTTTGTAAATTCAAAAAAATAATGCCCACAGTTTTATGGTCTTATAAAATGATTAAAACAATGCCCTATAAATATGATCAAAACACAAAGTAATATGGGAAAATGATTAACTTTAACTTTCTTATGTTACTTGGTTGAGTTATAATCATTTTTTATGCTGGGAAGGGAAATCCCTAAAAAAAAGAAAGAATGTGGAAGATCAGTTCACCTTATTAAATAATTACTGTGTGATTATGGCAGTATGGGAAGCCTATCACATCAGCCACTTTGTACTTAACCGCATTTAAAAAGTGTCAGTGATACTCTCTTGACTTGTAGATGATGGATTGGGAAGCAGAGTAAATAATGGACTGGTAGCAGAAAAAATATGTTAAATATTATTTTGAATTGCATATATGTGATGTCAAATACTTCTTTTTTTGAGAGAGAGAGAGAGAGCATAAGCATGGGGGTGGGAGGTGCAGTGGGAGTGTGGGAGTGGGGAGGAAGGGCAGAGGGAAGGGTCTCCCCTTCTCGGGAGAGAGAATCCCGAGCAGGCTCCATTCTTGCTCAGCACAGAGCTGACACAGGGCTCGGTATCAGGCCCCTGAGACCATGACCTAACAGACTGAGACACCCAGGTGCCCCAGATGTCAAATACTTTTAAAAGGATGATATCCTGCGTTGCATTTGAGATGTAGACTGACCTGCCTTAAGTGTTCAATATTAGGCCCAGAGGTACACGAAGTTCATTATCACTTGACCCGTTTAAGAAAGACTAAATGCAACTCTCTGAAATCTGCCCATCTTTTAAAATTTTGTTTTGTTTAAAACTTCCATTTGTTTGATATTATCAGTAGTAAATGTTAGTACCCTAATTCTTTCCCTGATATGGTAGGAAACTCATTGCTTTAATTGCTTCTGTAACATGGGTGAAATGAAAGCATTGTGAGTACAGAGGCCATGGGGCTTTTTTGTTGTTGTTCACCACAGTGTCACTGGCACCAAGGTAACAAATGCATATTTAGTGCTGCCTTAACTGTGTCAGTCAGATAACCTATGTTAGGAAAGTAACACGTAACCCCAGAAAACTCACCACCTTATAAAAGTAAAGACCCAGTTCTGATTTGTGCAATCTGTTCATTCTAGGCAACCGTCTCTCTACTCCCAGGCATCCATTCTTTGGAACCTCGGATAAGAAACAAGCGTCTCTCCAAAATATTGTCAATTTTGTGATAGAGGCAAAGTGATGCAGCAAACTCTAAGCTCATTCTTAAATATTTTGCCTAGAAGTTTCACCCCACCTGATTGGTTAGAGTAAAACACATGACGGTGTCTGAGTTCAACATGGTGTACATTTGTAACTTCCCCATGAAAAGGGCCTTATGGGAAGCAAACTGTAAATATAGCCTATCGCACTGATTGACACTGTTCTTTGTCAGAGTCCCACTGAACAAAATCCACTTAGGACTGTGACTCACAAATTCTATTCTTCCAGTTTAAAAAATATATATATTATGGTTCTGGAAACTGGACAAGTTTTCAAAGGGATGAAGCCACAACGCATAAATTGTTCATCTGTTTTGTGTCACTAAATTCTCATGACCTCAAATGGGCTTGTTTCATGATTCAGTAAGCCCCGTCTTGTTTCAATCCTACTTGACCTGGATTTGATATCTGGCTTCCAAATTTTGACTTCCTGTGAAAGTCTTCTTATAAGCTTTTCTTGTGAATTCTAGATTTATGACCAATATTCCTGTGAGAAAACTAGAGGATGTTTTTTTAAGTGTGGGCTTTACCACTTATTAATTGCATGACCCTGAGCGAGGTGTCAGGTTTGTGATATTGAGCCCCTCATTGGGTCTGTGCTGGGCCTGGAGCCTGCTTAAGATTCTCTCTCTCCCTCTTCCTCTGCCCTTCCCTTCCTTCTTTCTCTCTTTCTCTCTCTCTCCCTTTCTAAAAGCAAATATATATATATATATATATATATATATATATATATATATAGCAAATATATGTACATATTTTAAGAAAGAGAGAGGTTATTTAATTTTTACAGATGCAAAATAAAATAAATGTCAGCAGTGTTCCCACATTACAGAGTAAATGTCCATCATTGAAAGAGAGAGGGAGGAAAATCTGAATCCCTCACCCCTACAAACTGGGATTTAGATTTTCGCCATTTGCAAGTCTGTGGCCTATAGAAATTTGTTTCTTCCTTTGTAAAATACAAAGGGGCAGTGGTGTTACATGCTCTGCCCTGTCCAGGCTACGTCCTAGGGTGTCCGAGAATCTATCAAGAAAATACATGTGAAAGTTCTGTGAAAATGCAATCAATTATTACAGAAAGTTCAAACATTGCTATGCAGCTCACTGCATGGAGCAGACATTCAGTAGTTGTGGATTCATTTAAGAGTTCTTATTTTTACCTTCCAGGGCTCTCTATTTGAATTGGCTACCTCAACTGAGGCCATGTTTAGAAGCAAAAAAATCACTTTGGGCAGAAACTTGACCTAGAGTCTTGGGGCAAAAGAATGGCCCCTTCAAATGCTGCACTTATGGATGCCTTCACATACATTTGGGCAGCTTCTGTCAATCAAATGGTTCTAATCCCAATCCATATGTGCTCTGTGAAATGTCCATTGGGCTCTAGTGAACACCTGTTCGGAGTCACTTCTACCTGCGTTGAAGAGATGAATCCACCTGTGACCAGGAAGGATGAATGTATATTCCTGTGCACTGAACCTCTCCCTGGTTGTGGGGAGGAAGGAGGGATGTTGTCTTTAAATAGAAACTGGCTTGATGATAGATGCTCATATGTGAGGCTATGCTATCCTATATATATATATCCTATCCTATATCATATATATATAGCAAATATATATATAATTATATATATATTATATAATTCCACTAATAACCATTTATTAGTTAATGAATTTCCTGACATTGCTTTTCCTTTGTAATTAATCAACACTGAGATTCCTTCCCATACTACTTATCAACAGGGGTTCATATTTGAACGGATGGAGTCACAGATTCTATGAATTTATTAAACCTTTTTTGAATGGACAAAAATCTAAGATTTATACTTGATTATATAAGTATGTTGCCATCCTTTAATTCATAACTTTGTTGAATTATCATAAATGGAAATGGTATTTTAGATTTCAAAATCTATGTATAGTCATCTATATTTCTTCCACAAAATCTAAAGAACTAAAACAGTACATAACCATGGCAACTCAACTTTCACAAAGTCTGCTGCCGGCAACATCCTAAAGAAAAATATTTCCCCGTAAAGCCTGTTATATAGCATCTAACAAAACAGAAGTCTGCATTCAAAGTAAAGCAGTTCTGACTTGAAACTAAGATTTCTGAAGTGATTTGAAATACAGCAAAATGTCTTTATTTCTCCACACATTAGGAGTGAGGCAATTAAAATGACACTGGCTTCCTTTTTCACTTCTCAGTGTAGTTTTGATGCCATGATACGGAGATTGGCCTAGTACCTTCATCTAATATTTGCCAGCTCAACGTTTTTAGAATATTTTCATATTTCTTGTAGTAAAAATCCTGTTTTTTTTTTTTTTTACTTTTTTTCCTCCGGAAGAGTACATGTCAAAAAATTCAGTTTAGTTTGATCAAAATAATGGGAAATACATAAATTATTCTGCATGTTTTATGAGTGTAGAAAAGGCATTGAGATTTAACATGATGTATTTTTTAACAAATGAGATCCATAATCCTGAGTGCTTGTTTATGCCTTACTGCCCAAAGCTATTATTGAGCCAGTATTCACAATGTAGTTGGAATATAATTGTAAATGTTTATCTTAGTGAAACACTTCTTATTTAAACATTTCCATTTTTCTTACTGCTGTGTCTCATCAATTAAACTGGTGTTATAAATGTTGTATGAAGTATTTTAAATGAACTTTTACTTTCTTAAACAATGGGCATGGATTTACAACTCAAACATTATTAAATCTTATAGCACATTCTTTACCACAGCCTTCCTTCCTTTCTCTTTCTCTCAAAAGGCAACTACTTTGACCCTTTTGGTTTTATTTTTTCTTATATATACATACATTTTCAATTCTTAATAAAAGATATAAACTACTGTTCTTTAATCAGCTATCAACATATCTATTGACTTCCTACAATGATAGAAAAGACGTCTCTTATTCTTGCTTTCATTTTGCTGCACAAAATGTAACTGTACTGCAATTTAAGCCTAAATCTATTTTTAGTGATCACACTATTATGCATATATAAATATAGCTGAACATCAAAGTGTAATACGATGACATTATATTCTTTTTTTGCGTTTCTTTGAGTTAATACTTGTCATTTGTATTAATTCTTATTAATTAATCTTATTTATTTGAAAATTTTGGCTATTCCTTCCACACTTTCCAGTTGTACTTCAGTAGACGTTTTCATGAGGGTCATTATACAATGTAATCATCAGGTAATTTTTTTCCTTAGAGATAACTGAGATCTCCATTCTTCTATGTTACTGGTTTGTATCTAGGGCTATTTCATTATAATTTGACAAATATATTTGTCTTTCTCTTGAGTAGTTTATATTATTGTTGAGATCTTTTATTTTACCCTTTTGTTAGAACACTTCCTCTAGAATCTTCTGTAAAGTCTTTTTTAATCTTGGTTTAAATTTGGTGTCCTGGGATCTCTGTTTCACTATCTGTAGTAGTTCCCCGGGGCTACTGTAACAAAGTACCAAAAACTAGGTGACTGAAAACAAGAGAGATTAATTCTCTCACACTTTGAAGGCTGGAAGTCTAAAACCAGAGTGTCAGTAGGGCCATACTACCTCCGCAAGTTCTAGGGAAGAATCCTTCTTTGCCTCTTCCTACCCTCTAGTGGCTGGGGTAATCTTTAGTGTTTCATGTCTTATTGACACGTTACCCCAGTCTCTGCCTCAGTCACCACATGATTTTATTCCGGTGCATCTGTGCCCATCTTCACATGGTCTTCTTATAAAGATAGCAATCATTAGATTTAGGGCTAACTCTTAATCTGTATGACCTCATCCTGATTTCATCTGCAAAGATAGGATTTCCAAATACATTTTCATTGACTGGTACTAGCAGCTAAGACTTCAATCTGTCTTTTTAGGGGATGCAATTCAATCTGTACTTTTTTTTTTTAAGATTCTTTTTAGTTCCATTGATTTTCTACGTATTGGTCTTTCTCTTGATATAATCTTTCATGTTTATGGAGCAGAGTTTTCAGAAGCGTCCCAAGAAATGGTGAAAACAAGTACACTTGTTGAGACATTACGAATCTGAAAATGAGCCTGCTGTGACCCCTCTGTTTATCCATTAAATTGTTGATAACTTGCTCAAAGATGCTTTACATATTTCTGCCAAAACACTTTTGCACTGGCCTTTCCTTTCTCCTGGAATACCTTTATCCTAAAAAGACATGTCTTGCTCTTTTACCTTTTTCATGCACTCATCACAATGAGATAGTTTCTTTCAAGTGGCCACACTATGGGATATTTTAACCATAACTACCCAATGATCTTTACTGTTTACTGTTTTTTTTTCTCTTAACATTTAAAACCATGTACATGTTAAAAGAAAAACTAAGACATAGCAACAATTTTAAGAGTTTATTTGAGCAAAAGTCTATTCTAATCAGGAACCACCAAACTGAAAGTGGTTAGGATCACTCCCAGATAGGAGACAGGGGGAAGATTTATCTAGAGGAAGTACAGAAGCAAAGAAAGGGAATTACTGATTGTCTATAGCTAAAACCATAGTCTCTTTTATAACTTTGAGACTTTTACAGGCTGAGATTTTGGTTTGCTAACTTAGGTTACCATGACATTAGAGCCACATCAGTCTAATTAACTTATTAACATAGTATGTATTTTACTTATCTTTTTTATTGTTTTTTTTTTCACTTCACTAAATATTCAATTCCATGAGGGCAGGATTTTATTTATTGCTTTGTCTTCAATTCTGTATTTCTAGTGTTCTGAAAGTCCCTACTGAATATGAAGAATCTGATACAGTCATTGAATGACACATCAAATGAATAAATAAATGAGTTCTATTTGCCAACATATAGTATGAATTTAAGTTTGTTTTTATTTTCTGTGCTAGATACTTGTCCTTGGTACTGTCAAATATGCTAGAATGATAGAAAGATTCAGATAATTATTCCCTTCCATCTCTATCTGTGGCTTCTATTACACGTATTGGACCTCCTGAGAGGTCCTTTTATTTTTGTATTGTTTTTATTTTTTATTTTATTTTATTTTATTATTTTTAGTTATGTTTTTCTCTCTCAATATAATTTCTTCAGCTCCATCTTTCTTTTACTAATGTTTTCCCCTTGTTTTCAAATTCTTGTTTATCTAAATATTCCTTTAAAAAATCCTTTTCTTGTTTCAAGGAGGAAGTATCTTGTTTCATCTCTGTGAGAAATTGATGATAAATTTGTTGATATTTCCTTTTTCTTCTATATTTTTATTTCCTCTATTGTGCCTTAATTTAACTTATTCATTTTAGCCTCTGGATGTCTATCTGTATTTAGAGAGCCTAAGTTGCTGATGGCAATCTTCTGAGCACTTTAATTGAATAGTGTCAACTTTTGGTTTCCCTATAGACTTTTGGGGGAAATCCTGATATTTGTGTCTTTTTTTTTTTTTTTTTTGATATTGTGTCTTTAGGTCTTTTGAGCTGGTCAGTTTCTTCAGTAAATGTTCTGTCAAGCTCCTGCCTGAAGGCCAGAGTCGGACAGGTGAGAGAAGATGCCTGAAAGTCTCAGAATTCAATATCTGTAGACCTGATTATTTCATTCAGGACTTATGGTCTCAACTCTTACTGGTGCCACCCAGTCCAGAGACTGTACTGCCCTTTATAGAAAATAAGCCTCCTTCCATCCAATAGAGTGCCAGCACACCTAGATATCTAACTGCTTCTAAGTCCATTTTTCAACCTATGTTTTTTATTTTAGCATACCTTTACTCACAGTTCTTTGATTTGTTGAGAACTTTGAATTATATACAACATGCAGGTCTTGTCTTTCTTGACAACTAAGGATTTGACTTGTAGGGGATTAGTAGTTCAGTAATGCAAATCTATCTGCTTTACATCTTCCAAAATTTGTTTGTTGTATTCCTTGTTCATTCTTCTTAGTGGCTTTTTTACAATCACTTTGATAACTTACTCAAAGGTTTAGGGGAACAAAATTAGATGCATGTGTTCAACCTATCATCTTTATCTAGAAGCTATCTGTTCTCTTTTAAATATGTTTACATCAGACTAGTATATAACTTTGTCATATTCAGAAAGATGTATCCACATATTAAGCAGTAAATACTGTGAATGATAATAATACACATTTGCAATACCAAATAGAGTACTGTTTAGTGCACTAATATACCATAGCTCATTTGCTCTTTAGCTCAAGTCTTCTAAATAAATAAAATGAGTAATGCCAACATTTCTGCTAGAGAACATAGAAAACTGAGAGTCAGCAGTATTAAGTAGTGGACCGAGGATCAGTTAGGCACCAAAGTAGATGACAGTTCTCATGATCTCAAATATATAATTGACCTTTGAGCACGAGGTTAGGGGCACCAATCTTTCATGTAGTCGAAAATCCATATATAACTTTTGATTCCAAAAAATCCTTAACTACTAATAATCTACTGTTGGTGAGAAGTCTTACCAATAACATATGCAGTCAGCTAACACATATTTTGTGTTATGTGTATTGTATATTGTATTCTTACAATAAAGTAAGGTAGAGAAAAAAGTGCTATGAAGAATATCATAACAAAGAGAAGATAAACTTACAGTACCGTACTGTATTTACTAAAATAAATATGCATATTAGTGGACCTGTGTAATTCAAACCCGTTATTCAAGGGCCAGCTATAATACCTTTTTTCCATTATGTAATGAACTTAAAAGTCTTCTAATATTTGTTATAATTTTCAGGAAATCATTCCGAATAAATATATAATTTGTTACATAAAAGTATTGTCTAGGATAAAATTGCTTTTCATGCAATTTCCCCAGCAATTAATTATATATATTTTACCCATTACTTGTCTCTCTAGAAAAAGTCCCTGTTGCAGAACATCAAGAACTCCCGTGCACAAGATTTATTTTTCTTAATAAAAAGTGCGCAGCTGCATAAAATTTTAACCTGTAGAGATTTCTGAATTAATGGCTTGTAATAGTAGACATTAAAAACTATGTCCAGGAACCCTGAAGTCTCTCACAGAGGTGTTTGTTCATAGTTCAATATCATTTTGTCAGAGAAGCTGATTCACTGTAATACAGAAAGACACCAGAATCTTACATAGTGTTTTATCTTCTTTTTACAATTTCTTCTGTTACAATATATCTTACTATTCTATCACCAAACATATGTGTCTGTGTGTATATGTGTGTTGAAATTCAACCCTAGTACTCTTTTAAAATTTATAAGGATATAACTGAAGGATATTTTAATGGAGATATTGTCATGATATCTGTCTGTATCCCATTGGTCCAATTGACATCAAATTCTTTATACGACATTAGATTGAAGGTGCAGGATATGGCATGAATAAATCATCTAACAATGATCAGAAAGTATAGATTTTGAATTCCTGGGCTGGAGTTGGTAGGAAGGAGCATAAGGAAATGCATGCTTTTTCAATAAACTATAACATGTTACTACATAGAGGACAATCCAAAGGTTTTTGGAAAAAACAACCAACCAACCAACCAACTTTGATATCATTTTTTTTAAATGAAGGTGATTCTATTGTTTACCCAAAATAAGGTGATAGAAGTTCAATGCTGGTGTATCAATAAATACAATCAATCATATACTAAAGCATTAGTAATATCCAATAGAAAGTACAACTGAAAAAAAGGACAGTAAAATCAGTAATGAATCTGGGAACAGTACTAACAGTATATTTGCTATGAATTAAAACAAAATATATTAAAAACTTTTAATTCCTTAATTAAAAAAAAAGTCTTATCTACTAACTTATTTGTTGAATAGAATCTAAAAGCACAGAAAATAAAGGAGAAAAAGACATACATATTATAAAAGTATGTGTAATTTATTAAAAATAAAAATATTCTGTACAAAAATACAAAACTGAACAAAAAAAATCCCCAAAGAATGAGGTTGAAAAGAATAACAGCAGATAGGAAGAAATAATCATGATATACACAATTGACAAGAGTATTTAGATATTTGAAGCCTAGAATAAGAGTGCATGGGTGGTTTATTTGGTTAAGCATCTGAGACTTGATTTGGGCTCAGGTCATGATCTCAGTATCCTGAGATAGAGCCCCACTTTGGGCTCTGCACTCCATGCAGAGACTGCTTGTCCCTCTCCCTCTCTCTTTAAAATAAGTAAGTAAATAAAATCTTTAAAAAATAAATTAATGAAAAATAAAGCCTAGAATACTTAAGGAAAAATAAAACAAAACAAAACAAAAATCACTTAAGCCAGTAGAAAAACTTGAAAAACTATCTGAAAAATAATTTATAGAGCAAATCCCTGAAAGATCAATATACATTTGAAAAGGTAAAAAAAAAAAGTTTAATCTCAGTCATAATCAAGGAATTGAATAGTAAAACAACAGTGAGTTACTATACCTAGTAGGTTTGCAAAAGAAAACTAATTTTAATAACATTAATGGTGGAGAGAATTATAGGTCAATTCTAACATATTGAAGATCGATTTGATAATATCTGATAAAGTTGAAAATATTGAAAACTTACACTTTACAACTTATTCTTTTAGGTATTTGCTTTTAAAGCAAAACTTCAAAATTTTTCCAAAAAATATTAAACATATTAGGGGTAACATTTTCTGTAAAAGCCAAATAGAAAATAAAATGATCACAAATACAAGGCAAAGATAAGTAAAGTCTACATTATTCACGTGATAGCACATAGATATCAGTTTAAATGAATGAACCAAACCTACATACAACAGTCACCACTCTCAAAATCATGGTGTTTAATTCAACTGATAAATTCTATAGTAATGGAGATAAATTAATTTAAAGATTACAAGTACAACTATGTTAGATATTATCATTACTTAATTATGAGTTAAAATTGTAAAAATTGGATGAGAAATTAATCACAGTGTTTCCTGTAATGAGAGAGGTAAATAAAAATGAGCAAGCATGCAATAGTAAACATAATTCATATACATATTTATTTGTTAAATAAACTAAATTGATTTAAAATTCATTTTGGGACCAAAATATTATCAATATATTTTAATGTTAAACATATGTATTTTCTATGACTCATCATTACAACACTTAAATATGCTCTTAGGGAAACTCATACACATGTACTCCAGGAAATTTATATAACATGTTTACAGCGTCTCTGTTTACAATATAAAAAACATTAAAAATCATCCAAATGCATAACTTCGAGAGAATGAACATGTATGTTTTGGTGTATTCTCTGCATGAACTATCATATACAAGCAAAGGTGAATAAACTACAGCCACACTTAGAGATGTTTTTGAAAATGAGTGGGAAAAGCCAGAGAGGGTGACAAACCATGAGAGACTCCTAACTCTGGGAAACGAACAAAAGGTAGTGGATGGGGAGGTGGGCGGGGAGATGGGGTGACTGGGTGATGGGCACTGAGGGGGCACTTGACGGGATGAGCACTGGGTGTTATGCAATATGTTGGCAAATCGAACTCCAATAAAAAATATACAAAAAAAAAAAACCTATAAAGATGAGAGAGACAAGACTAAGCTCATCAGATTCTGTTAGTGTAAAGCCATTTCTACAAAGCTCAAATATAAATAGTATCAACAATACTTTGCTTAGGAATACACTTATATGAAATGAACATATTTTATAAAAGTTGACAATGATAAAGGCATATTTAGGCTAGTGGTGACCTCTGGTGGGGGAAAGGCAAGAGGAGGATGGTGAGGATGGGTACAAGCAGGTACAAGTTAAAGACAGAGTTCTAGTCCTTGGGCTGGGTTGATGGTGTCACATGGGTTCATTACAATATTGGGCTTTGTGACTCGCATAATCATTACACTTACTATTTTTTATTTACCCACTATTACATTAGTAAGGATAAAGAAATATGCATCTCTGAAGGAGTGCGTATAGGAAGAGGTCAACATAAAAATGTTTCACAGGTATATGGATGTTTCTTGGATTTAATTAAGTTTATTTAAGTTTCTAAACGACTTTAAAATAATAACAAAAACAATACATTTGACATTTACTCAAATAAATTGTGTTTGGAGGCCAAGATAACAATATAAGGTATGACCACTAACATTAGAAATGTGAATGGCTATTCATACAGAATATTAATTAAACTTAGTCTGTATCATTTCAGAGGTGCTAACTAATATTAAATGGTATGAAACTATAGAAGGTCTGAGGGTAAGTACTTTTGCCTCACACAAAAGAGACTAAATTTTTTTAAAAATTTTTTTTGAGAGACTAGACTTTTAAACAATAAGGGCTGTCCAATAAAATAAGAGCCTTCTTAAAAACATGGATATGATAATGTAATTTTTATACAGAAGTAATTTTTATGAAGAATGATAATGTAATTTTATGCAGAAGTAATTTTTATGAAGTTAGAGATAAATCTCTCTCCAAATCCAAGGATAGATAGATATTCTCACAAGTGTTTCATTACTTTTGTGCACACATATCGCTAGTATCTCCTTATTTTTTTGTAGCTTAGTAATAGACATCTTGCAATCTGCAGCTAATTGTCCGAGTTTAAATGTTAAGTTCTCTTTGCCCTTCACTAATTGAACACTTCTGCATTTATTCCTTCATCATGAAAATAATTCTATCTACCGTAAAGATTGGTTTTGAGCAGTAAGTAAAATAATCCATTTGATGTGCTTTGTACAGAGGTTACAATATAGTTATTACTCAATAAAATTTGAACTCAACCATTATTATTATTTTATATTATCAAGTATGTTCTCTATCTTAGCACTGGTGACACTAGAATGAGTTAATAGACTAGATCCTATTTTCGCTGCAAGACTTGTTCTTATCCACTAGGAAAATCATAAAAATTTAACAAATTACAGGACTTAAGTGTTACAGTAAAAGAATTACAAGATGCTTTAGGAACATATAGGGTGTAGACAAAACCTTGACCTCAGAAAACTTCCTATCTATACTGATACCTACAAGATAAGCAGAAATTCTTGGGGAAAGGATAAGAGGACTGTTTAACACAGAAGGCACAATAAATACAAAGTCCGTGTGATGAAAGAACACACAATATTCAAGAAACTGAACAAGTTTAGTGATTTAGGAACATATTATAAGGAAGACAGTAGCCAGAGATGAGGCTGAAAAGGAAACCAGAAGTCATATCCAAAAGGACCTCGAAAGCATTTTAGCGCATTTTGAATTAATCACAGGATCCCTGGAAAGACATCCAAACTGTTTTATTAGACTGTTGAACATAATTAGATTTGCATTACAAATATAATTTTGATTTTCTTCCTGATATTGGACTTGAGAGAGCAAGTCTTCAGGCCCAGAGACGGGTTAAAAGCTCTTACATTAAACACTGTGATAGATAATGGTAACCTACCTAGATACAACAGTGGTAGGGGCAAGGATGACAAGGGGCAGTATTTGAGGCATAAAAGGAAGATATAAAAAATAAGATTCATGATTGACCTTGAGAGAAAAGCAGAATATGAACTTATAGGCAATGCCTAAAGCTTTGACTGATAAAATGGGTAAATTCAGGGCTATGACTTCTTAAAATAAAATAGCTTTGTTGATACAGTTATCATTTTACAATAACAAAATAATAAGCCTGAACTTACTCTGCATATGTAACACTATCAAGGCATTGAACAGAAAATATTTTAAAATTCTAAATTTAGTCATACTGATTAGTAAATTAAAATTACTATGTTAAAATACTTTGTGATACAAAGTATGTTTTATAATGCCTTAATTTTATTGAAATAAAATTATGAAAGTTTAAATGCTAGCTTGTCCCAATGTCTTATTTTCTATAAAATGGTCCCTACCTTTGAAAGACTTTCATGTGTTATTTTAAACCTTAAGTAGGGGTTTTGCTTTTCCCCCAGTTTTTCATTTTGAAAAATGTTAAGCTTACAGAAAAGTTGAAGGACTGATTAAAAGTAAAATCCATATGATCTTCGCCTTCACCAAGGATCAATTGGTAATATACTGTTGGATCTACTTTTTCTTTCTCTCTCTTTACCCATGTGTGTAAATGTATGTTTTTGCAAGTACTTTTGTGTATACTCTTTTGCTGAATAATTTGAATGTCACTTTAAAACCTCTAAAAAAGGTAAAAGGGGTTACCAAGAATTATTTCTGATCAAGGCTGGATGTGATTTTCTCTTTTCTTGACTATCTTATAACTCTACAGGATAAGTTCACTTGTAGTTTTATTTTGTTTTGTTTTTCACAGAAAGGCACACAAAGAGAAAGACACACATATAGATGGAAAGTAGAAATAATAGTTAATAATCAGGGAAATTCAGTTCTACTACAGGTAACCTCTATGCTGCTCCCAAATAATTCCTATCCTTGCTTCCTGCTAAACACAGAATGCACAAAACATGAGAAGATGTCATTTCCCAGATTAGAGCACGAAGTCTGGCTTCTGTCTTGAGTGCTGCCCCCCTCTCTTGCACTCACTCTCTGAGGACGCTCTTATGTTTCGTGCTGCTCTATGAAGAGGCCATGTAGCAAGGAAGCAAAACCTCAGTACAGAGAGGAACTGAATCCTGCTAATAATGAAGCTGTGCTTGGAAGCAGATCCCCCTCTGCTGCTGCAGCCTCGACTGAAAGCTTAATAAAGC
Source organism: Nyctereutes procyonoides (assembly GCF_905146905.1). NCBI lineage: Eukaryota > Metazoa > Chordata > Mammalia > Carnivora > Canidae > Nyctereutes > Nyctereutes procyonoides. The sequence continues at coordinate 12,879,582 of NW_026575021.1, read as the reverse complement.
TTACTTGCAACCTTGGTCCACACACACGAATCTACGCTGATCCTAGTTTCTTGACTCCTAGAAACTATGAGATAATCAATATTTTTAAGCTGCCTTATTTAGGAGCAATTTGTTGCATAGTACACATAATGATATAGATTTTAATACCAGAAGTTGGGTACTTTCTTAAATACATAAAAATGTGGAATTGGCTTGGGACCTGGGCAGTGAGTGGATATAAGAAGGATTTTGGACAGCATATTAAAGAAAACCAAAATTGTGTCTAATAGACCGTTAGTAGAAACCTGGACTTTGGTGATGCTGCCTGTGATGTCTCAAAAGGGAATGAGGAACATGCCATTGAAAACTGAAGAAAGGATGAATCCTTTGTATAGAGTAGAAGAAAAAGTAGCAAAAATATCACCTGCAGAAATATGGAAATTAGAAAATTTGTGTAGTAAGGATGCCTGGTTAGTTCAGTGGTTGAGCATCTCCCTCTGGCTCAGTCATGATCCTGGGGTCCTGGGATCAAGTCCTGCACCGGGCTCCCCACAGAGAGCCTGCTTCTCCCTCTGCCTGTGTCTCTGCTTCTCTCTCTCTTTGTGTCTCTCATGAATAAATAAATACAATATTTAAAAAAGTGTGTGTAGTAAAAAGTGTGTGACTTATCTAAGTAAATTTTCAATCAAAGTGTTATGAGTTCCATCTGGTTATATCTTTCTGCTTATAATAAAATGTCAGAGGACAGAGATAAATTGTAGAAAAGACAATTAAGGAAAGAAAGAAGAAAGAAAGAAAGAAAGAAAAGAAAGAAAGAAAGAAAGAAAGAAAGAAAGGAAAGGAAAGGAAAGGAAAGGAAAGGAAAGGAAAGGAAAGGAAAGAAAAAAAGAAAAGAAAAGAAAGAAAAGAAAAAAATGAAAAGAAAAGAAAAAGAAAAGAAAAGAAAAAGAAAAGAAAGAAAAGAAAAGAAAAGAAAAGAAAAGAAAAGAAAAGAAAAGAAAAGAAAAGAAAAAAAAAAGAAAAGAAAAGAAAAAAAGAAAAGAAAAGAAAAGGAAGGAAGCAGGACTTGATGGTTTTGAAAACTGTAAGCCTTCCAGATTGAAAACCATGCAAATATTTAGAGTGCTTCTAAGAGAATATTTAATTCAACATCTGCCAGAAAAAATGTGGTCTAGAGGAGAAGCTGAGAGTATAACTACAAAATGTTGTGTTAAGGTCTCAGAGAGATCTAACATGTCTGTCTCCTCAGAGTATGACTATTCATTCACACAAATGGACTCTTGAAGAGATTGCATGGAGTCACTCGCAGATCCTCTCAATCAAAGGACAGACCTTCAAGAAGTTTAACAGGTTAACTCAAAGATTTTTTTTTTAAGGCATTTGTTTAAAAGAGTAAGCTCCACTGAGATTCACTGAAAATCCACAAAGATTTTGAGAGACTGTTTTTGCAGAAACCCTAAGCGTGGATCAAAATGGTTAGAGACACATCCAAATGAACACAGGCGTTGGCTCTCCAAAATTCTGCTAGCAGGAAGCAGGCCAACACTACTCAGCTTCAAACTAGTTACCACCTTTCCTGACAAAGGAAGAATGTGGCAGGAGATGGAAACAGGGTCCTGAGTACAGAGGCCAGAAATCTGAAGGATTTTTCCTTGACCTTATGACTTCATCAGAATAATTCTGGCATTTATGTACCAGGGCTTCAGAATCGCTATGAATCGATGACTTCCTTTACCCCTCTCCTTTTCCCCATTTTTAAAATAGCATCTTCTCTTATCACTATCTCTACTTTCCCTCATCACCATTGTACACTGGAAAAGGGGGGACAGATACTTTCTCTAATTCTATAGGACAACAGATCAAGAGGAACTATGTCCAAAGAGCTTCATCTATACTTAGACCTGATTTAGGAAATGAGATTTTGGATATTGAAGCAATATAAATGCTTTGAGTGCCAGAGGAGACACTGTGAATGACAGTCCTCAGATAACTCCCAGAGTTCCTCAGGTCCTAGTCCTAACACCTTTGTGTATTTCCCATCCCTAGACTGTGAGTGGGACCTAATGACTCAATTCTAAAAGAGTAGAATATGGCAAAAACTTAAAGGCATCCAGAAAAGCCAGGTTTAGAATTCCGGCCCATAGAAAATGTGAGATAATGTTTGTTATTCTAAAGTAAATTTTGGTCTAATTTGTTACACAGTAGAGATAACTCCTATAGATACAGATGCTAAAATGATGACATAAAGAAAGTCTGGAAGTAGAAGCATAAATAACCAAAGCAATAAAAGAAAAGCAATTGCTTTCGAGGAAGAGTCTTTAAGACTTGAATCTTCACATTTGACAGGGACCCCAGTATGTCAAGAATGGAAGAGAAAAGGCACACACCTGGATGTGTATTAGAAAATTTTGATAACCAATAACATTTTTTAATTCTAATACATTGTAAGAACATTAGAAAAAAGAGTGGAAACATTTTTTGCAAATTTCTAGGATTTGGAAGCTTTACTTCCCATATTCTCCCAGGAAAGTAGTAAACATTGGGTTAAAACAACATACCAATCCAGAGGTAAGTGAACTATACCCCAATACGACCCAGCAATTGCACTGTTGGGGATTTACCCCAAAGATACAGATGCAATGAAACGCCGGGACACCTGCACCCCGATGTTTCTAGCAGCAATGCCCACAATAGCCAAACTGTGGAAGGAGCCTCGGTGTCCATCGAAAGATGAATGGATGGAGAAGATGTGTTTTTCTTTTTTTTTTTTTGAGAAGATGTGGTTTATGTATACAATGGAATATTCCTCAGCCATTAGAAACGACAAATACCCACCATTTGCTTCAACGTGGATGGAACTGGAGGGTATGATGCTGAGTGAAGTAAGTCAATCGGAGAAGGACAAACATTATATGGTCTCATTCATTTGGGGAATATAAATAATAGTGAAAGGGAATAGAAGGGAAGGGAGAAGAAATGTGTGGGAAATATCAGAAAGGGAGACAGAACATAAAGACTCCTAACTCTGGGAAATGAACTAGGGGTGGTGGAAGGGGAGGAGGGCGGGGGGTGGGGGTGAATGGGTGATGGGCACTGAGGGGGGCACTTGACAGGATGAGCACTGGGTGTTATTCTGTATATTGGTAAATTGAACAATAAAAAATAAATTTATTATAAAAACATAAATGTATGTATGTATTTCTTCAACAGGAATTGAGAAAGTAAAGTTGATGCTCTAAGACAACAAAATGTTATGCAAGAAAACCATATTTCAAATCTAAAGCAATCTGAAATGTGACATTTTATAAAGTAATTGATCAAACATAAAAAAAATGGTGTGTTCTAGAACAGTAAAGCAGACCTTTATTTATTGGATCATTCAGCAGAAATTACTTGATTTTGTGCATGATTTCTCTATGTATAATGTCTTTATAAGATGTGGTAGTAATTTTCACCATGATGTGGATTTTTTTCTAAATATAACATTTCTATAAGACATTAGGTTTACAAATCATTTTTTCCCATTGATATCTCCTAGACCACCATCATGATATGAACTTGAATAGTGACCAAGATGGTTTACTTTTATGAGTGTTAATTAAATGTCAATATTATATTACACAATTTCATATATATATGAGGGAGAGAGAAATAAATGCTGGTAAATATTGAGGATTTGTGTAAATTTTAATTTTTCAAGGACCTTATGTCCTGTACATACTGCACAAGCTTATAGCTATGTAGGGTTGGTTTTAAAGTGTGGATTTTTTGGAAAGTGATCTTAGAAATATTAATTATCCATAGTTTATAAGTTTCATCTTTGTTAGCAAAGAATTATTTTTGTTAAAAAAACCCTCTATTTTATATAATTTTAATGATAAGATAAAGCATTTAATGTCATATTCAAACTTAATATGCATCAAAATTATTGCAGCATTTAAAAAAATGCTTGGGAACATGTGAAAATACATGGATTAGTGGCATGGACATTTTTATTTCACTGGCTATGTGCCTAAATCTACATTTGATTTCCTCCTTCCCTTCTTTCCTTCCTTTCTCCTTCCTTCCTTCCTACCTTCCTTCCTTCCTTCCTTCCTTCCTTCCTTCCTTCCTTTCTTTCTTCCTTTCTTTCTTTCTTTTTTTCTTCTTTCTTTTGAACGTGAATTAGCATACCATGACTTAAGAATCATTGTTATGAAATGCTATCTATGGCTCATAACAGATGTGCATGACATTATACTTGTTATTACTGATGACATAAATGTGAAGCTAATGAGGGAAAAGCTTACCAGAATGGAGACATGAACATTTAATCAGAAAGAGAAAATACAAGACTGAAATTCTCTTTAATAGTTCTTTAGCCTGGATTGTATTGCAAATTAAGAATGGAAAACCAATTACCTTACCTTTAAATATTATCTATTTAATTAATATATTTTTCATTCATCTATAGCTTTTCAAAACTCCTGTCTCTTCTTGCATCCAAAATTAATAAGACCCCTGAACTTTCTTTGGGTTAAATAAAAATGAATAGTATTTATAAGGTAATAGATACGGCCAAGGGATTGTTTAAATATTGGCACATTATTAAACACTTCAGAGCTCAGTTTGGCCCTGGTCCCGGAAATCCTGCTGTCTGCAGTACTAAAGATGGCCAGCTACTATAGAATGGCATCCATCACCTAGCAACTAATTGAAGCAATAGGATGCTAGGGAATGAACCAAGCTGTCTCACCAAGATTAGACACAGAAAGAGAAAGAGCCTTGAATGTTACTTTTCTTACAACGCTGTCTTAAAAACAGAGTATCTTACTAAGATAGTCAGTAATCTATTGGTACAGACTTAATGTCTAGCACTGTCCAAAATTTCAGGAAAATCAACTAATAAAGATAGTCACCGTTTTACTTCTATCTCCCCTCAGTAAGAAATCTCTGTGTGAATTTTCAAAAAAAAAAATCTGTTTGTTTAGCTAGTTGCCAATTCATTCAATGTGTATATTTAAATTAATTTCATTTTGCATACATACTTTTTAAAAGCTGTGCAAAACGTGTGTATTGCTAAACAGGCTTATGTATAGGATACTTCATGTGTTCTACTTCTCATTTCCTTGTCATCACCCATGGCCATATTTGACCAGCAGCTGACACCGTTGTGCAGGATTCAGCATACCTTATGTCCAAGTGTCTAACCTTAAGCTAAAACTGGCTCTTTTACCATAATCATGCATACTGGAACATCACAGCCCAGCAATGCATAGTAATAATGCACCATAGGCAACGCTCAACCAATGTGGAGCTGGGGACAGTAGGCAAAGAATAAATGTCCCCCTAAGCCAATTCATTGTTGAGTAATTCTGAGTCATTTTCTAGGCTTCACTACAGTCCCAGGAGGAACAGCTCCAGTTGCTTGCAATAGTGACCTTATATTGGGTTTCCCTCCTTAAGTTGCTTTTTCAAAGGCAGGTGGTAAATAGTGCAGAAAAGTCAAGCTAAAACTGTTGGCACTGGAAGTAGCCCTGGAAATGGATCTCTAGGATGCTAGGATGGATTTGGGGACTAAAAAACTTAACAGAAGCCAGGACCCCCTTTTCTGATGGGAAGCAAATGGTGATAATACCTGCATATGCTAGCATCGGCAATGACTAAAACTTACCTAGGTGTTGATATGCAATGAGGCAGATATGGAAGATAAAGCTGATAAGGCTTTGGTCCATGAGATAATGAAAGCCCTGGGATGTTATTTAAAGATGTGTGAATTTGGCTGACTTTTTTTAACTATTGGCTGACTTTTGTTAACTACTTTAGAAGACTTGGAGGAAAAAAAAAAGATAGGCTCAGGTCAGTTAAATATGAACCTGTATCACTCAGAAGGCCTCCAGGGTAATTCTCATGTCTTGCAACTCTAGTAGAATTGTGCTGAAAATTTGTCCCAGGATTTCATTCTAAATGTGGCAAACTGAAGAGGAGACTTATTTTGCACCATCAACGGATTTCTTATGCAGTAGTCCAAGTCTTGATTGGAAACTGGACTTTGGAATGGAGAAACTGATTTGGATGATCCACAAAATCTTGAAACCACAGTTTCTTTTGAGTTTATTGAAACAGAGAAGATCCCTCATCCTTGTTAGATGATTACAACCTCAATTTGCATGTGGAACCAGCAAAGGTACCACCTTAGGCAGCTTTGCAAGATGACGCTAGTCCTCCTCTGAAGCTTGTTCCGCTTGCTCTCCTCCTTGCTTCTAGACAATCAGTCAGAGAGGAAGAATTCAGTCTGTGTTCCAGGAGAAAATAGTAGTTGTTCTGAAATAATTGCAAGACCTAGTCACTATATATATATATATATATATATATATATATATATATATATAATCTATTTATATATTTAGGCAGGAACTGAATGAACATATATAATGTGGATCATGTGGCTTATGTGGCTTTGAACCAGGGTAAAAATATAGACTACGAAGCTGGATGGAGGAGATTTTATTAACATGAAAGCACTCCCCCGTGTGTTAGGAATTAACTTCCTGGCAAGCTTTTCTGGAACTTCTCCTGACACACTGCTGGAATTGGTTATTGACACTAGAATGCAAACTTTGCCTAAAGTTACAGAGATGAGAATGATGGAACTTCCCTGGCAGAGTCTTGAAGAATGATCTATAAATTTTGTATGTGCTAACAACGAGCTCTCCCCTGCAGTATGAACCCTGGGAGACACTCAAGGGAGACCACAGAGAGAATGAGGGATGTCTTGCACTGATATCTACAAACCCACAACACCTTGCCTGTCTTACTCCACCTGACCTATCTTTCATAATTTTGTTTCCAATTAAGGACTGACTCCATAAAATAATAGAAAAACCTCAGAAGCATCTAACCTCTGCAGAATGGCCATGAACTGTTTTTGTTACAGATGGTCTGATGATAGAGAGTATGTAAATAAGACTTCAGTTTACTGGCTTCATAGTGACCAAGGCTGACAGATTTGTATTCCTGTGTAGATTTGCGGAGTGTCCATGTAATGGCTTAAATAGTTTTTTGAAGCCTTGGCTCCCACTGGTGCTGATACTCCTATCATTCAGTTGCAGTGGCAGGAAAGCTGCAGGAAGTCTCCAGCATGACAAAGCTCAATAGGCTGTGAAGGAAAAAAACACAAATGTTTTTGAAATGAGAACCAACCAAGGAGAAAGACTTCATCTGGAAAGCCTTGATGATATTTAAAGTCCACTGTATATGTTTCCCAAAGGAGACATCTTCTTAGTAACAGGTGTTCATTAGGAAACCTTCTTACACATTAGTTCAGGAAATGAAAATGTTTCTGCCTCATCTAGAGCTAGTCACTGATGTACTATTCATGCTGTGTTTATTTAACTAAAGCAAACTGCACTCGTTCGCTATTGTTAATGCCACAAAATACCATAAACTCAATGGCTGTAAAAAAATCAACCCATTTCTTATCTTACAGTTCTGAGGGTCGGATGTCGAAAATTGGCATCAGCATGACTGTTTCTGGCTGGGGGCTCTAAGGTAAGAATCTGTTCCCTTGTCCTTTCCAACCTCTAGATGGTTTTCTAGAAGCCTGTAGAGGGCAACTTCTAGATGCCCCTGGAGGCCAAGTGTCTTGGCTTATGACCTGTCACTTGCAACAGTTCAACCTCCTTCTCTGGTCATTCCGTTTCCTACTACCTCTCTGATCTGTCTCTCTTAAATAAGGACCATTATGATTATACCAAGCCCATGCAGATAATATAGAATAACCTCACCATCTTAGGATCTTTAATATAATCATAACACTTTCTGAGGATCAGAATGTGGATATACTGGATGGCAGTGGGAGGAGCCATGATTATTCAACCAAAGTTGAGATGCCACATCCACATACATTTTTTTTTTGCATACTTTTTTTTCAGCTCTTAATTTAACCACATTTTTCACCTTTCTGCCAAATAAATTTAGGTTTAAATGCAAATTTTCTCACTTACTAGTGGGACTGGTGACTAAGGAGGAATGTAATTGACACCTTTGAGTTTCTGAGTCATCATCTATTGGTTATGATGGCTGAAATGAAAATCAAACAAAATCATGCTCTTGGTATTTTGTATGTGTTCAGTTATGTTCTCTGCTAATATTATTGTTATACAAAAAACATGGCAAAGACATGATGATGTCTCCAGGAAGTGAACTTACACAAGATGAGAAGGTAGCTCTCTAAAGATTTTAGTAAGGAATACTGTATATAATCCTCACTTGTCACTGAACTTAGTATTTAACAGATGATTTCAGAAACTACTGTGGAGTTCCAACTTTGGGAAAATGTTTTTTGTTTGTTTGTTTTTTTTTTTTTTTTTTTTTTACCTTTAGTATAGTAGCTCTTCATTCTATGTTCCTAACTCATGAGAATAATTAGAAATTAATTTAGAGATTTCACATTTATATATGAACTTTCAAGAGATTGATTTCTTTTATAGTGAAAAAAATCAATAGTGGGACAACAGGGGAAATATATGATTACTATACAAATCTTCAAACTCCTTTTTTTTTAAAGATTTATTTATTTAATTTAGAAAAAGAGAATGTGAGCAGGGGGTGAGGGCCAGAGGGAGAGGGCGAAAAGGTCTTAAGCAGACTCTGCACTGAGCATAAAGCCTGAGATGAGGCTAGATCTCAGGATTCTGAGGTCACAACCTGAGCTGAAACCAAGATCCAGACACTTAACTGACCATGCCACCCAGCTGCCCCTTCAAACTCCTTTTAATTTACATCCAGATATGCATGGCTTCAGATTTCTCTACTTACTAATGTTAATATCAAAATAGAAAACATGCAGAACACCCTTCAAAAATCTTAGTAGTAATAATTAGATAACTTGACACATACTTATAAAAGTTAGGTAGTAGAGCAAATGACAGAAAGGCAAGAAACTACAAGAGAAGAAAGTGAGGTGATAATTTTTCCTCCACAGCTATCAAAATCCATTCTAAAGTTATTGTGATTAAAACTGTAATGGTTGCATAGAACTGGAAAAATTAAACCGTGGAACAGAAAAGAGAGCCAAAAACAGATTCATTTATATGTGAAAATTTGTTTTAAAAGAAGCACCATTATAAACCACTGGAAAAAGAGGGAATAGTTATGAGACAGTTGAGTTCTCTGGGGCATATGAAATTGGATTCTTACTGCAAATACTTACAGAAAATGAATTTAAAATTAGCTAAATATTTAATATGAAAATGAAAATTTTTGAATACATAAACAATTGAGAGGATTATAGGCGCATAGTCCATAGATATGGAATGATTTCTTAGGCAAGACCCAAGATACAATCACAATCAAAGGAAAGATTGAAAAGAAAAATTAAAAAAAATTAAAAATAAAAATAAAAAAATAAAAAAGGGGAAAGATTGAGAGGTGTCATTTTTCAATTTTGAATTTGTCAGAAGATACCATGAAATATTTGACATACAGACTACAAATTAGGAAAATTATCTATAAAGTATATCATTCTATTAAACTTAAAACACATAAGGAATTCATATGTATCTATGTCATTATCAAAGCAATAGAAAAAATCAATAAAAGGCATGAACAAACATAGGGCAAAAAAGAAAATAGTAATGACTAATAACATGAAGAGATAGCCAACCTCATTAATGATCAAATATGCAATTAGGACTACAATCTGTACCTATACTACTACTTTTTTTAAGATTTTATTTATTTATTCATGAGAGACACACACACACACAGAGGCAGAGTACAGGCAGAGGGAGAAGCAGGCTCCATGCAGGGAGCCCAACGTGGGACTCGATTCCAGGACTCCAGGGTCACGCCCTGAGCCGAAGGCAGGTGCTCAACCACTGAGCCCCCAGGTGCCCTCTAATAATACTACTTCTATTTGAAATAAAAAAGGCCTGCAAAACTGAATGGGAAAAACATCAGAGAGGAAGGCAAATCATGAGAGACTCAACTCTGGAAAACTGAGAGTCGCTGAAGGGGAGGTGGGTGGGAGTTGGGGAAAGTCAGTGAGGGGCATTAAGGAGGGTAAGTGATTGTGATGAGCACTAGGAGTTCTATGCAACTGATGAATTACTGAGAACTACATCTGAAATTAAAGATGTACTGTATGTTGGCAAATTGAATTTAAAAAGACCCACAGATCAAAGTGTTGATAATAGCGTGGAACATAAAGAATTCAGATAAGTGTTTGGGTGGAAATATTAACTGGTATAATTGTTTTGAAGTACAATTTAAAATGATACAGAAAATTTGAACACATGGCTATATTATGACCCAACAGTTTCATTCCTTAGTTTTATATTCTGCTAGAACTAAAAAAAATATGCACCATGAGAAATGCACATAATTCCTCACAGCCTAACAGTAAAGAACTCAGACTAAATGCCTTTTAACTGTATAATAGAGAAATTGTGGTAAACTCACAAGATGGAATACTATAAGCTCTGGGAATGAACAAACTACTACTACATAGGACAACATGGATAAATCTTAGATATGGTGTATAAACCAGAAAAAAAAAGAGAAAGGTGGATAAAGATGATTATTTCCTGAAGATCATAAATGAGCAAAACTAAGCATCATATTGTTAGGTATTCATAAAAATGTGGTAAGCTATTTTAAAAATACAGGAATAATGAAAATTGCGATTTTTAGTGCAACATTATCACACGTCAGAGGAGTGTTACCAAGCAAGAACAGGGAGTTTTCGTCAACACTATGAGTGACTTGGATGGAAGCTGCACGAGTATGGACACTGTGTTGCCCATAGCCACTAATCACACCCAGTCACATAATCACATAAATTCAGTTTCTTGGTCATACTAGCCACATTTAAGAATTCGATAGCCACACATGGCTCATAGTCTTTATATTGGACATAGCTGATTATAGAACATTGTCATTATTGCAGAAAGTAATAATAGATGGCACTTTTTTCTGTACTAGATGACACTATTTTCTATACAAACACATGTCCAATATGTTTTTTTTACGTTACGCATGACATAAATGTTTTTAATTGTCTTACTTTTTCACTTAGTAATCCATTTATTTTAATCCACCTTGAAGAAGTACTCCCAAATGCAGATAAACATTTTTGCACAAACATGATAATTTCAGGATTATGTAAATTTGCAAAAAAGAAATAAAGACCTAGATATCTAACCAAAAGAAAAATAAGGCAATTATGTCACCTCGAAAGAAAATTGTAATGAATGAAAAGCTACTTAATGACTTGAAAAAATTCTGAAATAAATCCTAAGTTTGAAATAAGGATACAGGTAAACTATTTGGTATTTTCTTAACTATGAAGAAACAAATAAAAAGCGCGTTGGGAGAGGGGTGTCTGGGTGGCTCAGTTGGTTAAGCCCTGGACTTGTGATTTTGGCTCAGGTCATGTTCCCCGAGTTGTGAGATCCAGCTCTGCACTAAGGGTGGAGCCTCACTGGGATTCTCTCTCTTTCTCTGTGCCTCCCTCCACCACCAACGTCTCTCCCTCTCTATTAAAAAAATAATAAATAAAAATCACAATACAAATTATATTAATAATAACATGAAAACAAACCATTATGATGCTTTGGATGTACTAAACCCTGTTTCAATGACTTTACGTAAATCACATCCTGCTGTTCTCATAAGAACATAATTTCATAAGTTACCTTCTTTATTTCTGATTCACAAGCACATGAAGAACAGATGAGTTGCATCATGCCTAAGGTGACACAGCTAATACGTGTTAGAGTCGGGGTGCAAACTGAGGCATTGTGGCTATCGGCTTCAAAAGTTGAAAGCTAGGGACCCCTGGGTGACTCAGCAGTTGAGCCTCTGCCTTGGGCTCAGGGCATGATCCTGGGGTCCTGGAATTGAGTCCCGCATTGGGCTCACTGTGAGGAACCTGCTTCTCCCTCTGCCTGTGTCTCTGCCTCTCTGTGTGTGTCTCTCAGGAATAAATAAATACAACTCTAAAAAAAAAAAAAAAGTTGAGAGCTAATACTATGATTGAGTGTGATTTCATTTTATTTTTTGCTTTTTCTTTTAGATGTGTGTGTCCGTGAGCACATGCATGTATGTAGTTTATGCAATCTATGTAAGTAATTTAGAAGGAAAGATAATAGGGTTTTTTTTAAGTTTTTATTTACTCATGAGAGACACAGAGAGGCAGAGACACGGGCAGAGGGAGAAGCAGGCTCCCTGCGGGGATCCCAATGCAGGACTCAATCCTGGGACCCCAGGGGTCATGCCCTAAGCCCAAGGCAGAGGCTCAACCGCTGAGCCCCCCAGGCATCCTGATAATAGGGTTATAGAACCGTTCTACTGTGGCAGCTAAAGTGGAGGCAATGACTATGATGGAGGGAAGATGAAACACTTCGAGAATCTTGATGTAGAACTTGAGGCAATAAAGCATAACTTCAGAGGCAGGAGGAAAAGCCTAGCAGGGAGATTAAATGAAGAGAGACTGGTCTTGGTGTGTCAGGCACACAGCCTGGGCTGATAGAAAGACCAAGGCAGATGTTAAAAATACCAACCTTATTAGGTTCTGAAATCAGTGACTGCACGTGGGCCTTTTGTGTGTCTTTCTACCAACTAATCACAATAAAATAATTGAAATAACAATAACAACAAACAACCATAAGAGTTCTTTTTAGCAAATAGAAATTTTGTAGTAAAGTAGCTACGATTTGACACAAGATACTTTTACCAACACCCTAACAATTATCTGTTTAACTGAAATTTTAAAATAATTCTGTCCTTATTAAAGAATAAAAGCTTGCTTATGTCAAAGACCACGGAACTTTTAATTTAAAAACGTGAGCAAAAATAATTTAAGAATCACTTATAATGTATAATCCACATATAACATTTAAATTTTTTCTATGATTTTTGTGAGTGCACATATATTTTTTAAATGCTTCTTTTTATATTCTAGCTCAAGAACCTGTATCCAATAATTTTTACATAATCACAGTTATTCTAGATTCTCTGTTCTCTTTGAATTTTTTATTGAAATACACCACTGAGCAGTGCAAAAATCATAAATATAGGCATAATTAATTTCACAAATGGAACATGCTCTGTGACCACAACCAAAAGCCAAAAATCTCAGCATGCAAGAAGACCTCATTCATCTATTATCCACCCTTCACTTATAAGTAATGATACCTGTGATGATATTTATCATACCTGATTTGCACGTTATATGAATAGAATCACACAGTACGTATTTTTTGTGTGTGTCTGGCTAGTTTTGTTACCTATGATGTTTGTTAGAGTCCATCATATTGGTGCATTTAATATTAGTTCCTTAATTTTAATTCATGGGTAGTATTATACTGTTCGAAAACGCCGCCATTTATCCATTCTAACTTTGATGATTATTTGGGTAGTACCCAATTTTTCACTATTGCAGGGAGCACTGTGATAAAAATGCAGGTACATGAATTTGGAAACCATATGTATCATTTTTGTGGAATATAATCCTTGGAGTAGAATTCCAAGTTCATAGGGTACACATATGTTTAGCATCAGTAGATGCCTGCAGATACAAATATCCAAAATAGTAATAAAGGTTTAAATTCCCACCAGTGTGATAGTGCAATGACTCCACATTTTGCAAACAAGTGGTATTGCTTTTGTTTTAATTTGCATTTTCTTGTAACCAATAAAGTTGAGTACCTTTTTATATATTTATCAGTCATTTGGATATCCATCTTTTAAGAAGTGCCTGATTAAGACTTTTGCTATTTCAATTAGGTTTTTTAGTCTCTTCGGTATTGATTAGCAGCTATTAAATATATGTGTGAGTGTGTGACCTTCATCAGATGTGTTAGTACATATGTCTTTTACTTTATAGCTTGCCTTTTTACTTCCTTTCTATTATCTTGTTATCTTTTGATAAGAAATTAAGAACATAAGCTCTTATTTTACTATAGCCTAACTAATAATTTTTAAAAACAAATCTTTGACTTCTTCATGGCCAATAATATGTCCTCATATGTTTCTTCCACAATTTTTATTGTGTAATAATTTAGATTCGAAATTCATCTGCAGGGGATTTCTCCTTGCAGTGCAAGGACAACTAACACTCTCAGTTTCATTTATTTGAAAATGTCTTTGTTTTACTTTCATTGTAAAATGATAGATTTAATGCCTATAAAATTCTGGGTTGGCAGTAATATTCTTTCTACAATTTAATAATGCATTCCACATTTTCTGGCTCTCATTGTTTCTGGTGAAAACTCAGCATTTATTCTTTTTATTTTTGCTCTCAAAATATATTGCCCCCCCCCTTCATGGTTACTTTTAAGTAACACTCTCAGTTTCATTTATTTGAAAATGTCTTTGTTTTACTTTCATTGTAAAATGATAGATTTAATGCCTATAAAATTCTGGGTTGGCAGTAATATTCTTTCTACAATTTAATAATGCATTCCACATTTTCTGGCTCTCATTGTTTCTGGTGAAAACTCAGCATTTATTCTTTTTATTTTTGCTCTCAAAATATATTGCCCCCCCCCTTCATGGTTACTTTTAAGATTCCACTTTGCCTTGTTCTTCAGTAGTTTGACCAAAGTATACTTGATGTGTTTTGTTTTCATTTGTTTTCTTTTCTTTGCAATTGTTTCTTGTGGGTTTTGCTAAACTTCCTGAATCTGTAGTTTGGAATGATTTGGAAAACTCTCAGATATTATAACTGTAAATATTGCACTTCCTCTAATGTCTCCTTTTCTTCTGGTACTCCAGTTACATTCCAGTTGCATTTTCAACGTGCCTTTATTTCTTCTCATGCATTTGGTTTTGTTTTTCCTCTTTTTTATGCTTCAATTTAAGTATTTTCTATGGATGTGACTTCCAGATTATTAAATCTGTATTTTGTAGTAACCAATCTGTGTAAAAGATTTAAAACTGCACCTACTAGCTTCTCCTACTACAAGTATTAACTTCATGCCTCACATGACAGCAGGCACCATATCATCATCTTCAGGCTTGACTCAGCTGCAAAGATCTCTTCTGTCCAAAAGAACACCTTTCTTGGGGCAGCTTATAATCAATGGTTGATGGCAGAGGTATAATGGTCCAGTCATTCTGGCTCAAAGTAGGACAACTCTGATGGGCCTTATGTGTTCCAGACTTCCTTATTGGTTTGAGCAACATTTTTCCACGCCTGCATAGCAAATTGCTTTTCCATCATTCCCAATCCTGCTTCACCACCTTACATGCGGAATGGAGGACCCTGCCATTTGGGGATGGAACATCTGGTAAATTTTATCAAACATTTTAACTTCCCAGATCTCTTTTAACCCTTTGACTATGCTGAAGTGATCTACTCCTTCCTGTTAAGAGCCAGCACCCCAATTCTCTTGAAGAGAGTGCAGAGGCCTCTCACCTGTATGGAAACACGTGTCCTCCATAGAATATGTCTCTCCTAGACAGTAGCATATAAGTAGGGTTAATTCACAGCATAATCGAGTTAAGGTCATGAACCTGTTAGGGGAGGAAAAGAGATTACATCTTCGAAGAGCTGATAACTTGGCCAGAATATATTCTAAGGAACTGGGAAAGAATATGAGCAAATAGATTCCAAAAATTCTTGAACAAAGGGACAGAATCTTAAGTTTGGATATAGGAGAGTTTATTGATTTGAGAACATTCAGTTGAGATACAGTTTAGAACCAGATGCTTTACAATAGCTTCAGGAATGGCTCCTAAAACATGAAAAAGAAATGACCTCATTGAGCAAAAAATGAAATACCAGAATTCCTGTAGCAGATACTGGAGAAACATATCCAAAAAAGGTCCCAGGTTCATTTCTGAGTTTTCTCCTCTCTTCCATTGATCTATGTGCCAGTTTTTGTGCCCGGACCATACTGCCTTGATCACTACAGCTTTGTAACTTGAAGTCTGAAACTGTAATGCCTCCAGCTTTGCTTTTCTATTGATGGACTGATTGATCTTTATTATTTTTTAATTTAACTTGTATTAGTTAACATATAGGGCAAAATTGATGTCTGGAGTAGAATTCAGTGACTCATCACTTAACATACAACACCCAGTGCCCATAATAAGACACGCCTTCTTTAGCACCCATCACCCATCCAACCCATTCCCAACCACATTTCCCATCAACCCTCAGCTCGTTCTCTGTCATTTAGAGTCACTACAGCTTGTTTCCCTTTTTCAAGATTGCTATGGCTATTTGGAGTCTTTTGTGGCTCCATACATGTTAAAGATTTGTTCTGGCTCTGTGAAAAATGTTGGTTGCATTTTGATAGAAATTGTACTAAATGTGTAGATTGCTTTATGTAGTATAGACATTTTAACAATATTTACTCTTCCAGTCCATGATCATGGAATGGTTTTCCATTTCTTTTGTCATCTTCAGTTTCTATCATAAGTGTATATAGGTTTCAGAGTACAGGCCTTTTACCACTTTGGTTAGGTTTTTTTCCTCAGGTACCTTATGGTTTTTGTTGCAATTGTAAAGGGAATCAATTATTTGATTTCTCTTTCTCCTGCTTCATCATTGATGTATAGAAATGTAATAGATGTCTCTATGCTGATTTTGTATACTGCAACTTTACTGAATTTGTGTATCAGTCCTAGAAATTTTTTGGTGAAGTCATTTGGGTTTTCGATATAGACTATCATGTTGTCTGCAAATAGTGACAGTTTGACCTCTTCCATGATGATTTGGATACTTTTAATTTCTTTTTGTTGTCTGATTGCTAAAGCCAGGACTTCCAGTACTATGTTTTTTTGTTTTTTTTTTCCAGTGCTATTTTAAATAACGGTGGTGAAAGTGGACATCGTTGTATTGTTCCCAATCATATAGGAAAAGCTCTCAGATTTTGTTCATTGAGGATGATACTAGCTGTGGTTCTTTTATATATGACCTTTATTATTGAGATATTTTTCCTCTATCCCTACTTTGTTGAGGATTTTTATCATAAATCCATGTTATACTTGGTCAGTTGCTTTCTCTGCATCTATTGAGAGGATCATATGGTTCAATTGATTTTGACAAAGCAAGAAAGAATACCCAATGGGAAAAAAAAAAAAAACAGCCTCTTCAACAAAGGGTGTTGGGACAATGGACAGCAACATGGAAAAAAATGAAACTGGACCACTATCTTATACCATTCACAAAAAATAAATTCAAAATGGATGAAAGACCCAAATGTGAGCCGGGAATCCATCAAAATCCTAGAGTAGAACATAGGCATCAACCTCTTTGACCTCGGCCACAGCAACTTCTTGCTAGACACATCTCCAAAGGCAAAGGAAACAAAAGCAAAAATGAACTATTGGAACTTCATCAAGATAAGAAACTTTTGCACAGCAAAGGAAACAGTCAACAGAACTAAAGGCAAGTGACAGAATGGGAGAAAATATTTGCAAATGACATATCAGATAAAGGACTAGTATCCAGGATCTATAAATAACTTATCCAACTCAACACCCAAGAAACCAATAATCCAATCAAGAAATGGGCAGAAGACATGAACAGACATTTCTCCAAAGAAGACATACAAATGGCCAACAGACATGACAAAATGCTCCACATCACTTGGCATCAGGGAAATACATATCAAGACCATAATGAGATACCACCTCACACCAGTCAAAAATAGCTAAAATTAACAATACAGGAAACAACAAATGTTGTCAAGGATGCAGAGAAAAGGAAACCCTCCTGCACTGTTGGTAGGCATGCCAGCTAGTCCAGCCACTCTGGAGAACAGTATGGAGGTTCCCCAAGAAGTTAAAAATACAGCTACCCTATGACCCAGCAATTGCACTACTAGAGATTTACCCCAAAGATACAGATGTAGTGATCTGAAGGGGCATCTGTACCCCAATGTTTATAGCAGCAATGTCCATAATAACCAAACTATTAAAATAACCCTGATGCCTATTGACAGGTGAATAGATAAAGAATATCGGTACATATATCCATGGAATATTGATGTGGACCATTTATGTCGATGTGGACAGAACTGAAGGGAATTATGCTGAGCAAAATAAATCAATCAGAGAAAGACAATTATTACATGGTTTCACTCATAAGTGGAACATAAGAAATAGCGCAGAATATCATAAGGGAAGGGGGGAAACTGGGAAGAAATCAAAGAGGGAGATAAACAGTGAGACACTCTTAACTCTAGGAAATAAACTGAGGGTTGCTGGAGGGGAGGTGAAAAAAGGGATGGGGGACCTGGATAAGGAGCATTAAGAAGGGAACATGATGTGATGAGCACTGGGTATTGTATGCAACTGATGAATTACTAAACGTTACAACTGAAACTAATGATATACTCTATGTTGGCTAATTGAATTTAAATAAAAAAAAACACACAATGAGATATCCCCTTACACCAGTCAAAATGGCTAAAACTAATGACATAGGAAATAGCAGGTGTTGCCAAGGATGCAGCGAAAGGGGAATCGTCTTACATTGTTGGTAGGAATGAAAACCAGGGTGGCCTCTGTGGAAAACAGTATGGAGTTTCCTCAAAAAGTTAAAAAAAAAAAAAAAAAATAATAAATATATATATATATATATATATATATATATATATATATGTTAAAAAAGTAAAAAAATAAAACTACCCTAGAACCCAGCAATTGCATTTCTAGGTATTTCCCGAAAGGATACAAAAATACTGGGCCTGACTGGCTCAATTGGTAGAGCATGTGACTCTAGATCTCAGAGTTGTAAGTTTGAGCTGAGCCTACTTTGGGCATGGAGCCTACTTAAAATAAAATTTTAAAAAATAAATAATAAATAAATGATACAAACATACTGATTCAAAGGGATACATATATTCCAATATTTATAGCAGCATAACAACAATAGGCAAATTATGGAAAGGGCCCAAATGCCATGGACTGATGAATGGATAAAGAAAGGGTGATATAGTATAGATATAGATAGATACAGATATAGGCTAGAATATTACTCAGCCATTAAAAAGAATGAAATCTTGCCATTTGCAATGACATGGATGGAGGTAGAGTGTATTATACTAAGTGAAATAAGTCAGAGAAAGATAAATATAATATGATTTCACTCATGTGGAATTTAAGAAAGCAGATGAATGTAGGGGGAAAAGAAAAACGGAGACAAGCCAGAAACAGACTCTTTAAAAAAAAAAAAAAGGATTGATTTATTTACTCATTAGAGACACAGAGAGAGGCAAAGACACAGGCAGAGGGAGAAGCAGGGTCCACGCAGGGAGCCCGATGTGGGACTCAATCCCAGGACTCCAGGATCACGCCCTAAGCCAAAGGCAGATGCTCAACTCCTGAGCCCCCCAGGTGTCCCTAGAAACAGACTCTTAACTAGAAAGAACAAACTGGAGGGAGGTGGACATGGGGATGAGTTAAATAGGTGATGGGTGTTAAGGAGAACAATGTGATGAGCACTGGGTGTTGTATGGAATTGCTGAATCACTAAACTTTACACCTGAAACTATACACTGTTTATTAACTAACTTGAATTTAAATAAAAACTTGAGAAAAGGGAAGATAGATAAATAAATCAACAAACAAACATAAAGACAATGACAAGGGACAGCAACAGGAGTTCTGAGGAGGTGGGCACGCTGGAGTATACGTCCAATATAAGGCCCAAGGACCCAGCAGGTGATGTTCCACAGTGAGGCTCAGATGTTCTACTTTTCACCAAGACCATAGAGAATGCGATGGTGATACGAGCGTGGACATTTACTAAAACATTTAGGTATGAGTGGCTGTCTGAGGTCAGAACTGAAGGTCAGAGCAGCTGTTCCATGACAGGGTTTACTGTTCACAGCAAAGATGATAGGACCCTGAGAAGCAGAACAAAGCAGACACAACATTTAGTAATCTCAGGGTCAGAATGACATCAAGGGAAACTGGCCCACAGAAATGATTAATACCAGGGGCTATCACACAGGCCAACCAATAAGGGTAGGAGTTGGCCTTTTCCATCAAAAGAAATGAAGGATAAATGACCAGGAAACTAAGGGCAATTGTCCATTTAAGAAGTTATATTTCTTGTCCAGTGTCTAGATGTGAGCCAGTTTTCAGACCAGAAAATCATGTACTAGAGAACTCAGTGGGATTTCTAGCAAGCATGCCAGGCCACTTTTTACATGACTGTATTTGACAATCAAAATTCAAAGAATTGTACATCCAAAAAAGGGTGTACTTTACTGTATATAGGTTATATCACAATGAAATGTTAAGCAGAAAAATTAAAACAAATTATGCGCTACCCCCGCTATCGTTATTTTAAAAAAATCTTCCGGGGTCTACACATGACTTTTCCTCTCCTCAGTTGCATTTTCTAGACTCTGCTTTACCTCTCTCTCTCTCTCTTTTTTTTTTTTTAAGATTTTATTTATTTATTTGAGAGAGAGAGGGCACAGGTCAGGGGCAGAAGCAGAAGGACAAGGAGGCTCCTCGCTGAGCAGGAAGCCCGACATGGTGGTTGACCCCAGGACCTCGAGATCATGACCTGAGCCAAAGGCAGATCCTTAACCAACTGAGCCCCCCAGGCGCCCCTGCTTTACCTGTCTTAGCTGACTGATCATGTACCATTCTTCCGCTTATGCTCAGGGTTCCTGTCACCCTAGTTCTTCAAATAGTCTGGCCTTCACCACAGGGCTTATGTCCCTGCTAATGAACTCCTAGAACATCTATAACATCTCAAGCATCACAAACTTTAAAGAAGCCTTTCCTAAACTCCAAAATCTAGAGAAGTTTCTTTGTTATGAGGTTGCAGTGAATCACCCATCTTTCATACTGAGCACTTATCTCAGCATATACTTAAATATTCATAAGCATGTTTGTGTAATTAATGATTTTCTCAAAAAAATTAATGATTTTCTCCACACAGTAAGCTATATAATTATTTAGAGCGGGGGTTAATTTTCTTTTCCATACCCTTTGATCTCCAGCACTTAGCACAATGTCTGTCGCACACTATGTGTTGAATAAATATATTTCAAATTATAGAATAAATGAATAAATATATATTTCCATCATGTGATTTTTCTATGTTCATTTTTAAAAGGCATCGGGATTGGTTTCTTAATGGGTATTCCCATGGATATTTCAATGGTATAAAATTTACTGGGTACCCCTGTATCACATTGTTTTAAACAGTCAGTAAAAGGAGTTTTTTAAACTAAACTCATTTACAGTAATTACAAAGGGCCTTTTGCACTTATTACCCTGGAATCATAGGGTCAAATGAAATATTCAGTTGGCATTCAATCTAATGGGAGTCTTAAAGCTCAACCCAACAAAGTATATCATTACCATTTAAAATATTAATTAAATCCAACTACTTTAGATGTAGGATAAATGACATTTTTAAAATATTTTATTTAAATTCAATTTGCCAACATATAGTATAACACCCAGTGCTCATCCCATCAGCTCCCCCCCTCAGTGCCCATCACCCAGTTACCCCATCCCCCTGCCCACCTCCCCTTCTGCAGTCCTTTGTTTGTTTCTCAGAGTTAGGAGTCTCTTGTGGTTTGTCTTCCTCTCTATTTTTGCCTACTCAGTTTCCCTCCCTTTTCTTATGGTCCCTTTCATTATTTCTTATATTCCACGTATGAGTGAAACCACAGAATAACTGTCTTTCTTTGATTGAATTATTTCATGCAGCATAACACCCTCCAGTTCCATCCACACTGATGTAAATGACAGGTATTCATTTTAAAATGTTTGCAAAATTAGCTATATCCAATTTAGGTATAGTTCTGGGAAAGTATTAGACTGCTTGGATAAATATAAAACACTAGTAAATAGCATTTTCTGCAAACTTTCACCATTGTTTGTATTCATAGACTCTTCACTTGGTTTATTAAATTTTTCATCTTATATGTGTGTCAGGACATAAAATCTAGATGGTCCAAATAGCCATCTGCTGCATTACATGAAAATTCTAAAGTCCATTATTATCTCTACCCCTGCACATCTGGTTGTGCTTCTATTGTTATAAATAAAATATTCAATTTCTCCTATATGAACCCTAAATAATATTCACCAAGAAAAAAGGCAAAATGGAAATAAACATTGTAGTGAATTAATGATTGATAACCAAAATTTTAGAGTACTAATGTGGCATTAACTTACTGTGTTACAAGTATTTAATCACTAATACATCAGACTAGAGATATGTGTGATATAAAATTTATGTTCAAAGTGGTGAGATAAAACAAACTTCCTTTCAGAGTTTTAAATTTGGTTAAATCCACCTGTTTCATGAGTTACCATTTAAACCAAGTTGTATATATATAAAAGCCTCAAGCAGAAAAATACAATGTATCAGTGGTCATTTTTGTCATTATCCCCTGAAAAACCTCACTATTTGAGTTCCTGTTCTCACATCTTAATAGACAAATAAATCTAGATGTAGAATGAAAATGAATAAATCCATAATTTAGATTTGCCTATAAAAACTCCATTGAACAGACAACTATTGCCCTAAAAAAATAAGCAGGCATGTCTGACACATAGCAAGCCCACTGATTCAATATTTATTTAGAAAGAAAATTAAATTATATGGCAGTATATTTTCCAAGCACATGT
Source organism: Nyctereutes procyonoides (assembly GCF_905146905.1). NCBI lineage: Eukaryota > Metazoa > Chordata > Mammalia > Carnivora > Canidae > Nyctereutes > Nyctereutes procyonoides. The sequence continues at coordinate 12,856,998 of NW_026575021.1, read as the reverse complement.
GGAACTCTGGATCAGGAGGTTAATATATCAAATATTTTATTTTTTTTCTCATGGACATTATTTAATGCATTTCAAATTGTTGCCTTGAACTGTAGACTCAATTGTTTTTGAAAAAGTGAGGAATCCAAATTAGATAATCACTTTCTTATGGCAAGATGTCATAGTAATTAAGTTCCCATGCCCACATTACTACCAGGCTATGTTATACGATATTCAAATGTATTTAAGAAGGCCAAAGAACTGATCCTGGCAAACTGCCTCTTATGCCCCTTTATCTTAGAGAGTTGGGTTTTAACTTAGCGATTAAAGGAACTTTGTTTTCTTTTTCCCCTTTATATTACAGTGCTTTGCATAGTGGCTTGCATAATAAACTTTCAATATTTGTTAAACCAATCAGTAAAAATGAGTAACAAAAAGACATAACCAAAAGTATAACTGAATGAGATACTTAATCACTGACTGAAGAAAAACAAAAGCTTCATTGGAAATTAACACACAGTGAAGACATTATGAAATATTTTAAGAAATCTGCTAGTTAAAATCCTGTGAGCAGAAAAGGGGTGTAAAGTAAAAGGTGTCAAAGAAAAAAATATCCCATGGGAATCATCCTAAATCAAGGGTTGTTTGTGGTACCTAGGATAGAAGTTCTGGCTATTTGATTTGATAATTAAAAGAGGGAGGGGAAATCCCAAAATGGGGGAAATTTAGAGATATTTAGGTTACGGTGTCTTAGACTCATGTATCACTCACTATATAGTACTAATCTTTCCATCTCACCAGTAGCCACATATATAAAAATCTTTGAAAAAAGGAAATAAAATGATACACTGTTTATCTTTGGGAAGTGAGATAATGGCTATTATTTCTTTCATTATGTTATTGAGCATTCTCCAAAGTATGTTCAAGCATATCACTTTGTAATCACAAAAGATGTTCATGAATTTCTCAGATAAAAGAAATCAATGACTGTTATATTTAGAAAATCAAATTATTTCCATGATATAGACAAAAGTAGGCAATATGCTGTGGGAATAAATGACACGGAGAAATAGTTGGCGAAAGAATGGTTAGCATCCCACAAAATTAGACTAAAGAGTCACATCTGATTTTATTACCAGTGAATCAGCAGTGACATATCATTTTCCAAGTTAAGAACCCAGATATTTTCTAAGAAAAGTAGACTATGTGGAAAAAGAGAGGGTGATATGAACAACGGGACTAGTCATGTGCAGATATAGCTCGTAGGCAGAGCTTGGTACGGGGAGAGGAGTTTAAAAATGTGCTTTTCTAGTTGACTGATTCCTTCCCTGAGTGTCGTGGACACACAATGTTGCATTAGCTCCAGGTGTACAACATGGTAATTCAGCATCTCTGTGTGTTATGCTGTGCTCACCTCAAGTGCAGCGACCGTCTGTCACCATGCAACGCTGTTGCGGTATCATTAACTATGTTCCCTGTGCTGTGCCTCTAATTCCTGTGACTTATTCATTCCATAGCTAAAAATATACTTTCTGATTCAACCACTACTTCACTAGTTTAAGCACTTTTAATCAGTGTTCATGCCTCCATGAAGAATACTTTAGCTCAGAGTGTCGCTCAGCAAGGTTGAAACAGAGCTGTCGTTTGGGGCTAGAGTTTCTGAAAACTGGACTGAGGCTGAAGAGCCCATTCTAATTCCATTCACCCGGATGTTGGCAGGAGGCCTCACTTACTCATCATGTAAACCTAAAATACTAAGTGTGTCTCATCCTATGATTTTGTAGGACTAATAAATCTCATTTCATGATGAAAAGTTGGGGGGGTGTGGTCACATATGCCCATGGTGGACATGCTGTCTCTATCAAGATCCAATAGCATGTCAGGCATTGTCTTTCAAAAGCTTTGAATTTGGGCACCTGGGGGGCTCAATGGTTGAGCGTCTGCCTTTGGCGCCTAGCGTGATCCTGGGGTCCTGGGATCGAGTCCCGCGTCAGGCTCGTCCCAGGGAGCCTACTTCTCCCTCTGCCTGTGTCTCTGCCTCTCTCTCTCTCTCTGTGTCTCTCATGAATAATAAATAAATAAAATCTTAAAAAAAAAAAAAGCATTGAATTTTCTGCAGCAGATGTAATGGACTTGCTTCAGCAGCCAGGTGTCCTGGGTATGACTCTCCTATGAATCTCGTGTCATTGTCCATCTAATATATTTCCTCACCACCAATAACCACGAAAAACAAAGGCTTGGCCAGATTCAGTGGCTCAAGGGGCAGGGCTGTTTGCATCACAGCTTGGAGCTGCTGCAGAACAAACTCCCGTGCTAGGCTCCCCTCATGGCTGTTGGCCCTTTGTACACTTTTGTAGGACCCAGAACATTTTTTCCTGAACATGTACTGTCTCCAAAACTCTCAGAAGCCCCTGGGAATCGAACTTTCTTCTTGGCAACTGGAGACATAAAAGGCCATAGTCTGTCTTTTAATTTGGAGATGTCCCAGCATTCCCCTGAAAACGTGTCACCTAAATATCTTATAGCTGTGACCTCTTCCCTCACTGCATTATGAGGGGAGAGGCGGACAGCGTGTCTCTTTAGATCATAGGTTTCCAGATTGAAAGGAATATATTTGGGAGCTGCACTTACAGAGAAAAAAAAAATACCCTGAGGAGCTGCATCTGCACCTGACCTGATTCATATGAGGACCTTCTAGACTTTTATCTGACTCCATAATGAGACAGAACTTTGGTGGCCTATGAAAGTGGATGAATCAGTTTTGCCCATGGGAAAGAATGTGCATTATCTTTGGGGGTCTGAGGTCCGGCTGTGCTGGTCAGGCTCCAGAGTGGCCCTCAATGATCCCTGCCTCCTGGTTTTCATCCTTTTGCGTGTTCCCTTAAATAGTCCCTTTTATGCAGGCACATGAAATAGGGTGAACGCACGTAACCACTAAGATACTGCAAAAATCACCGGGCGTGACTTCTGAGGCTAAGTCATAAGAGACAAAATGATTTTCACTTTTCCCTCTTGAATCTGAGTGCTCCTGCCAACAGCCGGAGAGGAACAGAGGCTTTATTCCAGGAGCCACATGAGCTGGCCACCTCGGCAGCAGATGCTTCAGGCTCAGTAAAGCCTTTCCCTAACAACAGCTCTGGACACCATCCCAAGTACAACTTTTTGGGAGATCTTGAGACAGAAGCATGCAGCTCAAGCCACTCCTGAATTCCTGATCCGTGGCAACTTAGAAATAATAAACATTTGTTGTTTAAAGATGCAAATTGGGTTAGACATCTGTAGTTAAGGATAGAGTCACCTAAACCTAGGCTGGAAACAAAATCAGTGCACTTGATACTCAGATAGACCACCTGTAATATTTGGCAGCACATCTGATTTGGAGATCTGAAAAAATAAAAAAATAATAATAATTTGGACATCTGGGGTTCCGTGGGACTCATTACATATATGTCAATATATACTGATCAAAGACTCCATCAATGGATTTATGAGTTACCTGATCTACTGCCGTTATAGGTGTTAGTTACTTCAGAAGTAGAGCTGGAATTATTATTATTTTTTGAATGAGTTTTTTTCATCATAAAATAGAGCCAATAAAGTTCCCTTTTACACAACATAATTTCTAGAAACTAATCACAAAGAACAAGTTGAATTTCAAAGTTTCCTTTTTTTTCCCCCTAAATCTAAGAGAAAATGAAAGCCAACTCTCAAAACAGATGGACAGAAAGGATATGGTAGGCTTTAAACTATAAAGCAAAAACTTTAAGCATATTAATAATTATATATAGCATATATATAACCCTACTAGTCGTGCCATATATGATACAGAAATAACTATGAATCTTTGCCCAAAATTCTCAGCATGAAAGTAGTTTGGAGACAATTATGCAGCTTCCCCTCTACTGGAGAGGATATTGTCACATCTTGGTATGGAGTCCTAGAGTCTTGTAATCTTCATGTAGACAGATATCTGAAGGCAAATTTAAAAATCTGCAAAATTCCTTTGAAGGTTAAATCTGCCCAACGCCCCTTAGTTTTTTTTTTTGTTTTGTTTTTGTTTTTTGTTTGTTTGTTTGTTTTTATTTCCCTTTCATATAGAATGACAGAGAGCTTACCAAAAATGACTTTGGTTGGTTGGTTTGAAAACGAAGTCTTACAACTAAAATTCAACTTAAAGCATCACAGAAAAGATTGGGATTTTTATTTTATTTTATTTTATTTATTTATTTATTTATTTATAGTTTTAAGATTGGGATTTTTATTTTTTTTTTAATTTTTATGTATGATAGTCACAGAGAGAGAGAGAGAGAGAGGCAGAGGGAGAAGCAGGCTCCATGCACCGTGAGCCCGACGTGGGATTCGATCCCGGGTCTCCAGGATCGTGCCCTGGGCCAAAGGCAGGCGCCAAACCGCTGCGCCACCCAGGGATCCCAAAGCATTAGCTATTACCAGGCCTAGAAAGAATTTAAAGAAGCATTCTATTACCAGGCCTAGAAAGCAATGGAGACTCATCTGTTGTTTCCTGAAAACTAAAGTTTCTCCCTCTCCCTCGTTTGCAGCTGAAGCAACAGAAACAGAGAAAAGAGCAAATATTGTCCATCACCCTGCACATTCCAGTGTGATGAACTAGTGCACTGATGTGGGGCAAGCCCAGCCACTGCTAGCTTGCACTGAGGCCTTAAGGAGACCACAGTTAGAGGTAGAGGAGTTTCTCTGGAGAGGGGTCTTGGTGGGCTGTGGTCTTTCACCCGTGTCAAACAGGAGGAAGTGAACAGGGGCACATTGCCCTCAACTCAAGTCAGTACACAGAGGAGATTCGTGGCAAATGTCCCCTAACACATTTTGAGTTGGTCCCGTGCCTGAGAAATACAAAGGCTGGGAGCTGCAGGTGTGGTGAGAAGGCGGAGAGGGGCCCTGCCAGGAGCCAGCTGCACTTCCAGATACTGAAGAAAGGTGCCTATGTCCTCTTTATGCTCTGTGTGTCACATGGATCACACTGGGGCCTTTTCAAATTAACTCCGGCCAGGAGTAATTCATGTCTTGCATAAGGTGCAGTAAGGTGCGGGCTGTAGGTCATTATGCACATTAGTGTGTGTTTATGTGTGTGCGTGTGTGTGTGTGTGTGTGATCACATACAGGAATGTGCGTTCATTTTTAGGGGTGGAGTGTGCGATTTAAATGGACAGCCAGGGAGGAGGCATTGATCTGTCAAAATTCCTAACTGAAAAAAAAAAAAAAAGATTAGCATTGAGACTGTGCCATAGCTAAAGGACATGAGGCCCAGATTATTTGGTGCTAATTCATTTAGACCTTTCCTTCATTTATGACTTCTCTGCATCCTGCATTCCAGTACCGGGGTTGTAAGATACTGGCTAGGAAGGGGGAAGGAGTAAGAGAGGACCATACAACCCTCTTCCCCACTCGAGGCATCACAGTCTAAGGGAAACTCAGCCTGGCAGACAGGTGTGGCTTCGATGACATTCAGTGTTGAGATTAAGCCACTCTGGATACTTCCATTTTATTATCTAAGGGGGGGGGGGCGGAAAGGCCCAGAATTGCCTCTATACCCAAATGTCTGGGATGAAGTAGTGTGCTGTTTAGGTTTGAAGAGACATGAGGCAGACTGGGAAAAATAAAGTTCTTTTCTGATTCTACTTTAATGGGTACTCTTACTACACAGAACAAAAACTTTAGGCCATACCAGACACATTATAGGTGTAAGCAACATAAATAGTAAAGGCTATGTTTCATATAATAGAGCTCAGCAGTCTGCACATTATATTTTTTAATCTTATTTAAGCAATAAAACAGAATATAAAGTAAATGTTGTTATTCTCATTTTATTAAAAAAAAAAAAAAAACTAAAGCAAAGAGTGACTAAGGAATTTTAACAATAGTATACAACCAGTATGGTGTTTGACTCCGAAACCTTCTTCCTTAACCATGCTAGTACCTCCCATGGATGATAGAAAGAAAACTTCCCTCATATTTAGATCCTTAAGGAATTTTCCATTTTATAACACCAGCCTCAACCAAAATATATTATTCATCTTGTAGTCTTTAGTAGATGAGGCACAATAAAAAGTTACCTAGGCCTAAGTATTCCTTACAGCTTTTGGTTTTGGTTTTTGTTTTTTGTTTTTTTTGTTTTTTAATTCTCACCCAGTCAACTGCCTTCCATCCCATAAACATTTTCCATAACATTTGCTCATTTAATCCTATAATGTTCTCTAGGGAAGTGGGTCACTTTTCTTGTTTATTAAATCTGACAGTTTGTTTTCCTGATAGTAAATAATATCGTATATCCAACAAGAAATCAATTACCTTACAAATCACAGAGTGCATTATTTCCTTTCCCACGTCCTGCTACAGCCACATGGTAATCTTGAAGGTCACTGACAAATTGATGTACACCGTGAATTATCACTTTTTGAAAGTGACAGTTTCTGCTCTATTTTATTATATTCCCTCTTCCCAATAATTTTTAAAAGTGTTAGAGGCCTGCAAATATAAGTCACCAATGCCTACAGAGAGAAGTGACATCTTGGTTCAATATATAAAGCCTGGGCCTTGGAATCAGACAGACAATGATGTTAATCCTAACTCAGGCCCTAAATTGCTGCATGATTTTGGAAAGATACGTACTTCTCTGAGTCTCAATTTCTTCACTGTGAAAAAAAAAAAAAGATTACTCTCACTTTACAGTTATTTTGAAAAAAGAAAAATCTAGATAATGTATCAAAAATTCCTGGCTCACTCTTTGGCAGGTAATTAAAAAAAAGGTCAAACTATTTTTGACAGCTAGGCTTATGTTAAGAGTTTTATCCCTTTCATCTGATTTGATTTCATCCTCACAGGAACATTATGAGGTAGAGATTTGTTTCAGGACGGGTAACGTCTCCATTTATTCATTTTCTAAAGAAAGTAATATGCACCTTCCGTTTCTCATGTGTTTGTCAAGAGCTGTGCTGCAGACTGGATTGTGTCCTCCCCACTCCACATATTCACTTATTGAAGCACTAACCCCCAATGTGTATTTAGAGATGGGGATTTGGGGAGGTAATTAAGGTTAGATGAGGTCATGAGACCAGGGTCCTCATAATGGGATTAGTGGCTTTATAAGAAAAAAAAGATAAAGATTGTTCTCTCTGCCATTCAAGATATAGCAAGAAGGTGGCTGCCTGCAGACCATGAAGAGGGCCTACACCAACATCAATCTGCTGGCGCCTTGATCTTGGATTTCTAGATCTTGATCTCAGCCTTCAGAATTGTGAGAGATAAATATCTGTTGGTTAAGCCACCCAGCCTACGGCATTGCGTTATAGCGGCCCAAGTAGATTAACCAAGCTAACATACAGTATTTTAAATAAATGTCATTATTTAAAATAATAATAATTATCTGATTTCATAAGTTTATTCTAGCAGTTGAGTTCCACTTACAAGTTCTGTTTATTTTTTGACATCTCCAGCAAGTCACCATTCCCTTTTTCTCTTATGCATAGTTGTTTTCTCATAATGCCATCTAAGGGGCATACACCCCAAGAGCAGGAGCCATCTCTCTTCAACTTTTAATCTTGTGCAACCTATAGCAAAAGCTCACTGGATACCTAATTAAACTAATGTAATAATGTGGATGGAAAGAGATTAAGTTTTATTCCATATACTTTATACTATTTGATTATATTGGTAAGGAGAGGCATTATCACTTATTTCACTTTGAAAAATCTCATGACAAGGGACGCCTGGGTGGCTGTGGTTGAGTGTCTGCCTTGGGCTCAGGGCGTGATTCCAGGGTCCCAGGGTCGAGTCCCACATCAGGCTCCCTGCATGGAGCCTGCTTCTCCCTCTGCCTGTGTCTCTACCTCTCTCTCTCTGTGTCTCTCATGATTAAAAGAGAGAGAGAGAGAGAGAGAGAGAGAGAGGAGAGAGAGAGAGAGAGACTATACCAAGATCTGGGATAATTAGGAAACTTGACTTGAGAACAACACAACCGGGCATAGCTTCTTCAGCCTGGGGACCCCTGCAGAGAGACCCTCTCACCTGGATCCCACCTGCCAGCTCCTGTGATAAAATCAAGCCTCATCCTACTGGGTGGCATCGGACAGAGAATCCCAGGGTGGGAGGCAGCCAACCTCTTCCCTAACACTCCCGCCATTTCCTACCTGTAGAGACCCTGGAACCAGTTCTGTTTGGGGAGTAAGCAAATATCAAAACCACTGAGGATTAAGTACAGGACAGGGGGAACCTTCCTGTCTATTATACAAAGCCATTCATAGTAGCCTATTTCTTCATAGTATTTATTCCATATTTCCACTTTGTTTTATAATACTTAATCTCACGCTATACAACTTTTTTCACCGGTTTTAGTGGAGTGAAACTAATGAAAATGGTACATAGGGGGACGCCTGGGTGGCTCAGCAATTGACCATCTGCCTTTTGCTCAGGTCGTGACCCCAGGGTCCCGGGATGCAGTCCCGCATCAAGCTCCCTGCAGGGAGCCTGCTTTTCCCTCTGCCTGTGTCTCTGCCTCTCTCTGTGTGTGGCTCATGAATAAATAAATAAAATCTTAAAAAAAAATTAAAAATTAAAAAAACTCATAACAAACCCCTTTATGTTGTAGTAGGAGCTCATTCTTATTCATATATATAGAGAAAGAGATAGCATGTATATATATTCATATCCATATAGATCTATATATAGATATATTCAGAAATATAATATGAACATACTAAGATGCCAAAGATAGCACTTTGAATATGTTTATGGGTGAGTTTTTCTCATAAATATTTATAAATATATTTTTCAAACTTTATTATCTTGAATTATATATAAAATGACCATTAATATTCAGTTTATTTTTTCGAAGATTGTAATAGTTACCATTTTAATGAAGCTGCAAAAAAATAATTAGACCCAGAGAATTTAAATCCCATAAATGCTAATCCAGATTACATGTCGAGTCAACTGCCAAATTCAGTGACATTTACTGATTCAAAGTTTTTTTAATCATATTTTATCAAGTTCAATAGACATTAAAACTGAATGAAGCAAAGAGAGGATGTTTAAAATGCTTCAAGTGTTTCTCCAATTTTAATCTCTCATCATGTTCTACTTTTGGGAAAATAAGAAAGAGATAAATCACTTTTGAATCTAGGCCATGCTTTGGGCTAGAAGAGGCTAAGCATATTGTTATTTTAGAATTCCCTCTAGAGTATAATTTGAGGTCAATGCCATTAGATATTAGTTTAAATTACTTAATCCTTTTAAAATGTATTCTCTATAGGAAGGTAATACTGAAAAGCTTTAATTTAAAATCTAGGTAATTAATATAAAACAAAAAATGAAACATTTTAAAAGAAATTCAATAATTAGCATACATATTTTTCACCATATAATATGATTTTAAAGAATATATAAATAAATAAAAATGTTAAGGCATTTACCACACCCTTTGAGGATAATTTAAATTATTAATTCAATTTGGAGATACAATATAGTATCTTGGACAAGAACAAAAAATATAATAAGGGTCTGTAAAACAACAAATATCAAGTTAAGCACTTGTTGACTATGTGGCATCAAACAAGATTGGTCACTCAATTTTTTGTTTTTGTTTGTCTTATTGAGCAAGTTATTTAATTTTTCCGGAACTCAGTGTCCTCATCTGTGAAGTCGAGATGATAATGATATTTACCCCATGGGTTAGGTTAGATGACTAAATGAATTTGAATATGAAAGCAGTTAGAACAGTAGCTGGTATATAGCGTGACCTAACTGCATATCCACTATCTTTATGATTATCAGCCTAACCCTGTTTAAATCTGACATCACAAATCTTATCTTTCTCGACTTTTGTGGTTTTTATGTCTGATTCTAAACTTTTGTGCTAATAATGCTAGAAATGTCCTGTTCTGGTCATTTTTTTTTAAGATGGTTTGCTTTGAAGGGTTGATGTCAGTATATGATTGATGCATATGCTACTGAACTGAGGCTTTTGATGTACTTAATCAATGCCATTTGGATCTCATCAATTTCTCTGTCTTAAATATTGAGAAAGAAAATCTGTCCTAAAGAAAGATAACATCAGCTTAACATCTCATTCCATAATGATCATCTTCACACCTCTTCATTGTGGTAGGAAACACTAAAAATGCTTCTTTCTCATTTCCCAGTCCTTCTCTCGGCCCTAACCCATGTGCAATTTATTCAGCTATTCTATTTTAACAAAACAGTCTGTAGACAATATAAGATGGCAGGACAGAGGCACCATAAATGGATCCATAACACGCAAACAAATTCAGCGTTGAAATTTCTCTTCTCTTTCTATTTCTCCAGGCATTTTAGTTGCCTCTTTTTATTCCTGCACTCAAGGTCTTTGGCCTATAACTCCAGTTTAGGACATAAGTATTTTGTATAATTACAGTTATAACTGGATATGCTTTAACAACTGTCCAACCTCACCCAAGTACATATATCAAATTATACATGTTTTTATTCTCTACTGGCTCTGTGAGTGTCAGAATTCTGTAGCAATTTTACTAGTTTTCTAGAAATTTGGTTGGAAAGATTGACTAAACAGAGGACATTGATTACACTGGCTTTGCTTTTGCAGTTGCCTTTTGCTCATTCTACAGAATGAGAGTTGGCTTGACTCATCTACAAGCACATTGTTCATTTGAATGGTGTGGAGTTAGCTCAACTTCTACAAAATGCCTTGGCTTTGACCCCAGACTGTATTTGGTCCTCTCTGCTTTCTCAGGACTCCTCATCTCCAGCTTCCCCCAGTTTGTTTCCCCTTAAGATATGTCACATTTTCTCCCTTCTCCTTTAGCCCAGATCATGTATGTCTGGGTCTAGGGAGTCTGGAGCAGTATTTTAATTTCTTTTCTCTATGCATCCTTTGTCTGTCATAGCCCTTGATTCACTTAGGCATTCTTTTACTGTACTGAAGAACCCACACTCAAATAAAATACAAATTAAAACCAAATATTGTCCCCATTGTTCCTCTTGGCGTCCCCTATCAAAATGTTAACTTTCCTCAAGGAATAATGGGTGACTAAGAATAATTGGAGAAGAGGCAAATAGATTAAAAGTGAGAAAGGTTCAATGGTTCATAGTACAAAGTATTATTTGCTCTACAACCATTTATGCATCTATCACCATGCATATCCAGTGAGCTCCCCCAAGTTGAAGTTGTCTATCTGCATAGCACAACTAGCACAATGCCTGGCTGGCTGTGAGAAGATGCAGAGGATACCTGCATTCAACGAATACAGTTAATCTGCATTTATCTAACTTTATGCTTAAATATATATATTCATTCTTCCATTTGAACTTTGAAATATTTTTAAACATTTTAAAAATAAGAGCAGGAATGTATATGTAACAGCAGACTTAAAACCTTATGATTCGTAAAGCCTTATTGATTCCAAGACAAGGAACATCTTCATCAAATTCTATAATAAATTAAGCTCAGTAGAAAGCTGTTGCATCCTGTCCTCTCCTGCATGTGCAGGAAGCCAAGAGCTTTATTAGTGGAACATTTTGGCAGCTATTCTTCCCAATGATGTTTTTCTTTGTGATGTCTGATTGTCTTGTCCTCTATGCTTAGCTGACGCTGAAATGGTCATTGTGTGCACGGACACAGAGCTCCTACTGCTCCCCCTTGGGACTTCCTCTGTCCGTAATTTGTTCATCATTTGTCTTCCTTCTTTCTTTGTTCTGTCTGTCTTTCTGTCTTTCTGTGTGTGTGTGTCTCTCTCTGTATACACACATACACGCACACCCTCCTGGTGCTGTTTCTCTACAGACTCCTGATTAATACAAGATTAAAGTAATTATTGTGATTGCACAAAAACAATTGCATTTTACCAATGTTAGTATTTTGGCTGGTCTCTCAGCAAGTCTGGAATCATAAGATCTAGAATGAGAGAGGAACTTTGAACTAATTTAGTGCAAATCTCCACCTATACATCATTGTTACAAAGTATAATAAGGGCCAAAAGGTTCACGTGTATTATATATAATCTTCACAACCCAGGATGATATCCAATGCTACATATGGGAGGAGGAAGCCCAAAGAAGTTAAGGTCTCCAAGATGACCTGGGGAGTAGTTGCTGAGTCAGTATCTAACAATACTATTTGAACCCAGAGACTACTGCCCTTCTGTTTGGTTAGATGACATTTTTAATGCAATTCCTAAACGCTTGGACATTTTCTGTGATGCCAAGAGCATTAAATGACAACTGAAATAAATATATATATATAATATATTTATATATTATAATATTATAAAATTAATAAAATAAATATAATATAACATGAATATCTAGTCATATTTATTTATTTATTTATTTATTTATTTATTTATTTATCTATTTATATTTTAAGCTTTGTTAGAAAAGTCTTCCACATTTTGACTGGTATTTCACCATTCTTTTGCTCTTTGTAGCTGCATTTCCATGTCAGCACTTTAAACACTTTAAACTAGCTGTTTGGCTCAAAGTATTTCACTTTCTTAAATGTTATGTCAGAAGAAAGAATGTCCAGATCCCTGTCCTCCTGATTTTTTTTTTTTTTTACCAGTGTTCTCTAACTAGCTCTCTGTTGTTTTATGGCTCTTTGTTTCTAGGACCAGAGATAAGAAGGGAGATATAACAACTGGACTTTGTACAGAATGGGGAAAGATATTTGGAGGTTTTTACTGCTTGACTTGAGGAAAATGGAGAACAATAAATTAGATCATTACCTTCAAAACCAAAGTACGGGAGAAAATATTGTGCTTAGGCGTTAACATTTCGTTAAAAAAGAGGAACCTAGTGACCAGGAGATGACTAGGGAAATTTAACATGTATTACTGCATTATAACAACAATTTAAAGGTAAATAATATAGTTATGAAATGTACTTATAATTTTTAATTCAAGCCAATTTTCACTCTTATCTCTTACATAAAAAGAAAATAAATATTTATTTGATTTTTCTGTTTTTCTTATAATCAATTTTATCAAGATAAATATGGGTATGATAAATCATATGACTTTTGGTAGAAAGTTTGACAAATGTATACACTAATATAATGACCATCTCCATCATGATTAAAAAAACAGGAAGTTTCCTGATACCTCCCTGCACTTAATCTCACTCAACTTCTGTCCTGATAACTATTTTTTTTTTAATTTTTTAAAAGATTTTATTTATTTATTTGTGAGAGACACAGAGAGAGGCAGGGACATAGGCAGAGGGAGAAGCAGACTCCCTGTGGGGAACCCCAATTCAGGACTCGATCCTGGGACCCCGGGATCATGCCCTGAGCCGAAGGCAGATGCTCAACCACTCAGCCACCCAGGTGCCCCTGCCCTGGTAACTATTAACCTAATTTCTAACACTATAGATGTTTTTTGCCACTTCTAAATATTTATATAAATAGAAATATATAGTAGTCTCTGATAGCGGCTCCTTTTAATCAACATACTGCCTGTGAGATTTGTTCATGTTATGAGTTGATTATTCCTTCTTATCATTGAGCAGTATTTCTTTGTGTTACCTCATCACAATTTGTTTATTATTCACCTGTTCATGGAACTTGAATTGATTACATTTAGAATATTACAAGCAAATTTGTTATAAATAATTAGGTATAGGACTTTTGTGGACCTATGTTTATGAGTCTGCTAGGTAGATCCCTGGCAGTAAAGTGACTGGTTGTACAATTACTGCCTGACTAAATTTATAACAAACTTCCAAACTGGTTTTCAAAGTAGTTGTACCATATTCACACTGTGATCAGCAGTTTAGGATGGACCAAGTTGCTCCATGTCCTTGCCAACAATTTTTATTTTAGTAATTTTTGTGTGTGAAATGAGAATTGAGTTTTAATTTACTTTTCCTGAACTTTTAATGGTTTTGAATATATATTTAACCACTTTGTTGAGGTATGATTGATATTCAGAAAACTGTGCATAATTTAATGTATACAAATTGATCAATTGGGAGATAAATAGAAGTCTGTGAAACTATCACCACAAGTCTATGCCATCAACATATTCATTGCCTCCAAAAGTTTTCTCTTAAACTCTTTGTTTATTATAATTATTTTTTGTGAAAGGAACACAACATAAGATCCACATTCTTGGCAATTTTTAAGTATTTAATACTTACATAGATTATTAACTATATCAATTAGTTAATCTATTATTAACTGTAGGCTCTCTGCTGTACAGTACACCTTTAGGACTAATTCGTCTTGCATAAATGAAACTGTGTCCATTGAACATCTTTTTATCTCATTGGCCATTCATTTATATTCTTTTGTGAAATGCCTGTAGAAGTCATCTGCCAGGTATTTATGATGTTACTCGTCTTTTTATTAATGATCTATAGGAGTCCCTTGTATATTCTAGATACATGTCCTTTGTCCTTTATTTGCAATCTGAATATTTTCTCATCTGTAGCTTGTTTTTATATTCCTTTATTGGTGCCATTTGAAAATAGAATTAAAAAACTTTTTTACAAAGTCTAATTCATCACTTGTTTTAATAGTGTTTTTTGTGCTGTTCCATTTTTAAAGATTTTTTTCTTATGTTTTCTTCTAGATGTATTTTGGATTTCACTTTTAAGTTTAGGTCTATGGCCAATTCAAAGTTAGTTTTTCAGTATGATGTGAAGCTGGGACTGAGGTTCTTTATTATTATTATAGATGTCCAATTCTTTTATCACCATTTGTTGAAGAGTATCCTTTTTGAAAAGAGTATAATTTCTCCTCTGAATTTCCTTAACAGCCTTTTTGGAAAATCAATTGGCCAGAGACATGTGACTCTCTTTCAAGGTGTCAATTCTGTTTCATTGATCCTTATCTCTTTTCATCACTGTACTACCATCTTAATGTCTGTAGCTTTATAGTGTTGAAATTGGGCTGTGTAAATCCTTCAACTTTTTTTTCAAGTTCATTTTAGCTATTCCAGGCCCACGGGGTTTTCATCTGAATTTTGCTACCAGCTTATCAGTCTTTCCAAAAATAATCCTGTAATGGTTAAATAGTATTTATAGGCCAATTTGTGGAAAATTTACATCTTAACACTATCGAGTCTTCCGACTCATGTACATGGTATGAAAATATTCAATAGCTTACCTTTAATATGAGGCTATCTGATATTTTAATAAAAGTTCTATGTAAAATGAGAAGGTTATCATCTGTTGTAATTTTCTTAGTCATTTTATCATTAATATGGATGAATTCAGATTTATTTTTACAATGAATGTTTTGAGTCCTTTATCTCTTATTTTGTTAAAATACTGATATAAGTTGATTAATTGTCAAATATGTAAGTAACCTCTTATTCCTGGGATGAAACTCACTGGGACATAATATTACCAATTATTACTAGATTTTATTTAATGAAATTTTATTGAGGATTTTTGCACTTATGTTCTTTAGGCCTACAGGTCTCTATTTTATTTTTGTAATATATGTATGGGGCTAAATTTAGTATCAGGCTTATGCTGACTTCACAGTGAGCTGAAGTGTGTTCCCCCTTATACCTGATGAAAGCGTTTGTGTAAAAATTTACCTGAAATTTTGCCTAAATTTTATTTCAGTATTTTTGAATGCAAATAGTTTTACTTTTTCCCTTTTATTTTATTTTTATTTTATAAATTTAATTTTATGTTTTTTTAGAGAGATTGAGAGCATGCAAATTGGGGGAGAAGCAGAGGGAGAGAGAAAGAGAATCTCAGGCAACCTCCACACTTAGCACAGAGCCCAACACTTGGGGCTTGATCTCAGGACTCTGAGATCATGACGTAAACAGAAATCAAGAGTCAGACACTTAAATGGCAGAGTCACCCAGATGCCCCTTTTTTCCCCTTTAAATAAAAATCGTATTTTTTAATAGATATGTGACTATTCACTTTTAACATGTATTCTTGAATTATGCTTGCTAAATGTGTTTTTTTTAAAAATGTGTCTGTCAACTAAATTGTTGAACATAGATTAATAAATTTTCATTATAATCCCTAATTTTCATAGTATCCATAGTGATCATTTCCATTCCTGATATTGGTAATATGCATTTTTCCCACTGTTTTCTTAATTTGTTGGAAAGCATCAATTTTGTTGTCTTTTTTTTTCGAAAAAAAATTGGCTTATAAACTTTTTTTTAATTTTTCATTTCATTTATTTCTACATCTCTCATTATCATATGCAGTGACAATCAAAACATGTGACTCGATCTGGCTGATAGTATTGACCAGGTGTTTGATAGCCTTATTGAATTTTGTCTACTTATTGTATTACTCTGAAATGGATGTTAAAATCTCTCATGATGATTGTTTTTCTCTTTTCCTCATTTTGTGCATTTTTTCTCTATTTTGAAGCTTTTCACAAATTATGTCTTCCTGATGGATTGATGTATTTATCATTGTGACATATTACATTCTGTTTCTCAAAGTCTACTTTAATTGCTGCATTATCCTTCACATAAACTTCCATGTCCTTTTGTTTACATTTTATGGATTTATCACTTATTTCACTTCATCCTACCTTTGTTTTTACATTTTTAAAGTACAAATGATTGGCCAAACTTTAGAATCAATCTTCTGAGCCCTCTTCTTGACTATGTCTCAGGTTTAGTGGCTGCCCTGCCCTTGACCTGCCCAATTCAGTTCTAGCAAAGAATCCTGCAAAGTCAGTTTAGCAGGAATCCTCCTACCTTGATATTCGATCAATTTCATCAACCCCAATGTTGATGTCTGTGTCTTTGGCCTGTTGTTGGCAATAATCCTGTTAGGACAGTTCATCAAGAATCTCCCTACCTTTGATTTGTCCTCTTAGTAGTTTTCCTTCCACTGACCACTCTTCTGCTCATTGGCTGGAAATCGTCAGCTGTCCTCATTGTATCCAGAGTTGAGCTCAGTTCTGTACTGATGTCTCCCTCCCATATTGCAAGAAATCAAATAAAATCTGTTTTTCCATTTCAGCCAACTGCCTGGTATATATACATCTGCATGTCTTATATTGTAGGAAGTTTATCACAAGGACTGATACTCTTGCCCTTTCAATTGGAGGATGTAGTCCATTTGTAATATAATTATAATTACATCTTACCTTTGGTTTTCCATTTGACTATTCCACTTTTGTTTCTCAGTTGCTACTTTCTTGCCTACTTTTTAGTTGATTTTTTTTCAATATTCCATTGCTGTCTCTATATTGGCCTTTTTATTTTTATTCTATCATCTATCTATCTATCTATCTATCATCTATCATCTATCTATCTATCATCTATCCACCATCCAACTATCCTTTTTCCCTATCAGTTAGGTATTTCATGATGCATTGTAAACATCTTAGAATTTACTTAGAATTAATAGTGTATATTTATCCCCACATCTCAATTCACTTAAGAAATTACACATTTTATTTCTCACTATATATAAAATCTTCATGCTTATAGCACTTACAAACTATACTTTCATTTTTCCTCACACTCTTCTTGCTTTTACAGTCATATGGTCATTTGAATACCTGCTATAAATCTCATTTTACTGTTATTTTTATTTAAAATTTAATTATCTTTTAAGGAAATTTTATTTAAAAGTAAGTTCCATTTATTAAATAGTTTTAAAAAGAAATTCAAAAGTACATTTTCCTGCACCAACCAGTTACAAAATTCAAAAGTGTCGCTTATACGTTTGCTTTAAGATTCAGCTTTCAACTTTGTAAACCACATCTGAGAGACTTGGCACTTTTGCATCGGGTGTTTAATTTATTTTTATTCTATTTTGGTTCAGAGGAAGTAGAAAATATTTTCTGGCATTCTTATTCACTTGTTACATTTGTATGAGGTTCTGGTTGCCAATTTCTCAGATAACAAATGACAAAGCAGAATTTTTTAAAGTATTAAGGTTCCCACACCTAAAGCTAAGTCGTGAATATATTGCTGAATTCTCTAATATCCTTATAGCTAACAGATTGACAGCTGTACATTCGGCATGCTTTGTTTTTTGGGTTTAGTTTCCATTGAAGGGTTATTTGTCAAGGTATAGCAAATTTTGTAAACTTGCATCAAGTTTATGAATAAACGAACATTTTATTTATTTTTTTTTTGTTTTTTTTATTTTTTTTAAACGAACATTTTAAAGAAAGTTTTAGAGAAAAATTTTTGGTTAAATCAAGTTAAATACCATTTTTGGTGCTCTTCTTTTCCAAGTCTGGTATTTCATTTTACACCGTTGCTTAAGAATCTTGTAGTTGAGTTCGGCTGGTTACTAATTTTCTCACTTATCTGATAATCTTCATTTAAAAATAAATTTTTTAGAGGGTACTTTTACTGGGTTTAAAATTCTGGATGGCTTTTTATCTCTTTCAGCACTTTAAAGAGTTTACAGTATTTTGGTGTTTTCAGTTTCTGATGAGAAGTTTGTGTATTGTCTCTTTTTTACTCTGGTTGTTTTCAAGATTTACTCTCTATTTTTGATTTTAAGCACTGAAAACATGTGCTTGTGTGGCATCCTTTTTCATTGTCTTTTTTTGGGGTTAGTTGAGGTTCTCGGATCATTAAATATTCTTGTATAGGTGAGGAATTCTTACTGTCTGTAAGTGGGACATCAGACTTCATTGTTTCACAACTGTTTTTGTTAAGGTCAAAATTTTGTATTCAAGTGTTCTGACACTAATTATCTACAGCATAGCCCTATCTATCTAGAGGATATTAACGCTATTAAAAACAATAATTTGAGTCATCTAGACTTGAAATTAGTCTTTATCACAAATTATTCAAGCAAATCAAAGATGAATAATTCCCAGGACTGAATAAGATTTGTTCCTTCTATGTGTTCCCAGAACCTTTTGTACTTAAACTGGTCAGAGCATGTATGTGGAAATATGTGGAAATACATTATTTATAGCTTTTTAAGTCTTTGTATCTCTTTGCGATATTTTACAGCAAATGAGTTACAATGAAGAGCTATGACTTTTTCTTTATGGTAATTTCAATGTATAGAGTGGAAGGAAACATTAGGCAGTCAATAATATGTTGTTGATTGAATTAATAAATGAATGAATAGGATATCATACTTCTCTAATTCATAACTCTGTAAGCTAGGGCTATGCCATTACCAATATGGGAAAATAAATTATAACCAAACATATGAATTTATCAAGACAGCCCTTTTTGTTCTACCTTTCAGTCAAGGGCATTACATGTCCCCATTGGTGCTTGCCAATTTTGCAGAATATTTTTCTTGCTTTTCTTATTTAGCACTGTGCATAAGAGATGACCTAGCATCAGATTATTTATTCTTGCTATCAAACTGAAAAATAGATAGCCTTTTGTGATTGTTCTCAGGATCTATTCTCTGTGACTCTGGAAAGAAGTAAGTGGCACTGTCAACAGGAGGATAACGGTACCTCTATGCCCCCAAGTTATTAGTACTCCATCCATGTCATTGTCTAAAAATTCACAAAAGTCTTATCCTCATATGAAGTGATTTGGGGCTGCATCTTCAATAAATGTATCCAAGCTGCATCCCCAACCATATTGCTGCCCCCATCTCCATTCAATAAAGCAATAAAGATATTGAAGAGAAGCTCTTGGCACAAAGTGAGCCACTTTCTTGTCTGCTCTAATTCTTAAAATCCTGCTAGAAGTCTTTCTCCCCCAAACCAAATAATATTCTGAAAGTTTGGGAAGGAAGATCGGAAAACTTTAGTATGAAATATATGACTGATACCTAAAGTCTAATTTAGTAATTCAAAATTTTGGCTTAACTTATTTTTTTATGAAAGTATGATGATCGCTTCTTGGCCTTTTGGCTAAGATCAAGTGCTTATGAAAGTATGAAAAAGTATCATTCCATAAGGTAATATTAAATAAGTGACTCCTTTTCTAAAGGAGTATGCAGTTTATTATCTGTTTTGCTATGATGGATTTTGAATTTTTTAAAGACTTATTAAATTATTATTTTAGAGAAAGAGAAAGCTGGGGCAGAGAGAAAGAAAATTTTAAGCAGGCCCCACTCTGAACACGAAGCCCAAAGCAGGGCTGGATCTCACACCCTGAGATCATGACCTGAGGTGACATTAAGAGCTGGATACTTAACTGACTGAGCTACCCAGGTGCCCCGATGCATTTTGAATTTTAATATGTTTTTTTTTTTAAAGTCATTAGTAGGGAAAGTCTTCTTATTCTTAAAATATTTTAATTCAGTTATGATATGATTAAGTCATGGAGTGAGTTGTTGAATCACTATGCTGTGTCTCTGAAACTAATGTAACATTGTCAACTATATTTCCGTTAAAAAAATGTAAAAGGAATGCCTGGGTGGTTCAGTTGGTTAAAGGTCCAGCTCTTGGTTCAGCTCAGGTCATGATTGCATTGGTGGTGGGATCCAGCCCCGCGAGGCTGTGGGCTCTGTGCTTAGTGGAGAGTCGGCTTGAAGATTCTCTCCTTCTGCCCTTCACCCTCCGTGTGCTCGCTCTCTCTCTCCATCTCTCTAAAATAAATAAGTAAATCTTTTTCTAAAATATGAAAAAGATAATAAAAATAAAAGATTTAAGATTGTATTTATGGAAAATGCAACAATGATGCAAGATAAGATTAAAAAGATGAATTAACTTAGAGATAAATTATTAAATTACAGTATCTGCATTTTTATTGTAGACAATGATATTCAGAAAAGAAACTTTTGTATATGAGGGAATATGAAAAATGTGTAATAATTTCTTACATGAATTATAGAGTTATACCTCCAAAACAGGAAAACTGATATTAAGATTCGATTAAGTGACTAGATCCTAAAAATAAACATTTTTGTGTGTTTCCTCAAATTTAGCATAGATTACATCTTAGAAATAAATATGCAGCGTTATGGGCAAGAAGAATCAAGTCAAACTTGATTTGGGTAAATATCACCCATATTAGCTATAATCAAATGGTGGAAGCTCCAAAAATTCAGGTTAAATATATTTTTGAAAGCTCAGTTACATAATGGTGAGGCTTCAAGAACTATATGCTTAAATAACTTTTTCTTGTACTCTCCTTTCCATTTTTTGAATATAACTTATTAAGAAAAGTTTTTTTCTACTTACTGTAATATCTTAAGGTACATTCTACAGAGTTTATTTTTAAATGCCCCAAATAAAATACAATTTTGGGGAAATAAATTAAAAAGTACATTTTTAAAACACTCTTTTAAATGCTATCATCCTTCTATATAAAAGAGAATTTAAAAAATCGGGATATTGGGGTGGGGGAATAATTAATAGTCCTCATCTCACCAAAGAAAATCAGTTACTAACTTTTTAAATCTCTTTATTATGTGGTTATAATTATCCCTGAGAATATTGTTAAATGTTTTACAATTTTCTTTTATTTAATATTAGAAAATAAGGTCTATACAATGTATAAATTATTTCCAAATATTATTTCAATAATATTTAATATTTTAATGCACATATTTAGTGACTATGTGTGATTACACATACACATTTAGTACCATTTTGCAATACCTACTTTTTATGTGTGAGAGGAGAAAACATCACATGGTTTAGAAAAAAATCTGTAGAATTGGAAAAACAAGGGAAAAAAGCCCTTTTGCACTGTAATGGGCAGAGACACCCTTTTACGCAGAGAATACAGATAATGTAAAATTTGAGAGTGTCTAAGAAAGGCTCTTGGGTCACGCTATGCAGAGTTAATCAGATCTGGAAGCAAGCAGTATGGTGTACTGTTCCAGATCCTATACAGGGGTCTTTTAGTCCCTTGTCTCCCACTGTATGTTCTTTTAGAAACAGTGTATTCATTATTTTCTTGCATTTATTAGTTGGATTTAATGCAGAGCCTCCCAGATTCCTGAAATCTTCATGTATGAAACCTTTGTTCACATTTTATCAGAATATTAATTTGCAGGTAATAAAAGTGATAATGACAAAAATCACTTCAAATTTATATAACTGTTTTAACTCTCCAAGGCACATTTACCTATAATTTTCATTTTCTTTAATGGTGGGTGTCAAGCTCATTCATCTTTGTACCTGGTTTCTGGTGGTCTAGCAAGTTGTTGCCACATTGTAGAGTTTCAATAAATGCCTGCGGAAACGTTACTCACAGATATCCTGTCAGATGGAGAGGACAAATGTCACTGTGCTATCAGACAAAAGAGGAAAGTGAGTAAAGCTATATTTGATTTACTCAAGAACACATTATTTGTTAATGGCAGAGTTCAGACAAAACAAAACAAAACCAGAACCGAAAACCCTAAGGTTCTGTCTTCTAGCCTGGGGATGTTTCCTATCTAATTGAATTTGTCCTTCTTGTTGATAGAATTTTGTGCAAAAATAGAGTTTTAGATAAATTATATGCTACCATTCAGCATTTCTTTTCTTTTTTTTCCCAAGGAAATATAATGTAATTTTGGCCCTTTTTTCTATCAGTATTAATACCAGTTGGACTCATTTATAGCAGTGAAGTTAATGCGTGTTTTAAAAAGTACTCAGAATTTTATGTTCATCACAATTCCCCCAAAAGAAACATATAGTTCTAAGCCTTATAGAACTAGCACCAGTGTTGACTGGGAGGCCAAAAGGGCCAGGGAAAAGTAAGGGCCAGATCTTTTATTGTTTTCACTAGAACGAATGGGTAATGCAGTATGGTTAGCATGGGATAGTTTGAATAATTTCAGTGCGCCCTGGCTATAAGGATCCTTTGCTCCTTGAAAGAGCAAAAGTTAAGTTTATATCTGACAGTAAGAATATAATCGGGGTGGCCATGTGGACTTTAAATAAATTGCCTTCCTACTTCTATTTAATTATTTTACTTTAATGTAAAGCTAAATCTTCTAAAATTTAAAAAATCATATACTTTTCACTAATACCCCATTACTAGAGGGGGAGTTGGTATAATTAATATCTAAACTTATTTTGAAAACCACCATTTAACAATGTGGAGACATTGTGAGTTTTCCTAAAATTAGTTTTAATATGGATGGCATACTCAGTAAATTTCCATAAAATGTATATATGCTTCTTATCTGATGACTATATATTTCTGGGTACTAGCATGCAAGAAGCAACCTCACCACTTAGAAAGAGGCAAAAAGAGAGTACTTCTGTGTTTTTCATGAACTCAGGAATGAAACTTCATCTCTCTTCATGTGTGGCAATGTATAAATAGAGTTTTACTCTACAGTAAAAATGAGGTTAAGTGATTTATCTGATATCCTGAAACCTGACTAACAGAATTACTATTTTCCTCATCAGGGCTGCCTTTATAGTAATTCTTCCAATATTCTTCCAATATATGAGAAGTTGTGCCAAACTTCTCATAATTCAAGTGGGATACATTTCCTATAAGGTAAATATAGAAATCAATATAGATAAGAGCCCTTCAAGCTGATTGATTACCTTATGGTTTATGTACAAAATTATGGTGTCTCTTCTCAAGTAGCCTGGATAGTATGGACTCTCAGCCCAAAGATGATATGAGTGAAGACACGGTATTAGTCCAAATCAGAGAACTTGTGGTTAATTCTGACTTTTCCTCAACTAAAGAACTGTGTAATATCAAACAAGTCACGTACTGTTATGGACTCTGTTTTCCTTAAGTGCCAAAGAGACATTAGATCAATAATCTTTGGAATTTCATTAAGTGCCTGCATTCTACGACTGTATACTTTTTGGTT
Source organism: Nyctereutes procyonoides (assembly GCF_905146905.1). Classification (NCBI taxonomy): domain Eukaryota; kingdom Metazoa; phylum Chordata; class Mammalia; order Carnivora; family Canidae; genus Nyctereutes; species Nyctereutes procyonoides. Next base: position 12,833,343 of record NW_026575021.1, on the reverse strand, counting down.
ACTATCAATTATAATATTTGATATAAGTTAACATGTAATTATAATCATCCAAATACAATTTTGCACTTTAAAAAAATTTATTAACATAATAGACCTTTTTGAACTGAACTATTTGTAGTAGCTGTGTTTATGTCTTTGGAGAAATGGGAGGCTAAAAAGAGCCCTGAAAGTCCCCTCGCAGAATCCTTATATTTATGAGATATGAACCTTTTTAATTAGAATTCAATGAGATAAGTTAATCGGAGAAGGACAAACATTATATGGTCTCATTCATTTGGGGAATGTAAATAATAGTGAAAGGAAATATAAGGGAAGGGAGAAGAAATGTGTGGGAAATATCAGAAAGGGAGACAGAACATGAAGACTCCTAACTCTGGGAAACGAACTAGGGCTGGTAGAAGGGGAGGAGGGCGGGTGGTGGGGGTAACTGGGTGGAGGGCACTGAGGGGGGCACTTGACTGGATGAGCACTGGGTGTTATTCTGTAAGTTGGCAAATTGAACACCAATAAAAAATAAATTTATTATTAAAAAAAATTAGAACTCCAAAGACATCACTGCTACAGTAAAATGTTAAGAGTCTGGAAGTTCGTGATTCCTAGTAAGTGAATTTTGAAAATTAGCACATTAAAATAATATTCTATTATATTAAAATAAATGCACATTTTAATTGAAATGGTTTAAAACAGAGTTCTGGAGTCAGACTGACTGAGTTGGATCCTCAAATCTACCACTGTTTAGTTGTGTGACCTTGCGCTAAAAGAGAAACGTTTTTTTATTTATTTTTTAATTTTTTTAGAGAAATGCTTCTTAAACTGATCAAATATTTAATCTGTTTATTGGCGTAATTTCTTGAGGTGTAATTTGCATACAGTAAAATTCACCTCTTTTCTCGATATAGCTTATGAAAGATTCTATTCATTTAAAATTCAAAAAATTGCAGGCTAACCTTATAGTGACGAAAAGCAATTTGGTGGTAGCACGGAGATGAGACACTGTGGTGGCTCTAGTGGAGAGGTTGATTTGCATAAAGGATTATAAAAACTTTGGGGTGATGGATATATTTGTTACCTTGATTGTCGTGATGGTTTCATAGATAAATGCATATGTCAAAAATTACCAAGTGGTATACTTTAAACTTGTGTGATTTATGGTGCATTAATTGTGCCTCACTAAAACAGTGAGAAATGAGAACTTGAGGTTAATTCTGACTTTTCCTCAACTCATCAGTGACTTTTCCTCACTGTCTTAATGAGGCACAATTAATGCACTTTGCCTATGTTTTATGCTAAGGCCAAACCCTTAAGGGATTTGTTTCTGAGAGGGACACAAACAAAATTGAGAAATTCAGTGGTGGCTGTTCTTTCTAAGCCACTGTTGACCCTAAGAGATTTTATTACAGACTGAGTTTAGTTTAGCTCCCTGATAGTTATGGGGATGGTTGAACCCAGAAATCATGGAAGCAAAGTGATGGCAGTTAATTATTAGAAGAAAGATAGGTCTAAGGAGAGGCAAGGGTGAGTAGCCATTAGGAAGTTCTAACTCACAGAGATATATGGAGATAGTTAAAAGAAAATAGTATCTCCAGAGACAGGAGAGATAGGCAGCCAGCAAGGGTGGTGCTGAATCCATAACATCTAAAGAAAGCAAGAGTTAGATGATCAAGAGACTGAGGCCATCTTACCCCCAAAGTCGCAGTGTATTGCGTATTGTTTGTTGCCAGAATGAGCTGGTTTTCTGATCCAAACCTATTCACTGGAAGAGAATTCAGATCCCCAGGAAGAAAGACTCTACAATCCTATTACTATATGGTAATGAATTTGCAACCTATAGCCATTTGGCTAGCTAGGCATACATGAGGGCAAAGAAACAATGCCATTTCAAGGCCTGCTGGGCTGTTCACATAAATATCCAGGACCCAAAGCATAATCATGCTTTCTCTGTTAGAGTAGAAGTGAATGGTGGACAAGTTAATGGAATCCTGTGCAAAGTCTGGCATGCTGCACATCTACTGGGACACACACTGTTTTTGTTTTTGTTTTTTGTTTTGTTTTTGTTTTAGTCTTGGAATACATAATAGGAAAGGAGACAGTTGATACTTTGCAGACATTCTACTTTGGTTCATTTGCTGGTAAAATAAAGGCTGCTATAGTCAGATAGCCTAAATGGAAACCATTAAAACTGACTCGCTTTTCTAGAGAAAGCAAATTTTAAAAATAAAATAAAATCCCTGAGAACACTGCAGAAATTGGTGCCATCTGTGAAGATGTGAAAGATGAGGATGAGTGGTAGTGACTGCCATCACATCCCATCTAATTTTATCAGTCTAACCCTTCAAAACCAAGGTGGATCTGGAGGCTGGTGGTGGACTACTGCAAACGTAGTGAAATATTTCTTGTACAGGAGATTATTATAGTTTAAGGTGCATTGTACCTGTGAGGAGAGAGGCGAAAGGTAAGTCACTCTGCTTCTCATCACTTCAGGGGTTCACCTGGAGAATTTCAATGCCAGTCTTCACAACTCTGCAAGTTTAGAAGGGAAATACTTCAAGTAGGGGAAATGGTTAGTTACTTAAACACTGAATGATAGGTAGGGCTGATAACGATTAGGTTTCGAATACCAAGAAAGTCAAAGAGCAAGGAAAAAATTATTTTCTTAGAAGGGATAGTTTACCCTGATGATTTGGAGGATTGAGACCTCCTAATACACAAATGGAAACAGCTTAAATTTGGCAAACGGGAGATTCACTGGGATATTTCTAAAATCTCTTGACCAATTTTTACTTCAAACAGACAAGTACTGCTACATTGGGATAAGAAAAGCACAGAAACTGTGAATGTGACATGTGACAAACTTCAGACTTTTTCTTTTGAGTCAATAAGCTTTTGGTAGTTTCTGATTGCATCAATAGGAAACCATGCACCATCTATTTATCTTAACACTCCTAACTTCTCATTTATGAATTCTCCAGTATGTGGGGTAAGATGAAGATCAAGGTTAGTAAAAAAGTCTCATTATATTTTAAATGATAACTTTGCTTATGACACACAATAAAGTGATTATGTTTGCTTCTGCATTGGTCTTTTTTTTTTTTGTATTGGTCTTTTTTTAGATCTGAAAGATTAGAATTGTTGCTAAAATTTACCTAGCAGCTTTGGCATACCTCCACCATGTAGCATAGCAGCTCTACTTCAAGACATTTACCCAAAACACACACACACACACACACACACACACACACACACACACATGTTATATATATATATGTTAATTAAAAGATACATACAAGAATGTCCATGGCAATCATTTTTATAAAGCCTAAAACTGGATGTAAACCAAATGTTCGTTCAATGGAGACTGGATAGATGGATTATGGTATATTTGTACAATGTATTTCAGCAATAAAAAAATGAAACAAACTAATTACTTGCAATGAAATGGGTGAAACTCAAAAATATGCTGAGCAAAGAAGCCATATTCTTACATGTATACATACCTACACACATTTATATAAATAACAGATATTGCTATTTATATAAAGTGAAAGAGCACAATAAAAATCTATGAAGATATAAATTAAAAAAATGATTGCCTGAATGAGGAAAGAATATTGACAAGAAAGGAGTGTGGAGGGATCTCTTGATGTGAGGGAACTGTATCTGGGTAACAGTTTCATCATTACATTGGTATATAAAATGGTTGAATCTCACACAATTTCACAATTAAGATAATACATTTTATTGTAATGTAAATGTATCTGCATTAAAATGAGAAGCCTTGGGGATAGTGACTTAAGGCCAAAGGGGAGACTTTAGGGAACTTGCAATATTCCTCTTCTTAATTGGTAGAGGTTATATTATGTGGTACTTTGTGAAAACCTTTATGACTTACATTTTGTACTCTTTTCTGCTTATGTGTTATGCCTCTCTATATATATAATTAAATTATAAATATAAAAATTATGTGATATATAAATTATATAAAATTTTTAAAATAAATTTAGGGAGCAAGTAACTATAGATATTTTTTAAAACATTAAAATATTCTCAAATTAAATGCAGACTGTGGTCATTGTACTACTGAAAAAAAATTAGAATAGTTACAAGAAATGTGTTTATTCCAGATTTTCATGGCAACTACAATATCTTAAGGAATAGTAAAAAGACATAATTTATATTTCTGATACATAATATGAAAAAAGTGTAGGAAGGAATTGGTATGAATAATTTACAGAATTACGTGGGGCCAAATGAGATTATGCATAGAAAATACTTGAAAATTGTAAAGCACAATATAAATTAAGGTATTATCACCTTCCTCACCAATTGCACTTTTCAAGATGAGTCTTTAACAATGAATTTCACCAAATTTCCACACATCAATCAGGATAGCCAATAAAAATATCAATTTATCCATGATCTGAGAAAGAGAATTGGGGCTCTGGGTATACAGTGACACAAATATTTGAGTTATACTGACAATGGATATAGGTCTTTCTAGGAGCAATAATATTTGACAGCCACATCATATCTGTCAACTGAAATTAGACATACCCAGAATCTGTGAGTAAAGACAAAGCCCCTGTCAAAAAATACACTCTTCCTTCACTGTCACATTTTCTCCCTATGTATCATCATCATCATCATCATCATCAGTATTGCTCTTGTTATTACTACTATCATTTGTTGAATGCCCACTAACTTTACATCTGTTTTATATGGAACATATAATTTCTACAATTCCAGAGTGACTACATTCCCATTTTCTTAAAATTACCATTGTTCACCACATGTATATTGATCAGACATTCATGATCAACATCTGATTGATGAGAGGCTCAACCTCAACAAAACAGACATTTTAAGTTGAATAAGTCTTTGTTGTTGGGGGAGGAACTGTCAGGTATCTATATAATGTTTAAGAGCATCTCTGGCCTTGACCAACTAGATACTAGTAGCACATTTACCTAATTTGTGACAATCGATAATGTCCAAAGACACTGCCAAAATGTTGTCGGGAAAGAGGAGGTGTACTCCCCTTCACCCTGTTGCCTGTACATTAAAGTAGCCACAACCTAGTGCCAGTTAGGCACACAAAAATTCCTTTTACTTTTACTCAGAAGATCTGGACTTGAATTCCAACTTTTCTATTATAGTAGCTGTATGATTTGGCAAATTATTCATTTGGGTCTGTGAGAGTAATAACATATCAAGTCTTCCTGGGAATGACTTTCATTTTTGAGTCTTAATATAAAAGACAATTCATGTGTTCCTTTTGTAATTAAAATAAACCTTTACCTATTACTTTATAATAAGTCACCATGTCTGTTCTTCTTGTAAAATATTTCTCAATAGCAATGACTTTTTCTTTTTCTTTCCTCATTCATTTGTTTTTATTACCATCAAACACACTAGAACATTCAGTGCATAAGAGGCCAGCCTTGTGTCTAGGTAGCCACTTGATGCCCAGTATCTCACACATGGAAAAGTAGCTACAAGGAAATGCTCAATATACATTTAGCATATAATGGCTTAATTGTGATAATTTATGGGAAAGTAACAGAGTAGTTCTAATTATATTGCTGATGCTTACTAAATGCCATTTCCTTGTTCTCTTGTGTTATAAAGAAGAAGAATGAGTCTCAAAATTATTTCCCTGGTGGAGAAGTACTCTGTTACAATCTGGAATATGATATATGTTAGGCTGAATAATGGCTCCCTGAAGATGTCCAGGTCCTAATCCTTGGAATTTATGAGTGTGTTGTCTTATGTAGCAAAAGGGACTTTGAAGATGTGATTAAATTAAGGACCTTGAGGTAGGGAGAGTATCCTAGGTTATTCCCATAAGTCCAAGCTAATCACAAGGCTCTCAAAAAAATAAAAAATAAAAAAGAGGGAGGCAGACAAGTGGAAACCCAGGCATATGGCAATACAAGTCTAAACAAAGGAAAATGGGTGGCCTTGAGAAACCCTTAAGGCAAGAGGGCATCTTTTCTCCTAGTGACCCCAGAAGGAACACAGCTCTGTTGACAGCTTGATTTTATTCCCCTGAGACCCATTTTAAACTTCTGGCCTCAAGAACTATAAGAATATAAGTTTGTGAGTTTTAAGCTCCCAACATTATGGTAATTTATTATAGCAGCGATGGAAAACCAATAGAAGAATATACCCTACACATAGGTGTTTTATCTTCTTTTCTCACCATCTCATCTCTTTTACAAAAAAATAATAATAACGCAAGCTTTTCCCATTTTTTTATCCTTTACTCTTTCACTTTAATGTGATGCTTGCTCTGAGTCAAGGAAAGCAGAAGTTTCCTAGCATAAGAAAACCAGTTGTAGGGTGTAGAAAGTATAAATTGGTTGATAATCCAATTGTGCAATGTAATCATTCCATTCATTTGGTCAGTAAATATAGTTGAACAACTGCTAAGTTGTTGAACAACTGCTAAGTTGTTCAATTCTCATTCACTACTCACAAAGAATAAAATATATATAACAGAGTTTCTTTCTCTTACAAAGTCAGACTCAGTGGGGAGAGGAAAGGGGAAAAGAAATGGACACTTAAAGAGGGAATTTTTAAACACTGTCAGATAACAATAATGGAAGTGTTCCTAAAGCTCTTTGGGGACACATAGCTCTTTCTCAGGACATCTTTTTAGAGAAAAATAGATACACACTGGCTTTCCTTTGTAGTACATCCTTTTAAAACTTATTGAAAAGCTGAGTAAAATCTATTCATAGGGAATTAAATTGATTCACACAATATAAGGAAAAGAAACATCTCTTTTCAAGAGGCATTAAATCTACTTCCTTAATAGAGAAATCAAGATTAAAAGAGGTGAAAAATGATGAGAATGACCTTTTTAGTTCTAATCACACAAATAAATCAGTGCACTGGTGATGAATTCATTAATTTTGATTAAACACAGAACTATGAAGTCATTTGAATTAATTCAGTAATCACCATCAGGAACAGATGCTTTAGAGCTTGATATTGAGCAGACCCTCTAATTTGCTCTTTGACCCAGTCTTAGGGAAATGTGTACTAAGATCTTCAAGGTAGCTGATTTTATACACAGATGGATCAAGTATGAAGTTGAACAAAAGACCTATAGATAGTAATGAGGCCCTAACCTGACCCCTAATAAGGATAACATCAAGGTTAGCATAATTTTTGAAAAAAGCAGTGGTTTCACATTGAGGCTAGAAGGGGTTTTATTGGCAGCAATGCTAGAAACTCTTTAGAGCTGTGCAAGGAATTTTGAGATACTTCAGACTTAGCGTCTAGGACAAAAGAGCTATAGAACTTTAAGTTGTCAGATATGCCATAGGTAGCGGTAAAGTCAACTAACTATAAAGTCACTTCCAGAATCTGATTACCAAGTACACCCAACTCCATACAAGGTTAGTGATTCTGAAGGGGAATGAGTTATTGGTTAGGAGCCCTATCCATGAGTATAAAGCCATTTCCTGTAGGAAAATAAAAACTGCTTTGGGGTTAAAATTTGCAAGAATATATAGCCAATAGTAATAGCAGAAACTACTAGCTATTTCTCATAGAATTTTATCTAAATTAATGAAAATAATCCTGTACTGTCAAGTAATATGATTTTCCCACTCACAATATCAGAAAGCAGGTATCCTAATGTACCAGGAGTGCTGTAATGTCAGAGGATCCTCATGACAAGTCTTCACAGAAAATTAGAAGAGCAAAAGACTTAAGCTGTATGTACAAAGTATACATTTTCATCTCACTTTTTACTTCTTTGGATTCCAACCATGAATTACCATAACAGAAAATGGAAGAATAATTTTCTTTTTTTTTTGGAGAATAATTTTCATATTGAATTGTCAAAGGTTTTCCATAGAGTAATGATTTTTAAAAACACACAAAAGTTGTTATGATTTTTTTTTGGAGGAAACCTCAGAAATGTTAATCAAACATGTCATGAAAAGCCTTATTCATTAACAAAAGTACTTATTTGAATTAATCAATCCTATGCATCACCTGGCCCATAAGTAAACGGGGAAGAAGTTGAACAGGCTACATGCACACAACGCAAAATGATTGACCCTTTGAGAATTGTTATTTTCTGGATAGGATAAAAAGCACAGTAAGACAGCGGTGTTGGGAAATAAAGCCTATTTTTCTCTCTCATTCCAGAAATCAGAATTTGGGCTATTTTCAGGCAGATATCACTCTGAGTACCGTTGATGGGGGTGGGAGGAGAAGAAAAGAGAGACTCTAATTCAGGCATTTAAATAAAGTCCAGTAGATTTTTTAAAGACAATCAAAAGTCTAAAATTAAGCACTCATATACACAGAGGACTGTTCCGTAGCATCAACTGTTCCGTGTTGTGCAGGGATATTGTCTACATGAGTTACAAAGGCTCTCTAATGGGATTCTGATGGATACTTGGAGTTCCTCAAACAAGTACGAGGAGGGGCAGAGGGAGAGGGATAAGCAGACTCCTTGCCAAGCAGGGATCCCAATGTGGGGCTTAATCACAGGACCCCTAAATCATGCCCTGTGCCTGAGGTGGATGCTTAACCCACTGAGCCACCCAGACCCCCCCATTGTGAACCACCTTAATAATTCTTTTGTAACAGGTAATTTTTCCTTACTAGCAACCATTACAGCATCACAACCCAGCAAGATCCCATCCAATATCTTTCTTTATAAATAGGTTAAACACTTATTTTATTCAATGATAAATATTTTAAACCATTTACGTGGTCGCCTCTACATACCACCTTTTCGATTTCTTTATTAGATTTACTCCTAATGTCAAGGAGAATAAATGCTGGGAGGTATAGCTCCTGAGCACTACGTAATCCAACATAAGTATTTTTATTACTGTAAAAAAATCACATTCTGCATTTTTCTCCATAATTTTTATTAATTTTATTGGATAGTCAGAGATTATCTTTAGTTTTTTGAAGTCAATGTACACATTAGATTGACAATGACCCTGTTAAAGAAAAAAAAGATATTCTTGACAATAAAGTGGGAAGGAAGACTTTATTCAAGACGTGTGATAGGTGTTAATCTATCACAACAGGGGAGGGAGATGGGGATCAACTCTAAATATAACAAGATTAGTGGGGATTTATAGTTAAGGAGCAGATTAGGGGATCAGTGGATAGAAAATTACTAAGAGGAGACATCAAGGGTACAGCGGAATTTTTGCTAAACTGATCAAACAATTATTGCTGAAGGCAGGTCAGGGTGATCAAGTATCACCTGGGGGATGGTAGGAATGAGGAATTTGATCTGCTATTGAGGCTGAGGGGAAATCAGGGGTGGAAAGGTTCTGTTTAAACTGGCTTAACAGGCTTCTTGCTTAAACTAGGCTTTGCAAAGACAGGGAGAAGAGGGCTCAGGGGACCCTGACTAATGTTTGGTCAAGGAAAGTCCTCATCAGTTTTTAAAAAATTCTTACTTTACCAACAGACTGTATTCTATTATTTGCATCTGCTCATGCTGTTCAAAACACACTGGCTTTCTCAGGATTTCTAGAGTGTACCCGGCATGCTGCCTATCCAGATGCTTTGCACTTGATCTTCCTTTTCCTGTAATTTTCTTTCCCCACATATTCACATGTTGTCTTTCCTTACTACTATCAGATCTTTGCTTAAAATATCTTAGATTAACCCAACCTAAAATTACAAAAGGCATACCTACCCCCTAACCCTCTCCCTTTCTTCCTGCCTTTTCTCCTTATAACTTATCAACTGAAATTATCATAAAATAAACATACACGTAATACACATCTATCATGTGTGCATTGATTTCCCATATTTTCTCTCTCACTGTGTGAAGTCTCCTTGGGGGTGGGGGATTGAAGCTGTTTTATTCATTTGTGTAGTCCTAGCACTTAAAACTGTCCTTAGAACTGTATGATAGGGAAAGTGTTCCACAACATACACAGCTTTGGTATAGTCTTTCCCTTAGGGTAGTTATTTAACAGTTTATGCCCCTAATTCCTATTGTTATTCTTTTACATAGAACTTGTTTTGCAACTGCATTTATAGACCATGCTCTGTACTTTTTGTAGTTCACAGGTAGGAAATCCGCAACTTGGAAAGTGCATATAATTTTATAGAAACAACAGAAAATCGAGTATTCATATTAGATAATTAAAGTAGGTAGTTACTCTACCCTACATAATTTGCAAGAAAAAAATCAGAGTGATTATGAAGCAATTGTGGTAGCTTTAAACTGAATCATTGATAACTGGATTTACATGATTCATTTCATGTAAAGCTACAAAATTTGTGAGGTATGGTTTAGAGTTATAGCTTATTGCAATTTAAGTGGCTGATATAATGATCACTGAGGATAGATTCACATGTACCACTATTGATTCCTAAGAACACAATAAAAAAATAGTTATGAAGAGTGAGGAAAATCAGAAGTTAAACAAAAGCATCAGTCTTTCAGGCAAAAATTCTGCTTATATTAGAAATTTTGTGAATTCTCTTTTCGTTTTTAACAATACATAGAATAAAAATGATTTTACAGAATTGTGATATTCACCTTCAGGGTTTCCCAGAGACCTCAAATAAATCGGTCAATATCTATCAATTAACTAGCAAAGATGGTCTGAGCAGCACTTGGAGAAGAGGCATTTGCAGCTAATTCATCCAAATTTCATTTATTTATATAGAAATCATTTATTTTCCAAAGGAATATAGAAAAAGTTGACTGAATGGAATATAATTATATATCCTCAGAATCATCTCATTTCAGTCATATTTTTTGAAAAAAAATTTTCAATGACTTCTCAAACTAATTAGAAGGACAAATAAAACTCCATGTATCTTTGGGACTTTACATATTTTGATAGCATAATCTGAATTATAACTTTTATGACATTTAAAGAACCTTGTTGATGTTAAAAGACTAAATTTTCCATTTGTACAGGTGAAATCATTAATTCTCTGATATGAGATTAATTCTCTAATATGCGATAGACTCTTCTATTGTCTTCTCTGTTAAATGCTAACATATAGTTGTTCTTTCAACATGAAAACACCATAACCACTTTGCCATTTTGAAAGACTAAATAAAGCTTCTGTTATACATGTTGTAGCATCCCACAGACTATTATTCCTAGAAATTTGGTTGTTAGGTATTGTATTCATCTTACATATCAGTGGAAGTTTAGAAATTGGAAACATCCTGGTTCCAATTGTTTCTGGTTGATTAGCAGCAGCAACAAAAATAACACAAGCTTAAACTAAACAAACAACAAAATAACACCCTTCCCCAACAACAACAAAAACAGAAAAATAAAATATTTATCTGGGCCTCAGAATGGATACTTTTAACTATTAATTTGACCAGATCAATTTCCTGTGAAAGGTAAAATTTTGTATAGGACATACCTGTAAACACCACACTCAGAAGCATGCCATTGTCATAACGTTAAAAAAAATCACTTCTCTTGCCCATGAAATTTATTTAAACTCTCTTCTCTATACTTAAAAGAACACTCATGTGTCCCACGTAACTCTGAGAAAGATAGAAGGAAGGAGATACATATATACACATATTGACACACACACACATACAAACACACACCTGTTTGTGCTCTTATAAATAGTCCATAGTCATGTCATAAATAGTGTAAGTTCAATTTCTTCTTTGCTGATTTGAATGCCTTTTACCTCTTTGTTAATGTCTGAGTGCTGTGGCTAGAACATTCAGTGCTGTATTAAATAACAATGGCAAGAGTAGACATCCCTGTCTTGTCCCTGACCATAGAGGAAAAGCTCTCAGTTTTTCCCCATTAAAGATGATATTAGTTGTAAGTTTTTCATATATGGGCTTTGTTATGTTGAGGAATTTTCCCTCAACATCCACTTTATTTTTTATCATGAATGTGTTGTACTTTGTTGAATGTTTTTCCTGCATCTATTGAAATGATCATGTGATTCTTATCCTTTCTTGTATTAAGTGTATCACATTGATTGATCCGCAAATATTGAGCCCTAGCAACCCAGAAATAAATTCCATTTGGTCATTATGAATGACTTTTTAATGTATAATTGGATTCAGTTTGCTAGTAGTCTATTGAGAATTTTTGCATTTGTGTTCATCAAGGATATTAGCCTGCAGTTCTCTTTTTTCTTTTTCTTTTTTAATTTAAATTCAGTTAGCCAACATATAGTAAATCATTAGTTTCAGATATAGAGTTCAGTAATTCATCATTTGCATATGACACCCAGTGCTCATTACATCTCATGCCTTCCTTAAAATCCATCACCCAATTACCTCATCCATTAAAGCCTATCACCGAGTTACCTCATCCCACCCTCTCCAGCAACCATCAATTTGTTTCCTATAGTTAAGAATCTCTTATGGATTATCTCCCTCTGTGATTTCTTCCCATTCAGTTTTCCTTCCTTTCACCTACGATCCTCTGCACCGTTCCTTATATTCCACAGATGAATGAAACCATATGATAATTGTCTTATTTCACTCAGCATAATACCCTCCAGTTCCACCCATGTCGATGTAAATGGGTAAGGTGTAAGATTTCATTCTATTCTGATCGCTGAGTAATATTCATATATATTCATATATTCATATTCATATTCATATATATATGAATCACATCTTCTGTATCCATTCATCTGTGGATGGACTTGATCAAGATAAAAAGCCTTTGCACAACAAAGGAAACAGTCAACAAAACTAAAAGACTGCTTATGGAATGGGAAAAGTTATTTGCAGATAACATATCAGATAAAGGACTAGTATCCAAGATCTTTAAAGAACTTATCAAACTCAAAAAACAAAAAAACAAAAAAACAAAAAAAAACAAAACAAAAAAAGAAAAAAAAAGAAAAACAAAACAAAACAAAAAAAGAACTTATCAAACTCAACACCCAAAAAACAAATAATCCAGTCAAGAAGTGGGCAGAAAACATGAACAGATACATCTCCCAAGAAGACCTACACATGGCCAACCAATATATAAAAAATGCTCCACATCACTTGGCATCGGGAAAATACAAATCAAAACCACAATGAGATACCACCTCATGCCTGTCAGAACAGCTAAAATTAAGAAGTCAGGAAACAATGAACGTTTGCAAGAATGCAGAGAAAGAGAACTCTCTTACACTGTTGTTGGGAATGCAGGCTGGTTTTTATCTTTCCTTTTATCCTGAATGATAGCCTTGCTGGATAGAGTATTCTTGGCTGCAGATTTTTTCCATTCAGCATGTTGAATATATCATGCCATTCTCTTCTGGCTTGCCAAGTTTCTGTTGAAAAATCTCCAGCTATCCTTATAGATTTTCCCTTGCAAGTTTATGACATCTTTTTTCTTCCTGCTTTTAAGACTTTTTTTTCTTTATCACTGTATTTTGTAAATTTAATTACAATATGTCTTGGTGTTGGCTTCCTTTTTAGGATCTTGATAGGAGTTTTCTGTGCTTTCTGGATCTAGATATCTGTTTCCTTCTCCAGACTAGGGAGGTTTTCAGCTATTACTTCATCAAATAAATTCCCTGCCCGTTATTCTCTCTTCTTCTTCTGGCCATCCTATAATATGAATGTTATTACATTTGATGGAGTCACGGAGTTCCCTAAGTCTATTCTTGTGTCTTTTGTTTCACTTCATTGCTTTCCATTAATTTGTCTTCTAGGTCATTAATTAGTTCCTCTGCTTTGTCCAGCCTGCTGTTCATTGCATTAAGCATGTTCTTTGGTCATCCCAAGACTAGTATTTGAGGATATCATCTTAAAAATGGAGGAAGGGGGACTAGAGCCTGGAATATTGTGGGCAAGACTTATAATAAATGCTAATGGGAAAAAACTTAGCTATTAAAATTAAGCTGATCAAATAATTTTGAGGACTATTGATAGCAAAAGAGATTTCAAGTAGATTTAACAAATGGGCTCTTTTTGTTTTTAAAGATTTTATTTATTTGTTTGAGAGACAGTGAGTGAGAGACAGAGAGAGGGCACAAGAGGGGGTAGGGGCAGAAGGAAAGGGAGAAGCAGACTCTCTGGCAACAGGGAGCCTGAGGTAGGCTCAATCTCAGGACCCCGAGATTATAACCTGAGCAGAGGGCAGACACTCAACCAACTGAGCTACCCAGGCACCCCTTAACTGTTCTGACTTTTTTTCAGAGACTCAAACTCTAAGAGAAGAATTCAAGACATTGAATGGTGGAAATATGAATTAATTTAAGATGCTTGGGATACTTGCAAATGGATAATCTTACTAATAATATTAAGTAACTGAAAGTAGTCACTCAATTAACTATGATACATAATCAGCTGCTTGGAAAGCTTCTGTTTAAAACTGCACTTATCCAATATGCGTTCCACTTGACTGTCATGTGGCATTTTGTCTCTACCTTCTGTTTTGTAATCTTCATCAGGAATTCATGCTTAATGCTACATCAGGTAATTTAGCAACTGGTCAACTTCCTGCTGGTTTTAAACCACGTTTTCTTAACCAAGGCTTATTCATACAAACAAATCTCCAGTGCAACCTAATATGTGTAGGCTGTGAAACCTTTTTTCTTATCAGTTATTTTCAGGCACCCAGTGTCTTAACTGTGATATCAGATCTTGGCCTAGATTTTTTTTTCCTGCATTAAACTATGTTGTCCAGTCACCATGTAGCATTTCTTTGGCTACTTAACTCTCTACAGTTTCATAATCTTGGAATTCTTGTCTTTGTGCATCATCTGTATCTCAGGAACTCATTCTTTCTGTATACTGCCAATGCCAATTTGTCTGTTGACCGCATGACAATCTCAATAAAACACACTTTTCCTCTAGTCTATACTTAAATACCTAACAACAGATGTGTAACAGATACAATCAGTAAGAACAGAAGGTCAAAATGTAAAGTAGGGCCTGTAATTCCACCACCATGTCAGACATTAACACCCTTGTTACTTAACATTTTGATGTTGGTGGAATTCTGAAGGGCAGAGTTCTGGGGCAGCTAGGCAGCGAGATGCTCAGGAGGCAAGGTGGAGTATTTTTTTTGCCCACTGATATAGAACTATTTGAATATTTTATCCATTGGTTTTGCTGTACTAATTGTTAAGAATACATATCAGTCCTGTAATACTTGACTGCGTAGTCTTCTCTTTAATTACCTGTGCTAGGGTTACTATTTTTTTTAAGATTTTATTTATTCATTCATGAGAGACACAGAGAGGCAGAGACACAGGCAGAGGGAGAAGCGGGCTTCATGCAGGGAGCCCTACATGGGACTTGATCCCGGGTCTCCAGGATCACGCCCTGGGCCAAAGGCGGCACTAAACCACTGAGCCACCCAGGGATCCCTAGGGTTACTACTTTTATATATATATTTAATTTTTGAAACTGGCTTTTCTTCTATAGGAAATCATGTTATATGTATGCCAAAACTGAAAGTTTTTGCTCCCTCAAAATTCATATGTTGAAATGCTAATTTCCAATGTGATGGTATGAGAGAGTGGAGCTTGTGGGAGGATGTTAGGTCATGAGAGTGGAGTCCTTATGAATAGAATCAGTGTCCTTATAAACAAGACCCCAGAGAGGTCCTTCTGCCATGTGAGAACATAGCAAGGAAACAGCCGTCTATGAGTCACAAAGCAGGTCATCACCAGATCTTTTGACACCTGGATCTTAGACTTTCCAGCTTCCAGAATGGTGAGAAATAAATTTCTGTTATTTATAAATCATCCAGTCTATGGTACTTTATAGCAACTCAAATTAACAAAGACAGTGTAGTAATCCCAAACAGTGTTTTCACATTGCAGAGTATCAAAAGACATCATGCATTGTGTGTGTGTGTGTGTGTGTCTTATATGTAATGTCAATTAACAAATTATACAAAAAATATAGCTGAGTTTGGGGATGGCCAAGTGTTTAGAAGAATGAAAGAGTACTTTATAGCCTGTGATGACTAGGTCAATTTGTAGAAGAAGTTGAGAGGCTTAAAAGAAAGAAAGAAATTAAATAAGATAGTGAACTCTCTGTATAGGAAACCAAGAGTTTTGGCATGAGGGTGAGGATATACATGCCTTATTAGTAGACACTGAGTAGGAGAGTCTGGTTGAAATCAAAATATCATTTTATACAATAGCAAATGATATATTTAAAAATTTCAATTAGAGCCAAGTTGTGTGCTTTTAATAGCAAATTAATAAATTAATTATAATTTGTAACTTTATTTTCAAATTCCATAATTTAATATGTGTCCTGAAAATTGTGAAGTGCTTTTGTGAAAAGTGGGTTAGGGCAATTAAGTTGGAAATGCTGTGCAGATTTATTAGAGGCTGGCAGAAACTTGTTAAAGTAATCCAGCAATAGTAAAAGAAGGCGATAAATCAGACAGAAGAGAATGTCTTCATTGTGATTTCAGACCAGGGGAAGGCACTGTCATAGATGACTCTAATTCCACCAATAATTGGCTCTATTTGTTATGGAAACATTGAGGACAGAACACACGGTATTTCACTATCATTCTTGTGGACTTTATGACCCACCTTTGTAGACTTTAATTACTTAGGCTATACAAATAATAGCATTGGTGAATGAAATATGAAAGCTACCTTCTATATTCTTCAGCCAATTAGGATGTACAGGTGTAAATAATGCTTATCCTACCATAAACAAATCACTGTGATAAATCAATTATTATTATAGTTTGCTTTATTTATATAATTATTTATAATATTATTTATCAAAATAAAATAACAATTTTGAGCACTTATAATTTACTATGCACTGTTTTAAGGATTTCATGACACATAGTAAATAACACATTAATACTTACTGTTCTATTAGGATAATAATGAGCTCTTATACCAGTAGGGAAAGTGAGGCATGGAACATTTTTAATTGTCCAGTGTTGCATAAGCTATAAGAAATACATAGAATATGACTAAAATATTAATGACCAAATCATCTATGTATGAGAAAAAGATTCAAATTGCCTTGAAAGTCCAAGCTCTTTAAATTATACTGTAAAATTTTTCAGGTTTTCCAAACAAAACTAAGAAATGAGTAAGAATATTATCTGAATTCCCAAGATGTTTTCTTGATACCAAGTACTATAACATAGATACAGTGTATCACAGCTGTGTTAAATATTACATAATTATTAAATATTTACGTATTAAGTTTAAACATTTCAAAATGCTTCATACTAAACATTATAATATTAAATATTATAATATCTAAACAATACACATTTGATATATTGTATAAAACATAGATCATGTATTTATCTTCCTGAAACATTTGTATCAGGCTTTTGTAAAAGAAAAAAGTTGCCCAAGTGATTTCTTCAGAATAATATTATTGAAAAATTATAATAATATTATAAAAATATGCCCAAATTTACCTCAGCATTTTCTTACTCATTCCTAAATTATACTTAAGACTTTAAAATTATTGGAGTAGTCCAATTCAGATCTTGTGCTTATGGTAGCATTTTTACCTTTATTTATTTCAATACAAGAGAACCACCTTTTTCTAAACATAATTCTGAATGCTTTGGGGCCTTGAAGCTGAAGGCTTAAATAAACATTCATTTTACTGTCCTTTGATCTTAATAATTTCATACATGTTTCATCTGTTACTTTCTGAAAAATGAAGAAGCCACAAGCAAAGTTTATGAATATTAATTGTTATGGTTATCTACACTTATTTTGTCTTTTTTATAGGTACAACTCTTTAACAAAATGGTATTGGAATCAATTGCCTTTTAAAAAACACGTAAAAAATAATATGCATATTTTTCATTGGCTAAATGCCATATCTTTGCTTATACTAGCATCCCTTTTTCCTGTCTATCACTTTTTCCCTAACACATAGAAACAGATGTGTATGACACAGGGAAATGTATATGGTAGACAAATACTAATGGTGATAGGCTTTAGTTATAATATTTTTTAAAGTGACATTAATAGAGATGCTTTTATGGTTTCTAAGACTTACCTATGGTGAAAACCAATACACTATAAAAATTATGAGAGGAGGTAAGTGTATCTCCAACCAACAAAGCAAAAATGAACATACTAATACGAGATTTCACAAAGGAAATGATGAAAAAACTTGTTGATGTTACTTTAAAGATGTCATTCCATTGTCTTTTGGATTACAAGAGTTTGAGATATGTGCTCTTATTTATATTTGTTCCCTCTACATCTCATACAGGTTTTTTTTTTTCCTCTCTACCTGCTTTCAAGATTTTTCTCCATCAGTTTTGTTTAACATTCTGATTATGATCTGCCTTGGTCTGATTATCTGTGTCTTTCTGTTTAGAGTTCTTTGAGCTGCTGCTGCTGCTTCTTCTTCATCATCATCATCTTCTTTTTTTAAGATTTTACTTATTTATTCATGAGAGACAGAGAGAGATTGAGAGAGAGAGAGAGAGAGAGAGAGAGAGAGAGAGAGAGAGAGAGGAACGGACACAGGCAGAGGGAGAAGCAGGCCCCATGCAGGGAGCCCGATGTGGGACTCGGTCCTGGGTCTCCAGGATCACGCCCTGGGCTAAAGGTGCACCACCTGAGCCACCGGGGCTGCCCCTGTTTAGAGTTGTTTGAGTTTCTTAAACTTGGTTAGTTACATTTTTTCTTTTTCAAATTTGCTCTTGCCATTAATATTAAATATTTCCCTAGAGTCTACTGATAAAATATCCTTCTTTTCCATTTGTTTTTACTTTGTACTTAATTTTGGATAAAGTTCTATGCCTTTTTAACTTCACTAGTCCTTGTGCCCAATCTGGTTTTAATCTCCTCTCAATTTTTTTTTGTTTCATTTCAGAGACTATATTTTACATTTCAAGGTCCACTTCGTCTTCCGTTTTATACTTAATAGTTCTATCTTTATGACAGTCATGGTTCTCTCTATATTTTTGTACATATTTATAAGATCTATAGTAGCTTTTTATTTTTTTTCCTTATTCTTTGGTGGTTTACTTATTTATTTGAGTATAGTTGACATTAGTTTGAGGTGTACAACATAATGATACTACATCTCTATATGTCATGCTATGCTCACCACAGTGTAGCTACCACAGTGTGTAACCATACAGTGCTATTACAATATCTTCGGTTATTCCCCACATTGTACCTTTTATTCCCATGACATATTTCATAGTTGGAAGCCTTATTTTTTCCACCCTTCTTCACTCTTTTGCCCATCCCTCCACACTTCTCCCCTCTGGCAACCATCACTTCATTCTTTGTATTTATAGATCTGATTCTGCTTTTTGTTTATTTTATTTTATTTTTTTAGATTCCATATATGAGAGATAATATGGCATTTATCTTTCTCTGATTTATTTTGCTTAACATAATACCCTCTAGGGCCCATATTCTTTTGAAATTCAAATCAAAGAATTGAATTGACCTTAATCAACAAGAAAGAATGCATTTTGGTAATAACCCAAATAGCCAGAAAGTAGCATTGCTATTTTAGAGGAAATATTAAAAAGCTCAGGGAAGGGACACCTGGGTGGCTCAGCAGTTGAGCGTCTGCCTTCGGCTGGGGGCATGATCCCAGGATCTGGGATCCGGGATTGAGTCCCATGTCCAGCTCCCCATGAGCCTGCTTCTTCCTCTGCCTGTGTTTCTCTTCTCTTTGTGTGTCTCTCAGGAATAAAAATAAAAGAAAAAAAAAGAAAAAAGAAAAAAAAAGTAAAATAGCTCAGGGAAAAGAAATATAAAACTCTTGCTAATCGCCCAAGTAACTGAGTTAATAATATTCAGTTGTTGTTTCAGCTTGATTTGTAGTGACTTAATAATTCAAAGAAACTGTCATATATTATGCATGTATACACACATACATATTCAGATATACAGCAATTTCTATCATACAACATTCACAAAATTAGTCCTAGATGGATGATATATCAAAATGTTTCTTGAAAAAAAAGCTATTAAAAAAAGCTATAAATATACCCGATTTTAGATTCTGACACTAAAGATAATCTCTGCATTTAGAACCTTCTTTCTACTAATTGATATTTCTCCCAGTTATGGGTCATGCTTTCCTGCTGCTACACAAACATGGTAAATTTTTATGAGATGTTGGAATTGTAAAGTTTAAAATTATCCGTATCAGTTTTAGTATTTCTTTAAATAGTATTACAAGTTTTTTTTTTTTTTTTTTAATTTACGATAGTCATACAGAGAGAGAGAGAGAGAGAGGCAGAGACACAGGCAGAGGGAGAAGCAGGCTCCATGCACCGGGAGCCTGACGTGGGATTCGATCCCGGGTCTCCAGGATCGCGCCCTGGGCCAAAGGCAGGCGCCAAACCGCTGCGCCACCCAGGGATCCCTACAAGTTGTTTTTTTCGTGTAGTCAAGTTATTTTAGGTCAGTTTGATATTCTTAAGGCTTGTTTTTAAGCTTTGTTATGGCATGGACAGATTTGCCTTCTCTTTGGGCCTAATTTTGATCCATTCTCAAAGCATGACACTTTTAAGACGCTACCTAATGTCTCATGTAATTTTAAGGTTTCTCTGGTGTGGCAGTTGGGAACTCTTGTGATTTACAGAAATTATTTGGCTTACAGGGTCTGGTGATTTCTTTGGATTCTTACAGAATTTTTCCTAGTGCTCGCAAAAATGAGGACTGAAAGATTAAAAGAAACCCCTATGTAGATTTCTAAAGTTCTGTCTCTTTCTGGTTTTCTCTTTTTCAGCATTCTGCCCAAACATTCTTTCTGTCTCTTATTTATTGGACTACAATATGTTTCTCTTCAATACAGTGAGGAGCATTTTAGTTACCTCATTTTTGTGTGTGGCCTAAAAGCCAACTTCAGACAGTAAGCTAAAGCAACCACAGGACTCAGATTGTTTCTCATTTCCTCAGTATCACAACCCCACATATCTTGTTGTCCAATGTCTGAAAACAAATTCTTAAAATTTTAATATATTTATCTGGTATTTTAGTTGTTAATGGCATTAAGGCAATTTGTCTGAAAGTTAAAGAGCCTGAAGGCAAGACAAAATAATTCTAATCCTAACCACATTATTTACAACATCAAAGATAAGGGAACACTATACAACCCATTTATAGGAATACCATAATTCTGATACCAAAAGCAGACAAAGACATTATAAAGAGATATTATTCTGTATGATTGTAGGTAGCAAGATCTTTAACAGTGTTAGCAAACAGAACCTAGCAATAAATAAAATGTATAACTTATGACCAATAAGTAGGTTTTTATCCCAGCAATGCAAGATGCTGAATTAATATTGAAAAACAAATTGTTGTAATTTATCATATTAGAGACTATGAGAGAAAAATGGGTGATCACAACAGATGTATAAAGAACATCTGACAAAATTCAGACTCATCCATAATAAAAACTCTCAGCAAACTAGTAATAGAAAAAAAAAAAAAGAAGGGGAGGAGGGCGGGGGTTGGGGGTGAATGGGTGACGGGCACTGAGGGGGGCACTTGACGGGATGAGCACTGGGTGTTATTCTGTATGCTGGCAAATTGAACACCAATAAAAAATAAATTTATTATAAAAAAAACAAAAACGAAAACTTCTTCATCCTGATAAAGAACATATGTGAAATACCCACAGCTAAGATGATACTTAGTGGTGAAAGAGGGAGTAGTTTTTTTTTCTCTAATATTGAGAACAAAACAAGGATATTTGCTTTTATCACTTCCATTTAGTATTGTATTAAGATCCTAGCCAGTGCCTTAAAGCAGGGAAAAAAAATAACATTCATACATATCAGAAAGGAGTAGTAAGCTATTTTTGTTTAACAACTGCAGAATATTCTGTATATAAAAATCCCATGAGATCTACAAAAAAGGCACATGAGTTAATAAGTTAATAGGGTACAAAATCCATATGTAAAAGTCAATTGTATGTCTAAGTGCTAGCAATGGGTGTTTATATATTGAAATTAAAAATAAATGCCCTTTATAAAAGAACTTAACAAGATAAAACACTTAAAGATAATTTTATGAAAACATTTGCAAGACTTCTACAACTGAAGACTTCTGACTGCCGAAATAAATATAACTAAAGAAATACATTATGTGTAAGCATTAGAACATTTAGCATTATAAACATGTCCATTTTCTCTAAATTGATCTATAGATTAAATTCAGTTCCATTTATAGAAATGTAGAAATAAAGAGGCTGTTTCTAGATAAATATTGTAGACTTTTTGTAAAAAATATAAAAGCTGTTTCTAAATCGATATTTTATGGCACCTCTGCTTTTCCACTTGGATTTTAAATTAATCTATTTCAATCAAGGTGCTATTAAAAAACACATGTTACAATTGTAACAGAGCCTAACCTCTGACAAAGAATAAACAGAGCTGCAGGATGGCTATATTAAAAATGTGCTTTACAATAAATATAATACATAAGAATAAAAAGACAGTAGGCATATAGTTTTCCCAGATGGTCATTAAAATACCAAGCTCTAGCAGATAGTGTCAGGGGTAAAACAAGATTCAGTCAAGGAGTTCACATGTGTTCTTCAAACCTAACTGCTAAAAGCTGAATGAATATCATGCTTTATCAAGGGGCAGAGTCCTTAATACCACTTTCCATCTAAGTATTTTAGTATTTCTGTGATACTATCAATCATTCTTTAGTTACTAAAGATATTTTATGGGAAAATGTGCAAGGATTGGAAGAAAATGTACAGTAAAACTTGATATCCCAAGCTTTATAGCAATATTAGAGAAAACATGCTCACTCGCAAACACACTGGCAAATATATATACACCAGATAATTTTCATGAAAAATTATTTTCATGTTACAGGAGTTGAAGATCAGAAGAGTTAAATATAAACTCTCTAGACTTAGAAATCTGAGGACTTGATAGCAGAGCCATGATTTGAACTTAATTTTGTTTCATTTTAAAGGTTTTAAGTTTAAAGGTTTTAAGAATATATATGAGTATATATGTATGCATATAAACTATCTATCATTTTTATTACATTTCAATTAGCTAATTACATAATACAACTGCTACCTTTGTAAGGGATTGAGTATAAATCGTTAAAAAAAAGCTCCTTTATTTAATCATGTGGAATTTATTCTAATGATCTAAAGATGATTTGGTGATAGGATTCTTGTTATTATATTACTAAATATTAAGGATTTTTTTAATTTGTTTTTCAGATACTATGATTTTAGGATGTTTATATGCTAAGAGTAGTGAGAGGGAGGAATGAGAACAGCTGGAATATGGTCCCACAGGCAGAGAAGTTGGCCTTAGACAGAACCATGGATTGCCCTTCTGGAGTATTGGGGGATGGAGGACTGTGGATATTTGAAGAATGGTTTTGTAGAGTGCTTCTGAGAATGCATGAAATTTTTTCTCCTATTCTTTTTCTCAGTGGAATTAAAGTGAGGACATAGAACACACACACAAACACAAGAAAATAGTTAACATTGAAGACCTGAGACTGCTACCTTGAGAAAGATCAGTTTGCAGAGTTGTCCTGTTACAAAGATGTCTAGAAATTTGAATCATGGAAGCATTCAGAACTGAGGCTGGCTCACAATGTATAAACTGTTCAAAAAATATTTTCTGCTGAACACTAATTTCCTACTAGGAACTTCAGATGTGGTACATGCTAGGCAAGGAAAGCCTGTAAGAATAGCCCCCAGGAAAAACTGTGGACACTGAATCTCTGAAGAGTTTCCCTGGTAGAAAAGGTTTAATATATGTTGTCATAACTGGTTATTGAAGGAATTAAGCACACTCTGTGTGACTCCACAAGGAGAGAACTTTTGCAACTCATACCTGGTTTCCTCTGGATTTTGTCCCATGTATCTTTTCCTTTTGCTGATTTCGCTTTGTATCTTTCATCATAATACATCAAAGCTATGATTATTAACGTATGAGAGTCCTGTGAGCCCTCCTAGCAAATAAACCTAAGGGTAGCCTTGGAGACATCTTATCAGCATAAACCCATACATGTGCACGCACACTCTCTCTATATACGATTAAAATACTGAACAAGTTGAGTCAATTATTTAACCAATTTATGGTGAAAGATCCCACTTTCTATCATTGTTGGGGATTTTTTAACCAAGTGTTGATATATCTATGAATATGGATAAATAATTATCTTTAAATATGACAAAAGGACCATAGGAGTTTTAAAATTCCTTTAACTTTTCTAAATTCCTAAAAACTATACATATAAGATATAGTGTTAATAATTTAGAACTATTGTGATCTTAAGGTTTGAAGAGTCTACTTGGATTTCTAATATACTATCTGCTTAATTAGAACTAGAGCTAATTCAAAATGAAGCATTAAAAATATTGGATAAGAAATATAAAAGTGTATTATATAAGGATATAGAAGGTAGACTCCAACTAGAAAAAAATACTTAAGAAAAAGGGCTAGTTTCCAAAATCTATAAAGAACTTCTTAAACTCAACACCAAAGAAACAAACAATCCAATCATGAAATGGGCAAAAGACATGAAGAGAAATCTCACAGAGGAAGACATAGACATGGCCAACATGCACATGAGAAAATGCTCCGCATCACTTGCCATCAGGGAAATACAAATCAAAACCACAATGAGATACCACCTCACACCAGTGAGAATGGGGAAAATTAATAAGGCAGGAAACAACAAATGTTGGAGAGGATGCGGAGAAAAGGGAACACTCTTACACTGTTGGTGGGAATGTGAACTGGTGCAGCCACTCTGGAAAACTGTGTGGAGGTTCCTCAAAGAATTAAAAATAGACCTGCCCTACAACCCAGCAATTGCACTGTTAGGGATTTACCCCGAAGATTCAGATGCAATGAAACGCCGGGGCACCTACACCCCGATGTTTCTAGCAGCCATGTCCACAATAGCCAAACTGTGGAAGGAGCCTCGGTGCCCATCGAAAGATGAATGGATAAAGAAGATGTGGTTTATGTATACAATGGAATATTACTCAGCCATTAGAAATAACAAATACCCACCATTTGCTTCAACGTGGATGGAACTGGAGGGTATTATGCTGAGTGAAGTAAGTCAATCGGAGAAGGACAAACAGTGTATGGTCTCATTCATTTGGGGAATATGAATAATAGTGAAGGGGAATATAAGGGAAGGGAAAAGAAATGTGTGGGAGATATCAGAAAGGGACACAGAACATAAAGACTTCTAACTCTGGGAAATGAACTAGGGGTGGTGGAAGGGGAGGAGGGCGGGGTGTGGGGGTGAATGGGTGACGGGCACGGAGGGGGACACTTGACGGGATGAGGACTGGGTGTTATTCTGTATGTTGGTAAATTGAACACCAATAAAAATTAATTTATAAAAAAAAACAAGATTTAAAACTAGGTTAGCTTTGAAAGAGATGCTGTATTTATAAAAATAAAACGTTGTGCCATCATCTATAAAAAAAAATAAAAATAAAGTAAAAAAAAAAAAGAAAACAACTTTAACATGTAATTTTTGTAGGAAAAAGGAAAAAAAAACTAATGATTATATATATTTTAAACACCAGTGCAGGGATCCCTGGGTGGCGCAGCGGTTTAGCGCCTGCCTTTGGCCCAGGGCGCGATCCTGGAGACCCGGGATCGAATCCCACGTCGGGCTCCCGGTGCATGGAGCCTGCTTCTCCCTCTGCCTGTGTCTCTGCCTCTCTCTCTCTCTGTGTGACTATCATAAATAAAAAAATAAATAAACACCAGTGCAGAGACAAAGAATTAGTGAACTAGAAATTGCATGTAAGGACATTTCTCAGAATTCAGGACATAAAGTATAAGAGGCAGAAAATATGAAATTGAGAATAAATGACATACAGGATGGATTATATATGAAATCAGAGTCCCAATATAATAGAAAAGAGAGACTGTTAAAGAGGTAATATGGGAAACAAAATATTTCCAAAAATGATGATACACTTGAATTTATAGTTTCGGGAAGCACAGTAAACACTAAGCAGCAAAAATAAAGTGAAATACATTATTAGCCACATAATAGTAAAACTACAGAATCTTAAAATCAGAGTTACATTAAAATATCCAGAGTACATAGGCAGTTTATCTATAAAAAATAACAAATTAATACAAAAATTGTCAATAGCACTGGTGAAAGCTAGAATGCAGTAGGATAATATCAAATTTTCAGAAAGAAGAAAATTCTCACACTGTAACCCCAGTTTAATGCTAATTTATGAATTAAAGTGGAATTTAACATTTTATAATAAAAGAAACTAATAATTCGCTATGATGGACTTTGCTAAAATAACCTTTAAAGGTTGTAAATCAAGAAAAAATACCTGAGAAAATATGAAATTGAATAAATAATCAGAAAGAAATTAATAAGTATGCTATCACATTCGTATTATAAGAAAATATCGACTGTATAAAACTAATGATAATGTCTAAATTTGGAGGGAAGAAGGCAGAGTTAACTAAGATGTTGGGCAGTTCTAACTCCTACAAGAGGTTAACACGTTGTAAGGTATTTATGGGGTATATATTTATAGTTTTCCCCTAAGTTTGTATGCTATGATATTAAGAGCAATCAATAAACAATAGACAGACAATAAACTGGCATGTAACTGTCATTCACTAAGAAGAAAAACTTTTTGCCATGCCTCTAACATCTGTTGAGTTTAACAAATTCAGATGCTATATCAATATCTCTTGTATTGTTATTTGAAGTGAGTTTCTTGTACACAGCATGTGGTTTGATAATATAGGTCATTAAATTCAATTTGCCAATCTCTGACTTTTAGTTGGTATATTTAGCACATTTACACTTAACATAATTATTGATTTATTAGAGCTTAACTGAGGCATTTTGGTTTTTATATTTGTTTCATTTGTTCTTCATTTCTTTGTTTTTACTTTTTCCATTTTCCTGTGGGCTCTTTTACATTTCATTTTGATTTACCTTTATTATTTCTGAGTATATCTCCTGTAAAAATGTTTTAGTAGTTTAAGATTATATTAAGAAATGTTTAAGATTATATTAAGAAATTATATTAAGATTATATTAAGATGTTTAAGATTATATTAAGAAATTATATTAAGAAATGTTTAAGATTATATTAATGGGGGGAAATATAAAGGGGCCTAAAGGGATATAAGTTTTCTACACTTTACTCAAACATTTCTTGTACATACTCAAGAACCACATCAGATGTTATAATTTTTACTTCCACTGTCAAACATAATTTAGAAAACTCATGAGTTTATTGCATTTACCTGGATTTTCACTTTGTGATTTCATCCTTTTTGATGGTTTAAAATTCCTTCCGTTATCATTTCCTTTCCATCTCAAGAACTTCCTCTAGCTGTTTTTTTTTTTTTTTTAGGGTATCTGTTTTAAGTCTCTTATCACAGACCTGAGGTGAAATTGCATGAATTTTATTGATTAACTCATAGGCTTATTGTAATTTTGAAAATCAGTTTTATTTGACCATCAATAAGCAATTATTTACCACTTTGTTTCCAGACAAGGCAAGTGTCACAGAGACTAAACAAAACATTGGCACCTTGAATTGTTCCCATTCTCTTCTGAGTAGCCAAGCCTCTTTTAAAAGCTCTTCAGGGAAAATGATATATTTAGAAGTAGGTAAGAAGTCAATGTCTTTTAACTTTCGGGAGCAATTTTATTATATAGAGAATTGGGATGTCTCTCTTTAAAAGATCTGAATGCTTTGTGAAAGGACATCCTTCTTTGTCACTGCTTTCATTGTTTCTACTTAAAGTTTTTCATTTCCAGGACTTTTACCATGAATAATCAAAGTCCTTTGAATTGCTGTATTATTATAACCCCCATAATATATTAATACTTCTGTGATTTCAAAATGGTCACAAGAGTATCACTAAGATTCCTATTGCCACCAATTCAGCATGTCCCAACTTGACTGACTTGCATTTTTATCTCTTAATCTTCTACAATAGATTATTTGGACTTCACTTTTAAGTTATATAACTTTTAAGGTATATTTTAAAAAGTGGTGTAGCTACTAACTGGCCTTTGGTCATATTCTTCTTAAATTCCATTCTTAATTTTTCTGATATTTAGTTAATCTCTGACATGATCTACAGGTTACATATAAGTCATTTATCTTTGAAATAAAGACTTAGGAATGAGCAAAAGCAATTAATCTTGACTAAGGTTATATCATTGTTCTCCCCTTCTGTTCATGATAGACATCTTGCCTGGATCCCAGAAAGTAAATTGCTGGGTTTAAAGGTGTCTCAAATTTCGACATTTTTAAAACTTAGATCTTCCTATAAAATAGCACTTCATTTTATGATATTAGGATTTTGTCTATTATTCTAGACCATCTCTTATAAAAATTGACACATGAAATGTTTTTTGTTAGTTTTTATTATAAATGATCGTACCTTTTCTTTAATTTTGCTTAGACTTGTTCAGAAATACAGAGATGATTCATACTTCTTCATGGCCACATTTAAAATTCTGTAGACAAGTACAATGAAAATCCCTGACAAAAATTTTCAATTAAACACAATTACAAGGACATAGGGTCCTTTTTATTTAACATAGTTATTTTGCTTTATTTAATTTTATTTAACATAATTTTATATTTAAAGGCTGTAATATTTCTCATTTGATCAGTTCTTAGTTCCATGACCTTGGTTTTATGGTTTAACATTATCAATTACAAGGATCACCTAGTATATTCCATAGTATTCTTCTAATCCAATGGGAAACATGAACTGAACATTATCCCTGGATTTTTCAAGTAGATTTTTTAAAAGTATCTCATGTTTTAAAAGTCAATCAAACATAGAAATGTAGTAGTAAAAAAGATAATACTATTAAACTGCATTTTAACAATGAGCTATATATCATGAAAAGGGAAGCTTCAAAATTACTCAACGTTAACAAATTAAGAGTATTTTTCCTGTCAGTGAATGGAAATTTTGAAATTCTTAGAGAAATTTTATTATATACAGAATAAATTTAAGTAACAGTATTTTACCAGAACTTGCTTGTTAGCTTTCTAATTGCAAGATCTCTGGCCTTTAAAGAGTTGAAAGCTCTGATACATTGAACATATGACTTATTAGAAGGTACACATAGAAAAAACTCTAAGCATAGGACATGTCCAGTGTTTTTCTAAAGGTGGCATATCTCCCTCTTGCACTGCGATGACTGATACTGATAATACACACATGTAATTTTCCTTTCTAACTTGGATTTACAAGCAAAGGGTTTCTCCTGTTTTCCAACAGAGATATTGCAAAGTAACAAGCATGACAATATTTTCCTTACACAACCCAGATAAAAACTCAAGACCATATTATAAATTTATTTTATTTCCTTTTTTAAAATATTCTATCAGTGGTGGCTTTATTCTGTCATGCTCTCCAATTGATATATTTTAATTCCATTCTTTCAACTGATATATTAATCAAGTAAGAAAATAGCAAATGCCCTAGGTTTGTCCCTCAGTTTGGTTTATAGAACTTTCAATACTCCCTACCCACCTATCTCTTCTCTAACACAATGGCCAAACATAAAATTTGTCTATATACTTACTGATAGTCCAAAAAAATGAGAAACTAAATGCTAGACAATACTCATTAGATAACTTTTTTTTTTTTTTCAGAAATTTCTCATTGTCATTGGGGAACATTTTCTAACTTTGCTTTTTGGTAATGCCTTTGGAAATAATTTTGTATCAAGTCCAAAATTGATTTTCTTACTACCATCCCTTGTGCTAATCAAAGAAAGTCAAGCTCTCACCACTAGATGTGATTCCTATAAAGTGATTCTGTGAAGATCTATACTTATGTTCAGTTATGCACCTCAATCAAGGAGTATGCCTTACAATAAGAGAGCATGGGAGGACTCCTCAGCACCTTTACACAACCTTCTCTAAATATAATTTCTAAGTTTTTGATGGGCCCTGGAGTGCAGACAACTTGAGTGTGTATTTTCTGACAAGTATTGCAAGTGCTTTTTTTTCTTTGTAAGTTATGATAGAATCATGTACACTATAAAGAAAAGAAGTGTATAGGAGATTTGACATCTTTATATAAAATCTAAAAATTTGTGGAAAGTTAGAAATACTGAAGTTAAGAACCTTATACTGAAGTATATAACATATAAAGGTGTTTTCTGGGTTCAGACTTTGGCAAGTAATTGGTAGAGGGTTTACTTTCTTTGAAATTCCAATTAAAATATTCATAAGTACTGAGGAAAAATAAATAAAAATTGGTATGAAGTTACTGTGGCCGAGTTCAAAAAGGGTGTTGCCTGTGTGCTTCTCTAGGATTTTGATGGAATCTTGTCTCACATTTAGATATTTCATCCATTTTGAGTTTATCTTTGTGTCTGGTGCAAGAGAATGGTCTAGTCTCATTCTTCTGCATGTGGATGTCCAATTTTCCCAGCACCATTTATTGAAGAGGCTGTCTTTCTTCCAATGGATCGTCTTTCCTCCTTTATCGAATATTAGTTGACCATAAAGTTCAGGGTCCACTTCTGGGTTCTCTATTATGTTCCATTGATCTATGTGTCTGTTTTTGTGCCAGTACCACACTGTCTTGATGACCACAGCTTTGTAGTACAACCTGAAATCTGGCATTGTGATGCCCCCAGATATGGTTTTCTTTTTTAAAATTCCCCCCTATTTGGAGTCTTTTCTGATTCCACACAAATTTTAAAATAATTTGTTCTAACTCTCTGAAGAAAGTCCATGGTATTTTGATAGGGATTGCATTAAACGTGTAAATTGCCCTGAGTAACATTGACATTTTCACAATATTAATTCTGCCAATCCATGAGCATGGAATATTTTTCCATCTCTTTGGGTCTTCCTCAATTTCTTTCAGAAGTGTTCTATAAAAAAAATAAAATAAAAAAAGAAGAAGTGTTCTATAGTTTTTAGGGTATAGATCCTTTACCTCTTTGGTTAGGTTTATTCCTAGGTATCTTATGCTTTTGGGTGCAATTGTAAATGGGATTGACTCCTTAATTTCTCTTTCTTCAGTCTCATTGTTAGTGTATAGGAATGCCATTGATTTCTGGACATTGATTTTGTATCCTGCCACGCTACCAAATTGCTGTATGAGTTCTAGCAATCTTGGGGTGGAGGCTTTTGGGTTTTCTATGTAGAGTATCATGTCATCGGTGAAGAGGGAGAGTTTGACTTCTTCTTTGCCAATTGGAATGCCTTTAATATCTTTTTGTTGTCCGATTGCTGAGGCTAGGACTTCTAATACTATGCTGAATAGCAGTGGTGAAAGTGGACATCCCTGTCTTGTTCCTGATCTTAGGGGAAAGGCTCCCAGTGCTTCCCCATTGAGAATGATATCTGCTGTGGGCTTTTCGTAGATGGCTTTTAAGATGTCGAGGAATGTTCCCTCTATCCCTACACTCTGAAGAGTTTTGATCAGGAATGGATGCTGTATTTTGTCAAATGCTTTGCATGGTTAGAGTACAGAGAGAAATAAAGGTAGATTCCCTAGAAGTTAAAAGACCTTAATAGAGGCTTTATTTGAATATATGGATACTTAACAGGCAAATAGACATTTGAGGAACTTTTGCACTGAACTATATAGGATGAATAGGAGAGGACAGAGGCTGAAAGGAAAATCAAAAGGATTCTATTGCAATTGTGCTTTAATGAATGATGAAGGCTGATATTGGGTTACAGAAGATAAAAAAATATTGCAAACGGAATCAGTGATAGATTGCCACAGAGTACGTGAGACTAGGAGGCAAAGTTTTATAAATCACTGGTAAATTTAAATGAGATTTTGGTTTGTAATTAGGAGTCTATTTTTATTATAATCAGTTCGGACCAACTTCGGTTCTGATTCACCTGCAGATCTGTCTTCCCTCAGATCCTGAAACATCTATGTCTGATTACTTTATCTTGTTAGAAATTATGCAGGAATGGGAAGTTAATTTGGCCAGTGAATTCTTCAGGGTCTCATTCCTTTAACTGCCAGAAAACCACATTACACAAGATGAAAAGCATTTTGTATATGATAACTTACCACAGCTGTTTTCCCCCAATTATCCCCAAGATACAGACTGACAAAGATGGAGTTCGCTTGCAAATAATTTGTGAGTTTACTGTGAGAGGGTGTTGAAAGTAATTTTAAAACACATGATTATGTGCTAACTCTATATTTAATTGTTTGAGGAACCATCAGATTATTTTTCAAAGTGGTGACACCATTTTACATGCCCACCAGCAATGTATGAAGCTTCTGACCGATGTACCACATTTTTGCCAATACTGGTTATCATCTGACTTTTTGATGATAGTCATTCTAGTGAGTGTGATGTTGTATCTCATTGTGATTTTGATTTATATTTCCCTGATGACTAATGATGTAAAAAAAATGTTTTCATGTGTTTAGTTGCCATTCTGTATGTATTTTTTTGGAAAAATGTCTACTCATATCCTTTGCCTTTTTTTTGATTTGGCTGTTAGTGAGTTATAAGAGTTATTTATGTATTTTAGACCCAAGCCTCTAATCAGATATATGACTTGAAAATATTTTCTAACATTCCATGGGTTGTCTTTTCATTTTCTTGATTGAGGCCTTATGAAGCATTCCACTACTAGGTATATACCCCAAATAAATGAAAATATATGTCCACACAAAAACTATGCACAAACGTCTATAGAAGCATTATTCATAAGAGCCCAAAGTTGGGAATAACCCCAAAGTTCAACTGATGAATATAAACAAAATGTGGTATGTTAGACCATGGAATATTATGTGTAAAGTATTAAGATATGCTACAACATGGTTAAACCATGAAAACAAAAGACCACATAGTATATGTTGCCATTTTGAATAAATATCCAGAAAATGAAAATTTATAGAGACTGAAATTTGAATGGTGATTTCTTAGGGATGGAGGATAAGAGGATGACAGCTAAAGGGCATGGGGTTTCTTTTTGAGGTTAGGAAATGTTCTAAAATTGACCATTGTAGTGATTGTACATATCTGTGAATGTGCTGAAAACCACTGAATTACAACGTTTAAGTGGATCAATTGCATAGTATATAAATTGTATCTCAATTAAGATGTTATTAAAAGAAATCCCCACATAATAAGATTGAAGTTATCATGATCCTGGGTTTACCTATGCTTATGTGGCTGGAAATCACTAAATAATTTGTTCTTACTTAGTTCTGAATTTATATACCTGTAGGTATTTGTACATAAATCTGCTAAACTGAGTGACTCTATGACAATTGCATTCAAACTTCTGGTGTTCAGTGTAGCCAGTCAGGAGCGTAGCCCACTCACAGTCCGAGTTTCTAACTTTCTTGGCATTATGGAAGTTCTGAAAAAACTATTCAAATGTTTAAAGCTCTCCAGAATAATTATACTTAAGCACATTTTTTACATGTAATTTATTACATCAGAAAATGATTTTTTAAAAAAAGAAAATTATTTTTTCTAACACAGGCACAGAAAAATACAGCCTTTACACTTGTTTCTCTTATAAAAATAAGTTTCCACTGCCTGAAAAAAATAGGCAATATATGCAAAAATACGGAATCAAGTTTGGATTCAGCAAAGAAAGTGATTTCAATTATGTGAATCTTTGATTCTGCTTTCATAATAGTGTTTAATAAGAAAAATAAGAATTAAAATAATATCTCATACCACATAGTTCTGTTTAAACAAGGACATAAATACCTTTGGGATATTGACAAAAATCATCTTTTCACCCAAGCAATTTTCAAATTAGAAAAGGAAATTGACACGTAAACATTTTCCTTATCTGGCTCATGGAAACCCTGAAAACCATCCATGGACTTTCTAGAGTTAACAGCTTTTTAAGAGAGAGAAAGTCCTAGTTTCTGACCAAGGAATACTTTCTAACTTCTAGGATCAATGCTTCTTTTTTTTAAATTTTTATTTATTTATGATAGTCACATGAGAGAGAGAGAGAGAGGGAGAGGCAGAGACATAGGCAGAGGGAGAAGCAGGCTCCATGCACCGGGAGCCCGACGTGGGATTCGATCCCGGGTCTCCAGGATCGCGCCCTGGGCCAAAGGCAGGCGCTAAACCACTGCGCCACCCAGGGATCCCGGATCAATGCTTCTTAAATAAGACTTATTTACTATAATCTACTAAGACCCAGTTAAACATTAGCATGCACGTCTTCCTTTCAATAAACCTTCCCTCTGCCCCAAGAATAGCTCATCATTGTTTATTTCTGTTTAAGTATTTCCTAGATGAATTGCACATATAAATAATGATAAGTGATTGTTCTGGTCTCTCCTTATGTGTTCTCCTAACATATATAAGAAAACAGCTATCTCCAATACATGATAGAGTAATTAAGAAAATGCACTTAACTCCATAATATTTCTATAAGCACCATATCCCCTTAAACCACGAGTACATCTCCAAGTAGGACTTTTTTTTTTTCCATTTCACGGATATGAGTCTCATCCAGAGTAAAGAAAAATTAAATAGTTTAGATAAGAAGTCAGAGAATAACCATCAAGAAAAGAAGAAGAAAAAAATATAAGACAAGCATAGAGAACAAAGCTAAAGAGGGCAGAAATGAATATGCCATGTGTTTCTCTGTGAGAGTTACTGTATTATCCACTTTATTTTTTCATTTTGTACAGAGAAATCATAATGTGAGAGCTTTTAATAAAACTGACTGAATTTGACCCTTAATCATTCTATAATATCTGAAGAATGACAGGATTGAAATACTTTTGAATGGAATTTAGGAAATAGAAAAATTTTAATATTATAATTAAAAAATTTAAAACTATTAAATTGAGGAACATCTACCTATGCATGTTTTGGTATTTAATTTATGTTTTCAAGTTTCGTCTCCACAAAAGTAATCCAAGATACAATTGCAATTGGAGAAAGATTAAATATATTAGAGCTTGACAGAAAAGGATCCTTCTGGGAAACAGCAGGTGTTTTATTTTGTTTCACTTTTTTTATTTGACATCGGTCTTCAGAGTTACTGAATTTGAACACTTAGATATTCAGAACAAGCAGTCAGCTTCTTTTTAAATAGGTCTATGGATGGCCTCTAAAATAAATGCACATGAACACAAATGATTAAATGATCTAGAAAAAGCCATTTTTAAAGTAAGATTTTATTTATTTTTCATGAGAGACACAGAGAAAGAGGCAGAGACACAAGCAGACGGAGAAGCAGGCTCCACGCAGGGAGCCCAGTGTGGGACTAGATCCTGTCGGGGATCACGCTCTAAGTCAAAAGCAGAGACTCAACCCCCAAGCCACCCAGAAGTCCCTAGAAAAACCCATTGAAGGGAAAATATGTTATTTGGTACTTATTCAACAAAGAAGGAAGTATTCACATACTCTGACATCAAATGCATGTTTAAAATATTGGAAAACTAAAGGAAATTTTTAAAATAAGTTCCCTCATAAGCCTGCCACCATAATCTAACATAATCCTTTCTTTTGACTTATTTCCCAGTATTAATAATATGTAAATTCATTTTATGTCATTATAATTATATGTGCTTGTATGGATGGGTCCTTAGCTAGCTTTTTTCCAACAAGTCCGTTATTACATGAATATTTTTATTCTAATTTCCTACCTTCGTATTTATATTCCTTGAAACTTCATAAAATGACCTTGAATGGAAGCATTTACTTTATAATTTAGTGTACAATTTCCTTGTTGTTAAGTGGTATCCAATTATTATCCTATTACAAAAAATTCTTTAAGACCATATTCAGATGCAAGGAATATGTTTTCTTAATAATTAAAATTCATTTGCCTCTAAGCATGTTTCAGACATTCTGACGCTGGTATTAGGAGCTACCACTGGGATTATTTTATGTGATGGGATTATTTTATGTGATGTTATTGGGAAAGAGAAAGTGAGCCACTCAGAGGACCCTAGCAAAAAAAGGATTGTGGATCCTTGAAATCTCACCTGGATTTACATGTTCAGCTTTCATATCAGACATACGGTTAAAAATGATAGAATTGGTTGGTTAAAAGTGATAGAATTCAATCCAAACTGAGTTTAAAAAGTGATATTTAATTGTTTCTCCTATTGGGAGCAAGAATCTAAACAATATATTCAAGACTAGTTATTACTGTCTCCTGTTCCCAGAGTTGCTTTTTGTTGTTTTATTCTGTTTTGTTGTTTCCCCGCTCATGGTTTGCCCTGTCCTCGGGCAACAAGTAGTTGTGTTTTCAATGTCTCATTCATTCCTAGACCTCTAACTATAGCACAAATTCTCCTTGAATCACAGGCCCACTGTAAAAATGTCAGCAAGCTAACTCTGGTCAAAACATAAAGACTGACAGTGGTAGGTAGGCTGTTTCCAGAAGTAAATCGCTAGACCAGAGATTAAATATTGGAGAAGCAAAGATAGTGAATGCACACCTTCTAGTCCTTTACGCATTCTGTTTTGCTTCCAGTGCATTCCTCACACAGTTTTTCAAATGAAAGGACTAATGGTTGGATTCTCTTCTTCAAAGTTCTTCATTCAGTAGATCACGTTTCTTCATTTAATAAATCATTTCTATTCAACGGATCATTTTCCAAGCTCTTAGGAGTCTACTAACCATCCTATTAAGCACTCTAGCAATAACTAGAGCCTCACTTTCAGCAGCTCCTTGCCCTATATCCTACATTAACGCCACAGGTGTCACAGGGCACATTGCCCTGCCCTGCTCTTTCCACCAATCACACCGTACTTACCTCCTAAACTTCTAAGTAAAGCGGGTGTTCTCACCACACACTATGCATCCTGGGGCAGGGGGACAGGTGAGCACTCTGTGAAATCACTGACCAGAGAGCACTACCCTTTTTCTCTGTCATTAATGAATGTATAACCATAAGGTAAAAAATTCAGCTCTTCCAAGGATTCAGAAGGAACTGTCTGCTGTCCATTAGAATCACTGGACTGCGGCTCCATTGCTTTAGCCTTCCAGCCTCCTTTGCTTCCATCAGCTTTTGAACCTAGTCTGATCTCAGTCTTTCTATTTTTGCAATTGCCTGTCCCTTATTTGAGCATTTCTATTACAATAGCCTGGCATTTGACTCAGGTCAAATCACAAATTGTACCTCTGCTCTGTGAAATGAGTGTGCTTTCCCAAAACTTCTATTTAGATTTTAATATGGTGGATGATGGCACTTAAATGTTCCAATAGGTTCTTAAATCTCTGAATCAAAATATTTATCTTAAAAATATCAGATTGTTTCTTTAAAGTCAAGTCTTTATCATCAAAGTAATAAATGCTTATCAATTCATACCATATTATTGGGAAAAATGAATGAACTACAGAGACTTGTCACAGGCACCTGTTTATATGATATATGAGTGAAATAAGCTTTTTCCAACAAGCTGAAATACTTATTCTGTATTTTATTTTATTTTTATTATTATTCTGTATTTTCATTGATGAGTATATTCGTATTCATTTTCTGTCTACAGAGGTGGAAATTTTTTACATATCATCTGTAACTGTGAAATGCTTTATAAGTAATGTTTTTCTTACCATAATACTTTATATTCCTTTTAGATTAATTTTTATTGAATATAATCCTATTGTAACAGAAAAAAATAAGCCTTTTTGGGAAAAAAATTCCCTAATTTGTCAAAATCTATGACTGTATGAATAGTTTTGCATTATTGGTTAGGTTATTATTGGTTTGCATTATTGGTTATTTTTTTCAAATTTTGATTTATTTAAGTTTTAATTTTGAAATCAAAATAGTTGTTTCAATTTAATGAATATTAAAAAATGATATACAATTAAATTTTTATAATTCTGTAAGTTAGATATTTATTTCTCTCACTGAAATGTGAACTTTAAAATCAATTCTGGGGATGTCTGGGTGGCTCAGTGGTTTGGTGTCTGCCTTCAGCCCAGGGCATGATCCTGGAGACCCTGGATAGAGTCCCACATCAAATTCCCTGCATGGAGACTGCTTCTCCCTCTGCCTATGTCTCTGCCTCTCTCTCTGTATCTCTCATGAATAAATAAATATTTAAAAAAATAAAATCAATTCTGATGCCATTAGTCACACTTTTTATACCATAAGAGGTATCTGACATCAAGTCTTTATGATGTGTATATATTATGAAAATTATTTACATACGTATATATGGTGATACATAAATCATAAAGCACTTTTATAGTCAAGATATATATGTATCCATTGAAATTGAAATCAGGGAGGTAAAGCTATTTACACAGTCATAAAATGAGATAGTGTTAGAGTTGGGAAATCAGTTTATATCTCCAAATTCTTAGTCGAACCTTCTTTCCATACTGAATGTTGCTTTTCAATCATCAGAAATAATCAAAGGAATCTGTGTTCTTTAGCAAGTAGGCATTTTAAATACCATTTGTTATTCTCTGTTGTGTTTCACTTTACCTCTAAATATCTGTGGCTATGAACTGAACAAACTGAAACTACCTACTTGCAGTTGAAATTCAAACCTTGGCATAATCTAAAACAAAATGATTCTGAAAATCCATAAGCACTCATACTTTAAATTGCCTCTTATTCTGACTTTTTTTTTATTTTTTTATTTTTTTTTATAAATTAATTTTTATTGGTGTTCAATTTACCAACATACAGAATAACACCCAGTGCTCATCCCGTCAAGTGTCCCCCTCCGTGCCCGTCACCCATTCACCCCCACCCCCCGCCCTCCTCCCCTTCCACCACCCCTAGTTCATTTCCCAGAGTTAGAAGTCTTTATGTTCTGTGTCCCTTTCTGATATCTCCCACACATTTTATTCTGACTGTTACTCTCTTCTTTCAGACACACAAACACACATTTACTCACACATTACATGCACACATACACACTATGACTATAAGAACTAATCTTGTTAGCATATTCACTTATTTTTATTTTTTTAAGATTGATATATTTATGAGAGAGAGAGAGAGCAAAGGGGAGGGCAGAAGGTGAGAGACAGAGAGAATCCCAAGCAGACACTCAGCATGGAGCTGAGATGGGGCTTGATCCCATTACCTGAACCAAAATCAAGAGTTGGACACTTAACCGCCTGAGCCACCCAGGCACCCCCTTGTATATTTTAAAGGAATTTCTTATGTCCTTAAGCTCTCATTTAAAATATTTTCTTTGTGGGGGCACCTGGGTGGCTCAGCAATTGAGCATTTGCCTTCAGCTCAGGATGTGATCATGGAGTCCAAGGATCAAGTCCCACATGGGCTCCCCATAGGGAGTCTGTTTCTCCCTCTGCCTGTGTCTCTGCCTCTCTCGCTCTGTGTCACTCATGAATAAATAAATAAAATCTTTAAAAATAAATAAATAAACAAATATTTTTGCTGCTTTAATGACTTCACCAACTGTGTGGCTTTGCAACAATTCATTGATTATAGGGACAATAATCATGACTGGCAGGTATAACAAAAATAATGAAGATGACTCAGTTGTGATTCTTACAGAGTAAAATATAAGGATCATTTTTTGATAGGGCAAAATAATTTGTCGATTTAATTATTATATTAACTCCCATCATTTTTTATAATCTAGTTATCTTTCTAGGTAAGATTAATTAAAGCAGTTGCATATACTTTAATATAACATCCACTTTTGCCAAGTTGTGGTTTTACTTAATTCTATAGATGATTAGAAGGTAGAATATTTTAACATTGCAGAGTTAAATAATTAAAACAATTACTAGTTTTAAAATATTTTATTGATTATGATATCATTTCTAGATGTAAGAACCTTTAATCTCATGGAATTAAATTACATATTTCATAAGAGGATTAATTTTAGAACCAAATATGACAAGAAGGGAAATCTATTTTAGTATATAGCCACATTTACATATAGAGTGATTTGGGAAACTGATTTCCTAAAATTATTCCAATACTCTTTAAAGAATTCAATTTTTCTGCTTTGAATATTCAGCATCTAGCATAATTGATCATGTGTTTTTGGTTGTAATCTTAATCTTATTCTTTCTTATTGCATTGCATATACATATTTAGATTGGTAATCTGTGTTTTTCTTGGAATCTAAGTAACAAGCTGAAAATTTTACCAATGGAAAAATGTAACTGGGCCTTTGTCATAAGAAGGGTATAGGATTCCATTTTAGGAAGCAGATTCACTTATGTTCTGGACTGATTTTACCTTGAAATAAAATTTTCTCTAGAGCTGCTAATAACTTTGTTTAGATATGTTTGTGCACAGAAAATATCAAGTGCTTCTTTATGAAAGAGCGAAGAAAGAGAGAAAGACAAAGCTTTGCTAGCCTAATCCTTCATTATTTTTTTCATGTTTAGAGTATGATGAAAATAGCAGAAATGTAAAATTAGAACTGTAATATGGGTTTATGGTAGAAGTTGGAAAGTGTCTTTTATACATGCTTGCCAAACTGTTCAGGTTAGGCTGATTTGTATTGATACTTGATGCCAAAACAGGAAATCACAGAGCAACCCAAGGGATCACTAAGTTAAAACTTGGATCGGAAGAGCTATAGATTTATGCTTATGAATGATAATTACTGCTTTGGGTGCATTTTGTTCACATATGTGTAGTTGATTGTGATAATAGATACTGGACATCAGGCACTTTTCTCAATCTAACATATCTAACAAGTGATTCAGAGGGGTTGTACTAATCTTTGATAATATCTAACATGGATTGAGCTGCTAATCCAATGACTAGAAACAACTTGGACCCTTCACTAACATTCTTTAAAACAAAGTCAGAAAATCTGTGTCCTTCTTCAGACGTTTGTGAACTGGAGAGAAGTTATTACATGAACACACAGAGAATATTCATTGCATATCAATCTTAATCAATGACTAACCAATAAAAAATAAGATATAATTAGATTGGAAAGTGTAAAAAAACAAAAGATTTGCAAATAGCTAAAATGATTTGTGGAGAGTTTCTGCTGCCTCATATATATACTTTTGGAAATATTACATTCCCTTACTAAATATCCACTTTTCTCTATACAACTAGGACAATACAATATAGCATTTATTTCTTCATGTAATTTGTTTTCAATGATTATTTATCTGGTTTCTACTATGTAGAACCTAGACATTTATGTCACTGTATTGTTGTGCAGGGTAATAAGGCCAACTATTTTTGTGGCTTTGTTTAAAACAATGAAATTTTCTTTCTTTTTTTTTAAGATTTTATTTATTTATTCATGAGACACACACAGAGAGGCAGAGACACAGGCAGAGGGAGAAGCAAGCTCCATGAAGGGAGCCCGATGTGGAACTCGATTTTGGGACCCTGAAATTATGCCCTAAGCTAAAGGCAACTGCTCAACCGCTGAGTCACCTACGTGTCCCCAATGAAAATTTCTAATGGGGATCATGAAGACCTCCATTTTTATAGCAATGAACATATTAGGAATGCCAAGACACACTTCTCCAATAGGCATCTGAATAAGTGCCAGTATTTAAATGGTCAGCCAATCTTCTCAAAGTCACCAAAACAAAATATTTCAACTCCAAGTGAGATGTACCACCACTTGCTTCCTGCCAGAGTTATATCCTACTGTGTAGACACTAGCTGATTGTTTTATAGGGAGTCATAGACAGAGAGGTGGGGACACCAAGAGAGAGGACCCAACCCCAAGTGGACCATACTTGGTCATCTCACAACAGAGGGAGGCAGCTCACAGGCATATATTTAAAATAACTAGAAAATTAAGACTAAGAAAGCATTTGTTGCATCACTTTGAACAAATGTAGATTGAAGGAAAAAATAAAAGTCAAATTCCTACTCAGTGGTAAAATGTGAAGCAAGATTTATTCATATCTGATTGAGCCACATTTTTTCTTCTGGAGAAAAATTTTTAAAAAGAACAGAGAAAAAATGCCAGAGCTAATTTTCCAGAACTCCACATGTGATGGGAAAACAATACTTTTAGTCTATATAAAATAAGGCAGAAAAATAAGGGAAGAAGAAAAACAGGTAATTCTCTTAAGTGTAGCATATTAAGTTTTCTTTAAATCTTCAGTAATTCTTTTTAGAAAAACAAAATATTTGACCAATCTTTTTTTTTAAAAGATTTATTTATTTATTATAGACAGAGAGAGAGAGAGAGAGAGAGAGAGAGGCAGAGACACAGGAGGTGGCAGAAGCAGGCTCCATGCTGGGAGCCCGACGTGGGACTCCATCCCGGGACTCCAGGATCGTGCCCTGGGCCAAAGGCAGGCGCTAAACCGCTGAGCCACCCAGGGATCCCCATATTTGACCAATATTATACATTTTACTGATTGCTAATTTTTGCATTCAAGAATCTGGTTTACAATAAATAATAGGCTGTCATAAGTTAACTTAAAATCAGATTATCAGAATGAATTTTGTTATTTTATATTAGGAAAATAGGTTTATGTTGTATTTATTTGGCATGTGGACACAAATAAAACTATGGGAAAATTAAAGAAGTAATAATGCTAATGAGTAATCAGGAAAAAGAAAAAAAGCTGGTAAAATAATAAGATTCAGGTCGTTGCCTAAATGTGAATAGAAATCAGTGTGGTATATGGTATATTCACTGAGGAAATTCTCAAAAAACTTAAACTGCTTAATACTTCCTGGAAAATGGAAGTGAACCTTAATCAAAAATACATTCAGAACTTGTGAAGACCAAAAAGCAAAGAATACTGAAGAGATTTTACTAATAGAGTAGGTTATAGAGGTCACTATTAAGTCTTATTTTAATGAAAGGTAATCTCAGCAAGAAAGTAAAATGTGCAAAGAAGTGAATGTCTGAGATTGTAACGGAAAAAGAAGCTTTATTTGCATAATGATTGCCATCTCTCCTATCTGCTGCGTTCACATCAAAAGAGCAAAACTCATCATTTAACTATAATGAGGGACATTTCAAACATGCCAATTTAGTCAGTATTTAAATTTCTTTTTCAGATAGCAAGTCCGCTTGTCATAAACTACTATTTGCCAAGAAGATTTTGAAGATATAGTGACTTTTTAGATGCTAAATCAGTTGATGTATACAAGTGGAAAATAAATTATACAGGAAGTGATATGCAATAAACATCTCTTTCTCAGAAGAAAATGCACTCCATATGTGTACGCACGTACTCTCATTCAGTGATGTTTGTAAGTGCAAGGCACAGAAACCGAATGTCTATCAGTAGATGTCTGTATCCACAGAAGGAAATTCTATGTTGGTATTTTTTAATAGGGTATTTTCTACATTTACTAATGTGAAAAGAGACCCACGGGACATTGCTGAATGAGCACATAAGTTATAGAATAGTTAAATATCTTGCTATTTAAATAAAAAGTTTCAGAAGGTAGATAGATGACACGATGATAATGATGGGTCGGTAGGTAGATGGATGGACAGACAAACGGACTTAGTGTTTGAAGTCAGGGAGATGCTGATTTTGATTATGCATAGAAAGTATGAGGGAGCAGGATTCACTCAAAAATTACTAGTGGCTTCCACAGAGGAAGTAATGCTAAAGAGGGATTGTATGGGATTGCAGGATTTTAACTTTTCCTATTACATATTTCAGAGCAGCTTTTTTTCTATATAGTATATACAAAT
The DNA here is from genome assembly GCF_905146905.1 of Nyctereutes procyonoides. Taxonomy (NCBI): domain Eukaryota; kingdom Metazoa; phylum Chordata; class Mammalia; order Carnivora; family Canidae; genus Nyctereutes; species Nyctereutes procyonoides. The sequence goes on along the minus strand of NW_026575021.1, from coordinate 12,789,822 downwards.
TTTATAATATGAAAAACAAATAAAATTAAATTAAGAATCTTTACAATGTCTATGAATACTGTTAAACCTGTAGTCATAGTTAATGCTGATCTAAGAAAATATATCTTCAGACTCCATTTTGTTCTGCACTTACAAAGCAGAAATTTCACAAAAGTAAATGCCATAATAAGAATATGTGGAATAGCAATCATTTTTTTCTTAAAATCAGGTTTTCAGAACACCAATATCAAAATCTTCTGGGATGTTTATTAAAATTGCAGACACTGGGCCCACCCCACACCTAATGAAGTAAAACAAGGAAACAAGGTTTTTGAAATCTTTAAATTAAAAAATATTTCTCAAAGTTATTTGTGACGAAAAAAGCCTGAAAAAAATAGCTATAGAAAATATACAAATATAAAGATGTGTCATGAGGAGAGACTTCTATTTTAAGCAAGGATGTAAATGGTTGGATATCATCTTGATGCCTGCGGTAAGTTTTGCCAGGCTGTTGCATAACAGAAAAACCTCTCCAAAACCATGTGACTTGTATCAATGAACATTAATTTCTCACTCAAGCTAAATATGGTGGTGGGTCAGCTATAGGTCTACCCAAAGCTGCCACTTTGGCTCTACAATTCCTCTCTCTATAGGACCAGGGTGAAGAAGAAACCTATCTCTGGATGTACTCTTATAAGGAGAGATAGGAAATGCAGGGAATCAAGACAACCAGCTCAAATAAACTTAAAGTTTTGTTTGGGAATGGCTTTGGTCATGGTCACATACATTCCAATACCCAAAGAATATCCTACGGCCAGATCCAACTATAGGGCAAGGGAATGAGGCATTTTTTAAGTCATATTCAAAGGGAAAGGACATGAAATTATCTGACAGTGATAGAGCAGTGAGTTGTGAAAAATAACACAACCTACCATACAAGGAATGGTTGGAGGAAGGTAGTTTGGAAATGACTTTATGAAAAATAATTTCCTACATAAAATGCTCATCAACAACATAACATCATGAGGTTTAGATTATATAGAATTTAAGTTACATGAAGCTCCTTTTTTTATTTACTTTTATTTCATTTTAAATTATCTGCCTACCTTCCTACCTTTTTTCCTTCCATGCAAGTTTCTATAACTCTGTTGATTTAATTCAAGTGCATTGGCCTAAATGTTTCTATAAGATTACCAATTTCAAATACGTAGTGCTTGCTTACCATTATATGTGTATGTAGGTGTGTATATTCTTCAAAAACCTAGTCTAAAATAAGTGAAGACAGCACTTCTGAGTTCAAACTTTTGTTGCACAATGCTCCCTGTGAAACTTAGGACAATCAATTTCTTTTGTCTATGTCTTTCTCTATAAAGTAGATATGGTTCTGTAATCCCTACTCAAAAGTGCTACGAGGGTTCAATGAATAAATATAAATGATTTGTTACAATAATGTTTGGCATATGATAGACAAAAAAATGTGTAAGTGCTTATTTCCATCACATTGTTGTTACAGGTGAAGAAAACTTTTTTCAGAGAAGTCATATAACAAACTCTGAAAGATTTTTCTTAAATTTTATTATTTTTATTTATTCATGAGAGACACAGAGAGAGAGAGAGGCAGAGACACAGGCAGAGGGAGAAGCAGGCTTCCATGCAGGGAGCCCGATGCGGGACTCGATCCCAGGACCCCGGGGTCACACCCTGAGCCCAAGGCAGACGCTCAACCCTTGAGCCACCCAGGCATCCCAATCCAAAATAAATTAAACTCCATACCAGTTATATTTCTAAAAGAAAATTTAGTACATAACAAAGATTAATTCCCAAATCAATACAGGCTTAAATATATAAGATTTTTAATCTTTGGAAGCTTGCACATGAACTTTGAATAACATCAAATTATTATAATATTTAGCTTTGAGTCATTTATTTTTATCCTAAATATCTTTCATTTCTGAAATTCCAGTGTACATCATTCCACTAATACTCATGCTTATAGGAACATTCCTTCTAGCGAGGCCATGTATATAGGGGAGATTTTTTTTCAATGTAACTTAACAACTGTTTATTGGACATCTGGTAATTGCTGGCCTTTTGTTATCTTTTTCAGTTCTACTGACACTTTCATCAAATACAGATAATTTGATGGTTAAAAATAGTATGTGAATTTCACCATTTGCCTTTTGGAGTTTTGATTTTCATGTTGCTGACCAACTTCACATTTAAAGTTTATACATGTGAACTAATCTGTCTCTTTCTCATGTTTAAGCCATCTTCACATCCTAATGGCCAAATGTATTGCAGATTTTTCAACAGACATGGAAATAGAATAATAGCTTCATTTAGTTGAATTTAAAAATAGATCCCAGGTACCTGCGTGTCGTAACTGTTGAACCTGTTAGGTAGAATTATATTGTTCCTCTGCACCAAGTAGCGTCTCATCAGTCCACTCAATCTTATATTATTCCATGCCAGTTTTTGGAGTATGGTCCCAGTGTCCTGTAAATGCATTTTCCAGAACTATAAAAATCCACAATATATGGTCTCTGCTAATGAATCAACATAATTATGTTTCCATGGTAACCTAACTTCCAGAGCAAACCACTGTCCATTGCATGATGTGAGAATGAGTGAAAGAAAGTGTTTGAGACTTAAATAAAGGCACGTTTTCAAATGGTTAGTTTTTTTTTCATGACTGTATAGATGATTTGCAACTTTATAACAGGCAGAGATTTTATCAAATATTTCAGTAAAATACCATCTCAATCCGAATGGGAAATTAGAAATCTGAGGGATTGGGTTTATAAAAAAGTCGAAGATCTCATGGATGAGAAAACTGACCATAACTCAACTTATATTTCTATTTTTTATTGTCCCCTGCTCTTCTTGGCACCTCTAGTTTTGTTAGTATGGCAATCATGGGGAAATATTTCAGAGTGCCCCATTTTTTTTCAAGGCAAGTGTAAGAGTTTTCTATTTATACATTCTTGTCATCTATTTTATGAAAGCCAGGTTTTAGCTGGAAATGCACACAGAATCAAGTGTTTGACATTAATGGATTTCTTAAGTTATATTATGATAGTATCTAGTCATGTTCTATGACAGTTGGAATTTTTTGCTTACATGAATGTTCAAGTAGATAAATGCATTAAATGTTCATAATACAAACTGAGGGTTGCTGGAGGGGAGGTGGTCAGGGGATGAGGTAACTGGGTGATGGACACTCAGGCGGGCACATGATGGGATGAGCACCAGGTATTGTAAGCAACTGGTGAATTATTGAAATCTACATCTGAAACTAATGATATACAATATATTGGCTAATTGAATTTAAATTTTAAAAATAAGATAAATAAATGAATATCCATAAAATCTGGTGTTCATCCCCATTCTCTCCTCTAGCCAGGCTTAGAAAAAGAAGTTGGAATATGAAGAGGAACAAAATACAATATTTTTGGCTAACTGAACACCGGGCTGCAGAGTAGGTTCTGGAGCTCTCTAGATTGAATCACTTCCAGTCTTGGGTCTCAGCAAATCTGTTTTACCAAAGACCAAATATTAATAGATGTATTGAGTGAAATCATTACTAATGTGAATATACAGCAAAATTCTTTGTAGGGATAGTTTGCAGATTAATACTAAAGTATCCAATCAATTCCTATGTATTCTATTTTCCTCATTCCATTATCCAATTAAATTGAGGAGCAAGCACCCTTAATATTCAGATAGCAATGCTTCATATTGAACAACACAGTGTGGAATTTGGCTTTTTGGGGAGACCTGCATGATTATTTTAAATTTCATTAGATTTTGGCTTTAAGTCAGCAAGAGTCCTTTCATATTGTTCCAGTTATTTTCCATGTCCCCAAATGAGTCATTTTCAAAGTGCTTTTAGGCATCAGATTAGCAACCACTATGGTTTTATTCCAATAAATTCTTCCTAATTTCTACACCTATCAAATGTCGTAGGAGTTTGAAATCTCACTGTTTCAGGAGGTCTTGTAAGAACTATTCTTCCTTCAACTTCTGCATCTTTGGATCACCCACACACAGCTTAATTGGTGATTTTATTATAGAGAAGCTATCTACTAGAAATGATTTCATTTCGGTTTCTTTTCCCCTCTTCTTTCAAAGTGACCAGTGATATTTAAAAGTATGGTTGCTATATCAGCCAGTGTCTTGGGTGTACTCCAGTGACAGTATTGGAAGAGCTGTCATAGCTGACCCTTAAAAAAAAATGTGATGTGATTATAAGAAATAAACCTCTGTGGTTTTAAGTTACTCAGATATGGGCAATTTCATTACTGCAGGATAACCTGGCCTCACTAATCTAAATACTTCAATTGTTAGGCAATTTTGGGGGGGTCGGATCCTCTTGTATAAAGGATATATACATATACCATGTATACCTATGTACGTACATAATAGATTTCAAATAAATATTTGTTGAATGAATGAAATGACACATTAACAAATGGATATATGCATATTTCATCCTGCTATTTAGCATTTTTGTGCCTCAAAAATCATAGTTCTAGAAGGAACACTTGTTGAATGAACAAAGGAAAAGTTGGGCAAATATCTACATACAAATTACATTCAAGAGGGCATGTATATTAATAATTCTGAAATTTTGTCCAAATTTAGAATAAGAAAAATAATTTTTTAAGATTTTATTTATTTATTCATGAGAGACACACACACACACACAGAGGCAGAGACACAGGCAGAGGGAAAAGCAGGCTCCTCACAGGGAGCCTGACGTGGGACTTGATCCCCAGTCTCCAGGATCTCCTGGGCCAAAGGTGGCACTAAACCACAGAGCCACCCGGGCTGCCCAAGAAAAAGAATTTTAACACATTCAGCTATCTGTAAAAGTTTATTACATTGGGTTAGATACATGTAATTTGTAAAAAATATATTTTCAAAACTCCTGCTTTGGTGATCAAGAGAATTATTGTAATGGCTGATTCCTTAAGATCTTCCTGTTAAAGAAAACATCTAGCATTCATTTGATCTAATTTTGATGACATTTTCTAAAAACCCAGTGCTTTTTATTCAGCAGTGTGTTTAGCAGTGCCACACCATAATTCATTTAATTTTTGAAGCATATGATTGATATTTCATTACTAATTATAACTTCCAGCTTCTGTTTCGACGCAAGATTTCCATTTACATTAAAAGTCTCAAATTTGAATTGCCAAACAATGATGAGGTTGAAGGAAAATTATCTGATTTTATAACTTAGAGTTGGAAATTACTTAAGATGCTTTCTGTGTAAAGCCAGTATCCTTGACATGGCAATTTATAATTTAATATTTTCACTGACACAAACCATTGACCCAAGGATTTCCTTTTCTCATAGAAAGAGGGGCATCTCTCTTCAGAATAGCCTATTTTGTTGTTTCCATGGAGCTCTCCCATTCAAGGTACCAAATAAATTTCAATAAATAAGAGTTTAAGAGCATCTTTGGCATACAGTACAAACAATTTCATTAATATTGTCTTCTTTCATTTTTGATAGATTTGGGATGAAGGGCTTTTTGAAATACCTAATATCTACTGAATTCCTGGCCTAAAACTTAATAAATGCAGAACAATGTGCTGTCTACTGAATTTTCTCATTCACACTAGAGATCTCTAATTTAGAAAGGTAACAGTGACCACATGGAAAGTAATTTGATTAAACATAGTGAGATAAGTACTGGAGTGCACAATTCTGTCCAGTAATAATTTGTTAACAGTCTTTAACAACGCAAAATATGCAATTTGATTCAATAAAAAGCCCGTTCAAGTGAAATTATTCCCCACATCTAATTAATTCGTGTATAATTATCCTCTTGCTTTTCCTTAGATTCTTTAAATGATTATATTATCAGGGTGAGGGAAGTATCAGGTTGTGAGAGTAAATATCACAGGATGTGCTCTGATATCTGTAGTTATCTTTGGGTTCTCCTATCTGCGTAGTAAGGAAGAATGACAAACCCTAACATTGACTAAACTGATGGCACTCAATCTCTTCTATTCTTTCAATGACTTATCGCGAAGAATCAAGAATATAAGCTACATGTAAGCATTTTGCAGTATTTTCTGAACCACACAAAGGCAGTTACATGCTTAAAGTTCTTTTATTTCTATTGCCAGAATCTATTACCTATATATAAAATATGAATTTGAGGAGCATTTTAATTGTTGTACTTCAAGGGTAATACTACTTTCTTAGGAATAAAAAGAACCATATAGTCACCTCTTTCCATGCATAAAAAGTAAGTGCTATACATAAGTAATGAATATTAATGAAAAGACTGACTGTGACCATGTTGTATTATGAAGTCAGTGAAATTCCTGTCTTAAATGGTGACATTCTGTTTTCTAGACAGCTTTAAAAATCCACTTGATCTCTTCATACTTAAAGCTCCAGGATATCATAAATTTAACTTTCCAAACATAATAAAAAGCAAACTTTATTAGATATTAAATCATTCTTTGAATTGGATTTCAATAGTTATGTATCTAAAATAACCTGAAACTGTCAGTCTTAATACTATGTGGTATACCTTTCAGAAGATTTTCTTATAAACCCAGAACAAAAGAAAGTGTTTCCTACATTGTCTATTCTGCTATTCAGGTATAAAAATATAACCATACTTCATTAACCTTGGTTTATTCATGGGAATAACAATATAATATTTTTTTGACTTTTATGGAACATCATGCTGAGAAAGAACAATTGAAGTAAATTATTCGATATCAGCTTTTGAATCATAATGAATAGCATTGATTTAAATGATATTGTGCATTTTAGATAACTTAAGCACTTTTCCTGCAGTGTATTATTATTTTCCATAGGAATATAATTTTTTCTGAATAGTATTTCTTCCTTTTACTGCAAATTAAAAAGTATGGATAAGTAATCTTAATATTTTGAGAAGTATCAGTGACCGAATCACCTTAAGTAGCACAGAACAGAACTTTCATGTAATGTGATCAATTGTTCAGAGTATCGTCACGCACACACACTCACAAGCACGCACATGCGTATATATTGTTGTCCACACATTTAGTTTATACACCTTGTTTTTACTTGTCTTTTCACTTATCATATCTTTTTAATTATGGATTTCAATTGTGACTTAAAATTAATCCATATCTGTATCTATTTGTTGTATTACATTGTAGAGAAGTATACAATTCATTAGTCTCTCATGAATAAGTAAATAAATAAATCCTTAAAAAAATAAATATATTAGTAAGCTCAGTAAAGATATGTTTAAATAAATCAGAAAGCTAGCAACAATAAATATTTAATGCTATCTAAAATACATACTTAAATTTCCCCAATTGTTTCAAAGATGTCTCTTTTACTGCTGTTTTGTTCAAATCAGGATTTATAAAGCATACTCATTATATATTTTTGGTATGCTACTTAGTTCTCTTTTTTTTTTCTTGCAATGCCTCACCATTTAGTTTTCTGATACTTGAATTTTTTTTTTTGGAGTAAAAAAAAAATCAGAATTCCTATATTCTGGATTTGGCTGATTACTATAGTTTCTACTATAGTAATTAAAGAATCTACTAAACATCACATTCTTTCAGCAATCTTCTCATGGGATTTGTTTTTTTCTAAGAAGGTTTGTGCATTTTTCTTCAGTACTGACAAGTTTGTAGACAGATACTGATTGTCAAAAAGCAAAACAAACCAATCCTAAAACTATTAAGTATAAATTTAACATAAGATGAACAAAACCTTGCAAAGAAAGTTAACATGGAAATTTTTAAATGAATAAAAATTAAGAGACCAATTTTATGCATGGAAATACCCAATATTTTTAAAAAATCAAGACCATGTGACTTGTGGGAACTTAGTGAACAGTGTTCATTCCATTGAACTTCCTGAGTGTATGAGATAGGTTTTTAAATTTTTTATTATTAACAATAATACATTGTGCAAATGACAAAACATACTCTACACAAATAACTACCTATTTTACTTTCTTACATAATTCTTCTTTCTGGTAAAAATTCTACTTATATTCTTTTCCCACACAGAATTTGGTAAGTTGATTCTAAAATTTATATGGACTAAAGAACAACTAATAGATAAGATGATTTTGAAGAAGAGAAAAAGAGTTTTATTCTAACAGTGAAATACAAAGCTATAATAATTTAACATGCAGTATTTGATAAGTAGACAAATGGATAATTATATAAACCTGAGTCATGGACATCCACATGTATGGAACAATGGGAAAATAATAAATGATTTTGCAGAATTTTCTATATATGATGAGATTCTAGAAGTTAAAACCTTTGAAATTTATAAACACTTCTACCCTTAACTTGGAATTTTGTACTTAAATGAAAAAGAAAGTAAAATTGTACAAAAATTACATGAGGATTTACAAATGAACCATGACATAAAGTGCATGAAGTTCTCACAGGATTTGTTCTGCAGAATGATCCAGACTTAATCTATGAAACATGCAGGGCCATGGCTTTTTAAAAAATTCTTTAACAAATCACGTATCATGCAGCAAGCTGCTTCAAAATTAAGATGAATTCTTAGGATTGTGAGAATAGATCTTATGCACAACAGACGAGAACACTTCATAATCTGCCAACAGTGATAATTATAGAATCAGGGAACCTTTAATTGTTATTAGCTATCCACCCCCTCCCCACCACTGAGCAGCATTTCAGGTAATGAAGACCCACCACAGGACATCAGAACAATGAAGCTCATTTTTCAACAGAGCAGCGAAGTACGCAGCATGCATATTACAGACTCTTAGAAACAATAAATAGGAAACACCCCTGTATCTGCAAACATCTATCTTATGATTGACAGTAATCGAAGTAGATGGAATCTCCTTAATATGTTCCAGAATTTATAAATAGGTTTACAGTATCCATTCTCTCTATAAGTACTTAAGGATGCCCCCATCGATATTTAGGATATCACACTAAACCATCTTGGCCTACTCCTTGACTTACCCCTTCAAGTCTTTTCCTTCATTCCTTAAATGTAGCCAACTTGTCAAGGACCTTGCTAGCTTTACTGTATGACTTCTTGAATGAGCCACGATTTCTAGTATGAGGGCCAACTAGATTTTCTTCAAGAGCTTAGAGCTTCAGAAACAAAAAAAAAAAAAAAAAAAAAAAAAAAAACCAAAACAACCTTTCAGGTGATGTGATTCACATCTTTTCAAATGACCTTTCTTAGCTACCCAGCGTTTTCCAAAAACACAACTGAAGGGCATCCCTGAAGACTAGGAAGGATGATAGATTGTAAAATAGGCAAGACTAAACCTTCTCCCTCTACCAAAAAACAAACAAACAAACAAAAAAACATGGCCATGTGGCTGCTTTATCAGAAGCACCTCTATATTTATGTTTTCAATAATATTCCGTAGATAAGACCATTTCTTTCATCCAATAATCCCTGCTTTTCTGTACTGTTATTATTATTAATGCGAATAATATTGAGCCTTGGTTCATTATCGTGTGCTGTATTTAAGTACTTTGGATCTATCATCTCTTCTGGCCTCACGGAACCCTATGACGTAGTTTATTATCCTCAAATTTAAAAATGAGAAAAATCAGGATACAGCGATGTATCATAACTGATTAGTGGCAAAGAGTGTTCATTTCATTGAACTTTCTGAGTATGCAAGGTGAATTTTTATTTTTTAAATTATTAGCAGTAATACATTATGCAGATAACTACAGGAAATAGTCTACAAGGATAAATGCCTATCTTACATTATTACTGATGTTCAGATCTCATCATCCATGATATTATAAAATTAACTGAAAACGAAACTCCTTAAACAAAGTTAATGAGGTTTAAAATGACTATATAGTTTAATTTGTCAAAAATGGATTCGTGGTTAAGGAAAGAATAAGGAAGGATTGAGGAGGGGAAACTGGTGTGCTCTTTCTCAAGAGAGGGAAGAGGGCTTACTTGGAGTTCCAACAGAAAATTTAGAGAAGTTTCGTCGAGGTGTCCTGCTTTCCCTCCCCTCTCTGCCTCTATTTCTTCCACTTTATCTGTTGCTTTACCACTTTTCAGTATGGCTTTCACTTTTACTTTGCCATTTTGCCCTTTCCTCTTCCTTGCTATCTTCTTTCTTATCCTCTTTCTTCTGCTCTTCTTTCTTCCCTTGCCTTCCTCGGTGCAGGATCTGAAAGATCATAGTCGCCTTTGCTAGCTTGAGGTTCTCAGCTCTGAAGCTGCTCACATTAGAAAATGAAAAGGTCCCATGCTAGGGTGGCCTGGGCAGAAGCTTACCTGTCCAAACTAATGTGAGATCTTGGGGTAAGGACTGACCGATCAGGAAATAAAGAATGAAGGTTGATTCTCTCCTTGCCTCTCGTTTATTCATTTAACAGATGTATTGAGAGCTGTGAGATGACAAAACGCATATCCTTATGGACAGTGCATCCCATTATTAGTTAAGCAAGTAAATGAAGGTCTTCTGTGCTTGAGACATTAGATGTGCTATTTTACCTTAGTATTAACTATATCTTTTCACATGTTCTCCAATGCTAATATATGTTGTATAATCCCAGGTATCTGAGAAACCAGTGGGTATCATTAAAAGTAGTTTTTCTTTCTTCTGTGACACGTTGCTATAAGCCAGCATTGTCTAATCGGAGACACTAGTCACAGGTGGCCAATAAGCACAAAAATACGGTAGTCCAAATTGATATGTGCTCTAAAAAGTATACTAGATTTAAATGACTTTGTATGAAAAAATATTATAAAATATTTCATTCATACATTTTATATAGATAATTTATATGAAGTTTTGGATATAAAGATTAAGTTATATAAATGTCATTAAAATAGCTTCACCTGTTTTTTTTTTTTTTACTTTTCTTTTTAAGATTTTATTTTATTTATTCTTGAGAGACTCAGAGAGAGAGGCTGAGACACAGGCAAAAGGAGCAGGAGGCTCCCCGCGGGGAGCCCCTTGTGGGACTCGATCCCAGGACCCCGGGATCATGACCTGAGCCGAAGGCAGACACTCAAACACTGAGCCACCCAGGCGCCCCTCTTTACTTTTTTTTTTTAAATCATGGTTATTAAAGAATTCAAAGTGACTTATGTGTTCATGTTGTACTTCTCTGGCACAGCACTGCTCTAAGGAAAGTTTATATTGCCTTTTCTGTTGTGTATGTCACAGGAAGATCCCTATAGTAAAAAAAAAAAGTGTTAAGGTCTAAGCATTTCTGCATTTATTTATGTCCTCAAATGATACTGATAGATTAGACAAGCATGAGTTCCTGTATAAAAACAGTCCTCCAGGTCTCCAAGTAGGAGGCTTCCTGAAGTGGACGGGGATCTAAATCTTATTATTCATTCCGCAGCCTGTGCAGATGTAGAGTGGTCTGTAGTTCCCCAGGGCCTATTGCAGTCTTTCACTGAAAATGGTTTAATTTAGTCCAGACCAAGCCAATAACTATCTGTTAAATTTTCCACAAGTTTCAGTGGTGATTTGCCAGACTGCTCAAATGGGTTCTCTTCCACTTATTATGGAGCAAGAACACGTGGTGCAAAGGATATTTGGGGATAAGGATGTAAAAGAGTAGTAACAATTCCCTGTCGTCTCCCTAGGTTCTCCAGGCGGCACAGTGGAACCCAGTCTTAAGAGTCAAACATCAGTATTCAAGGATCTCAGAGGTGTCCCTACAGATATGTAAGACAACCCCATAGTAACTTATTTCTATTTCTACTGTACTATAAGGTTTGCACAATTTAGAAAAATGCCCGTAAGTTTCTGATGAACCCGAAACTATCTTTTACAGCCCTGTGGTAGAGTAAAAATCTGGGTTGAATCAAATTTATATTGATGAACATATTGAATCAATTATATTGATTAAATATATTGAATCAATTATATTGAACCAAATTAACCACATTTGTTCACCTTAAACTTAGATTAGATTTCTTAGGTCATTATAGCCTTTTCAGATTGACTTCTTTCACTAAGTGATATGCATTAATTATATAGAACTCCATGTCTTCTTTGTGGCTTATTTCTCTTGTCTCTGAATAATATCCATTTAATGGATATACCACATTTTATCCATTCACTTATTGAGGAATATCTTGGTTACTTTCTGATTGGGGAAATTATGGGTAAAACTGCTATAAACATTCATGAATAGACTTTTTGTGGACACACATTTTCAACTCATTTGGGTAAATATCTAAGAGAGCAATTTTTGAATCATATGCTGTGAATATGTTTAGCTTTGTAAGAAACTGCCAGACTGTCTTCCAAAGTGGCTGTATCATTTTGCATTTCCACTAGGAATGAGTAGGAGATCCTGTTGTTTTACATCCTTGCCAGCATGTTGAGCATCTTTACATATGCTCATTTGCCATCTGTCTATCTTAATTGGTGAGGTGTCTGTTCAGATATGTTGCCCACTTAAATTAATTGGACTATTTGGTTTTCATTATTGAATATCAAAAGTTCTTTGTATATTTTGGATATGAGTCTTTTTTTCAGATAGATATTTTGCACATATTTTCTTCCAGTCAGTGGCTGCCTTGTCATTCCCTTACAGAGCCATTTCCACAAAAAAAGTTGTTAATAAAGTCTACTTTATTTCTTTGATGGATCTTGCCTTTGCTGTCTTATTAAACACTCATCACTAAATCTGAGTTCACCTAGATTTCTCTTTTCTTCTAGAAGTTTTATAGTTTTTCATTTTACATTTGGATTCCATGATCCATCATCAGGTAATTTTTGTGAAAGCTATAAAATATCTGTGTCATGATTTTGTTTTCTTTCTGGAATATGAAACTCCAATTGTTCCAGCACCATTTGTTAAAAAGAATAGCAATATCATTGAGGGAGACAGAACATGAAGACTCCTAACTCTGGGAAATGAACTAGGGGTGGTGGAAGGGGAGGGAGGCGGGGGGTGGGGGTGCCTGCGTGATGGGCACTGAGGGGGGCACTTGATGGGATGAGCACTGGGTGTTATTCTGTATGTTAGCAAAGTGAACACCAATAAAACATAAATTTATTGTTAAAAACAAAATAAAAAAAAAAAATAAAAAAAGAATAGCCCTGTCCATTGAGTATCTTTGCTCCTATGTCAAAAATCTGTTGATTTGATCTATGCAGACCTATTTCTGAGCTCTCTGTTCTGTTCCATTGTCATGTGTATCTATTCTGTCAACAGAATGCTGTCTTGGTTCCGGTAGCTTTAAAGTAAGTTTTGAAGTTGGTTAGTGCCAGCAATGTCATTCTCCACTTTCCTTCTTTTTATTCAGTGTTCTGTTTTAGAGCCTGTTTATTGATATACACAAAAATAGTTTGCTGATATTTCGATTGGGATTGCTTTCAAAGTATATCTCATTTTGAGTAGAATTGACATCTTTACAATATTGACTCTTCCAAAATACAAGCACGGACTATGGAAATACACCGCTATTTATTTAAATCTTTGATTTCTTCCGCATACTTTTTTCCACATATAGATTGCATAGTATATTGCTTGATTTATTCTTAAGTACTTCATGTTTTGATGATATTTTAATGGTGCTATGTTTTTAATTTGTTTGACAGTAGATAGAAATGCAGTGAGCTTTAGTATATCAATGCTGTACCTAGTAACTTGCTATAATTGCTTATTAGTGAGAAAAAGATTTTCTTTGATTCCTTGAGATTTTATACATAAACATATTACCTGTGAACTAAGTTTTATTTTTTTCCTTCCCAATTTGTGTACTTTTTATTTTCTTTCCTTTTCATATTGCACTAGGACTTCTGTTATGTTAAATAGAAATGTTCACAGGACATATTGCAGCCTTATTTCTCATATTCTAAAGGCAGTATATAGGTTCTTACCACTAAATATGATGTTAGCTGTGAGTTATATGTAGATGTTCTTCAACAAGTGGGGAAGTTCCCCTCTCTTCTTAACGTGATAAGAGTTTTTATTTTTCAAGTGTTTTTCCTGAATCAATTGTTATAATCATATGGTTTCTATTCTTGATTCTGTAGATTTGGGGTTACATTAATTCATTTTTGAATGTTGAACCAGCCTTGCATACCTGTAAATCCCACTTGGTCATAATATATAAATATCTTGTACATTGTAAGATTTGATTTGCTGATTTTTTTGTGGATTTCACATCTATATTCCTGAAAATTTTTTTTCTTGTGTGAGTTTTACTGGGTTTTCTTTCTTCTTTCTTTCTTTCTTTCTTTCTTTCTTTCTTTCTTTCTTTCTTTCTTTTTCTTTCTTCTTTCTTTCTTTCCTTCTTTCTCTTTCTTTCTTTCTTTCTTTCTTTCTTTCTTTCTTTCTTTCTTTCTTTCTTTCTTTCTTTCTCTTTTGAGAGAACACATGTGGGAGGAGGAGCAGAGGTAGAGAGCGAAAGAATCTTAAGCAGGCTCCACGCTCAGCATAGAGTCCAATCTAGGGCTCAGTTACACAACTCTGAGCTGAAATTAAGAGTCAGGACGCTTAACACATTGAGCCACCCAGATGCCCCAGTAAATTGTGTTTTTTGAGAAATTGGTCCATTTTATTTAAGTTATCAAATTTGTAGACATAAAGTTGTTGTAGTGGTCCTTTATTATCCTTTTAGTGTCCATGGAATCAGTAGAGAGGACCCCTCTTTCATCTGACATTGGTAATTGTGTTTTCTCTGTTTTATACACGTTTACCTTAGTTATAATTCTATCAATTTTATTAATCTTTTCAAAGAAACAGCTTTTGGTATTGCTGAACTCCTTTATTATTTTCCTATTTCAATTTCATTGATTGTTTATTTTTCCTCTGATTGTTTAAAGGTTAAATTGCACTCTCTTCTCTAGTTTCCTAAAATAGCTTAGATTATTGAATTTACATGTTTTTTATTTCTAATATATGCATACAGTGCTATAAATTTCACAACTTTTGCTGCTTCTATAATTTGACTTGTATTTTCACTTTTAATTTTGTCAAAATATTTTTTGAATTTAAGATTTCTTTATTGATCCATGTGTGATTCAGAATCATATTGTTTAATTCCCCAAAGTATTTTAGGGTTTTCTGGTTTTATTGCTGTTATTGATTTCCAGTTTAATTCCATTGAGGTCTGAGAGCATACTTTGTATGATCCATATAAGTTCATTAATGTATTTTAGGTCCAGACATGGTCTGTCTTGGTAAATGTTCTATGTGAACTTGAGAAAAATATGTATTCTACTGTTGTTGGGTGACCTATTCTATAAATGTCATTTACATCCTGTTGATTGGTGGTGGTGTTTGGGTTAACCATATCCTTGCTAATTTTTGGCATGCTCTATCCATCAAATACTGGAAGAGAGATGTTGAAGTATTCAAGTATAATTGTATATTTTTTTCTATTTCTCTTTGCTCCTCTATTAGTTGTTGCCTCATATTTTTGATGTTCTGTGTTTAGATGTATATATGTTGATTATTATGTCTTCCTGCAGAGTGGAATCCTGTATCTTTATATAATGCTTCTTTATTTATAATAATTTTCCTTGTTCTGAAAAGTGCTTATGCTGAAATAGTGATTCCAGCTTTTTAAAAAAATTAATGTTATCATGATATATCATTCTCTATCTGTTTACTTTTAAATTATATATGTCTTTATGTTTAAAGTAGGTTTCTTGAAGACCACATACAATCATATTTTTAAGTACTCTGATACTCTTTGTCTTATAATGGGTTTATGTAGGCTATTCACATTTAAAGTTAGTATCAAAATAGTTATATTAATATTTATAGTATTTGTAACTTTTCTACTTATCACAGTTGTCATTGTTTCTTTTATTTTCTCCCCTTCTTTTTCCACCTTCTCTGATTACTTGATGACATATCTTATTCCATTTTTCCCCATTATTTTAGGGGTTGCCTGCATTTGCAAGAAACACTTAACAATAATCCAAATACACTTTCAAATATAGCTTAATGGGTGGTGCGGATACTATATAACACATTAGTTCCCTTTCCTCTTTCCTGGCCCTTGTGAAATTGCTGTCTTTCATTTAACTCACCCATATCCTATAATCACTCAATACATAGTTGCCATTATTACTTTAAACAATTATCTAATATCATTTAAAAATAAAAACATAGATCTTATTTTACTTTTACTTTTTCTTTCTCTAATGTTCTTCCTTTCTTTGCCTAGATTTAAGCTACAAAGTTTCTGACTTATATATCCTTTTTTTTATCCCTGAAGAACTTCCTTTAAAATTTCTTTCAAAGTGGGTCTGCTGGTGATTACTTCCCTCAGTATTCATTTGTCTGAGGAATTCTTTATTTCTCCTTCACTTTTTGAAGAATATTATTACTGAGCAGAGAAAATTGGTGTGTTTTTTTTCTTTCTTTCTTTTTCAATACATTGTTTTATTCTATTCTTGGTTGCAAGGATTCTGATGAGAAACCAGCTGTAATTACTATATTTGTTCTCCAGTAGATGAGATTTTTTTCTGACTTCTTTTAAGAGTTTCTCTTTTTTTGAAGTTTGAGAATGCTATGCCCACATATAGATTTGTTCTGTTCAGTTTTGTATTTTCTCCATTTGGTGTCTATTTGGTGAGCTTCTCCAAAGTGTGCTTTGTTGCCTATTGTGAATTTGGAATATTCTCTGACATTATTGTAGCAGATATTTTTCTCTCTTCTCTCTTTCTGTGATTGCAATTGCATGTATGTTGTATCTTTTTGAAGTTGTGCCAAAGTTTTTGGATATTCTGTTCTGTTTACATTAATTTTCTCTCATTGCCAAACTTCAGTTTGGGAAGTTTATATTAACGTATCTTCAGATTCCTTAATTTCTTCCTCAGCTATGTCTAGTCCTCTAATTAGCCTATCAAAGGCATTTTTCATTTCTGTTAAATTTTGTTTTGTTTTTTTAATTGAAGCATAGCTGGCACACAATGTTACATTAGTTTTAGGTATACAGCATAGCAATTCAGTGACTCTGTATGTTATGCTGTGCTCACACCAATGTGTCATCACCCAACTACCATGTGTCATCATACAGCACTTTACAATACCACTGATTTTATTCTCTATGCTGTACCTTTCATCCTGTGACTTACTTGTTTTATAACTGGAAGCCTGCACCTCCCACTCCCCTTCATTCATTTTGCCCATGCCTCATTCCTCACCTCTGGCAACCACCAATTTGTTTTCTGTATTTATGGTCCTGTCTGTTACAATGTTTTTTATTTCTAGCATTTTTTTTGGAGTATCCATCTCTTTGTTTACACTACCAACCAAATCTTTTATACTATATCTCTCTTTTTTTAAAGATTTTATTTATTTATTCATGAGAGACACAGAGAGAGAGGCAGAGACACAGACAGAGGGAGAAGCAGGCTAAACTGCTGAGCCACCCAGGGATCCCCTAAACTATCTCTTTTTACTTAGAATCTTAAACATATTAATTATATTTATTTTAGATCTCCTGTCTGATGATTTTGTTTTTTTCAATGTTTTAAGGTTTTATTTAAATTTTAGTTAACATATAGTATAATATTCATTTCAGGAGTAGAATTTAGTAATTCATTACTTACATATAATACCCATTGCTCATCACAAGTGCCCTTCTTAATACCCATCACTCATTAGCTCGCCTGCCCCCCCCACCACCTCTCTCCATCAGACCTCAGTTTATTCTCTATAGTTAAGAGTCTCTTATGGTTTGCCTCCCTCTCATTCTTTTCTTTTCTTTTCCTCTATGTTCATCTGTTTTGTTTCTTAAATTCCACACATGAGTGAAATCATATGGTTCATTGTTTCTCTCTGACTGGCCGTCTGACAATTTTAAATTCTGTGTACTATCCGAGTCTGTTTTGTGTCTTCAAACTGTGTTTTTTTCCCCTACCTTTTTATCCTGTCTTGTGATTTTTTGCTAGAATCCACACCAGGTGGTATCAATAATTATAGTTATTAAGAATGTAATTGTAACATGAATTGAGGGAAAGAAAAATGGATTGAGCATTTACTATGTAGCAAGCCCTTTTAATCAATGTACCTGGGTTGTTTTATTCAATATTCAAAGCAAATATTATCTTCCTTCAATACATTAAAAAATTAAATTCTAAGGTATCAAACACCAATGATCATACAACTAGTGGGCAGTGGAACCTAGATTGCACTTTTCTTTTCTTTTTTTAATTTTTTTTTTATTTATTTATGATAGTCACAGAGAGAGAGAGGGAGAGGCAGAGGGAGAAGCAGGCTCAATGCACCGGGAGCCCGATGTGAGATTCGATCCCAGGGTCTCCAGGATCGCGCCCCCGGCCAAAGGCAGGAGCCAAACCGCTGTGCCACCCAGGGATCCCAGATTGCACTTTTCTATATGACTATGTAGTATTTAATTCATAAATACATGTCATAATAAATATCTCAGTTTTAGAAAAAGAAACAAATGTAATTCTGCAAGATAAACAAGAAATACTAAGTTTTCAAAGACTAAATTAATAAAGGCAATAACATTAAACATATGAGAATTACTTCCTACAATTAAAAAACCATGATGGATTTTGTTCAAGTTAAAACTACTAAAAATAGAACTTCAAAAGAGAACTAAGTTTATAATATTTATACAAAAATAATCAGTAAGTGTAATAAATGCTTGTTATTTATTATTGTTGCAAATCCTATACCTAAATGTTGACATTCTGAAAAATGTTAAATTACCAAGCTGTGGAAGAAAGAAGGGGAAAAAAATCATTTTATGAAGTTTCATGAAAATTGTAATACATGAGTGCACAACACCTATCCATTATTTTTTTCATTAAAAAATGTTTTCAAAAAAAATAAATAAAAAATAAAAAATGTTTTCATCTGAATGTAGTTGATACACAATATTAGATTTAGGTTCACATGTATAACATAGTGATTTGAGATGATTACATATTACTCTGATTTCAATGTAGCTACCATTTGTCACCATACAATGGTACCACGATATCATTGACTATGTAATATTTTTAACATTGTTGTATTCCGGAGAACACCAGGCCTGGAAATCTTTGAGTTTTCTTTTCCACATATTTCAAAATACCAGATAGCTTTATTTTCAATAAATGGAATACACTAGAGTTGAAAAAAATGTCAATGTCATCAGGTAAAATAGATGTTAATATAGGAACAATTTGATACCATATTGAATCATTTATTATTTATTAAGCACATACATAAAGAAGATGCCATTTAGCACAAGATCTACTCCTGTATTTAAATATTAAAGTACTCTGCTTTTTATTATTGTATTACTTTTATTTGATTTTCCAAATAACACATAATTTTCCAAATGGCATAGATAGGTACTATAATAATTCACTAGGATGAACAATAGACACTAGAATGGGAATACAAAGCTATCATCATTGAATCACATATTAAGGGAATTGAAGAGCATCCTATAATATGTAATATACCTTTTTAAGTGTTCTGGTTATGATGATGACATGATAAACAAGAAAACATGGTGTTATGTAAATTAACCCAGAAGTGCTGTTCAAGATGGATTGAAGATGGCCAGAATGAAAACAAGAGGGCAAGCCAGAAGACCAGGTGTGATTCAGGCTTCCATTGATAGACTTGAACTAGATTAGTACAAATAGGAAGAGATAAAATTGGAATATATAAAGAGAAGTGGACAGACCCAGTAACTATTTTTAGATGAAAGTAAGAGAAAAGAACAATTTACAAGCCTGAGTTACTGACAGAACTATGTCACCTCCGTGGAAATCTAAAACTCAGATAAATTCTTATCCGGAATAACAAGTAACCCTTTTCATTAGAATAAGTTTTGTATATTCCCTCACAATAAAATGCAAACCTAGTAAAAGTATTTCTTTTCAATTTACTCTATTTTTTAATTTAATTAAGAATGAGTTAGAGAATAGCATATATATAAATAGACTTTTTTAAGAACTGATAGACCTTTCAATATGCTAGCCAGGGACATTTGGAAGGGCAATAATCAAAATATAGTAGAAGATGCTGCACAGGATTTTAAAAAGAACTCTTAAGGAACCAAAATCATAGCCTAAAGGAAAACCATTGAACTAGCCCAAAGCATAAATCTTAATTAAATTAAAAGTAGAAAAATAAGACCCAAATTTAATCAGAAGAGATCATACCCTAAGGAGGCTTCTCTTTATTTTAGAAAAGAATCTACTTATCAGAATTTAAGTTTTATTTTATTTTTTTAAGATTTTATGTATTTATTCATGAAAGACATAGGGAGAGAGAGAGGCAGAGACATAGGCAGAGGGAACATGCTCCATGCAGGGAGCCCAACATGGGACTTGATCCTGAGTCTCCAGGATTATGCCCTGGCCTGAAGGCGGCGCTAAACCCCTGAGCCACCTGGGCTGCCCAGAATTTAAGTTTTAAACCAATATTCTGCTTGAGTGGACATGCTTATCTACTTGTAGAAAAATAAACTCTTCCAGTGACTAATATAAGAAATTAGTAATTTGAATTTGCAATAATTCATATTTTCAGTGTCATTGCACCTTTGTAATGTATTTCAGAAACCCATCTTATTTAAAAAGCAGAGATAGAAGTATAAGATTTAGGTCCTAGAAATGATCTTTCATTTGAAAATGTTTAACAGATTTGTAATTCTTGCTGCAACAATAACTGTGACATGTATCAATTTTTTTATACATTAAGGTTCTTACATAGAAAATGTATATGCAACTTAATTTAGATAATAACCCAAAAACTTCAAATAGGTTCCTCAGAGTTCAATATTCCTAAGAATTGCTCCTTATTTAACCAACAGTCATATATTTTTTCTTCCTTGTATTCAGATTTGATACCATTTACTAATTACTTCACATTACTGCTCTTTAGAAGTTATGAATATACATAGACTTTGATCCAACTGAGTAGTTGTATTTTATTGGAATGAAATTCATAGCAATATCACAAGAATGTAGAATATAGTCTACACAGTTGTCAGGAAATTTTTACATCTACACACAATTTAATCAAACATTGGCTTCATTATTCACTGGGTATTGAACCAGTTGCATAGCAAAACTGAGATCAAACAAACAAAAGAAAAAGTCAGCTCTTTGAGAAATCCCTAACTCTTCTGGCCTCTTTAATTCATGATTTACTTAACTATCTGTCAACATAGAAATTTAACCTATTGGTTATTCTAATGATAACCTATCGATCCTAATGTATATATTGAATGATTCCTAGCCTAACATCTGAGAAGTATGTTTCGGTAAAGGTAATTTTCAAGACCTGATGGGACACCTGTAGCATAGGTTTATGAAAGAAAGGGTAGTGGGAAGATTAACACCCAATTGCTGCACATCAACTTCTAGATCCCCGACAGTTTTGCCTCCCAGAGAACCTTTACAAATGTGTGCATACGTTCTAATGCAAAACATCTATGAATACCTGTAGATATAGATACTGTATAGACACTGAAGTATAGATACGTGCATACGATATACATAGATAGATACAAAGATCAGTTTCCCCAAGCATCATTTTACTAATTTTTCTAAAGGTTTTTATTCAGATTCCAGATAGTTAACATATAATATGCTATTAGTTTCAGGTGTACATAGTGATTTGAAACTTCCATGCAATACCCAATGCTCATCACAGCAAGTGCTCTCTTTAATCCCCACCATCTACTCAACCCATCCTCTTAGCCACCTTCCCTCTGACAACCAGCAGTTTGTTCTCTATGGTTAAGAGTCTGTTTATTGATCTCTCTCTCTCTCTCTCTCTCTCTCTCTCTCTCTCTCCCTCTCTGTTTTTTTCCCTTTCTTACTTGCTTTGTTTCTTAAACTCCACATATGTTTGAAATCATATGATATTTGTCTTTGCCTAACTTTTTTCAGTTAGCATAATCCTCTCTAGCTTCATCCAAGTCATTGCAAATGGCAAGATGTCATTCTCTTTTATGGCTGAGTAATATTCCATATCTACACCACATCTTGCTATCCGTTCATCAGTTGATGGACACTTGGACTGTTTCCATAATTTGCCTATTGTACATAATGGTGATGTAAACATCAGTGTGCATGTATCCCTTTGAATTGGTATTTTTGTATTTTTTGGGCAAATACCTAAGAGTGCAATTGCTGAATCATAGGACAGTTCTATTTTTAACATTTTGAGGAAACCTCCATACTGTTTTCCAGAGTGGCTGCACTAATTTGCATTCCTACCAACAGGGCAAGAGGGTTACCTTTCTCCACATCCTTACCCACACCTACTATTTCTTGTATTGCTGATTGTATCCATTCTGACAGATATGGGATAATAAAGGGTTAGTGTTAAAAATGTACAAAGAACTTATAAAACTCCATACCCTCGCAAACCCAAACAATCCAATTGATTATTTTTTTAATGGATTAGTGACAGATTCAGATCCTTTTACCTGGTTAACTCCTCTTAACCCTGGGAAACTCAGCCAGACAGATTTTAGATGCCACCTGGGTATTGCCATATATCCTAGAAACCTTTATTATCTACCATTCTGACTCACATACACTTCTCCAACCTGATGTCTGATATATCTCTATCATATTTTTACCATACAGTAAAATTTTTCTCTTATAATTGCATGTTTTTTTTCCTTTCCCTTACTTCACAGAGTATAAGCTTGTTAATATTAGAAATTATTTTTATTCACCTACAATATTTAAGAGGAATTGCTACCAAATAGGTATTCAGTTTTTTGAAACTTAATATCATTTCTACCTCATTCATAACAAACTGATAATTTCAGTCCAAATTTTTCTCTCTATACTGTATCACCTGTTAACTGTACCATCTATTTTGATATTTGCTAATATGTAGCCTTGTATTGTTGTCTAAATATTTTATCTTTTAGCTTTTTACATAACCAGAATATAAGTTCTCAAAGTCAGAATTCAATTCCTTTATTCCACTCTTTTTCTAACAAAAAGTATTATGCATACAGATATTCAATAAATAAATACTAATGGGAGGATGCCTGGGTGGCTCAGTGGTGAGCATCTGCCTTCAGCTCAGGTTGTGATCCTGGGGTCCTGGGATCTAGTCCCTCATCGGGCTCCCCTCAGGGAGCCTGCTTCTCCCTCTGCCTGTGAATAATAAAATAATGAATAAATAAATAAAATCCTTAAAATAATAAATAAATAAAATCCTTAAAATAATAAATAAATACTAATGGGAAAATATGTAGTTATTTTTTGTATATAGATTTAATTTAATTAAAAATAAAACTATTACATAGTAAAAAGGAAGTGAGCTAAGTAGTCCATTACATGAACAAAACACCAAAAAATTAATTTTCTAGGATTAAGAAACATTTTAGAGTAGAGTTGCAAATGCTTTCCAAATTTTCATTCTTAGATTTTTACACTAAAATGTATCATTTGGCATTCATAATTTTTATTTGATGTATCACAAAGATACATCCTCTGACAATAATAAGGTAGATAAAATCTTGACAATAACATTGTGGTGTGATTCAAATCCCAGATGCATTAACAAATAATATAAAATTATTTTAGAAGGGATAATGATGATAAAATAAATTAAATTATTGTCAAAATGCCTACATTATTTTAAACTAGGGGACACTTATGGAAAGATAACTAAAGGGATTAAATGATGATTATTTTATTCAGTTTTGTTTGCTTATTCTAAATAATCCCATGGACTAGACCAGTTGTCTCTAGTCTTTAGTTTTTAGTCTTTAACAACTAGAGAATGGAACAGATTCATAAAAAGACTTAACCTGATGTGAGAGATTAGACTATTGTGATAGTCTCCACTCTTTCCTTGTTATAGAATTATATCCACATTCTTGTAATGTGACTTTGCAGGACTTCTCGTAAGAGTGAGCAGAATGTATTCCATCACCACGCTGATGCTGGGCTTGTACCTATCTGAAGCCAATTCCTCAACTTAAGCAATGGAGATTTCATCCTTTATTGCAAACTGGAAGCACATCACTTTAATTTCCCTGTTAATCTTCTCAAAGGCATTGCTACAAAGATGCTTCCCTCTCTTACAACAACAATATTCAAACATGAGTAAATAAATAAAAATTAAAAAAAAAACAATATTCAAACATGAGGTTATTTCTTCTAACTTAAAAAAATGAAAACTTTCTCTTGACCATGTTCATCTGCCCAGCTTACCCTTTGCACCAAAACTGCTTCAAAGAATGATGCATATTTAGTGTCTACAGCTCTTCTCTTCCTATCCTGTTTTTGACACATTATAATCAGATCCTATCATGGTCACCAAAGAAGTCCATTGTTGATAAACTCAAATGTCAGTTCTTGATTTCCACTTGACCTGATACCATATGTTCTTGGTTTTCTTTCTTTCTCACTGACTTCTTCCTCTCAATCTCCATTGCTGGCTCCTCTTTCTTACATGTAACATCTTAATTTTGGAGTATCTCAAGGATTGATAGATAATACTTGTGCCACTATTTGTCTCTATCTACACTTATTTCCTTGGTGATCTCAGAACCATACACTAATGACCCTCAACTTTCTTTCTGTAGCCCAAGCTCCTTTCCTGAATTCTAGGTTTAAATTCCAGACTCAGTATTCCTATTGCAATTTCTCATAGAAAACTCAAACTTAGTATCCCCACAACTTATCTTTTTTTCCTTCCAAACTTGCTCTCCCATCAGCCATTTTCATCCTGGCACATTGAAACTCTAAGGCCTTTCTATTTTTTTTAACTTTTTTTTAATTTTTATTTATTTATGATAGTCACAGAGAGAGAGAGAGATGCAGAGACACAGGCAGAGGGAGAAGCAGGTTCCATGCACCGGGAGCCTGATGTGGGATTCGATCCCGGGTCTCCAGGATCGCGCCCTGGGCCAAAGGCAGGCGCCAAACTGCTGCGCCACCCGGGGATCCCCATGTTTTTATTTCTTATTTTCAGACTCCGAAAGAAAACTGGACAATATTTTTCAAAGTGATGTAAAATATGCACTTAGATATAGAGTTGGCAACATGGAATTTCTTAGAGTGAAAGTGCTTTGAATCTCACTTGACATAACGGTGTAAGAATAACATATTTATTATTTATCCCTTGGTGCATTAGTTGTGCATTCTTTTATGGTTGTGCCATTATCTCTGCAGAAGAAAAAAAAACAACTATAAAGAATCACTGTCAGAAGGTCACCATGTTCATTGCTGGAGATTGAAAGATCGCCATGCCCTAGTCTGCCTTTCAACAGCCAAACACTATTGTTCTATACCTTTTTCTTCACAGGACTTTGCTTAGAAACCCTCTGAGGCCATGTTTCTATTGTCTGACTACCTAAGACGGTTGAAAATGCATCTGTTTCAATGAGATTCATATTTCCACTGTATAGGTGATGTGAAAATGCAGAGCTAGAGTGATAGAATCGCTGCATTTCCATCTGCCACTAGTTAGCCCATCCTCACCATGCTCCATTTTATAGCAGCAAAATCACATCTGCAACCTACACCAACAAACTCATGTATCTCATCCCATCTCGCTCACACTCCGAGATCAGAGATCACACCGGGCATGTTCCCCAGGGCAGTCTTAGAGGCCATCTTAATAGCCTACCTACTACAGCAATCGTCTGGCTCTAAAGCATGTTTATCAGACGTCAATATTCACATCCTTGGCAATAATAAATATTAGCGATGTAGTAGAAAGAACAAAATCAAAGCATTTTACTCTCTTCATCATCAGTGTTACATCTTGGTTTTTGTTTAATGGTCTTTCAGTCTTCTCATCTAAATTAATAATAATTAGTATTCCTGTGAAGATGAACTAAGTTACAACATACAAAATGCTTTAAAAGAATAAAAGAATCACAGTAAGGAATCACAGATAGAGATACACATGCACTGTATATATGTATTTTGTGTGTATAACATATTCCATACTAATTATTTACAGAATAACAAAGATATGTGCATATAAATGAATTCATGGTTATGTGTTTTTGTACGTATACTATACATTTACTCAGATACATATTACTAGTAGCAAAACTGAGTAGTTTAATTGATTTGAAGAGTAACCTTTGGAAGTCTATAACATGACCCAAAATAGCTTTAGCTTCATAAGCCTCATTCTCCATTTTTTGGTTCCCTTGTTTGACCATTATGTCCCATCTGAGTCATATAGCCTTGATTACTTCAATTTTGGTATGAAAGGAGTAATGTGTATTAAAGACTTTTTCCCTTTGGGGAATATTTGATTCCCTTGTAGAACCTTGCTTGTGGGAAGGCTTTATCTATCCTGAAATGGAAAATCCTTTCAAGTCTTATCAGGTCCTTGCAATGTAACTCTACTAGGCATTGTTTCAAAGTGAAAGTAAGAGTTCCAGGAGTCATGAGTGCTCTTAGGTGGAAGGGTTATTACTCTCTCAGAGCATGTAGCTTTGGGAAATGCTGTAAGCTCAGAGTTGCAATGCACATGAGAAAACCATTACGGTAAGAATAACCTTGAAATAATTTTATAATATATTGAAATTTTAATTCATAAATCCAAATCCATATACATTAATGAGTAATGACAAATTGTGTGGTATTTATATTACAAAGATTTGCTGTAATACGGTTGAAGAACACTGTTAATAATTCTGAGTTTAGAGAACAAATACTGCATATCAGGGGCTAATATAATTTTTCCCTAGCTGGGACCACTTGTCCCCTAGATTCTTCGTTGTAGAGAAGGCAGGGACTATCATGAATTTCATTTGAAAAACAGAATTATTACACATTAGAGGCTACAAGTAAACACTTGCCTCTCCAATCAGATGAAACAACTTGCTTCCAGGACAGGTAGTATTAACTACATGAAATAATCCATCCCTTTGAGAAACAACAGTTGAAAACCACAAAGAGGATTTTGTCATTCAGCTCATATGCAAAAGTTTTCTTAATACACAGACCACAGTAGGCCTCTCAATCTGTAGCTTCTACTCCAGTATACCAACTCATTTCTAATAAAAAAAAAAAAATGTGGGTGGGGCGTTGTTTTAACAACACAAACATCTAAAATGCAAAACTATTTCTGTAAAATTACAAAATTTATTTCAACTTCTTAAATATATACAATAACTGACTTTTATAAATGCTCAAAAATTCATCAAATACTCATTTCTTCTCTGTTCCTATATTCACACTTTACCTATTTAATTACTCTGAAATTTGTCAGAAAAGTATACAAAGGAATGCCAAAACTGTAAAGGTGATTATTCAAAAAAATAAATCATCAAAACTATGTCATTAATTTTAAGATGCACCATATTTTTAATGTTCGATAAAGGAAGAAAAAGATGCTGTCAATAACAACACATTTATATATTAGAATGCTTATATGGGGGCAGCCCAGGTGGCTCAGCAGTTTAGCGCCGCCTTGGGCCCAGGGCATGATCCCAGAGTCCCAGGATTGAGTCCTGTGTCGGGCTCCCTGCATGGAGCCTGCTTCTCCCTCTGCCTGTGTCTCTGCCGCTCTCTCTCTCTCTTTCTCTCTCTGTGTCTATCATGAATAAATAAATAATTTTTTAAACAAGAGTGTTTATACGTATTAAGAATTATTGAGGTGTACCTATTGTATCATATCTTCTACAACCATCCAAAGAAAAATGTAAGAAACAAATGTTTGCCTTAAAATGTTTTGACAAAGTCCTAATCTCTCAGATAACTCTTTAAAATTGGAAACTTCAAAGCCCCTCTCCTTTTTTTCCCCCCTTATAGTAGCATAGTCTGAACCAGCTTAAGGATTGGTGCTATAGCATTTTCTCCAGTATTTCCTTCCAGACTTCTGACAGCCATCTACAAGTTTTGATGTTGGTACTTACTTATTTGGTATGTGATAAATGGTCCTTTTTATTTATCTCAGTTACAAAACATGATGCAGCTTAATCTACTTTCAAGTCTTCCTTTTTGGGGTCCCCTAAACCACTTACTGTTATTCAGCAAGTAAATATGGAATCACTTTAATTGTTCCAACAGCAGATATTTGCTTCACTGCTATCAAATGTATGCCTTCACCATTCCCATATTAATTTCCAAAGTAACTTTACATCTCAGTCAATCATACTATTTTTGTAGATATTTTAAAAGATAACTAAGTATAAATATGTGGTACCAAAAAAATATGTGGACCAATAATGTGTTTTTCCTCTAATATGAAATTATATGACAAAGGTCATGCATGAAAAGGCAGGGGCAGCTTTGTCATGACTTCCATTTGACTGTAACTATAAGATGCCATCAGTGAAGAGACACATTTCAATTCCAGAAATCTCTAAATTATGTAAGTCTTAAGAGTGATGAAATATTTATGTTCTTCAATCTAATACAGGGAAAATAAAATAAGAAACCTATGATTTTAAGAAAATTCAGAAAGCAAAACAGGAACAAAGTAAAATAATAAAAAACAGAAAACAGAAACTAAATTCAAAATTATTAGTCATGTCACTAATTGGGAAATAGGGAAATCCAACTATTAGGAGAGACTTTGAGATTCTATTTAAAAATAAAACAAACAAAATAAAATAAAATAGAACTCAATATGAGCCAAAATGACAGAAGATGAAAAACTAAGAAGATAGAGGTTAAGAAATAGAGAAAATTGCTGTAATAATGCTATACAACTAAAATAGAATTCCAGTAAGAAAGTATTTAAAGGTACAGAAACATATATTATTTTCTTAGGAAGTTAATATTCCACCAGTGTTATTAGTAGGAAATAAGACAGTAGCCCTGGAACACTCAAAAGAAACAACAACCATACCATTGAAATCAGCAATGATTTCAACAAGATGAATAAGAAGACCAATTACAAGGTGGAAATCAAACATCAACATATTTTCTCTATCTAAGCAGTATCCACATGGAAAAGAGAAATAGAGGAACCAGCTTCCACTAACCTAACAGCCAAAATAATTGAGTACCTATGATTAAATTTAACTAGAACTGTCCAAAACCTTTATGCAGTATCTACCACAAGATGTTGCAGGTAAACCAAGTGGAGGAGATAGTTTTGTTTAACAAAGACCCAACCAATTTGATCTAATGTTGGTGACTTTTATTATGGTATGAAATATTTGATCAAATTAGGGTAATCTACAACCTTGAATCCAGGCCATTTACAGACCAATGCTGTGTAAATAGTGAAAATTATAGGAAAAAAATATTGGAGCATCTTTGTTATTTCTTGTCTCTTCCAGCAAAAAAGGAATGGCTGGTCTGAAAGCAGATCACACACGATATGGCTTTAGTAATCAAAAGTACTCTGTCTTTAGCAATCTAAATCGAGTAAGAGTCCCATAATTTTGAATTTAAAGTCTCAAAATCCAATTTATTCTGTAACTTGAGCTGAAGCTAATATTAGAGGATCAACCTTATCAGGAGTTCAGAGAAGACACAAGGCTTTGCTTTTTTTTTTTTTTTTTTTTTTGTCAAAGTAAAAGACCTTTAAGTAGAAAAATCCATTTAAGAATCCAGTGTTTTTTTAATCCTTTTATGTTAGGTGTTCTGGGCACATAACTTGTTTTACTTTTGAGGTTGCTAAAGACAGATTCTGAACCTAAAGTTTGATGAATAACTCAAAGGTATTTAGGCAAAAGTTTTTCATGTAATGGATATATGTGAGAAAAGGGCACTTTTGAAGGATGGGAATACAAAGGGTAGATTATGGCAGGCACTAAGATGGTTGACCCAATCCAGCCTATTCCCAGCCTCTTTTACTCCTTGCAAATCTCAGTTATTAAGGATGGGAAAGCTAAGCATTTGCTCTGTGGCAGTTAAGGGTAGCCACATAGTATAATTCTTGTCAAGGGACTGAGGGATGAATTTTGTGAGAAAAGCATTGCTTTTTTATTTTTTTATTTTTATTTTTTTATTTTTTAAAAATTTTTTTTTAATTTTTATTTATTTATGATAGTCACAGAGAGAGAGAGAGAGGCAGAGACACAGGCAGAGGGAGAAGCAGGCTCCATGCACCGGAAGCCCGATGTGGGACTCGATCCCGGGTCTCCAGGATCGCGCCCTGGGCCAAAGGCAGGCGCCAAACCGCTGCGCCACCCAGGGATCCCCAGCATTGCTTTTTTAAAATTAAAAAAAATAATAAAATAAAAAGATAGCAATAGCAGTAGTAGTTCTCATGGTTTTCCCAGACATTATCTTTGAAATTTTTTTCTTTTTTTTATTTTATTTCGAAAAATATTTTTCAAACCAATCTAATTCAGTCTTCTTCCTATGCATTTCCCCCAAATCCCCTCCAAGGAATTTCAAATTCCAAAATTATTTTCCTCTACCTTCACGTTAAACATTTATGCCCAAACCAATCAGTTAGAATTCATATTCTAGTGTTATCAAGGTCCTTACCATTTACATGGCATTGTACACTTATATGTGTGTATATATCTAATCTAAAAATCTATCTCTACACAATCTTAAACTTAGAGAAATGAAATTTACTTAACCATAGTTAGGTAGCAGAGCCTATTCCTCTATTGCCATAAATGGCACCATCATTTCACCGCAGTGCCACACAAATGAACTTCATTTGAAACTCTGTATTTTTGTCTCCCTACACATCCAACCTTAATTTCTATTTTTCTAATTCCAAAATATATCTCATGTCCATAGATTCTTGGATTCCTTTTTACATGCTTCAATAATATAATGCAAAATCCCCCAACCATAGAACTTAGTGAACTGTGTGATGATTGTCTACTTATTAAAGCTCTGTGAGGCAGAAATCGTCTTTCTTACCTTAGTGTTCCTAGAGTCCAGAAGAATTCCTGACAATACTTGGTGCAAAATGAATACTTGTTTGCAAAGTGAATGAATTTCACACTTATTTTTTTCATGTTTTCATGGGTTGTAGGTATTTTTTAAAAAAATTTTATTTACATATGCATGAGAGACGCAGAGAGAGAGGTAGAGGCAGAGACATAGGCAGAGGGAGAAGCAGGCTTCTTGGGGAGCTCAGTGAGGGACTCCATCCTGGCATCCCAGGATCACGCCCTGAGCCTAAGGCAGGTGCTCATCACTAAACCACCTAGGCATCCCTGTAGGTATTTTTTTTACTTTAAATTCAATCTGTCAACATATAGTCCATCATTAGTTTCAGATGTAGTTTTCAATAATTAGTTGCATATAATACCCAGTGCTTATTACATCATGTGCCCTCCTTAATGCCCGTCACCCAGTTATCCCTCCCCCCACCCACCTCCCCTTCAGCAACCCTCAGTTTGTTTCCCAGAGTTAAGAGTCTCTCATGGTTTGTCTTCCTCTAGTGTGTATTTTGCTTGGATCATGGTTGATATGTTTTTTATAATATCTTTTTTTAAAGATTTTTATTTATTTATTCATGAGAGAACAGAAAGAGAGGCAGAGACACAGGCAGAGGGAGAAGCAGGCTCCCTCTGGGGAAACCAATGTGGGACTCGATTCCAGGACCCTGGGGTCATGCCCTGGGCCGAAGGCAGATGCTCAACCTCTGAGCCACCCAGACATCCCACGGTTGATATTTTTGAGTCTGTTCACTCATTCATCCATTTTTCACTGGACAAAGTGATTAGAAGGAGGAATTCTCAACAAAGGAATTTCACACTTATTTTTATGTTTTACTAAGTTCTAGATCTTGCTGAGACAGAACTCTCCAGGATCAGAAAACTAAGTGAGAGAGAAAAAGAAGGTAGTAAAAATCATAACTGGGTGCTTTTCCAGAAGTTTTTCAGGTAATCTATTTCTAAATCTTATTTGTGAAGAAGTTTCAATTTTTTGTTTTGTACCGGACTCCTTGCCTCCTACCGGCAATATCTTAGACAATACACATTTTATTAACAGTATGTAGAGTATTTTAACTATATGGATTTCATCATGTAATCTATTCAGCTGAGAAGTAAAATTAGTAAAGTCATGAGAGCAGTGTTTTACTTGCTTTTTTTTCATGTTTCCATGACTATTAGCCATTTATATAAGTTACTGTTTCCTTAGTTATATAGAAAAAATATAGGAAAGTACCTTTGGTGTCTGAGGCTCATGATGAAATTAAACTATGCCTATTCTTATAAAATCAAAGACATTCTTATTTGTACATAGAAAACACCATAGATATAGAAGGCAAGGTTAAAATTAACTTAGATAAAAGCAGCATAAGTAGAAATGGTACCCTCTACTTAGCATAGTAGTATATGTTCATTTTCTGTGAATTAGGACTAGATACATATGTGTACAAATATAGCCAAAACTAGAGCAAATATTATGAACCATACATGTTAACCTCCTAATAATTTCCTGAAGGGTTAACACCTTGTTTAACTTTGCCCACTCATATCAGTATGTCAGAGCACCTAGACACTTATTAACTGCTTTTTGCATTGAATTTTAGGGATTAAAAAATGCGTTTAAAAGATAGTGATTCCCTGTTAATTACAGTTGTTTAAATATGTACACAATAATCAAAGTTCAAATGTCTTGCAGTCCCAATAATGGTAAACATATTCTATTTTAGAAGACTAATCCAACCAGGCGGTTTTTCAACCAATAATAAAATTGCAAGCAGTATACTTCCTAATAGATTTCCAGGTTTAAACCGAGTGCCTGGTCAAGCTCTCTACAGATGTTTTGTTTTCCAGCATAGCCTCAGAAAGCACCATATACAACTACAAGCCCACATTTACTTGTCCTCTTGGAACACTTCTTCTAAGAAGAAGACTCCAGAAAGATGAATGACTCTTTTAAATGATTCTTCAATTCTTTACTTGTAAACATAATTTTTAAAATTCTTTAGACCCAATTCTAAAGTTGTTCAACAGAGAATCTATCAGAGTGCCTTAGTAATCTAGAATTTAATGCATATGAACTACCAACATAAAAAATGATTTTACTTCTCTTACTTTGCCCTGAGGTAACCTGATGATAAAATTTTTGCTGTCCTATTGTCCTTGAATAATAGCATTATTATCCATAACTACCTAGTCTGCTATTCAAAAGGACAGAGTATGAGTAATTTGGTAAGTCTATAAAGCATTATATTAATGGGGCATTATTCAAATGCAAAGTTAGACATGACAGCATTAGTGAAATATAGAAATATTTCAAGGTTTTGTTAAATGTTGAAGATCATGTTTTCTATAAGCTTATGTTCAGCAAAAACTAATCCCTGCTATTGTAGCCTTAATTTCATCATTTTATGGAGTTAATATTGAAAATTACTTATGTCAAGTCTAGAAGTTGTATATATGTTTGTATTTGCCTGTAGACTACTTTGAAGCATATGTATATATATGGTCATGTATAGAAAAATCATGTAATTTATAGAAATCCTGTAGTAACACAAAGCTTAATGATAGGAATTATAATACAATAAAATCTCTATTTGTGACATTTGGTTAACCAGATTTCTTTCTGAATTAGCATTTACTGACTCATATTACAATGTTTATTATTACAATTCCTATCAATCGGCAGTGGCAATTATTCACTTCGTTTCCTTTAGCTAACATGAAATATCAAAATAATGTCTGAAACAAAGAAACACTATATTCAGAAGATATTTTATGTGTTTTTTAACATATTTTAATCTTGAAAACTTGGACACCAGTGTGTGATAGATATGAAAACTTGATTAACAAACCCATTCACGGAGGCTGTACACATCAGTTTATGACCACTTAGGATTATAAAGACTTTACTAATTTGTGAATGGACTCTTGATTTTAGTGATATTTATGCAGTAGGTTTTAATATCGCCAGAAGTGTCTTCATTACAAGCAAAAGAAAAATTAGGCAGGTAGAAAAATATGTCCTGCTAAACTCTTTATGTCTTAGGTATGCTATCAGTCATTTTTCTTGAAGCTGTCTAAAAGCTAATTTTTTATATGCCTTTGCCCCAAACCATGCGTTTAGCATTTAGTCTTATCTCATTCAATATTCAAATTAGCTCTTGGAAGGAAATCTGATTTTTCTGTTTATTTACAGAAAACAAAGGTTTAGAGAGTATATTTGATTTTCCTAACACACAAAGGTGCTAGAGGTCAGAACCAAGAGTGGACTCAAAGTACAACTTATTTACAAATCTGTGATTTTCCACAACTATGTTATACTGCTTAAGCTCATTAAAGGAACAGTTCAATTCTATTCAACTCAATATCACTTGAAACTTTTATGTGTTTGCACATACCAAGTTAGAGATACGAGGCAATAGTATGTTTTGGGTGTATTATCTAATGAGTCCGAGCAAGTCACACTCAAAATTGATTTTTATTTTTTTTCTACCATTCCTCATGCCAGTTCCCTGTGACACATTAAAAGTTGAATAAATATAAATAATAAACACACTTTTTTGACTAATGAGAACTACAGGATTTATAATAGAAAAAGGAAATAAAGTCTTCTAAAAAAACCCATCAATCATAATTTTTTATTATTCTGAATAATAATTGCTCTACATTAAATAAGACTGAGTTTGTCTTATATTAGATGCATCTCCTGATCTGCAAGTTATTTCTTTGTGTATCTATTCAGTTCTTATTCTATATTTTTCAAAATAGAATGAGTTAGGGATCCCTGGGTGGCGCAGCGGTTTGGCGCCTGCCTTTGGCCCAGGGCGCGATCCTGGAGACCCGGGATCGAATCCCACGTCAGGCTCCCGGTGCATGGAGCCTGCTTCTCCCTCTGCCTATGTCTCTGTCTCTCTCTCTCTCTCTCTCTCTCTGTGTGTGTGTGACTATCATAAATAAATAAAAAATTAAAAAAAATAGAATGAGTTAAAAAGTTACTTTTTTCACATTTAATTTTTCATGAAACGGTTTATTCGCATATTGAGAGTGAAAAAACCTTTATTACAGTTATTAATAATACTATTATGAAATTTCTGCATATTATAAATTTTTATAATGCTTTGTTATGTATTATTTTAAATATGTAAGTGTAGTATGGATTCTGTCCATTGGATTAAAATGCTTAATTTTTTTAGAAAAGTACGGTAAGAAAAATCTATGGGGTTATAATTAAATTGAATTATGCATCTCAAAATTAGACCCACTATTTACACAACAGGTATATACTTTTTAGCTTTCCATGAGTTAGGCATATTTCTGAGGGAGTCAGATAATGAATAAAATTTTACATACATTCTAATTAAAATGTTGATGCCCTGTGTAGAATTATAATGTGCTATGAGAAAAATAGAGGTGGGATATGACTTAGTCAGGGGCATTTCTCCTTTAGAAAATGATATTTTAGTTGAGTTTTGAATAATGACATGACTTCCTCAGGACAGAAGATTGTCAGCCCCGGGGAGTGGTATTCACAGGCGCCAGGTCTATAGAAGGACCTTATTCCCACATGTGCCTATAATGACTACCTCACACTGTAAACTTAACATCCTAGGTGCCTTGAGTCAGTCCTGTGACCTCAAGACCTAGGGCACCCATCAAGTTCACAGAGCAATGTGGAATTGAGAATATTGTGGAGAGGAGCTGGCAGAAAAAAAGTCTAATTGGCGTAGATTTCAGGAGTGACTAATAAGAGAATTGGAGATAAAGAGTAAAGATTACTCCTATCTTAGAGGTAATAAAACCATTGAGCACATAAAGACTTTGTAGGAAAACCATATTTTATTCATGTAGGAATAATCCATGTGGCCTATAATTTATACAAACACAGCTATTCTCTTATATAATTATATGCAGTGTTATAGAACACTTAGTATTACTTGTCTGAAGGAAAAACCATTTAAAACAATAAATAAATTTTAAAATATAAACATATACTCATTGATACTTGTCAGCTTAAAAACTTACCAATGAAAGATTACTGTATTTTTTCTTTTCTAAATAAAAAAATATGAGCTTTTAACTGGTGATATCAATAATCACAATTTAATAATTCTGTATACCAAGTGGCAGAGTTTTAAATAGTATTAATTAGTATTTACATTAATTTTAAAATTCAACAAAAAGAAAAATCTGCAAAGTATGTAAACAAACAATTCATAATGATATAAAATGGCAAAAAAAGAAAGTTCATCTTCCTACAAAACTAGATAAGAGTAAATTATGAAAACAAAGAAATAACACTTTACGTTATGTATTGGAAAACATTGAAAATTGTATCCAATATTGACAAAATGCCAAAGAATTGGGCATTTACAGATAACTGCTAAAAGGATTCTAATGAATAATGGTTAGCACTTAGAACATAGAATCTTACCACTAATCTTATTTGAGCACGTAATTGCAATTTTAGTTTTAAATTCTAAAAACAATCCAATGTGCACACAAAAGAAAACAAAAATAATTTCTAACCTAATAATATTATACAGTAGTAAGCATTTATCACCATTTTAAGTTTCTAATGATACAGAATAAAAGATCACAATTCATTCTCAGTTTTGAAAAAAAAACATATTTGTTAAAAAAATGCATAGAAGGCTTGAAGTAATCATGTCAAAATAAAGAAAAAAATATTTTTGTGGCAGGATCACGATTGTTTCATTTTTATTTTCTGTTAAATGTTTGGAAAAATATCAAATATTTACCAATAAGATTTTTTCTTAATATACAAAGTAGGGGGTGGGGAAGGGCTGACTGGGTGAACAGGAACTAAGGACGGCAGTTGATGGGATGAGCGCTGGGTGTTATACTATAAGTTGGCAAATTGAACTTAAATAAAAAATTTTTAAAAAATAAAGTAGAGCAAAAACAAAGCTCTTCAGAGTAAAAAAGTAATTTGGATTATGATGCAAATCTAGGCATTGTTAACATCTTCGATTCCTAAATATATATATATATTTCTAAAAACTGCATTGTTCTATTCATTTGCATAATGTGCTTTTCACAAGTGGTGGAGAGGAAATAACCTATACTCTTCTCAGCCTGAATCTCTAAGCAGTGATAAAGCCACCGAGCAAGGAGGCAGGACAGTGCTTTTCTTGACAACCTAGTTCCAAAGTTGTATAAGCTTCTACAAGGCACTTAGCGTCATGGGACCTTACCTGTCTGAACAGGAAGAGTGCATAATCATATTAGCCCCACTGATGTATTGCGTGTAATTCTATGCAAATACTTAAGGCATTATGCAAATATAAAAATCTGTTATCATCAGCTCTGAAAATATACTGAGCAAGTTATCTGGTATTTTTGTTGACACAGGCAACTGTATACCATCTCAGCTGTTTTCAAACATTTCTTGAAGCTGAATCTTTGCTGGTGAGTTTTATTTGTCTTTATTCATTACCTACACCTACAAACTGTGCTATTATTATTTTTTTTTCTTTCTGTGCAAACAAGAACTTGAAACATGGGAAGAAAGGAAGTACTGTAGGCCAAATAAACCCAGAATCATGACCGTTATGGCAAAAGGGTTGTAATCGTTAAAGATTCTAGTAGGAAGGAGTGAGAAGAGCAGAGACATGGCAGGAGAAATGGTGATAGAGTCAAGTGTTTGGAATAACACAAGAAGGAGGTCACCAGTCCAGGAGTGCAGGGGGCTACCAGATGCTAAAACAGCCAAGGAAAAGGATTCTTCCCTAGAGCCTACAGAAGGAGCCCATCCTGCCCTCACCTTGACTTTAACCCATTGAAACTGTTTTAAGACTTCTGTCCCCTAGAGCCGTAAGGGAACATGGATTTGTTCTGTTTTTAGCCACCAAGTTTGTAGTCATTTATTACAACAGCCATAGGGTACTAATTCAGGAAAGAAGGGAAGGCGGGACAGAGGGAAGGAGGGAGGAAGGAAGAAAGAAAAAAAACAACTTTGTCACAGCAGCCTCCAATCTAAGAATGCAGTAGACAAACCAGCAAAGAACAATTCCATGAACTTTCTGGCCGCAGGGGTTGTGCTGTAAACATCAGCCTACCTTTAAAATCATTTTGTGTGCTATTTTAGGTTGTTTATACCTCTATAGGAAAAGAGATGGTCAAGCCCATTTTATGTTTTTAAAAAAAAAGTTCAAGCTCTTGCTTCATGAAGTGGTTTCTATGGAAACAGCCTTCAAAATCTAATATAAGGAAAAAAGAAAATATTTTCAGAGAACAAATTAAAATGAATTCCAGTAGACTTTAAAATGGTTTAAAATTCAAATGTCAATTTTAGCACATGGAAATTTTTTAAATAAAATTTGTTCCATAGAGATTTGTACTTTATATTTATGCTCCCATAATGAAAAGCATAGTTTGTCACCAAAGCAATGTGTACTGTGTCTGTGGGTTATTTGGCCATGATATATATTTCATCTTTATTAGATTTTACTAGTTTTCATGAATACTAATGCCGGTTTTAGCTATATTATCTCCTTTTCTTTTTCTCTCTTTTTTGCTATTAGTTGTCACTCAAAGTGGGTTTACTTTAGCAAGTTTGCTATGCAAGTCTATAAAAGCTTTATTAGCACAATGAACTGCACACTAAGGAGCAGAACTCTAGCATAAAAACCTCTTCTTTTTCTTAATTTGAAAATATTTTAAGAACTTTTTCTTAGTCTTTCCCTGAGAAATCCTCCTACCCCAAAACACTGCTCACTCCCAAAGTTTCTGTAATTCTGACATCATTAAGGCAAAGACTATTTTTGCACATATCCTTTTAAAGCAATAGATTTACTGGCATTATTGTGGAATTTTTGTGAATGTGGTGCAACATGGCAGTAGATGAAAATGGTTCTTAGCTTCTAGGTAAAGATAAAATATCTGCACCCTAGTGTACTGATCCCATTAATTCGAATAACTTAATTAAAAGCTTGTTGAGCTCCTTATCTCTGATAACCTGTATGTAGTATTATTCAATATCTTTTCTTTTTTAGAATGGGAAAGAAAGCTCTGGTCTAAAATCAGTCCAGAATAATTTCATCTTAATCTTTTTCAGTAATTTATTTTTCTCAGTTGAATCCTTCACACAGGTATTAATGACAAGATTTCACAACCCTGAGATATATCTAGGGGGGTTCATTCTCTTCCTGTGCATAGATCATTATCATCATCACCATAGCTATCTTCTATCGCATTTAATTCTGTGTCAAACATTCTGCCTCAGGATTTACATGCATAACTTATCAACAGGGAAGTTTCTTTTTTTTTAATCTGTATTTTACAATTGAAAAAAAAAAAGAGGTTTAAGGGCATTTATCAGCATGTCCAGGATTATGTGGTAAGTAACAAATTGCCTGTCTGATGAGAGGAAGTCTTCAGATTCTGAGCCCTGGTTTCTATTGGGTACTGGTACGCAGACAGAGGAAAAGGAGGGTAGGGCAGAGGGTTGCCCAAAGAGAGGCCATGCAGAAGGGCAAAGAGCAACACAGATGTAGAAGGAGCACTCCAGCACCATTCCTGGTAACAGTTAAGATGGTTTTCCAGAACACGGGGTTAGCAGCAGAGACTTACTGTGTAATCAAGTCTATTTCTTTTACTTCTGTTCTTAAACCTACAAGTATCCAACTGCTAGATTAATAAAAAAAAATTAAAGCATTTCCTTATTTTTAGGCATGTTCTAGAACTCCTTAATATATTCACTAGCACTTCAGAAATAATGATTATTTGGGGAGAAAATCACATGGACTAAGTTTTGTAAAATGACTTGAGAGATATCAAAGTCGTCTGTGTTATTTTGTAACTTCATGGTTGTAATAGCTGGTCTGTTGTTTGGGAAATATGATTTAGTTTTTCTTAAATGGATTATGTACGTACCATGTCACTGAACTCACGTTTTTAACAAATATTCTACAACTCTTATAGCAGTTTTTAATTTTTTAATTAAATAATTGACTTGAGCAGCCCATTTAGTTAGGTTTACACTGTAATAATTATGTAAAGATGAAAGCAACGACATCAACACACACACACACAAATGCCTCTCTTACCTCAATTATAAAAGCTATGTTGGGAGAATCGTTGATATAACACCAAAATAAAGTTCAGCAATCCCCTTATTTTTCCAACACAAATGTAATAACTGTGATACATAGAGGACGTCATACTCTGTAAGCGTGCTGAGATAGATAAATCATTGCATTGTCTCTAAAACATTACATCATAAACAGGATAGAACCTCCTGATAATCATTTAGGACTGAAAGTGACAAAAGTCATAAGAAAAGTGTAAATAAACTCTGCAGCAGCCTCAAGAACCAGGCATATAAACCCCAAACTTCAATAAAAGCAGAATTGAATATATCAAAATATACAAACCTTAAATTCAGGTTTCCTGATTGTCAAAACTGTTAACCTTATGATTAGATTCTAGGTTTTCCGGAGTTTGGAAAAAATATATAAGCTTCATTGTAGACTTCCCCACAAACAACCAAATATCATGACCATTTTTTTTTTAAGCCTCCCAACAATGCAGCCCAAACTCTAGCAACCTGTTCCCAGAGGATCTGGGCAATGGGCCTGTCGTAAATGCAGGGAATCCAGCCTGGCAGGGATCTGTGTGGCCCTGAGGCTATTTTAACCCCACTGTTGAAGACCCATGGACACTGTGCCACCATTTCCAGTCCCTTGAATGGAAGGCACTCTCTGCCCCCTTAAAAGGATTCATTCAGATAACTGGACACTCAATTAAACCCCTAAGCCAGTGAATAAGTGAGCTGCATCTTTAAAAGCCCAGTTCATTTCATGAAACCCACTAGATCTGATTTGAAATTAAAGGATTAGTCAGCTACTACCATGTTGCCACTTGTCAAAAATGCCCAAGAAATAACATTTTGGGGGCTTATAAACACTAATAAAATAGAGTGTTTCTTAGAGACTGTACATTTTACCTTTCCTGAATTAAACCATAGTTAGACAAAAAGGCTCTCTGCTGTTGACCTAAGAAAGTCTGCTCTCCAAATATCTGGACCATCTTTTATTTTGTTAAGAAAACTTGAACCGGGAAATAAAGGATACATAAAGGATAAATCCTATCATTCAGTTTTATTTTTTTTCATAAAAGATAATGCTAACACCATTCATGATAAAATTCACTTAATTTTTAAATTATCCTTTTTGTTTTTAAGCATAATTACTACTGCTTTGTTAAAATAATCTTTTAATTATAGTTATAGGAAGTTGGGATTATGAAAATATAAATTGCATATAGTATAAGCACATATTAAAAGTACTTTATGTTGATTTTGAGTAAAGTAGATAAACAAAACAAGTCCTTACCAGCAGAAATGTTTTTCTAAAATACTGCATTTGCACATGCTCAGAATAATTTTGAATTCATTTTGATTAGAGCAAAC
Organism: Nyctereutes procyonoides; assembly: GCF_905146905.1. NCBI lineage: Eukaryota > Metazoa > Chordata > Mammalia > Carnivora > Canidae > Nyctereutes > Nyctereutes procyonoides. The sequence continues at coordinate 12,748,630 of NW_026575021.1, read as the reverse complement.
CGCTTATTCTCAAGATGTTGTCAGACTTTAAAGATTTCCACTTTAGTGGTTTACTGTGACATCAATGCTACATTACATTTCATGCAAAAATCTGTTTCCTTAGCAACAGGAAGCAAACTGCTCATTTCAAGGAAACCAGTAGAAAAAAAATTTGTTGTTTAATGTTGAATACTGTAGCTTGAGATGGTTAATTACACTGACATAGAATATTGTGGAAAATTAAAACGATTTTAAATCCTTCATAAACAGAATGTGAACTGCTGTACTGTATTAATAAAAGATTTTCAAAATCTTATTTTAGGGTACAGAATAAAATATGTTCCCACACATGCAGAATGTAAAAGACCAAGTATACTATCAATGAAACTGACACTAACTTTATGTTCTTGAACAAGAAGGTCATTTTACCATTTTTGGACTATATTTTTACCTCTGTAAAATAAATGGCATGGATTAGATTGGATCCAATGTCCTTATAGCTTTAGCAGTCTATGATTTTGTGATTTATAACTCTCACGTTGATTGGTGAAGATTTGACCTGACCATCTTTCTATAGATAACGTAATACATCTCATAGCCTGTAAAACAAATATGAGCACAGTAGCTATAGGCTGTTAAGGTGGAAAGGCAGAGCTAGTATCCACTCTGTCTCTACTTATTTTCTACTGTTTTGAGTAATGACCAGGGAATCGAGGGTGGATGAAAGAAGGCAACATGGAATAGTATATATCTTCCATTTTGGAAAATGTCAATGTGCACAAACTGAGCCAAACCTCAAATCTGATAAATTTCTGAGTTCCCAAAGAGGATCTCTGATGTTTGCTACTGTTATGAGCATATAGAAATTCCGGGGAGCTTATAAGGGCTCCCTTTCTCTTGGATTTGACCCTAAAAGAGGTGAAGAGACATGGGGTCATGTGTCTTTGCAGATCTTATTTTGATTGTGTTCTTTTGCTTCCTTGATCTTTGGTTAATCTTTATGCTTTTCTCATATTCCTATAAAAGATCAAACTGGAGCTTCCTTGACTGCAGAAGAAACCTTCCCTCTTCTAGACAGCAGCCACTCTCTTAGAAGTTGGCCTTTTCAGTAGCAATAAACAGTAATTCTCACCCCATTCCATCCAACCCACAAATAAGAGGAGGACCAAAGAAAAATTAAGCAGGCACATTATGCAAAACAGGCATCACTTTATATACTATTTATGCTCTCATCCAAAGTAGGTATGTAAAACCTAGCTATCAAGGATAGAAGTTGACAATACAGTTTGGGGAGCAAGAGCCCATCTGGTAAAAATAATGTAAATTTATGCTTTTCTACAAGAATGGGTTCTACCTCAAATGAACAGAAGGAAAGATTCTTAGAGTCATAAAGTAATTCTAAGCATCAACCTCAATAATAATTGGCACAAGGCCTAGTACTCAATTCATGTTATGTATTATTGTTGTTTTGTTATTGTTTTCTTAATCATATTAATTTAGTGATAATCATCTTGGCTAGAAAGCACTAACTTAAACAAGAATGTGTTATTTTTATGAATTAGCAGACAATGGACTTAAAAGGCCCAGCACTCCTCAGTTTCAAAATATCTATTCCAACACATAGCTATCAGAATGATTGGTATTGTAGTATTTGATATTGAAACCATTGGTCCTTGGGGGCAGTCATTCATTTGCTTCATTTCTGGAGTCTTTATTGTATGCAAGGTATCATTTCCAAACACTATGTTGGCAGTACTTTTCCCACATTAATGAGTTTAAACAAAACAAAACAGAATATTGCTTACCTTATGCCACAAAATGTTTACCACGCTGTCAAAGATGATGAAGTTGAATGTTCTGAAACAAGAACACAAAGAAGTCATATGGGAGAAAAATCATCCATAGGCTACAGCTGTAGGACACAATGACTATACAGAAAAAGTTATCATCCAGAGAAAATGACATTAAGCTCGGGACAGCTACATCGACAGAGACATTTTTCCTCCACCTCCAAAATGTCTTTTTTTTTTTTAGACAAAATAAATCACTTAGTAAGTAGGGAACATATTTTCCACTGCAGAAAAAAATACCCTCAGGTTTTGCAATCAAGCACTCTCCCATCTAAAATCTCTCAAGCGTGGCCTTGATGCAGTCACACCCATCAGGCAATTCTACAGGGACTCTTTAAGAGTAATATGATGCCAACAATAGCAGCATTCAGAGGTCTAGACATGTGGTTAGAAAAAAAAATCAAAAAGCTTTAAGAGCTCTAAAATTGTTCATAAGAAGAATTTTTGTTATTGAGCACTAATAGGATATTATCTGCCTGAAGTCAGAGGTCTAAGCCATATGGTTTCTTGGAAAATCCCCAAGATCCAAAATATGCAAGTTGATGTTGACAGTCACAGTAAAATGTAAAGAAAAATAAGTACATTGGAAATTACAGTGTCAAAAAGTTAAACTTCCCAATCTACTAAAAAATTAGATGTGAGCCAATAGAGATTAGCCTGCCTAACCACTTGGATTAAATCAGATATGAATGAAAGTAGAAGCATGATATTCTTTCTTCTCTTTTGTTGTTGTTTTAATTAAGCCAGGTGGAGTTAGAGTTACTGTGAAAGTAAAAAAAAAAAAATGTCTATTCTATGATTTTTTTTAAGTTTTTTTTTAATTTTTATTTATTTACGATAGTCACAGAGAGAGAGAGAGAGAGAGAGAGAGAGAGGCAGAGACACAGGCAGAGGGAGAAGCAGGCTCCATGCCGGGAGCCCGACGTGGGATTCGATCCCGGGTCTCCAGGATCACGCCCTGGGCCAAAGGCAGGCGCTAAACCGCTGCGCCACCCAGGGATCCCTGTCTATTCTATGATTAAGTGGAATTTCATAAGTGAGGTCAGATTTACACTGAAGTAGCCTAGAATTTGAATTCTGTCGAATTTTGGTCTGGGGTTAGATGTAACAAGGATGGATGAAAAGAATTCACCTAAAATTTGAGCTGGAAGGGATTCTAATACACAGGGAAAGTTCAGGGATATTTAATCCAGCAGCCAGAAAAGAAGAAGCAGCGTCTAATTAACATCTTACACTTGCAATTAAGAATGGTACATGGCATCATGCTGCTACATACAGAAGCCTCCCTGTAATCAACCATATTAAACTGCTAAGCCCCCTAAAATCTCATTTGTTTTGAAGTTCCCTCCCCTCTCAAAAATAGCCGTTTTGGTGGCAATCATAGTGAGAAATATTTGCCCCTAATAACTATGAAATTACAAAGTTTAAATCTCAGAGAATCTTGTCATCAGTCCATTCAGAACCAGACTTCAGCCGACAGCAGGAAGTAGGATATGCCAACTCCACCTACCTTGGGATGAAGCTGTCATAAATGAAAATAATATCAGGGCACTAACTGAAGCAACAGGGGCTCCCGGTAACACTCCAGCCCCAGCATTAAACTGGAAGGCTCACCAAAACCTATTACATTATCTCTGACCTCTATAGACTGGACCAAATTCAAAAGAAGTTAGGGGAAATAAGCTTTTGATATGATTCTTGTTCTTAGGACTTAGACTATGAGTAAAAAGCATCAGAAAGTATGTGACATTTTCCATCCAAGCACAAGAAAGACAAAAGCATTAGCTACAAAGGGGCGTAGACAACTAGCATAGGCGCAGGGAAGTAGATTTAGTGTAACCTTCTGAGGCTGGGGAGGATCAAGTGAAGAATAATGTAGGTCTCATTTTTGAAAATAAAATACATTGCCACAAAATCATATAAACAATTTCTATGTTTCAAAGAAGTTTGATTCAATCTGAACCATAAAAATAAAAGGAAATAAAAATAAAGGAAATCCTTTAAAGTAATGCCATAGAGATTTTAGAGAAGGTTTAAGGAGCCAGCACATACACATACAAGTCTACTCTGAATAGTACATTGGAAATTACAGTATAATATATATATTATACTGTAATTATACATATATATTATATATATATTCAGATAGTCACAGACAAAAATTATATATTGACAGTCACAGACAATAATTATATACATATAATTATTGTTTTAGTAAATTTTTATGCAAAAATGGCTTGTCAGCATTCCAAAGACATTTAAGAAACTATTTGAGTTAGGTTATCATATCTAAATTCAATATGAAGTAGTTGATGAAAAAAGATATAAAGGGATTTGACAAATAGACAAATTGTTCCAATATCCTTAGGAAAGTCATTCTAGGAAAGCTGGCATACAATATTAGCCTCAGTTGGTTATCAAATAAAAATGTCCTTGTGTATTTCAAATTTTAAAAAGTAGGTTATTATTATATTACAGATGAAAGAAAGGTAAGAAAATGGTAGTAGTAATCGCATAAATTTTGTATCTTCTTCAAATAGAATTCAGCAATGTATAGAATGAGTTGTACATCATGAGCTAGTGGGACGTATTCCAAAGATTTAAAACAGATTCAATTTTGTCATTGAGGTAAAATTGACATATAATATATTAATTTCAGGTATACAACATAATGATTTGATATTCACATAATGTGAAATCACCACCAAAATAAATCTAATTAATATCTGTCACCATACATAGTTAAAATGTTTTTCTTGTGATGAGAACTTTTAAGTTTTAATGTCCTAGCAACCTTCAAATAGGCAACACAATATTACCAAATACAGTCGTGAATATTAGCTATAGTCTATACTAGGGAGGATCAATTTTTTAAAAATCAATCATAGTAATCCATTGCAAAAACAGGCTAAAGAAAAAAGACTACAAGATTGTGTCAGTTGATACAGAAAAAAACAAAACAAAAACAAAACAAAACACAGCAAAATTCAGCATCTATTCCTGACAAAAATTCTCAGGAGGATTGAAAGGAAGATTTTCCTCGACGTGATAAAGAGCGTCTATGAAAAGCCTGCAGCTAACTTGCTTCTTAATGGTGAAAGACTAAATACTTTTCCACTACTATTTGCAGCCAGGCAAGAATGCCTGATCAAACCAACTTACTGAACATAGTTCTGAAAATCCTAGTCAATGAAATCTAGTGGGAAAAAAATGCATATAATTTTCAAAGGCAAAAATAAACCCCTATTTGTAGGTAACATATTTGTCTACAAAGAAAGCAGCAAAGATTCCAAACTATTCCTAGAACTAATCAGTGAGTTCATCAAAGTCATAGGATACAAGATAAGTATATACAAATCAATTGTTTTTCAGTGATCTATAGTGGAAATGTGGTCACCAAAATTAGACTGAGAAAGACAAATACCGTATGATTTCGGTCCTATGTGGAATCTAAAAAAACAACAACAAAAAACAAATTAACGAACACACAAGAAGCAGACCCTTAAATACAGAGAATGAACTGATGGTTGCCATAGGGAAGCGGTTGGGAGATGGGCAAAGTGGGTGCAGGGGAGTGGGAGATACAGGCTTCCAGATAAATCATGGGAATAAACGGCACGGCAGAGGGAATATGGTCAATGATACTGTAATAGTGTTGAATGGTGACAGGTGATGACTACACCTGTGGGGAGCAGAGCAAAACATACAGAAATGTTGAATCACTATGTTGCCTACTTGAAACTAACCTGGTGTGCCAACTATATACAAATAAAAAAATATTTCAAATGCCATTTTGCATCTGCTAAAAAATGTAAGGAAATGTAATAAAGTCCAGATGTGTATGCTGAAAACTACAAAAGGTTAAAGAGAGAAATCCCAAAAGATCTAGACAAATATGGACACATACGATATTTGTGAATAGGAAAATACAGCAAAGACATAAATTTTCCTCAAATTGGTATTTAAGTTTAATATAATTGCTGTCAAAATCCCAGTAAGACTTATTTATGCTAATTTTAGACAATGTTTTTCTAAGATTTACACAGGAAACTGATAAAACTAGAATAACAAATAATCTGGAAGAAGAAAAATAAAATGACAATGAGTGCTCAGTCTATCTGATTTCCAGATTTCTCATATAGCTGAAGTAATCAAGATTGCATAGTATTGGTGAAGGCATGAAACATAGATAAATGGAATTAATTAAAGAATCCAAAAAAATAAAATAATAAAGAATCCAGAAATAGACCCATACAAATATACAAACTGATTGTTTTGTAGTTTTCAACAATTTTTTTTTATTTTAGGAAAATTTCAGATTTATAGCCAGATTGCAAAGATAGTACAAAAAGTTCCCATATACCTCATGCTCAGTTCCCTTATTATTAACGTCTTGCATTACTAATGTAAATTTGTTACAATTAAGCAACCAATATGATACATCATTTTTAAATTTTTTTAATATCTATATTTTTCATTGGAGATTGATTATTTTTATTAACTGAAGCTCATAGTTTAATCAGATTCTCTTAATTTTACTTAATGTTATTTTTCTATTCTAGGATCCTAGTAAAGACACAATATTACGTGTAATAATTATATCTTCTTAGACTTCTCTTGGTTTCTCAGACTTTCATGATTTTTGATAACCTCAGTAGATATGAAAGGTCAGATATTTTGTAGAATATCCCTCAATTGGACCTTAATGATATTTTGCTCATAATTACACAGGAGTTCTATGTTTTGGGGAGAAAAGTCAAAGAGGCAAAATGCCATTATTATGACATCATATCAAGAGTATATACAGTCACTATGATTTAACACTGTTAACATTAGCCTGGCTCATCTGGCTGAGAAACGGATTCCCAGGTTCCTCCACTATCAAGCTACTCTTTTTATACCTGTTTTCCTACTGTATTATTTAGAAAGAAGTCACCCTGTGCAGCCCACATTTAATGAGTGGGGAGTTATGCTCTCCTTCTTTGGGAGTAGAATATCTACATAAATTACTTAGAATTCTTTTGCACAGATTTGCGTTTTCTTCCGTCCTTATTAAGCTATTCAGTCATTTATTTATAACAATGTGGACTCAGAAATGTCTTCCTTAGGTTATAATCCACTACAAATTTATTTAACTTGTCTGCCAAATTGTTCTAAACTTTGTCGTTGAAGTCATTTGAGTTGACCGCTGTGTGCCTTGGATATACCCTAGTTATCGTAAGTTTTTTGTTTGTTTTTGAGCATTTCTTTACTTTCTAGCACCATGAGATGCTCCGGACTCCTCTTATTCCATTACTATAATCAACCTTTTCTCCTTGGGGCTGCTTGTGTTGAAGAATAGCATTAGAAACCAATATTTGTGCACTGAGTGTGACTGTTCTACTGGTATGTTGTTCCTAGGTCCTCTCACCTGATGTAGTAAGAAAGGGCAGGTATGTATACAACCCATGTACATACACAAATGTGTAAATAGTTCCACATATAACTACCTGTATCGATACTAAGCTAAACGTGTTCATGCTTACATTTCAAATTTGAATTAATTACCACATAGATGATTCTAGACTCTCACCTTGCTTATTTGTAACCTCTTACTCCAACAGTGAGAAACTTGGCCTCCTCCACCTGCCATCCATTCACATAATTATTTCATTGCAGGATAGAGATAACAGATAGAAGTATCTAACTTGTTGGCCTGTAACTATAGGAAACACTTTCATCAACTATAGTATTCTTCCAGTTTCTTTTGCTTTTAGTTTTACAAACTCCACTAATCTTCAGAGTTATTTTTCCACCTACCCCGTTCAGGAGGGCAGTTTCACGTAATGGGATACCATCGGGTTATTTCGCAACATTCTGCATTCCATTCTGAATCTCCAGACCTCCTTTATTTACTCCTTTGACAATCTCCCTTTCTTTATCTGAAGTTTTTGAACAAGATCATTTTCTAACTTCCTGAAGAGCTTTAACATTTCTTCCAAGGCAGATCTGCTGAGAATGAATTTTCTCAGCTTTTCTTTGTTTGAGAAAGTTTGTATTTCTCCTTCACTCTTGAAGGATGATTTCACAAGATATACAATGTTGGTTTGGTGGATTTTCTTTTCAACACTTCAAATATTTCATCCCACTATGTTCTTGCTTGCATTCTTTCTGAATAAAAGTACACGCTAATTCTCTTCATTGATCCCCTATAGGTAAGATACAGCTTTCCCTCCGTCTTCTTTCAAGATTTTCTCTTTGTTTTTTAAAGTTTGGTTTTTGTTTGTTTGTTTGTTTGTTTGCTTGTTTTTTGTTTTTTAAAGTTTGAATAAGTATGCTCAGGTATAGATTTGTTCTCATTTAGTCTACTTGGTTTCACATGAGCTTCCTATGACTGTAGTTTGGTATCTGTTATTAATTTAGAAAATTCTTGGTAATTATTTAAATATTTCTTCAGCTCTGCTCTTCTCTTAGGTATTACAATTATATGTATTTCATGCATTTTGAAATCAAGTATGATGTTGGGTGCTGTTCTCTGTGTTTTTTGTTTGCTTATATTTTTAATTTTACTCTTGCATTTCAGTTTGAGAAGTTTCTATAGACCTTAAAGCTTACTTATTCTTTTATTAGCCATGTTCAGTCTACTGATGAGTCCAACAAAGGAAATTTGCATTTTCTAGACTTCCTTTGGCTTTTTCCTTAGAGCTTCTATCTCTCTGTTTACATTTTTCATGTGTTCTTGTTTGCTGTGTATATATTTCCTTCAGTGTCTTTAACATACTAATCATAACTCTTAAATTCCTTGTCTGATAATTCTGAGATTTGTGTCGCATATGAATTTACTTCTGATATTTGCTTTTTCTCTTTACCCTGTGATTTTTTTTCTTGTTTTCCTGTATGCCTTGTAATTTTTTTCGAAAGCCAGACATGATGTTTTGGCTTATAGGAACCAATATAAATAGGCACTTAGTGTGAGGTTTTCTGTTAATTTAGCTTGAATTTGTGCTATGTTTAATGTTTTCTGTAGAACATTTCAAATTTCTGTTTTCCGTTTTTTTTTTTTTTTTTGGCTCCTTGTTTTCTGACTTTGAGTTTTCCTAAATATTTCCTCTTAGAGAAAGTCTGAGTCTTGCAGCATTTTCACCTATAATCCATGGTTATTATATTTGAACCCTGTCCATCAGATGTAGGGTAGGGGAAGTGTTCTGGAATCTTGTGACTAAATCTGTCTCCTAGTGTGTTTTTGTATCTGGACTGTAAACTTCAAAAGTGTTTTTCTAGTGACATAGCATCTCCTGGCCTCTTAAGTAAAAACAGTTAAGACTAGAGGATAGAGTGGAAGGAAGAAGAGGAATTCTCTTCATCAGTTCAGATAAGACTCTGGTAAAGTCATTTTCTCTCAGGAATGACCCTTTCTTATAGACAGTGATCTGGACAGTGATCTTATTCACAGTGATTGATCTCACCTTTCCCACCCATACCACAAGAGGATCTTTCTTGGATTTTCACTGTGAGTACCTGCTGGGGTTCCTGAAGGTAAAGCCCAAGAAACTGTAACCTGAAGTAGTTTTTCAATATAATCCATACTCAGCTCCCAGTAATTCATTGAAATTGCCACTTACATGTTACCAACAGTCTGTATCTCTAGTAGCTTCTACCTAGATAAGTATATCTTGGCTGTGACACTCTGGATTTGCCTCCTTCAGGTTTCAGTAGTGGCTCCCTGACATCTCATTTCTCTAAAAAGTCACTGATTTTCACTATGTTCAGTTGTGGGTTTTTTTTTTTTTTTTGATTTTAATTTATTTACTCATGAGAGACACACAGAGGGAGGCAGAGACACAGGCAGAGGAAGAAGCAGGCTCCCTGTGGGGGAGCCTGATGTGGGACTCGATTCCTGGACCCCAGGATCATGACTTGAGCTGAAACCAGACGCTCAACCACTGAGCCCCCCAGGTGCCCCCTCAGTATGTTCAGTTTTGTTATTGATGGTGGTGGTGGTGGTGTTTTGTTTTGTTTTACCACAAGGGCAAAGCGACAGCTTTTAAGTTCTTTATATGTCTGAGCTAAAACCAGAACACTTGACCAACTAACCTTGGACAAAGATGTGAAAACAATTCAGTAGAGAAAAGATTGCCTTTTCAACCAATGATGCTGAAGTAAGTGGACGTTTACATGCAAAATATGAATCTCAAATTCATTCTCACATCATATACAAAAATGAGCTCAAAATGTATCATGGTCTTAAATGGCAAGGTTAAAACTATGAAACTCTTGGAAAAAACATAAGTGAAAACATTTTTATACAGAGCTATACAAAAAGTTCTTGATATCAAAAAGTATGATCTATTTTTAAAACTAGTAAATTAGTTTTAAATTAGTTCTCTCTCAAATTATATATATATAATATAATATAATATAATATAATATAATATATGCTTAAGAGAGGATGAAAAGAAAAGAAAAATACTATAATTTTCAAACCATTTATCTATCAAATGACTAAGGTCTAGAATATATAAAGAACTTTCAAAATACAATAGTTGAAAATAGGCAGCAATCTGATTAGAAAATGGGCAAAAATCATGAAAAGATATTTTGCTGAAAAAATACACGTGTCAAATAGCATGTGAAAAGACATTCAACGTCATTAGCCATAAGGGAAACCCAAATCAAAGCACAATCAGATGTCACTGCGCACCATCAGAATGGCTGAAACAAAATAGTGACCATGACAAATGCTTGTGAGGATGTAGAGAAACTAAATTACTCAGGCATTGCTGGTGAGAATGTAAGGTGATATGCCTGCTTTTGAAAATATTTTGAAATTTTCTTAAAAAACAAAACCTTCCATTTTCATAGAAGCCATCAGTTGCACTCCTGGGTTTTTAATCCAAAGAAATGAAACTTATGTTTACACACACCAAAAAAAAAAAAAAAAAAAAAAAAAAACCCAAAACAAACAAACAAAAAAACAAAAACAAAAACAAAAGACAAAAAAACAAAACCCCACAAATCAAAGACACAAAAACAAAAACTAAGCAAAAATACACGCAAATGTTAATGTCACCTTTATTTATAAGAGCTCTAAATTGGAAACAACGTAGATGTCCTTCAACAGGTGAATGACTAAACAAACTGGGGTATGTTCACATTATGGAATACTAACAAGCAATGACAAGTAAAAAACTATTGATGCATTTACTACCTTGATGAGTCTCCAGAAAATTATGCTAAAAAAAATCCCAATACCAAAAGGTTACATACTCTCTTAGGTCATTGATGAAATATTACTGAAATGGAAAAATTATAGAAAACAAATTAGAAATGGAGAACAGATGACAGGAGTTAAGATTGGGGGCTAAAGGGAAGTGGCATGGCTATACATGGAAATGAGTGGATTTTTTTGCGGTGATGGAAGGTTTCTGCGTCTTCACTATTCAATGTTAATATCATGTTTGTGGTATTTTATTATCATTTTGCAAACCTTATAATTGGGGAAAATTGGTAAAGGGCCCATACAATCTCCCTATTATTTCTTACATCTATAAACAAATCTACAATTATCTCAGAATGAGAAAGTTTAACTGAGTTTTTTCTAACAAGTTGTTTTTTTTAATCAATTTATTTTTACTTTTAGAAATTATTTGGAAAAGCAAGTCACTGGATCTAAATGGTAAGTGACAATGACTGTTTTTCCTGATATAGTTTGAGACGTAAATTGAAATTAATATATCCAATCTGAAGCAGGGTGGTAGTGATTTTATTTTACAACCCGTGTCATAAAAAAACTTGCAAAGGGGTTTAGAGAAGCACTTTTCGTTTTCTTTGATTCAAGAATGATTCAAGCTGTTATATTTGGATAGACTTTACTTGACAGTGAGATGTCGTTATCACTCTTAGGACTGAAGAAATGATAGAAAAACTGAAGTCTGTAAAATAAAATACTTCTCCACATCATAATCTACAGAGACTATACACTATTATCAATCATGAGTAGTGATTCCAATATCAGTGACTGACAAGAGTGTTACTTGATTATCGTTTTTTATAATATTCAATTACTTATTTGTCATGTATTTGTTACCCAGAGGCATATATGAATCAGAATTTCTTTACATAAGTTAAGTTATGCAAATACACTTTAGAGCACATAGGCTATTATATTTCCCAGTCCTAAAATTGCCTTCAGGCTTCAGGTCAGTCATCTTGCATGGAACATTTTCTTGTGATTTACAGGAGGCATCACATCTGTTTCTTTGCCTAAAACCCAAGAGGCAGTTGCCGTATTAGATAAAATACATTTAAATTATTGAATGTAAGAAAATTTCCCAGCGTAGTACTTCCCATAGTCTGAAACCATTTCTCATTTTTTATTTAAATGTAAATTTTATTGAGTTAATCTGAATGCAGAATCACATGAGCCTATTACTTTGCTAGTTGTGGAAACAGTGAATCATAGAATTTGGTACTGTAAATCAACTCATAGATAATAATTTAGCCAAAGCCCATAGTTGATAGAGAGGGAAGCTGAGAGTGAGGGCACTGTAACTGGCCCAAAGCCTCAAATTAGGCAGAGTAAGAAGGAAACTAGATCATAAAGCACCTTAAGAAGGGGTGCTTTATTAATATGACACATTGCAGAAATTTTAATATCTCTTTGTGCAATGAAGCTAAATAATAGAAAACTTGCTGCTCATAATATCACTATCAATTTAGATTTTATTTCATTTGGAAAGATTCCCTAGAATTCTAGAAGATCACATTGCATTCGTCTCTTTCATGTGTCTGTGTGGTTAATTGATTGATGATTTTACAGAATGAACAATTTCTCACAGTATAATGAAGCTTTAATCTGCAATGTGATGATATTTGGGGGTGGTAGGTAATTAGGATAAGATTATGTCATGAGGGTGGGGCTTTCGTGATGAGATCAGTACTCTTATAAGAAGAGGAAAGAACACACTCCCCATGTGCATGAATGGAAGAAAGTCCATGACAGCACACAGTCAGAAGGCAGATGTCTGTCTACAAGCGAAAACAGATTTTTTACAGCTCTGCTTTGCTCACTCTTGCAATCCTCATCAGATAAGTCCTTGAGGAAGATTCCATGAAATCCTTGTTCTCCTCTGAGCCCAATTTGAAAACTACTGATCTGTATTATTAAGCAATAAAAGAGCATATTAAAATTCAGCCTTAATAAAGGCAATGAGCATGTGTTCTATGAAGATGTGGCTTAAAATAATATAGGCTAACATAGACTCTGATAACTGGAAATTCATAGCATGGATCATTTGTTTTTAGTGGCATGCCCAAGGACTAGAGTAGGACTCAGCAACATGGCAAAAAAAATGTGCAAACCAGGTGTAGAGCCTTGTAGGCTGCAGAAGATATGAGAGGATGTAACAGGACTTCCTCTGAGAGGGTTGTGTAAAAGGTACACCATCCTTTAAAAAGATCTTTCCACGCACACTTGATACTAGAAAGTCATTTGTGTTATTAATCTTCTCTTTTAATTAAAGGACCATTCTGTGCTATAAGATAAATAATTGCATTATGTTTATTAGTTGGAAATGGTTTTCCCTCGTACTTGAGAGTCAGGGAACTATGTAAGCTGATTTTGTATTCATGTCGCATAGAATTAAATATGCAAAGTAAAAGAAGAAATTAACAAAAGAAAAATTGGAGCAATAAAACTAATGACAATTCCAAGATCTATTATTTGGACAGTATACAAAGTTTTATAAATATTCAATCATTTTAAATCAGCAGTCAGCATGCAGTATACCTGTGACTTCCTTCGTCAATCTAACAGCTTTCATGAATTTGTTAACACAAATTACAACTTTTAAGAGGCTTTGTTTTTTATATGAATATCAAAGTCCCTGTTGGCTAATAAATATGCTAGAGTTTGACCCATAGCTTAGTAGGTTCAAGTAAAATGGGACTTGAAGTGATTATTGGTATGTTTCTTTTAAATAAGTTGTATCAAAGAATATTAACCTATGTATTAAAATATGTGCAAGTGTCAATAGCCAAACTGTGGAAGGAGCCTCGGTGTCCATCGACAGATGATGGATAAAGAAGCTGTGGTCTATGTATACAATGGAATATTGTTCAGCCATTAGAAATGACAAATACCCACCATTTGCTTCGACGTGGATGGACATGGCGGGTATTATGCTGAGTAAAATAAGTCAATCGGAAAAGAACAAACATTACATGGTCTCATTCTTTTGGGGAATATAAGAATTAGTGAAAGGGAATAAAGGGAAAGGAGAGAAAATGAGTTAAAATATCAGTGAAGGTGACAAAACATGAGAGACACCTAACTCTGGGAAATGAACAAGGAGTAGTGGAAGGGGAAGTGGGTGGGGGATTGGGGTGACTGGGTGATGGGCACTGAGGGGGGCACTTGGTGGGATGAGCACTGGGTGTTATGTTATATGTTGGCAAACTGAACTCCAATAAAAAAATAAAATAAATAAAATAAAAAACAAAATATGTGCAAGTGTTAGGGCGCATGGGCTGTTCAGTCGGTTAAGCATCAGACTCTTGGTTTCAGCTCAGGTCATGATCTCAGGGTCCTGGGATAAAGCCCCGTGTTGGGCTTCATACTCAGGGGGGGAGTCTACTTGAGGATTCTCTCTCCCTTTCCCTTTGCTCTCTCTCTGTCTGTAAAATAAAAAAAATAAACCTTTATATCTTTAAAAAAATAAAAGTCAATACTTAAATATAAATAAATATATAAACAAATATGTTTTCTTTTTTTAAAAAAGATTTTATTTATTTATTCATGAGAGACACAGAGAAAGGCAGAGACACAGGCAGAGGAAGAAGCAGGCTCCCTGCAGGGGCTCTGATGCAGGACTCGATTCCAGGACCCTGGGGTCACACCCTGAGCCAAAGAAAGAAGCTCGACCGCTGAGCCCTACACCCCTCCCCAGGCATCCCAAATATCTGTTTTCTATGTATTTTTGAAATATTCACACATATTCTCCCTGCAAAAGCTAAACATTTCTAAAGAGCAAGTCACATATAATGAAGTAATAAAAAGATTTATCTCATAAACAAATATGGATCACAGTCTAAGAGGCAACCTGGCATGTATTTTAATATATTTAAATAAATCCACTCAGTTACTTGGCTAATAACACACTTCTAAACCGATTTCCTCCTTAGAAAAATTACTGAAGGCAAGATAATTTAGAACTAATGTTTCCAAAATAAATAACTTTAAATTGTACAAAGTACTAAAATATTAAATCTAATTAAATAATGACACATTTACAAATGTTCCATAATAGTACAATGAGTTTCAGAGGCCTGGTTTGTGTTAATATCTTTGAGTGCTTATTCTTCATACAAATCACAACTAAATAGATTTCAAGAGAAACATTTGATGGTGTGATTTATGCAGATTATTTGATTCAATTTCAATTAAGTTGCTTCAGCAATTTAAGCAGCTAATTTGATTAGCCAAAAATGTTTTCCTTCACTAGGATTTATGATAACTTTAAATCAGTCCCCCATTGTAAAATGACTTTATTGATTGGTAGACTACCATGAAGCATTTCCTCAATTTTAGCAAGATTCATTTTTCGTGTGCTTTAGACTCAAGTCATGTATTATGTGATTGACGCTCTTGACATTCTATTTACACATCACATAAATTTATAAATCACAAACTATGATAGGGATTATAGCAGTAGAATCATAATGCATGATCCAGATTTTTTCACCTTCAGTTGAAAAATTAAATTTGATGCTATGTCTAAAATAAAAAGGAAAATAAAATTTTGTATTCATAAGTTATGGGTCATATTTGTACATATGCAATCTCTTTGATAATCATTGGTGGTCTTCTTAAAAAGAAGGTAATAGAAGAACCCCAATTCAGTCTTTATTTTTCTCTGTGTTTGATGTCTGA
This sequence comes from Nyctereutes procyonoides, assembly GCF_905146905.1. NCBI lineage: Eukaryota > Metazoa > Chordata > Mammalia > Carnivora > Canidae > Nyctereutes > Nyctereutes procyonoides. Next base: position 12,732,892 of record NW_026575021.1, on the reverse strand, counting down.
GATTTTTTTTAAAAATGATGTAAAAATGTGTGGTTTTCACTGGACAATGGGATAATAATAAGTTTTATTAGGAAGTGCGATTGGCATTAGCAAAGTTTGGATCAGCAGTTCACAATCCATAGATTGTCAGTTCTGAACTTCAGGTGATAAGGACTATGTGTAAAGACTACGGGAAGAGAGGAGTAGACTGCAGTCAGCTTTATGAGAAACTGCATACCTCCTCCCTGAAAGCGATTCTAAAGTTCAAAATCATTAATTTTGGAAAGGCATTTGTTATCACTGCTCTAATACAATAACTTGCTATTTTGACTTTTGTGTGCTGGCCATGTTTATTTATTTTCTTGATTTTGTTTTTAACGGAGGTGCAGGGCCATAGCTTACTTCCCTTCCCCTCAGACTCACCATGAATCCATTCTCAGTCCCTCAATTCTCTGAGATGTGCCATGTCCGAAATCCACACAATTCTATTTTTACAGGTCGCTACTAGTAGTAAAGAGCAAAGGCAAGGAAATAAGCAGGTGGATAGGAAAACCCTGAGGTTTGCTTGAATGAAAGACCCTTCCAACTGGGTGTTATTCTGTATGTTGGCAAATTGAACACCAATAAAAAATAAATTTATTATAAAAAAAAAGAAAGACCCTTCCAGATAAATGACTCTGGCTTCTCTAAGAATCTCTGAAATGCCTAGCCAGATGAAAGGAAAAGAAGAAAACTGACTAGTGGTTCATTGCCAGCACTTAAAGATTTATGCTTTAAAAGGTATATATACCAGCACTTTGATTGATTTATTATGCTACAAGTTAATAACCACTTTTCCTGAGCTTGTTCAAAATGACATTTTAAAATGTCACTAAGTCATCTGGCTAATTTCAAATTATATTTTTCAAATGGTCCTGGCCACATTTGTCCTTTAAGAGTTTTAACCTAAGCTCTACTCAACCCATGAGGGAGGGATTCTATGCCTAATCATTTTTTATGTTGTTTCTTTTTTTTTTTCTAAAGTGGTTGTAATAATTTACACAGGTGCAACATAATATACCATAAATAGTATAACAGAGGTTTTATACTTCGTATTGTTTAATAATTTGCCAAACATTAAAAGCTATTAAAAAACATATTGATTCAACTGTTAACTACTTTGCTAAGTAGTGGGGTGGGAAAACCAGCAGGTTAATTAAAAAAAAAAAAAGAGCCAAACTAATATGGGCAATGACATATCAATCTAAAGTAAATTTGAGAGATTATACATGCCTCATTTTCAGCAACCAGTGTATGACTCGTGTAGGTTTATCATTAAAACGCCTACAATTATCCTCCCTCTAGTAATGAGACCATGAAGCGCCTCTTATGAAGAGTTGAACCTGGTTTGACCATATGACCATATGCCTTGTCCAGGAGTGAGACAGAAGTAATGATGTGCCAATCTGAGCTTGCTTTTCAGGTGCTTGAACATTTCCACTCATTTTCCAGGAAACGTGGCACTAGCATATGAAAAAACCCAGCAGTCATGGTGAAGGGGAGGAGATCACATGAAAGAAGTCTAAGGAGCTTCAGAACTGGCAACAAACCCCAAGAAGCCAAGCTATCTAGTTAATTCATAGCTATCTATAAATGTTTTGGAGTGAGAACTCTGAATTTTAGTGGGTAGCAGGCCACTCAAAATAAAAGCCTCTCTCCCAGCCTCCATTCCATTTATGGGTAACCATTTGGCCAAGTTGTAGCCAATAAAATATAAAAAGAAATATTTATTTAAAATAAATAATATAAGGGATCCCTGGGTGGCGCAGCGGTTTGGCGCTTGCCTTTGGCCCAGGGCGCGATCCTGGAGACCCGGGATAGAATCCCACGTTGGGCTCCCGGTGCATGGAGCCTGCTTCTCCCTCTGCCTGTGTCTCTGCCTCTCTCTCTATCTCTCTGTGACTATCATAAATAAATAAAAAAATTAAAAAAATAAATTAAATAAAATAAATAATATAAAAAGGATATAAAGAAGAAAATTGCAAGAAAAAAATTCTTTGAAATCTAGTTTAATTTTTAAGATTTTATTTACTTATTTATTTATGAGAGACACAGAGAGAGAAGCAGAGACACAGGCAGAGGGAGAAGCAGGCTCCATGCAGGGAGCCCGACGTGGACTCGATCTTGGGTCTCCAGGATCACGCCCTGGGCTGAAGGTGGTACTAAACCTCTGAGCCACCCAGGCTGCTCTGAAATCTAGTTTAAACAGAGTTTAAGCCTTTTGTTGCTCAGTTGCTCTCTATTTCCCAGAATCTGAATCCCAGAATCCCAAAAAAACATTGCTTCACACCCATTAGACTAGTGATTTCTTTTTTTTAGGTCTGAGAATAACAAAGATTGTTAAGACTGAAGAACAAACAAATTTCTTGCATGCTTCTGAAGGAATTGTAAGACTACTTTGTTTACCAATTTGACAATATCTAATGATATCAAAAGATTCCTTCCCTTCAGATTCCACAATTCCACTTCCAGTACTATATGCTTATTAAATATCTTTGCACATCTGTTACTAATATCTTATTTTCTAAATATGATTATCCAACAAAAGGACAGCATTCCCTGGAGAAGTGGTTGATTTCAGACCTGGACAGAGAACACACAAGATGGTCCTAGAGCAACTTGCGGTATCAGAAAGTAGGGAAGTAATTAAAACAAACAAGATGGGGCAAGTTTCAAAATAAAAACTAAAACATAGGTAATGATCTGAAAGAGCTCCAAATGGCCAAATCAGTAACAATTTAAACAGGAAAAAAAATGACATTAGATTAGAACTCATGCAACAAAATAAATACCCAATATCCACCAGCCAATATTGATATAAATGAATCATTGAATAAAACGTGGGGAAGAAAGCTTGTCCTCTCTGAAGATTTTAATTAATAAATATAGAAGTGTTAGCCATAAATACAAGACTGGCAGTTATTTTTGCAAGCAAAAAAAAAAAATTGTTTATTTGGGAACAGCGGGTAATTTCAATTCAGGACAAGCAAACTACAGCAAAACCATAGATAAGTCCGGCGAACAAAGGATAAGAATGTTCTTTTAGAGAGGAAAATGGGGAGAAGGGCTGTTACAAGGAAGTCCACTGGAGTTAACTGGGAATTTGAAGGTAGTGACTTCTCATTGGCTGAGTTGTGACTGTCTCTCATTGGACTGTTGGAAAGAGAGAGAAAATCCTTTCTTCCTCCTGTTGGGGTGGTAAAGCAATAGGTAAAGTAGTATAGACTTGCAAGATATTCTGGTTCCTGTTGGGTCTGCAGTTGACCACCAGCAGTAGGGCATGCGAGAAACTCTGGGTAGCCTCTTGACTCCACTTTAAATGAATGTTCCTTTATTAATTTTCACAGAAGGAATAAAGGAAATAGAAAATTATCATTGGGAAACCACAGTAGTAATTGTTGAAAGTGACCTAGTGGGTGAGGATTTGAGGAGAAATAGGATGTTTACATAGTTTAAAAGTATCTCTCCCAAGAAATTTATTACCAGGGAAATACTGTCACTTTACAATTCAGAAACTTGGTAGATATCACTTGGAACAAGTAAAATCAAGATAATAACACTATTAATAAGACACATTTTTGACTTGTTAAACCTCCAGATATAAGACACTGTAAAGTATAGAACTCTTCAGGGACATCCTTGCCAAGAACACAGAATTTTAATTCAATTATGACTAAGTATCAGAACATCTCTAATTGTGGGGCGTTCTACTAGATTACTGGCCAGTGATTTAAAAAGGTTTTAAGGTCATAAAAAAAAAAGGAAAAAAATGAGGAATTGTCACATATTTAAAAACTAAAGAGGCATCAAAACAAAATATAATAAGTGATGCTCAATAGAATCCTGGAAAAGAAAAAGGCTATTAGTGGAAAATATTATAAAAATTTCAAGAAATTCTGTAGTTTGTTATTATTATGCTAATATTAATATCTTGGTTTCCATATTTGTACTGTGGCTAGGTAAGGTGTTAACAGGGTAAGCTGAGTGAAAGGTATATAGAAATTTTTCTTACTATTAATGCCTATTTTCTGCAAGTCTAAAGTTATTTTAAATAAAAATATTAAAATTATTTTCACAATCAAACCATAACATAAATATGAGATTCTTCATTGAAGCAATTGATGCTACCGTAAACTCAAATAATTATCTATGAAAATGGTTATAGGGATTCCTGGGTGGCGCAGCGGTTTGGCGCCTGCCTTTGGCCCAGGGCGCGATCCTGGAGACCCGGGATCGAATCCCACGTCGGGCTCCCGGTGCATGGAGCCTGCTTCTCCCTCTGCCTGTGTATCTGCCTCTCTCTCTCTCTCTCTGTGTGTGTGACTATCATAAATAAATAAATAAATAAATAAATAAATAAATAAATAAATAAATATGGTTATAGTTATATATTTATACAATAAAATATAGTAATTAAACCAAATGACTTTTGCTAGCTGTATTAATACCAATATGAATACATCTCTAAGTCAGAGCTGATTTCAAAGCTGACTTTTAAAATAGTTTTATGCTATTTAATTAAGGGTTGAAAATATGCAATAAATGCTATATAAATATATTGTTTATGGATGGATATACTCACAAAGTAATAGTGACTAACATACAGGGTAAATAAAACGTAAACATGAACTTCCTCATAGTTTTTGCATCTGGAAAAAGAGAGAGAAGAATAGGATAATGAAAAGGACACAGAAGACTTCAACATTATCTTTGAATATTTATTTTTAAATAAAAAAAGAAAACTGAAACAAGTGTGGCAAAATATTAAGATTTTCTGTGAACTCTGTGAATGGTACACAGACATTGTTCCTCTTACTTTTCCATATATATATATATATATATATATATATATATATATATATATATGAAAATGTCAAAGAAATAAAAGAAACATGACAAAATTAAGACGAAAGGGAAAGGAAGACATTTAGAAAAAAAAATATATAGTATTCTCAAAGATAACAGCAATGAGTGCCTCAATTATGCTCAAGGCATAGGGAGTACAAAGGTAAAATATAAAAGCAACAAGAGTTAGTAACTTTTTTTTTAAGAGTTAGTAACATATCTATAAAGCATTAGTATAAAATTACTCTAAGATTTCAAGTCTAACAGTTTGAGTGTGCTAACAGAGCATTATTGTATGATGGGTGCAAATGTGATTTTAGAGAGTTGAATACAGTAAGAAGGGTTATCTACAGACCCGAAAAGAGAGAGAGAGAGAGAGAGAGAGAGAGAGAGAAGAGAGAGAAGAAGAAAAGAAAGAAGAAAAGAAAGAAAAGAAAAGAAAAAAAGAAAAGAAAAAGAAAAGGAGCAAAAAAGTAGGAGAGCAAAGGAATAGACATATGAGTAAGGAAAGAACCTATATCCAAAGTATCATATCAGTGAACATTTTTATAAGAGGGAGAAAGAGCCCAAGATTTGAAATGAGACCAAAAGGATCATAAAGAAAGAACTAGAATTTTTTTTTTAAGTACTCTGTGTAGGGGTGCCTGGGTGGCTCAGTCGATTAAGCAACTAACTCTTGATTTCAGCTGGGTCATGATGTCAGGGTCATGAAATCAAGCCCTGCTTCCAACTCCACACTCAGCGCAGAGTCTGCTTAAGATTCTCTCCCTCTACCCCTCCCCGCCCTGCTCACACACTCTCTTTCTCCCTCTTTAAAAGAAAAAAAAAAGTACTCTGTGTATGGTTTACATACAAATGTTTGTTTCTTGCTTCTGAAAGTCCTCTTAGTGCTAAGTTTGAGGGGATAAATCAATGCTGAAAGAAATTAAGACCTAAATAAATTGAAGACTCCTCGTGTTCATAAATAGGAAGCCAGATAAGAACCCTCAATATTACTAAGATGACTATCCCCCCAAAATTGATCTACATATTCAATGAAATTTCCCACAAACTCACAGCTGTGTTATTTACAGAAACTAAAAGCTAATCCTGAATTCCATCAAAAGTGATGATTCATGCTTCTTAGAAAACCTAAAAGGTCTAGTAATCAAGACAGTGTAGTACTGACATGAGAACAGACATAAAGGCCAATGTACAGTTGACCCTTGCACAATGGGCAGAGCAAGAGGTTAGGGGCACCAACTCCTATGCAGTCAAAAACCTGCATATAACTTTTGATTCCCCCAAAACTTAGCTCCTAATAACCTGCTGTTGGTCAGAAGCCTTAACAATAATAATCATTTAACACATATTTTGTATGTTACATGTATTATACATTTTTACAATAAAGAAACTTAATATTATTAAGAAAGTCATAAGAAGAGAAGCTCCTTAACTTTAGTTTTTCTTATTTATTTAAAATTTGACATCCAAGCTCAATAATTTTCTTATTGTTATTTTCCAAGCAATTCAATAATGCTGTGTTTTAGGAAAATAAGATATCAACGCCAGTATTCCTATGATCTTCATTAAAATTCACTCTTACATTGTCATATTTAAAGGACCATAAGGTGGCACCTGGATGTCTCAGTTCATTGAGCATCCGACTCTTGGTTTCAGCTCAGGTCATGATTTCATAGGTCAAGGGATTGAGCCCCACTTTGGGCTCCACACTCAGCAGGGAATCTGCTTGATATTCCCTCCTCCTGCCCCTACCCCCCAATAGTGCTCTCTCTCTCTCTCTCTCTCAAATAAATAAATCTTTAAAGAGTATTATAAGAGAGAAAATGGAAATAAAGTTTATAAATATAGTCAAGATCTAAAAACCATTTGCAAATAATACTGTTTTTGCTTAAAATTACATATTACAGTGAGATACTTAGGACAAATATAAAAGGCATGCACTTTGATTAATACCAATGATAAAGGGTAGGAAATATAATACTGCATTAAAAACAATAAATTACTTAGCAATAAGTAAATGATAAATGTGAACATGAATATGAATAACATCTTACTGTAATACTTAAGAGAAGATTTTAAAAATTAGAAATATGTCTCATCCTGATAGTAAACTTAGTGTTGAATTAATGCAGATTTTCTACAAAGTAATCAATAAATGTAGTGTAATTAAAGTAAAAATTCTAAAGGTCCATTTTAAGGGCCCCAAATGCAGTTGGTCTGTTTTCTGTTTTAAGAAAGCACAAGAATGCAATCATGATGACAAGTACCAAAGAAAACATACCAAATACACACTTTCTATTAGAAGCAGCAAATAGTAAAATGTATAAGTATTTAATGAGTTTCTCACACACTGTTTCTTTCCCTTTCTTCCCTGACTGTTTTATATAATCAGTTGCTTGGAAGTTTGTTGATCAGAAGGCCCTTAAGTAACTAAACATGTTGCTCTCTAAAGTTCTGAAAATCAAGTGCATTCCCTATATTAAAGTGGTAAAAACTTAATGACAAGAAGGTAGACATAAAGAAAACACAAATGCATTAAATAAATAAGAAATATTTCAGAATGTAGGTCTCATCTTTTTGTTGGCATGAGAATCTGAGTCATTTAGATCATGTCATCACTTCCAACTGCAAACTCTAATTCTTGTCTTCTTTATCACTAAGTCATATAAAGATCAGTCATGCCCTAGACTAAATGATAACATTTTCTTGGGATGATTGATGATAGATGATAGATGATAGATAGATGATAGATAGATAGATAGATAGATAGATAGATAGATAGATAGATGATACAAAGAAAGAAGAAAAAAGAGAAGAAAGGAAGAAAGGAAGAAGAAAGAAAGAAAGAAAGAAAGAAAGAAAGAAAGAAAGAAAGAAAGAAAAGAAAGAAAGAAGAAAGAAAGAAAGAAAGAAAGAAAGAAAGAAAGAGAAAGAAAGAAGAAAGAAAGAAAGAAAGAAAGGAAAGAAAAAAGAAAGAAAGAAAGAAAGGAAGAAAGAAAAAGAAAGAAAGAAAGAAAGAAAGAAAGAAAGAAAGAAAGAAAGAAAGAAAGAAAGAAAGAAAAGAAAGAGGAAAGATTTCATTCTGATAAATAGCACAGAACTTCTCATACATATCTTGAATTCTAAAAGAGTTTTGCAATTATGATAATTGGAGCCTGGCTAGTGCAGTGATATTGAAGATTAGGGTCCTGAAGAATATTTTACACCACCTAATCTCTAATTTAATAGTATACTTATACTCAATTATATAAATTACACACTTTAAATCAATTAAATCTAAGTAATTTTATTGAATACAGTGCAAATAAATAGTTGTCAAGTATGTGAGTTTTAACTGACAGAAATTACATTTAAAATAACATAAGGTAAGACCCCAACAGTTCCTGCTTTTTGTCCTCAATTGTGTTTATATATCGGGATCTATCTGACTATATAGTCTATATCAGCATATATCAGACTACATCAGAATAACATAAGAGCAAACTTCTAGAAAACTCCCTATTTTAGCCATCAGAATAAGATTATTCACACTTAAAGCAGTGCAGATGTAGAAGTTTATAATAATACCTCATCAGTGTAAAAGCTACTTCCTTGGGAAGCTCATAGAGATAAATCTGACATAAAAATTAGACGAAAGGAGCGTAGAGATAGTCCTAAAACATAATTTCCTTAGAATTCATTTGACTTTGGATTAGTAATCAAATTTACCAGGAATTCCAAAATTTGAAAGAAAGGGATAGAAGGAATAGAAGGTTATATATATATATATATATATATATATATATATATATATATATTTTAGAGAGAGAGAGAGAGAGAATGCTATTCAATGCCTGTGAAACTCTTAAACTTGAATTTTAACTTTGAACCTAACTGTATGCAAACGTGAGGGTTTTTATATAAATATGCTGATAGTGTTATAGCTTCGTTGCCCTAACATGACTAACAAGGACCAGTTTGTCTCCTGCCAGGCACTCTCCCCAAATATTTTGTTGATTACTTCTCATTTTTTAATAGAAGGAGAAATATTTCATTTTTACCTTTTCTTTCCTGGTAGAAGGGTGGAGCTTATTTATCGCTTCTTCTTGTGATGTTTTGTTTAGAGCTGAGCATGAAAACTATAAAGCTGTAACATTCTTTATTTAATCCTGTTCCTTTTTTCTCTGCATTAAGTATGGCAACTCTGCTTCTTGAATCCAAATGTCTGTTTCATATTTTTCTCTTTGATTTCTGGTCTAGATATAGGTTTCCCTAACACACTTGTGCAGGTTCTAACTTGTAATCTTCCTTCCTAGTGAGAGAAATGAAGTCAATCATCTCTTGAATTGCCAAAGCATCTATTATTTTAAGCAAAGCAAACCATTTTCACCACCTTGAGTAGGATAATTCCATTTGTAAGCCATTCTTCTGTGTCATCACACACATTTTCGGACCCCGCTGTGAGTGAATTGGATTTCTATTTAATTTCTCATGTCTTTTGTGGTTTTCCTGAGACCCTAGCCTCACAAATTTCCCTTCTATCACAGGGTATCAATTATTTTCCCACTAAAAAAAAAATAATAATTTCTTTAGTTATTTTCACAATCTTGCTGTGTCAAAAATATCCAAAATTTATGTAACCACTTATTATAGTCAGGGCATTGAAAGGAACTTTCACAATTGCTTTATTAATTCGTATTGCAGCTAAAAGCAACAGCATCTCGGTATTACTTGTGGTTTGACTTATGCCTTGCTTGTTACCTTCTACTAGATCTCTCTTGCTCGAGTCATCCCCTCTGACCCATGGCAATTAAAATACTATTCTCTCCTTGCTCTCTGGATTTCATACTTTAAAGCAGGGGTCAAAACGTTTTTCCACAAAGGGTCAGTTAATAAATATGTTAGACTTAGACAATGTGATCTCTGTCACAATTATTCAACTCTGCTGTTGTAGCATGCCCATAGCCATAGACATAATTAAATCAACGAATATGGCCATAATCCAAGAAAACTACAAGGACCAGAGGGCCTGATCTGGGCCATGTACTGTAGTTTCTTGTTTTAAAACATTTAAATATAATGTGGCATCTAAGACTTCAACCCTTCTGTGTTATTTTAGGGATGTGCTCAGCTTTGAGCAAAGAATTATGCACAACCATCTCTCAAAAGTGGTCTTTATATCTCTCGAAAGGCCTAAATTTGCTAAAAGTTTTTCCTCGCACAGGATGAAGTCCAGAGGAAACTGATCAATTAGTACTAAACTGGCTCAAAATTTCATTGTGTATGCAAATTTCCTGTTCCACTTTGTAGTCATTAGCATTGGCACTCTGCCTTCATAATCACAAGATGGATCCTTATTGCTCTAGGCAAGGTTTTCTCTTCAGGAAGAAGGTGGAAAGGCCAAAGGCATAAGAAAGTCTTATCTAGCTCAAGCTGCACACTTTTTAAAGAGCTTTTCTGTTTTTTTTTCTTTTCTCTTTTTTCTTTTTTTTTAAGAAATGACTTTTTAAATATTTTATTTATTTTTTTGAAAGAGAGAGAGCATGCACAAGCAGCAGGGAGGGACAGAGGGAGATGGAGAGGAATAAGCAGATTCCCCACTAAGCAAGGAGTCCCAAAGCTGAGCTCTATCCCAGGACCCTGAGATCATGACCTGAGAAGGCACAGACGTTTAACCAACTGAGCCACCCAGACACCCACACCCCCACAGTGCTTTTCTACTAACAATTTCTTTTTACGTCTCATAGGCAAGAACCGAAATCACTCAACACTTCTAATTGCAAAAAAATAATAAAATAAATAATAAAGGAAAAAAAGAAAAATGTAGCTTATTTCTTTTTATTAAATTAACTATAACTTGAACCTTTATTTCTTACAATAAAATGAAGAAAATTACATTAGATAAGCAGCTAGCAGTGAGTACCACCCTTCTCCCAAGGAGAGTAACTCTTCTCCGAGTAAAACAGCTTACCGTCTTTTGTATTTCTTTCCCATTTCTAACTTTTCTAATAACACTTGATCTTTAAACTTTTTCTTAAACTAACCTCATTTCCAGAGAGTCTCCGGGTATATCCAGTATTTACAGAGAGCATTTTGCAGTATCAGCTTTTTACATTACTTCATATCATTTGAATTTATAACACTTCTTGATGTCTTTATTTTCTTCACTCAGTAACAAAGATGAAATATTCCTCTTATTTGTGCGAGGTCTTCTTTGGTTTTCATTCACTTACTGATAAAATAATCTACTTATTTTTACTGGGCTACATTCCGGGTCACTGAAATCAGCAGACATATGCAGGGTCTATGTGAAGAGGAGTCCAGAGCCCGTTGATGTTGTATACTGGGCAAAGAGGATGTATCAGACTTTTCCTTTTCTTCCTTGACTATAGATCACACTTGATAAAGCGAAACAGAATTTGGGATAGCCAGTATTAATCCATCTACTCATATTAAGGACTATTTATCTGAAAGCCCTAAAACTTTGAAATTTTGGTTTGTAACCCTGGTAGAAACTATCTGGGGAGAACTTAATTTTACCTTACACTCTTAGATAAGAAATTGAATAAGGTTAAGGAGGGTCTAGCTAGTAGTGGAATGTTTTTTATTTGCTAACCCTAAAATTCCCATACACAAAAACTCTACATGTTTTAAGAGACACTTTACTTAGAAAGTAAACTACTATTTTTGAAAATTAAGTCCCAGCTCAGCATTTATTGTTATGGATGCTACTATCATCTCAAAATTCTAGAATCTGTGCTTTAAAGAAGAGACTTTGGGTTTATGCTTATTTTCTTGTCCAATAACTAATAATGAGTCATGTAACTGCTATGAATAGAGAAATTGATTCAGAGCACTTCTGGTATGCAGTTATTAGCAAGAAACCATCATTTCCTCTTTGGGGAAATTACCCAAAATCACTTAGAATAAGAAATAATTATGAAAAGATCATGTTAATGAAACTGGATGATAGATAAAACCCAAATGGTAAAATAATTGGAATGGCTGCCACTACTTTCAAAAACAGCGATAATGAACCAGGGAAGAGCAAGGGCTTACAGAGGGTACTACACACCTAGAGATTCCAGAAAAAGCTATTACAGTGTATTTCTAGGAAGCAAAGGACACATCTTCAGATTAAAAAAAAAAAGCCTAAATTCTTTTTTATGAAATACCAGGCTGATCATCAATATCTTCCATAAACCTAGCCAGGTTTTTTGAGAATCAGAATGAATATGAATAAATGAGTAATCTGACATTAAAGCTGCTTTTGTAGTTTGGTTCTGGTGTAGGTATACACATACACATCAAAGGAACAGAACAGAGAGTCCAAATGTAAATGGAATTTTTGACTAATACAAAGTCCCTTTTCATATAGGTGAGATTATTATGGTTCATAAGAGAAATTTTGTTAGGTAAACAAAGTAACTTTTTTCAGGGAAAAGAGTAAATGTGCATTCTCACCTCATACTAAGCACCAAGATTATTCTGATGGATCAAATTTAATTGTGAAATCTAATATCATAACAATATTTGAAGAGGCCATAAGCTATTTGGGGAAGAAAAGCAGAAAGAAACCGTGACACAAAAAAAATGAAACAAAAGTCAGAAATCATAGAAGACTGATAAATTTGACTAAATAAAAATATATATATATATAAAATATTGCCAAACCCATCAAACACAAAGTAAAAAGACAAATGATAAACTGGGAAAATATTGCAATTTATATCATCAGTAAAGAAATAATATCTTTAATATATAAAATGTTTCTATAAATTAATTATACAAATACCCTAAAGAGAATTGACAAAGACAGTTCAGTTAAGAGGGAGTTGAAATGGCTCTTAAATAATTGAAAGGAAGATCAACCTCAATTTTAATAGAAAAAACGCAACTTAAAACTATGTTAACTGATCCTTTTGCTAAATTTCCAGATTTTTTATTTTTATTTTTATTTTTTAAGTAATACTGGGGCAGCCTTGGTGATTTAGCAGTTTAGCGCCACCTTCAGCTCAGGGCGTGATCCCAGATCCTAGGATGGAGTCCCACATCCGGCTCCCCGCAGGGACCCTGCTTCTCCCTCTGCCTGTCTCTGCCTCTCTCTGTGTATCTCATGAATAAATAAAATCTTAAAAAGAAAGTAATACTGTTTTCAAGAGTACGAAGAAACAGGTGTAACTATTAATAATTAAGAGAGTAAATTGGTATAATTTCCATGGTAAGGAATCTGGTAGGATTTATTAAACTTATAAATGCAAATTTCTTTTACCTGGCCATTCCATCTCTAATAATTGGAAATATATTTACACCTGTGGAATTATGTTAATAACTATGTTTTTTAGAAATAACCTGAAATCATAATCTGAATCTATGGGACTAGTTAAATAAATCATATACCACCATACTATGTACTATTTAAAAAGTTAAGAAACTCTTTATGAGTTGGTAAAGAACCAATTTGTGTGTCAATATAAGTAAAAACAACAACAAGACACAGTGCAGAAGAGTGTCATAATAAGCCATAATTTTTTAGAAACAAAGGTAGAAAAATTATGCATGTGTTTGTGTATTTGCTTAAATTTGCATAAAATATATCTGATAGTCAAAACAAAACAGTAATAGCATAATGGCACAATTTGTATCGAAGAAGAAGAATTGAATAATGGAACAAGGGTGGGAGTGGCTGGGATTTTAATGCTAATTCCTTTGTACCTTCTGAACTGTGACCCAAGTAAATTATCATCTCTTTAAAAATATATAAATAAAATATTTTTTAAAAGTTTAGAAAAATGTTTCAGATAGACAAGAAGAAGCTATCTGAGCTATTTAAGATTGTCTAACCATGTGTTGGCCTATGCTTCCAAGTCTGTTTAGTTGGACATGGAAGAGGCCTCTGAGCTTCTGCCCATTTTGTGATTAGACCATGATGAAGGGTGTGGCAATGGACAGTGAGGACTCTAGACCTTTTAATCTTAGATGAGGCAAGAAACAGCATGCATGTTCTTCGAAGTTTTAGGCACTGAAAAGAGCTTATTCAGAAGGTCCAGGTTTTCATTCAATATCCACACAGAAGAGGGCTAGAAGTCTGATTTTTATGAGCACTGAATTTTAATACACAATAACTCAACAGACAAGTAGAAATGAATGTCATTTTCTGACAACTAAGATTTACTTTGAGTCCTAGAGCAAGTAAAGTGATAAGGTTAGAGGAAAAAATGTTCCTTTCAATATTCATCAAAAGAGGGAGAGGGAACCAAAAAAACCTTTCTCCATAGACCAAATCTAGCAACTGGATGTAAAAACAGAAATAGAAATGTTCTTCATCTCCCTACCCAATAACATTTAATTTTGCTAAGGAGATGATTGAGGAAAGTCTGAATATTCTTCTTGGTAGCTAACCTAGGACTTTCTGCCTAGATACCTGTTGGATTCTTTTTTATTCTTAAATTTCAAATACTATCCTAGGAGATTTATTATAGTTAATCTCGGCTGTAATTTGGGAAGTAGAATGGGCTCTTCTATCTTCAAAGTCATGTCTTTAACCAGCCCTAATAAGTGTTATTCTATCAAAGTCTGTTTTCTCTCTACGGGACTCTTTCTCAGGTAAACCATATCATCACCAAATTAGAATTCTGTTGTCCTTTTTTCTCCAATCCGTCTACTATTTCTACCTCTTTGATAGTTTCCTTGTTTCATGGAATTTTCTTGAATATTGCTCAATGTATCCATCATGGGTGATGTTTCTTATACTTCTGACTCCCTCTGCTAGAGCCTTCATCTATTCCACTGCAGTCTGAGGTGTTCATGCCCTAGGATTGCTACCTGCCCTCTCCTTGTTTATATGCAAATTAGAGGCTAAAGACAGAAATCCCAGAAAATTCTGACCTCTTCTAATTGTTTACCTAATTAATTGCTTACTTAATCTACCTAATTACTGCTAAGATGTCATTAGTTTTCCTTGTTTTTGTCTCCCACTTTGCTCTGTGATTTTCACCCAAGCCTCTGGGTGAAAGTTACCACTTCATTTCTGATCTCTAGCAATAGGTTTGCCAATTTAATTTCCAAACTAAACCTCTTACTCCTGTTACTTACTTGCGTCTCTATGATCCTGACTTCTTTCCTAGGTATTAACTATTGTCCCACTAAAACAGACACTTGTATTAGTTTTCCATTGGTGCATAACAAATTACCACAAATTTAGCAGCTTAAAACAGCATGTATGTATTATCTTGGTTCTATGGGTCAAAATGTGGACATGGACTACCTGGATCCTCTGTTCACGGTCTCACAAACTGCAATAATAAAATTAGCTAGAATGAAGAGTCCTCATTCAAATTCATGTGGTTGTGGACAGAATTAATTTTCTTCCAACTATAGAACTCATATTGCCTTGTTGCTTCTAGACCAGCAGGAGGGGCCAGTCTCTCTTTAAAATTGCTGACCTGATTAGGTGAATTTATCCAAGATAATCTCCCTTTTGGTTAACTGAAAATCAACGTAAGACTAGGATCTTAATTTCTTCAAAATTTCTTTACCTTTGCCACATAATATAATCATGGGATTGATACCCCTTTATATTGACAGATCCAACCCACATGCAAGGGGCACTTATTATACAAGGCTATGGATGCTTGGGGATCATTTTAGGATTGATCTATAAACTTAATGCAATCTCAGTAAAAATCCCATCTTTATTGAATTTGAGAAGTTTTTTTGTTTTGTTTTTAAATAAGGAAATGCAAAGGAGCTATAATGACCAATATAAATTAATGTGGTATTCTTTTAAATTGGTTTGTTGGCAAAGAAATTATTGAGACAGGATAAATTATTGAAATAGAAATATAATCATACATATATAGTTAATTAATTTGGACTAAAATGTCATAGCAATGTATAGAAAAGGAAAAGTATTCTCAGCAAATGACATAGAACAAATTGAAAAAAATAAATTTTGAAGACTACCTCACCCCATACACAAAAATGCTAACTTACGATGGGCCATAGATCTAAATTTGAAAGTCTAAATATAAGGAAGGCTGCTATAAGAAAATTTGAGCAAATATATTTAATGCTTTGTGGTAAGCAAGATTTTTTAGAAAATAAATAAAATAAAAGGAAAAAAAACACTTGAATTTCATAGAGTTAAAAACTTATGCTCATCAAAACACACTGTTAAAGATATGAAAATTCAAGGCACAGACTGGGAGAAATAATGTAAATACAGGTATCTTACCAAGAACTTGCATTTTTATATTTCCATAGAATATACAAAAATCTCTTACAAGTAAATAAGGCAACCCAATAAATTATAGAGAAGGCAGTCTCTTTACAAAAGAAGGCATACCTAAAGGCTAAGTTCCTAGGACAGTGATCAACATTATCAATCATCTTAGCATTATAAACTTAAAAATGTGATGAGATGGCATTTCAAAGCCATTTGATCAGCAGCAATTAAAAGTAACAGCAACAACAAAAGTTAGCAAAGATGATGAGCAGCTGGTGGGAGTACAAGTGGCAAAATCTTCTTTGGACATTATTTTGATGATTCATTTATTATGAATTTATTTCATACCCTACAGTCCAGCAATTCCACTACTAGATATTTACACAAGAGAAGTAGAAATGCCTGTTTATAAAAATAAGCTTAGGGGCACCTAGGTGGCTCAGTTAGTTGAGCGTCCAACTCTTGATTTCAGATCAAGTCCTGATCTCATGGGTTGTGGGATCAGGCCCTGCATCAGGCTCTCACTCAGCAGGAGTCTTCTATAAACCTTTTTAAAAAATAAGTGTATAAGAATATTTATAGTATCTTTCTTTATAATAGCTATATATAATTTGGGTTGGAAACAACCCAAATGAAGATCAACAGGTAAATAAATAATAGATTATGGTATATTTCTAAAACACTACACTCCTCAGAAATTAAAAGAATATATAAATATATAAAGATACATACAACAGTATGGATTAATCTAAAAACATCATTTTGAGAAAAAAGAAGCCAGACACTTATGCAAAAATCCATTATGTGATTTCATTGACCTTGAGTTTAAGAACAAGCAAAACTAAGTTATGGTAATAGAAGTAAGGACAGTGTTTGTCTTTTGGAGCAGGAATCACCGGGAGTGGGCATGGGGAAGCTCTTTGAGGTGATACTTATATTCTGTATCGTCTTGGAGTATTAATTATACTTAGATACGCAAATATATATGTTTGTCAAATATTAAATACCCGTTGCTCTTCATCATATCTATTTGTATCTCAGGGAGACAGAGAGAGAGAGACAGACTCAGAAACAGGGCAAGAGAACCAAAGAGAAAGTCAGAGAGGGAGAAGGAGCTTCTGGCTTTCACAGCTGCTGTGTGGGTCTGTGGCTTCCAGAACCCGGAGCACCATCCCACCACCGTGAAAGGAGAAAGGACACACCCTAGGGAGGGCTACAAACATAAATACCTGAATAAACGAAAGCAATATGAACCTTTGGTTAAGTGAGTAACAAAATGTCCACAGTCTTGAAACTGAAGAATCCATACTCTTGTATGGTGTGAGGTAATGAATCCCTCCATTGCACGAGCTGTTTTGAGTTGGCTTTTCATCTCTGAAACCTGAAATTATTCTGGTACGACTTAAAGAAATGACAGAGTATATATCATATACTATTTATAACATATGCATGTATTTTAAATATCATATACCATATATAAATAAATAAATATGGGGCTTCCAGGAATATATCTATTCGATGCTGCCTTAAACGTAAAATAAGCCACATAAAAAATAAAGACGTGCAGGGTTTTAGTTTTCGTTTATGGACCAGAATTCAGTATGATTTAAGATTTAAGAGCCATGGATTTTCTTTTTGCCTTTATATCAAAAATGCAACTACTGAACAAACAGAATAATTCTGATGTCTATGGCTGGTTATAAAGAATATGTGGATAACTGTGTCATCTAAATTAATACCTCTGAACCATCTTTCTGATGTAGGATATTTAGGGAACTAGAAGCTCAAAGTGGGACGTTATAAAAACTCTCCAAAATGAATGCTTTATATAGATATAGAGCATACTGGACATTGCCTCCTGACACCTTTCACATGATTTGTAAAGCTAGGGTATTATGAAGAAGGCACCATCTGTTTTCTCTTCTCAGTTTCTAAGCATATTTGAAAAAATATTTGGGGGCAAAATATACTCTCTGAAAGGAAGAAGGAAGGAAGGAAGGAAGGAAGGAAGGAAGGAAGGAAGGAAGGAAGGAAGGAAGGAGAAAAGAAAGAAAGAAGAAAAGAAGAAAGAAAGAAAGAAAGAAAGAAAGAAAGAAAGAAAGAAAGAAAAGAAAGAAAAAGAAAGAAAGAAAGAAAGAAAGAAAGAAAGAAAGAAAGAAAGAAAGAAAGAAAGAGAAAGAAAGTGGGGGGATAGAGGGAGGGAAGGGGGAGGAAGTAAGGAAGGAAGAAAACAAAGAAGGGAGGGAGGAAGGAGGAAAAAGCACAATGCCTTTAGACAAAGTATAAGAGAAAATCTTTCAAAGTAGTGCAAAGAACAAAGGATTTGTGATGAGGGCATTGAGGCTTGCTTCTCTTCCATTCAGGTGGGGAGAAAATGGTGAGACAGCCGAAGGGTCCTGAACTATGACAAATCTAAATGTAGGTAGAATTTCAAAATACCTTGATTCAAAATATTGTGACTTTTTCATATAAGCAAAAATGATTAAATGAGTTAAGTCAAGAGGAATCAGAGGGTTCAGTGAAGCAGACGGGCCCATCATTATTCTAAAATGCATAAAGCATATATTGTGTTTTATATGAATATCGCCATTTCTTAGGATTTTATCTGTAGTAATTTTAGGATAGGAATATGGAGCAGAATATAAAAAGAATATGTTCAAGTCCATAGTTATAGGCAAAAAGTTAAGGAGTTATTTTTACCTTTCCTAATTCCGTGCCTATCCTGACTGCCAGGCATGTTTTCTCCTTACAGATTTTGCATTGGATGGTGCCACTTATCACCAATAAAATTACAACCCCACTTCCCAACCAGACCAATTACCCTCCATACCCTGTTTTACTCCATTTTTTTCTTTAATCTTGTTATCTTCTAACATTCTATATAATTTACAATTATCTGTTTCTCACTTATTGTGCATTTCCTATACTAAAATTTAAATTTTAGAAGGACAGAGAATTTTCTTTTTTGTTCCTTGAAATATCCCAAACATCCTGAACAGTACCTGCTCATAGTGCCCATCAATAAATACTTACTGAGTGTTGAATAGATGAACAAGTATATTTAAGCAGATATTTTACTAAAAAATATTTCTATATTTTTGCATGTATGAATAAATGACAGTATATCTAGAGGAAAGGTAGTAATGATGAATTATGTTAACATAAACATTACGAAGTAAGAGATTGTGTGCAAAATTAGGATATTGCAATATGACGTGCTGCACCTTCTGGTTTGCATGTTTGTATGTACATGCAATAGTATATCTTTAAGAAACATGGTTGTTCACCTTGCCTTTGGGAAATAAAAGCAAAAAGGAACTATTGGGACTTCCTCAAGATAAAAACCTTCTTCACAGCAAAGAAAACAGTCAACAAAACTAAAAGACAACCTACAGAATGGGAGAAGATATTTGCAAATGACCTATCAGATAAAGGACTAGTATCTAAGATCTATAAAGAACTTATCAAACTCAGCACTCAAAACCAAATAATCCAGTCATGAAATGGACAGAAGACATGAACAGACATTTCTCCAAAGAAGACCTACACATGGCCAACAGACACATGAAAAAATGCTCCATATCACTTGGCATCAGGGAAATACAAATCAAGACCATAATGAGATACCACCTCACACCAGTCAAAATAACTAAAATTAACAAGACAAGAAACAACAAATGTTGTCAACGATGTAGAGAAAGGGGAACCCTCTGTTGGTGGGAATGTGAACTGGTGCAGCCACTCTGGAGAACAGTATGGAGGTTTCTCAAAAAGTTAAAAATAGAACTACCCCATGACCCAGCAATCACACTACTGGATATTTACCCCAAAGTTACAAATGCAGTGATCTGAAGGGGCACGTGCACCCAATGTTTACAGCAGCAAATGTCCACAATAGCCAAACTATGGAAAAAATCCAGATGTCCATCAACAGATGATGGATAAAGATGTGGTACTTATGTGCAATGGATTATTAGTCAGCCATCAAAAATGAGGAACTCTTAGCATTCACGCTGATATGGATGGAACTAGCTGGTACTATGGTGAATGACATAAGCCAATCAGAGAAAGACAATTATCACATGGTTTCACTCATAAGTGGAACATAAGAAATAGCGCAGAATATCATATGGGAAGGGGGGAAAACTGGGAAGAAATCAGAGAGGGAGATAAACAGTGAGACACTCTTAACTATAGGTAATAAACTGAGGGTTGCTGGAGGTGAGGTGAGGGAGGGGGATGGGGTACCTGGATAAGGAGCATTCAGGAGGGCACATGATGTGATGAGCACTGGGTATTGTGCTTATATACATCAAGCAAGTGATAAATTACTAAACTTTACACCTGAAACTAATGATATACTGTATGTTGGCCAATTGAATTTAAATTAAAAAAAAATTGGTGTTCACCATATGATGGGTTAGTTTGGTACAGCAAGCACTCAGGACTGCAGAATAAGGTCAAGATTCGGATCTCTTAGCCCCAGTATCAATGACTATCCCCATGACTTAAACATACCCTTTTACCACATTGGGTGTCCTAGCATTTAGCAGAGTGCCCAGCGTCAGACATGTTCTTTGAATGAGTGATTTAATCCATGAATGTTTCTTCAAAAAATAAAGACAGCAAGTGTACATGGTCCCAATGCCTTTTCCAGCCTTGAAGATTATATTTTCTCCCAAAACTTGTTTTTGCTACTGTCATGAAAATATATTAAATTAACTGAATAACATTGAAGGTTATTACATTGGAGATATTGTATGGTCACAATTCCTGCAG